>NC_090269.1:428590461-430990461 GCF_040414725.1 Anabrus simplex | reverse complement strand
AGAAGAAATCTGATGATCTGGTATCTTTAGCTGTTTGGCACAATGCAATACGATGAAGGGGTCAATAGATTGGGTTAGAACTTTACTAGCTGGTTCATAAAAAAGAAGTTATGAATTCGATGTGACACAGCTCACACAATGTGGGAAGAACATGACGGAATACGTCGAGCCTGTGATAAGACCATTGGGATGGGTTTGGTAGGTCCGGCTAGTGACAAAACCATTTGTCTGGGGGTCTAAGCACCCAGGTAAGGGCCACGAAGTGGCCTACAGGTCTCTAGTATCCCCTGGGACAGTATTTGACCGTGTCTAGATCAATGTAGTCAACCGAAAACCACTATTAGCGACAGGCTAAGTTGTGGTCCACCGAAAACCACTGATACTCACAGGGTTAGGTGTGACAACATTCCTAATTGGGTGACGGTTCGCGACTTGATAGTTCACTTTTGGTGACAAAGTTTGAATGCAGTAAACATTAAAATTGAATAAATTATTGGTCTATCAAAGTTCCATCCAAGTAGATATGTCAGGAACGATAGACCAACAGCATGTGTAGTATTGTGACGAGTTGGTGGGGTAGTAAGATAAATACACTAGACTGGTAGCTTCTGTATTAAGGCTTATTAACTAAGCACTAAAACGACACAGGACTACACATACCTTTCGCTCATAACACACACTTACACAGTTTGCTCTCTCTCTCTCTCTCTTTCTCTCTCTCTCTCTCTCTCTCTCTCTCTCTCTCTCGTAGTTTTCTCATGTGATATAACTACAGACTATTCGTACAATATAAATAGTTATTTCACGGAGTCACATAGCACATGCATGTCCACCCTAGGGCAGTATTCACTGCATTTCAAAAGCAGCCGCACATTACACAGTTCACGCGCCTACACAGTTTTGCATTTACACGCAAAGTCCGTCGCACAGCTTCGCGGCCCCTCTTTCACCGTCACTTCACGCTGTAGCTAGTCCGCATTTCACACACTGTCAGTCACTCACTGACTGAGCTCACAACTGGACTACACGAACTCCAAATAATGTAAGCGACTCCTGTTTTATATATATATATATATATATCATTCGAGAACTGCCCAGATGTTGGATGTATCCAGGAACCTTGTGAGATGGAAGACTCCGGGTTAATTGTCGCATAATTTCCGTAATCCAACGCAACGCCACCATGGATGCAAGCGAGAGGGTGGCGGTCTAGCACTGAAGACTTGTTTGTAATTGGCATGGTCAAAGAGTAAGCTGGTGGGCCGATACGGTGGCGTCACTAGCCCATAGCAAGTTGGCATGGAGGACGTTATAACTGCCCCCCCCCCCTTTAAGGCTGCTCGTTCCAAGCTGCTCCACGATATGGTGCCAGGTGATCCAGGTGAACAAACATCATCTCCCCTCGGAGAGGCTGCCCGACGCGGTAAATGATGTTGATCCTGGTGATGATTGTATATGGGCCTTCCCATTGTGACTGCAGTTCCGGTGACTTCCCTTTTGTTTGCACCGGATCTTACAGCCACACACTGTCACCTTCCCGGAAACTCGCAGGGTGCACCAGCATGTCATAGCAGGCATTCATCCAGTCGCTGGCTACCCTTAGATGTTGACAGGCATAATCGTGGATCTCATTGAGCCAATCCACCATCTCCCATACATAGTCCATTCCTGGTTGTGCTGGTCTGGTGCTGATTTCGATAATAGCTCACGTGGCAGGCAGAGCTCTTTTCCGAAGACCATGTTGGCGGGTGTCATGCCCATCATATGTGAGTGGACGCTCAATAGGCCATCAAGAAGAATGGGACCCTCTCGTCCTAGTCCCTCAGGTGCTCCTCGGTGGTTTTCACAAAACGCTCCACCGTACTATCTGACTGAGGGCGGAGAGGTATCGTACGGGTCTTTCACTCTCCTATGCGCTGCAGAACCACTTGTATCAGCCTCGACTGAACGTTTCTGCCTAGGTTACAATGCAGTTCCTTCGGGACACCAAATTGGCAGAAAAAGTTCTTGACCAAGACATCAGCCACTGTCGATGCTTCTTGGTTCGGGATGGTGCAGACCTCCAATCACCTTGTGAACTAGTTCATGGCTAGGAGTAGATAACGGTTCCTGGCATCGGATTTGGTGAATGGTCCAGTGACATCAATGGCGATCATTTCGAAAGGGGCTCCAATGTTGTGCTGCATCATCCGGCCCCTACTCCTAGTACGTGGGCCCAGCTCACAGCACAGGTCTTACACAGCTGGCACATCCTCTCAACATTGTTCCTCAGGTCTACCCAGTAGTAACGCTGTTGGGTGTGATCTAGGGTCTTATTCACTCCCAGGTGGCCGGCAGTAGTGCCCGCGTGAAACTCGGTCAGCACTTCTTTTCTCATGCTCCTGGGAATTATCTGCTGGGCAGTCTGCTTCTTGCCATTGGTCAATTTCAACACGTGGGTAAGCACCCCATCACTAACCATGAGAAACGACCATTGGGCCCAGTACGCCTTATGGGTTGGACTGTGTTCAGAGTTATCTTTCCATTCCAGCCTCTGCCCCCAGTCGACTGCCCATAAGATCAGCCCGATATCATCGTCCCTCAGCTGCTGCCTCCTCAGGGCGTCTTGATCCCATCCTTCAGCAGTGGTGGCCCTCACAGCTCGGACATCCACGATGCCGGCCTGCCTCTCCACTTCTGCCAGTGTGCACAGTTCTCAAGGCATGGCCTTATGGATATAGAGTCACTGTTGCTGTGCTTCCTTGTCGGTGCTCAGTGGTGAAGTTGTACTCCTGCAGGTGCTGTACCCAGCGAGCTCTCTGTCCTAGTTTTCTGAAGTTTAGGAGCCTGGTCAATTTCAGAGTGGTCAGTACACTGATGGAAAGGCTGCCCATACAGATACTTGTGCAAGTGCTCCAAGGTCTTTGTGATGGCCAGTAAGTCCTGACGTGTCTTGCAGTAATTTCTCCCAGCCTTTGACAACGTCTTGCTGAAATAGGCGATCACTTTATCCTGGCCGTGTTGCACTTGTAACTGTACCCCACCAATTCCCACATTGCTGCCGTCAGTGTCTACAATGAACTTCTCCCCAAGCGTGGGGTATCCTAGAATAGGTGCCATACACAGGGACTCTTTCAGCATCCATGAGGTAGCCTCCACCTCACATGACCGCTGCAAAGGCCTCCGCTCCTCGCTGAGCCATGTAAGATGCTTTGAGTAGCCAGCTATAAATCTGTGGTAGTAGGTGCAATGACCAAGGAAACTTCTCAGTTCTCTTTTGTCCTTCGGCACCGGCCAGTCCCTGACAGCTCCTAAGTTCTCCGGATCCGTAGCTACTCCTTCCGATGACACAGTGTGGCCCAGGTAGCGTACCTCTTTCTGGAAAAGCTGGCATTTTCCATTATTTATCTTTAGGTGAACCCCAAATAGCCTCTGGAACACTCTCCGCAGGTTCTCAATATGCTCTCTGATCGTGTGTCCCACAATAGTTATATCGTCCAGATAAAGGAGTCAGGCGTCGTGAGTTAGCTCCCTCAGTAAAGACTCGATCAGTCGCTCGAAGGTCGCCGGTGTGTTGAAGAGGACGAAGGGAATCGCAGTGAACTAGTAGAGCCCTTGACCTGTTAAGAAGGCCATCTTCTCTTTGTCTTCCAGATGGAGTGCCACTTGGCAGTAGCCAGACTACAGATCCAAAGTAAAAAACCACTGGCCTCCAGATAACGTGTCCAGGGTGTAAACTATGTGAGCTTACAGGAAACAGTTTGTGACGTTGTTCAACTTGTGGTAATCGACGCAGAAGCGGAGTTCACTGTTCGTTTTCTTCACCTGGACCATTGGTGATGACCATGGGCTGTTCTACTTTTGGATGACTCCCTGCTGCTTCATGTCACTCAGCATCAGGTCAGTTTCCACTTTTTTTTGCCAGGGGTACCCTAAGAGGTGGCTGTCGGATTGGAGTCGCATCACCAGTGTTAATGCGATGATATACTCTATCCATCTTTCCGTAGTTGCCTCTGGTAGTAGTGAAGATATCCTGGAACTCATGGATTAGTTCCTTAAGCTCATTGAGCTGTTCTGCGTCCAAATGTTTCTGGGTATCGTATATAATCTTCCGGAGCTTATCTGATCCTTTGCCTGCTTCCCGGGCCTGTATATCGTCTTCATTGTCCACAGGCATGACACACTTGACTGGTTTACAAGTCCCAAGATTGGTCCTGCTGGGTAGCGCCTGTTCCCATGACGTTAAATTCAGTTTTCATACTGGCATGTAGCTTTGTGCCGGAATGAGTCTCCTGGCCAGGTAGAGTCCTTGATTGGCTGTCGGTGATCTGGGTTCCATGAGCACTCTATCACCTTGTATGGGTTCCTCTAACCATGCCATCACCATGATCTCGCTATTGGCTGGTATCACTTCATCGCTGGCCAGCGTTAATCATGCTACTCGAAGTTGCGTCCCTGGGCATTGGAACATTACCTCTTGCCTGCCGAGCCATAACACATGTCGCCCCATAGCGACAGTGGCCTCGTATGTCTGTAGTGCGTCTAGGCCCAGGATGACCTCATCTGTGATGGCGGCGATGAAGCTCCAGACTTGTAAGCATCATCCCAGTGTCAGTTGAAGTAGCGCCTCCTTCAGGACAGGCATGATGTCCGAGGCCGCTCACAGTGTGTAGGGGCTGTTGGGTTCCCTCTCTGGCTGTCCCTAAATGATGTCAGGTCTGGCGATAGTTAATGCTGCCCCATGTCTATCGTGACCCAGCATGGCCTGTCTCCAAGCCACCCGGTGGCCCTCAAGTTGTCATTGCTGTGTTCAGTGATCACATTTAACATGAAGTGAGGGGATGGTGTTGACGGCACCTTCGAGCTCTTCTTCTTATTGGCCCTTATTCGTTCCTCTGGTGGGGACCGCCCCTCACATGGTAGTTCAACCTTAGGTGGCCACGCTCACGGAGTTCCAGCAACTGATCTCCTTGGTCTGTTGGCATCTCAGCAGTGGCGTGTGTCATTCTCCTGTAATGAGACAGGTCTGCAGCGCGTACTTGCTTCATACAGCTCGTATTCTTCGAGACCGTGCCACTGTTCCCTTGACTTCCTCCATTCTCAGGTTTATTGTCAGGGCCTCCCTGAGGTTATGCTCTCTGCTGAGCGTCAGCTTTTTATGGATCTCAGCATCGCGGAGCCAATCAATGTATGTATAGGTTCTCTCCCACTGAATGTGGCCCTGAGGCAGCCTATCCAGAGCCTTGTGGGCTAGCTGCTCCACAAATTCCTGCAGCGTCTCATTAGCACGCTGGGTCCTCTTCCTCAGCTGGACACGGTAATTGGTTGCCAGCTGGTGGTCACCGTATCGGCTGTCGAGTGCTCTAACATTCTCCTCATAGGTGGCACCTGGCTGGAGGCTGTGTAGCACCTCTGCTGCTGGCCATTGCACTCTGGCAATTAGATGCATGGCCCTTTCCTCCGATGTCCAACCATTGTGCCCACACAAGGTCTTGAATTGGCCCAGGAAAGTCCTCCAAGATATGGTCCCGTCGAAGCGTGGGGGTTTTACTTTCATGGTGCTGGACCCGCTGTCATGGCTGGTGGTTAACACAAGTCTCCATGGCTGTCACTCTCATACACAGGCAGGGCACTTGCTTCTTATTTCAGGTCTTGAACCCCTGACTCCCCAACCTGCAGTATTCCTTTGATCTGTTTTTCTACCTGTTTCTGTACATCCTGCATAATGAAAATCCATTCGACTGGGGTCAAGTATTCCTGCATAATATGAAGGGGTTAAAGGTATAGTGGTGTAAGTCACTTTATCATCGTTTTTAGGAAATGAGCATAATGCGAAAGGTATTGTAGTTAATTCAGTAGACAAGTTTTTGTGATGGTATTGTTTTAGAGGTACTACGTAGGTCCAAACTTAGGGATTAGGCTTGATTTGAAATTTTTTTTGCTCAAAAGTTGTACCTCACGCACTAACCAAAGTCACTTGCACCACTGTGCCTTACCAAAGCCTGTGACATACACCACTGTATGACCTAAAACCAAAGACTTACACCACTATGGACATCAACAAAATGATGTAAAGTTGACTTGCACTTCTCAAACACATTTTTATTGAACATTACACAAAGTATAAGAATAATACAAACAATTTAATTTTTTATCACGAATGGAGTCTTAATGTTTTTAACATGGCAATACGGATTCAGTCTATTTCATCAGGATATGTGGTTTCCACAATTTCCAGAGGTCCAACATCTACAAGCTCCTCACCTTCTTCAATAGTGGTTCGCAGGGAAACGAAGAATTCATGTTTCACTGGTGGAATGTATGGCAGAAGATCAAGCATATCTTTCTTTTTAGCCTCGGTAACAGGCCTTCCCCTTGGGTACAAAACATCTTGAGAAACGTTGGCCAGAGAATGTCGCCTACCGGGCTTTGCTGCCTTTAGATTTAGTTTAGAAAATGGGATATCCTCATTCACAGTTTCTTTGTAGAAGAGAGTGTAAGGTTGATCTTTCAAAATTCGTATCCATTGAATTTTCAACCAATTAACAGCAATGTTGTTCTCATTTTTCTTTCGTCGCGTGATACAACTTTCCAACTTTGCAACAGATTTGAAATCCTCTCGGCTCATTTTCGTCATCATGAATGGATTGTTCCTTCGGCACTTCATTATGATACTCTACCAGTCGTCTGCAGTATAAATGGACTTGTTCTTTGCGTACGATTCAATTGATCCAAATTCAGCGTCGTTGGGTAGAAAAGAGTGGCCACTTACCATAAATTTGTGATCGATAATTTCTGCATTGCTTTGAGGGCCCTGTATGTACTTCATGAGGTACAAGGAAAACTTAATATTACGGTTTTGGCCCGTGCATGCGTCACTGTACAACACTATGTGCCTAGCAGATGACGCTCTTGCTGCAAGATGTTTGACGATACAGGAACCAATCTCTTGAGACCCACGAGAAGCGATCGTTTCATCCCAGCAGAACATGAAGCCTAAACCTGTTCCAAGTTCATGGCAGCCAAGGTTATAACAATACATATTCCGCTTATAGTAAGCCATGGACGTCGTCAAAACAGGAAATGGCAAAGCCTTTTCGAGGTCGAATGTCAGACCATAGAAAGATTCGTCTTCCCGTGCTTTCACTTTGTCCCGATCTCTAGCCTCTCTCACCTTTTCGGCATTTCTGAGGTGTAATTCTTTTTCAGCCTTCAGCTTTGTAGATTCGTCTTCATCTTCACACACTTCAATCTTCTTGTCAAGCACATCGCATCTGGTGCACGTATCTTTAAGAGGCCGGTGGAAATGCAAGTTGAACTCATTGCTAAAGGTTCGACGGTAGATGGCTTCAGAAACAGGAATATCACCTTTTTCCGTGCACTTTTCTTTGTACAGTTCATACATTGTACGTACATTCATGTCAGGAGGAAGGTATTTCCTGTTAGGGTTCTCTGATCTACTGTAGTGCGATTGATACGATGGGAAAGATGCTATGTGGTCACGCACACCATTCATGGCAGCCTCCGGTGTTTTATTTTTGGGGGGATGGCGTCCTCGGCCATCACTTCCTGGTTGTTGACCCTCTCGTACTTTTTGTATTGCCCTTGTCATTCGCCCATCCGAAACTTGGAGTGTTTGTAAGAAAAAACGCTTGCACACAGTAACGCTATTGCCTCTGACTTGGAATCTGAAGCTGTTTGAAACAGACTTTGCATTTCTCGTTGAATTTCGTGGGCGTCTTACATTAGGTTTCTGTTGCACAATCAAACCACATAAAAATACGTTTTGTTCAGAAAAACTGCTTAGCTTCCAAAAGGTGTCGAAAATTTCTCGCCTCGCCACTTCAGGTACGTTCTCCACACACTTTTTTTTACATTTACAATCAAAGTTCTGATACAGCTTACCGGCCACTTCTTTTCCTCTAGAGGACACGTACGGGAGCCCTGAATTTCATGCTCGCTTTCGCTTTTGAGCTTTACTTTCGTGTTTTTGTCTTCTCCTCGTTCTCGGGTGAGCGTTTTCTCGATTCTCAGAAGTTCCAGCAGTAGGAAATTCGCTGGAATGGTTGCGCTGGCGTCCGCCGTCTACCTCTGCATCTCCTTCTGATTCTGAAACAACAAACATCTTGTTACACTTACTACCGAAATAAAAAACTGCAGGGGAAGCTTCGATTCAGCATTCAAAATTACGTGAAAAACGATACTCAACACGACCATTTTCAATAATCACAGAAAATTCACTAAAAACATCACTCTTCATGCATTTTTCTCCATTTTTCCTTTCTTTTTTTCCGAACCGATTACAAAGGTGTATTATTCAGGGAATAGTAGACCAAAAGGACCTAAGGCATAATCTAATGTAAGTACTTGCTAAAAACGTTGCAACAAAATAGGTTAGTAGGTGAGTAACTGAGAGGTTAGAAGGTGAATAGTACTTACCATCATCTGTTTCTGATGTGTTTTCTCCTTGTTCACGCTCCCATTCATCACTGGACTCCAGCTCATCCAACGGATCACTTAAACTTATTTCAGAATCCATCGTTTCTTTGAGTATTCACGCATGCATTCAACACTCGATGAACATCGCGGAACAATTACAACCACACTGGTGTAAGTCTGACTCACACCACTTCAGTTATCAGCAAAACAGATGATCCATTACCAATCTAACTTGTGCTGCCATCTAACGACGAAATGAGTGAAGCTCTGACTTACTCCACTTTTTCTATGAACAGTTTTTTATTTCTACATCGCCTTTCTGTGCCTAAGTCAACTTCTACCGAAAATTGACTTACACCACTTTGACTTTAACCCCTTCATATCACTCCTTAATTTTCTTTCAAAAGAGTGCATTTCCTGTTCTAATTTGCATTGTCCACCTTTAAGTTCATTTAATTCCCCTTTCAGTTCTCTCTTGATTTTTTTCTGTTTGGATGAGAGTTCAGTGAACGTATTGAGCAGAGTCTGAAACTGATCGCTATCCATTCTTGGTTAAATGGTCATTGCAGTGGCCATCAGTTCACTTTAGCCTGGGAGCATAATTTAGTCTCATATTAATGTATTACTATTGTTTTGCTTACAGCCTAAGGGGTTAGACTTTGTTTAGGTGTGAGTACGTGTTTCATTTACTATTGATTTGCATTTAGGGCTGTTGCCCAAGTGGCAGTTTCCCTCTCAATTATTTACCTAGTCTTCTTAAGTGATGTCAGTGAATATTTGTTGAATATCACCCTTGATAAATTTTTACATTCCCTAGTTCTTCTTTCTGTAAACTATTATTTGTCCCACTTTGTCCTCTTGAATTCTAACTTCATATATATTGTGCTCTGCCGTGTATTTAAACTCTCTGTTCAAGCTTCTTTGTCTACTGATGTCATTAAGAACTAATATTTGGTGTAAGATTAATTGTGTTCTCACTTGTAAAGTGAAGTGTATTGATTGGATGGATCAATAAACCAAATATTAGTTCTTAATTAAGCTGTATCAATACGGACCTATATAATGAAATTTGTAAATTGCAGTACTAACGTCATTCCAAGCCATCTCTCCACTGACAGCACAGAATATTCCAATTAGTTGAGTTGTTCATCTCCTTACTCCCAAGTCATCGTAGTCTAAATTTTGCAACAGTTTCGTAACTACTAGCTTGTCAGAATTTGTCCAGAACAAATTATGCTGTTTTCCTTTGGGTCATTTCCAGTTCTCGTATGAAGTAATCCTGGTGAGGGTCCCATGCACTGGAACCGTACTCTAATTGGGGTTTTACCAGTGTCTTATATGCTTTTGTATCCTTGCTGCATAAGAACCTCCGTGGCTCAGGTGGCAGTAAGCCGGCCTGTCACTGTGGGATACCGCGATTCAAATCCCGGTCACTCCAAGTGAAATTTTTGCTGGACAAAGCAGAGGCGGGACAGTTTTTACTCCAGGTAATTCGGTTTTCTCTGTCATCTTTCATTCCAGCAACAGTCTTCACTATTGTTTCATTTCATCTCTCAGTAATTAATCATTGCCCCACAGGAGTGCAACAGGCCTCAGCAGGCAGCACACTTTCTATCCTCGCCGCAAGTTGGGGGCTTCATTCATCCCATCCCTGACCTGGTCATTGACTGGAAAACTGATTGTCGGTTTTTTCATCCTTGCTGCAAACCCTAAACACTTTTGCAACCACATAAAGAGATCTCTAACCTTTACACTATCCCATTTATGTGTATACCCCAATGAAGATATTTCCTTATACTATGTTGACACCTTGGTACTCTCCATGGGTTTCTTCTGCACCATCAACACAGTAATTGAAACTGAGAGAATTTCTCCTCTTGGTAAAATTTACAACCTGACTTTTCATCCTGTTTACCATCATAACATTGTCTGCTGTTCATTTTGCATCATTATCAAGGTCTTTTTCAATCCCTCACAGCCCTGTATCTTATTCCACTGTACAGTATAACAACATCTGCAGTTCTTTGCTCTTCATTTGTGCTGTATTTGACTCCCAGATGAAGGAGACTGAGAAAAGAAGTCCATCTACCAACTTACAGTGCTGTATTATATTAATAAATATAGCTGGACGACGTAGAATTGAGAGGGTCTCATGACCAGTGTGTGAGGTACAGTCTCTAAGGAGACAATAGGGCTGATGAACACCTTGAACATTGGCACCAAGAAGTTCTTAGGCTGCCTCCAAGTAGACAAAGATTTTGAAATTAAAAATAATGGTCCAAAAGTATAGACTTTTGGGGGCCCCATTGTTGTTGTTAGTGTATCAGATAATGCTTCACTTAATCTGATTCTGGACTGGGGGCTGAAAGCGCTCAGTTATTTTCTGAACCTCAGACACGAATTATATTTGCCAAACTGAAATAATGGACTTTTAATTTCCTTGTATTTTATTTTAAATGAAGTTATTTTAGTATATTCCTTATCTTAGGCTGCCTCCAATTAGACAAAGATTTTGAAATTAAAAATAATGGTCCAAAAGTACAGCCTGTGGGGCCCCCATTGTTGTAGTTACTGTATCAGATAATGCTTCACTGAATCTGATTCTCTGAGTTATATTTTGTAGATATTTAGCCACCCATTCAAACACCTATTCTCTAGTCCATGAGCTCACATTTTTGCGAGTATTCTCCTGTGATCTTGTGTATCAAAAGCATTGTACGGTTCAGTTGTGATGCAGTCCATTTGACTTCCTCAATAAAAACTATGCTATATCTCTGGAATCTACCAGTTGAGACACATTGGAATAACATTTCCAGAACTAAACTGCCTTATATCAAACCAGTTAGCAATTTTGCATTTGCTGGGCTGAGTGACTCGGATGGTTGAGGCGTGGGCCTTCTGTCTTCAACTTGACAGGTTCATACTTGGCTCGTCCAGTTGTATTTGAAGCTTCTCACATATGTCAGCCTCTTGTCAGTAGATTTACTGGCATGGGACAGAATTCCGGCACCTAGGTGCCTCTGAAAACCATATAAAGTCATTAGCAGGATTTATAAACAATATTATTATTATTATTATTATTATTATTATTATTATTATTATTATTATTATTAATTTTGCATTTATGTCTGATATAATAAGAATAAATGCTCTCCCAGTGCTTAATTGCAGCACATTTAAGATGACTTGCTTGTAATTATCTGCTTTAGGTGTGTCATGATTTCCTTAGCACACTGGAGTTACCGTAGCTATTCTCTGTTCACTGGGTTTAGTTCCTTTGTGCAAATACAAGTCAAGTAAGTACTTCACATATGTTCCATCCCATTGCCTTCATCCCCCAAAATCTTATGAATTCCAACTGCTTTTCTTACTTTCAATGTTTGTTTCTCTTTTCAAATATCTCTATCATCATAGGAAGATTTTAGTGTGTACCTAGTCACTTCCTTTAGCTGCATAATATTCTTGTATCTAATTATCCTTACATACTGCTGGCTAAATACTTCTGCCTTCCGTAAATCCTCACATATCCACCCCACTTGTTCATTAATGATTCCTGGAATGTCCTTCTAGAGCATGTTTCTGCTTTGAAGTACCTGTACATATTCTTCCATTTTTTATAAAATTCACGTGACTGCCAAGAAGTTAACTATAGATAACATGATGCCAAGCTTAATAATTAAGCTTAATAATTAAGCTTGGCATCATGTTATCTATAGTTAACTTCTTTCCCAAATTCAGTTTTCTGGTAAGTTCCTTCAATTTCTCCTTTCTTTCACAACCATTCCTAACTCTCGTTTCTTTCTAATGTATTTTTTTCTCTGTTGTAAAATAGGTTTTCTTTACCTTTCTACACAACCTTGAAAGGTACATACCTCTTTTCACACTCATCATTAATTGCTTCATATCCACTCTGTAAGCTGTTTACATTTTCCACCAATCAATTTTTAAAAACTGTCTTGCCGTTTTATCAGCCATACCGTATGGTATTGCCTAATGTCTTTCGTCCACCAATGCAACGTAACCCAACCCAACTTGTTTTGGACAGTTGTATGTTCTTAGTGCACAGACGCAACTCTCCTGTAACGTCATATCAACACTTTGTCAGTGTGCTCCAGAATGTCAAACCGTGCAGTATGTAATCAGAATGTACTTGAGGAGGCTTCAAAGAAGGCAGGAATTTCAGTTTGATCCTTTCGTTTGTGCAAAATTGATCATGTTCAGCTTGTGTGTTAGTCCGGCTACGGTTATGAATAAATTTTCAATGTTGAAGTCGTGAGCTTTGATTTGCCCCAATTCACTTGATACTTCAGCATATGAAAGGTAGATACGGGTGTATAGTCGTACTCTTATCCACAAATTCAGTGGCAGTTGGAATCTGCCGTTATTACTCTAATTGCCTCTTCTAATAAATTAGCTAGCCACTATGTCATAGATCTGCTTTTGTTTCTGATGTAAACCATTTTATTAAAAAGGAAAAAATATGGTGCATTTCTTTTGCATACACAGGTGATAAATTGTATTAAATTTGTAAATAAACTGTGGTTGGAAAATGTACTATCTACGACATTTGTTATGATATATTTATCGATAGGACAACTAATCACATAGACATTTGAGAAATAAGTTTAAGGCCTTCCCCTAAACTACCATTTTACCAATACACAAATAGCAGTCTTTAAATTCTGAGTGATGTACATACAAAACTCTTATATTTTATAGATAGATATGCTATACGATTAAACATCCAATAGCACTTGTCTGTTACAAGTGATTATTTTCATATTGACTGTATTGAAGTTCAGTTATTAAATGTTAAACATTCATTTATTGAAACCACCTATTCAATACTGGTTGAGTCTTTATGACTGTAACAATGTAATTACATTGAGGATGGTACATGTTTCGCCTGGCATTGCAGGCATCATCAGCCATTAATTCTATCTCCAAGTCAGAGCTCTGAGTGGATGCTATTTTAGGATTAATCATAGTCAATATTATTTATATAACAGTGCAAAGGAGTGATCAAGCCGTCCATGTTTTAAAATTCTAATGTGACATTCTACTCTTGTTCACATTTAATGGAAATATATTGACTGTTAACTTTCATAATGTCGGTAATGAGAACGGCTTGATGCAATTAGGATTAATCTCTGTACATTTTTACAACTTATTGGAGATTAACATGTGCTAGAACTATTCTTAAAAACTATTTTTACACAATTTACATAATATATTCAAACTTACGGTACATTTTGGAACTGAACTGGTCGAACTTGTCTTGAAGTTTCAATGGGATGTCTTACTCATATCCTGTCAAATGGAGAAAATACTGATACTGGGATGACATTGTAGTCTATTGAAGTCATAGCATTTAATTATTCTTTTTATATTTTGTAACGTGAAAATGGGAACTAATATTTATTTGGGATCATGGAATTACAACTTGGAAACATCTACGAGAATTAATTTATGTTCTGGCATGTGCACTTGTGAAACGAGATGTTATCTATCGCTCATTGTTTGAGACTGTCATTTGGTTGGAATTTTCCATGCACACGTGATTCAAACTATTTTTCTTATTATAACGTATTTCCTGGATTGATCTGAGTGGCGAGATTTTGATCGAGGGCCGAGCGGCCATGCGCAGAGTGTGCGACTTGGAACGCTGGGAGCAGTGTGGACTTCCGGTGGGCTCAAGGAGAGCAGTCAGTCGGTCCGCTGTGTTCGAGCTTTCAACATGGCGCTGATTAGATGCGCTTGTATGAAGACAACTTCACATTGCCAGAAAGTGCTAATAATGGAGAAGTGAATCGCCAGGATGAGTGAGACACAATTAGGGCTATGCCTTTTTTTCCCCTTTAATATCCACGTGAGCTCCAACCATTGTATTTCATTACTGTAAGTAGAAAACTTAGTGTGAGTGTTTACCGTTAACCAGATGCGAAGTGCAGATGTGTTGTAAGTTGGATATCTTAACTCTAATCAAGTAAGTACTGGAAAGCATAGTTTATTCAAGTGAGCTTGTACAGCCAAGGAGCACATCTTCGAAATGTCTGTTGGTTAATCAAAAGCTGTAAACGTCTGGTAACAAAATTTACTGTAACGGATAGGATTTAAATTTGTAAAAGTGTGTAACAAAATTTTATGGGAACTTGGAATCGCTAGGTATGCGTGTATGAGGCTGTAGTTCGTGGGTGTTGTTTAAACTTACTGTGTTGTGGTTCGTATCTTGTTTGCCTACTCATTCTTGGTGGTGTTTATTATCATTATTATTGTCGACATTATTATTATTATTATTCTGTTCATTTAATTTTATTTCCCTCCCTAATTATCTACGTTGTTTGTATTTACCTTCTACCTGTTACTATTGCCTCTACTTGGTTATTATTTTGATGTGATCGTTATTTGCATTGTTGGGACTTAAATTAAATGACACCTCATATATGCTTCTTGGCGTGATCCAAAGCCCCCTCGATTCTAAATTATTTAAGCAGTTGGCATACTGTTTAACAAAAGTAAATGTAATTTCGTATTGTAACCCATGGGAGTAATGAAAAAATTTATTATGATTTTAATAAGGTTGAGTCTGTAAAAGATTGAAATTTGCTGGCCGATATTGAACTTTAAATATGCCAAACTCCTAACGTTTGCCTGTCTCATTCTGCTCTTTGTTTGCGGCTTCTTGCCATTGTTATTATTGCATGATGGTCACCGCTTTCTTATCTTATCTGATGACACGTTATTTATTTTGGTGGCTTTGATGATTATGATGAGATGATGGCTTGGCGTCTGTAAATGTCAGTCCTGGGGTGTGCTCCGAGTTCTATTATTATGTGGGAACGCATCATGTATCTTTCTCATTGTTATTTTCTAATTTGGTTGGGATATTTACCCACCATGTTTTATTATTATTTAATCTGGTTTCCTTTAATTATGTAGTTTTTTTATTCGCGGTTGGAGCCACTGATTTTTAATTGTTTGCTATTGTGTGTGTTTTTCTTGTGCGTGTATCCTCTTACCTGTTTGTAGTGTAGCAAATTTCAATTTTAAACAGAATTTATATCGCAGGCCCGCATAACGGTTGCAACCAAATTTTAAATAAATTTTTAATATTTCTGTACGTCAGGTAACAAGTTAGTTATGAATTTTCACACCTTAATTTTGGTGGAAGCATATGTTTAATGTGATATTCATTTTACCTTGATTTCCATATTATTTTAAAATCCTGTTTCTCTCTTAGTTTAATTATGTTTTAATTTTTCTAAGAAAAAGGAATATATCTATTTCTAACTGTTCTTATATTATACCGATTTTCAAATTTTATTTACTAAGTAAATTTTCCTTATTTTAAAATTTAATCTGATCTCTCATTTCGTAGTTAGCAATATTTACCTGGGAACCTATCAACGTTTATGTAAGACCCTGGCTTTTTTCCTTTATGCTTATGTCCTCCACGCTTCATATTTTGTAGTACTGCCCTTACAGTAAGTTTTGCGCAGGTTTTCATTTTGATGTTTAGTGTTCTTTTGGTAAGGTTGCATATTTGTAGGACATTGAAACATGTTCAGCTTATATGGTGTTTTGGGGAGGTCTAAATATTCTATAGATCAGCATCACTTCTTAGAAGAATGAGCATCAATGTTTAGGTGCCTTATAGTGGAATGGCAAGAATGCTATAAGAGTTTGATCAAGATTTGTTAGGTAACGGATTAATAAATGACCGTATAAACTTGTTGTATGTTGTTTTGTTCTGGAGCTTTTTTGAGGTTATTCAGTGTAAGGTTGAAGAGCAGTTCACTGGATTCTGGATGTAGTGTGTGGCTGGTGGATGTGTTGAAGTCTGTGGAATGCGCGTCATTCTCATCCTTTGAGATGCTCTTTTGGCACGTTCGTTTGCAGTATTCTTGAGTATAATTAAAAGAAACCCTTGTAAGTACTTGTCAGCCAGGCTGAGTGGCTCAGCCGGTTAAGGCGCTGGCCTTCTAACCCATCTTGGCAGGTTCGATCGTGGCTCAGTCCGGTGGTATTTGAAGGTGCTCAAATACGACAGCCCCGTGTCGGTAGATTTACTGGCACGTAAAAGAACTCCTGCTGGACTAAATTCCGGTACCTTGGCATCTCCGAAGACCTTAAAAAGTAGTTAGTGGGACGTAAAAATAAATAACATTATTATTATTTAAGTACTTGTAGGTTATTTTCACACAGTGTGTGTGATCTAAAAGCAGAATACTGTAGACCTTAACTATGTTGAATAATCTAATGATATTAAATTCGTGAGACTCGCCATTACCTATGACGATCACATCACATGAAATGATATTTTTCCAAAATAAGTTTAGAATTTCAAAACAACAAGGTCATAGACCTCCAAAATAAAAAATTATGCACTAAAATATAAGGTAATATACTTAATCGCACATGGAGGAAACGTCCAGGCGATGTCACTCGTCAAAACAATGATCTTACACTCACACACAAGATCACGCCGAAATGCTGACAAGATGAGTCCAAATGAGCAAGGAGAAAGGTATAGGGATGGTGACACCCACAGTTCAACTGGGAAGTTCAGTACCGTGCAAAATGTAATCGGCTTGGAGGAAATCTCTGTGAGCGACTAATTAAGGGTTAAACACTTGTACTTGGAGTTCAATTTATGTAAGGTATTTACACTCGTATCAACTTCTTTGGCTACAGCTTCCCATGCCTTTTCAATAATAATTCAATGTTATTTTGCTTTACATCCCACTAATTACTTTTTATAGTTTTTCGAGACGCCAAGGTGCCGGCATATTGTCCTGCAGGAGGTCTCTCACGTGCCAGTAAATCTACCAACATGAGGCTGCCTTACTTGAGCACCTTCAAATACCACCAGACTGAGCCTGGATAAACATGCCACATTGGGGCCAGAAGGCCAGCACCTCAACCGTCTGACCCACTCAGCCTGGCCGTGCATTTTCCAGAGCATTCTTGTTTGAGTATTCTGGCAAACTATAGTTGAATAAACAAGGGTGCTATTCCACTGGTTCTATGAGTTGTATACACAATTCCTGATCATAATCTGACATAATATGATTGAATTATCTGAGTAGTGAATTATGAAAATTAGCAGGAGTGTCTTACTCGATTCCAGCTGCACAACTGTCAAGCCAGTCTTTTGTGATTTGATCATTTGTGAGTTGAGTGACGAGTGCATTGCAGTTGCGCAGGTAGACGAGAACAGTTATGTTAACGAGGGGTTTGACTATGAAACAACTCCTGTCCAGTGCTTATGTGACTTTTTTTGAGTCAGATCACAGTTGCGATGCACTGGTGGATAAAGGGCCTAATAGGTGTACTTTTACAATCTTTGTTTCTACCACATTTATATTTAACTGCATCAGATACAGATTCTTGATCACCTTGACAATATATACCACTTAAGTTGCTCTATAGAGCTCATATGACTTAATCAGTAGTGTATCTAGAATGTTCTTCTCTCCAGTTGATTCAATCACTTGATGATTGAGCTGTCCTTCCCAGATTAACTGATTTACCAGTTGTTGGTCATGCTTTCTGTCTTTTGCATTACCTTCTCAATTAATAATTTGTAAATTGAGAACACTCACTACAATCCCATTAATTTCTGTATTGTTCTCCACATAGCTAATTATTTGGTTATTCAGACTTACTAATTTCTTACCATTTGTTTATTTGCAGCCTAGGAAATTAGACTTTGCGTATACTAGTTTTTTTTTTTTACAATTGGCTTCATGTCACACCAACACAGATAGGTCTTATGGCAAATGGGATAGGATAGGCCTAGGAATGAAAAGGAAGTGGCCATGACCTTAATTAAGGTGTGAAAATGGGAAACTGCAGGAAACCATCTTCAGGGTTGCCAACAGTGGGGTTTGAACCCACTATCTCCTGTATGCAAGCTCACATCTGCACGGCCCTAACCGCATGGCCAACCCACCCAGTATATTCATTTCATTTTAATGTAAATTAATGAATGTAAATTAAACAAGGAAATATAAATTTCATTACCATTGGCCAACATACAGAAAAGGGGTTGAAGTTAAGTTAGGTATGTGTGTGAATATTTGTTTATTACCATATGGCATTATGGCATTGTTTAGATGTTATTGCATGACAGTTTGTTATGTGGTCGGTAAGTGTTCAGTTCTTAGAGTAATAGTATATTAAATAAATTCCAGTCAATATCAGGTGATATGGAAAATGTGCACAATTTCATATATTCCTTTGAATGTGTATATACAGCATTTTTAGGGGAAGTTTGGTTTGTACTTGGTATTTTCACTGAGCGTTTTCTTTTCCAAAATGAAGGAGATTTCTGTTAATCACTTTCTTTAATTATTTACTTTATGCTGTGGAGAATTCTTAAAGTCAAGCCTGTTATCTCCCAAATTCGAACTTGCAGGTCTGTGGCCCCATATCACACAGCCAACTCACTTGTTTAGGAAGATATTAAGAGCCTGATGCGTTCTCAAAGCTATTCAGAGCTGAGGACAGGACAGGAGAGAATACACTGGCTGCAGCCTTTAGGAGTTAAATGACTTATAATTACAGTGATTAAAAACATCTTGAAAGATGCATTTGATATTCTAAAATATTTCTGTATATCTAACCAAGATAATTACACTAAAAAAAATTAAATGGTCCATGGGTAAGAGGTTATCATCCGTATTCTTTACTCTTAGTGAAAAATCTATTACTTAGGTAAATGCATTGTCTTACATGTCAGTTCACACAAAATAAATCAGAAGTTTTAAAAAGTCATTAGACACTACGAAAATTCCTGATGGACATACATTACATGAATTCTGATTGTATTATCAGTAGTACTGAATGGCACAATAGCTATATTGCATAGAAAGAAAGCCATTTTTATGAAGACTCTTAATGCAAACACTATCCCAACTGCTAAGGTGGAAACATTTTGTGATCCAATCTGCTATCATCTTGGTGCCATCACTCGGCGATAATATGCAGATTTTCCTTCCGTTTGGATATTAACTTGGCTGTATCATTCTACCATGAAAATGATGTCTTAACATGGTTGACAGGCTCTTCTAACATTCATAAATGCTTGAAAATAAAAAAAAACGCTGTAGGCCATGTTTTCAGAAAGACAGAGAGCTCGCAGAACCCTACCAAATAATATATTTTATGTTCTTCCTTCCAACTTTGCTCACATTATACGATTGTGTTTCCATTCATCTTGCAGGGGAGATATATTTCCAACAGATTAATTCCAGGAATTAACCAGTAATATTGAGGCTTCTTTATACAGGCCTAAACATGTTCCTAAAAATCAATATTGAAATGCAAGGTTCTTGTACACATTCAGATAAAATTGCTGCTGATGGGCATATCAGTTAACAAGAAACAACATTTGCAGCAAAATCATGTCCTTTGCATGTCTGATTTAACTGATTTGAAGAGAAACAAAGATTCATTATTACCAATGAATATATTTTGTCGAGGAATTCATTGAATTTGTCTCATATGCAGCACAAATGCAAATATTGAAACATATCAAAATATGTCATCCAATGAGACTGAAGTGATCGGTCATTAACAAGTGAGTTGACTGTGCGTTTATTGTCCCAGCTGTGAGCTTGCATGCTGGAGGCCACCATCGGCAGCCCTGAACATGGTTTTCTTTGGTTTCCCATCTTACCCAAGCCAGATGTTGTTGCTGTACCTTAATTGAGGCCACAGCTGCTGTGTTGCCAATCCTAAGCCCTTTTACATCCTTGCATCACCGAAAACATTCAATGTGTTAGTGCAGTGTTAAAAATCAGTAGCAAAAATCAGCCACTAAGAAGCCACATAGAATCTGATGATCATTGCGAAGAACATAAAGACACACAAAAACAAGAAAAACACATTCCACTGCACAAATGGATCATTCAACTGTTGGAAAAGTAATATTACTGTCACATATGATGCTTTCAGGTGAAGAGGACTTAACATGTCTATATAAATAATGTTATCATAAAGGTAACCATCCTTGTCAGTAATTTTGACATTGACAGAAGTGTTGAAGTTGCCGTGTTACCTAACCAAACTTTAACCTTGTATCTAAAACTGCTTTCTGATGCAACCAAATTTGATCAGTCACCAGCAGTACCCATAGGAAATTGCCCCGCTGGAGGCATCATGACTAACTACAATGTTAGTTCACACCTTGAATAGTGCATTGCACATTCCTAATAATAATAAGAATGTTCACCATGACAAAAAATGATGATTATATTCTTTTGAATGAAGAAATAATTAAATCACACTCTTGTATAGATATGTGAGACTTATTAACCGACTGGCAGCTATGAGTTTGATTATTACACTGCCAGCTCTGTGTTGTACCTTATGTTTTTAACCTCGGGTTACATGATTACGTGTTTTTTCTCACTTAGCCATGATGAACACGATTTGAAGATGATGAGAGTGTGGAAGACTTCATGTGCGACTGTCTGGTGACACGACCCTGTTCTTTTTACGATGAGGGCATCAAAAAGCTGCCCATATGCTGGGACAAATGCACTTCTCAAGCAGGAAACTATGTGGAAAAATAAATTGTAAATGCCTTGTGTTTTTTCAATAAATGAATTCAAATAAAATAAAAAAATCCCGTTTATATTTGATCGCCCCTCGTAGTATGATTGCCAACTGTGACAAGAATCTTAGTAAGATTAAGTGTTGCGCTTGTGTGTCCTCCTTCCCTTCCTACGCCCTCAGTTGTGGTAGCTCACTTATAGTTACCCACCCATGGTCCAAGTAAATAAAAAAATATTGTTTCCAGACAGTAAAGATTGGTTAAGATGAAGGTCTCTATTTTGTATCAAAAGTACCCTAATTTTAAAATTATTTGCAAATAAATAAATAATTCTGTTGGAAAATCTTGCCTTGATTGTTGAGCAATTGATTAATGTGCACTTTTAAGTGATTCGGCACTAAATGTCCTTTGTGCATATTACATATAATCTCCACTCTTCATTTCTTATAGTCGTTTCAGCCTCTTGCCGATTCACATAATCATTTCTGCACTTGCTGTGTTGACGTTAACTCCCACCCCCTCTTGCAGCTGTGGACCAGTTCCATGTGTTTCTTCAGAAAATAATCTGTATTTCTCCCATAACCACATGTTCAGTAACACCCATTCTTTAACTGTTGTTGGACCATGGTTCTTTTCCATCAAATGGTACATTTGTGTGCTATCTGCAGTGGAGATTACAAGCTAGCATATACTAGTCCGGTGAAGAGTTTTACTGTAATAATTTCAGTAGAAAACCAGTGTTCAAGTCATATACAGATACTCATATTTTTAAGGTGCTTAAGGTGGACTGTATGGAAGTGAAACATAGATAAAAGCTGACACAGAAGTAAAGAGAATAGATACCTCTGAAGTGTAGTGTTACCAGAATGTGTCCAAAGTCAGATGGATAGTTGAGGTCACAAGTGAATAGAGTGACAAAGGTTGATAAGAAGAGAAATATTTGGCAAAAAATGACCTTAAGAAGAGTGCATGTATAAAAACCCAGAAACTATTCAGCTGATCTGAAAAGGAAGTATAGAGCAATGGTACAGATGCAAGATGTTATTATTGTGTGGCATTTACAAGCAAAATGTGCAAAAAATGTATAATTAACATATAAGTTAAAATAGGGAAATAATTAAACTAGAATATCCAGCTTCAACAACCAGTCCACTATACTTGGTGTCAATTTATGCAGAGCCCATAAACTGCCCTTAAATGCTGACATTGACAGCTCTCAACAACATGAACCAATGTCTGCTTGTCAGTACCACACTCACACGCAGCACTTTTGATCTTCCTTGACAAGAGTGGTCAAAACTCAACTGCTTCAGAACAGGCCACAGCAGGTGCAAATATATAATGAAAAATTGGGGATGCACGATGTAATAGTTAGGAAGAAATGGAGGAGGTCAGTACCATATACTGAGATTTGTATCAAACAAGTTTGTGCACCTGGAAAGGCTACTGATAATGTAGTGTCACTTCTGAAGGTTTCTCCCCATTGTGCCCAGCCAGTATATGTGGGTTGTTCGATATAGATGCAATGTTTCTGTGATTTAGATATCATGCAAAATAGTAGGATCTGTGTCTATGAAAAAGAAATGGAGAATCGGAAAAATCTATAGAACTGCTTGATAGTGTACAAACTGATCACCC
The DNA here is from genome assembly GCF_040414725.1 of Anabrus simplex. Lineage (NCBI taxonomy): Eukaryota > Metazoa > Arthropoda > Insecta > Orthoptera > Tettigoniidae > Anabrus > Anabrus simplex. Next base: position 430,967,843 of record NC_090269.1, on the reverse strand, counting down.
TACCAGTGAAATAAAAATCCATGACCTATTTCCAGTTCTTCAACTGGGTCAGAAATGGAATGAATGAAGCCCCATCTAGCGGTGAGGAGAGGAACTGTGCCGGCTGCCGAAGCCTGTCGCACTCCTCTGCGGCAATGATTAATGAATGACAGATGAAATGAAATGATACTGAGAGTGTTGCTAGAATGATATAAGACAGGGAAAATTGGAGTACTCAGAGTAGAACTTGTCCCACCTCTGCTTTATCCAGCACAAATCTCACATTGAGTGACCGGAATTTGAACCATGGAACCCAGCGGTGAGAGACCAGTGCGCTGCCGCCTTAGCCACGGACGGCTCACTCACCAGTAATAATAATAATTTTCTGTTTCTATATTTCTATTCTATAAATTTCTATTTCTTGTTTCAGTAGAAAGTCATTGGAAGTAATTCACAACTCCTACATAAGTACTTCAGTTGCTGTGTAAAATGGACCAGGAAGTTGAGATCAAGCAGGAACCGGTCTTGCATGAAGGAACAGCATACACTTTATTTGTAAGTATCATTCCAGATTACTTTATAGTGATTGGATGTACCATATTTTACTACATATTTGTTGCCACCGCATAATCATCGCATTCTTTATTTTCGGTACAAAAATTTGATTTTAAAATTTCAGCACATAATCATCTTGTTTTACAAGCTGCTTAAAAAGTAAACGGAGCTGCTGTTCTTTCTTCGGTGCACCAGTATCACAGAATACAGTACACAGTGTTAATACACGATCTCTTGCATTCAGCCACCACTGGTACACAAAGGTACGGGAAATATTGTTCTGTCACTGAATTTATACCTGGTTCACAATTTAATACTTCCACATCTTCATCCTACACTTTTAAATGGCTTGTTAACACTGACACTCTTACTGTTCCTTTGTTTCTAATCCAATGGCATAATTTTTACAATGAGAATATTAATAATAAATTGTTTGATGTAGGTGCTAGACTCGTGACTGAATTAATCCTGTTAATGTGACAGTTTACTTTGGTACCCTTCTCAAGTCTATTCTTACATATCAAACATACACAGCACTTACTTTTTCTGGGGTTAATAACAATTATAATTTTAGAGCCATCTTGGAAAATTTTGTCAGAATTAATCTGCAACCACATAATTCTGATACGAAAAATACTTAAAACATTTCTTTGGATTTATAACACAATGATAATGTCAACAGTTTATATTCTCACTGTACAAAACTGAAGAACTCACACGAGTGTCTGTATGAAAAGGGTTGACATTCCCTTAAGTAAACAATGTGAAAACAGGAGAATATCACTACTTTCATCCCCATCCAACTTTGGGTTATCCCTTTGCACATGGTATTCCAGTTAAGACAGTTCAGTCAGTAAATAGCACTTATTTCTTAATGGGGCAGATAAAACCTGTTCACTGAATAATTAATAAACACTTTGGCATCCATTTTAGCTCTGTGTACTTCGTCAGTCTCAAGTGATTATGGAGAGACTAGCATCTGGGTTCCTGGAATATTCCATGCCATGTCATTCCTCAACAGTCAAATAATTAGTGCTGAATGTGATGATTAGATTTGGTATTAAATTCAAGTATTGCTTGTATGGACTTTCAGAATCATAAAATATTTGGGTCTGTGGAAATAAATATAACATACGATTAAAATTCAAAGTTGGCAGCAGTGTTTTTGGTGTAGGTTCACACATCCCTCTTTCGTCTTGCTCTACCAGAAGTTCATGATATCCAGTGTAAACAACTCCATTTGGAACCCCCAAATTAGGTATCTACCTGGCTTCTTTAGTGAGCTCTGTTGTATCTCTAGATCAGAGTAGCACGCCATGCTGTCCCCGCTTCAACCCTTCGGATTGTTCTTTAGGAGAAGAAAGTGATGGAAAACTACCTCACTCTTGATTTCTGTAGTATGCCTCCTCAGTGACACCTCGCTCTCTATGGCAATTGAGGGTAGATCTGTTGAGGATCCTCCCTGCCTTCAGGCTGAGGACCTCTCATACAACGGGAGATATTAAAGATGTGCATTTCCTACTGAGCTGTACTTGCTGGTACTGCATGTAAGAGGTAACAGTAATGAATTTTGAAGAAATGCCTTTTTCAGAATTCTGTTGTTTATGATGAGCAGAATAATGATCAGAATCTGTACATTTTTGTGGTGTTTCAGGGTTATTTTATTATATATTTCTCCACAATTCAAAATATCCAAAATATCCCCTCCTGAAGGACTCAGTGCTGACATGTTTTTAAGGATCCTCCACATGTACAAATTATCTGAAAAATGGTATGGTAAAATATAATTGTAACGAATGCCAGTTTAACAAAATATTAAGAATAGAGAAATTATTTTTAGTTCCCTTCCCTTTTCCCTATTTAACATGCGTTAAAACATTTCATTATAACAAATTTCGAACTTTCAGTGTAACGAATTAAAATGTAGCCTTTTTCTTCAAAATATAGTTGAAATTCATCCTGTTTTAATTGCCGGGTATTTCTCACAACATGTTTCTATACAGCTAATACCAGACGTAAACTCTATACAACACACAGGCAAAACTACATTACTGTTCTGATGACCGGGTTGGCTACCAAACAGCACGTGAAGATTATGTTATTCAGTTTTGGTGTACCGGTATTGAACGTCATTACAGTAAAGGCTCATTAATTCAAAGTCTTTGAGACACAAAAATCGGACTTTGGATTAACTGTTAACTCGTGATGCAGAAATGCCAAACCTTGCCACATCACAAAATATTCTAAGACACTTCACCGCATGCAATTCACCTTGATTCACAGTTTAAACCTTTCAAATGTCATGGAAAAAGCTATTTCCAAAATGTATCCAACAAGGTGCATTTACAGTATTCAGATAATACACTCAGATAACTCGCTGACAAACATAACCTAATGCAACAAAAGAAAAACAAAGCAAGATTCAAAGACAAGGAGAAATCTATGCTGGCTTTCGTGTGCAGAAGTTCACACTGAATTGTATGCAATTTATATGCCTTGTACTTAAACAGAATGTGCCCGACCCCCTTAAAAACGTCGTGGCTTATCAAAGTTTCCTATGACGAGGGGGTAAAGTGCCTTGCTTCCATGTGCATTGCAGCACATTACAATGACCCTAACCCTCGTATGAATTCCCACCTGGCACTTCTGACCTTTAGAATCATATGTCCGTTCGGGCTCGGCATTGAAAGGTAGAATGCAGTTTCATCGGAATTGAAAATATTGTTTGGTGTGTACAAATCGATTACATGAGATACATTTTTTCGCCAACTGTTGGCATCACCAGTGTTCGCGGATTCTGCTTCTCTGCACACTGTCTGCTATGTGATATTGTGACATTCCATAAAACACTGAATACAAAAGAATTATGATTTCACTCAAACTTAGCAAATATGAAGCACACTGTAGACACACTAAAGTGAGAGAAAGTGCAGAAAGCTTCCCTGTACGTTCCAGGAGACGTGTTCTATCATGGCGCGGATAAATGTTGAATTTATGTTACTCTGTAAAATACTACAGTAAAACCTCGTTAATTCAAAGTCGTTGGGACTCAAAAATTGGACTTTGGATTACGTGATTTCGAATTAACCGCCAATTTGCAATTCAGAAGTACCAACCCTTGCTGCGTTACAAAATATTCTAAGGCCCGTTACTGCATGCAGTTAACCTTGATTCACAGTTTATACCTTTCAAATGCCACGAAAAAATACTATTTCCAAAATGTATGCAAGAAGGTGCATTTACAGTATTCAAATAATGCACTTGGATATCTCGCTGGCAAACATAACCTCACGCAACGAAAGAAAGAAAAAAAAGCACGATTCAAAGACGAGAAATCTATGCTGGCTCCCATGTGCAAGTACTTTATTCATTGAATTACTATACTGTGAGCATTTCAGATGCCTTGTATTTACACAGAAAGTGCCCGATGTCCTTAAAATCGAACTTTCCGATGACTATCCTTGTACGATTTCCCGCCATGGCACTTCTCTTGTACTTCAGAAATGTAAACACTTGCCGCGTCACAAAGTATTTTAAGACTCATTAATACATGCAATCACCTCGATTCACAGTTTAAACCTTTCCAATGCCATAGAAAAACTATTTCCGAAATGTATCCAACAAGGTGCATTTACAGTGTTCAAATAATGCTCTTGGGTAAATAACTTACAAACATAACCTCACGCAACGAAAGTAAAATATCACACAATTCAAAGACGGGGATAAATTATGCTGGTTCCCCTGTGCAAATGCATTATTTTTTGGATTTCTGTACTGTTTGCATTTTTAGATGCTTTGTACTGGCATGGAAAGTTCCCGACGCCCATAACATTGTGGCTTATCGATCTTTCCTATGACGAGGGGATAAAGTTTCTCGCTTCCATGTGCATTGCAACGCACTACAATGACTCCCATCCCTCACACTTGTACGATTCCTCGGCTGGCACTTCCTCCTTTAAAACCATATGATCGTTTGGGCTCGCATTAAAATAAAGTAATGCAGTTTCATCGGCAATAACAATATTGTTCGGTGCCTACGAATTTATTATATGAGCCACGTTTTTTTAAAAATTATTATTATTTTCGTCAACTGTCGGCATCGCCATTGTTCACAGATTCTGTTTTCCCGCACACTGCCCGTTGCATGATATTACGGCGTTCCTTAAAAGTTTGAATACAAAAGAATTCCGATTTCATTCAACTTAGTAATCATGAAGCGCATTGTAGATCCACTGAAGTGAGTGTAAATGCGGAAAGCTACGGTACCACTCCACGTTCCGGAACACGCGTTCTATTATGATGCGGATAAATTTCGAGTTGAAATTACTCTGTAACATACTACTGTTTTAAAATGTAAAGGCAGTTTCGAATTAAAAGTCTAAATTTCGGTAATGGGGCCGACATTGTACTTCGAATTAAGAATTATCCGTATTTCGAATTAAACAATTTAAATAACATGCAAAACTGTATCTCATGTTTCCGGGAACGAGACCTTCTTCGAATTAGGTGGGGTTTTGAATTAACCGATTTCGAATTATCGAGGTTCTACTGTTTCTTTAAATGTACAGGCAGTTTTGAATTAATTTTTTGTTTAATTCAAGTGCAGTGGTTGCTGACTACAATATTAATTTGTGTCTGGGAGTGTTCAGAAGAAAATCACAGACTTTTTCAAAAAATAAAGTCGAGGAGATAATGTACCGGTGCAGGGTAAAGTTGAGATGCTCAAAACTTTATATAGTTTATATCATTACTTTATGTAAGTATTTGTATCCGAATTTTCCTCTCATTTAATAAATACAGTATTAAGATTTGTATGTGTATCTTCATGTTGAAATAATGTAGATTCCTTAAACAGGTTTAGCAGTTGGCAAGTTCTTAAGAATTGACTTATATCAGTATAACTAAAATATCACTATAACAAATTAATTTCTGATGTCCCCAAAATATTGTTATACTGGTATTTTACTGTAATTAAGTTTTGAAACTGACTCGTTTACTATAATATTATGAATTGTCATCCTTTATCATTGGTGACTAAATTTCCTGATGTGTGTGAAGAATGTTCCTAACATATGACCATTTCCACAGGACATTTATGAACATGTGCCAGAGAAGAGACATTTGAAAGAAGAAATCAAATCCGAGTTTGCAGAGCCAGGACGAACACAGGTGAACATCTTTGAGGCAATCTAATAATTTGATTACGTGTTTTCTGACAACCAAAATTGTGAGAAAACTGCTCAACAGATTTCGATGAACGACCCCTCATTTTATAGCATGGAATTTGAAGGTCCCAGGAAAGATGTTTTTTATTCCATTGCTGATTTTGTAAACCTAATTTTGTATTTTTTCATATGGTTCAAATATCTTGTGTTAAGCTACCGTATAGAAGGTAGTATTTTTCCAAGTCCCTCCACTGCGTGGCGTGTGGCAGCTGGTTTCATTACTTCTACTGCTGCCTTATCCTATCCAGATTTTGTGTACAAGCATGGCAATTTTAATTTGTTATATGTAGTGTGGAAGGTCTCCAAGGTGGGCATAACAATCCATTTCTGCAAACTGTCCTTCCAAGATTTTCATCTTCAGCCTTAAATTTTTCCTGTAAGTTTTACTTGGAGCATTGTAGGCTGGGCAGACTGGTAAAACAGGACAGGCGGCGAACTGTGGTGAAGCTAACATCGGACTTTACAACGCTGGGCAGAATACGAGTGTGCCTGAATACGCAGTACACCGAATACTCCTAAGGATGAAGCTCTGCAGCCGACGACCCATGCATGTGCCAATGTTAACACCACCACATCGGCAACTACGGCTGAAATGGGCATATGACCATCGTCACTGGACATTGGCGCAGTGGCAGAGGATTGTACGGTCCGATAAATCCCGATACCTTCATCATGGAGATGGGAGGGTGCGAATCCGTCGTCTTCCAGGGGAGCAGCTCCTTGACATCTGTACTGCGGGATGGAGACAAGTTGTGGGGGCTCAATTATGCTCTGCAGAACATTCTCGTGGGCATCCATGGGTCCAGAGGAGCTCTTGCAATGCACCATGATAGCTGAGAAATATCTTACACTGGTTGCAGACCACGTAAACCCCTATATGACTATCATGTTTCGTAACAGCAGTGGCATTTTTCAACAAAATAATGCGTCATGTCACAAGGCCATGAGTGTGATGGAGTGGTTCAAGGAACATAGTGGTGAGTTACAGTTGATGTACTGGCTCCCCAACTCGCCAGATCTTAATCCGATCGAACACATCTGGGATGTGATTGAATGTGGCGTTAGAGCTCATTGGTCCCTTCCCCAGAATTTACAGGAATTAGGTGACTCGTGTGTACAGATGTGGTGCCAACTCCCTCCAGCGAACTACTAAGGTCTAATTGCTTCCATGCCAAGATGCGCCGCTGCTGTTATCCATGCCAAAGGTGGACATACCTGCTGTTAGGTAAGTAGTCATAATGTTCTGGCCGCTCGGTGCTTGTAGTAGATGAAATAATGGCTGCTAATGGACATGCAGTATTGAGACTGCCTCCTTACCATGCAGATCCAAACCTCGTCTAATGTAAAACACTGCATTGGTGCTAATAATGTTACTTTTAAAACTGCAGACTTTGCAGACAGGGATTTTCAGAACTTGGGGAAAGTGACTGGAGTTGTGTTGGTGACCATGTGGAAAAAATGAATATGTGTAATATGAACAGGATTAGTTGAGGGGAGAATAGAATCTATCATAATAACTAAAGACAGCGATGACAGTAAAAGTGAACCTGACGAAAGTGACCAAAATATCCGGAATTGAACCCTTTGATGATGATTGGTGACTACACAGTTACTGCTTTATAAGTGAAGGTTTAAAATACTTCACTATTTGCTTGATTAATTAATGGATTAAGAATGATAAATACAGCTTGACTAACTACATTGTTAGAATATTTAGGGTTTCTTTTCCATTTTGTACACATGAAAATTGTAGTGTCATGAAGAAAGAATGTTTTAAAACTTCAGTTACAAAAAAAATAAAATTAAAAAAAATAAAAATAAAGCTAAATATTACTGCAAGTAATCAGTGACACATGTGTCTGAAGACGATATCAAATCACCTTACAAGAAGTTCTTCATGGTGAGGTACAGCACACAGTGCTACATCCCTTCCTCTCTATAGGAATCCTTTGAACCATGCAAACAGCATATTTTTAGCATGAGTTTGCTTGCATTGTATTCTTATTAAATTTTTAGAACATTTTGCAGTATTGAAGGTTGTTGACGGAACTGCCTCAACGCTAAAAGTAGGTGCTTGTATTTTGTGTCACTCTCATTCTGGGCTGTGACAATTTGAGAAGTGCTAGTTGCACCATTCCCAGTACAACCTGTTCCTGTTAGAAAGGATGTGAAATAGTCACTCATGTGATTGCTTTATGTGTATATTTCAGTGGACCTAAGAGACTGACATATGACAGCACTGTCTGACAAGGAGAGGAAAGCAATGGAAAAGTACTTCACTCCTCATTTCCTTAGTATGCCTCCTCAATCACACCTCACTCTCGATGGCAGGTGATGGTAGATCTGTTGAGGCTCCTCCCTGCCTTCAGGTTGAGGACCTTGCATACAACAGGAGATATGGAAGAGATGTATTTCCTACTGAGCTGTTCTTGCTGGTACTGAATGTAAAGAAGTAACAGTAATAAATTTTGAAGATCAGACCTTTTTCAGAATTGTTTTGTTTATGGTCAGCAGAACAATTATTATCAGTATGTGTATATTTTCTTGATGTTCCAAGGTTATTTCACTATCCACAATAAAAAAATTCAAAATATTACAATATCCCCTTCTGAAAGACTCTATGCTGGCGTGTTTTGCACATGTAGATATTATCTGAGAAACAATGAAGTTTTGAAACTGACTTGTTTACTATGAAATTATGAATTTTCAAACTCAATCATTTGTGACTAAATTTCCAGATGTGTCTGAAGAATATTCTTATTATATTATCTTTTCTACAGGACAATTATGAACTTGTATCGGAGAAGACACTTTTGAAAGAAGGAACCAAATCTGAGTTGGTGGAGACAGGACAAACACAGGTGAACACGTTTGAGGTAATTAATCATTTGGTTAACTGTTTCTGATAATGGAAATTGTGAGAAAACTGCTGAACAGATTTCAGTGGGTGGCCCGTAATTTTATAGCACACAACTTGCAGATCCCTGGAAAGATGGTATTTTTTAAACCTAATTTCATATTTTTTGCAAGTAGTTTAGATATCTTATGTCAACTACTGTATAGTAGCTAGTATTTTTCTAAGTCCCTCCACTGCATTGCATGTGGCAGCTGGTTTCATTATTCAACTACTGCCTTCTCTTATGCAGATTTTGGATACAGGCATGGCTATCTTTGTTTTGTTACATGTAGTGTAGAAGATCTAGCTGGGTGAAACCATCCATTTCTTCAAATTGACAATCCAAGATGTTCATTTCCTGTCCTAATTTTTCCATGAAGTTGTACTTTTAAAATACAGTACTTTTGATTTTTCCACATAATGTGAGCCATATATTTCAATCTTCTCTCCTTAATGGGTGTTATTAGCTCAGGTAGACTGCTTTTTTCTTGAGCCAGGCTTAGTGGCTCAAAATTATTGAGGCTCTGGCTTTTTGACCCCAACTTGGCAAGTTTATCCTGGCTCAGCCCAGTGGTATTTGAAGGTGTTGAAATATATCGGCCTCGTGTTGGTAGAATTACTGGCACATAAAATAAATCCTGTGTGACAAAATTCCAGTACATGTTTCTCAAAACTGTCAAAAGTAGTTGGTGGCATGTACAAACATTAACGTTATCATTTCCCTCTTTTTTTTTCTTTTGTTTGTATTTTCTCATTTTTAACATGGTCCATCCACAAAATTTTCAACATTGGGTGGTATATCCATTCTTGATGCTTGGATTCTCTTTTCAGTGTCTAGGTCCCTACACTTTTGTAGAATGGAAAGGTTATTTCACATCACTATTCTTTGATCTGAAGCTTCCACAGTCTGTTGAGTTATTTTATTTTTCTTTTAGATTGAACAGTGTTATTGTTTTCTGTAACATCTGTGTGGTTTCCCAATGTTTAGAATACATTGCAGTGTTCTTTTTCAAGATGACTGAAATAACCCTACTCAGTCGTAAGTAGTCAGCCTCCTGCGCTTGGAGTTGCCTTGAAAAAGCATACTGCAATATATTTGAAAAGTCAGCAAACTCTACGGGAGGTACAGAAAACAATAACACTTCAATCCGAAAGATGAACTAAATAACTTCACTATTCTCTGTTTGTGCCTTAGGCTCATGCCGCATGCTCATGAAGGTGGACTTGTTTTCTCTCTCCAGCATATGATTTAAACAGAAAGATCCTATGTTAAACCCAATGTATGTAACCACCCCAGCCAGTTTGCCACTTGAAAGAGAAAGCAAAGCATGCTGGCGGACCCATCTCATGTTGCTTCACAGCTAACATCCTAGGAGAATGCGGTTGTGAGATGGAAAGTGAGGGGACTACTTTTTGTGACAGACTTTACTGGGAAGTAAGGTCTGTAGCTTAAAGCAAATCAGTTCATTGTGCAGATCCTTACTGTTTGTGCGCCAAATGAGTTAGGCTGCCTAAACTGAAGTTTATGACAGAAAAAGGAGCAAACATGACTGATTGTTCTAAATGTTTGTAGTTCTATGGAGAAAGAAGTTCAGAACAGGAAGAATGAAACATAAGAACAATACAGAAGAGAGTCATTGAAAATACAGGAAAATTTAGTAGATGCAAAAAATGTCTCGTCAAGGATGGTCAACAGAATTTTAGTAGGACACAGATAATTTGAAACTCAAGGAACTTCATTTAATGTACCAGGAAGGCATAGAAAGGGAAGAAATGCATAATGGACATTGATAATTTTGATGAGTGTTTTATTCAACAAACAATCGATTAATTTTTCATTCATTAGTAAACATTTTCATTAACATCTAAATTATGGCCTGTATCAGAAGAGAAGATTGGTTTCAAGGGAGTTTGCACCAGTTTGAAAACTAGTGTAGAAGAGTTAAGTGGTACAAAACCAGAAATAATAGAAGGGTTATAATGAAGAAACATGATATACGAAGCAAGAAAGTGTCTTACCTTACAGCCATAAAAAAGTACAAGGAGGAAGGCCGTCCTGTCACATTTGAAGACAAAATCAGTATAAGTAATAACCATTCTATGCTTAACGCCTGGACTGACAATAGTTTTTGAGGAGTATCACCCCTGTCTTGAGAGGGGAATGACTGATTATTCTCCATGTTGTTGGTAGGACAGTTTTTCTTCCCAATTCACTGCTTATTAACCAGTCCCACAAGGAAAGTAAAGACTACCACAGAGATATGAATAATACATTTGTTGGTTAACAGAGAAGTTGATCCCTAATTTGGAACCCAAGGAAAGTAAAGACTACCACAGAGATATGAATAATACATTTGTTGGTTAACAGAGAAGTTGATCCCTAATTTGGAACCCAATTCACTGTTTGTTATTGAGAATGCATCATACCATAACACACAGAAAGTCAAAGCTCCAAAATCTAATTCTGACAAGGTTACTATGAAAAACTTGCTGCGGGTTAAAAACACCCCATTTCTTAAATCAGTGCAGAAAGTTCAACTATCTGTACTCACTAAACTTCATAAACTGGTGGTGTAGAATTCTTCGTCAGTGTTATTTCTTTTCATTTGCAATTCTTGTAGGAGCTTTGTGTATGCAGCTGTAGCTGGCAAGAGGAATTGTAGCCTCGGGTCCTCTACTAGAAATGCTTCCCTCATCAGTACATAAGTGTAACGTGACCGCGTGTATTTTGAGAGTCCTAGCACCTTTTTCAAGTATCTCGCTTTTAGGTTTTCAACCTCCATTAATTGCTTCTTTGGTAGGTGTGCCCATATTAATTCCAGTTCATAAGTAAGCAAAGGAATCACTTTCACTTAAAAAAGTTTCATTGCCATGGCTACAGATATTCTCAACATTTGTCTGATGTTACTTATGTTTAGGAATAGTACTAGAATCAGAGCCCTTTAAACTGCTAACAAGACTATTGACTCAAAGGCTGAGTACCACAGTGTGCCCTTTCTGTCAGAAGAACAATTTGGCTTTAGACATGGTCAATCCACCTTGATAGCTGTTAGAAACCTATTCACAGAGATTCAAGAAAAGGTTAAGAACCATTAGAAGATGTTCTCCATCTTCATTGATTTCAATAGTGTGTTTGACACAGTGAATAAGATTGCGCTTATGGAAAACGTGGAGAACCTAGTAGGGCAGTCAGAGATGACAAGATTAATTACAAATATACTGGCTGAAAATGAAATACAGGTGTGGGATGGGCTATCAAAATCAAATTGGATAAGTCAGACGGTTGGTGTGCTACAGGGTGATCCACTTAGTCCAGTATTGCTTAACATCTACACGAGCGAAGTAATCACCAGAGTTAAGGAAAGCGCACCGAACATAAGCATCTACGTTAATGCAGGTGATACGGCTCTCGCCTCAGAAAACAGAAGATCTACAGAAAGCGATGGACCTCGTTGCAGAGTGGACAGAAGACCTGGTGATAAATGAAAGAAATTTGTAGCTTATAGAAAAGGAGGTAGGCTGCACAGAAGAGAACCTATAACATGCAAAGGACAAGTGCTGACTCCTAGGGAATCACTGGATGTCACCATCCGAATAACTGCATCGGCCTTTATAATCCATATATTATATTTATCCATAGTAGTTCTCATGCGTGCCGGGCTGAGTAGCTCTGACGGTTGAGGCGCTGGCCTTCTGACCCCAACCTGGCAGGTTCGATCCTGGCTCAGTCCGGTGGTATTTGAAGGTGCTCAAATACGTCAGCCTTGTGTTGGTAGATTTACTGGCACATAAAAGAACTCCTGTGGGACAAAATTCCAGCAACTTGGGGTCTCCGAAAACCGTGAAACTAGTTGGTGGGATGTAAAGTAAATAGCATTATAAAAAGTTCTCATGCAAAATAAATTATGGTACATAGGAATTATGAATAAATTTGTTGCTTTGGACACTGTTCTTCTGTGACATCCATCAAGATTAACGGATGACACAGAATAACGCGCTAAGTTAAATTAGGAGACTCTCACGTCAGCTTCTTATGAATCTTACTCAGTATCCAATTAGTTTTGAGGCAATAATACCATACTTTTGCCCTTTCTGCCTTCATGTAGTTCACCATAAGGATTTCAAGTGTTATAGGTTTCTTTTGTATTGCCATCGACATTGCTTTCTTGATGTTGAATTCAAAGTTATCTCTGAATGCTGTTTGCAGTACTGTGTCATAGCACACCTTATGTTGTTGGAGATTTGCCATTGAACTTAATACCTTTTCTTGCCCTTTGAGACCTTGGTGAGTATCTGATCTGTGTAGATGTTTAGGTGGAGAGGGCATAACACTAATCCCTGTCTCACTCCTTCACATTATTTCTATAAGGTGGTGTGGGTTACTGTAGTCATAACCTAGTTCATCAACCATGGACAATGGCTGAGTGGTCTAGTAAGTAGCTATGCATTGGAAGTGGGCATCTTGGATATATTCTGAGTTATGGCCCTTCTTGTGCTCAAGCAGGTAGGACTTTAAAATCCATCATTGTCCCTAACTTGTTCCTGTGCTTTGTTGCTGTAGACTTCTGAAGAAGTTTGACCTTTACGATATCTCGCAGTTGTCTTGAGTTGTAGTTACTGTGGAGTCAACATATGTCAGGGGCAGTCAGATGGTAGGGGTTGGAATGACCTTTATGCTTGTTATATGCCGCGTAATTGCTGTTCACTGCAACTATATTAGTACTTCTGTGCATAGCTCAGCGCATTGTAGTACGGTACTTCATAATGCATGGGAAACTGTATACTGTGCATGAAGCTCTTATCCTCATAATAGATAGTTACTTTGAAGAAAGTTAAGACAGGAAACATTTAACTTAGCCAGTTTTCTTTTGAAAGCTGCAATTCTAAAAGAAGGATGGAAGCTTAACATGAATGAAAATCAATTGTACCTGTGCAAATATATTTGACTGAACTACATATATTTAAAAAAAAATTAAACACCTCATTTCTTAGCAACATGAACAAGAGCAAGCGGCATAATGGAGAGCGTAAAGTATCCCATCCAACTGCTGGAGTAGCCAGTCACCAAGCATGTGCCTTCACCCCTGATCTCTATACATGGATGGCTGGTAGCTTGGGTAGCAGTAAGCCGAATAGAAGATGACTGGCGTAGTAAGATGGCAGCGAGTGCACGGTTCAGTAGACCATGAGGAGTGCGCTTGCTCTGTTTATACTTAGTTCCTTCGAGCATATAAACAGGTAATAGAGGTCGCTTCCTATGTTCCTACCGGCCAAGCGTGGCACCAACATCAAGCTCTGAGCGATCAGCCGATGTAGGGCAAAACAAGGCGGTCTTCCGTAAGAAGAGCATTACGGAGTGTTTTTAAATCCCGAATTAAGCATGCTCCTTATGATTAATTGATTTAAACTATTCAAGATGGTGACAAATGCTAATCACTTGGAATATTTCCTTTCCTTTTTGTATGAAAAGTGTTAAGTATCACTATATATGTGTAATATTTGGATGTGTTTATATATCAGTTAAGCGTTACGGTGGCGTAATTAGGCCTTACATGGTTAACACTATAATTACCACTTTTCTATGCACTAAAATGACGAACTATGAATTCCACGCTATAAATCATACATTTACAAGGGAATTAAGATGAAACACATCAATGAAAAATCACTTGTTTAGATATTTCACTCACTGAATTGAAACCACGCGCCGGCCCCGCGGTGTAGGGGTAGCGTGCCTGCCTCTTACCCGGAAGCCCCGGGTTCTATTCCCATCCATGTTAGGGATTTTTACCTGCATCTGAGGGCTGGTTCGAGGTCCACTCAGCCTACGTGATATTAATTGAGGAGCTATCTGATGGTGAGATGGCAGCTCTGGTCTAGAAAGTCAAGACTAACGGCCGAGAGGGTACGTCATGCTGACCACACGACACCTCATAATCTGCAGGCCTTCAGGCTGAGCAGCAGTTGCTTGCTAGGCCATGGCCCTTCGGGACTGTTGTACCATGGGGGGAAATTGAAACCACATGTTACTTCTGCATGTTAGTAAAAAATAAACAAACGAAGGAGCCATGCTTGTACTACTACGATTAACACAAATACGAATTCCTAAATGTAAATAATACAAATACGGTACATAATATATTTAGACTATCAAAGTATACATGTGTGGCAGATATAAATTAAGTACTATTTGAAAGAGGTACAACATTCTCTCCGTCAGTTCAAATCAAAATATTTCGTAACATATCGTAATTGTATTGATTACGTAGTAAACAAGTGACTGTCAGCATACCCAGGTGTATTTCTACGGCAAATATGCTGTGAAATACTAAAATATCCATTGAAAAACACACAGTAAACTATCATTTTGCCATTACAGGAGTAGTGGGTGTGGTTCTGGGCTTTTAACTGTCCTGCGGGCTCATATTAAATGGCTTCTACAAGCTTTAAACAAGCCGGAATGACTAAAATAAAAACATTTTCCGAAAGAGGAAGAATTGGGCAATTTTTGTATGAATAAAAAGAAAAACCGAGTTTTGGGCTCAAAATATGAAAAATTCATTCGTACCTCTCCTTTAGAATGCATAATTTCGTGGCATAGGTACGTGTAGACTATACAATCTACAGCAATGTTTCCAGAAACTGGTTTTCACTCGTATTGTGTAACCGATCGCTAGTTTCATGTATTCAGCACCTAAGTTAATATTTGTCTGCCGTTATTATACACTCATTTTTATTGCTATCCCGGAGATTTACTGACTTCGGGATGACGTGTCAGTGTTCCCAATGTCCTTATGCTTTGAGTGAACATGTCCCTATATTTTTAATTATTCCAATGCGCCATTAATTGCGATTTAAAATTGATTATATTATCATTGCTTCCCCATTAAGGAGAGCTCTAGGATGGGTACACCAACATGGCGGACCGCACGCTCAACTTGGCGTACTTTCTCCTGCAGCGGAGAACTGCCATCAGCGATCCATGTGTAGATATCAGTGGCCTTCACTTTTGCCTGTGTTCAATATATTAGTTGTTTTAAGATCTTCGCTAATTGGCTGATGATGACACTTGAAATGTGTTGAAACCGGTCCCAATAAACAGGTTGTAACTACTTTTTAGTTCAACTTACTACAGAGTATTGAAAGGTGGATCCTTCCCTATGATATTGTACATCTTCTTGCTTGGTTGGAATGGAAATATTAAAGTCCGTTCCATTCTTACAACAGCAATAAAAACTTGGCTATGTTACTTGCAATAAAGACATAATTTCTTCCTTGTTCTATAAGTATTCTTATTAGTCATATTATATGTATGATACACCTATTTATGCAGTACATGTCATTATTGTGGATTCTCATTCACATGTTATTATTGTTGATTCTCATTCACTTGTCACGGAATATTCAATACTCCACAGTATTCAAGGATTTCATATTCTAAGACAATGTATATCACAGGTTGGCACTACTGCCATCTACTGGGCTTTGGAGAAATTATGTACTCTTAATCACGGCCGACTGGATCCCTCGCAGCGCTCCTTATACCGGCCTTGACAATCGCTTGTGAAGCCCAGCATACAGCTGTAATTGGAAAGTTTCACGGTAATGCCGCTGGAGCGCTGGCCTACTACCCACTGACAGGAAGCTGTATACTGCAAATTGCCACATTTCCAGTTTTATTTATATGGTTTTACTGTCGTAAATGTTGGCAATGTATTCATATGAGGTGCTTGTTGGCTTGATATTGAGATTTGATAATTATGCATTATTGACTTTATTTTTTATTGTGTAGTGTAGTGATTATATTTTTTAAATTGTGTTTATAAATCTTGGAATTTGTGATATTCTTGTTCACGTTTTCCTACTTCGAGCAGAAATTTTATGGAAACAAGAACAAAATGATTTCTCGCTGTAACTTCATCCTGAACAAGGATTTTAATTTAGGCCCTAATTCGTTTTTTAATGCCGTGGTGATTTGATTTTCTTTAACTGTGTTAGGATATATTCGAATATATATTGCTGTGTGCTGTTTTTGTATTCCGAACAGGAAAAAAAAGAGCAAAGGGATGGTATAATTTCATGAATTCTCTGTAGACCAGGACAAAACTACGGTGTGGCTAAAAGCAGGTAGCACTCTCATCTTAGTTTTCCGTTTCTATTTTGGGTATTTACCTTCTTTCTTTCTTTCTTATTCTGTTTACCCCTCCATCGTTGGCTTTTCTCTTGGACTCAGTGAGGGATCCCACCTCTACCACCTCAAGGGTAGTGTCCTGGAGCATGAGACTGTGGGTCGGGGATACAACTGGGAAGGATGACCAGTAGCTCGCCCAGGTGGCCGCAACTTCTATGCTGAACAGGGCCCTTGTGTTGGGGATGGGAAGATTGGAAGGCATAGACAAGGAAGAGGGAAGGAAGCAGCCATCGCCTTAAGTTAGTTACCATCCCGGCATTTGCTTGGAGGAAAAGTGGGGAAACTATGGAAAATCACTTCGAGGATGTCTGAGGTGGGAATCAATACCCCCTTCTACACAGTTGACCTCCCAAGGCTGAGTGGACCCTGTTCCAGCCTTTGTGCTACTTTTGAAATTTCGTGGCAGGGCCAGGAATTTGATAATTATGTCAATTGAGAAGGTAATGCGAATGACCGGAATCATGACCAACAAATGGCACATAAGTTAATATGGGAAGGACAGCTGATTCACAAAGTAATGGAACCAACTAGAGGGAAGAATATTCTAGACATCGTGCTCGTAAAACCAGATGAGCTCTATAGAGAAACCGAAGTAATAGATGGTATTAGTGATCTTGTCGTAGTTTAAAAAATGTGATAGAAAGGAAGGTCTTAAAAGTGGGATTATAATGTATTACCATATTGCTGATAAAGCAGGCATGAGGGAGTTTTTTAAATAACTATGATTGGTGGAAAACAGTAAATAAAAATGTATACATACTCTGGGATGGGTTTAAGAGCAATTCTTGGGGAATGTGAAAACAGGTTTGTACTTTTAAAAGTGGTAAGAAGCAGTAAAGACCCACTATTTTAAAACAGAGAAGTGAAAAGACTAAGAAGGAAGTGCAGGTTGGAAAAGAATGGTTAGAAATGGCTGTGGAGGTTAGGAGAAATGGAAGGAACTTATTAAGAAATTGAATCTGGCAAAGAAGGCAACTAAGGATAACCTTATGGCAAGCATGATATTGGCAGTTGTACAAATTTTAGTGAAAAGTGGAAGGGCATGTATAGGCACTTTAAGGCAGAAACAGGTTCCAAGAAGGACATTCCTGCAATCGTTAATGAATAAGGGGAGTGTGTTTGTGAGGATCTTCAAAAGGCAGAAGTATTCACTTAACAGTATATAAAGATTGTTGGTCGCAAGGTTAATGTCCAGATAGGGGGAGGGGACTAACAGTAAAGAAGTATTAAAATTTACCCATGATAATGACGACTTTTATGATAAGATACAAACGTTGGAAGGTAGAAAAGCAGGTGGAATTGAAAAGATTTCTGGGGATATGCTAATGATAATGGGTTGGGAAATAGTACAATATCTGAAGTATTTATTTGACTATAGTTTGTATGAAGGAGCTATACCAAATGAATGGAGAGTTGCTATAGCAGCCCTTGTATATAAAGAAAAGTGTGATAGACATAAAGCTGAAAATTACAGGCCAGTCAGTTTGACGTGCATTGCATGTAAGCTTTGGGAAAGCATTATTTCTGATTATATTAGACATGTTTGCAAAATCAATAACTGGTTTGATAGAAGGCAGTTTGTGTTTAGGAAAGGTTATTCCACTGAAGCTTAACCCATTCCAGCCTTAATATCCCTAACAAACGTTCTGGACTGGGCACTTTTTACCCCTCAGCGCCAACCTCTATATGTCGTATAGACCCCTTTTTCTTCCGTAGCCGCCGACCTCTATACGTGGTATAGACCCACACGTGGTTTCACATTTATGGCTATTGCGCGAAGAGTTTTGGAGTTATGGATATGCAAATTGTTTTGTTTCCAAGAAGACATTTTCGGGTTTACCACTGTTGAAAATAAGAATTGAAAATCGTTAAAATGTAGTTATTTTTTCAAGGAAAAATATTTATCAATTAAGTCTGAGCACTAATCTCTGCTTTTTTAAAAAGTCTGTTTGCTTCATCCTTTCCCACAGAATAAAATAAAGAAATGATGATCTGTGAAGGTTTTTTTTGCATGATGTTCTTTGCTCTAATTTTACATTAAGAATGTGGTTTATTTATTGTATTTGTCTCTATTTCGCGGCTTGTAATATTTTCGTAACCCTTCACGAGCGCTCTGTGTAGGCAACAGTTAGTTCTGCTTTCTGTCATACGGTACGAGAAGCAGTTGTTCATAGTATATATCTCGTTTGAAAGACGATATCTCAACCTTTTATCTGAAATATGTATCGAATTGGTTTGTTTCATCATAAATGTTATTCCTCTCATTCAGTTTCGTCCTGCTGCTTTTGGTTTCGCTGCAGCTTCATCAGTCCGTATGACGCGCCGTGCTCAATGGCTGGATCCAGCCGTGGTTTGACTGACAGTAACATGCTTGAAATATTGTAGAATTCCGATGAAAGTTTAGTTGGAACTAGTAGTGACTGTATTAGCAGCAGTGATAATGAAATAGATGATTTGGCTGTGGTGGATACAGTGGCAAATGATGAGAGTGACGATGAAGAGGAACCAGAACTTGGAAATTTTGTATGGGAGGCTATGGGTAATTACACCGGTCAAAAGGAAGTTTTCAACAGTAAATTCTGATTTCTAAATTCTCTAATAATATTCAGACAAGTCACAGGGACAAAAATTGAGCAGATATCTTATCGAGTTCAGCTGATGGAATTTTTGTTTACAAAATACTCTCGCTCGGCCAGGGAAGGAAATATTCAAGGCCGGCGCGCATCAGATAATACAGTTTCAAGGTTGCAGGAAAGACATTTTATCAAGGAATTATCACCCAAGGGTGAGAAATCAAACTTCAGAGACGTTGTATTGTGTGTTCAAAACACGGCGAAAAGAAGACGTTGGTGTACTGCTGACAGAGTGTTACTTGGGTCTCTGTCTCGAAGAGTACTTCAAACTCTATCACACGAAACTAAATTACTAAGGAAATGTGAAACAATTGTGTAATTATAAGCATGCACATAATTCTATCATAAGGAATTCCAAATTTCGTGAATATCAGGCTGCTCTTATACTTCGAGTAACGCTTTAAGTGAATCAATGTATTTCAGTTGCGTGTAGTTGAAATCTCATCCAGCCGCGGGATAGAGAGCTCTCTAAATGGCTGCGATGCTAAGGGGTTAAGGATATTTAAAACATTATATCTCTGTTTCTGTAAGAGATATTTGCATGTTTCTTTTTTCTTTGTGCTTGTGTGAGCTTCTAGTTTTGAAAAGCACTGTTTGTATTATGTCAACTATCACTTGAGATTTTAAAATTGTTTATATATTATACCATGTTTTGTGATTGGAAAAAAGATCTGACAGATAACTAAGCAAGTACAGTTTTCTGAAATACTGTTATATTCACACTATTTTGCAAATATATAATGTGCATTGCAATTACAAAACAACAACAATAATGTGTACGATATAAAAATAATCTTTCAATAATAAGAGTAATAATTACAATAATGAAAATAGGAGCTCTTATAAAATTTTATTTTAATTGATAAATTTTGTCAAAAGTTACTCAAATGTAAAGATATTGTTCCATTTACCACAAAAGACTTCTGAAAAAGATGAAATACAGTGTTCTAAACAGACAACTTTACTAATATGTAGACAATCTTATGTATTCACGCAAATTTGAAATATGCGGGAACATGCGCTAGGCCGTAAAACGAACTCCAATCATAGTGAAATTTAAGAAGTTGTTGTGAATTCATATGTCAATAATATGTTCATTTGCACATAAACTTATCATATATCATAAAATATCGAAAATATCACTTTTGTCAAGTACATGTTTGCCGCAAAAGGCTATGTCTTAGAGCTCACTCAGTGACAACATCTACTGATGTATGTTGATTGAAAATATTGGAAATTCTCTGACTTAGACATATAATACTGCCATCTGCTTAAATACTCTTGTAACTAATACATGAAGAAACACGATGTAACCACCAGAATGCATGTATAGCTCGTTCTCGATTTTTAGTGAATTGTCAAACCTTACTACGGGCTATGCCTGCAGCGTGGCCTGAGCGTAATTTCGGGCACTGCGAGCTATGCTTGCAGTTAGACTGGAAAGAGTTAACTTGTAGGATTCCAACAACATATATCAGATATATTGGATTCAGAAGGTCAGTGGACTGTAGCGCAGTTGACCTATCTAAGGCATTTGATAGGGTAATTCAAGGGAGACTACTGGCAAAACTGAGTGCAATTGGACTAGACAAAAGAGTGACTGAATAGGTGGTTTTATCCTTAGAAAATAGATCTTACAGAATTAGAGTAGGCGAAGCTTTATCTGACCCTGTAATAATTAAGAGGTGAATTCCTCAAAGCAGTATAGTTGGATCTTTATGTTTTCTTATATATATATATATATATATATATATGATACAAGTAAAAAAGTGGAAGCAGAGATAATGCATTTTGCGGATGATGTTATTCTGTATAGAGTAATAAATAAGTTTGTGAGCAACTCCAGAAGGACATCAATAATGTTGTGAGATGTACAGTAGGCATTGATATGATGTTAAACTGTGTGTTAACAGTCAGGTTGTGATTTTCACAAATAGGAAAAGTCCTCTCAGTTTTAATTACTGCATTGATGGGGTGAATGTTTCTTTTGGGGATCATTGTAAGTACCTAGGTGTTAAAATAAGGAAAGACCTTCATTTGGGATAATCATTTAAGTGGGATTTTAAATAAAAGGTAGAGATCTCTACACATGGTTATGAGGGTATTTAAGAATTGTAATAATAATAAAAATCACTTTCACCAAACCAGGAAGAAATTGAAAGCCACAACAAATAACTAAAAAACAACAAACCTCAGGAAGAGACAGGATTGTTGCAGAATCCCTTAAGAATCTTGGTCCAAATTCACTCAGGGAACTTAGAGAAATCACACAAAAAATCTGAAACAACGAAAACCTTCTCGAAGACTGGAAATCTGGCTTGATTCACCCACTTCACTAAAAAAGGAGACAAAGCTGATGTCAACAATTACAGGGGAATCTCCCTCCTTGAAGTCGGCTACAAAATTTACTCTGCATGCCTGTTGAAAAGAATACAAGAAGAACTCGAGCATAAGATTGGTGAATATGAAGCTGGGTTTCGCCCTCACAGTTCGTGCATTGAACAGATCTTCAACCTCGAAACCGCTCTAAAATTCAGGGCCCTCAGAAACCTTCCAATCATCTGTACCTTCGTAGATTTCAAGAAGGCTTATGATTCAATTGATCATCAATCTCAGTTCAGTTCTTGAAAGAACAGGGACTAGACTCCAAAATGCTAAACTTGACCAAACAGTCCCTCACTGACACAAAGTCAAGAGTGAAATTCATGGGAGGTATCTCAGACGAATTCCTGATAAAAACTAGTGTCCGGTAAGAAGATGGATTGTCACCCCTCCTCTTGAACCTCACCTTAGATAAGGTGATGAGGGAATGGGAAAAAAACTGAAAGCACAAAATAGCGGGAACCCAGTAAATATTGGGACACAAAAAAAAACTTGAAATATCATGCTAAGCCTTTGTTGATGACGTGGCCCTTTTGTCCAGCGATGAAGTCACAGCAGTAAAGCAAGTTGAAATTCTCCAAGAATGTGCCAGAAAGGTCAGACTTCATATCTCCTTCCAGAAAACTGAACTTTTCTGTTCAAAACTAGACATCCATAGTCTCAATATAAAATATGGACAAATCAACAGATTCCCTCACTTCAAATACCTGGGTGAAATCCTCGAACCAACTGAACAAGAAAAAATAGCTCAAAACAACCATGTCCAAAAACTCAGAAGGGCTGATGGGAGAACGAGAGAAATCTACAATAAAAAATGTACATCTCTCCATGTTAAGATTGAACATTACAATCCTCTAATAAACCTGAGGCTTTACAGTAGAACCTCGATAATTCAAAATCGGTTAATACGAAGTCCCGCCTAATTCGAAGAAGCTCTCATTCCCGGAAACATGAGATAAAGTTTTGCATGTTATTTAAATTGTTTAATTCGAAATACAGATAATTCGTAATTCAAAGTACAATG
The DNA here is from genome assembly GCF_040414725.1 of Anabrus simplex. Lineage (NCBI taxonomy): Eukaryota > Metazoa > Arthropoda > Insecta > Orthoptera > Tettigoniidae > Anabrus > Anabrus simplex. The sequence goes on along the minus strand of NC_090269.1, from coordinate 430,944,958 downwards.
TCAGCCCCATTACCGAAATTCAGACTTTTAATTCGAAACTGCCATTACATTTTAAAACAATAGTATGTTACAGAGTAATTTCTACTCAAAATTTATCCGCTCCGCGTCATAATAGAACGCGCGTTCCGGAACGTAGAAGGAAAACAATGCATAGGTAAGAAAGAAATTAAAGATCAAGTCCACATAAAAGTGCTTTCCGCACTTACACTCACTTCGGTGGGTCTACAGTACGCTTCATGATTCCTAAATTGAATGAAATCGGAATTCTTTTGTATTCAACCTTTTAAGGAACGCCGTAATATCACGCAACAGGCAGTGTGCGGAAAAACAGAATCCGCTAACACTGGCGATGCTGACAGTTGACGAAAAAGCGTAGCTCAGATAATAAATTCGTAGGCACCGAACAATATTGTCATTAACCAGATCAAAAATTGGATATATGGCTTTTCAGGCATTTGCTCTATTAACCAGCATTTCGTCTTAGGTCTGACACTAGACTCGTCAGAGTGGGATGTGTCAGACCCTACCCACTGATGCTGGGGTGTATGCAGGTGAACTTATCAGAAGCCTCTTATGTGGCACAGTCTGATAACTGCATACGGGAGATAAAACTCCACAATGAAATTAATGTCCGCCTAGCAATTCCAAATGATAATACTAAATTCCCATGAAGGGAATTAGATATTTTTCCACCAATAGAGCATATCAAAAACCAGATCAAAAATTGGATATATGGCTTTTTAGGCGTTTGCTCTATTAACCAGCATTTCGTCTTAGGTCTGACACTAGACTCGTCAGAGTGGGATGTGTCAGACCCTACCCACTGATGCTGGGGTGTATGCAGGTGAACTTATCAGAAGCCTCTTATGTGGCACAGTCTGATAACTGCATACGGGAGATAAAACTCCACAATGGAATTAATGCCCGCCTAGCAATTCCAAATGGTAATACTAAATTCCCATGAAGGGAATTAGATATTTTTCCACCAATAGAGCATATCAAAAACCAGATCAAAAATTGGATATATGGCTTTTCAGGCGTTTGCTCTATTAACCAGCATTTCGTCTTAGGTCTGACACTAGACTCATCAGAGTGGGATGTGTCAGACCCTACCCACAGACCTAAGACGAAATGCTGGTTAATAGAGCAAACGCCTGAATAGCCATATATCCAATTTTTGATCTGGTTTTTGATATGCTCTATTGGTGGAAAAATATCTAATTCCCTTCATGGGAATTTAGTATTACCATTTGGAATTGCTAGGCTGGCATTAATTCCATTGTGGAGTTTTATCTCCCATATGCAGTTATCAGACTGTGCCACATAAGAGGCTTCTGATAAGTTCACCTGCATACACCCCAGCATCAGTGGGTAGGGTCTGACACATCCCACTCTGACGAGTCTAGTGTCAGACCTAAGACGAAATGCTGGTTAATAGAGCAAACGCCTGAAAAGCCATATATCCAATTTTTGATCTGGTTTTTGATATGCTCTATTGGTGGAAAAATATCTAATTCCCTTCATGGGAATTTAGTATTACCAATATTGTCATTGCCGGTGATACTGCATTGCTTTATTTTAATGCAAGCCCAAGCGGTCTTATGTTTTTAAATGGGTCATAGTAGTACGTTGCAGTGCACATAGGATGGAAGCGAGAAACTTTATCCCCTCGTCATAGGAAAGTTCGATAAACCACAATGTTTTAAGGGTGTTGGGCACTTTCCATGCCAGTACAAAGCATATAAAAATGCAAACAGTACAGAAATCCAAAAAATAATGCATTTGCACAGGGGGGACCGGCATAATTTATCCTCGTCTTTGAATTGTGTGATTTTTTTTCTTTCGCTGCGTGAGGTTATGTTTGTCAGTGATTTATCCAAGTGCATTATTTGAACATTGTTAATGCACCGTGTTGGATACATTTTGGAAATAGTATTTTCCATGGCATTTGAAAGGTTCAAACTGTGAATCGAGGTGATTGCAAGTATTAATGGGTCTGAGAATACTTTGTGACGCGGCAAGTGTTTACATTTCTGAAGTACGAGAGAAGTACCATGGCGGGAAATTGTACAAGGATAGTCACAGAAAAGTTCTATTTTAAGGGCATCGGGTACTTCCTTTGTAAATACAAGGCATCTAAAATGCATAAAGTATAGTAATCCAATTAATAAAGCACTTGCACATGGGAGCCAGCATAGATTTCTCCTCATCTTTGAATCGTGCTTTTTTTTTTTTTTTTTTTTTTTTTTCGTTGTGTGAGGTTATGTTTGGTAGTGAGATATCTGAGTGCATTACTTGAATACTGTAAATGCACCTTCTTGGATACATTTTTGGAATAGTTCTTTTTTCATGGCATTTGAAGGGTATAAACTGTGAATCAAGGTTAACTGCATGCAGTAACGGGCCATAGAATATTTTGTAACGCGGCAAGGGTTGGTACTTCTGAATTGCAAATTGGCGGTTAATTCGAAATCACGTAATTCGAAGTCCGATTTTTGAGTCCCAACGACTTCGAATTAACGAGGTTTTACTGTATATGCAGGAGAAAATCTAATGCTTCATATAAACGGGAAGCTGGAAAATATCCTAAAAGAAGAGCAAAAAATCATGAGGAAGATTTTAGGACCAAGATATGCAGAAGAAGTGTGCCATCTCGGAACCCGGAAATCCACAGAAAAGTTATCTAATATTGTGGCAGACCTCATTAAAAGAAGGCTAAAATTTTATGGACATGTTAATAGGTTTCCAGAAACCAGACTAACCCATCAAGTTCTTGAAAGAGTTGATAAACTGAAGAATTTCCTTTGCATAAAACAAACAGTAGCAGACATGTAGAATGCAAAAATTCAACCTTACAAAATTTTGAATCAAAATATGTATAGAAATAAAATTGACAAGTGGGAAGTGACTCCAGAGACTGAAGTACCAGAAAGAGCAGGTACCAAGTAGACGGAAGAAAGGAAGAAGATCTTTAGTCAACAGATGGAAGCATCCTGGATCCTCCGCAAACAAAATCATGAATAAAGCTTTGTGTGTTCTGAAAGGGACAATTCACGTATGTTAAAATAACAATAATAATAATAATAATGGTGTGGTCTTTACATCCCACTAACTACTTTTACGGCTTTCAGAGATGCTGAGGTGCCAGAATTTAATCCTGCAGGAGTTCTACAGTATTATGTGTCAGTAAATCTACCTGCATGAGACTGGCGTATTTGAGCACCTTCGAGAACCACCGGACTGAGCCAGGATGGAACCTGCCAAGTTAGGGTCAGAACGCGCGCCTCAAACTTCTGAGCCACTCAGCCCACCAGGATTGTAGTAAGGATGTTAAGGAAAGAGCATTTAAGTCTCCGGTAAGACCCCAGCTAGAGTATGGTTCCAGTGTATTATACCAGGAAAGCCTATGTCCTGGCCCATATCAATCGAAAGAAACGTTATTCCAGCATAAAATATCCGTCCGACGTACGAACATTTAAATAAAGGAATGTTCCAGCAGGTGCCAGACTTCACGAGTGCACTAGGCGAAGTCAAGTGACATCACCTGTCGCTCGAAGCTCACCTCCCCTAGAGATATTTCTCGAAAAGAATTTTCTTTTCGCAAGCCTTTCAACGCCTTAACCAATTTCAACGGGACAAACGATGAATTGTAGCGGACGTCATAAAAGTTAATCCCTGTGAATTTCGAATTAATCCATCCCATGGTTGTTGAGTTATAATAATTTAAAGTCTAAGAAAATTATACACTCACGGTCACATGGCCAAGAGAAACCACCCCTCCCAGCGCCAGTGTATATATGTCAAGGCTAACAACAGAGCAGCGCAGTACATGGACGAGTACACAGATGTGTGTGAGTGAGACAGAGGAGAGACCGACCCTCGTACAGTATGTCCGCGCAGTCACGGTGAAAGTATTTGCCGTCGCGTTTCCGGAACACAAAGTTATATCGGCGACAAAATTATAAAAGACGTCGCACTGTATTTAGTATATTGTGTCGCGACTACAGTCTAATTCTAAAGACATTTGAGAATATAATATGACTGAACTTATTGAAGTGCAAATACCAAATATTTAACGTTCACAGAGTATATCATTATGAGTGGACTTTATTTACTTCACATGATATTGAACTACAATGAACAGAAACTAATGTGTAGAATTACCAGAACTCATTTCTTTTCGAGTATTGAACTGTATTTCTTTATTCACGCCATATTAGTATACGACTTACAGTAGTAATCTGGGTGAATGCTAAGAACTTTTTCTGAGGTAATATGACGTTATAATAACAAGATAATCCGAAAATAATCCTTAGTGACTTAATGACCGTGTTCAAAGACTATGATTTGCCTTTTTTCAAGTGTGAATTGTGTAATTATGGACGTTTCAGTAACGACTTTAAATAGTATTTCATACAGGAAGGACTGTGATTATTCATTTAATGTCTTAAAGTTCAATTACGCCATAAACTGTGTTCAACAGTAAATGACAGTGTCAGTGATAACTACTCGCACTAAGTGAATTTTTTTCGTGTGTGAAAAATCACCTTACCGGGCGAGTTGGCCGTGCGCGTAGAGGCGCGCGGCTGTGAGCTTGCATCCGGGAGATAGTAGGTTCGAATCCCACTATCGGTAGCCCTGAAGATGGTTTTCCGTGGTTTCCCATTTTCACACCAGGCAAATGCTGGGGCTGTACCTTAATTAAGGCCACGGCCGCTTCCTTCCAACTCCTAGGCCTTTCCTATCCCATCGTCGCCATAAGACCTATCTGTGTCGGTGCGACGTAAAGCCCCTAGCAAAAAAAAAAAAATCACCTTAACGAGCTGCAATTCTACACGATCCAGTTCCAGCTATCATCACCTCATCGGGGACGTCAACATGGTGTGTTAAGGGAACATCGCCGATCCTAATTCTCCACGGAACATTCCAGACGTCCATCCTTCAACATTTGTAGCAACATTTCTTTCATTCAGTGAGTAGTAACAAACTGACTAAAATTTTCTCATTAATTTTGAACAGTGGAAACTTCAGTGCTGCGTGTGAACAAATATTTCAGTTCTCATAGTTTCTCAGAAGTGATTAATTTAATTTTCAAATTTAATTTTCATATCTCATAGAAAGACTTTAGGCTTTTCAAATGTGCTATACATCAAGGTTCACAAACTGAAAAACTGAAAACTTTTAACAGAAATTTAATTTCTCATGTCAATTTGCAATTACAAGTGTGTGCTCATATTTAGAAAGACTTTAGGTGGAAATCTAATACCTCGTCTTCTCACATATGAAAGACTTTGGAATCAGTGATATTCATTTAATTTTCATGAACAGAATTCAGGAAGATTACGTTCAAACTTTTAATTTCAATGCCAGATTTGAGTCCAATAATCATATTGCAGGGTGAAGAATTAATAAATTGTTAAAAAAGAATTTTAACCATCTATTATTCGCTCTGCGAGTCTATCCTACTCTGTATCGGCTCCAAAACCAAGTTACACTCCCTGAGGTCCTACTCATGCCCTTTCCCCAAAAACTTTTCCCGGTACAGTATGGGTCCCTCACCAGGATTACTTGATTGAAGTACTCAAAAATTCCAAAGAAGAGCAGCTTGATTTGCTCTTGGTGATTTCCGACAAAAGAGTAGCGTTATAAAAATGTTGCAATGTTTGGGCTGGGAAGATTGGGGAGAAAGGAGACAAGCTGCTAGACTAAGTGGTATGTGATACAGATGTTGATTCCCATAGGGAATCTGAATATTTGTCCGGAATGAGTAAATTTATAATACCATTATAAATGGACATTATAAATTTTCCAGCTAACTCATTCCTGGTTGCCAATGTTTTGCCCCTGTTTGGTCCGTCATTAGACATTATATTATGATATCATCTGATGGCCAAGCAGGCATCAATTTTTGGTAATGAGACAAAGTCTCTCAGTGCGTTGGCACTGCCGGTGGCTCCAGTTAGCCTACGCAGTGGCCTTCACGGTATGCACTAGCCAGCGTATTGGTAGGTGTGCTAGGTACCAACTGATGAGCCCACCCTAGCACACGAGGGCAAAACGCTGGCAGCCAAGAATGAGTTAGCTGGAAAATTTATAATGTCCAATAACGGACCATTTATATTGGTATTATATAGTTTGTAATGCTAAAATCATGTAATTTTGTTTATTGAGAATGTAAAAACGTAATATTATAAGAAGAATGTGTAGTTAGGGAATGTTGCATATGTGCATCATTATATTTTGTATAAATTTCCGTTTGGGTAAGAGTCTGTAAATATGGCCTAACCGTAAGGATTATGCAACCGGGAAAACTGCGACTATATCGGGAAGGACGGTTGAAGTCAGTTGGATGTATTGCAACAAGTGGCTTGGAAACACGAGGTACGGCAGGTAGTATAGGCTGAAGAATTGGAGTGGATCAATGTGGATGTACATGAGTGGACGTTCGATGTCACAACAGACGCACGATAGCCAATACGAGGGCTTTGTTTTTAAGCGAGGTTGGGTTGAGTGAGTGCCTGTGAGAGCGTTGCTACCTATAAACTTTCCAGGACGCTATAACCACGTGCAGCAAGCCTATATAAGCAGGTACGCGTGTGCGGCAAGTCATTCGGATTCTATTCTAATGCTGTTTCTGACTCTGATACTGATTGTGTTTGTGTTTTTGATTATGTGTTTCTCACTCGGACCGGTGCGCGGGAGCTACTTTGCGCAGATTCCTAGGCGATGCTCTATTGGTCTTAAGTATATTTTACCTACGGAGTGAGCAGGCTAAATATCGCTGATGCTACAAGTTTCTGGTGGCACCAAAGCGTAGTGGATGTGTGGTTGTGCACAGAGGTAATTCTGGATAAAGAAGATCGTCGGCCGAGTATCCAGTTACGGTTGGAGAAACGCGAGGCGTCACACTAACCTGTGCGGCACTCGAGAAGGACTCACGACGTCGATGAAGTGTGTAAATAAGGTTAGGGATGATCTTCGTAAAGAAGGTTGCATCCGTACATAGAGAAAGTCGTCGTACTTTTCTCTACCAGAATACGATTTTTGTTCTGTAACATTAGTGAGTGTAGTGGGACTCTTACCTGGAGGTTTGTTAGGAAATGTATATATAGTATCAATAATTTTGTTGATGGTTTGTAGTGTGTATATTTGCCTTTGTAAACGACAAACGAGTAGGTTGAAATAATAACATTAAGTTATTTATTATACCACCTAATCAATACAAAATCGTCTTGGATGATTTACATAAACTTGCTAACTAATAGTGGTACATGTAAATGAGTAGGTCTCGTGAAGTAATGATTAATGTTGGTCGTAGTTGTTTGTACGTTGCCTTTGTGGACGGCAATCAGGAGGGGGTCTCTTTAAGTGATGATTATTGTGGTATTCTTTATATTTTGTGTATTATTTTGGGAGTAAAGTCCTGGTATCAAACTTGCAGTAAATCTTTTATCAATGGAGTGAGGATGAACCTGGAATGCTACCTACATCTAATTTCAGGGGTAAACAGGTAAGGTTATAAAGTAAGTCTGGAGCTTCGTCAGCCTGATGACCGTCACCTTGGGAGAGGGAGGTACTCATTGCTCTACATAGTTATATATTCCTGTAATTGTTTTACAGGTGGCGCCCATTGTCTTGGTATTTATACTTATTTCACTCCCCGTTAATTGATAGATATGTTTATTATTTATTGGTAGTCATCAAATTGTTACAAATTGTATTGATCATAAGCCTTTTAAAAATCCTCGAATGAACCGTATCAATTACAGAAGGGTTAAGATCTGAAATTAAACAATTAATGAGTAGTAGAATATTTTCTTGGGTTCATACCAAAATCTTAACATTGTATGATGAAAAAAAGTTGTTTCAAACTTATGAAAATGTTTCAAACTTCTGCTACACACAAAAAGAAAAAGAAAACATTGTTGTAAATGAACAGTGACACATCACCTTACTAGAGGTTCTTCATGGTGAGGTACAGAAAAGAGTGCTACATCGCTTCTTATATATTGTAAATATTCATTTGCTCTCCGAAGCCTTTGAACTGTGCATACAACATATTTTTAGCAAGAGTTTGTTTGCATTACATTCTTGTTACTTTTTTAAAACATTTTTCAGTGTTGAAATTTGTTGACGGAACTGTCTCTCAAAGCTAGCTTGTATTTTGTGTCCATCTCATCCTGGGCTCACTATTAACACCATTCCCAAAACAGCCTGTTGCTTTAAGAAAGGATGTGAATTAGTCGCTCATTTGGTTGGTTCATATGTACATTTCAGGGGACATTAGTGGCTGGTATGTAACAGCACTCCCTGGCAAGGAGAAGAAAGCAATGGAAAACTACCTTACTCCTCATTTCCTTAATATGCTTCCTCAGCTACACCTCGCTCTCAATGGCAGTTGATGGTAGATCTATTGAGGATCCTCCCTGCCTTCAGGCTGAGGACCTCGCACATAACAGGAGATATGGAAGAGATGTATTTTGTACTGAGCTGTACTTGCTGGTACTGCATGTGATAAATAACAGTAATAAAAGTTGAATATATGAGTTTTCAGGATGGTTTTGTTTAGGGTGAGCAGAATAATTGTATCATGACATTTTCCTGATGTTTCGGGTTATTTTATTATACAATTGCTGCACAATTTAATATATCCAAAATATCCCCTTCTGAATACTCTCTGTGCTGACTTTTTTTTAAGGATACTCCACTTTCCAACATTTTCTGGAAAATAATAATGAAGTCTTGCAGCTGACTCGTTTTCTATGAAATTATGAACTGCCGTGATCATTTGTTTGTGACAAAAATTCCTAGATATGTATGAAGAATATTCCAGTCCCAGATATGTCTGAAGAATGTTCTTAATATAGTACCTTTTCCACAGGACAATTATAAACTTGAATCAGAGAAGACACATTTGAAAGAAGAAATTAAATCCGAGTTGGTGGAGCCCGGACAAACACAGGTGGACACCTTTGAGGTAATCTAATAATTTGATTACATGTTTTCTTATAACAGAAGTTGTGACCTGTATCTGTATTGCACTGAACAATACCTGTAAGGAAACAGTTCTGTATTTGTTATTTACTGTACAGAACAGATTGAATACACTGTGATAAAAGTGTACATGTTTCATCTGAGGGTTGTTGCGTTACTCTGCGTTTTGTAGTGTTCATTTTGGTTATTGCAAATTAAAGGCTTTTCGCTGCTGTAAAAGTATTTTCACAGGAACAAGATTGTATGGTGTAACAATATGAATAAATCATAATTACATTATTACTCTGTAATGAACCATTGGAAACCATGGATCCCTTATACCAATATACTCGGAAGGTCTCATCAGATTTCCATGAGCACCCCGTCATTTAAAGGTCCCTTTGAAGATTGTATTTTTGAGACATTACCAATTTTTTATCCTGATTTCATATTTTACCGGACGAGTTGGTTGTGTGGTTAGAAGCGCACAGCTGTGAGCTTGCATCTGGGTGATAGTGGGCTCAAACCCCACTGTCGACAGCCCTGAAGATGGTTTTCCGTGGTTTCTCATTTTCACACCAGGCAAATGCTGGGGCTGTACCTTAGTTAAGGCCACGGCCGCTTCCTTCCCATTCCTAGGCCGTTCCTATCCCATCATCGCCATAAGACATATCTGTGTTAATGCGACGTAAAGCAAATAGCAAAAAAAAAAAAAAAAAAAAAAAAAAAAGTGACATAAAACAAACAGCAAAACAAATTCCATATTTTCTTCAGGTAGTTGAAATATTATATGTTAGCTTCTGTATAGCAGGTAGTATTTTTCTAATTCTCTCTATAGCATGTGGCAGCTGGTTACATTATTTCTACTGCTGCCTTGTACTATCTTGATTTTGTGTACAAGCATGGCTATCTTTGTTATGTCTTGTATCATCACCATAAGATCTGCCTGAGTCGGTGCAGCGTAAAGCCAATTGTAATTTTAAAAAAATGTTCTGTCATGTGCAGTATGGAAAATCTCCAAAGTGGGTATACGAATCCATTTCTCAAATTGTCGATCAGCGATATCCATCTTCTGCCTAAAATTTTTCCTTGAAGTATTAGTTGTCGCAGACAGTTCTTTTCATGTTTCCTCATAATGCGACCCCTATATTCAGGGCTTCTCACTTTTTATGAGCTTGGGTAAACTACTCTTTTCCTTGGGTACTTCTTTGATGCTACCCTACTTGCACATAGTCCAAGTGAGAACCTCTCCACTAACGGGTTAGAGACCACCGGTGGATTGTATAGTCCTAGCCGCCTGAGCACAAGGAGGGTCACCACTCAGAATATGTCTGAGATGACCACTCCCATTCCATAGCAACTGGTATCCTGACTCTCAGGACCACTTACTAGGCCGTTCCCCATGGTTCACAGAGTAGGACGTGACTACAATAACCCACACCATGAACCAATGCATCAAATAGCACATTTTTCAAAAATCATGAATGTTTCTGTGCTTTTCCAGTGTTATTTTTCTGGCACAGAAGAAAAACTGGAAGAATGGAGGAATATGTACTGAATGTATCTGTTGGTAACTTATAGAGCTCTACTTATACAGGGTGAAACGGAAAGTCCACTGACACCATTTACATTCTCACTGTTTTAAATTTCCTCAAGATTTTTACATATCATCTTGAAGTTTTTTATCTTAATCCGTTTAAGACTCCCCTTTAAATGTCATTTCTTCAGCCTGAGATTCATAGAAACAAACTGCTGCAGGTTTATCCGTCAAATGCTGCAGTTATTTTCCTCAATATACACCATGAAAGTAAAATCAAGCCTATAAACTCATATTAATCCCAATAAATCCATATTATATACCAATAGAAAGCTGAAAGAATGATCCACATGAAGATAACAGAAATAATTTTAAAAATTATCACCATTTCTAACTATCGAAAAATACAATTATAATTTTTTTGGAACAAAGTGAATTGTTGAAATATTTTGCACCAAAAAAAAAAAATTTCTGATAGATAATTTATTCCTGAAACATGATATTATGAAACACAAAAGTATATTCATACATATCTCCCCACAATTCTTCACTTTTCGTTTCAAATGCTAAGTAAAACACAAAAATTTTCTCGAAATGGATTTTGAGTTCTTTTCACGAGTTTCTAACCTACAGTTTATCTTAGTTTTCTGAGCTCAATTTTGTGTTTTCTTGTGTTCTGATCAAATTAACAATTTACACAAATATCAACTGTTCACACTTATCCCTTCACTGGTTTCTTCAAATATTGATGTAATGCCAATAATAATATAACCTGCACCGACTTGAACATCATTCGGGTTATCAGAATTTCCCATTTCTTCTGAGGCACCTTGTACTTCGTTGCCAGTGGTATTCATTACTCTTAGGCCGCGAATGCAAGACAACCCTTTATTTTTAACGATATGGCAGAGTACATCACTGATTTCAGAGGATCGTTCATATTTTCTCTCCTCTAGTTAAATTTTGGAAAGGCTATTCACATGTAAACTTTTAGCGAGGAAGTTATCATCTCTCTACTTGCGTTTCAAGTATTTATTTTTAACGAGTGAACAACTGCTATCAGTCACGTTATTTACGCATTTATTACGGAAACATGTTACCAGTGTCCTCTTTCATTTTGAATTTTCTTTAGAGAACAGCAGTCGACGGGTATTTTCCAACATCACCTTCGAATGCCTACGAGAGAGCTTGCAAATGGATATAGTGAGGAAACTATACTGTACAGAAGATGATCAATCACATTTTGTGGCAAACACTTCAGTTTTCTTATTCAAACAGCGTCACTTATCCTAACTTGACCATACTACAGTAAAACCTCGTTAATTCGAAGTCGTTGGGACTAAAAAATCGGACTTCGAATTACGTGATTTCGAATTAACCTCCAATTCGCAATTCAGAAGTACCAACCCTTGCCGCGTTACGAAATATTCTAAGCCCGTTACTGCATGCAGTTAACCTTGATTCACAGTTTATACCATGCCATGAAAAAAGAACTATTTCCAAAATGTATCCAAAAAAGGTGCATTTACAGTATTCAAATAATGCACTTGCATATCTCACTGCAAATATAACCTCACGCAACGAAAAAAAAAAAAAAAAAAGCACGATTCAAAGACGAGGAGAAATCTATGCTGGCTCCCATGTGCAAGTGCTTTATTCATTGGAGTACTATACTGTATGCATTTTAGATGCCTTGTATTTACACAGAAAGTACCCGATGCCCTTAAAATCAAACTTTCCTATGACTCTATCCTTGTACGATTTCCCGCCATGGCACTTTTTTCGTGCTTCAGAAATGTAAACACTTGCCGCGTCACAAAGTATTCTAAGACCCATTAATACATGCAATCATCTCGATTCACAGTTTAAACCTTTCCAATGCCATAGAAAAAATATTTCCGAAATGTATCCAACAAGGTGCATTTACAATGTTCAAATAATGCACTTGGATAAATCACTGACGAACATAACCTCACGCAACGAAAGAAAAAAATCACACAATTCAAAGACGAGGATAAATTATGCTAGTTCCCCTGTGCAAATGCATTATTTTTTTGGATATCTGTACTGTTTGCATTTTTAGATGCTTTGTACTGGGATGGAAAGTGCCCGACGCCCTGAAAACGTAGCTTATCGAACTTTTCTATGACGAGGGGATAAAGTTTCTCGCTTCCATGTGCATTGCAATTGCAACGCACTACAATGACCCCCATCCCCGACCCTTGTGCGATTTTTCCGGCTGGCACTTTCTCCTTTAAAACCATAAGACCGTTTGGGCTCGCATTAAAATAAAGCAATGCAGTTTCATCGGCAATGACAGTATTGTTCGGTGCCTATGAATTTATTATATGAGCCACGCTTTTTCGTCAACTGTCGGCATCGCCAGTGTACGCGCATTCTGTTTTCCCGCACACTGCCTGTTGCATGATATTACGGTGTTCCTGAAAAGGTTGAATACAAAAGAATTCCGATTTCATTCAACTTGGCAATCATGAAGCGCCCTGTAGACCCACCGAAGTGAGTAAGTGCGGAAAGCTACCGTACCCCTCCACGTTCCGGAACGCGCATTCTATTATGACGCGGATAAATTTCGAGTTGAAATTACTCTTAACATACTGTACTATTGTTTTAAAATGTAAAGGCAGTTTCGAATTAAAAGTCTGAATTTCGGTAATGGGGCCGACATTGTACTTCGAATTACGAATATCCGTATTTCGAATTAAACAATTTAAATAACATGCAAAACGGTATCTCATGTTTCCGGGAACGAGAGCTTCTTCGAATTACGTGGGATTTTGAATTAACCGATTTCGAATTATCGAGGTTCTACTACGTATGATGAAAACCCGCTTCAAGCACCAGTAGAAAAATTATAATTTTCTCGCTATAAATTTACATGATAATAGCCTTTCCTTAATTTAACCAGATGCAAGAAAATATAAACTAACCACTGAAACAAATTATGCTCTCTGCCATATCTCGAGGTGTATCCCATTCTTATTTAATTGCAGTATTTGGCATTAAAATTAAGCGACCATTTAGTCAACCTTTATTTTAACGAGTTAACAACTGTTGCTGGACACGTTATTAATGCATTTACTATGAAATATATCCTCTTTCATTTTGAATTTTCGTTACGGAACAGCAGTTGGCGGGTATTGCTAATCGACTCTGACATCATCTTCGAATGTCGATGAGAAAACTCACTAGTGGAAATAGCAAAGGAACAATACTGAAGGTATGCAACTTAACGGAAAAAATTCCGCGCGCTTAATCACTAGTAATAACGGATGCGCCAGTGATAGGACTCTCACTGTAACCGAAGGTTAATACACAGTTTAATATAGGAACTTTGAAGGGGCAACAAAAAATTGCCATCATAACGGGGTTCTCGTTATATGCCGTACTCGCTATAGCGGACTTCTACTGTACAGGTTTAGGAATGCATGATGTCTCATGATGATAATTGTTGGCGATGATCTGTGGTTTTACAAGTTGAGGCTCTCCTTCGTTGCTTCAAATGGCCTATGGTCTTGTAATTGGAGGTTCACTCAAATTAATGCTTAAATTTAGAATGTGAAACATATGAACTGTAACATTATAACCTTTGTAGAATTATACTCAACTTGTAATTTCTCTTGTGCCAAAGGATGTACAACATGCATGTTTAATTATTTAACTATCTGGCAGACTTCCAAGAATTATAACAAACAATAAGAGGATTTCAAAGCTTGCGTCAGCCGAGTTGATTATCTCAGAGAAGTCTGTAATTATCATCATTCCCCGCTGTAGAAAACACACTGAATGGCCTGTCATCAAACCCTGCACTATGGCAGTCTCCTCTTTGAATACGATGTTCCACATTCACGTAGTTGAGGGTACAACATGTAGTTCTGAATGCTCACAATTATTCAGAGATGAAGTCAAATCTGAATAAAGTCAAATGGTACAAGAGACAACTTGTAAGGAATACAGCTTGCAAGAGAGACTACTTATGAAGGAATAATGTGTTAGAGAGTGCCTTCTTGCAGTTACACTTCTTTCTTCACTTTATAATTTGAGGTGTAACTCCTCATTTCAAGCTGTTATTGGCTGGAATTTGTATCTTAATTGTAATTGGTTCAGTACATCAGAAACACACATAATTCTCGCAGTTTATTGCAACTCTTTTTGTTCATGCGCATCTCCCCTTCACAAGTTGTTATGTGGCTCCACGCGGCCTTGAATGCATGCTGCACACAGCAAAACAAGTGTTACAGCCTCCCCTGTGCTAGCATGAGTCTCACACTCATTCATTTCAACAGAGCAGTACGGTAATCAGCTGTTTAGCTCGTCAAGCCAATGCAATTATGAATAAACATGCCCTTAATTACATTACGTCCTTTCTTGTTAGTGGGGCACAAACTGGATGGGCACAATATGTAGTTGCCATTCTATGCCTAAAGCCTGGACTGAAAATAGCACTTCAGTATACAAACCCCCCTGTCTCGAGAGGAGAATGACCGATTATTCTCCATGCGGGTGTATGGAGAGGTTTCATTCCCAATGCATTATAAGCAGTGAATATTATATTCCTCTGTTGAAAGAGAAGATGATCCCTAATTTGAAACCCAGTTCAGTGCTCTTTATTGAAAGTGCCTTAAACAGCACAAAAAAGATGACAAGTCCCCAGTATGAAAGTCTAACAAGGTTACTTTGAAAAACTAGTTGTGGGTTAAAAACATTCCACTCCTTAATTCCATGCTGAAAGTTCAACTGTATGAACTCATTAAACTTCATGAGCTGTGATACAAAACTTATGTAATTGATGAAGTAATAGCTGCTAATGGACATACAGTATGGAGACTGCTTTCATACCATGCAGATCAAAATCCCATAGAAGTCATGTTCTCCATTGTAAAACGTTAGAATTGATTATGTTAAACGCCTTTGCAGACAGATTTCCAGAACTAGGGAAAAGTGACTGTATTAGTGTTGGTGATCATGTGCAAAAATGAAAATTAGTAATATGAACTGATCTAGTAGACGAGAGAATAGACAGCAGCAGTGTCAGTGAAGTGAACCTAACAAAAGTAATAGCAAAATGACCCGAATTGAACCCTTAGATGATGATTATGACTGCACAGTGATTGCCTTTTCTGGTGAGGATTTAAAATACTTTACTATTTCCTTGGCTAATTAATATTAATAATGATCAATACAGTGTTATAAAACTACCTAATTGTTAAAATATTTACAGTTTTGTTTCCTTGTTATACATTGTGATATATTCACAAAGACTCAGACAAAATGCTGTCAGTTATGTACACTATTTATTTACAAATTGTATTTATATTTTCCACACGCACGTACTAATGAACTGACATCTTGATAAACAAAACACTACTGTGCAGAATAACGAGAGACTGCAACAGTTGCATGTAAACTACCAACCCAATAAAAGTGATTCACATACTTGACTTCGAACACTTGGCTAACACGACTTCCACACAAGTCTCAACAAAACAATGTTGCCTGGCCAGGCTTCTAGAAGGATATGACATAACATGTTGTACTTGTAAATTTGAGAGTTTCCAATAGCTTATTTACAAAGAAAGGAATTCTCTACACAATTCTAGTTGCACCATGCATTTTTCTGGACTTATTACAGTGTATTGCACAATGTTATGTTGGATTATACATCATATATAGAGGTAGTAATAAATTATATACTATTAATTACATGTTCTTACGTTAAATAAACTGAAATTGATTTATACAGCAAATGTTTCTGACATAACCTCACAAATAATATGATCATGATTTATGCCGATGAAGTCCAGACATAACTACATAAACAATAATAATACTAATACATGTAAACAACTTCATAGCCACACCTCACAAATCGTTACAATAATAATAAAAATAATAATTAATACTTGCATTATTTACCCATGGGTTAAAGAAAATTGTTTCCAAGTTATATTAGTCTATTATACTTGCATCAATTTACTACCCTAGTAGGTGACATGAAAATATATTTATATAATTATCTTGTGGAAAAAGCTGTTGCTGTGGACACTGAATGTATTTCTGACAGGTGACATCCATCTATGAGGTTAACAGATGACACAGAACAATGTGTGAAGTTAAGTAAGGATACTCTCTGTGCAGCTTGTTATAAGACTTATTGAGAGTAATAATGTACAATGGGTGATGGTTTAGTCTGCTTTGTCAATACATTATCAATATTTGTTTTTTTACAATGTTTTACATGTACATGTTCCAGAAGCCTTACTCCCTTCATCAGCACTTTCTGCATCAATATCCCAAGATCTAACATCACTCCATTTTACTTTAAACATTGCCATCTATAATATTAACTCTAACCCATACGCACTGTTCGTTTCTTGTTAATGTCTGTTGTAATACATTCACATATACTATTTGAATTGTTGTAGCCATTTAAGCATAGGCCCATAAAAAATCAACTATTTCATCATCAGATTTAAATCTTGTTGATATTAAAATCCTTTCTAGGTAGCACTGATTTAATATTAATTCTAACCCATATACACTGTTCATTTTTTGTTAATGTCTGTTATAATGTAACATATTCACACATACAAGAACACTTTAAAACACTCGTGAAAAGTTCAAATATTCCTCCTATATTGTACACCTCTTACAAATATGAATCATAACCTTAAATGGATTTACTAGCCGAGTCGGCCACAGATAAACTGTTTCTTGTCACTATTTGTATTGTTGTTGCCATTTAAGCACAGGCCTATTAAAATCAACTATTTTATCATCAAATTTAAATCTTGTTGATGTTAAAATCCTTTCTAGGAAGCACAGGTTTATTATTAAATTATAAAACACTTAGGATTTAGTTCTGTATTATTGCTATTCGGCCAGATGAAGTCGTGCTTTACTGTTGTTTCACTGGATTTTTTAAACAGAGCGGAACAAACCTCCCGTTATGTCCTTGAATTTGTTCTTCTAGTACTACAAATGCCTTTGCTGGTAGGATGTAGTGTTTACAGTGCACTGTGTCTTCTGGTATTGGCTAGAATAAATTTGTTACTTTCATTGACCTGTCTCAGTCTCATCCTTGGCTTTGACAATATGAAAGTGACCGAGGTATGAGCGATTCTAGTAACACCGTTCCTTATGCAGCCAGTCCCTGTTATGAATGGTGTGAAAATGTCGCTTATAGGGTTGGTTAGTGCATGCATTTCAGTGGGCTTGGCAGACTGATACGTAATAGCAACTTCTGACTCAGTGAGGAAAGCAACGGGATACTACCTCACTCCTCATTTCCCTAGTTTGCCTCTTCAGTGACACCTAGGCTATCTATGACAGTTGTTAGTGGAGCTGTAGAGGATCAAACCAGCCTTTGGGCTGAATACACAACATATATACTGTACTGCAAAAAGAAATGGCTATGTTACAAAGATAAAACATATTCTAAATTTTTTTAAAATAAGTATATATTAATAGAACCTACTGAAATGTTGAAGCGCAGGAAGCCTACCCGCTCTTCAGCCAGATACTTACTAGTGTATATACTGCTATTGTTATTTACCATACGGATGTGATTTGGCTTTCTTTGTTATGACCATGTAAATTGCTTTTTTGGTGTTGAGGTCAAGGACATAATCCTTGCTTATTTGATAATCTCTAGTGGCTAGTTCTTGAAATCTGTGAATTCAATGTGCAGTCAGCACTGTGTCATAGCACAGCATTACCATGTGTTAATGAACGTTTGCCGTTGAACTTACTGTAATACGGTTTTTGAACCCCTCAAGTGTTTTGGTGAGTATCTGTTCTGAGTAGATATTTAGGGGCAGAGGTGATAGCACTAATCCCCATATCACTCCTTTGCATTATTTCTACTGGGTGGTGTGTGTTAATATAGTCATGTCCTGGCTCAACAGCCATAGGCAGTGGCTGAGAGGCCTAGTATATGGTCCTGAGAGGAGGATACCAGTTGCTATGGTATGGGGACAGGTATCTTGATCATACTCTGAGTCTTGGCCTTACTTGTGCTCAGGCGGTTAGGACAATACCATCCACTGTGGTCCCTAACCTGTTTCTGTGCTTTGCTGCAGCAGACTACTGGAGAAGTTTGACATTCATGTTATCTAGCGGTTATCTTGCGAGTCTATAGATACTACTAGCACCGATTCTCAGGAGCAGTTTATTAAAAGGTGTGTTGCTTATAGGCCTTGAATGCACGTACCTCCTCTCTTATTTTCAAAAAAATGGATCTAATCCATCCACACTCAATAAACCAACACCAAGTTTGAAGAAGAAAAATAATTAAATCTAGGTCTAATAGCAAAGAAATATCTAGTTCTAGAATATAATCTTACAAAAATCTAATGGAAAAGAGAGAATAAAATCTGAATGGTAGTCAAGTTTACACTGCAACCATATTAGCACTTTTATAGGTAACTTCCACACATTGCGGTACCATATTTCCTAATGTATGAGAAACTGTACACCGTGGATGAAGCTCTTATTGTCAAATCAGGTAGTGACGTTGAGGAAAATTAAGACATGAAAGATATAACTCCACTAGTATTCTGTCGAAAGCCATGGATCTGAAAGAGGAATGGAAAGATGAATGAAAATTAACACCCCCAAGCCGGTAATTTAATCCAGAGCTGCTCACTTCTCAGGCGATATTTAAATGGAAGCTCAGCAGAGGTTTAGACACATCAAGTAAAAGTATTCATTATTTTAAAGCTACAAAATATAATGTAATGAAAATTTTAGGACTACTTACTGAGATCATGTCCAATGTTTCTGAGCAGTATATGTGACGGCTACTGTGCAGGGTTGCGTGCAATATTTAAAAAAAACGTAAGGGAATATAAATTGTTTTCCAAGTCTGCCTTTCTAGACTGTAAGGGACTCGTCCTCAGAAATATTTTTGATTTGGATGTACGCCGTCTGAAAGTTTCGATATATAATTTCCAGGACAGGTTGAATTTTGAAAACCTTTTTAGGTCCTGTGTATGTATCCTGTGTAGAAATTTAAATATCACAAGATGAGTTCAAACCTGCCCCTTGCCATTGTTTGAGCGAATGTAGTGGTTTCTAAATATCCATCCCTGGTGATATAGCTCTTCAGGGTGCTTTTCTATCCCCATGAGTATTACAAGCCCCAAGAACACATAAATTTCCTCCTGTGTCACTGGCTTCCGCTTCCAGGCGCGCGACCTTGGTATCCAGGTCACGCCAAATATACACTCTGCCGAGTACCTATTTGTTTCTCAAACAATTACGTCAATCACCTTGTTGATATAGATGTTGATTCCCATAGGGAATCTGAAATATTTGTCCTGAATGAGTAAATTTATAATACCAATATAAATGGTCCGTTATTGGACATTATAAATTTTCCTGCTAACTCATTCTTGGTTGCCAGCATTTCGCCCTCGTGTGCTAGGGTGGGCTCATCAGTTGGTACCTAGCACACCTACCAATACGCTGGCTAGTGCATACCGTGGAGGCCACTGCGTAGGCTAACTGGAGCCACCGGCAGTGCCAGTGCACTAAGAGACTTTGTCTCATCAGCAAAAATTGATGCCTGCTTGGCCATCAGATGATATAGATGTTGATTCCCATAGGGAATCTGAAATATTTGTCCTGAATGAGTAAATTTATAATACCAATATAAATGGTCTCTTATTGGACATTATAAATTTTCCTGCTAACTCATTCTTGGTTGCCAGCGTTTCGCCCTCGTGTGCTAGGGTGGGCTCATCAGTTGGTACCTAGCACACCTACCAATACGCTGGCTAGTGCATACCGTGGAGGCCACTGCGTAGGCTAACTGGAGCCACCGGCAGTGCCAATGCACTAAGAGACTTTGTCTCATCAGCAACCAAGAATGAGTTAGCAGGAAAATTTATAATGTCCAATAACGGACCATTTATATTGGTATTATAAATTTACTCATTCAGGACAAATATTTCAGATTCCCTATGGGAATCAACATCTATATCATCTGATGGCCAAGCAGGTATCAATTTTTGCTGATGAGACAAAGTCTCTTAGTGCATTGGCACTGCCGGTGGCTCCAGTTAGCCTACGCAGTGGCCTCCACGGTATGCACTAACCAGCATATTGGTAGGTGTGCTAGGTACCAACTGATGAGCCCACCCTAGCACACGAGGGCGAAACGCTGGCAACCAAGAATGAGTTAGAAGGAAAATTTATAATGTCCAATAACGGACCATTTATATTGGTATTATTAATCACCTTGTTGTCAAAAAATAGCTAGAAACATCCAAAATAGCCGCAAAATACTTTCATGTACCAGGCACGCCCATGAAGGGAATCTTTGGTGTGCTTGTGATGACATCTACCTCTCGCCTCGACCACTGAACAGCGGTCTAAGTTATTACGGCTGAGCTTTTCCTCTTCATCTGTGCTGTCTGCCACTTCTCCAGCGACCTCTTGCTACGCATAGTCTCTGTCCATATCACTACTGAAAATATCGCTTCGTGATATATCCTTTCCACTTGTGTCTTCTATTAAACCATTAATATCCTCGCCGCCCACAAGAGAATGAGATGGCCCAGTGACTAAGAAGCCACTAGCCTGCAAAGCAAAAAAATGTCTGTGCAATATTTGCTTTTGGTGCTTTCCCTTTGTAAGTGGCAAAAATTTTCAAGTTAGATATCGTTCACAAAATATTCTCGAGATGGCAGAAAGGGGTGTGATAACTTTTAAGCAAATACCTTGAAACTAAATAGAGCACGTCTTGAGTTCTATCCCTTATCGATATGATTCAAAGGCAACAACATATATCAATCAATTTCGTACTAGTTGTAATTATGAAACAGAGATGGCATAAAAGTTTGTAACTTCTCGATTCATATGAAAACAAATCCTGCAGAGAAGCAGTGTTACATGAGTAATAGGCATTCTAACTTCCAACTGCACCGGCCGTTTGTGGTACGTCAAACTGTCTGAATGAGTAGAGTCCCATGGACGTGATATGTATGTCGAACTGGCCTCAGTGGTTAATAATACATGTGCAGATATATTTGACTGATACATATATTTAAAAAAATAGTCAACCTGCCATGTCTGAACAACATGAACAAGTGCTAGTGGCATAGCGGAGACCGAAAAATATCTCATCCAGCCACTATAGGAATCCAGTCTCACCTCATTCATGTGAAGAGGTTAATCTCCATTCCATTTTTACAGGAGCAATAAAAACTTAGTTATGTTGCTTGCAGTAATGATATAATTCCTTCCTTAATTACTCTCATAAACCGTAGTAATTTGTGTGTTACACATATTTATGTAGTACATGTAAAAGGATTTCTTATTTGAAGTGGACGTGTATCCCAAGGTGACACTACCACCATCTACAGGTTTTGGAGAAATTGTATACTCGTAATATAGGAGCAGATATTATACATGTAATGCATTTATATGAAGTGAAGAATAATGATTTCAAGATTTAGAAAAGTATGAACCACAATGCTTGGTTCACTTGTTTACCTTTAAAAGGTAAGAAATGTTGTCACTATTTTCCTCCTGAAGTGCTTGCTTATAATAGAGTGAACAAGACACATCACTTCACCCTCCTGGGCCTGCTGTTTCAATAAAAGAACATACTCTGAGACCATGTCAGTGACCTTATAATGCCTGAGTTTTAATTTGTGGTTAATTGTTTTAATAATAAACATCTTAAAGATCCTCAAATAAAATAATTCAAGTACAAAAGGGTTAAAATGAAAAATTGATGATAAAATAGCATATTTTCATAAGTGCACACTAAAATCATAACAGTACATGATGAAAGAAAATGTCTTAAACTTCAATTTTGAAAAAAAAAACATTGTTGTAGGTAATCAGCCACATGTGTGTCTGAACACTACGAGGACGGTTTGAAAAGTTCTCGGAATCACCGCTAGATATCAGTGCTAGAGCAACAAGGTTCCTGCACAATAATCACACATCCTTTGTGAGTGAACACGTGGCGCGTCATTGCTCTAGCTGTAGGAGTGTGGTAGTGAAGACTCTTTGTTGTTGTTCCCCCGTAGTGATTTGTGACAATGGAAAAAACTGAGATTCGAGCAGTGAATAAATACTTTGTAAAGAAAGGTATGAAAGCAAAGGAAATTCATGCCGACTTTCAGAACACACTGAGGGACTTTGCTCCTTCATTTTCAACTGTTGCCAAGTGGAGCAGCGAGTTTAAATTTGGTCGGGAGAGCTTGGATGATGATCCGCGTAGTGGACGGCCAAAAAGTGTTACGACCCCAGAATTTATCGCAAAAGTGCATAAAATGGTCATGGAGGATCATCGACTGAAAGTGCGGGAGATTGCTGAAGCTGTAGGGATGTCTTCTGAATGGGTATATTATATTTTAACCGAAGAATTGGGTATGAAAAAATTATCCGCAAGATGGGTGCTGCGGCTCTTGACATTGGACATTAAACGCACCAGATTGGAAATGTCCGAACAAAGTCTGGCCCGTTTTCAGTGCAACCAACAAGATTTTTTGCACCGGTTTGTGACTACAAATGAAACTTGGGTCCACTACTATACCCTAGAGACAAAACAGCAGTCAAAGCAGTGGAAACGTGCTGATTCACCACCACCACCACCACCAAAGAAAGCAAAGGCAGTGCGTTCAGCCGGAAAGGTCATGGCCTCGGTTTTCTGGGATGCAAAAGGCATTCTGCTGATAGATTATCTTCCTACTGGCCAAACAATTATGGGGCAATACTATGTAAACCTCCTAGATCAACTACAGGAAAAGATACGCAAAACAAGGCCTGGTTTGGCAAGGAAATAGGTCATCTTTCATTAGGGCAACGCTCCGCCGCACACAAGTGTTATTGCAATGGCAAAACTTCATGAACAGGGGTACGAATTGTTGCCATATCCACCTTATTCACCTGATTTGGCACCATCAGACTTTCATCTATTCCCCAAGCTGAAAATTTTCGTCGGTGGATGGAGATTTTCTACAACGGAAGAACTGACAGCCAAATTGGAGAGGTATTTTGCAGGCCTGGAGGAATCTAATTTTCGAGATGGGATCAAGTCATTGGAACATCGCTGGACCAAATGCATTAGTCTACAGGGAAACTATGTTGAAAAATAAAAGCAGTTCCACCGAGGTAAGGTACTTAATTCTAGTACATTCCGAGAACTTTTCAAACCACATACGCATCTCAAATCACCGTATTAGTGATTATGGCTACACACTTCCCCTCTATAGTAAATATTAGTTTCTTTTTTTAATCCTTCAAACAGTGCATACAACACATTTTCCCCATGAGAAATTTGCATTACATTGTTATTACATTTTAAAATATTTTGCAGCATTGAAATTTGTTGATGGAAATGCATCAAAGCTAAAAACAGCAGCTTGTATTTTGTGTCTGACTCATCCTGGGCTCACTATTAACACCATTCCCTGTACAGCCTGTTTCTGTAAGTAGGGATGTGAATTAGTCACTCATATGGTTGGTTTATATGCACATTTCAATTGACGCGAGAGGCTGGTATGTAGCAGCACTGTCTGGCAAGAAGAGGAAAGCAATGGAAAACTACCTCACTCCTCATTTCTTTTGAATGCTTCCTCAGCTACGCCTCGCTCTCTATGGCAGTTGATGGTGGATCTGTTGAGGATCCTCCCTGCCTTCGGCTGAGGACCTTGCATACAACAGGAGGTATGGAAAAGTTGTACTTCCTACTGAGCTGTACTTGCCGGTACTGCATGTGGAAAATAACTAATAAATTTTGAAGTTTTGAGTGTTCAGGTTTGTTTTGTTTAGGTTGGGCAGAATAATTATCTGTACCGTGACATTTCCCTGATTTTTAGGATTATTTTATTATATAATTACTCAACAGTTAGAAATGTCCAAAATATCCCCTCCTGAAGGACTCTATGCTGAGACATGTTCTTAAGAATCCTCCCGTGTAGAAATGTTCTGAAAAATAATATTGAAGTCTTGAAACTGACTCGTTTACTATGAAATGTTGATTGTCGTGCTCATTTGTTTGTTAAACTCTCAGATATATCTAAAGAACTTTCCTAATATAGTACCTTTCCACAGGATGGTGATGAACATGAATCAGGGAAGACACCTTTCAAAGAAGAAATTAAATCCGAGTTGTCTGAACCAGAGCGAACACAGGTGAGCTACTTTCGGGTAATCTAATAATTTGATTAACTCTTTTCTTATAATGGAAATTATGAGGAGATTCTAAACAGACATCAGTGAGCTGCTCCTCATTTCATACTTACTAAATAATTGTTTTTTGTTCCTCTACCTATTCAGTACATTAAAGTCATAAAAAATGTTTAAGATTTTATCCTTATTATATTAGATGAAATGGGACATGTTTTGCCTCTCTTTGTAGGCATCATTAGCTATTGTATCTCCTCAAGATTAAATCAGGCACCTGATTTGAAATTAACTTATAAATTATAAATTATAGATCTATGCACTTAAAGTTGGATAAGCAGTCATTATAGAAGACTTGAAATGTAAGGCAAGCTAATGACTGAATTTGAAAACCTATACACATTCTTGGATCAACAATTTAATAGAAATCAAAACTTAAGTGACATAATAGATTTTTAAAAAATCCTTCTTTATGAACAAATTCAATTCTGCTTCAAAAATTGAATTTTCAAGATAGTAATTTTTAAAAAAATCTTTAATGCAAAGTCTGTAAATATTTCCACCAAGTCGACAGACACATTTCTCCCCTCTTCCTTTCTCATTTCTGTCAACTCTCCTCCATACAGAACTAACAAGCTTATAGCTCGTCCTTCCCAAGTTCACCCCCCTCCACTAAGACCTCATGGTTACAACATGAGAAGGAGGAATTTGGCGACTGCCAGTAGTCCTACAACTCTCAACATGAACAGATAAAATCTCAGCTGTCTAAGGGGTAAGAGTCAATACTTTTTGATTAACTCCACTAATCAGTTCCACCCTTTCAAATAATCATTCTTAATAAATAAAATTTCCTTACTTACAGACTTTCAACACACACTTGGCATTCCCCCACTCACAACATCTTTAAAAAGTTTGATTGTTCCCTTTTGACCAACTCGCCTGTATCAGCACGCTCCAACATCAACAAGCTACACTAATTGCCCCTTTATGTCTCTATCAACACTCTACAATGATGGAAGATGGCCCGTTTGAGTTCATGACAACTTTAACTACAGTAGAAGTCCGATATAGCGAGTACGGCATATAACAAGAACCCCATTATAACGATAACTTTTGTCCGTCCCTTCAAAATTCCTATATTAAACTGTGTTTTATCCTTCGGCTACAGGGAGAACCCTATCACTGATGCATCCGTTATTGCGAGCGATTATTCGCGGTCCATTTTTCTGTTGCTGATATTTATGCACCCAGTCATTATACTGCATGCGATCGATCATCTTCGTATCATTTTCTCGCTACGCCCACCAGCGAGCTCTCTCGTCGACATTCGACGGCTGCTCTTCCGCGAGGAAAATGAAAGAGGAGAACATGTTTTCGTAATAAATGCATAAATAATATGTCCGATAACCGTTGTTAACTCATTAAAGATAAACACTGAATAAACAATCACTTACTTTTAATGCTAAATACCTCAATTAAGTAAGAATTAGATAGGCCTACACCTCAAGATATGGCGGAGTGCGTCAATGATTACGAGGTTAGTTTATATTTTCTTGCGTCGGTTAAATTGCGGAAAGGCTATTATCATGTAAATTTATAGCGAGAAGGTTATAATTTCTCTACTTCTGCTTGAAGTATGTTTTCATCATACATGTAGTACAGATAAGTTAGGATATGTGATACTATTTGAATAACGAAACTGAAATGTTTGCCACAAAATGCGATCGATCATCTTCGGTATGGTAGCCTATAGTTTTCGCGCTACGTGCATTTGCGAGGTCTCTCGTCAACATTCGAAGGTGATATTGGAGTCTGTTGGTAATACCTGTCGACTTCTGTTCTCAAAAGAAAATTTGAAATAAAAGAGGATAATACGTTTTCGTAATGCGTAAATAACGTGGCCGATAGCATTTGTTAACTCGTTAAAAATAAAGGCTGAAGTAAACGATCTCTTAATTTTAATGGTATACCCTATACTGAAATTAAGTAAGAAAGTGATACACCTAAGGATATGGCAGGGTACATCACTGATTTCACAGGATAGCTTATATTTTCTCACGTCTAGTTAAATTTAAGAAAGCTATTCCCGTGTCAATTTTTAGCAAGGAGGTTATTATTTCTCTACATGCATTTCAAATAGGTTTTCATGATGCATATATAATTAGGTTAGGTGATGCTGTTTGATAAAGAAAACTGAAATGTTTTCCACAGAAGCCTTTGGAGTGATACCGTATTTCTCTGAATCCATGACTACGTTTTTTTCTCACAATCTCATGTGAAAAATCAAGGGCCGTTTTTCATTCGTGGCCTGATAGTAATGAACACCACTGGCAACTACTGCAGTAACCATGCTGTTTCTTTCCACCCCTCCACGTGCGTGCACACAAAAACTCGTTGACAATAAACGACCACCTCCTTATCATAGGCCTACATCGCTAGCCGCGGCGACTGGTCGTACAGTGCGTATGTGTAACTTCACTGGATTTCAGGAATTACTGAAGAGAGAATGACATTCTATTATCCTCTACAAAAACGTTACTCAAATCTGCAGAATGGCATCAAAACATGCGAGCCTTCGAATTCTTAGAAAGGCCATGGCTACTCAGTAGCAGAGTTTAAACGCGTCTGCTGTCCCTGTCGCTTAGTAAAATTAAGTTTTATAGATGGCAGGAATATTTTCGTGATGGATCGTCGTATTGTAAAGATACGTGGAACAGGTATTGCCGGCAAATTTTCAACGGGTTCTCGTCGATGTTATGATGCCAATTTTAAGTTAATGGCTATTAAACACTCGGAAATGTACAGTAATTGTGCAGCAAGAAAATATGGCATAGTCCTAACTGAAGCCAATATTCGGCTTTACCGTGAAGACAAAGATAGCTAAAAAATGCATACTGCACAAAAAATGCATTCAATGGCCCACAACAAGGACGCTTTAAAGAAGTCGAAGGTGAAATTGTGAGGTATGTTCACAAAAATGCATGGGCGGAATTGTCATACCGCGGCGCAATAAATTCGTCCATTGACTTCAAAGTCTGCGATTAAGACCTATACATCACTAGCTGCTGAATTTGGCCGAATCTGGTGAGCAAGATGTGCGTGTAGCGGCAGCCAGTTATTTGATGCTGAGTGAAAGTAACAGTTTTATAATAAGCAAAAATATTTTCCTGATGGATCGTCGTATTGTGGAGACGCGTGGAATGTGTATAGTGATAAGTTTCTCCAAGCAATAGACAGCAAGCAGGTTCAGAATATAAAAGGAGAATAGGTGGCATACAGGGATGCTGTTGTAGAAACAGCAAGGTAATGCCTAGGAACAACTGTGTGTAAAGGTGGAAGGACAGTTCACAACAGCTTGTGTACACAACCATAGTGAACACTAGCAAATGTGTCCGTGTTTCGCTATGGCTTTCTACATCGTAAACAGATTTTTCCGTAAATTGCCTTACACGTGGTGATTAAGATTTTATTAAATTGTATGACACTTAGTGTAATCGAAGAAATGCCGCAGGGAGGTTTCCATACGTTCTTTCCTGTGTAAGGTGCGAGTTGTAGAGCTGTGATGATAATGGCAGGCCACCTTTCCTACTTCCACACAAATTCCAGTTGAGGAGCTATCATTAAAATGGGAGGTACCTTTACGAATGCCAGTCAGAATTGAGTTATGCTGTCATTATAATGACATGCCTTTTATTCTAATGCAAGTCAACTTACTGCCAGTCGATCTCGAGTTGATGAGTTTTGATTTTAATAACAGACCACTTTGCCTATTGCCAGCCACATTTTAAATGGGTATACTTGTTTATAATGGTGTTCACCCTTGCCTACTACCAGACAGAAGCAGTAGACAAAATTGCATACTCCATTGCCTACTGCTAGTCAAACTGAGAAGGGAATTCTTCATTAAAATGTTAGGCCCTCCTTACTAATACCAGTTAGACAGCAGTTGGAGGAGGACCACATTCCTACTGCCAGTAAAAGTAGACATGGGGAGAATTGATTACAGCAGGAGATGCCCTGCTGCTGACAGTCACTATCAATTTGTAAAGTATTAATAATAATGACACACACCCCCTTTCTAGATCACTACAAATCGACTTCAATGAATATAGATCGATATATAAAGGTATATGCACATTTACAAAGTAGCAGACATTCATTTACAGATGTATTGCTCCTAAAGGGTACATCATATTGACAAATGGTCTGCGTGACCAGACACCTTTTGTCTCTTTCTACAGGTTTTGTTCTAAAACATCTTCTCGTATCTCTCATATTTACGGGTTAAATGAGTGAGAAAGGTTGCATAGGGTGAAATTTGAGTACATTTTGAATATATTACATTAGTTTTTGCATACTTATGTGCAAGCCATTAATAATTAAATTCGTTTAGCATATCGCGATCAGCCTTCTCAGTGTATGCACCAAAGCTGATGACTCTGTCTTTACTACAAGTGTCTCAAATGATGAAATATACATGCAAAAATCACGAGATTTACAAACAGTCCAGAAATACAGCCAAATGTAATGTATAAGGGAGAGAGATACGACAAAAATTCATAGGTATGAAGGGTGATTTTTCCACTTAATCAATATTTTATTTTACAAGTTGTCTAGAATTATTTACATTAAAAGACTGTACCGATTACGACCTGTAAATAGGTCATCATCAGCTGTTGATAAACCTGCTTAATAGCGACTGTGCAGAATAAAACACTACTAAAATTAAACAAGAATGCCACTATTCTAATAAGATACATAATGTTATGATATTTGCAAATATATATAAAATACATACATAATGTTATGGTATTTACATGTGGTACATTCAGGGACCAAAGTTGTAGACCACTCCAAATTGGACTAAGGATGTGCCATCCATTTTGTGATATGACTTACAGTTTAAACAACAACTACCTCAAAGGGAATGTCCACACAGTCTTTAAAATTTCCTCCATATTCCGATATTTTTTGGGGGTAAAAAGTGAAAAATTAGAACATCTTGGAATTATTCCATTTGTTACTGGCTAAAAGCTATATTTCACAAAATTTCCTTTCTCTAGCTCGTCTGGCAGATTGAGCTGTCACCTTCATTTGAGGGAAGGGGGATAAAAATTAGGAAATTCCTGAAAATTGATTAAGGACATGAAACCTATAGGTTGTTGCTTTGGATAAATTATCCGAGAGTGTTCTTTGGCTGAGCACAAAATTTGAAGCCCCCAGCATGCTCCCTCAGGGAATTTTAGGGATTTTGATTTTTCTAGGGATCCTGGGGTAATCGGCTACTCTGGTACCAAGTTTTAAAATTCTGAGACACTTAAAGTGCCTCATTACTTCACGTCTCTTTTCAGTTTTATACCTTTGTATATAGATCACTCCAGACCAACTTGCATTTATATTTATAGATGACACATAGGCATGAACACGTTTAAAAGGCCAGACCTCCACTTCAAGATTTACTACTCATCAATGGTACATGATGTCAAAAAACGGTTTGCTCAATCACGTGCCCCTTTAATCCTTCTACATGTTTTGTTCTAGAACATTTTCTCTTATATCTCATATTCATTGGTTAGATTTTTTCGAAAATTGTATAGGAGGAAATTTGGGTACGTGTTTAATGCTTTACTTTATTATTGTTTCCACACTTACATATAAGCTAGAGTCATTAAATTTGATTCACATATGGCCTTCAATCATGTCAATATGTGCACCAAACTTGATGATTCTATCTTTCCTATAAGTTCGTCAAACAATGAAATACACATGTGGAAATCATCAAATTTGAGAACAATCCATAAATACAGCTGAATCTAAAGTATAAGGGAGAGAGATACAACAAAAGTTCATAGATCCAAAGTTGTAGATCACTCCAAATTGAACTGAGATTGTGCCATCCATTTTGTGATACGACCTACTGTTTAGCCAACAAATACCTCAAAAGGAATGTCTACACAGTCATTAAAACTGCCTCCATATTTCAATATTTTTCAGGGGCAAACCATGTGACCTTGCCGCGGTGGGGAGGCTTGCGTGTCCCAATGATGCAGATAGCCGAGCCGCAGATGCAACCATATCGGATGGGTATCTGTTGAGAGACCAGACTAACAAATGGTTCATCGAAAGGGGGATAGCAGCCTTTTGGTAGTTGCAAGGGTGGCAGTCTAGATGATTGACTGATACGGCCTTGTAATAATACTCAACATGGCTTAGCTGTGTTGATACTGCTACACGGCTGAATGCAATGGGAAACTACAGCCGTAACTACCTCCCGAGGACATGCCACATGCCACTCTCTCTGTATAAATGATGTACTCATGATGGCTTCCTCCCGGGAAAAATGTTCCGGAGCTAAACTAGTCCCCCATTCAGATCTCCGGGTGGGGACTACACGAGAGGGGGCGATCATCAGGAAGATGGATACTGACATTCTGCGAGTCGGAGCGCGGAATGTTAGAAGTTTGAATCATTGTGGTAGGTTAGAGAATCTGAAAAGGGAGATGGATATGCTAAAGTTAGATCTAGTTGGTATAAGTGAAATACGTTGGCAGGAAGAACAAGATTTTTTGTCAGGCGACTACCGAATTATCAACACAAAATCAAACAGGGGAAATGCAGGAGTTGGTTTAATAATGAATAAGAAAATAGGGCAGCGGGTAAGCTACTACGACCAGCATAGTGTAAGAATTATTGTCGTCAAGATAGACACCAAATCAATGCCCACCACAATAGTGCAGGTCTATATGCCTACAAGTTCAGCGGATGATGAAGAAATCGAAAGAACATAAGAGGAGATAGAAGATTTAATACAATATGTAAAAGGTGACGAGAATCTAATTGTGATGGGAGACTGGAATGCAGTGGTAGGCCAAGGAAGAGAAGGTAGTACGGTAGGAGAATTTGGATTGGGACAAAGGAACGAAAGAGGAAGTCAACTGGTTGAATTCTGCACTGATCATAATTTAGTCCTTGCCAATACTTGGTTCAAACACCACAAACGACGGCTTTATACGTGGACGAAACCTGGAGACACTGGAAGGTATCAAATAGACTTCATTATGATTAGGCAGAGATTCAGAAACCAGGTGTTGGATTGCAAAACTATCCCAGGAGCAGACGTTGACTCTGACCACAACTCGTTGGTCATGAAATCCCATCTGAAGTTGAAGAAATTGAAGAAAGGAAAGAATGCAAAGAGATGGGATCTAGACAAGTTGAAAGAAAAGAGTGTGAGGGATTGTTTCAAGGAACATGTTGCACAAGGACTAATGGATAAGGCTGAAGGAAACACTATAGAGGAAGAGTGGAGAGTCATGAAAAATGAAGTCAGTAGGGCTGCTGAAGAAATGTTAGGAAGGAGGAAAGATCAACTAAGAATCAGTGGATAACTCAGGAGATACTAGACCTGATTGATGAACGATGAAAATACAAGAATGCTAGAAATGAAGAGGGCAGAAAAGAATACAGGCGATTAAAGAATCAAGTGGATAGAAAGTGCAAAGTAGCTAAGGAAGAATGGCTGAAGGAGAAGTGCAAGGATGTCGAAGGCTGTATGGTCCTGGGAAAGGTAGACGCTCATACAGGAAAATCAAGGAAACCTTTAGAGAAAGGAAATCTAGGTGTATGAATATTAAGAGCTCAGATGGAAAGCCACTTCTAGGGAAAGAAGACAAAGCAGAAAGATGGCAGGAGCATATCCAACAATTGTATCAAGGTAAAGATGTAGATAATTTGGTTCTGGAACATGAAGAGGCTGTTGATGCTGATGAAATGGGAGACCCAATTTTGAGGTCAGAGCTTGACAGAGCTGTGAGTGACCTCAATAGGAACAAGGCACCTGGAATTGATGACATTCCCTCTGAATTACTGACTGCCTTAGGAGAAACCAGCATGGCAAGGTTATTTCATTTAGTGTGCAAGATGTATGAGACAGGAGAAGTCCCATCCGATTTTCGGAAGAATGTTATACCGATTCCCAAGAAAGCCGGTGCTGGCAGATGTGAAAACTACCGCACCATTAGTTTAGTATCTCATGCCTGCAAAATTTTAACACGCATTATTTACAGAAGAATGGAAAAAGAAGTTGAAGCTGAGTTGGGAGAAGATCAATTTGGCCTCAGAAGAAATGTAGGAACACGTGAAGCAATCCTGACTTCACGTCTGATCTTAGAGGATCGAATCCAGAAGGACAAGCCCACGTATATGGCATTCGTAGATCTAGAAAAGGCATTCCATAATGTTGTTTGGACCAAGCTATTTATGATTCTGAAGATGATAGGGATCAGATACCGAGAACGAAGAATTTTCTACAATCTGTACAAAAATCAGTCTGCCATGATAAGTATCGAGGGCTTTGAAAAAGAAGCAGCAATCCAGAAAGGAGTGAGGCAAGGCTGCAGTTTGTCCCCCCTCCTTTTCAATGTTTACATAGAACAGGCAATAAAGGAAATCAAAGAGAAATTTGGAAAGGGAATCACAGTTCAAGGAGAGGAAATCAAAACCTTGAGATTTGCCGATGATATTGTTATTTTATCTGAGACTGCAGAAGATCTCGAAGTTGCTGAATGGTATGGATGAAGTCTTAGGTAAGGAGTACAAGATGAAAATAAATAAGTTCAAAACAAAAGTAATGGAGTGCGGTCGAACGAAGGCAGGTGATGTAGGAAATATTAGAGTAGGAAATGCAGTCTTAAAGGAAGTAGATGTATATTGTTACTTGGGTAGTAAAATAACTAACGATGGCAGAAGTAAAGAGGACATAAAATGCAGACTAGCACAAGCAAGGAAGAGCTTTCTTAAGAAAAGAAATTTGCTCACTTCAAACATTGATACAGGAATTAGAAAGATGTTTTTGAAGACTTTCGTGTGGAGCGTGGCATTGTATGGAAATGAAACGTGGACGATAACTAGCTCAGAAAGAAAGAGAATAGAAGCTTTTGAAATGTGGTGTTACAGAAGAATGCTGAATGTGAGATGGATAGATCAAATCACAAATGAAGAGATACTGAATCGAATTGGTGAGAGGAGATCGATTTGGCTAAATTTGACAAGAAGAAGAGATAGAATGATAGGACACATCATAAGACACCCAGGACTTGTTCAGTTGGTTTTTGAAGGAAGTGTTGGTGGTAAGAACGGTAGGGGTAGACCAAGGTATGAATATGACAAGCTGATTAGAGCAGATGTAGGATGCAATCTATGGACTGATGACTCAAACAACAACAACAACATAAACTGAAAAAATTTTACATCTTGGAATTTTTCCATTGGATACAGGCTAAAAGATATAATTTTATGAAATTTCTATTTTATAGCTCGTGTGGCAAATTGAGCCACCATCTTGAATTGGAGAAAGGGGGATAAGAATGAGGAAATTCCTGAAAATTTTTTTAAGGACACAAAAACTATAGGTTGTCGCTTTGGATATATTATACGACTGTGTTCTTATGCTGAGCCCATAATTTGAAGCCCCCAGCATGCCCCCTTCAGGGAATTTAGGAATTTTCTATTTTTCTAGGGATCCTTGAATCATCATCTTCTCTGTTGCCATGTTTTAAATTTGAAATATCTGGAAGTGCCTCGATAATTCATGTCTATTTTCATTGTTATACATTTATACATAGATCACACCAAACAGACGTGCCGTTATACATATAGGTGACACATATGATCACGTTTAAAAGTGCAGGCCTCCACTTCGAGATACACTACCCCGGTACTGCATAGTAATAAGACATAATAAAATATTGATTAGGTGGACGGTTACCCCTCAACGGTACATGATATCAACAAACAGTTTGCACCATCACATGACCCTTTAATCATCCTACATGTTTGGTTCTAAAACATTTTCTTGTATCTCTCATATTTATTGGGTAGATTGAGTTCAAAAATTGAATAGGGTGAAATTTGGGTATGTTTTTAATGCTTTATTTTTGCATACTTATTTATAAGCTAGAATCATGAAATTTGGTTCGCATATTGCCTTCGATCGTGTCAATATGCACACCAAACTTGATGACTCTATCTTTCCTACATGTGTCTCAAATGACGAAATATACGTGCAAAAATCACCAGATTTACGAACAGTCCAGAAATACAGCCAAATTTAATGTATAAGGGTGAGAGATATGACAAAAATTCATAGGACCAAAGTTGTAAACCACTCTTAATTAACTGAGATTGTGCCATCTATTTTGTGATACAACTTAGTTTAAACAACAGCTACCTCAAAAGGAATGTCTGCACAGTCATTAAAATTGCCTCCATATTTCAATATTTTTCAGGGGTAAAAAGTGAAAAATTATAACATCTTGGAATTATTCCGTTGGTTACAGGCTAAAAGCTATAATTTCATCAAATTTAATTTTTCTAGCTCTTCTGCCAGACTGAGATGCCATCTTGATTTGGGAGGTCATAATAATTAGGAAATTCCTGAAAATTTTTTAAGGATACGAAACCTATAGGTTGTCACTTTGGATAAATTATACAACAGCGTTCTTATGCTGAGCCCAAAATTTGAAGCCTCCTTGGGGAATTTTAGGATTTTTTTTTCCTAGGGATCCTGGGGTCATCAGCTACTCCAGTACCAACTTTTAAATTTCTGAGTTATCTGGAAGTGCCTCATTAATTCACTTCTCTTTTCAGTTCTTTACCTTTATATATAGATCGCTCCAGACCTACTTGCTTTTATATATATAGATGATAGGCAAGAGCTTGTTTAAAAGGGCAGACCTCCACTTCGAGATTTACTACTCCTCAACGGTACATGATATCAAAAAATGGTTTGCACCATCAGATGCCCCTTTAATCATTCTACATATTTTGTTCTAAAACATTTTCCCGTATCTCTCATATTTATTGGTTAGTTTGATTTTGAAAAATCAAATTTGGTGAAATTGTGTACATTTTTGTTGTTTGACTTCATTTTTTGCACACTTATGTACACTAGTGTCCAGAAGTTGAGCATAATCGCTCCACAAGGCCATATCGTCTGATAGAAATGTCAAACAGATTGCTGAACAAATGGAAGCTTGCATCACACGCCATATGTCACACAACTTGTCCAAAAAAGCAATGTCAGAAAGGTTCTCATAGCTAAGGTACACCTTTGACAACAACTAACAAAACTTGGCATTGTCTTCCACAATAAAATACGCTTTTAATAGGGTGTATGGTTACCCCCAGAGGTCACACATGCTTCGCAGCGACGTGGCATGCTTTCTATCAGATGGTCCAAGAGCTCTTGTGGCAGTCAATCCCATTCCTCCGAATGGGCAATGTGAAGGTCTTGGAGGGTCCTTGGTGGAGGCTGACCAGAGGCAATTCAACTCCCCAATGCATCCCAGGCATGTTGTATAGGATTCAGATCTGCAGACCTTGCTGGCCAGTCCATGCGGTGAATGCCTCCCCCAGCCAGAAATTCATCCACCAGAGCAGCGCGGTGTGGTCTGGCATTATCGTCCATTAAGAGGAAGCCTGGACCAACCGCACCTCGGAAGAGTCAAACATGTGGTCTCAGTACATGATCCCTGTATCTCCGAGCATTAACAGTGTTCCTAGGACCACCCATGAAGATGTGCAGGTCCGAACGGCCATTCAACATGATGCTACCTACCACCATGACGTCACTACCACCATACTGGTCCCGTTCCACGATGTTCCTGTGGTTGTATCAGCTACCTGGTTCTCTCCAGATTAATGTGTGATGAGAGTCATTCTGCAAACTGAAGCAGGATTCATCTGTGAAAAGCACATGCCTCCATTCATTCATGGTCCAGTTTCGATGTTGATGGCTCCACAGTAAACGGGCTCGCCTCTGTGCTGGAATGAGCGGGATGCACACCGCTGGACATTGGGCCAACAGCCCTTCTGTTCTGAGCCTCCGCTACACAGTTTGGCGGGAAACGCAACTCCTGAGACGCCTCTAAGCTCCACCAACTATTTCATCATGCGTTTAAGGCCAGCTATTGAGCCTGCTGTGGAGTGGTTACCCTTGGTCGTCCTGGTACTGGCCTACACCTAACATCACCTGTGTCTTGAAATCATCTCCAAAGTCTGGACATAACACTTTGTGGCACATTCAAGGAAACGACGACATCGAGATGTGTCTGGCCTGCTTCAAGGCGGTCGAGTATTCTACCCTGCAAAACGGGGTCCAAATGGCGTCGTCGTGCTTTTATGTTATCATGTTCACCACGAGGCTACACTCCGCGCACTATAACAGGGCAAATACGACTGAGGTAATACGGGGCGCAGGCACTGGCTGTGTTTACCTTGCGATTACACCACTAGTCAACGCAGGGAGCACTCCCTTCCTATACAGAGCAAACACATAAGGTTGGTAGGTGCACATGTCATGCGATTTGTGGTCTATTTCCTTTTGCCCTGGTTACTCATAACTATGCTTAACTTTTGGACACTACTATGTAAGCTAGAATCATGAAATTTGGTTCACATATGGCCTTCGATCATGTCAACATGCACATCAAACTTGATGACTCTATATTTTCTATACGTGTCTCAAACAATAAAATATAGTGCAAAAATCACCAGATTTACGAACAGTCCAGAAATACAGTCAAATTTAACATATATGGAGGAGAGATAAGACAAAAATTGTAGACCACTCCCAATTGTACTGTGATTGTGCCATCCATTTTGTGATACGACTTACAGTTTAGCCAACAACTACTTCTAAAGGAATGTTTGCACAGTCATTAATATTGCCTCCATATTTCAATATTTTTCAGGGATAAAAAGTGAAAAATGTCTGGCTCCTTGGCTAAATGGTTAGCGTGCTGGCCTTTGGTCACAGGGGGTCCTGGGTTTGATTCCCAGCAGGGTCGGGAGTTTTAACCATTATTGGTTAATTCCCCTGGCATGGGGACTGGGTGTATGTGCCGTCTTCATCATCATTTCATCCTCATCGTGCCTACGGGTGTCAAATCAAAAGACCTGCACCATGTCTCTCCAGTGGCCACACACCATTATTATTCGTGAAAAATTAGAACATCTTGGAAATTTTCCATCTGTTACAGGCTAAAAGCTATAATTTTGCCAAATTTCAATTTTGTAGCTCATCTGGCAGGTTGAGGCATCATCTTGATTTGGGAGGAAGGGGGTAAAAATGAGGAAATTCCTGAAATTTTTTTAAGGACACGATATCTATAGGTTGTTGCTGTGGATATATTATCGAACTGCGTTATGTGGAGCCCAAAATTTGAGGCCCCCAGTGTGCCCCCATCTGGGAATTTAGGAATTTTCTATTTTTCTAGGGATCCTGGAGTCATCAGCTTCTCTGGTACCAAGTTTCAAATTTCTGAGATATCTGGAAGTGCCTCATTAATTCATCTCTTATTTTTATTTTTATACCTTTATATATAGATCGTTCCAGATCGACATGCTTTTATATTGTGACCGTTCGTGGGACGCCTAGTTTGAAGATGATAATAAATTTCATAATGCGCTCGACTAGAATTCAGTGGTTTACATGATCCTCCACTCAGGGCATGGCCCTTCGGAAAGAAAGCGGTCACATCCTATCAATAATTAACCTGGTAATGATCCAATATCAGTCTCAAAATAATGAGTTCACTTAAATTAGGCATAAATGAAAATTGCAATGAGAAATTGGAAATATAATAATTTTAATATAATGAAATTAACTGACTACAATTGAACTGAAATATGCAACGTAAAATAAATGATCCTTGTGCATCTCTTATCGCACCGCATAAAAATAATCAAGTCCATCTTGAAAAATAATTGTCAGTCATTAAATTAAAATCTCATCATTACACAACACTGATTCACTTAAATAAATGTAAATTAATATAATGGAAAATCAGCAATTTCAGTTTCTATTCATTCATCTTGTTTATTCATTCGCTGACGCATTTATTAGATGAACCTGTCCTCCCTGCTCTACTTCTCCTATTACTTCATTATAACCTTCTAACTACCTGAATATTAACTTGAATTTTCTAACGGCGCATGATAAACACAGAAAATCCTTCAAATACATAATAATAGTATCATTGCTCCATAAATAAATAAATGCATGTCTCCATCCAACCAACGGCATCATATGGCTGCACCTGAAATAAAGTACCAACTACTGTCATAAATAAGTGAACGATCAAATGCCAGACGATCTGCGTTGCATCGGCTCCACTCCATCCTGCTGGAAAATACTTCTACAGCGCCAACTTACTACATCTAGCAATGCTACAAGTTGATCTACAGTACAGGTGACAATACTCCCACAATCTAATTATCGTTCGAGTAGCTTGTCGAAGATCCTACTCGTGTGTTCGTAAAAAACATTCCGCTATCCATGTGATATCAAATTAAACTCAAGTCAGCTCGTATGCCTAACCAATCTCTTCGAAAAGCATTCAATCAACGCTACGAAACTCGCTCATCTAATAAACTCAAACATACGCGGCGGAAATACCTTTCAATAACACTATCCTAACCATTGGCCATCTCAAAGAATTAAATTATTACCGCAATTCACCACTCAATAAATCATTCTCTAATTGTACCGTCAACTATACCTTTAGATGACCCTACATATTTTACGCCACACAATGTCCACCACATAACGAAAATACTCATCATTTCCTACATAAATGAGCTAAAATATCTTTGAAGAGCTTCACTATTATTCATACAACCATCACTGAATCGATCCACAAAACATATCACATCACTCCACGGAATTATTCAAATTATAAG
Source organism: Anabrus simplex (assembly GCF_040414725.1). Lineage (NCBI taxonomy): Eukaryota > Metazoa > Arthropoda > Insecta > Orthoptera > Tettigoniidae > Anabrus > Anabrus simplex. Next base: position 430,905,543 of record NC_090269.1, on the reverse strand, counting down.
ATCACCACATCAAATATCTCACACATCGGTACTTCAAACTTACGTGTAGCATTCAAGATCACACTCGCTTCACAGCTGTTCCACTAACACAGAAAACAACGCAGGAAAGATCGCCTAACCCTAATATTCACCGACGGAAAACATTATTCTAATATACGCAGTAGCATTATATGACGTTAAACCAACACCGTTAGCACGTTAGAACATTCAAGTTATTTCACTTTATATCACCTGTGTGACATTTAAAATGATCTACTTCTACTACTATAAGCATCTACAAGTAAACAAGAAGGGCAAGGTCCGACTACTCATCTGACTTCCTCGCTTCTCCACAGGTATTGGTCGTCAGGTTATTTTTTCAGCCATCTCATTCATCCCGGCAGAGTGCGGATCCACCAGGATCCTACTGGTTTACTCGAACATCTCCTCTATATGGACTTTCTTATTCACAAATATAGGCAACACCTTGGGTTCAATCTGAAACTCGAACAAAATAATTAGAGCGAATTCATACAGATTTACAAGTCCACTGTTATCGATTAATACTGGCCTGTATAAATTAGTGTCGCTCAATGCTATATTTAGTTTATGAAACGTTATTTAGGCCTCAACTTTTTACATTTTAAAGACCTTAACTCGCATACAAGAACTGTGCTCACTATTTGCTTCCCGATCTTTTTCTGCTACTCAAGAATTAACATTGAAACAAATTCTAACTTCATTATTTACAATAATAATAATGAGGCTGCTTTCCATGAACTACATAACTATGATCCTGACTTCTTTACATATGATTTTGACATTTGAGGAAACGTTATCACGGAGATTCACAAATGAACACACGCTACTATTGTTTATTCTTCTGGACTTGAAGTACGTCATACCACACGCCTGTTAGATGATTAACTGTATTTAATTCCGGCTTAATCCATGGCCTCCTTGACGTCTGTAATACTAGATGTAATGTCTGGCCTTTCTTCTTCTCAGCTGTTACTGCAAATATTTATTGATACCCGCTTGCGACTACACTGTTTTCATGCGATCCGATGTATACCACGGGATTCTGAGCTTGATCTACCAATTCTCTTCCATAAGATCTATCATCAATTTGCGAGTTGTGTCGGCTCATATATTACGAATATATATAAATTCGCCGTGCATGAACAATTTATCTTACATGTATGCTGTCCATATGCATTTATCATAATTATGACCTTCAATGACTCCCTGACATGTAATTACATGTCATTGGAAGGTCATAATATATATAGATGACAGATAGGCATGAGCACATTTAAAAGTGCAAACCTCCAATTCGACGTATACTACCCCTCAACAATACATGATATCAACAAACCGTTTGTGCCATCAGACGCTCTTTAATCCATCTACATGTTTGGTTCTAAAACATTTATTTGTTATATGTTGGAAAATTGAATAGTGTAAAATTTGGGTACATTTTTAATACTTTACTTTATTATTTCATACTTAAGTATAAGCTATAATCATGAAATTTATTCACATGTGGCCTACGATAAGGTCAAAATGCGCACCAAACTTGTTGATTCCATCTGTCCTAAAAGTGTGTGGAATGATGAAGTCAGAGCAGCTTGTAAATGTAAACATCAAGTGTTTCAGAAATGGCTCTAGACAAGGACTGATGCAGACAGAAAACTGTACATAGATGAACGAAAGAAACAAATAATTGTTGAATTCAAGAAGTCTTGAGGATATTTGTATAATCATTTAGAAAGGAAGAGAATCCTTCTAGACAGGAATATAGAATTTTAGGAAGAAAAGTATAAATTTTCTTTGTTTCATAAACCCGAGACATAACATCAATATAAACACTGCATAAAATTGAAGTGTCTGTCTGTTGAGTGAAAATTTTAAAAAATTGTAGGTTGTTCTCGTCATGCCTTATAAGAAACATATTAGATATTTTAAAACTATCAAAATTAAACTAAACCACATGGTGCTACAGCCTTGATGACCTGTAGCCTATCAAGCAACTCCTGCTCAGTATGAAGGCCTGCATTTCACAATGTGACGTGGCCAGCACGAAAAATCCTCACAGCTGTTATTCTGTGTTTTTAGACCAGGAATGCTGTCTCACTGTCAGGTAGCTCCTTAATTGTTCTCATATAGACTAAGTGGACCTCGGACTAGCCGTCAGAATATGGCAAAAATGCCAGACATCCAGGAATCGAAACTGGGTCCTCCGTGTACGAGATAGATTCAGACATGGTAGGCAAGTCATTGACCTTGAGGTGAGATCCTTTGTATGTCTGTTTAGCAATGTGAGTCATCTGTAGGAACTCAAGTAATGGCAAGGGACAACCAATGACAAGTGAATTAAGGACACATAATAGAATGAACATGATGACGGGATGTTCTGAGAAGAGAAAACAAGTGATGTGGAGATCGTCCTTGCAATGTGAAATTTATCTTCCTCTTATGTTTATCCAATTACAGCATCACTTTCTTGTTATTATCTCTGCATGTAATTATGATATGATACGACAATTGTTGCTCCATTTCCATTTTTCATATTTCTACCTTGTGACAATAAATTGTATGATTATTATGAGAGTATGAAAATTATTTTTTAATCGATGTCATCTTTACTTATATACTTATATTTCAGTTACCTGTGTACCCTAAATTTCTTAATTTACTTTCCTTTTATCTTACAGCCATTTAGAGACATTAAGGATGAATTATTTGTAGAAGAACATGCTCTTGGTGAACTGGTCCCATGCTTCAAAGAAGAAAAGTAAGTAAAATTTAGCTTAATTAGATTTTACACCCGTAATCCTAAACAATATTGAATTTGTTGTTTTTCTGTTCACTAGCTCCTTCTGTGGGCGAGTGGTAGGAAGGCAGTCTCCAAATCCTAACTTCACAGGTTCAAACTCAGGACAGGTTCATCCAGATCATTCCTGAATTCTGTCAGTTACCTCTGAATCATGATCCCAAGTTCTTGAGTTTGATCCTTCCATGTTGAATTGAAATAACTCTGCCACAGTGTCCTTTCAGTAGAATTCTACTTTCTTAACTGGTCATCAGAACAATGAGTATTTTGGTAGTGATAAGCAGGCCACCTAGATGGCACCACTCACTGACTGAACCACTTCAAGGGGTACTGACAGTAATATCTCAGTTTAATCACCAATGTATCCCTGGGGGGTCTTGTTGACCATGACCTTACTGTTGGTCATTCTTGTAACGTGACCAGCCCAGTGAATAAATCTGTCTGCATTTTTTTTTTTGTAATATTTGAAGCTATTGGACTGAGTTAATTTATAACTGTTGAGTTTTTAAGTCTGTCAAAACTAATTTGTGAGCAAATATTATTATTGTTAACAGATACATGTGTTTGAGTCATCAGTCCATAGACTGGTTTGATGCAGCTCTCCATGCCACCCTATCCTGTGCTAACCTTTTCATTTCTACGTAACTATTGCATCCTACATCTGCTCTAATCTGCTTGTCATATTCATACCTTGGTCTACCCCTGCGGTTCTTACCACCTACACTTCCTTCAAAAACCAACTGAACAAGTCCTGTGTGTCTTAAGATGTGTCCTATCATTCTATCTCTTCTTCTTGTCAAATTTAGCCAAATCGATCTCCTCTCACCAATTCAATTCAGTATCTCTTCATTCGTGATTCGATCTATCCATCTCACCTTCAGCATTCTTCTGTAACACCACATTTCAAAAGCTTCTATTCTTTTTTCTTTCTGAGCTAGTTATTGTCCATGTTTCACTTCCATACAATGCCACGCTCCACACGAAAGTCTTCAAAAACATCTTTCTAATTCCGATATCAATGTTTGAAGTGAGCAAATTTCTTTTCTTAAGAAAGCTCTTCCTTGCTTGTGCTAGTCTGCCTTTTATGTCCTCTTTACTTCTGCCATCGTTAGTTATTTTACTACCTAAGTAACAATATTCATCTACTTCCTTTAAGACTTTATTTCCTAATCTAATATTTCCTATATCACCTGCCTTCGTTTGACTGCACTCCATTACTTTTGTTTTGGACTTATTTATTTCCATCTTGTACTCCTTACCCAAGACTTCATCCATACCATTCAGCAACTTCTCGAGATCTTCTGCAGTCTCAGGTAAAATAACAATATCATCGGCAAATCTCAAGGTTTTGATTTCCTCTCCTTGAACTGTGATTCCATTTCCAAATTTCTCTTTGATTTCCTTTACTGTCTGTTCTATGTAAACATTGAAAAGGAGAGGGAACTAACTGCAGCCTTGCCTCACTCCTTTCTGGATTGCTGCTTCTCTTTCAAAGCCCTCGATTCTTATCACTGCAGACTGATTTTTATAAAGATTGTAGATAATTCTTCGTTCTCGGTATCTGATCCCTATCATCTTCAGAATCATAAATAGCTTGGTCCAATCAACATTATGGAATGCCTTTTCTAGATCTACGAATGCCATATACGTGGGCTTGTCCTTCTTGATTCGATCCTCTAAGATCAGACGTAAAGTCAGGATTGCTTCACGTGTTCCTACATTTCTTCTGAAGCCAAATTGATCTTCTCCCAACTCAGCTTCAACTTGTTTTTCCATTCTTCTATAAATAATACATGTTAAGATTTTGCAGGCATGAGATACTAAACTAATAGTGCGGTAGTTTTCACACCTGTCAGCACCGGCTTTCTTGGGAATAGGTATAACAACATTCTGCTGAAAATCGGATGGGACTTCTCCTGTCTCATACATCTTGCACACTAAATGAAATAACCTTGCCATGCTGGTTTCTCCTAAGGCAGTCAGTAATTCAGAGGGAATGTTATCAATTCCAGGTACCTTGTTCCTATTTAGGTCACTCACAGCTCTGTCAAACTCTGACCTCAAAATTGAGTCTCCCATTTCATCAGCATCAACAGCCTCTTCATGTTCCAGAACAAAATTATCTACATCTTTACCTTCATACAACTGTTGGATATGCTCCTGCCATCTTTCTGCTTTGTCTTCTTTCCCTAGAAGTGGCTTTCCATCTCAGCTCTTAATATTCATACACCTTGATTTCCTTTCTCCAAAGGTTTCCTTGATTTTCCTGTATGCAGCGTCTACCTTTACCAGGACCATACAGCCTTTGACATCCTTGCACTTCTCCTTCAGCCATTCTTCCTTAGCTACCTTGCACTTTCTATCCACTTGATTCTTTAATCGCCTGTATTCTTTTCTGCCCTCTTCATTTCTAGCATTCTTGTATTTTCGTCGTTCATCAATCAGGTCTAGAATCTCCTGAGTTGTCCACTTATTCTTAGTTGATCTTTTCTTCCTTCCTAACATTTCTTCAGCAGCGCTGGTGACTTCATTTTTCGTGACTCTCCACTCTTCCTCTATAGTGTTTCCTTCAGCATTTTCATTTAGTCCTTGTGCAACATGTTCCTTGAAACAATCCCTCACACTATTTACTTTGAACTTGTCTAGATCCCATCTTTTTGCATTCTTTCCTTGCTTCAATTTCTTCAACTTCAGGTGGCATTTCATGACCAACAAGTTGTGGTCAGAGTCCATGTCTGCTCCTCGGAAAGTTTTGCAATCCAACACCTGGTTTCTGAATCTCTGCCTAATCATAATGAAGTCTATTTGATACCTTCCAGTGTCTCCAGGTCTCATCCACGTATACAGCCGTCGTTTGTGGTGTTTGAACCAAGTATTGGCAAAAACTAAATTATGATCAGTGCAGAATTCAACCAGCCGACTTCCTCTTTCGTTCCTTTGTCCCAATCCGAATTCTCCTACCGTACTGCCTTCTCTTCCTTGGCCTACCACTGCATTCCAGTCTCCCATCACAATTAGATTCTCGTCACCTTTTACATATTGTATTAAATCTTCTATCTCCTCATATATTCTTTCGATTTCTTCATTATCCGCTGAACTAGTAGGCATATAAACTTGCACTATTGTGGTGGGCATTGGCTTGGTGTCTATCTTGACGACAATAATTTTTTCACTATGCTGGTCATAGTAGCTTACCTTCTGCCCTATTTTCTTATTCATTATTAAACCAACTCCTGCATTTCCCCTGTCTGATTTTGTGTTGATAATTCGGTAGTCGCCTGACCAAAACTCTTGTTCTTCCTGCCAACTTACTTCACTTATACCAACTACATCTAACTTTAGCCTGTCCATCTCCCTTTTCAGATTCTCTAACGTACCACAACGATTGAAACTTCTAACATTCCGCGCTCCGACTCGCAGAATGTCAGTATCCATCTTCCTGATGATCGCCCCCTCTCGTGTAGTCCCCACCCAGAGATCCGAATGGGGGACTAGTTTTCCTCCGGAATATTTTACACGGGAGGAAGCCATCATCAGTACATCATTCATACAGAGAGAGCTGCATGTCCTCGGGAGGTAGTTACAGCTGTAGTTTCCCGTTGCTTTCAGCCGTGTAGCAGTATCAACACAGCTAAGCCATGTTGAGTATTATTACAAGGCCGTATTAGTCAATCATCTAGACTGCCGCCCCTGCAACTACCGAAAGGCTGCTACCCTCCTTTCGATGAACCATTCGTTAGTCTGGTCTCTCAACAGATACCCATCCGATATGGTTGCACCTGCGGCTCGGCTATCTGCATCATTGGGACACGCAAGCCTCCCCACCATGGCAAGGTCACATGGTTCGGAGAGGAGGAACAGATACAGAACAATTGGAAAGTATCCATACTGCAATGATCACTTACAGTAGTATGTAGTAGTATGTACAATTCCGTCATGTACAAATTCACACATACCTTAAGTATTTCAAACTTTTTACACTAAATATTATCTTACCATTGTAAATAAAACACATTCATATACAAATTCACACATACCATAATAATTCAGATGCTTGAATACCTTAATACTATGATATGGAGTGGATTGAGCGTTACATAAAATATGACATCATCACATATAAATTTATGAACAATTTGCATAATGTTGGAGTCTATTCTTGAAGCATCTTAATTTTTTGAGAAGAGGCTTTAAGCCAGCTGCAGGTAATGAATTCCAATCTTCAATTCACCAATTTATGAACAAATATTTACCATGGTTAGTTTTCTGCAATCTACCTTTTACTTTATGTGGATTGTCTGTCTGTTTTTTTCTAGTCGACTTTTCATCTCTCCCCAAGCTGTCTTATTGTCATTTCACCCGCCCCCCTACCGCATGGGCTCTGGCGATAAATCTACGTGGTCGCTAACGCGTTAAAATCAATTGAGCATCAAATATAAGATAACTTAGCAGAATACAGGGTAAGAAGAGACGGGTATCATGTCTGTCTGTCTGTCTGTCTGTCTGTCTGTCTGTCTGTCTGTCTGTCTGTCTGTCTGTCTGTCTGTCTGTCTGTCTGTCTGTCTGTCTGTCTGTTAGGTCATCAGCCCAGAGGCTGGTTGGATCCTCAAATAGCATCACCAAAGGCTATGTAGTTATAGCGAAACCACAAAAACCAACGGCAGTACCAAAATGAGGCGTTGTAGGCAAGATGAGGAGTGAGGTAGTTTGCCATTGCTTTCTTCACTGGGCCAGACAGTGCTATTGTACCACAACTAACCCTATGAGCAACACCTTTCATGACACTCAGACACATTGGTTGTGCTCTGAATGTCATTAATCAGCACCTCCCACACCCCAGCAGCTTCCATATTGTCACAGCCATGGATGAGACTGGGACTTCAGTGGAAGCTACACTTTGCTCTGGCCTGTGCCAAGAGATGGATGCACAAGTACTGTATCCATCAAGAAATGACAGCAATCAGACGGGTATCATATCTACAGTATATTAGGTTGAGAACAAGTTTCTATAAAGTTTAAATTAAATCAAGTGAGTTCATTAAATCCTGATGATTATGGGGAATGAAACATATATATAAGTGATATACAGGAATTGATTCTACATTATTGTGGATTATTTTAAAATCTGGTATTGAGAGATAAGACCGAGTACTAACCTATCGTAAAGCAAGTACGTCATGAGTTAACGTGTACGGGAACATCTAACATAAATCACTGAAGCTATTCCCATATTACTGGGCAATTGAATTATAAGCTCAATGTAAGAAAGTCTGAGTGACACCTATTCTACTACAAATTGTTTTCCCAGTGGAATAACTGAACAAGATATGATACAATCCGTACAAGGTTCAAGGGTCTTGGATTCAGATTGAACCTTCACCTATATACATGATTTCACAGTACCAATTGATAACAACCAGTATCGATGCTGAACACCAATACAAACAAAATATGGAACACAAAAGAAACACATGAGAAACACACATTTTTGTATACACAGAGCATATGAGATGCATATCATTTATCCCAACACTGTAGGATAGGTATACACATGCCCAGGACCGAATACACGCCCATGACGTCTCCAGGGATCCAGAAACCCTATTAGCCATTTAAATATCCAATAAATAATAATAAAGAAATATTAAGTGCAGAACACCGGGTCGCTTATTACAGGAGTAGATCTAAATCAGCTGTACCAATAAATCAATCATAATGCTCGCAAGAATAAAACTCCAGTCAGGCAAAGGTTCTTGCTAGGGTCGAAGCTAACACAAAAATATTGTGCACTAGCCTTGCACAAAAAATATGGTTCTAGGCCAGCTACCCCTCACAGAAGGTGGGCTACAGACATCCAACCATGCGTCTAGACTTCAAATAATCCCAACTTCGTAAACCACATCTCCGCACATAATTTCACACATAGCTGATCCGACGGTTATCAATTAAACATGTACCTCTGAACATCAAGACACCGGCTTCTAATATTAATATTATTACTATTATTATTATTATTATTATTATTATTATTATTACGACGGATCTTTTCAAATGAGTCCACTCTATCTGGCATGCCTACGTGATGTACATATCACACACACGCATTAATCAAAACAATACACACAGTAATTAAAACAACATACTCGTTAATAAAACAGCACACGCGGCAATTAAAACAAGACAAATAAAATGAAATAGTCCCTAGCGAAGTATATCATTTGCATCTCTTCTCACACAACTTACTCTACCCTAATACTACTAAGCATGCATACTAACTACACCAGAAAAATACCAGCTTCTCCTACATTATCAATCCTAGTATCTATCAAACTACTCATCTCATGAAACTATTAATGAAACATAAAAATTACCAAATAAAATGGAAAATAAAATTCCTTTCCCCAAAAGTAAATTTTCACATATTTACAATTAAAGCCACTCAGACTTTTATATTAGAAAGACTCTTTGCGCTACTTTTGCACATTTATGTTTAAATAAAATTGAATCCCTAACATTATAGATATAGTTTTATGAAAAATAATTCCCATTCCCCAAAGTCATACATAAAAGGTTATGTTTACTCAGTCCTAATTCATTGTCCTTAGTGAATGATGACTCTCCAGTTATCTAGACCCAGAATATGCACAAGTTTAATCCACGTTATGCATGTCATGCTCACCACGTACAACTCCTCACGATCTTTGATTAGCAGGTCCCGAATCAACGAATATTGATACAAGGTATTACGATACGACCCGCAAAATAGAATCCATGACTCAACACTGAGTTACCCTGTATCTTACTGGAACAGTACATTTATTACTATTCATCCCTGCAGTTACCTCGGGTAAGCATTGAGTAGTAATAATAATAATAAGTTTATGAGTCACACAATGTGTTCAAAACTCGACATGGTTTTATCACTCACTATTAAAGTCATGTGTGTCAATACAGTGCGCAGTTCATTTGAATTAAACAGTGTTTAGTGATTTTCAAACAACAGTTCACTAAACAACGGGCAATTGTGAGAAGAAAGATCCAAGTGTGTCGGTGATGCTTTTGCAGCCTTTCAACAACTAACAGGCTACCCCCTCTCAAAACTCTTTTGTAGCCTGTTCATGGCCTAACAGGCAAAATAGTGTGATAATTAAGTGACCAGTATCCACCTAATATAAATGAGACATATCGGTACGAAATCTGATCATGGGATCTCTCATAATTAATAGATATCTTTCCTAGATTTCTCCCCTCAGGTGAATCCCCTTGTCGATGAGTTGCAAAGAAATAATCCAGATGGCCTCCAGTACTTTTCCATGGTTAGTAACCAAGTATTCCTTCTTTGGCAGTAGATTATTAACAGAAGGTAGACCACGCACTCTAAATAAATGCTCCAATTACAACCAGCTCTTCTGGATGAAACGGCAATGTATGAATATGAATTTCATTCATTCTTTCAGCAGAGATAATCAGGTTGGTCATGATGATTTAAAGATGGCTCCCACATTTCATTTCAAAAAAGTTTACCTCTCCCACTCGGCTACAGCATGAGGTAGGGGTGACTTCTCCTAACTTTCATCTTGGTGGTTCCCTGACTCAGCCCCACCCATAGCGTCACAAGCTTCAATCTCCTGCGAGCCTGCCGCTAAACAAAGAAAAGCTTACACAACTAAATCGTAAATAAAGAAATATTTTGGAATAAAATTTATAGGGTTGTTTTATCTCATGCCAGGATGTTGATAGTTATTAATTTGAAGTTTCTCTTCTCAAAATAGCATTACGTCTGTGACTTAGATGACTAATCTTGACCGTAGGTCCTCGATTAATGTCCCTGTTGGGTGCAGTATAGGCATTATACTTGGCACATAACCGTGTTGTTCTCCTTCTAGTCCCCATCGTCTTCCATCCAAGTTTTTCTGTCATACTTGTTGGATTACTTCCACAATTGAAATCTTTCACCACAAATGTTGCAGCTTTTTGTTTGTTAGAAAGTACCTGAAAAAGGAAGCATATAACAGAATTATACCTGGAAAAAACTTAATTAAGAATGGAACGACATGTTTCGTTCTTAAAAGAACATCATCAATTTCTGTTAAATTGCAAAAAAAAATCAGAAATGTATAATCATTTGTGTTTAAATTGTATTTAAATCCTCAAATACTTAAAATTTAGAACTTAGCTTCATGAGGTCCTCACTTTTCTCCAGTCTGGCATAGACTGCAAGTTGGCATAATATTCTGTCATTGGTGTTGAGTCTAGCTGGCTTGTTAGTCACGTATGTTCTGGTTAGATCCTTGACTTACTGGACTGTACTTTTAGGTTTTATCAATATTATTCTTAGTGCTCTCTTTATTATCATTGTTATTATTATCATCATCATATTTGAATTGTTTTGTAAAATGTTGGAATTCTTTAATGGGCATTTAATAAGCTGTCTAGTTTACTGGTAATTTTCCGTTATGTCATTTTGTGTTTTTGTCAGTGCCTTTTTCTGGAATTGTACTACATCCCGTCAGTATTAAAACACATGCCTCTACCAGTTGTGTTTTAATCTGTGTGATACATACTTTCGCCCATTATATTCCTTTGCTGACTGCAATAAGCTAGGAATAAGGCCAATTATAATAATAATAATAATAATAATAATAATAATAATAATAATAATAATAATGACATGGTGCAACTAAGACCTCTTTGGTCTCTGACCTATTGTTCCCAAGTTAAGTGCATCTAAGGTCCTCTTTATGTCTCCACTTATGACAGTGTATGTTTCATTACGATCTTTTCATCCTTTTTCTTACCACTAAAAATGTCTAAATTTAGCATGGAATGCTACTCTTCTTTGTTACTATGTGCATGTAAGTATATGAGATTTGCAAAATATGAACCCTCTGTTCTGCAGGTTTTTGTCTGCTGATGTTTATTTCCCATGATTCTAACTTCGTGGCTGACATGCATCCTTCCGTACTGAATTATACGATCTACCCATGTTTTAAGGTACATCGTATATCTCACCCCTACATCTTCATCTACCCTTCAGGCATCAATCTACCTACTGTTTTTAGAAATTAGAAGTTGCTTGTAACTTAACTACATTGCATGGTGAACTTTACGAAGGGAGTATAGATCTCAGAGGAATATTAATAACCCAAACTTGGAAACCTCATTGGTATGCCAATAATGAGAGTATGTATAGCATTGTGGTTAATTTAGTTGAATTTGTAGACATTTTGTATGTTATATAAACTTTGATCGATTGATGTTGGAGCCCTCACAGAGGGTAGTAGAGTGCTCTGCTACACTTCGCTAAGACAAGCCTACAACCCTTGCAGTGGTGCTAATAGCAATTTCCACCTCCTAACATTCTGATTGGCTTACAAGCATATATCTGTTATGTGAACAAATTGGATCCATGAAATGTCACTGTAATATTTGTCCCAAATGGAAGATAATAATTGTTTTTAATCAAATTAAGTATAAAATCTGTGGTAAATTAAGAAATACTATGAAATATTTTACTTATAAAGAATAATATGGATACATACCTTACTACCTCACAACTATTATTTTTCTGCTACGTTGCAGCACTTCCATATGTGTTTTCTTTGTCTAACATTTTCGTGTGTGATGTCTTCGCTCACTGAAGTTGTTTGAATTAATTAGGTGTCATTTTCTTCATGTCGCTCATTCGTTTTGTGCCCTAACTCATTCATTAAGTTAGATATTTGTTGGTCCAGGGATCATGCTATTTTCCTTTCAACTAAAAAGTAATATATATATAAAGGTCCAGGGATCATGCTATTTTGCTGTTTGAAATGCCTGTGATAGTCATATGTACAAAGATAGTGAGAATTCACAGACATAGCATTTCCATTCATTGGTGCTGACCCTGGACCTCAAGAAAGAAACAAAAAGACTGCACGAGCACAGAATGCAACATAAAGGGAGGCCTGTCTACAGCCTGTAAGTACATATAAATATTTCTCTAGAGATTTTGGTAGTAACGACGGTATTTCTTAATTTACTGCAGATTTTACACTTTGAGTAAAAGCAATTATTATCTTCCATTTGGGACAAATATTACAGTGACATTTCGTGGATCCAATTCATTCACCTAACCATGTACATCTTCCAATTGTAACCAATACAATTTATTTACCAATATCCAGAAATAAATAAAAATATCCTGTAGAGTTCTGCCCTGCCATCTTGCGTGATGTTTAAGACATACCTATCTCAGTAGATTAAAGTTTTGAGCGTGTTCTGAACACAAGGTTTTGATCTTTGAGTGATATAAAAACTACTGTAAGCGACCATCGAAATCTATAAGCTCAAAAGTTTTATTCCTTTTATTTCCAATGAAAGGAACTCTATAATTTCTTCAACGTGTTCTAGGATTCAAGGCAAGCTATCAGGACTGAGAACAGAGCATTGTATTTTTATACTACTACTTTTCTAAAGTAAAACATTTTGAACCCCTTTACATTAGACTGTAATAATGAGATCCTGTCCTACATAAAGTATACTTGAAGCACACTGATATGGTATGTATTTTCTGTGTGAAATATACCATATGTTTTTGATTTTTCAGTCATATACTACTCTTTCTGCTAACTTTCCTTTTTATAATTTGCATTACGTCTTACGGCGAGGATGGGATAAGAAAGGGGTAGGAGCAGTAAGGAAATGATTGTGGCCTTAATTATGATACAGCCTTGGTATTTGCATGGTGTGAAGATGGGAAACTTGGTAAGGAGATAATTGTGGCCTTGGTATTTGCATGGTGTGAAGAATGGAAACCTTCATACTACTACTTTTCTGAAGTAAAACATTTTGAAACCCTTAAAATTAGACTGTATTAATGAGGTCCTGTCCTACATATACTATACTTAAAGCACAGTGATATAGTATGTATTCCAGGCTGCTGGCATTGCCATTCTGAATGCAAGCTGATAGCTACATGACCCAAAGCATGCAGCCACTTGCTTGGTCTGCTAACTTTAAAGTTTATTATAATATGTAGCCAGCACAAAATACCTATTTAGTATATTAACATACGCACATCGACAGTAAATACTTATACGTGTGTATTGATTAAATCCACTGTTCTTGCAGTTTTGCTTATTTTTTCTCATTAGTAATAAATTACAGAGCATTGCTAGTGCTCCTCATTTGTTTTATTTATAGGCCGATTTTTATGTTAGTTCTGCTCGATGCAGCAACTCTGATAAAATCCTCCCTTATTAACCAATCGTCTGGTCCTACGTGCTCTCAAATTATGGTTTTGTTTACAGTGAATTTATGTTGGTTTAAGTCCCTAACCTTTCAGCTGTAGTGTGATGTTTATTCTCATGGAGGAACTGAGGATCAGTTTTTGGTGTGGTAAGTAGAAGTTACGAGTCATTTAAAATCTAACTCTGGTGAACTACTACTGCCAACAATTTCCAATCTTTGAGAGTACTTTAATGGCTACTGTCAGAGCCAATATATCCCAGTTGTTTTTTTTTTATTGCTCTTCAGGTGCCTTTCTTGCGTAATGAGTGTACAAGGGATGTTTTCCCATAAGGTAATTCCCATATCTCCCAGCAGTCAACCAGGATTCTGATTATGGTCTCAATTATTGTATATTCACTAACTTTCAAAGCTTCACAGTTTTAAAATCAACTCAGGATGCGTTGTAGTTCTTAAGGTTTTTTCTCATGATGGTGACCATCATTGATCTACAGATTGTGTGAAAATATTGCCAGAGTATTCATTCCAGGATTCACAGTAATGGTATCTGTTATTGTTTTTATGCTGATGAATCATGGTCCATCTGAAATTGACCAGCAAAGGGTTTCAGAAACTGCAAAGTTTTCTGGTACGTCAACTTTCTAGGAAAAGAAGACTGGACATGAACACATCTGATACAACGTGAACAATTCTGTTAGACATTTATCGTTGTTACACATGTGTGCAGTGTAAGGTCCTATTATATTTTGATATATTTGTTCTTTCCCTGCTTGTGCATTGAGGTCAACTAAGATGATCACGAGGTGATTGTAAATCTGCCGTTCTTGTCTTTGTGCTTCTGCAAGATGATTTGAGTTTTCTCAGGGTTTTCCTCATTGTTACCTTGATAGGAGTGTATGAAGTCATGAGGGAGTATCGTTTGTATTCATAGCTGAAGGATAGCACTGAGACAAATCTGTGAGATGTAAACCTGGTGATGAAATCCATCAACTACCATCGTATTATGAAGGCGATTCCAAAGATGCATGAACCATTTTGTATTATGAACCTGAATTCCCCTTAAGTATGCTATATGCTTCTGACATAAAAGCCACTTTATCAGTAAATCTGGTTTCTCGAACTTCTATGTTTTAAATTTTGCATTTATGCACGACATCAGTAACAGCCTCAAGTATATCACACACACAGGTCTTGAATATTTTTTGTCCAAATGAGTGTGATGTGTTTCAGTTGAAATTTGTGTCAGTCTCATTGTAGAACTCCCACTTTTTCCACACAATGACGTGAGTCCCATGATTTTGAAGGCCAGTATGTAGCACCCTGGGTGAGAGGAGGTAAGGTACTCCCTGAACTGTCGGCCACCCGCTCATCCATAATGTAGCAAGAGTAACATAAATTATAGGAGTTCTGATGGGCCATACGCCTAACATTTATGAACACCCGATAGTACAAGATGATGTACAATCGTTGTGAAGGTAGACTATACTTGCTGCTCGTTTCAGAAACTTTGCATTCTAACCTATTAATGCATAACAATCCGGGCTCTATTTACCACTGTGAAGAAACTAGTAGTGAGTTTTGCTTGGGATGAAAGCTGAGAGTATACAGAGTTGGCTATTCTGAATCTAACTGAAGAGATTTCCTGATTTTCAAAGAGCCTTTATGAATGCAATGTAATGTAGTCTGTAAGATTTTCTCTTCAGCAATACATATTCACTGAGGAGAATGGCACCAAGTTGAGTGGCTCAAATGGTTGAAGCCCTGTGTTCCTAGATTTACTGGCATGTAAAAGGACTCTCATGGGACTAAATAATGGAAACTCAGCATCTCCGAAAACCATAAAAGTAATTAGTGGTATGTTAAGCCAATAACATTATTATTACTGTATTATTATTATTATTATTATTATTATTATTATTTATTATTATTATTATTACTGAGGAGAAGGGCCTTTGTATTCTGACAGTGTTTTCCTGACAAGCACCTATTAACGCCTGACTACTTTATTCACTGTAGAATAAGGCTGTTCAGAGATTCCATTTGTGCCAAAATTACCTTGCAATATGAAGAGGAGCATTCTAGTACCTATATTGCATTTACTTTTGGATTCTAGATATTATTTTGTTCTGTTTGCCAGAAATGTTAATAAGTGCTATGGATTTCAGTGTGGAGAACGAGGCAGTGTTGACAAGAGGTCCAGTGCGCTTCTGTCAAGTTTGCTGCCAGTCATTGAAAATAAATAAGATGATGTGCCATTTGCCAACCAGGGCTGGAGAAAGGGCAGACCACTGTATTATATGCAGAAAACAACTGTTCTCTCACTGCAGAGAATGGACAACTGATTTTGAGGAAAACGATAGACAGTTGTATCTCTTACCTAATATTCGAAGGGAAGCGTTATCTCAGTTCTCGTTAAGTTTATACAAATGTAATGAATGTGGAAGAACATTCTCTCGTAAGCGAAATCTTCAAAGACACACCCTGATTCACTCTGGAGTGCGGCGACATGTTTGTAATGAGTGCGGAAGAATGTTTTCTATAAAGTCAAATCTGAAAACACATATGCTTACTCACTCGAATGAACGGCCACATTCCTGTAGTAAGTGTACTCGAAGATTTTCTCGTAAAGCTGATCTTATAAGACATATGCTAATTCATACTGGAGAACGCCAACGGCCTAGTTACAAATGTGGTGTATGTGGTAAATCCTTTTATCGGAAGTACGTTCTTACTAAACACCAACTATCTCATTCCGTAAGACAACCTGACCGTAGTAACGACTGTGTCAGTACTCTTTCTAAAAAGTGTACATGTAATGTTTGTGGTAAATCATTTTATCAGAAGTCTTATCTTGCAAGTCACATGTTATCTCATTCTGGAGTGAAACCTAATAACGGTCTTGGGAGTGTTCTGTCCGCTAGTGTACATACGCTGTGTCGTGCTGAAAATCTTAATAAGAGCAGTCATTTCTTCCCTTTGCCTGTGAAGTCACAATTCAGGGTGCAAGTTAAATCAGAGTTTTTCCGTTGTAATGAATGTTCTTTTACTTTTTCTCGGAAGTATCATCTTCAAAGACACATGCTTACTCACTCGCGAGAACGAGCATACCTCTGTCATGAATGTGGTAGTCTTTTCTCAATGAAGTCTAATCTTGAAATACATATGCTAACACATTCTCGAGAGCGAGCACACTGCTGTAGTGACTGCGGACGTAAGTTTTCGCGGAATCCTGATCTTTTAAGACACAAGCTAACACATGGAGAACGCCCAAGACTTTGTTATAAATGTGATGTATGCGGTGAAACCTTTTATCGAAAGTACCTTCTTACAAAACACCTACTATCTCATTCCCAAGGACAGCCTGACCGTAGTAACGATTCCGTGCCTACTCTTCCTCTGAATTCTACTCGTAATAATATTCATGTACTACGCAGTACTCATCAGAGTTTAAAACAATGTCGTAATTTGTTCTCTTTCTCTGTGAAGTCTCACTTAAGAAAGCCTCACGTTTGTATTGAATGTGGTCGCATATTTTTTCGAAGGTATCATCTTATGAGACACATGCTTACTCATTCTAAGAAACGGTAACACTCTCCTCATGGATATAGAAGTCTTCGCTCTAAAGTCTACTCTCGAAATCGACATGTTTACTCACTCCGAAGTACACCTACACTGTTGTACTGAGTGAAGTCATAGGTTTTCTTGAAAGCTAGGCATAGTAAGAAACATCTCATTCTGGAGATCGGCCAAGACCATGCTATAAATGTCAGGAGTGCCTTAAGATTTTTTTATCAGAAGGCTCATCTTAGGAGACACCTGCAACACCACTCTGGACAGCGGATGCAACGGTGAAATGATATTGGTAATTCCAGTTATGTGGTGTGCCGGAGTTAGGTCCGGAGTGTCTTGGGATCAATTCTTGTGCGGGATGGGGATCCTAAACTTCAATGGCTAATTCCTATGGCTCGGGGGTTGGGGGTGTATGTGTCATCTTCATTGTTTCAATTCATCATATATATGACACCATTTTCACTGTCGCACTGGTCGCTTGTACAACATCAGTTACAAATACCTTAACCAGGCCTCTTTGAAGGCCACCTGCCTTTATTATTATTATTATTATTATTATTATTATTATTATTATTATTATTATTATGGTGGGACGTTTTCTCAGAAGTTCCATCTTGGGCACATCTGTTCTGTGGGCAACACCAATTGAAAATACCATACTGTAGTGATGTGTGCAATAAGCTCTTTTTTTGTGAGAGGTATTAAGTGCTGGGTGGCTGTATTCCCAATTTGTTGCAAGGCCCATCTTTTTCATACATGCAGTATCATATATTCTCTCTCTTCTAGGAATGGTCGTAGGGTGGTCCAGTATAAAAATGATTTTGCAACAAGTTTGCTTTAATATAGTTCTTTTTCTGGGTTGAACCATGCTCTTTTCTGTACATTATGTACAGTTTGCCTGTGTTTCAAATACATTGCAGTATTCTTTGTCAAAGCAACTGAAATACCCCAACTTGATTTGAGGTACAGAAAAGAACAACATGGTTCAACCCGGAGAAAGAACTAAATAATTCTACACACCGTGGATGCTTCACTACTGCTTGTTTAATAGCCGTAACATGTACACACTATTTGGTAGAGGTGTACAGATGTTTTGTTTGCGGAAATCTATTTCAAAGTTGATCGGATCTCGAAAATTGTGTGAATACTGCAGTGGAAGTATACCTTTCATTCCTTGTATTTGAATAAAATATTTATTTTGCCATTAACACGCCTACAGTTGTAACTGATTAGGTCAACCACGCATGAAAGTAATTGATAATTTTATGAATATTTGTACAAATTAATACCCTACTCTATCAGTGCCAATTTGCAAGATTGTCTTACATGTAGTAAGAATCATGTCATTTTTACTGATAGGGTTGTCATAGGTGATTTCATGAAGGGGAGCAGAAGGCCTCAAGTAGATACTTTTTGTTTGGATTGTCATATGAGGAAAGGGTGTAAAGTTAGTAACAAAACGGCTTCTTGAATAAATTGAACTATTTGAGAATTTTATTTCCTGTTGGTAAATGGAACACAAATGTGTTGGCTGTCCGTGGGAGATGAACAGTAGAAATTTAGAGATCAAGATTTTAAAACATAGTGAGCTGTAATGGAAAAGTGAAATGTGGGAGATTTAAAGGGAAGATATGATAATCAGTTGCAGGAGGTAATGGTTGTCTTGTTTGGAATTGAAGACAGATGAAAGGAAAGCAGTTTGACAAAGCTACAAATTAAGATGAATGGATGTACTAAAGTACAGCTTGAGCTTGTGACAGGACATTATTAGCCTTCTGTTTGAGATGCCAGCATGGAAAACCCTTTCATCTGTACATCTGATCAAATTGAGATTTGTATGAAAACTTCTGAAGGAATGTTTTGCCATATCAAAATTAGATGCCTAATTGTATATTCAGCACCTGTTTTGGGGTGTCAGTGTTCATTTGAGCACCGCACAGACAAGAGAGAGCGGCAGTAAACATATAGAGGTAGCACGGCTAGCCAGTTCATTTGCCATGCTCTCACTCTCTCTTGCACACTCATTTTTTCTCTGACCTGGAAAACCTGTTACTCTATGTATCAAATTGGACCGCACTGTTCAGCGAATATAAGTCCCGAAAATAAATAAATACACTAATTAATTAACATGAGGTCATTCCCCCTTAATTTTGTTAAACTAATATGTGCAGAAACTTGCTGTAAACCTTGAAAGCCATATCAGCCTCTGATTTGTTTATTGCAGTTTCCTGCTGGTCTTCTTCAGCAGAAAACACCATCAGAGTTTGAACATTGTTCCAGCCATTAAATTTTGCAATCATTTGTTGTGATATCTGTTCATAGTTAGAAACAACCATAAATACAAGTAAATAGCAATGGCATGTAATTGTTTACATATATGTTCTACATTATATAACAGCACAGTATATTGCTGAGATAGGGTTTAATGAATTTTATGCCTTCAAATATAGCAGCACCTTTTTCATTGAGTTTGATAGGTGAAGTTTGATTTCTTTATCTTGGGTAACTTTTCATTTAATGTCTTTTTAGAGCAGTTTACACACTGTAGTTTTGTTCTTATAGTTAACATGGTATACTGTTTTCAGGGATTCATTCATGTTCTACAGGTTATAGTCGTGAGTTTAATTTACAACATTAGCTACCCTTAAACATTTTAGTGTTGAGGGGTGATTTGGGTATTTTATGATATATGTTCAGATGGTTTAATAAAAATGTTGGTTTCTGATACCAGAGTTATAGGTGCCTACTTCAAACCATTTTATGGTAATTATCAATTTGCTGAATTTTTATTTTTGTTTCTTTCAATAGTGGTCTTTATTATAACATTGTTTTACTTTACTACGTGTGATTTGATAGTTTTTATTAAATGAGGTGTATTTACTTTAAATAGAAGTTCAATTGTTATGACTTCCTTTGTTTTATTGAATATCTCTATTATTGATGGGGTTTGTGTTGTTTATTTCGTCTTTGGTTCTTTTTTTTTAAGTGAGGAATATATGCACAGGGATTTGAGAATTAATCAGTTTATTATTTTACTTTTAATGTTTGTTTTGTCTATAGTGTTTTAGTTTATTAGACCTAATGTGAATAGTATATATTTTTTGCTATGCGCTGTACGTCACACCGACACAGATAGGTCTTATGGTGACGATGGGATAGGAAAGGGCTGGGAGTGGGAAGGAAGCGGCCATGGCCTTAATTAAGGTACAGCTCCAGCATTTGCCTGGTGTGAAATTGGGAAGCCATGGAAAAACATCTTCAGGCCTGCCGACAGTGGGATTCGAACCCACTATCTCTCGGATGCAAGCTCACAGCTGCGCGGTTATAACTACATGGCCAACTCGCCCGGTAGTATTTTATTAGGGTGAGACAGGTGTGGATTGTTCTCCTACAGTTTAGTGATTTTTTTATTCAAAACATGTAGTATAATGCTGGACTGTTCATGGCTCTTTCTAATAATGTACAGTTTTAGGGATGTTCCACCATTCAACACATTGCAAAAATATATTAAATTATAAGAAGACCAGTTTTGACTCCCTTGGAGTCATCATCAGTTCTTGGTGAAAATTAAATTGGGGAGAATCTGATAACAATCATCATAACGAAAAACCATGTACGTATAGGTGATTGCATGGAAACACATCATTGAGTTGATAGACATTACCTTGAAATGCAATGTACACTTGGCAAGCAGAACTTAGAGCTTAGAAAGTTCCCAGTTCTGGCTCTAACTGCTCTAACTGGCTGGAACTTTCTAAGCTTCAAGTTCTGCTTGCCACATGTACGTTGCATTTCAAGGTAATGTCTATCAACTCAATGATGTGTTTCCATGTAATCACTTATAGTTACATGGTTTTTGTTATGGTGATTGTTATCAGATTTCCCTCAATTTAATTTTCACCAAGAATTGATGATGACTCCAAGGTAGTCAAAACTGGTCTTCTTATAATTTAATATATTTTTGCAATGTGTTGAATGGTGGAACATCCCTCAAACTCTACATTATTAGTTAAACGTCAACACTGAAATGAAGATCATAACTTACGGCTCTTTCTAATCGACTTGGGGATGTGGTGGTGTTGATAGCTATTGCCGAATAATGATATATGGGATTTAAAAATTGTTTATTATTTAGATCTTGGTAAGGATTCTTCTGTCATATTTCTTATTAATTTTACAGTAGTACTAGCTCATAAATAAGTGTTCAAATTCCTCACTTTTCTTGACTTGTGGCATCTACACCTGCTTCAACTCCTGTCCCAACCTTGTTGCATTTGTCTACACTAGGAACAGCTGGAGTTTACTTATCAATTCATTTTAAGGTGTTTGTTGATATGTGATATTTGAAGTTTCTATTGCATACGTTTATGGCTATTGACTATGTTCATGGCTATTGACTATGTTTATGGCTTTGTTGGGTCTGATTTTCAAATTTGACTTGAAGATTATTGCCTTGTCAACTGTAAGTCAGTTAGTGTTGACTAAGAATTTTAGCTATAGGGTATCCTATGTTAGCCGTTTTTTTATGTACTTGTGCTTTATTTAAGGCATTGTTGTTTATATGTGCTGCTTCTTTAATTCATAATATGAAGGATTCACATAATATTTTATTTTATTGGAAATATTTTCAAGCAGTTGCCATTGATGGTGTTTAATGTTTCTAATCTTGTGTGGCATACCATTTTCAGCTTGGTTTTATTATAAGGACTTTATCGTTTATCTTATATCAGTATATTGTGTTTTTTATACTTTTTTCTACACATTTAATAGTCTGTTATTCATTGAAGTTGGTTTATTATTCAATAATAGGTGCTTTAAATTCTACTCCAGTTCATCCTCTAAATGTTGATGGGTGGGTTACATTGCAAAGTAGTCCTGATTATGGGGGCAATTTTAGGAGCGTGTATATTGTGCTGGGATTTTTTCCATCTACTAAGATTTGTTTAGCTTGTGAGCTGAAACTATTGGCTTGATGGTGAGCGAGCTAGGGGTTGATTGGGTTATGAAGTTTCTGAATTTTCCTTGTCTTACAATTCAGTGTTTATAAGGATATTTGTATTATCTAGCGTGATGGGGTCCATGTGATTCATATATGTTACTCATACATACGAGATGAGATATTTACCTTGAACCCTATGAAGGTAAACTTATAGGTCTAGATCAAGTTCAGAGAGAGGACTAAGGTGGTGAAATTATTTATAAGCCTTAATTCAATATTCCTATGTGATTCAACGATGGCAAAACAATAATATTAGGATTTACTTGGACAGATTCTTTTCGAGGATATTTACATTAACTTCCATAGTTCTATATTTAAATACCTAGGTAATGCTTAAATTAGTGTATGACACTGAAGATGATGGGAAGTTGTATAAATTTTAAGTATTTATAAATATTGATATCTTATTCATGCAATGCAAATGTATTGTTTTCTTTAAACTAAATAAATGAAACAGCTACATTAACCCTAATCCCATTACAGGCACCATCACATTCATAATGCATCAACAGATTAACTGCATGTGAAGATAAAATTAGCTACTTAAAGATAATAATTGGTCCAATACAGCAAAACTTGATGCTGTCTCCCATTTAAATTTTGTCATGGTTTTTGCACCAAACATGATTATTTCACAACCACTAAGTGAAGCACAGACCAACAAAAACCCTAACACTGGTTTTCCTATTAACACAAACTTGGGTGAGCCTGCTGCCATGTAATAATAATTTAATCTAATCTTAAGTTGCTTTTATATATATATAATAATTAATCTTTCACAGGCAAAAACCAATATATGTGTTACCTGTCCGTATCCTCATGGGCAGAAACCTATATATGAGCTTGCACAATACTTCAACATTTTACCGGCTCTCTGAGTTCAAATAGTAGTAGTAGTAAGAATAATCAACAGGTGGCATAAGTTGCACTTACAAACATTTTAAAGCCAAATTGTGGCATTATGATTATATTACGCACATTGGTTTATCAGTTATCAGGTGAGCTTGTTGATTGTGTGCAACTGCACAATACTGTGATTCATATTTTCCAGGTTTTCCGCATGTTTTTGGCAAAATTGTTAAAAGGAATCTAATCACAAGTGATAAGATACTGCAGTTAATGAATGTGTCATCATTTAGCAACACTGAAGGTCAGTCTCATGAGATTTCTTGCAGTAGCGGTAGTGAATGCAAGAGCAGCACAATTGATCGTACAGATGATAGTGCATATGCACTCGGCACTGCCTGGACTGACATCAGTAATTTTGATCTGGCCCATCAATTAGGATTCCAATATATAATATTTAGCAGGGGACTATTTTACCATCATATTTTAATCAAGATACTGATCCACTAGAGTACTATTATCTCTTCTTTGATGATGAGATTTTGAGATAATTACGAATGAAACTTGTATTCAGGGAAACACAAATAGGAAGAAAGCAACATCCAGGACTAAAAGGGCAAGAATTGCACCATGGATACCTCCACGTGTTTCAGAATTGGAAGCATTTATTGGTGTAGTAATTAGCACTCTGCTTCTGCTTCTGTGCTGCTTCTTTCATGTGGTATTTATTTGTTGAACAATTATTATTATAGTATTAACAACATTCAGAACTGTACATAGATTATTATTATTATTGTTGTTTTGTGTTGTTTGTCTTGTATTTTGTCAGTGAATTGTGATTACAGTAATAGAATTAAAATAACAATTTTACAAATTATATTTACTGGTAACATTATTTAGCAACACTTCTGCCATTTTTCGGTAACCAATTCTCGTGAAATAATAAAAATTCATTCCTGGGGCACATTAGTGTTGAAATTCAGTGAAACCCAAAATATATGTTGTTCCTATACATGAATGCATACTTCAGAATACTTTTAGCAGTTACTTCTTTCTAAAATTACCCTTCGCCAACAGCTGCCAAACATCATGGCCCGCGAAGGGTTAAATTGGTGCATTTAAATGCATATCTATAAAAGAACTCTTAACTTCTTGTTTAAAATAAGTAGATAATGAATATAGGATATTATCCTTAAATGCCAATATTACTGTATAATTATATAATCATTTATTAATACTGGGTGTGTTGGCCGTGCAGTTAGAGGTGCGCAGCTGTGAGCTTGCATCCAGGAGATAGTGGGTTCGAATCCCACTGTCGACAGCCCTGAAGATGGTTTTCCGTGGTTTCACATTTTCACACCAGATGTGAAGGCTGTGCCTTAATTAAGGCCATGGCTGCTTCCTTCCAACTCCTACGCCTTTGCTATCCCATCGCCGCCATAAGACCTATCTGCGTCGGTGTGACATAAAGCCACTAGCAAAAAGCACTTATTAATGTTCAAAATTTATATTTAATGCATATTTAAATTAATGCACCCTACAATGTCAGGAATGTTTCCAAGAACCTCATTTATAGGTATTAATGAGGGTATAAGGTGCATGCATATCTATAAGTTACTATTTATTAGTATGTCTTCTGTAGGATACTAATATCTAAATAAATATATATATGTGTGTGTGTGTGTGTGTGTGTAATAGTATTGCAACTCTCCATAAATTGCTACTGGGGTCGATGACCTCTGATGTTAGGCCCCTTTAAACAGCAAGTATCATCATCAAAATTGCTACTAAACTTAATGAATAAAACTTAATTTCATCATAAATATAACCCCCATCTCAAGAACGATCTTTCGTTCAGATGGTGCCAAGATACTTCCTAACTTATATCAGTCATATTTCTTACTTATTTTAAATATTATATCGCTGTCACCGCCAACTGCATAAATGTACACGCCTGGATGCAAAACCTCAGGCAGCGACCATTCATTTCTTGCTGCACCCAAACAACCAATCAACAATTATTTAACATCCTACCTCCTGCATCACCACCTGAGTCTTTTTCTTAAAAGTTTCTAGCCAATGAAGTGCTTGGTTTAAAATCATTACTGTGATAGAGTAAATCATGTAATGATTTACCTTTACTATATCAAAGAGACTTAAACTGCTCCCTTAAGTATCAAAGTATTTTGTGCCTCATACACCTAGACACCAAAAAATGTAAGCAAATGGGTTCATACCCCATAAATAGGATTGTGCTCCTTAATCTTTAATAATCCTGCAAAAATTCTATTTAGCACCTTTTAAATATTAGGTACGATTGTTGCCTTATTTCCACTTCATGGTCATGGGCTTAGAAATCAACTTCTTATACTTTATCCCTTTAATAAATAATACAAAAAGCATAGCAACAGAAGTTTCACTAAAATACTTCTGAGTATAAGCCTAGCCTCAGCAATACTACTCTTCAATTTTCCTAATAATTACATTCTCAAATAAGCCTATCATTACAGAATGTAGAATCTTTCAAACCCTCCTCTGTTCAGCACTCTTATTAATAATGGGAGCCACCCTCTTCCATTATTGATTTCTTGAAACAATAGGAGGTTTAAGATGAAACAATTGTTTCATTGTAATAACATGACAAAATATTGCTACACTATTACTACTGGCCAATGTTACTGAAATAAATATCTCATTAGAATAATTGTCACCTCAATGCTAACTGGGACATTACCTGGTCTGAACTAAACCTCATTATGTAAGCTAATAGCTTATTCCTCGATCAACCACGTTGTGTGAATAATTTTGGCAATACTAGTTGGAGAAAATATATGAAAATTGCATTTTATATGCCTATGGCCTCCTAAGCTTGTCGATTGTTCTGGTATTCAACACTTATCACATCAATCAAAACTTCTTGAGTATAACCAAGAATCGTGTCACAAAATCCTGTATGTTCCTGCTTCTTCTATTTATTTATTTGCAGCTTTGAAGGCTTTTAGTTTAGTTAACTTTGAATAATGGTACAAGGTTATGACTACTATGATGACTACAATGAATTGGTAGTTTATTTCAGTTAAGTGTATGGATGATCAAACATTTAGGAAAGAAACTGAGGAAAGGCAGGAGCTCGCCAAGACAGAAAATTTTTGAGTCTTAGTTGTCGTCCTACTCCTCCAGAATTGCCACCTGATATCAGTATTGACTATGAAGCGTGGTATAAAATTCTCTTCGATAAATTTACAGTTACAGCCTACAACCTCAGCCTGCGAACATTGGGAAATTATGGCTCATTTTTGGTGCATGAGGAGGAATAGTAAGAACATTACTTAGCCTACTAATTCGAGTAGAACTAGGTAAACCTGGCTATCTAACTGTTGACGACTGGATCTATAACCTAATTGTTATAGGTCACGCATTTGTAATAATTTTCTTTATGGTAATGCCTATTATAATTGGGGGATTTGGAAAGTGATGAGTCCCTCTCATATAAGGAGTACTAAATAGAGCCTTCAATCATATAAACAATTGTTTATATTGCAGTATGAGAATTTTATTATTGCCTCCTTCATTAAAATTACTACTTAGAGTAGCCTAGTGGAAAGCGCTGCAGGTACTGATTGAACCGTGTACCCCCTCTGCCCTCAGAAATTGCCCATGCCATGGCATCTATAGATTTAGCAATTTTCTCACTCAACTTAGCTGGGGTGTCTTCTATTCTAGGGGCAGTTAATTTTATTACTACAACTATCAATATGATATAGATGTTAATTCCCATAGGGAACCTGAAATATTTGTCCCGAATGAGTGAATTTATATTGCCAATTTAAATGGTCCATTATTGGACATTATAAATTTTCCAGCTAACTCATTCCTGGTTGCTAGCGTTTTGCCCCAGTGTGCTAAGTTGGGCTCATCAGTTGGTAAATAGCACACACACCAAGACACATGGCAAGAGCATACCATATTATAAATTATTATAAATTTACTCATTTGGGACAAATATTTCAGGTTCCCTATGGGAATCAACATCTGTATCATCTGATCACCAGGCAGGCACAAAGTCTCTCATAGTGTATTGGCACTGCTGGTGGCTCCAAGTAGCCTACGCAGTGGCCTGCATGGTATGCACTTGCCATGCGTATCATAGGGATGTCCCTTGATCAAACCCCATCCCCCCCCTGTTTATAAGGGCAGTAGCAGTTACAGCTTTTCTGCTTCTTTCTCTTCCCATCTTTGCCGGAACAATTACTATGTTGCTCGCTTATTGAAACTTAAACACCTCATTCTTCTACCCAGCTGGGGGTGCAGATCCAAGTTTCTACCAGCATCTGTTCTGAACTTTGGTCACCCAGAAATGTACCTTTTCATTCTGGCAGCATTCGGAAGAGTTTCACATTATTATTCAAGAAAGTTGAAAGAAGTTAACTTTCAGTACACTCGGTATAATTTATGCTATAATAGCAATTGGTGTCCTAGAATTTCTAGTGTAGGCTCACACACATATTTGCTGTGGGAATAGAGTTGATAATGAGCTTATTGCACTTTAAAAACTATAACTATTGCTCTCCTTATAGGAATCAAAATTTTCAGATGATTAGCAACACTTCATCGGACCCAACTGACTTGCCTTTACTATGAGTATTTGGTATTTCTCTTTACTATTGTAGTATTAACAGGAGTAGTATCAGCCAACCCTTCAGTTAATATCATTTTACATGACACCATTTGTAGCTCACTTCTATCATGCACTATATATAGGCACAGTGTTTGCTATCATGGCTGGGTTTATTCAATAAGACCCCCCTAATCACAGGATTAGCAGTAAAACCTAAATGACTTAAAATCCAATTCACAACTATATTCAAAGATATAAATTCAACATTCTTCCTATAGCATTTCTTAGGGTTAGCTTGTATTACCTAGACAGCTGTACATCTCAATTTTAGGGAAGTCCTGTAGAATGATACCAACCTTACCCGATAGCTGAACTTGTGCTCT
Organism: Anabrus simplex; assembly: GCF_040414725.1. Classification (NCBI taxonomy): domain Eukaryota; kingdom Metazoa; phylum Arthropoda; class Insecta; order Orthoptera; family Tettigoniidae; genus Anabrus; species Anabrus simplex. The sequence goes on along the minus strand of NC_090269.1, from coordinate 430,877,083 downwards.
GAAATACATACATTAACTATCTTATAATATGCAGAATAATGCAGTTGATTTAAGCTCTCCATATAAGTTCACGCTTTCATTAAATCATGGGAGCTTAATCAAACTTAAATTTACAAAGTAGCTCACCAAGCGAGTTGGCCGTGCGGTTAGGGGTGCGTGGCTGTAAGGTTGCATTCAGGCAATAGTGGGTTCAAACCCCACTGTTGGCAGCAATGAAGATGGTTTTCTGTGGATTCAGATTTTCACACCAGGAAAATGCTGGTGTTGTACTACTCCTAGCCCTTTCCTGTCTCATCGTCACCTTAAGACCTATCTGTGTCAAAGCGACATAAAAAAAATTGTAAAAAATAAATAGCTCCTCAACATTAATAGAAAAACTAATCTTCCTTCATGATCACACTCTCTTTATTCTATTAATAATTACTATTATAGGAAGCCTGATATTCAATAAATTCATACACCGATATCTGGAGGAATAGTAGGAACCAGAAAGTCAAGGAATCAAACTAATTTGAACAATCCTACTGGCCATTACATTCATTATTATTGCCTTTCCATCTCTTTGAACTCTTTACCTCCTAGTTGAATCTATAGACCACCTTATTACACTACCTGTCTTATCAGTCATATATAATACCTCATTACTATTACTCTCTTGTCATGATCCACTCACACCTTTCTTATCAATCAAACATCTTCACTACTCCACCATCTCACCTTCCCCATCCATAATTACAAACTAGACATCATTACCTCTTCAATCATCCACCACTTCTTTACTCTACCGTCCAACATCATTAAAAACCACCAACAACTTACTTATTATTGACCCCTCTCCTCTATACTATATCGAGATCACTCAATCACCCATAAACAATAACATCAATACATGGACACCTCCATTGCATACATCAAACCCGCACCACCCTTGACCATATTTAACCCTACATCATTTTACTTAGCTTTTGACTCATAGTTACCATACCTTCTCCATTTTTATCTCTCTTCCCCCATAATCCTTTAAGCTCACACTTCTCCCTTTGTGTAGAGCCTTGCTTTTGCTCAGTTTCTCACTCTGTACTAGACATTCACTCGTACTGGGGCTTGAACCGCATTCCTCTCTGCTCACCCCTCTTAATTCACTATTCACTACTCTCTGCTCTTCCCTCTCACATTCCATATGTATTTCTCTGCCAAATTCCCTGGCCCACCTTCTCCTTTCCTCACTGTCAGACCAAAATTCTTCGAAACATTGTTCCCTTATCTTTCTTTCCTCCGCACTCACTGCCACATTAATGTCACTCAACTCACTGCTCCTCTTCCCTCTGTCAATTTTGTCATGCCCGTCCCTTCCAACACTACATCTCGCACTCGGTGTTCCACTCCTTATACCAATCATGCCCTCATCATCCCATCTTGTTTGATTCTTATTTAAATCCTCCTCCATAGACAAATGTTTCGACACTCCCCACTTTCGAGACCATTTCCCAATGGACACCACCAGCACTTGGCCCCTAATATGAGCTCTTAGCACTTGCAGTCTTCCCCTAATCATATGTTTCTTCAAAATTTGGATATTTCTATTCCCATCTCTTCCCCAGTCTCTCTTAATCCACATTTCTTTCTTTCTGCAGGTCTCCGGCGTTTCTGATCACTATATCTGCCATCAGTGAGGATAGCAACGTGACCTTTATAGATCTGCACCCCCTCAGCCTGCCTATCCTGTTCATGTCATCTATATCAACCTCACTGACGTTGATTTTCATTTTTCTTTGTATTACATGTATATTATGTCCACCTTAATCTCTACATTCTCTTTTTGCACACCATAAATAAAAATGCTTTTTTTCCATGCTTACCTGTCTCACCACCTCTTCCATATTTTTTTAATTTTTCCTTTAGAAACACTACAACTCTCTCACTGCTTTCCTTTACCTTTGACTTCATTAGTATTTTCCTGGATCCACTGTCTCGTCATTTCATGCTCCTTAACTTGCTCATGTATCATCCGTTTTAACTGCTCAAACAGACAGAGTTCCTCTACTACCTCCTTAACCACTTTTCTTATTAATTAAACGTCCTGCCAATTCATGCTCCCACTGCCCTGTGGGCCTGGATTTACTTCCACACCCCCAATAACCAGCAGGATTGTGACAACCGCTGCCACCATCAGCATCTCACCTTTCAGTTCCATCCCTAAGCTAACTTGCTTACTTTTGGCTGTAGCATTCTTCTTACTTCCCTGCCATCTACCTACAATGGTTCTATATTTTCAATGCTGATCATCTGCCATGTAGCACTCTATTCGACCTGCCCACTCCTCACTCCCATTCCACTCACCTGGCACACTCCACACAACACATCTGTTCTCTTCGCTCGTCTTAGCTAGACTGACACCATTACTTCCGTCCTCTTGTTTCGCGCTAAATGTGGTCACCGAACGGAGTGACCACAGCTTGATCACCGACAGATGGCTAGGAGACAGGTCGTGCTGGGTCATGATAGACACAGGGGCGGCATTAACCATCGCAAGGCCTGACATCGGTGAAGAACAACCAAAGAGGGAACCCAACCGCCCATACGTGCTGCGAACGGCCTTAGGAGACACCATCCCTGTCCTGAAGGAGGCGCTACTTCAGCTGATGCTGGGACAATGCCGCCATCACAGATGAGGTCATCCTGGGCCTAGACGCATCACAGGCATACGAGGCGACTGTCAACGTGGGACGACGTGTGTTGTGGCTCAGCAAACAAGATGTAATGCTCCGACGCCCAGGGGCGCAACCTCAAGTAGCACGATTAATGCTGGCCAGCGACGAAGTTATACCAGCCAGCAGTGAGATGATGGTTTCGGCTGCATGCCGGTACAAACATTGAATTTGACATCGCGAGAGAAGAGGATACCAAGTGGGACCGAGTTTGGGACTTGTGAACCAGTCACGTGCGCCATGCCAGTGAAACATGAAGATGTGCAGGCCCTGGAAGCAGGCAAAAGATCATTTAAGCTCCATGAGGTTATATCAGATGCCAGGAAACATTTGGAGGCGGAACAGCTCAGGGAGCTTAAAGAACTAGACCGTTAAGTTCCCGAACATCTTCAGTCTAGTCAAGGTGACTATGGAAAGACCGATATAGTGTACCATCGCATTAACACCAGTGACGCCGCTCCAATCTGACAGCCGCCTGGGTTCCCCTGGCAAGAAAGGCGAAAATTGATCAGATGCTGGTTGACATGAAACAGCGGGGAGTCATCGAGGAGTCAAATAGCCCGTGGTCATCAGGAGTGGTCCTAGTGAAGAAAAAGAAGGGTGAGCTCCGTTTCTGCATCGATTACCGTGAGGTGAACGTCGTCATGAAGGACTGTTTCCCGTTACCTTAGATAGATGATACCCTGGACATGTTATCTGAAGCTGGTTTTCGACTTTGGACCTGAAGTCTGAGTTCTGGCAAGTGGTGCTCCATCCAGAAGACAAGGAGAAGACAGCGTTCTCAACTCGTCAAAAGGCTCTACCAGTTAACCATGATGCCCTTCAGCCTCTGAAACACACCAGCGACGTTCGAGTGACTGATGGTGTCTGTGCTGACGGGGCTAACTCACGACATCTGCCTCGTGTATATGGACGGTATTATTGTAGGATGCACGTTCAAAGAGCACATTGAAAATCTGTGGAGAGTGTTCCAGAGGCTATGTGGGGCTCACCTAAATTTAAATACTGGAAAATGTCAGCTGTTCCAGAAGGAGGTGCGCTACCTGGGCCACATCGTGTTATCGGAGGGAGTAGCCACCGATCTGGATAAGTTAGGAGCTGTCGGGGACTGGCCAGTACTGAAGGACAAGCGAGAACTGACGAGTTTCCTTGGTCTTTGCATGTACTACCGCAGATTTATAGCTGGCTATGCAGACATCTCAAAGCCTCTTATATGGCTCACCGAGGAGAGGAAGCTGCCTTCCAGACACTGAAGGAGTTTCTGTGTACGGCACCCATCCTAGGATACCCCAAGCTTAATGAGAAGTTCATCGTAGACACCGATGCAAGCGACGCGGGAATAGGTGGGGTGCTGTCAAATGTGCAAGCCAGCCGGGAGGAGCTGATCCTCTATTTCAGCAAGACGTCAAAAGCTGAGATAAATTAATGCGTGACGTGTCGGGAATTGCTAGCCATTGTGAAAACCTTGGTGCACTTCCACAAGCACCTGTATGGGCAGCCTTGCCATTTTAGCACCGACCACTCTGCATTGACCTGGCTCCTAAGCTTCAGAAATCTAGGACAGACAGCTCTCTGGGCACAGCACCTTCAGGAGTACAACTTCACCACCGAGCACCGACAAGGAAGGAAGCACTGCAATGCTGACGCTTTACCCAAAAGACCGTGCCTTGAGAACTGTGCACACTGCCTGAAAGTGGAGAGACAGGTGGGCATCATGGACGTCCAGGCCATGAGGACCACCACCACTGAAGGATGGGATCGAGACGCCCTCAGGAAGGAGAAGCTGAAGGACGACATTGGGCTGATCTCTCGGGAAGTTGAGTTGGGGCAGAGGTCGGAATCGAAAGACATCGCCGAACACAGTCCACCCTACAAGACGTACTGTGCCCAGTATTCATCTCTCATAGTTAGTGATGGGGTGCTTACCCACGTATGGGAATCGACTGACAGAAAAAAGCAGATTACCCAGCAGATAATTCCCAGGAGCATGAGGAAAGAAGTGCTGACCGAGTTGCATGTGGGCACTACTGCCGGCCACTTGGAAGTAAGACCCTAGACCGTGCCCGACAGCGTTACTATTAAGTGCAACTGAGGAATGATGTTGAGAGGATGTGCCAGGTTAGGGACACCTGCGTGGTGAGCCGGGGCCCACCTATCAGTAGTAGGGACTAGATGATGCAGTACAACGTTGAAGCACCTTTCAAAAAGATTGTCATTGATATGGTTGGACCGTTCCCCGAATCTGACACAGGGTACCGTTACATTCACCCGTCCTTGGACTAATTCATAAGGTGGACGGAGGTCTACGCCATCCTGAACCAAGAGGCATCGACAGTGGCTGATGTCTTGGTCTGCCGATTTGGTGTCCCGAGGGAACTGCACAGCGAACAGGGCACAAACTTTGAGTTGAGTCTGATGCAAGAGGTTCTGCAGTGCTTTGGAGTGCAGAAGACCCATATGACGCCTCTCTGCCCTCAGTCAGATGGCATGGTGGAGTGTTTTGTGAAAACTGTGGAGCAGCACCTTAGGAAGGTGGTTTGGGCGCACCAGAGGGACTAGGATGAGAGGGTCCAAGACAACTCGCATGACACCTGCCAACACTGTCTTCGGAAGGGAGCTCGACCTGCTATGCAAACTAATGTTTGCATCAATCAATCAATCAATCAATACTGATCTGCATTTAGGGCAGTCGCCCAGGTGGCAGATTCCCTATCTGTTGCCTTCCTAGCCTTTTCCGAAATGATTTCAAAGAAATTGGAAATTTATTGAACATCTCTCTTGGTAAGTTATTCCAATCCCTAACTCCCCTTCCTATAAATGAATATTTACCCCAGTTTGTCCTCTTGAATTCCAACTTTATATTCATATTGTGATCTTTCCTACTTTTATAGACGCCATTCAAACCTATTCGTCTACTAATGTCATTCCACGCCATCTCTCCGCTGACAGCTCGGAACATACCACTTAATACCAATATAAATGGTCCGTTATTGGACATTATAAATTTTCCAGCTAGCTCATTCTTGGTTGCCAGCGTTTCGCCCTCGTGTGCTAGGGTGGGCTCATCAGTTGGTACCTAGCACACCTACCAATACGCTGGCTAGTGCATACCGTGGAGGCCACTGCGTAGGCTAACTGGAGCCACCGGCAGTGCCAATGCACTAAGAGACTTTGTCTCATCACTAAAACTTGATGCCTGCTTGGCCATCAGATGATATAGATGTTGATTCCCATAGGGAATCTGAAATATTTGTCCTGAATGAGCAAATTTATAATACTAATATAAATGGTCCGTTATTGGACATTATAAATTTTCCAGCTAGCTCATTCTTGGTTGCCAGCGTTTCGCCCTCGTGTGCTAGGGTGGGCTCATCAGTTGGTACCTAGCACACCTACCAATACGCTGGCTAGTGCATACCGTGGAGGCCACTGCGTAGGCTAACTGGAGCCACCGGCAGTGCCAATGCACTAGGAGACTTTGTCTCATCACTAAAACTTGATGCCTGCTTGGCCATCAGATGATATAGATGTTGATTTCCATAGGGAATCTGAAATATTTGTCCTGAATGAGCAAATTTATAATACCAATATAAATGGTCCGTTATTGGACATTATAAATTTTCCAGCTAGCTCATTCTTGGTTGCCAGCGTTTCGCCCTCGTGTGCTAGGGTGGGCTCATCAGTTGGTACCTAGCACACCTACCAATACGCTGGCTAGTGCATACCATGGAGGCCACTGCGTAGGCTAACTGGAGCCACCGGCAGTGCCAATGCACTAAGAGACTTTGTCTCATCACTAAAAATTGATGCCTGCTTGGCCATCAGATGATATAGATGTTGATTCCCATAGGGAATCTGAAATATTTGTCCTGAATGAGCAAATTTATAATACCAATATAAATGGTCCATTATTGGACATTATAAATTTTCCAGCTAGCTCATTCTTGGTTGCCAGCGTTTCGCCCTCGTGTGCTAGGGTGGGCTCATCAGTTGGTACCTAGCACACCTACCAATACGCTGGCTAGTGCATACCGTGGAGGCCACTGCGTAGGCTAACTGGAGCCACCGGCAGTGCCAATGCACTAAGAGACTTTGTCTCATCACTAAAAATTGATGCCTGCTTGGCCATCAGATGATATAGATGTTGATTCCCATAGGGAATCTGAAATATTTGTCCTGAATGAGCAAATTTATAATACCAATATAAATGGTCCGTTATTGGATATTATAAATTTTCCAGCTAGCTCATTATTGGTTGCCAGCGTTTCGCCCTCGTGTGCTAGGGTGGGCTCATCAGTTGGTACCTAGCACACCTACCAATACGCTGGCTAGTGCATACCGTGGAGCCCACTGCGAAGGCTAACTGGAGCCACCGGCGAAACGCTGGCAACCAAGAATGAGCTAGCTGGAAAATTTATAATGTCCAATAACGGACCATTTATATTGGTATTATAAATTTGCTCATTCAGGACAAATATTTCAGATTCTCTATGGGAATCAACATCTATATCATCTGATGGCCAAGCAGGCATCAATTTTTAGTGATGAGACAAAGTCTCTTAGTGCACTGGCACTGCCGGTGGCTCCAGTTAGCCTACGCAGTGGCCTCCACGGTATGCACTAGCCAGCGTATTGGTAGGTGTGCTAGGTACCAACTGATGAGCCCACCCTAGCACACAAGGGCGAAACGCTGGCAACCAAGAATGAGCTAGCTGGAAAATTTATAATGTCCAATAACGGACCATTTATATTGGTATTATAAATTTGCTCATTCAGGACAAATATTTCAGATTCCCTATGGGAATCAACATCTATATCATCTGATGGCCAAGCAGGCATCAAGTTTTAGTGATGAGACAAAGTCTCTTAGTGCATTGGCACTGCCGGTGGCTCCAGTTAGCCTACGCAGTGGCCTCCACGGTATGTACTAGCCAGCGTATTGGTAGGTGTGCTAGGTACCAACTGATGAGCCCACCCTAGCACACGAGGGCGAAACGCTGGCAACCAAGAATGAGCTAGCTGGAAAATTTATAATGTCCAATAACGGACCATTTATATTGGTATTATAAATTTGCTCATTCAGGACAAATATTTCAGATTCCCTATGGGAATCAACATCTATATCATCTGATGGCCAAGCAGGCATCAAGTTTTAGTGATGAGACAAAGTCTCTTAGTGCATTGGCACTGCCGGTGGCTCCAGTTAGCCTACGCAGTGGCCTCCACGGTATGCACTAGCCAGCGTATTGGTAGGTGTGCTAGGTACCAACTGATGAGCCCACCCTAGCACACGAGGGCGAAACGCTGGCAACCAAGAATGAGCTAGTTGGAAAATTTATAATGTCCAATAACGGACCATTTATATTGGTATTATAAATTTGCTCATTCAGGACAAATATTTCAGATTCCCTATGGGAATCAACATCTATATCATCTGATGGCCAAGCAGGCATCAATTTTTAGTGATGAGACAAAGTCTCTTAGTGCATTGGCACTGCCGGTGGCTCCAGTTAGCCTATGCAGTGGCCTCCACGGTATGCACTAGCCAGCGTATTGGTAGGTGTGCTAGGTACCAACTGATGAGCCCACCCTAGCACACGAGGGCGAAACGCTGGCAACCAAGAATGAGCTAGCTGGAAAATTTATAATGTCCAATAACGGACCATTTATATTGGTATTATAAATTTGCTCATTCAGGACAAATATTTCAGATTCCCTATGGGAATCAACATCTATATCATCTGATGGCCAAGCAGGCATTAATTTTTAGTGATGAGACAAAGTCTCTTAGTGCATTGGCACTGCCGGTGGCTCCAGTTAGCCTACGCAGTGGCCTCCACGGTATGCACTAGCCAGCGTATTGGTAGGTGTGCTAGGTACCAACTGATGAGCCCACCCTAGCACACGAGGGCGAAACGCTGGCAACCAAGAATGAGCTAGCTGGAAAATTTATAATGTCCAATAACGGACCATTTATATTGGTATTATAAATTTGCTCATTCAGGACAAATATTTCAGATTCCCTATGGGAATCAACATCTATATCATCTGATGGCCAAGCAGGCATCAATTTTTAGTGATGAGACAAAGTCTCTTAGTGCATTGGCACTGCCGGTGGCTCCAGTTAGCCTACGCAGTGGCCTCCACGGTATGCACTAGCCAGCGTATTGGTAGGTGTGCTAGGTACCAACTGATGAGCCCACCCTAGCACACGAGGGCGAAACGCTGGCAACCAAGAATGAGCTAGCTGGAAAATTTATAATGTCCAATAACGGACCATTTATATTGGTATTATAAATTTGCTCATTCAGGACAAATATTTCAGATTCCCTATGGGAATCAACATCTATATCAACATACCACTTAGTCGAGCAGCTCTTCTTCTTTCTCTCAATTCTTCCCAACCCAAACATTGCAACATTTTTGTAACGCTACGCTTTTGTCGGAAATCACCCAGAACAAATCGAGCTGCTTTTCTTTGGATTTTTTCCAGTTCTTGAATCAGGTAATCCTGGTGAGGGTCCCATACACTGGAACCATACTCTAGTTGGGGTCTTACCAGAGACTTATATGCACTCTCCTTTACATCCTTACTATAACCCCTAAACACCCTCATAACCATGTGCAGAGATCGGTACCCTTTATTTACAATCCCATTTATGTGATTACCCCAGTGAAGATCTTTCCTTATATTAACACCTAGATACTTACAATGATCCCCAAAAGGAACTTTCACCCCATCAATGCAGTAATTAAAACTGAGAGGACTTCTCCTATTTGTGAAACTCACAACCTGACTTTTAGCCCCGTTTATCAACATACCATTGCCTGCTGTCCATCTCACAATATTTTCGAGGTCACGTTGCAGTTGCTCACAATCTTGTAACTTATTTATCACTCTATAGAGAATAACATCATCCGCAAAAAGCCTTACCTCCGATTCCACTCCTTTACTCATATCATTTATATATATAAGAAAACATAAAGGTCCGATAGTGCCCTGAGGAACTCCCCTCTCAACTATTACAGGGTCAGACAAAGCTTCACCTACTCTAACTCTCTGAGATCTATTTTCTAGAAATATAGCAACCCATTCAGTCACTCTTTTGTCTAGTCCAATTGCACTCATTTTTGCCAGTAGTCTCCCATGATCCACCCTATCAAATGCTTTAGACATGTCAATCGCGATACAGTCCATTTGACCTCCAGAATCCAAGATATCTGCTATATCTTGCTGGAATCCTACAAGTTGAGCTTCAGTGGAATAACCTTTCCTAAAACCGAATTGCCTTCTATCGAACCAGTTATTAATTTCACAAACATGTCTAATATAATCAGAAAGAATGCCTTCCCAAAGCTTACATACAATGCATGTCAAACTTACTGGCCTGTAATTTTCAGCTTTATGTCTATCACCCTTTCCTTTATACACAGGGGCTACTATAGCTGTAATGTGAAAATGGGAACTAATATTTACTGGACATAACTGAATTATTACATCAAAGCATCTAAGTGTATTTATTTATTCATCTGTCATGTCGACTTGTGTATCCAGCCGTTATCTGTGTTATCGGACATTGTTGGAACTGTTTCCTAACTGTGGAAGTTACCAGACCAATTTAATTCAAGTTATCTATCCATTATTGTCAGGCATTTGACTGAACTCTGTAGTGCGCCGAATTATCATTTGTAACTTCTGCGCATTTTCGCGGTGCACGCATTGAATTATGGGACTGCCTCTCGGCTAGCTCGGTGTGAGCTCAGCAGTCTGCAGTAGTCAGCTTGCCGTTACTCTCCAAGATGGCTGTGTTGTATGGAGCTCCCAAGCAGACGGTTTGGCGAGAAGGGAAAGCTATTGTAATGGAGCTTGACTCCGGCGGTTAAACATAATGTAAGGGCTAGGCCCTATTATTCCTTCAAAGTTATCCAGTGTGCTCCAACCCTTTTTTTGTTCTTAATGTAACATGTAAACTTGGTGCAGTGAGTACCGTTATCGGCATGAAATGTTTTAAGTGTCTTGTAAGTTTGGATACCTTAACTCAAGTAAGTACTGAAAATTATAATTTATTGAAGGGATCCCAGTCGTTCAGGCACTAGTGTGAGTAATTTCATCTTGGACATGAGCAACATTATAAACGACTATTTTGGTATTGGTTAACCTTGTAAGCAAAATCTGATATATATTTGAAGTGAATGCATTTGAAAAAGAAAATTTAATGTAATGTAGGGAGCTCGAGGATCGCTAGTTATGCATCTATGAGGTGATATTTTGTGTAAGTGATTTTATCTTACGTTTTTGTCGGGGTGCATTTTTGCCAACTGTGTTTCTTGATATTCATTATGATGGCGATTATTATTATTATTATTATTATTATTATTATTATTATTATTATTATTATTACTTTTATTTTTTGGTAATTCATTTCGGTGCGTGTTTTCTCCCTTAGTGTTGTCCTGTTTGGTTGATATTGCTGTCTAATTTTGTCCTATTGCCTTCGTGGCTGGTTATCTGTACGTAATGTTTATCGCTTTGTTACGGGCCTCAATTAATGACACCTCATATTCGCATCGTAGCGCATTCCACGGCCCCCTCTGTTCTAAAGTATGTAAATCGCTGGTGATTTAATTAAGTAAGGCTAATGTAAACTGGCACTATCACCTCTTGGATAAATGATAATTATTATTATTATTATTTTAATAACTTAAAATCTTAAAATTGAAATTTGCTGGTCGAAATTAAGTTTATAATGGGACTTTTCTTTCGTTGTCTTATTATCTTTTCTCCCATTGTTTGGGTTCCTTGCTTTTGTCTTTATTACGTCATGTCACCCCTTCTTATCTAATCTGATGATACGTTAATATTTTGGGTGGCTTTGATGATTATTATGGGATCTTGGCTTCGCGTCGGTAACGGGTAGCTCTTGTTGGGTGCTTCAGTGTTCCTTATTTTTTATGAGTGCACCGTTAATTGTAAATTTCCTTTAAAATACTTCATTTTGTTTGGATTGATGTGCACTATTATTTATTGTGTTTTCATCTAGGTCGTTTCTTTTGTGTAATGTTTATTCGCGGTTGGAGCCACTAAATTTTCTTCTTTTCGTGTGTCCTTGTGTGCGTCTTGTAACTTAGAATTTTGTAGTGTAGCAAATTTCAGTTTTAAAGTGATTTTATATCGCGGGCCCGCATATCGGTTGCAACCAATTTTAATGTTTCTATATTAATGAATTTTCAAACCTTAATTTCGGCGGAAGCCTATGTTTATGTGAGTTTCATTTTTCCTTAATTTCTACTTTATTTTAAAATACTGTTTTCCTCGTCTAGCTTGATTGCATTTTTAAATTTCAGAAAAAGAATTATATATTTTTTTTATTGTTCTTATTTTATACCATTTTCAAATTACATTTGCTTAGTAAATTTTCTTCATTTCAAATTTATCTGGTGTGTCATTTAGTAGCTAGCAATATTTACCTGGCAACCTGTCAAAGTTATGTAAGATCCTGGCCTTTTTAATTCTCGCTTTGCCTTCCACGCTTCATATTTTATGCTACTGCCTTTCGGTAAGTATTGTGCTTGTTTTCTTCTTGATGTTTGTGCTTTTCTTTTGAATGTTTGGTTTACTAATTGGTAAGGTTGCAATAGCAACTCTCCATTCATCTGGTATAGCTCCTTCGGCCAAACAATAATCAAATAAGTACTTCAGATATGGTACTATATCCCAACCCATTGTCTTTAGTATATCCCCAGAAATCTGATCAATTCCAGCCGCTTTTCTAGTTTTCAACTTTTGTATCTTATTGTAAATGTCATTGTTATCATACGTAAATTTTATTACTTCTTTGGCCTTAGTCTCTTCCTCTATCTCGACATTATCCTTGTAACCAACAATCTTTACATACTGACTGAATACTTCTGCCTTTTGAAGATCCTCCCATACACACTCCCCTTGTTCATTAATTATTCCTGGAATGTCCTTCTTGGAACCTGTTTCTGCCTTAAAATACCTATACATACCCTTCCATTTTTCACTAAAATTTGTATGACTGCCAATTATGCTTGCCATCATGTTATCCTTAGCTGCCTTCTTTGCTAGATGCAATTTTCTAGTAAGTTCCTTCAATTTCTCCTTACTTCCACAGCCATTTCTAACTCTATTTCTTTCCAGTCTGCACCTCCTTCTTAGTTTCTTTATTTCTCTATTATAATAAGGTGGGTCTTTACCATTCCTTACCACCCTTAAAGGTACAAACCTGTTTTCGCATTCCTCAACAATTTCTTTAAACCCATCCCAGAGTCTGTTTACATTTTTATTTACCGTTTTCCACCGATCATAGTTACTTTTTAGAAACTGCCTCATACCTGCTTTATCAGCCATATGGTACTGCCTAACAGTCCTACTTTTAAGACCTTCCTTTCTATCACATTTATTTTTAACTACCACAAAAACAGCTTCATGATCACTAATACCATCTATTACTTCAGTTTCCCTATAGAGCTCATCTGGTTTTATCAGCACCACATCCAAAATATTTTTCCCTCTGGTTGGTTCCATCACTTTCTGAATCAGCTGTCCTTCCCATATTAACTTATTTGCCATTTGTTGGTCATGCTTCCTGTCGTTCGCATTTCCTTCCCAATTGACATCTGGCAAATTCAGATCTCCCGCTACAATCACATTTCTTTCCATGTTGTTTCCAACGTAGCTGACTATCCTATCAAATAATTCCGAATCCGCATCAGTGCTACCCTTTCCCGATCTGTTCACTCCAAATATATCAAGTTGCCTATTATCTTTAGAAATGAGCCTTACACCTAGAATTTAATGTGTCTCATCTTTAACTTTTTCGTAGCTTACAAATTCTTCTTTCACTAGAATGAAAACTCCCCCTCCCACCTTTCCTATCCTATCTCTACGATACACACTCCAGTGCCGTGAGAAAATTTCTGCATCCATTATATCATTTCTCAGCCATGATTCAACTCCTATTACAATATCTGGTAAATATATATCTATTAAATTACTTAATTCTATTCCTTTCTTTACAATACTTCTACAGTTCAACACTAACAATTTTATGTCATCCCTGCTTGATTTCTAGTTCCCTGTTCCCTTATCACCGCTCCCTAGGCCATCCCGTTTCCCTGAATGTATCTCCCTATTACCCTTCCAAACAAATTTCCTAACTTAAACGTACCACTGCGGTTTAAATGAAGGCCATCCGAGCGCAGATCCCTTTCTCCTACCCACCCATTAGGATCTAGAAATTTCACTCCCAGTTTCCCACATACCCACTCCATAGTCTCATTTAAATCCCCAATCACTCTCCAGTCAGTATCCCTCCTACACAGTATTCCACTAATAACAATCTCCGCTTTCTTAAACTTCACCCGTGCTGCATTTACCAGATCCCACACATCTCCAACTATGTTGGTACTTATATCAGCTTGCCTTACGTTGTTGGTACCAACGTGAAACACTACCACCTTCTCCTTCCCCTCCTCCCTCTCTTCTACTTTCCTCAACATCTGCCTCAACCTAATTCCTGGATAACATTCTACCCTGGTTCCCTTTCCTCCACACACTTTCCCCACGTGTCTAACGATGGAATCCCCCATGACCAGAGCCTCAACCCTACCCACCTCGTTTGATCCCCTCCCCTCCTGGTCAGCCCTATCTTTCCTGATAGCTGCAGAAGCTACTTCCTCCTCCCTTTTCTCCTTCCCATGACCCTGTTCCACCTGTCTTTTCCTATCCTCTACTCTACATTTCCCTTTCCTACCTTTTCCCTTCCTCCTACTTCCACGCATCTCAGCAACAGTTCCCTGTCCCTCATCTTCCCTCTGTTGTTCTACCTGGAGTAACTCGTACCGATTTTGCACAGACACCTGTCCTGAATTCTGATCCTGAATAGAGCCCTTGGCCTGCAATCTCCTTCCCCTTAGAACATTAGACCACCTGTCTTCTACAACTCCTCCCTTTCCTTCCCCTCCCTCTTGTACACCTACTGTAACCTGCACATTGTTTGAGGGAGTCCTATCTTCCTTCCCGTCTTCTGTGAGAATCCTAATTATCTCCCTCAAACTTTTCAACTCCTCCCTCATACCCCTCAATGCCTCACCACACCCACATCGGCAATAGACCGGCAGCAGCTGGTGACGGACTATGTATGGGAGTTGGTGGATCAGCTCAAGGACATCCACGAATATACCCGACATCATCTAAGGGTAGCCAGCGACCGGATTAAAGCCCGCTACGAAATGCTGGCAAACTCTGCAAGTTTCCAGGAAGGTGACACTGTGGCTGTACCGTCTGGTGCAAAGTCACCAAAACTGCAGCCACTATGGGAAGGTGCATATACAATCATCACCAGGATCAACAACATCATCTACCGGATCCGGCGGCCTCCGCTAGGGAAAATGATGGTTGTTCACCTGGATTGCCTGGCACCATACCGTGGAGCAGCTTGGGACAAGCAGCCTTAAGGAGGAGGCAGTGTAATGGTTATAGCATCCACCATGCCAACTTGCTATGGGACGGTGACCTCAACATATCGGCCCACCTCCTTACTTTTCAACTGCACCAATTACAAACAAGACTTTGGTGCTAGACCGGCCCCCTCTGCTTCTGCCCATGGTGGTGTGGCATAGGACTATGGAAATTATGAGACAATTAACCTGGAGTATTCCATCTCGCGAAGTTCATGAACACATCCAGCATGCGGACTGTTCTGGAACGACTGGAGCAGATATGTAAGACAGGAGTGACTTGCCTGAGTTGTAATTCGTGTAGCTCATTCAGTGAGTGACTGCCAGTGCTGTGAAGCGTGAACCAAAGAGAACGAGTAAGAAGCGCCTCTAAACGTTATTTTTCACTTTCGTAGGCAATGGCTGCCAGAAAGACTGCTGGGAATTGCACGCTAGCGCCCCTGCCGGTTTGAGATCTGAACTAAAATTACCGGAGCAGGGGCGATTTAAAACGTTTAGCGTGTTGGGGCCCCAGGTTCTCATCCTACTCTTAAATATAATCATTTCTTTTTTTCTTTCTTTCTCTTATCTTTTTCTGAAATACTTCATTCTGAACAATGATACACCTGGAGGTTGGCCTGCTGCTTTTTTATTATTACTATTTTTTTCTTCTTTGCTGGAGAACAGATGCTTACCAGCCTGTGCTGCTTATTATAATTTTATTTTTACTCATTCACAAAGCCATGAAGGAAGGAAGGAAGGAAGGAAGGAATGGAGTGAACAGAAGGTGAGTAGGATTGGCAACTCTTATCTCGGTTTAGGAACTGTGACAGAAATAGATACTAACATCACCTCATACACCAGTTCTCTTTAACACTACAAGCCAAATTCAACAGTCAATAGTATCAATATACTATATGCCACTTACACAGAAAATGAAATATATATACAAGGTTAAAAAGAAAGAAAGAAAGAAAGAAAGAAAGAAAGCCATACACAGAAACCAAACCAAAATGATTAAAGGAAACTCATATTCTAAGGAGGGATTTTGTAGGATTCAAAGGAAAATTGAAATAAACCATGATCTTTTGATTTATGGAGCTATATTCTACTTACTATCCACAGTATTACAGGTATAAAAATTGTGTAGAAATTTCCACAAAAGTTTTAGTGATCTTAATATATCATAATTTCATTAAATTACATTCAGTAGTGTTAAATCATCAATTAATATTCATCAGCCAGAAAACAATACAATAGAACACAAATACAAGATCAGTCATATATGAAAGAATGACTGGAACTGAAAAGTTACAACATACCGGTAATACTTTTACCTCTTTTTGCAGTCCGGTATTGCACTAACTCATCAAACATTTTCGGCAACACCATTTGTTATTTTCTCAAGGAACTTACTATATGATACATCTTTCAGTCTGTCAAATGAGGCACCTCTGGCAACACACTTCTTTTGTATCTGCTTGAGGATGGCAAGTCTCTGGCAGAGTAGTGTTTGAAGAAACCAGGACATCATAGCACGTACTCTGTTCCTACATATTGCACCAAAACACATTCAATCAATCATCTGCATTTAGGTGATAAACAATGTCAAGCTACAAAATTGTATGCATTCCTTGTACTTATTGTTCTGCATTATTTACAGCACTTAAAAGTGCTCTATTTCATGTGATAGTAAGATACACTATGTGATCAAAAGTATCCGGACAACCCCAAAAACATACGCTTTTCTAGGTGCATTGTGCTGCTATTGCCAGGTACTCCATAGCAGCGACCACAGTACAGTAGTCATTAGACATCGTGGGAGAGCAGAATGGGGCGCTCTGCAGAACTCGCGGCCTTCAAACGTGGTCAGGTGATTGGGTGTCACTTGTGTCAGAAGTCAGTACGTGAGATTTTCAAACTCCTAAACATCCCTAGGTCCATTGTTTCTGATGTGATAGTGAAGTGGAAATGTGAAGGGACACGTAGAGCATGAAAGCGTACAGGCCGACCTCGTCTGTTGACTGACAGAGACCGCCGACAGTTGAAGAGGGGTCGTAACGTGTAATAGGCAGGCATCTATCCTGACCATCATACAGGTATTTCAAACTGCATCACCGTCCACTCCAAGTACTATGACAGTTCGGCGGGAGGTAAGAAAACTTGGATTTCCTGGTCGAGCGGCTGCCCATAAGCCACACATCTCGCAGGTCAATGCCATACAACGCCTTGCTTGGTGTACGGAGCGTAAACATTGGACGATTGAACAGTGGAAAAATATTGTGTGGAGTGACGAATCACGGTACACAATGTGGCGATCCGATGGCAGGGTGTGGGTATGGCAAATGCCTAGTGAACATCATCTGCCAACATGTGTAGTGCCAACAGTAAAATTCGGAGGTGGTGGTGGTGTTATGGTGTGGTTGTGCTTTTCATGGAGGGGGCTTGCACCCCTTGTTGTTTTGCATGGCACTTTCACAGCACAGGCCTACATTGATGTTCTAAGCACCTTCTTGCTTCCCACTTCAGGGATGGCAATTGCATCTTTCAACACGATCGAGCACCTGTTCATAATGCAATGCCTATGGCGGAGTGGTTACGCAACAATAACATCCCTGTAATGGACTAGCCTGCACAGGGTCCTGACCTGAATCCTATAGAACACCTTTGAGATGCTTTGGAACGCCAATTTCATGCCAGGCCAAACCGACTGACATTGCTACCTCTCTACAGAATGGAAAAACAAGTTGAAGCTGAGTTGGGAGAAGATCAATTTGGCTTCAGAAGAAATGTAGATTAGCACAAGCAAGGAAGAGCTTTCTTAAGAAAAGAAATTTGCTCACTTCAAACATTGATATAGGAATTAGAAAGATGTTTATGAAGAATTTTGTGTGGAGCGTGGCATTGTATGGAAGTGAAACATGGACGATAACTAGCTCAGAAAGAAAGAGAATAGAAGCTTTTGAAATGTGGTGTTACAGAAGAAAGCTGAAAGTGAGATGGATAGATCGAATCACAAATGAAGAGATTCTGAATCAAATTGGCGAGAGCAGATCGATTTGGCTAAATTTGACGAGAAGAAGAGATAGAATGATAAGACACATCTTAAGACACCCAGGACTTGTTCAGTTGGTTTTTGAAGGAATTGTAGGTGGTAAGAATAGTAGGGGTAGACTAAGGTATGAATATGACAAGCAGATTAGAGCAGATGTAGGATGCAGTAGTTACGCAGAAATGAAAAGGTTTGCACAGGATAGGGCGGCATGTAGGGCTGCAACAAACCAGTCTATGGACTGATGACTCAAAGAACAACATGATCTATGTACAATAATAAGCACAAAACATTTGCATACAATGTCACAAGATAGCTCCACCTATTAAAATCTATATCCAAGGAATTGGTCGCCAATTTACGTACAGTATTTTGAACACTATGCTGCTACCTTACGCAACATTACTGTGTGCAAGGAACTTTGCTGTAACCTACACAAAACACCAGTCGAAGACAGTGGGAACACACTTCAAACACAGTGCCATTTGTACCTACTGTATTAGGTATATCGAAGGTAGAAATCTGTGTCAGTGGTTTCAGAGTAGGATGATCCGAAGTCCGACAACACTGCACTCAGAACGGCCTATCGAGCAGAGGAGGGGTGGCCATGGCTGTACCGTGGTTCTACACCTCTGCATTTGGGACAAAGAAAGGGGCTGTTCTCCTAACACTGGCTGTCCTGAGAATGGTTTTACTTTCGCCTGAACTAAGGCGAATGATGGGACAGTTCCTAGTACAGATCCTGGCCACGAAACCTCTCACTTTCACCACAAATCTCCTTGCCTAAGAGATGGTGTCGCTATCTAAGAGGCCTGCCTCCCACTTCACAGGAGGAATGAAAACAATTCAGTTTAGTAGCCGAGATCTGTCACACTGCAATAACATAGGGGAAGAAGATGATGAAGACTTAGTGTAGATAGAAGACGAACACTGGTTGCCTGGTTACCACGCTGTTGGTTTTTTCTACGCTAAATTGATTATGCTAATTTCAGATAGACCCCAAGCCCAAAAATATATCCATGTTAAAAATATCCTAATCATACATCTATCTGTGTATCTGTATCGGTTGTGTCCACAATATAAACAAAAATACACTTTATATTTTTCATAATTTCTGTCTACATGTACGTACGCACATCATGAGAAAACAGCTGAACAGAATTTAATGAAAACTGGTATTTTATGTTGGGGAATGAGCCACTACAATCTTGGTTATAAATAATTTTATTCATCCTAGATGATATGGATCTATGTTATTGGTCCTATCAAAAATTACTACATAACAAAAGTTATAGAGAATGCAATTTCTGATCATTTTTGTCTTATTCAGTTTTACCGTACCAACTATGATAAGAGTGGTGGTATTGGGCAAGTTGGCCATGCGGTTAGGATCGCAGAGCTGTAAGCTTGCATCTGGTAGATAGTGGGTTCAAACCCCACTGTTGGCAGCCCTGAAGATGGTTTTCTGTGGTTTCCCATTTTTACACCCAGCAAATGCTGGGGCTGTACCTTAATTAAGGCCATGGCTGCTTCCTTCCCGCTCCTAGGCTTTTCCTATTCCATCGTCGCCATAAAACCTACCTTATATTGGTGCGACATAAAGCAAAAAGCAAAAAACAAGAGTGGTGGTGGTGGTGATTGTTTTAAGAGGAAGTACAACTAGGCAACCATCCTGTATTAGTAATCGGAGAGAAGGAATGGAAGGGGGGGACACTATGAAATGTGAAGGTATCAGCCTAAGAAAGACCAGGGTCATGAAGGTCGTGAAAACAAGACTCCCTAGGCCTCCATACATAATACAGTCGGGGTCAGAAAAGAACAGGTGGTGACTGAGGTAGACGAGATAGGATATATGAAAGTGAGGAGTCTGGCACAAGTAAGTGGAAGCAATGCCAGGACTCGCCTAACAGCTCCGTGGTTGCCTACCTAAGCTCCCAAGATCAGAGCCCCCATGAGGATGCCGTAGATCTTATTCTACTGCCCCCACCCCCAGACAACTATGCTTAGTCCATATCCACGCCAAGCATTGTTCAGTCGTGTTAACTGGCCATGGTTTTTTAAGGCAGAAAAACGCATGTTTATCGGTCAATATCAACAAGGAAAATTGTGAAGGTGATTGTAAAAATGAGAAAGAGCACATGTCCTCATAACAATTACAAGTAAGGAGACATGGCTCCAAAATTTACCATATTCGAAAAAGCGTCTTTGCTCCGCGCAATGAACTAGAAGACTACTCCCCGAAATTTATAGATTCAAGCCTCTCCAAGGCACACTTACATTACATCAAATACAAACAGTTTCCACTATCTTATTCACTCGACAGTCTAAGTTACATTTAAGTAAGAATAGTTAAACATTAACAGAGGCAATAAGTGCCCATTCCATTATCAGCTCACGAAAAAGGTGCGAAACATGTACCATATCAACAACTTAATAAATATGTAAGTTTTAATTACTTTTTATTGTATTGAATAGGTGGTAATTAACAAAATTATAAGAATTTGTATCACAATTATCAAGGGTTTTGATTGACTTTAGTAGCAGCGAAGCTCACTGTGGAATGAAGTGGTATTACAATTCCACTGCGTTCTAGTCCCAAATACAAACATGGATAGATCACTCACGAGATCATCACCATCATCCATGCAGTTCCTCGTCTTCCCATGACTGGAACTGAGAAGATTATTGATGATTCTGGCCTTTAATGCTAGTATAAATTGCCAGCAGGTAGGATTGGTATTCTGACACCCATGCTGTCGAATGACGTGAAAAAGATTTTCAAGGGAATCTTGGTTCAGATTCTGAACACTCTTATCCTGTGAAAGCTTTCTCCACAGCATTTGAACAGCATGAATATCATTCAAACTTCTTTAACTTAGTTATTTGAATTTCCAAAATTCCATTTTGATACCTTTCGAATCATTTCCCACCAAAATTTTGAAAGAGCCGAATTCATAAAAAGGCAGCATCACAATATTTTGCCATCTTTGAGGAATTCTGTGTGGCCATAAAAGCTATCAAAGAGCTGGCCCATGGTACCACAAAACTCCGAGATATTTGGCATCTTAATCAAGAATGGGTGATGTTCAGAATTCTTTCCAATGTCTCTGGCTTGGACATCCAACAATGATTCAATAGTAGCTGCCACTGCATGACTGAATATTTGGGCTGCCAATTTCACTTGCATGGCCCTATAACCTGTGGAGTGAATGTGGTCTTTTGTGAGCCTGTGACAAAAGTGGAACGTCCTCTGTGAGTCATTTTCGAACAATCTGTTTCCATTCCATTTTCTTCCCAGGTTCATAACACACTCCATGGCAAAACAGGTTAATTTTAGTTATCTTTAAAAGGTAGGGTGGATGAAAGATTGTAACAATCTCCTTCCCTCCCACTATCAAGAATGGACCAGGATGGCCAGAGTGAGTCTCAATGGACAGCTCTTGTATTACCCTTCTGTTTATGGGACCCTGGTAGCACGCAGTTGCCACAATTTCCAAGCCAGTTTTCGGCAAAGCACGAATGACATCCTTTATCAAAATTTCGAGTTTCTCAGTGGGTACAGTGCCTCTGCAGAAAAAGTAAACAACAGGTTGATCCAATTTTATGATGAGACCTCTAAACATGAACAACAAGGCATGATCAGCAAATCTGTTGGTACATCCTAGGTGTTCATAGTCTCTGTACCCATGAATTTAATCCAAAATCACATTGTAATGAAGTCCAGCAGACAAAGAAACTTCATTAAACATGTGGGACAAAACGTTTTGATCACTAGTCTACTCACAGTTCTGACTCAATATTCTAACTTTTTGCAGAAAGCCTTGCCAATGCCTGTAGGAAATGAAAAGGAATTAAGCATTTTGGTAAGGATTCAACAGTATTACTATTGACAGCAATACTACAAGTGGTAGTAACAGTGGCAGAAGTAGTAACAGTAGCAGCAGGAATAGAGGTGGTGGGAGCAGCAGTAGAACTCGTAGCAGCTGAAGGACCTGGCTGAGGACCTAAAAAAATATATTTTGGGGAACAGAAACAGCTATCAATCATCAACATAAAAACTTACATAACCTTCTGTGGCCTAGTGTCCTTTTAAGAGGACAGCATTTAAAAATAGAATCGAATATCCCACAAAATAATATTTTAAACAATAAAATGAATAGAACATTGAGTAGGCCAAAAAGTTGGTGTTCCAATTTTTTGGAAATTCATTTACCTTGGTGTGACATGCTTTTTACGTTCTGGCCTCAGGAGGGATAAAAAAATAAAAATAATTGGGAATTCTTACCTCACATAATGTGTACTTCTTCAAACAAGAAATTCCCTTTAGGATTTCACTGAAAAACACCCAAAGAGCATGAAAACAAAAATAAACAAGATAAACAAAGATGATAAAGTAGACTGGTCTCACACATGGTCATCAAAAGATAAATGAATTAAGAATTTATTTCAGCCAAAAGGCCATAACGTGACATAAATATGTATGATGCCCATGTTATTGTTATTAATAACACACTCGCATATAGTGAAATTGAAATTAAGGATGGCTTGGCAAGTTCAAAACAAGTTGATTATGAAAGCCAGAAACCAAAGCGATAAACCAGCAATAAACAGCCCAATCAACCGTGAATTCTCAACTCGAAATCGACCAACAGCAATCAGGAGATGTTTTTACCAATAGGAGCTCCCATATTTATCATGTGGGGTTCGGTGAGCTACAGCAGCATGCAGGGCAAGTGGAGTCCTGAAGTACTTAGTCTGAGTGGGCCCCTCGGAAGTGTAGAATCTATGCGAGTTACAGGACCCTGGTGTGAACTACCGTGACTGTCCAACTAGCATGCTACAGCATGGACTGACGGCAAGAGAGGGACTGTGAAGCTGTGCGACGGACCTTGTGTGTAGGATGCTAAAAGGTTTGTTTTGTCACCTATTCAATACATATAAATTTTACAATTTAGGAATTTATTATTGATTCCACTTGAGGCATGTTTTGCCCTTCATTGAGGGCATCATCAGTCAAATTATCTCTTCAAGGCAAATCTTGTGTGTGAATATAAAACTGTGTAGGTGCATACGAACTGTGTAGTGTTCGGCCGCTTTTGAAATACAGTGTAGACTGCCCTAAGGTGCAAGTGCGTGTGACGTGTGACTCTGTGACATAACTGTTTAGCTTGTAAGAATCATCTATAGTGTTAGAACAAGTGAGAAACTAAGAGAGAGAACACAAACTTTGTAGGTACGTGTTATAAGGAAATGTTATGTGTAGCCCTATGTCGTTTTAGTGCTTAGTTAATAAATCTTAGTATAGAAGCTACCAGTTTTGTGTTAATTTACCTCACTACTCCACCAACTTGTCACAATATAGTAGATGAATAACCTTGCATGGAGTTTTTAAAAGTAAGAAAGGTCATAAATAAATTATGCTATTCGTTTATAATATCCCAGTGTTTGGATACAGTCAAGTAAATCAGCTGATTCTCTCATTTCGGTATTTGTATTTCAAATCACCAGCATACTTCTGAGAGAAATTCTTGAGACAGTTTTAGTCATCTTCCCATGTACTTTTGATGTTTCAGGATTTAATGGAAATTTTAATTCCTGTTGCCTGTTGGCACATATAATAATAATAATAATAATAATAATAATAATAATAATAATAATAATAATAATAATAATAATAATAAATATTGAGACTTCAATGCACAAATTGGAAGGAATGAACCATCAAGAACCACAGGAAAATTCACGGCTCACAGCAAGACAAACATGAATGGTAAGAGGTTGATAGAGTTGTGTGAAAAATTCAATTTGAACATCATGACCACCAAGTTCCAGAAGAAACCAAAGAAACAAACAACATGGATATCACCTAACAAATTATTGAGCGAATTTCAGATTGACCATGTTGCAATCAGTTATGAAAACTCCAGATAAATTCAAGATGTACATGTAGCTAGAGGAGCAAACTTCAACTCTGACCACTATCTGACAAAAATTAAGATGAAATTAACACCAGAAAGGAGAAAAAGTAGTGGTACAAAAATTATAAGATACAGAATAGAAGATTTGAAGTTCAATCAGCAGACTGTGAATGAATACCAGAACAGGATAAATAAGATTCAAAGTCACAGTTGGACTGAGATGGCAACATCAATACAACAAGCAGTGGAACAAACAATCCTATGAAGTAAAAAGAAGAAACATCCATGGTGGAATGAAGTTTGTGAAGAAGCACTACAAAGAAGGGCTCAGACATGGAAGAAATGGAACTCAACTAAGAAACCAGAAGACTGGGAGGCATTCAAAGCACAAAGGAAAACAACAGCTAAAACCATAAGAGGTGAACGGAAACATTATGACATACAGCAACTAAAGAAACTAGAAGAAGATTTCGTGAAAAACAATACACGTAATTTCTACCAGACATTCAGGAGGAACTTAACAAGATACAAACCGCCAACCCTATGCTTCAAAGATGACGAAGGAAATCTAATCATTGGAAATGAACAGAATTGCCAACACCTTGCAAATTATTTCCAGAAACTACTGAACTGTAAAAAAACCCGAGGAAACTCTAATGTTTGAGAAACCCAAGAACCAGACACTGGACTCAGAACCACCTAATAAAGAAGAAATCAGGGGAATAATAACAGGACTGAAGAACAATAAGACGTCAGGTGAAGATTCAATAGTTGCAGAGTTATTGAAATATGCCGGACAACACCTAGTGACTCAGCTAGAAGCACTGTTTGAGGAGATTTGGCAGACAGAGAGCATCCCAAAGGAATGGAAGACATCATTAATACACCCGCTGCACAATAAAAGGAGACAGAACAAACGTTAACAATTACAGAGGAATATCATTGCCACCAGTTGCCTGTAAAATTCTATCCAAGGCACTACAAAACAGGACTGAAGGGATAATAGAAAAAGAACTTGGTGAATACCTGGCAGGATTCTGGAAAGGGAGATCATGCAGCGAGCAAATTTTCAATCTAATCTCCATAATACAACTACGTGCACTCACAGCCAAAAATCTAGTGATTGTATTTGTGGATTTTAAGAAAGCCTATGATTCAGTCGACAGAGCAACCTTGATAAGCATGTTAGAAGAGTTTGGGATAGATAAAAAAACTAGGAATTTAATCAAAGAAACAATCACTGACACTACATCACAGGTTAAGTTTATGGGTATGTTGTCAAAACCATTCAAGATCGAAACAGGTGTCCGACAAGGGGACGGGATGTCACCGCTCCTGTTTAATGTTATACTTGAAAAAGTGGTCAGAGAGTGGAGGAAGAGACTGACGGAATTATAGGTGGAAAATGGAATATCACTGGGAAGATCTGGAGTCAAAACTGACTGTCTAGCATTCGCAGATGATATGGCAATACCGGCAGAAGACACTGAAACAGCCAAGGTACAAATTGAAACACTTCAAGAGACTGCTGTAAAGATGAGACTTCAGATATCCTTCGAAAAGACAGAACTAATGATTCAGGACAAAAAGGATCCGACACATAATATTGTCACCAAATATGGAACAATTAAAAGAGTAAAGAAGTTTAAATATCTAGGGGAATGGATAACCCCAACAGGACTACCAGGAATAGCATTACAGGAAAGGGCAAGAAAGATGGAAGCAGCATACCAGTTATGTCGAAATGTCTACAATAAAAAATCAGTTTCATTCACTGCAAAAATCAGACATTACAACACTGTCATCAAACCAGAAAGTCTATATGCAATCGAATATATTCCACTGAATAGGAAGGGCTTACTAGAAAACATTGAAAAGACAGAAAGGAAGATCTTGAGGAAGATACTAGGGCCCAGGAAAGTGGGTCAAGAATTTAGACTGCGACCAAATGAGGAACTATACAAAAGGGCCGAAAAAATCACAACATCCTTCAAGAAGAGAAGACTCTGCTTCTATGGACACATTAAAAGAATGCCACCAGAGAGAACAGCCAAGCGAATTCTGGAATACATGGAGAACAGGAAGACACAAACTAGCTGGCTTAAAGGGGTCAAGGAGGATATGGAGGAAAATAATATATCACAGCAGGTAGTATACAACAGACAGGAATACAGAAAAATCATCAACAAAATTAAGGGATTCCAAGATCAAAGTAGCAAAAAACGGACCGGCAACAACTGGTCACAAGAACGTAAAGAAGCCCACTCCGAAAGGATGAAGAAGTACTGGGCCAATCGAAAGAGGAAGAACCGTAAATGAATGATGCTTAACGTGGTCCATAGTAGACCCATTCGAAAACAAGAAGAATAATAAATATTATTATGCCTATGTAGGTATTAGGTTACACAAAATTTGTATAGTTTCAATTATCCTGTTACTCTTATTATTTTATGATTAGTGGTGATTTTTGGTGCTCTTGGTATCAGAATACTGCACTGCACACTGACGGTCAAGGAAACTAAAATAATAATTAATCACCAGATTCCTGTATTCTGATGTTTGTAGGTCTACATAGTTGAAGTCGCTGGCATTCTTCGAACATGGTACCTTTGTTCTTTCAGCATCTAATTGCAGTTTTAATTCCTGTTCACATGCAGCTGAAAATTATGTTGAATAATATTTTAATTTTTAGTATATTTCAGCTGTTTTCCTTAACCTACTGTGGCCTAATCAGGACACACCTAAGTACAGTTTATAAGAAAATATCTTGCTTGCTTCACTGTAATGTAATCCTTGTGTAGGGCCGATGACCTTAGATGTTAGGCCCATTTAAACAACAAGCAATCCTTGTGTAATGGCAGTTTTCATTACTATTAACATGTAGTAATAATAATAATCTGTCTGTGTATTTATGTATTTAGGGCAACCATATTTCCATTTCTATAGATTCAGCTCAACTGTTATTCCTATTATTTTATAACTAGGATGTGCCTAAGTAGAATTGTACTGTAGTTATTTTATCAGTTAGAACTTTCCTTGCATTTTGTCATGAAATCCTTGTGTAGCAGCCGAGGCCTTAGTGAAGGTAGAGCCCCAGCACTTGCATATTGTGAAAATGGGAAACTGCACAAAACCATCCTCAGAGCTGTCTTTGGTTGAATTCTAGCCCACTCTCTTCCAAATGCAAGCCCACAGCTTTGTAACTCTAACCGTTCAGCCAACTCGCACAGTTTTTCCATTTTTTGTTTAGTCGTATACATATATTTATTCTCAGCATACACTATTTTATTTCTGTTGATATTTTCATATTATTTCATATTCCTACGAAGAAAAAAAAAAAAGAAGAAGAAAAAAAAGAAAAGCTGACGGCAGGTGCAGGGACTGTGAGTGTGAGTGGGTGTTACAGAGAATGAGAGAAGAGATAGCTAGTTTGAGACAGATAATTAGGTTCTTAAAGGACGACAAAAATGAAGATAGGACTCCCTCAACCAATGTACACTAGTGTCAAAAAGTTAAGCATAAGTTATGAGTAAGCAGGGAAACAGGAAATTGCCCGCAAATTGCAAGACATATGCACCTACCAACCTTATGTGTTCGCTCTGTACAGGAAAGGAGTGTTCCCTGCCTTGACTAGCAGCGTAACCGCAAGGTAAACACAGCCAGTGCCTGCACCCGATATTTTCTCAGTCGTGTTTGCCCTGTTATAATGTACGGAGTGTATCCTCGTGGTGAAGGTGACCACACAATGGCACAACGATGCCATTCAGACCCCGTTTTGCAGGGTAAAATAGTCAGCTACCTGAAAGCAGGCCAGACACAGACCTAAGTCACGGTATCCTTGAATGTGCTACAGTGTCATTTGCAGGCTTTGGAGACGATTTCGAGACACAGGAGATGTTAGCCGTAGGCCAGTACCACATGCACCAAGGGCAATCACCCCACAGCAGGACCGATATCTGGCCTTAACCGCCCGATGAAATCGGAGTGCCCCTGCAAGACAATTGTTGGCGGAGCTTGCAGCCGTCTCAAGGGTTGCCGTTTCCTGGAAAACTGTGAACCGGAGGCTCAGAATAGTAGGGCTGTTTGCCCGACATCCAGCAGTGTGTGACCCACTCACTCCAACACAGAGATGGGCCTGTTTACTGTATAGCCGTCAGCATTGAAAATGGATCATGAATGGAGGCATGTGCTCTTCACAGATGAATCCCGCTTCAGTTTGCAGAACGATTCCCATCGCACATTAATCTGGAGAGAACCGGGTAGCTGACACAACCACAGGAACATTGTGGAACATGACCAGTATGGTGGTGGTGGTGGTATCATTGTGTGGGGCGGCTTCATGTTGAAGGACCGTATGGACCTGCACATCTTCGTGGGTGGTTTGAGGAACACTGTTAACGCTAAGAGATACAGGGATGAGGTACTGAGACCACATGTTTGACTCTTCAGAAGTGCGGTTGGTCCAGACTTCCTCTTAATGGACCATAATGCCTGACCGCATCACGCTGCTCTGGTGGATGAATTTCTGGCTGGGGAAGACATTCATCGTATGGACTGGCCAGCAAGGTTAGCAGATGAATCCTACGGAATATGCCTGGGATGCACGGGGAGGCGAACTGCATCCTGTCAGCCTCCACCAAGGACCCTCCAAGACTTTCGCGTGGCCCTTTTGGAGGAATGGGATCGACTGCCACAAGAGCTCTCGGACCATCGGATAAAGAGCATGCCACGTCGATGCGAAGCATGTGTGGCCGTTAGGAGTAACCATACGCCCTATTAACAGCGTATTTTGTTGTGGAAGACATTGCCAAGTTTTGTTAGTCACTGTCAAAGGTGCATCTTAGTTATCAGAACATTTCTGACACTGTTTTTTTTTGTAGTTTTTTTTTTTTTTTTTTTTTTTTTTTTTTGACAAGTTGTGTGACATTTGCTGCGTGATTCAGCTTCCGTTTGTTCACCAATCCTGGCACCCTACTACAGTGGAGAACATGACGAAACTAGAGAGAGTTCAACGCCGAGCAGAACGACTAATTACTCAACACGGTCATTTAAATACAGCCAGGTCACTGCCCTCCATAACATCCCTCTGTAAACAAATAGATATTACTTTCCTGAGAAAATCCCTCGCAGGTAACATTCATATAAACCCTTTCAACCGCTTACAGCTGAACTATCGTTCCGCTCAAAGAGGTCGAGGTGTGTCCCTTTTCCCTCCATTTGCAAGAACAGCATCATATCAAAGTGGCTTCTTTAGTCGTTCTGCTCGGTTGTGGAATGACCTCCCACCGCAGATAAAAGAACTACCTGCAGAAAATTTCTGTAAAGACGTAAAACGGATGTATATATAACGAAACCCTCTGTACAAAACATAATTTTTCTATTGTGAGAATGTTCAGTATGAGTGGGAGGATGGATGAAAGTTATGGGGTCCCGAGTGATTGAGACGGTAAATGTGTATGAGTGAGCCGGCCTAGCTAAAATATATGTGGGGTTTCTAGAGAGAGAGAATTGAATTGAACTGAATTGAATTTATTGATCATGATTTACATGCCACTGAGACTGAAAAGTCCCTTTATGCAGCGTCTTCTTATAATACAATGCAGAGAGAGAGAGAGAGAGAGAGACAGACTCTGTGTGTGTGTGTGTGTGTGTGTGTGTGTGTGTGTGTGTGTGTGTGTGTGTGTGTGTGTGTGTGTGTGTGTGTGTGTGTGTGTGTGTGTGTGTGTGTGTGTGTGTGTGTGTGTGTGTGTGTGTGTGTGTGTGTGTGTGTGTGTGTGTGTGTGTGTGTGTGTGTGTGTGTGTGTGTGTGTGTCGAATGACTTGAATGTTGAACAGGTCTTGCGAGTATTACTGTATGTAAATATGTCTATGTAAATATTTTAACTGTATATAAGAACATCGTGTAGAATGTAATTGTATATTTGTATATTATAATTTTAAGTGGTGATGGAGGCACTTTTGTGTATATGGGGCTATGCCCTTTCTCCATTCACCATCCCTAAATTGTAACTACAATTAGTGGAAAATAAATAATAATAATAAATCCATCTGACATTCCTATCAAGCGGTATGGCCTCGTTTAGTGATTGTGCTTAACTTTTGGACACTAGTATACATGATAGGTAGGCAAGAGGCCGGGAAAGAAGGGAGATGGAAGACACATGAGCTAATGTTTTAAGGGGAAGAAAACAGAAAGCTAAGTGTTCCCATGAGGGATAGAGTTCAGGAGATATATCAGTGAGGCATCAGTCTGAGACACTGCAGGTAGAACAGCAGACGGAAGATGGGCAGCAGGAAACTCTTACAGAGCTAGAATGAGGCACGAAGGAAGGGAATTGCAGGAAAGGGAAATGCAGGCTAGAGGATAGGAAGAGGGAGGTGGAACAGGGTAGTGCGAGGAAGAGATAGGAGTAGGAAGTAGGTTCTGCAGCTTTCTGGGAAGTTCAGAGAGACCAGGTGACGAGAGGATGTAATGAGGTGGGTGGAGTTAGGGCTCTGGTCATGGGCAACTCTATTGCTAGCATGTGTGTAAAGAATGTGGAGGAAAGAAAGCCAGGGTAGAGTGTTATTCAGGAATAGATGTTGAGGAAAGTAGAAGGGAAGGGGGAGGATAAGGAGAAGGTGTAAAGTTTCCACGCTGGTATCAACAACATAATCTAAGCAGGAATAGGTAGTAATATAGTTGGGGATGAACCGGATGGGGCAGAGATCGTTATCACAGAGATACTGAATGGAGGGTGATTGGGGGTTTATATAATACTATGGAGTAGGGATGAATGTAAGCCGGCACCGTGGTGAAGGGGTAGCGTGCCTGCCTCTTACCTGGAGACCCCGAGTTCAATTCCTGACCAGGTCAGGGATTTTTACCTGGACCTGAGGGCTGGTTTGAGGTCCACTCAGTCTACGTGATTAGAATTGAGGAGCTATCTGACAGTGAGATAGCAGCCCTGGTCTAGAAAGCTAAGAATAACGGCCGAGAGGGTTTGTCGTGCTGACCACATGACACCTTGTAATCTGCAGGCCTTTGGGCTGAGCAGCAGTCGCTTGGTAGGCCAAGGTACCTCAAGGGCTGTGGTGCCATGGGGTTTTTTTTTTTTTTGGGATGAAAGTGGGAGTGAGAGTTGTAGATCCTAATGGGTAGGTACAAGATCGGGATTTATGATCAGATGGTCTTACCTAAATTGCAATGATATGTACAATTTAGAGGGTTTAGTTAGAAGAGTTAAAGGGAGGTACATTCAAGGAAACAGGGTAAGATAGGGAGCTGGAAGTCAGACAAAGTTGTTAGTGTGAAACTGTAGGAGTATTGTAAAGAAAGGAATAGAATTAAGTAATGCAATAGATATATATATACACCAGATTTCATAATAAGAGGTCAATCATGGAATAAACTTACTAGGAAATGGAATTTAGCAAATATATCAGCAAAGTTTAACATCATGGCAACATAATAAAGTGGCAGTCATACGAATTTTCAAGAAAAATGCAAGGGTATGTACTTAGATTCATTAAGTCAGAAATATTTATGTTTGCAAAAATGTTCTCACAGAACTAGAAAGTCTATCACAGAGACCGGACAGGAATGGTAAGAAGAGAAGTGCCCATACTGGCGAAAAAGAATTTGAAACACATGAAAAAGTTGAGCAAGAGAAACATGGAATTTTAGGAGTGAGGCTGATCTCTAGAGATAAGACCTGGAAATGGTGGTGATAATGCCGAATAATTTGATAAGATAATCAGTTAGTGAGGAATGATGCAGAAAGGAGCATTACTATAGCAGATAATCTCAATTTACCAAATGGAAAGGTAAGGCAAATGACAGAAATCATAACCAACCAATGGTAAATACATTCATCTGGGAATGATAACTGAA
Organism: Anabrus simplex; assembly: GCF_040414725.1. Taxonomy (NCBI): domain Eukaryota; kingdom Metazoa; phylum Arthropoda; class Insecta; order Orthoptera; family Tettigoniidae; genus Anabrus; species Anabrus simplex. The sequence continues at coordinate 430,845,070 of NC_090269.1, read as the reverse complement.
TTCGAAAGGGATTGAACCAACCAGATGGAAAAATTTCTAGATGTGGCGCTGTTAAAACCAGATGGTTACTATATAAAAACCCTTGTGATACATGGTATAAGTATCATAAAGCCCTTTTCGTAATAGTTAAAAATAAATGTGATAGAAAAGAAGGTTGTAAATGCAGGACTAACAGACAATACCATAAATATGATTGATATGTGAACCATGGGGGTGTTTTTAAAAAGCAATTATGATGAGTGAAAAATGGTGAACAAAAATGTAAACAGCCTATGGAATGGGTTTAAAGCAACTGATCAAGAGTATGAAAAGAGATATGTACAATTAAAGATGGCAAGGAATGGTAAAGATTATAACAGAAAAATAAACAGATTAAGAAGGAAGTTGCAGGCTGGAAAAAAACCTACGGTTACAAATAGTTGTGGAAGTAAGAAAAGATGGAAGGAACTTACTAGGAAATGGAATTTAGCAAATATATCAGCAAAGTTTAACATCATGGCAACATAATAAAGTGGCAGTCCTATGAAGTTTAGGAAAAATGCAAGGGTATGTACTTAGATGCATTAAGTCACAAACAGGTTCCATGAAGTACATTCCAGGGATCATTAATGAACTAAATGAGTGTATGGGAACTTAAAGAAGGCAGAAGTTTTCAGTCAGCAGTATGTAAAGAAAGTTAAATTATAACATCCAGGTCAAAGTAAAGTTGGTTACAAATACTATTGAAGTAAGGAAATTTACCTATGGTAATAAAGCTGCTTAACAAAGGAAAAAAATTGAAAGCCTGTAAAGCAGCTGGGATTGATACGATTTCTAGGGATACAAAGGAGGTAATGGGTTAGAATATTGTGCTGTACCTGAAATATTTATTTGATTATGGTTTTCAAAAAGGAACTATACCAATTATCAAGAGGAGTTACTACAGAATCCCCAATGTACAAAAGAAAGGATGAGAAACACAACAGGGATGATTACAGCAGGTCATAACTGCACATGTTGCATGTAATCTCTGATTATATCATATGTGTTTACAAAATTAGAATATGATAAGAGGCAGTATGAGTTTCAGAAAGGTTATTCTAATGATGGTAAACTTGTAGGATACCAGCATTGATATAGCAGATATTTTAGTTTCAGAGGTCAAATACACTGTTTCTCTAATGACTTATCTACAGCTTTTCATGGTGTACATCATGAGATACAGCTGACAAAAATGAAGGGCTAGACAGAAGCAGTTGAAAGGGTGGCTGAATTTCTAGAAAATCTTAGCTCAGAGAATAAGAATAATGGAAGCATTATGATGCTTTTAACAATTAAGACGGATGTCCTGCAAGGCAGTATTATTGGACCTAAATGTTTTCCTATTTACCATAAATGATATGAGTAAAGAACTGCAATCACTGATAACGCTTCTTGAGAATCATGTCATACTGTATAGAGTAGTAAATATGTTGAAGGATTGGGATCCCAAAGGACCTCAACGATGTTGCACGATGGACAGCTGACAACGGTTTGATGGATAACAAGATGAAAAGACATGTTGTAAATTTTACCAAGACAAAAAGTCCTCTCCGATTTAAAAACTATGTTGATGGGGTGAAAGGATCTCATGGCAATCACTGCAAGTACTTAGATGTTAATAAAAGGAAAAATCTTCATTGGGGTATTGTTCCACCTCATTTATATGACCTCTTTGATACTTCTTAGTTCAGTTTTAGAGTTGCCTTATTTGTATATTTTCCTTGACAGTTCTTAGTCAGATGTTATTGTTGCCATTAAACTTGTTTATGTACCAGTTGATCACATTAAGTTCAATAAAACCTTACAAAAGGTGAAATTATGTGTTAATTTCCTTCAATTTATTAAACTTAAGAAGAAAGCAAGATAATGGAAAAATTACTTTGCCCAGAACATTTAAGCACTGACCGAGAATCGAGTAATATTCAACAGGAATGGAAGCATTGGTACAGCAGGTTCAAGAACTTCACTTTGGCACATCAAGTACGCGACGCTGACAAATTACGTATATTGACCAACCATGCTTCACCTGATGTTTACAAATATATCAATGAAGCCAAAACTTACAATGGCACCATTAGTGTCCTGGTTAGAATTTTTTCCAAGCCCTCTTTGAAATACTCGCTCGATACAAGTTGGCAACTAGGTAGCAGCTATCTGGTGAAACAGTATCGGTATTTATACAATTTCAATCACTATACTACTGTGCAAGGATTGTAATTTTAAAGCTGTGACAGCATAAGTCAACAGAAACTATTGTATTCATGATGCATTTATTGCCGGCCTTCTCGACTCAAAGATTTGTCAGACGTTATTGGAAAATCCGAACTTCACTCTCAAGGAGGCTTTGATTAAAACAAAAGCTTTAGAGTCAGAACTGGAACAATCTATTCAATACGAAGGACCTGCTTTAGTCAGTGCTGTCCAGGAGCACCATTTCTCCAGTTCATCTCACCCAATCTGCGATAGTCATGAATGTAGCTCTGCGGGGAGTGAAGTATCAGGTGAGGTTGTTGGTGCAACAAAAAAGAGATGCTACTTCTGTGGACTTAACTATCACAACAGGAACTCATATCCAGGAAGGGAGGCCACTTGCCGTACCGCTCAAAAATAGGGCTCTACCAAAGGTGTGTAAGTGTTCAAACTCTTCAAGCTCCACCAAATCTTGCCACGGTCATACTACACTTTTAGCTTCTTTTTCTTCACTGGGGTGTTTGGCTAAAGCTAATGCCCATCCATTTGAATGGAATGAAGACCAACGCACTTGTTGTTATGGGCAGTTCAACAAGTTTTATTATTATACTGGGCGAGTTGACCATGCGGTTAGGGTCGCGCAGCTGTGAGCTTGCATCCAGGAGATAATGGGTTCGAACCCCACTGTCAGCAGCCCTGAAGATGGTTTTCCATGGTTTCCCATTTTCACACCAGGCAAATGCTTTATTCCGACTCCTTCGCTTTTAAAGGAGAACAATAAAACTTAGATTTCCACCTATTCAATACTTTAAAAGCAATTATAAAATTAGAATCTCATCCTTATTTTATTGCTAAATTATTAAAAACATAGGACATGTTTCGTTCAATTTTTGAACATCTTCAGCTATACACATTTTTAACAAGATTAAAACCAGTAACATTATTCTATAACTTGCACTAATTGTTTACTGCTAACAGACTTAATCATAATAACTATTAAAATTCTTTTGAATATAAAACATAAAAATATAGAAATCAAAAACCCATTAATAGAACAAATTCCGAAAGTTAATACAAATATTCAAACTCAATAGCACAAAACTGACAAACAATTTTATCCTGAATAATAATAATAGTCAATCTACGAAAATACAAACACCCCTCCACACAAATTCTAAACATTCCCCTCCAAGAATCACAGCATTCGCTAGAACGCTGCCCTCTGTTACCTCCCCTCCCAATGCCCCACACATACAACACGAGGAGCGCAAGTAGTCATCAAACAGCTGAGTGCACTAATGTAAATGCAGGCAGAAGTAGAAAGGGTAAGTGCTGATCCTTCAAGATTAGCTTCTTCAACTTTTAAACCATCTAACATATTTTAACAAAAATATTTTCCTGTTACAGAGATGTCAACAAACATACTTTCGTAAAATTCGATGAAGTTACCACTTGCTTATCATCAAAACTTCACTGTCACCATATGACTGAGTTCTTGCTAACGTTTGTAGAATTGCTCTACACTGTTAAGGTCTACAAGCAAGTCGTGAATTTGAAAAATTGGATGTTAAATATTTAAAGTGCAACAAATTTATAACCTATAATCAACAGTGTGCTTCATTCTGTTAATTTACGGACAAAAAGAATGTTAGTCATGCCTAAACTCAGCTGTTTTGAGAGTGCACTAAGATTTTATATCCATAAGGTACAACGTGTGGTAAAGCTCACGCCAACAGTAACAAAAAGATTTTAATGTGTATTCCAACAAATAATTTTAAGATATTCAACAACTTTAACAGATTGTAAATGTGTTTATACATGACTAACTTGTGACATTGTATTTCAAATATTAGAACAAGATTTTAACGTTTCAAACACTAGAAATAGTTATATTATTTTAATAAGACGACGTAATATATAATGTTTTATATTCAAAAGAATTTTAATAGTTATTATGATTAAGTCTGTTAGCAGTAAACAATAAGTGCAAGTTATAGAATAATGTTACCGGTTTTAACCTTGTTAAAAATGTGTATAGATGAAGATGTTCAAAAATTGAATGAAACATGTCCCATGTTTTTAATAATTTAGCAATAAAATAAGGATGAGATCCTAATTTTATAATTGCTTTTAAAGTATTGAATAGGTGGAAATCACAGTTTTATTGTTCTCCTTTAAATGACTTTCAATACAGAAAAATGAGGATAGTATTCTGCAATCCTATGCTTTTCCTAGCCTATCTGTGTCGGTGCGACGTAAAGCAAATAGCAACAAGTTTTATTTCTGAGTAGGTCCAAAAGCTCAAATTACCTACTTCTGCCAATGGTCTTACTGTCACCAAGGCTTCAATGTTGCTTAGATCTTTAGTGAAAGGTGCCTGCTCTGTAGAGATGAAAATTGAAGACCATATTTAAAAAGACGTTGAACTTAACATTTTGACAGACCTTTGCTCTGACGTCATTTTAGGACCTGATATCCTTTGCTGCCATTCATCTGTAGAAATTAAGTTTGGGGGTCACAGGGAACCTCTGAGTACCTGCAGATTAACTAAGGTCAAACCTGTTTAATTTTTTAAAATATACCTCTAGGTTGGGAGTCAAACGCCATAAGTCCCGATGCCATATAGCATCTGATATCAAATTCATTGAACAAGAAGTTCATTGACTTTTGAATGAGCATGTTATAGAAGGAAGCTTTTCTCCATGGTGTTTGTCACCCAATCGGAAAGCTACAAGCATTGTATGGTAGTTGACTATTCCCAAACAGTAAATTATCGTTCTCTATATGCGATTTTCTATTTTACGCAATGAAAATATCACACGAGAACACTTTTACGTATTTCTAAAACTACTTTATTATCACTACGAAACTTATCCTGTCAGAAGAAGAAAACATTCAGTGCCTCTCTCGAGAACACAAAAAAAAAAAAAAAAAAAAAATCCCTCTCTAAAACAATCTACATAGAATTTATACATGTTTTACATCAGAGGTCTAATGGTGCTGTTCCTTGACGCCATATTGAAAGTCTGTGTGTCCGTACATCCATTGCTATGTTAACCAGGTTAAGCATATGCACGTTATACGTCCATGGACACGAAACATAAATATAATAACATAATACTTTCGGCTCATCGTAAAACTTCAAAATATGAGTATTGAAGGTTTTATCATAATTAGGATACCTGTCCTTCGACAATTATCCCCCCTAAAACCTTCAATACTGATTCCGGACCTTCTCTTCTCCAGGTCCCAAATTACAACTAGTCGTCTTCTTATCTATGTCTTCAGCTATTCCATCCTCCAGAACAGGCATCAGTGCATGTTGATCCTCTCCGAAGTCCGTACTCCTCCGGGACCCTCTAGAGAGTGTCCACTCTCCGGTCCCTCCGCTCTCCTGTAGGGGTCGAGATACCATCTTCTCCTTGAGAAACCTCACTGCCATTTCAGTCGTTTTTTTTCTTTTTCTTGGAAGATTCACCTGTTGTATCTTCTGAGCTTTTCTCACCATCGTTCTCACTTTTTTTCTTATTTTCCGCTGTTTTACTATCTGATTGATCCTTCTCTCCAGATGCCATTCCGGACCTTGCTCCTTTTTCAGCCTCTTTCTTGCCAACTTTTTCTGATGAAGTCTCTCAGCCTCTTTTCTAAGAAATCTATCTTCACGATAACGTACATATCGCCGTAAGCGTGCCCTTAGCGATAATGGATGGTTAGAACTCTCTCTTGTTCTTCATACCATGACAAGTAGGTACGACACCAATCATAGTAATACACCCCCACCTTCCGGGCATATTCAGCACCTATGGTTTCAGTTTTGTCTTTAGATTTGGGTGCGATTTCCTTCTCTTCTTCTCCCCCGGCTTTCTTTTCAGCTTTTCCATCTCCTCCGCTTTCTCCTTCCTTACTACCAACAGAACCTACTGAATCAAGAATCATAAAGTTGACAAGGTTGAGCTCCTTTCCATCATCTTTTCCACCACTCTCTTCATCGTCACTCTTGGATTTGTCGGCCAAGAGAGCCTTGAACTTGATGTGATCTAAGGAACACAGATGATGTTCATAAGACATTAGTGTATTGAATCTTTGTTTACATACCCGGCAGTATGGATTCAAGAATTTCACCATATTCTCATGATCCTCAGAAGTCATGTGTGTTGATTTGGGCTGCTTGTAATTGAGCTTACAAATGGCACAGAACTTCGCTCTATCAGACAGTGTATGCCGGAACTCTTCAGTTTCATCTAGCATACGGTGCTTTTGACGTTGATTCATACGCATTCGCTGCAAGGTCTGCTTATGTAGTAATGATTGTTTCCTCATGACATTTATGTGTTTGGGTGAATAGAGGTGCATTTTGTTCTCCTGTACTGTGTCACATTGTATTAAGCAATGAGGACAGGACAGATCATACGCAGGTTTCCTTCGTTGATCTTCTTCAGTTGTAGAATGAGCATCAAAATCTTGATCTTTTGCATTGTTAGCCTCTGAAATGGTTTTCTCTTCGTCTTTCTTCTTCTTGACTTCGTTTTCCAAGGTGTTCATATCACTTACTACTTTATCTATCGGTACATCTAATTCTACGCTGTTGCTTTGGTCATTAATTTTGGAAATATCCTCTTTCAGATCTCTTACCAAAGAATCGATTCGGCCTTTTATCTCCCGAGCCTGGACCTCGATTTTCCTTTCGAGTTTTTCAGATTGTATCCCAATCAAAGTAGTTAATTGCGTAAGCATCATGCCTACCCGGTCGTTGGCTTCCTTCTCCGAGACAACTTCAAAATCGAAACTATCTGGGTCTTCCTCATTTTCTATCAGATCCCGGCGTAGTTTCTCTTGTAGTTCCGACTTGCTCCCAGCTGTCGGTAACCCTCGGGATATCAGCGCCTTTCGTAAAATCACTACGGTCATTTGATCAATCTTCATCATTAAACTTCGAAAGTCCTGTCACGGTCGCCAATTTATCGTTCTCTATATGCGATTTTCTATTTTACGCAATAAAAATATCACACGAGAACACTTTTACGTATTTCTAAAACTACTTTATTATCACTACGAAACTTATCCTGTCAGAAGAAGAAAACATTCAGTGCCTCTCTCGAGAATACAAAAAAAAAAAAACAATCGCTCTCTAAAACAATCTACATAGAATTTATACATGTTTTACATCAGAGATCTAATGGTGCTGTTCCTTGACGCCATATTGGAAGTCTGTGTGTCCGTACGTCCGTTGCTATGTTAACCAGGTTAAGCATATGCACGTTATACGTCCATGGACATGAAACATAAATATAATAACATAATACTTTCGGCTCATCGTAAAACTTCAAAATACGAGTATTGAAGGTTTTATCATAATTATGATACCTGTCCTACGACAAAATCTGTATACAGAGCTAGATGCCTACCCATTCCCACGTATCATGGATATAGTTAACAAAGTAGCAAATTGCAATATGAAGTGTTCAGTTTGGTTGATTTGAAAGTTGCCAATCATCAGATCCCCATCTGTGAGGATCACCCTCACACAGCGTTTCAAGCATGCAGTAAACTTCGGCAGTACAAACAGATTCCATTTGGCCCCACAAATGGAGTACCTTGTTTCCAAAGGACAATAGATCTAATCATCAAAAATGAAGGACTTACAGGAGTTGCAGCTTACCCAGATGATGTCATTGTGGGTGGCAAGAATAAGGAAGAACATGACTTCAATTTGGAGAAGTTCTTGAAGGCTGTTCAAAAATATAAACTCACAATAAATGAGAAGTGTGTTTATTCAGTCAAAGCAATAAAGCTACTGAGTAATATCATCTCGAATCATGAAATTTGCTCATATCCTGATCAATTGACACCTCTAAAAGAGCTCCTATTACCAAGTGACACTGCTTCACATCGAAGAGCGAAGGGCATGTTAGCTCATTTGGCTGACTTTATTCCAAGATTCTCCCAGAAAATACATAACCTTTCAGATGGTCATCCTCCACTAAATGACAAAGCTATTGAAGCATTTATAGCCCTGAAGGATGATGTGAAAAATGGACTGGTTACTGCTACAGATTATAAAGCTTTGTTCACTGTAGAGACTGATGCTTCAGAACACGCCATTGGAGCAACATTAACACAAAATTAACGCCCCATTGCTTTCTTTTCTCGCAAACCCTACCGAAGTTAATGAGGTTCATCCATGGAGAAAGAAGCACAAGCTATCATCGAATCTGTGAAAAAATTGAGACATTACCTGCTCAGAAGACATTTTTGACTCATCATTGACCATAAGTCAGTAGGCTTTATGTTCGTAAATAGACACCTTGGTAAGGTGAAGAATGAGAAGATACTGCATTGGAGGCTTGAATTTGCATGTTTTGGTTATGAAATATCTAGACATACCATAACAAAGCTGCAGATGCCTTTTCCAGAGTTTGTTCGGCTATTCAGTGTTGCGAATCTACAGTAAACTGAAGATCCTCCATGAAGCTTTATGTCACTTAATTACTTTACTAAATCAAAGAACTTGCCTTAGTCACTGAAAGATACAATGGTCATATGAGCTTGTAAAATTTGTGCTGAATTGAAACCAAGATTCATCAGGCATGAAGGTAATCTCATCAAAGTTACCTGTCCGTTTAAGCGCATTAACATGGACTTTAAGGGACCTCTACCATCCAAATCTAGAAACATCCCTCATATTAGTTGATAAATATTCCAGATTTCCCTTTGCCTTTCCTTGCCCAAATGTCAAATATCCAGACATTACACATGATGCCCTCCTTGCAGTCAGATCATTCCTATGTAATGCTACTAATTAAACTCCCCACGAGTGGAAATTTAAACACCAGAGAAAATCCAGTTATGGACACTCAATTCCCTCATGGCTTCTGATTCGAGGTCCAATACTCCTAAGGAAGCTTGTTAGGCAATTGAAGTATGGGTCACTTGTGAAAGAAGTTACACTTCTTGAAGCAAATCCCAAGTATTCTCACATACAACATCAAGATTGAAGGGAGACTACTGTTTCGACTAGAGAGCTGGCACCATTGCTTCTACCAGTAGGCATTTCTCAAGAAAGGAGGGAAGAAGATGACGGAGGAGTAAGAGTGCACCACATTTATATGGAAGTCCACAACATTGCCACTCCCCTGCCTCATCACCCAGATCTTCAGTTCCAGCTCCATGGGAGACTGAATCTCCAGAATCATCGAGGTCGAAAGAAAAGGGTCCAACCACCTTTATAGGTGGGAGTGAATGATTGTATTATTCCACCTCACTTATACGATCTTTTTGATACTTCTTAGTCCAGTTTTAGAGTTGCCTTACAGTATCTGTATATTTTCCCTGATACTTCGTAGTTAGGTGTTACTCTTGCCACTAAACTTGTTTATTTACCAGTTGGTCATCTTAAATAAAACCTTACGAAAGATTAAAATAAATGTGTTATTTATTTCCGGATAATCAAAATAATGAGGCTGTAAATAAAGGTTACAAATCTCACTATACAGTTATGAAAGTCAAGGATGTAAAGGAGAGGGCTTGTAAATTTCTGGTAAGATTCCAGTTAGAGTATGGTTCCAGTGTATGGATGCAAGCCAGAATTGACTGATAGAACAGGTAAAGATCCAAAGGAAAACAACACAATTTGTTTAGGGCTGTATGCAACAAATGTGTTGTATTACAAAGTAGTTACAATCTTACGGATGCTTGACAATTCAGTATATTCCAAACTGTCAGTGGAGAGATGGCATGGAATATGACTGAATGAAGTTCATAAAAGTATGAAGATAAAGTTGGTATTCGAGAAGACAAGTTGGGGCAAATATTTGTTTAAAGGAAGGGTAATTATCAATTGGAAGAATTCACCAAAGGAAATGTTCAATAAATTTCCAGCTTCTTTGAAATCACTTAAGAAACAACTAGGTGATGAGTTGACATCAATCACTTATGGATCACCACCAATTTGCATTTATGCCTACGGCTGCCGTCCAAATGACAGATTCCTTACCAGAGTAAGTGAAGCATTATCTGATCCTGTGAAAGTAATTCATTAGGGTCAAAGTCACAGTCACGGGGAAGGTCTTCAATGACGTATTCACATGAACGAGGTTGGCTATACTTCATTTCATTTGGTTATGATAAGGAATCTGCTATCTCGGCGACAGGTATAATGCAGATCAGTGGTAGAGAAAGAAGTAAAATATATCTACAGTATTCTGGATTGTTTCGATTAGTGTACACTGTTCCACTTAACAACATCCAACCACACGAATACGGTACGAACAGGGCACGGTATCTAAATACCTTTCTTAATTATACACTTGTTGTGTTTGGTTAGTTACCGGTATTTTAAATATGCGGTAAGGAAAGAAGATATTGAATTCGCTATTGAAAATTTTAAAATTGCGAGTTTTCAAGGTTTGGGTTGGAACTCTTGTGATCTCACCTCGTTTTAGCGGCTTTACTCTATGAGATGACGTGCCTTACACACATTCTCGGAAGTATAGAAGTTAGCAGGAGATAAGTGATTTATTCTCTGTATTTATTCACACAGCCGAAGAACAACATAACTCTCGTTAGAAACTGTAGTCACTATTTCAGGTTTTGTTTCGAAGTGGCAACTTTGTGGTTATTTAACGTAACAGTTTGTTTTATATTTTGCGTATTTGATATATCGCGAAATCTTGTAGCGTTTCATTCTATTCCTTGTGTTAATTATTTTACATTATTTTCATTAACGAATTCTCATTACAATACTTTCATTTTACACTATGTCAACAATTTCTAGCATATTGTCGATTACGTTCGAGTCTGTCAGTAATTTACTTCTACCTACCTTGTAGATCAAAATGTACTCGGCCTGGTAAGAAGTCAAGTACCGGTACGGAAATGTTTATTTTTCAGTATTATACTATTTTTATAAAAGGAGTAGTGAAATGTTTTTAATTTCAGCCTACAGTAGGCTTCCTATATTTAATACGGTACCTATTTTCCAAGGATTTATATTTGTAACCTAATATAATGTAAGTTACATAGAATTACACCACATATTTTGATTCGGGAAGCCAAATGGATTGTATCGCTCTTGACCGATCCAAGGCTTTTGAGAGGGTAGAGGGCACTGCTGACGAAAATAGGGCCTATGGGACTAGATAGAAGACTGACTGAACAGTTGGCTACATTTTTGGAAAATAGAACTTGGACATTTGCAGTAGGTGATACTTTATTGATCAAGAAGGGTTTTCTCGAGGCACTATGATTCTAACTGGAATCACTGGTGATGCCATACCGTATAGAGTAATAAATAAGTTGTACGTGCACCAGTCTTTGACACTGTACCAGTAATCGACATTTTTTAGCATTTTCAGCTATATGAAGCATTAGAGTTTTCTTGGTCACATTAAACGGAAGTTTCATTCTGAAGTCAGTTGTAATGATATATTCTTTTCATTGTTGATAATCAGTGGCGAAGCTAATAGTTACTGAATGGGTAGGCAGACAACCTTACCTTAAAGTTTTTTGTAGAGCAGTTCCAAACGTCGAGTTTTCTTGCTTGCAAAATGGTCAATCATACGGTCCTTCAATACTTGAGCACTCATCAATTACTTCCCAAGTATTTTTTCGATGGAAATTGTACTAAGACTGCTGAGTTATCCATTGTTCATTGTATTACGCATGTATGCAGTAGCGTAGCCAGGATTTCAGTTTGGGGGGGGCCCATTTATTTTGATAGGTGACCAAACTTCCAGAGTTTAGGTGGTATAGAATACCTAAAAAGGAAATGAGTGTCCTTGGATCCAAGTAAGAGTGGTGGATTCGTGCGGATTCCGGAAGCTAATAGTAATCATCATCATCATCATCATCTTCTTCTTCTTCTTCTTCTTCTTCTTCTTCTTCTTCTTCTTCTTCTTCTTCTTCTTCTTTTTCTTCCGTTTTTCCTACATCTGTGGGGTCACGGGTGCGAACTGTGTCGCACATGTGAATTTGACCCTGTTTTACGGCCGGATGCTCTTCCCGACGTCAACCCTATATGGAGCGATGTAATCACTGCTGTGTGTTCCTTTGGTGCTTGGTAGTGTAGTATGTTGTCTGAATATGAAGAAGAAAATGCTGGGACAAACTCCAAGTCCCCAAGCCAGAATATAAATATGGTAATTTTATTATAATAATGGTCATGTGATAAGCTATAAAGAAGTGACATTTTATACGATTAATGCGGCAAAGAAACACACACATACACGTCGAATAAAGGTTTCTCGCCCTTCTCCATGGCTAGATGTTGAAACCAAGAGAATGATGGCCCACCGTGACTCGTTATTTCGACATTATAAAGAACCCTTAGATGACACAGACTTCGAATCTTACCGCATCTTAAGAAATCGCACAAAGCAGTTAATCAGAAATAAAAAATGTGCATATTTCCGGAATTTAGCTAACAACTTTAATTCCAGTCGCGCATGGGACCAATTTAGAGCTCTGGGAATAGGAAAACATGAACAGAGCCAGACAACTCCTGACATTCTACTTGACGAATTGAACGATTACTCTAGTAGAATAAATATTCAACCTACCCCAATTAACTGCACCGAATCACCGCCCTCCCCTCCAGCCAATCCACCATTCACATTTCACAGTGTCACAGAAAATCAGGTTAAAAAGGCTTTGTACTCGATTAAATCAAAGGCCACGCGTGTAGATGATAATCCTATTACTTTTATACATAAAATTATTGGTGCTGTCCAGCCTATACTGACGCACATACTGAACTACTGTTTACTAAACGGAATTTTCCCTATTGTCTGGAAAACAGACAATATTGAATATTATACTGGTACCTAAGAGTTTAGACCCACAATCTCTCTGACATTCGTCATGTGTTCATACTCCCTGCGCTTTCTAAAGCCCTTGAACGTTTAGTATATGAGCAAGTTCTGGAATACCTAAATAAAAATGCTCCTTTGGACCCTTTGCAATCTGGATTTAAGAAGGGTCACAGTACCGCGACAGCACTTTTGAAGGTAAGAAGAAACGCTATAGACAAACGACTGCTCACTAAACTTATCATTCTTGACTTCAGTAGCACCTTTGACACTATAGAAATTTCGACTATGATAAAGTAAATGGAACTGCTAAATTTCGACCTGGCTGCGCTTAAGTTTCTTAGTTATTATTTGAGTAACCATCAACAGCGTGTAACAGTAAACGACAAGGCCTCTAAATGGAAAATGAAACTTAGTGGTGCCCCGCAGGGCAGTATTCTAGGGCCCTTACTTTTCTGTATTTATATCAATGACATACCATCCGAGACAGGAAATAACATATCGACACTGCAAGACAAGATATTAACAATGACCTCTGATGACTCAGTATATATGCACAACGAAATTCTCTTATACTAAACTCCACAAAATTTTAGGCAATGATAATTGGACCACGAAAATTACTGAGCTGATCTAACAATGTCGCAATCCCGCCTATCCTACTTAATGGGAACATTATTCCCCACAGTAAACCGGTTAAAAATCTTGGCTTAATTATGAATGAAACACTTGATTGTTCTGGTCAAATGAAAGAAATACGTAAAAAAGACTTTTGGAGTGCTTCACCCTCTTAAACGGCAGAGGGATATATTTTCATTTGAGCTAAAGGCAAAACTAATACAGACACTCATTCCCCCTATTCTTGATTACTGTTACGTTGTATTAGTTGATATGACGAGAGAAGAAACACTTAAACTTCAACGAGCACTGAATTCCTGCCTGAGATTTATTTACAACATCGGGTACGATGTCATACCACCCCATACTATCAGGCTGTCTCATGGCTGAAGCCTGATAAACGTCGGCAGCTACACACTTTAACGATGGTGTTTAGGAGTGTTAGCTGAAAGTCAGCCACTGTATATTTCTTCTAAATTCACCTTTTTATCATCATTTCACAACTTAAATACACGTTCTAGATCCTATCATTCTATTCCACTGCACTGCACAAATACAATTAATAGATTATTTGTGGTGATCGGCGTCACATTATGGAATTCCCTGTCAGCTCAGGTCAGAGAAACTAGCTCTTTATTAAGATTTAAGGTCACCTGCCGAGACGTCCGACTCGTTGGCTGAATGGTCAGCGTACTGGCCTTCGGTTCAGAGGGTCCCGGGTTCGATTCCCGGCCGGGTAGCGGATTTTAACCTTCATTGGTTAATTCCAGTGGCCCGGGGGCTGGGTATTTGTGCTGTCCCCAACATCCCTGCAACTCACACACACCACATAACACTATCCTTCACGACAATAACACGCAGTTACCTACACATGGCAGATGCCGCCCACCCTCATCGGAGGGTCTGCCTTACAAGGGCTGCACTCGGCTAGAAATAGCCACACGAAATTAAATTAAACCTGCCGAGACTACCTGCTGAGGACAGCTGACTGAATGGTTGACATGTGAATGTGTGCGTGCCTGAGGATGTCATTTTTAAGAGTTTTTAATATTGAAATGAAATGGCGTATGGCTTTTAGTGTCAGGAGTGTCCAAGGACATGTTAGGCTCGCCAGGTGCAGGTATTTTTATTTGACACCTGTAGGCGACCTGCGCGTCAGGATGAGAATGTAATGATGATGAAGACGACACATACACCCAGCCCCCATTCCAGCGAAATTAACCAATGATGGTTAAAATTCCCGACCCTGCTGGGAATCGAATCCAGGACCCCTGTAACTAAAGGCCAACTCGCTAAGCATTTAGCCATGCAGCCGCACTTTTCAATATTAATTTAGTAATGTATTTAAATTTATTTTTAAAACTATTAATTTATGTAGTTTTAAAGGTTTTACGTACCTCAGTATTTTATTTAAGATTCTGATTAGTATGTGGTTAAGTATACGAGAGGGCCTCGAGCCCTAACTTCGCCACTGTAAAAAAGGCACTAATAAATAAATAAGTAAATATAGAATTTAAGAGGTATGGGTATAGATATTTTGTTAGTTGGTAAAGAAAAATATATGTCACAACATATGCTAGGGAGTGTGTACCTTGTCCTATTAGTTTCCCTAGCGGTTAGGGCAGCGCAGTTGTGAGCTTGCATCCGGGAGTCAGTGGATTCGAACCCTTCTGTCGGCAGCCCTGAAAATGGTTTCCCGTGGTTTCCCATTTTCACACCAGGCAAATGCTGGGGCTGTACGTTAATTAAGGCCACGACCGCTTCATTCCCACTCCTACGTCTTTCCTATCCCACCGTCACCATAAGGCCTATCAGTGTCGTTGCGACGTAAAGCAAATTGTTAATTCGTTTCCCTCGCAAGCCTGGGGTGCAGAATATAGTAGCATTATGTTACAGTTTTATGACGCTAATATTCGTATGTATAATTTTTATTAACGTGCCAGAAACCAGCGACATGGAGCTGTTGCCATTTCAACACCGTTTTCAGGGCCCCCGACCAAAGTCGGGATTTGAACCTGCGAACTCGGACTCAGAAGGACAGCGACTCAACCAACTGAACCACATGAAAAGGAGGCGTTTGTGATTATTGTTAAAAATAGATTCAGTTAGTTTGTTTACACAGGTTTTATGAAGAGCATTTATTAAGGCGTACGTTTTCCAACTGTCCTAAATGCACGAGACCGGACGGAAGAACTAGCTGGAAGCTAAAGAGCCTTGCAGGGGTGTCGCTTCCTTCTCTGTACACTTTTCCAAACCAAACTCCATGGCGAAACAGCCCCGAAGGGCCATCGCCTACCAAGAGACCGCTGTTCAGCCCGAAGTCCTGCAAATTACGAGGTATCCTGTGGTCAGCACGACGAATCCTCTCCGCCGTTATTCTAGGCTTTCTGACTGGGGCCGTTATCTCACCGTCAGATAGCTCCTCAATTACAGTATAAGCTCGTGGGCTGAGTGTACCTCGAACCAGTCCTCAGATCCAGGTAAAAACCCTGACCTGGCCGGGAATCGAACCCGGGGCCTCCGGTAAGAGGCAGGCAAACTACCCCCACACCGCGGGGTCGGCTTGTTACTTTTAGGTCACCTTATTTTAGAATTAGACTCAAGGCATCCTGCATTCGATGCCCGCCACTGACAGAGTTAAGAAAGGCATGGGATCGGGAAGATACAGCCTTGTTTGTGGGTGCAATAGAGTTGGCCATGAGTCTCCCGTGATCGAAATATCTACGACCTGGCAGGTAGTCACCTTCACGGGGCGTAGTACCAAAGTGGTTCTTTTCTTTTGTTTTGCAAAAAAATTAAATGAAGATTCTACTTCCTCACAAACGAAGAACGATATTATCAATTTTACGAACAGTTTCAAATATGCAGCCGGTTTAGAGCACAGAAGCTATGATTTCGATTGTTGGATATAATTACATGGTAACAATCAAAACCATCAATATCTACAGAAGATCCGTCACCGCACTCGGTAGGACCGGCTTTCTTTTCATATCCACCGGGCGAGTTGGCCGTGCGGTTAAGGGCGCACAGCTGTGTGCTTGCATCCGCTTCGAACCCCACTGTCGGCAGCCCTAAAGATGGTTTTCGGTGGTTTCCCATTTTCACACCTTAATGACAGCTGATGGCGGAGCTGTTGAGGATCCAACCAGCCTTAGGGCTGAAGACTGAACATACAACATACAATTAAGGCTACGGCCGCTTCCTTCCCACTCCTAACCCTTTACTTTCCCATCGTTGCCATAAGACCTACGGTGCGACGTAAAGCAAATTATAAATACAAAATAAAACATCTTTTCACAACCCCTTCCACGGAAAAGTTGTATCCACGCTACTGGCCTAGACTTGACCACTGATATTATTTCGTGGGTACGCCACTGCATCCACTCACCATTTAAGGTACAAGGTAAGCCCGAAGAATGGTTGATACTCAAAATACACCATCATAAATGATGCGGTTATTACTCAAAAGTACTAAAGAAAGGTAAGGCACGCGACCTAGTGTTTTAAGCAGAATCTGTATCAATAGAACGTGACTTCCCATTTTAAAAATGTTTCATGCATCGACTGCGACTCAAGCCTCGGCCGTCTTGATGAGAAGATAGAACCATTGGAACTGAGTTATCACGTCCGCTAATTACAAGATAGTTACATGCACGTTTGATGGTGCCATTTGAAGTTCCAATCAGTCCCCGGGCATTTGACAAAATATATGGACCTACCTATAGAACTAAGGTACGCATCTGCGATCTGTCTTGCTATTAGAATTTTTTTAAAAAATCATAACTTACCGAGGATGCACATTATTTTGCCCTTAGTGACAAATAAAGTTATTACAGTATATGGCACAAAATGAGAAACTAACGTGCAGATCACAATCCTGTCACAGTCTTCCGAACGCTGCAACTTAAACACAGCACATCTTTCAACCACGGTACAACCCCAGTTTCCTGGAACTGATCTGCAAAAGCTGGCACGATGTTGTTCAACTGTTTCTGGCTGTGGACCCCGTTATCTCGGTGGTCACGTTCCGGCCCCCTACTGAGTAATCCCTGGCTAATTGCCCCTTTCCTCATCTTTTGGCATTTGTCAACACATTCCCAGTACTGAGGCCTATACAGTGAAATATCCCCGCGCATCACAATCCTAAGTGACTTCCTTTCATTCAAGCAGTACAAATATGGAGAATTATGAATGGCCGTATTGAGCCCTGCTAGTATATTCTTTGTCGCTACGTTAATTCGTCATTTCGGCGTAAGTTTTAAGTTGTTCGTATCGTACGTAAAACAACGGCTGATCCTCGCTCTAGTTTCAGGAAACATTTTGGGGGGGGCCCGGCCCCAGTGGGCCCCCCCCTTGGCTACGCCAGTGCATGTATGTCTATCCTCTTCGGAGTGCTCATACTTCTTTCAGAGGAAGCCGTATTCACAGGAAATTTTAATATTAAACGAATCAATTTTTACACTTCGAGGTCATTGAGGACAATATAATGTAAACGTTTTTGAGGGGACAAATGTTTTTTTGTATTGGAGTAAATGTTCATTCATTTTCCAATCTTACTTTATTAAAACGGGGGCAAATGTTCATAAGACTATTCAGTTTGATAGCAGGGAAGCTCTCTTTGTAAGCTATGATCCAACAACTCAGCAAACTGGATGCTTTCAAAATCGCCAAACCGTATTTAACTAATCCCATGGCACTACAGCTCTGATGGGCCTTGACCTACCAAGCGACCGCTGCTCAGCCCAAAGGCCTTCAGATTACGTGGTCAGGACGACGAATCCTCTCGGCGTTATTCTTAGCGTTCTAGACCGGAGCCGCTATCTCAACATCAGATAGCTCCTCAATTCTAATCATGTAGGCTGAGTGGACCTCGAAGCAACCCTCAGATCCAGGTAAAAATCCCTGACCTGGCCGCGAATCTAACCCCGGGCCTCGGGGTAAGAGGCAGGCAAAATCGTATTCCTATTTCCATAATTAAGGTGTCAAGAACTTCATATGTTAATATTTTGAGCGTATGGAATGTCAGGTCATGCACTGTTATCTCACTATTTATTTTGCAACATTTTTCAGCACATGAGGATACTGTGTTTTCTGATCGCATGTCCTTGAGGATACCAGTGCCTTCTTTAATTTCAGTATTGCACAGAATTACATCTGATATGCTTTTGTGTTGCAGTAGAGCAAGGAAATGGTCTGTATGAATTAAAATGCCTATATAGACAGATCAAATAAATGAATTGGGCCTTCTTGAGTATGTTAAGCAACCCAACAGCTGAATTGTATGAGTCACTGTCCTAACCCTTATCATTCCCTGCAGTGTCTTCAAAAACCTGTCGTAGACCATCATAGTATGAACAACTTGTGTGGACTGCTCTGGAAAGAAAGCTCCAATGGGTAGTGCATGCTTGTGGAAGTCTGAATCCTTTGGATTCCAGAAGATGAGCTCTTTTAGAGGATCTATGAAAAAAATTAATGAAACGCTGTCAGATTATAAATGAAGAGCCTGACTGATTTTATTCTTTTGGAGCAATGGAGAAGAACAGGGTTTAACTTGTGGGCATAACATTGTAGAAATATTGCCCTTGGGCAAACTTGTTTAACGTGATGCTCAACACCCCCACGCTTTCCTGCCATTGTGGAGCACCTGTCATATGTTTGACATAGATTTCATTGATCACTCCCCACTTTCACAGAATGTTGACATTTAATTCTGATAAGCCTGATGCAGTATTATTAATCAAAACATCATAAAAGCCTATGAATCTTATTGTGGGACCCTGTTTAGAGCAGAACCGGAATATTACACTAAATTGAGATCAGTTTGATACATCTAAGGTCTCATCTGTCGGAATACCAATGAAATCACAAGAATCTAAATCTGTTTTGATTGTCTCCTGAATTATGATAGTTACAGGCTCAATTAATTCATTCTGTATTTCGGTTGATCTGCCTTTAAAGTCGGATGTGGACTGGAGATTATTTCGAATGTACTGTTCCTGTTTTCAAAGATCTAACAACCCTAGGTAATTGACCCTGTTGATCCAGTCTTCCCCTTCAAAATGACCTCCGCATCCAAGCTCCTGTTACCCAAGAAAAGACACAATGTCAACAAGTCTCTCAACAATAAGCCGATTTTGTTGCACAACTTCGTTATGTTTAACGGCTTGAATTCTTGTACCTTTAGATAAAGAATGTTCTATCTTCCTGCGCCCCAGTAAACAGAATCTCTCTTCATTCTGAATATATTTATTTTAATTATGATACTTCTCTGCTTTCTTAAGAGAGGTTTTTTTTGTAACGATTACCTCATTTAAAGTCCATTCCTTTTCACCACCAAATAAAACACTAACATAACAGCTCTTGCTTTCGGAACAGGCTGTTAAGCATGAATATCGTGTATACCAAAAAAATGGAAATTTCTTCGCTACTTTATCGTCAAAATACGAGGATTGGCGCAAAAGTCATGTCAACTATTTTTTTCTTGTAGATATGTGAATGGATCACAAACGTATATATGTCATGTGGAAGTTATGCAGGTATAGTGTGTATGCAGAACAACAGATGGCTCTTGTGATAGCTGGTAGTAGTGCAGCGAGGGCTGTGAAATTAGTCAGTTGGTGAGTGTCGTGCGAGAAGGAAATAACCCGTGTTGAGCAGCGCACTTACATCAAAATAGCCGTTCTCCGAGGGAGAAATGCGATGGAATGTCACAGTGAATTAGTAGAAGCCCTTGGGAATAATGCCGTACCATACCGTATAGTAGCACGGTGGGTAGGAAAGTTTCAGCAAGGATGTGCGTCAACAGTGATGAGCAACGTTCGGGACGACCAGTCAGTGTGCGGACCGACGTGCCACGTGCCGTCATCGAGCAGCTCCTGGATGAAGACAGACGATGGACGCTGCTGGAGTTAGAGAGGGCAAGTGGCATCGAGAAACGCACCATAATGAGCTGCAAATGCGCAAAGTCTCATCGAGGTGGGTACCGCATGCACTGACGGATGTTCAAAGGTCGGTGCACTATGCAATAGGCTCCGACCACCTTGCACGGTGGCAACAGGACGGCGATCAATTCTTGTCACGAATAATCACCATCGATGAATTTTTGGCCAGGGCATACGAACCAGAACTGAAACGCCAGTCCGCGGAGTGGCGACATGCTGGATCACCAAGGAGGCAGAAGGTCCATCAGAATCCTTCTCCAGTCAAATTGATGGTGATCGTCACGTATGACGTCAGGGGTGTCGTTGTTTGCCACTTTGTTCCATATGGCAGAACAGTGACTGCACAGTAAAGTACTACAGGGACTTCCTGGTGCGAGAGGTACGACATGGCGTTCAGGAGAAACGTCCGGACCTTTGGACAGTGCAATAATCCTGTACGACAATGCAAAACCACATAAAGCAGAGTGTGTAGGACAGCTACTGCGACGTTGGGGATGGGAAGAATTGGAGCACCCACCGTACTCTCCCGATATTTTGCCCTGTGACTTGGATCTCATTCGATAGATTATGGAACCACTACGTGGTAGGCGGTTTGCAACACGAGAGGACATTGCTAATGCTGTGCGCCAACAGGTTACCTGATTCACACATGGTGCGGCAAATGCTGAGGCAGATGGTATTCAGCGCCTCCCACAACGTTGACAGCATGTGGTGTCAGTAGCAGGGGACTACATTGAGTGTCTTTAGGCCCAGGTTTGTCATGTCAAGAGTTTCAAACGGATGATGTCGCCTTGTTTTACTAACAGTCCATGTCTGAATTGTCACAAATAAAGCCAATGCATTTATTGCCTACTAATTCAAAAGAATAACACTCCATTAATTATACGGTATTTTATTGTCACCTTCGCGCGGGGAGTTTCTGCACCCTCAAATAACAGACGAAGCATGCCTCTCTGGGGTCTAAACCTTGCGGAGAGGGGAGCGCGGGCGGTAACCTATCTTTCCTTCACCACCCCGCTCCAGTCAAAGCTGAAGGAAGGGAAACAAAACAAAAAGTCCTGGGTGAGACAAGTTACAGACTGCCTCCCGGTCAGAACAAGTAATTGCTGTCGCCATCTAGCGGGGCGATCAGTAAAGCACAACATCTGCTGTCATCATGTAGCACATATCAAATAGAGATTGTTGTTGATTTAACACACCACCAACAACAACAGCAAATAAATTTGTTACGATATTTGTATTTAATCGTATTTCGTCGTGTAGACATTGCCTCAATTGACTCCAAGTAGTTTCGCCACTGTTGGTAATAGAGGAAAAATTTTCAAAGTAGTGAAGGTGCATCAAGAGTAGTATTCTGTATATATCTGAACGAAAATAATAAATAAGCACTTATATAAAATGTGAGGGTGAGTCAATAAATAAGTCGCAAACGTGTGTGCCTTATACCATTTGAAATTACGCGCGCAAGTTTTACCAGCAGATGGCAGCATATGTCTGCTTGTCGTACGACATCTCGCAGGCACTCAGTCAGTCAGAGGCTGTTAGTGCACGGTGGCATATATGTTGCATGACAGTACATGAGAAGAACAGTGTGCAGTTGTGCGTTTTTTGAGGGCCAAAGGACTGTCCACAGAAGAAGTGCATCGCGAAATGTATCCCGTCTATGGTGAAAACTGTTTCTAATGGAAAGTTGTGTTCAATTGGATACAGAAGTTTAATAAATAAATTTCCAATTTCTTTGAAATCATTTCGGAAAAGGCTAGGAAAGCAACAGATAAGGAATATGCCACCTGGGCGACTTCCCTAAATGCAGATCAGTATTGATTGATTTGATTGATTGATCACCATGGAACGAAAAGCATCAGCGGTGGGGAGCGTCCTGTTTGTCCTGTGGAGGTGTCAACTGCAACCACATTGCAGCGTGTAGATCAACTTCATTTGTTTGGGCCCCTAAAAATCATTTGTGTGGCCGTCATTTTGATACCGATGATGCCGTAATCTATGAAGTTACACGTTGGCTGCGACAGCAACCAAAGGACTTCTTTGCTTCTGGCTTTCTAGGACTTGTAAAGAGATGGGATAAGTGCCTGAATGTACAGGGTGAATATGTAGAAAAGTGAAATAAATGTTGGAAAGTTACTTTGATTATTTTTGCATCATTTCAATTTTGTGACTTTTTTATTGACTCGCCCTCGTAGCTCTACTGAAAAATTGCAATGAATCATTGAGAAGTTTAAATTGTTATATGCATCAGTAAAGAATACCATGATCAAAATTTAACCTCTAAACCACCGTAAGCTTCTTGACAGGGATGTCAATTAATGGATCATTCATCTGGTAGGCCTACATTGTTGCAGTCTTTGACTTACCCTGTCAATCACTGGGGTTTGACTTTCTAAAGGATATGTAGACATATAACACACAAAAATGCCTTTTAATTGTATTTTATCTGTATCTGAAAATGTACTTCAGTAGTGCATTTTTCTCCAGTGTTTTGATGCCATGTGAATGATTGGCTCAAACAGCTGTCAGTGATTAGTACTATTGTTTTAAATTAGAGATATGAGACTTAAACGTAACTTCTCAGCCTGTCTTATGGCACAGGCTGTTGAACGAGTAAAGGCAGGCATGCCAGTAACAGCAGCAGCCAACCTATTCAATGTTCCTCAAACCATACTTTTCTATAAAACATCTGGTAAGAGCCCAGAAGCCTGTGGAATTGGACCAACCATCATTATAACTGCTGAAGAAAAAGTAGTTGTGGTTGCATGGTTCTTGTCGACTGCCAAATTACAGTATCCGGTCATGAAAGAGCAACTTGTAGACAGTGTCGAACATCTGATTAAAGAACTGAAGAGACCTAGGCTTAACCAATCAATCACTACTGATCTGCATTTAGGGCAGTCACGCAGGTGGCAGATACCCTATCTGTTGTTTTCCTAGCCATTTCTTAAATGATCGCAAAGAAATTGGAAAATGATTGAACATTTCCCTTGGTAAGTTATTCCAATCCCTAGCTCCCCTTCCTATAAATGAATATTTTCCCCAATTTGTCCTCTTGAATTCCAACTTTATCTTCATATTGTGATCTTTTCTACTTTTAAAGACACCACTCAGACTTATTCGTCTACTAATGTCCTCCCATGCCATCTCTCCACTGACAGCTCGGAACATACCACTTAATTGAGCAACTCGTCTCCTTTCTCCCAAATCTTCCCAGCCCAAACTTTGCAACATTTTTGTAATACTACTCTTTTGTCAGAAATCACCCAGAACAAATCGAGCTGCTTTTCTTTGGATTTTTTCCAGTTCTTGAATCAAGTAATCCTGGTGAGGGTCCCATACACTGGAACCATACTCTAGTTGGGGTCTTACCAGAGACTTATATGCCCTCTCCTTTACATCCTTACTACAACCCCTAAATACCCTCATAACCATGTGCAGAGATCTGTACCCTTTATTAACAATCATATTTATTTTACATTTTATTTTATTTTACATTTATTTACATATTTTACCAATGGCAGGCCAGGCAGAAAGTTGTATTCTTCCTTTCTCAAAAGACATCCTGAGCTAAGAGAACAACACAAAATCTTGCTGCTTCAGTGGGAAATGTCACAGAAGCCGAATTACATGCTTGGTTTTCTGGTGTAAAGGATTGTTTAACTGTAAATAATCTCCTTCACATCACAAATTATCAGACATGCATATTTAATTCTGATGATAGCGCTTTTTTTTCTTTAACCCAAAGGAGACAGAGTTATCACTGTATGAGTTCTCATATTTTGTTTCACTGTTCATCTACTAGTAGGCCTACACCTTCTAATTTGTTTAATATTGTTACAGTTATAACTAACATTTGATTATATTAAAACATCTGTTGATCTCATTTTCATGCTTTTTGTTTATTTATTTGGTTGTAAATTTGCCATTTTTCGTATATATCATAGTAATCATTTATCTTGCTATCATTCAGAATGACCAACAGTTATGAGCCATGTCATCCTTCGTATCTTTACTACATATTATACAAGTGTCAATTACAGGTGCAGCAGAAGTCAATTAAAGGAACATGTGAGACGCTAAACTGTCAATTATTAGTACTTTCATACAGGTTTTTAAAACAGAGTGTCATGACCTAATGTACTTAAAAGGTTACTTTCTTTAAGTTTAAATATTAATGTTTAACTTCAAGGAATATTTTGCATAAATGCTCAGACACATTAAAAAAACAGAAACTGAAGTTCTAACTATGTCAAAGAATGGTGCATATACCTTACAGGATTATGAGCGACTGCAAAACAAACGGCCTAGACACTGTTGTGAGATGGACAGCAGACAATGGTATGATGCAAATAGGATTGTAAGTATGTTCGGGTCACAGTAAGATGTTAAAGAGTGGGCTTAGCACCTCTTGATTTTTTATATTTGGCTTATAGTGATTCTGCAGTAATTCCTGCTATGATTAATTTATAAATAATTTTTTTCAGATAAAACACCTCTGAATTCACCTTTACTCAGGAACAACACATAATAAAATATTTCAATACCCATCATTGAAATAGATTGCAAGCATCCACACTCCACGATTGAGAGTGGCTGAGCAAGTGACACAAGTGAATGTTTTGACGAGGGAAGAATGAGTCGCAGAAAGAAGGCAAAGGTGGAGTACCGAGAGATGGAGGGGAAATACAACCAGCTTTTAGAAGAAGAGGAAGCATCTGATGCTTCGGAGAAATTAAAGGGTGCAGGTACACAAACACCAGACAAGAAGTTCCTGATTGCTCATAATGGAGTCAAGAAGGAAACTTCTGTACCTGCTCCAGAAGTACCCCCTGGTGTCCCAACCTCAGTGAATAATTCATCTGTTCCCCCCGTGACTAAATTAGAAAAAGAAGATGAAGTGGAACCTGTTTCAGAGCAAGATTATCAAACTGGTCTAGAAGGAGCTGCATTCCAGAGTCGTCTTCCATATGATAAAATGACAGCTAATGAGGCAGCATGTTTCCCGGATGTTGCTCAGGGTCCACCACAGACACAGAAAGTTTTCCTGCACATCCGAAATCGAGTGCTCCAGTTATGGTTAGAGAATCCCAAGCAGCAGCTTCTGGTTGAGAACACCTTACCACAAGTGGAACCACCATACAATAGTGATGGACCCCTTGTTATGAGAGTTCATTCTTTTCTTGAGAGACATGGTTTCATTAATTTTGGGATCTTCAAGAGACTTAAGCCTCTTCCAACAAAGAAACATGGCAAAATCATTGTGATTGGTGCAGGCATTGCTGGTCTCGCTGCTGCTCAACAGTTACAACAATTTGGTATGGAAGTAGTGGTGTTGGAAGCCAGGGATCGAGTTGGAGGTCGCATTGCCACCTTCCGTAAGTCATCTTACATCGCTGATTTGGGAGCCATGGTTGTCACTGGCCTGGGTGGCAATCCCGTCACTGTACTTTCAAAACAGATCAACATGGAGCTACACAAAATCAGACAGAAGTGCCCCCTTTATGAGTTTAATGGAAACACAGTCCCAAAAGACAAAGACGAGATGGTTGAGCGCGAGTTCAATCGACTCTTGGAAGCTACAAGTTATTTGTCTCATCAGCTGGATTTTAACTATGCTGGTAGCAAACCTGTCTCTCTTGGACAGGCTCTAGAATGGGTTATCAAGCTTCAAGAGAAGAATGTCAAGGAAAAGCAAGTCCAGCACTGGAAAGCTGTTATAAGTCTGCAGGAAAAACTGAAGAGCAACCAAATTAGAATGCTAAATCTAAGAGAAAAAATTGATGATCTGAATATACAATACAAGGAACATAATGAAAATAAAGGTCCTAGAGATATAACTCAAGAGTTCATTCTTCGTTCTAAGTTAAGAGACCTCAACAACGCCTGCCAAGAGTGGGATCAGTTGTTGGAACAGCAAAAAGAAATTGAAGAAAAGTTACAAGAACTTGAAGCTTCTCCTCCAAGTGATGTGTTCCTGTCATCAAGGGATCGCCAGATTCTTGACTGGCATTTTGCCAACTTGGAATTTGCCAATGCAACACCTCTCAACAACTTGTCACTGAAGCATTGGGATCAAGATGATGACTTTGAGTTTACAGGAAGCCATCTAACAGTTCGCAATGGCTACTCATGTGTTCCTGTTGCTCTATCAGAGGGTCTGGACATAAAGCTGAACACCGCTGTGCGTCAGATCCGCTATGGACCCCACGGAGTAGAGATTGTCACAACCAATTCCAGGAACCACAGCAATCCCATAACTTACAAAGGTGATGGGGCTCTGTGTACCTTGCCATTAGGTGTGCTCAAACAGTCCATCTGCACCAACAATCAAGGAATGCCAAACACAGTGTCATTCTCACCTCCATTACCCGACTGGAAAGTAGCTGCCATTCAGCGTCTTGGTTTTGGCAATCTTAACAAAGTAGTACTATGCTTTGAACGCATCTTCTGGGACCCTAATGCCAACCTGTTTGGCCATGTAGGCAGCACAACGGCCAGTCGAGGTGAACTCTTCCTCTTCTGGAATCTTTATCGTGCCCCTGTTCTGCTCGCTCTCGTCGCTGGAGAAGCAGCTGCCATAATGGAAAACGTCAGCGATGACGTCATTGTGGGACGTTGCATCGCCGTCCTGAAAGGCATTTTCGGCAACAATGCTGTACCTCATCCCAAGGAGACAGTTGTGACACGCTGGCGAGCTGACCCCTGGTCACGTGGTTCCTATTCCTTCGTTGCTGTTGGCTCCTCTGGAAGTGACTACGACATTCTGGCCGCCCCAGTCACACCACAGCCAACTGGTGCTCAGCAGCCACCCCCAAATGGAGCTAACAATCAAGCTGCTAACCAGCCACCTCCGAGGCTCTTCTTTGCAGGGGAACACACTATCAGGAATTACCCAGCCACAGTCCATGGTGCCTTCTTGAGTGGACTACGGGAAGGAGGCCGTATATCGGACCAGTTTATGGGCTGCCCGTATGCACCACCTCCCAGCTCTGTTCCACGTCAACCTCCCGAGACCGGGCCAGTAGGTTCTATTCACTCAGCGACTGCCGCCTCTACAACAGGTTCTGGGCCTCAAGGTCCAGTAATTGGAGCTGCAGCACCAGGTTCAGCTCCTGTCGGCACCGTGTTGGGCAGCTCTCTGCTCGGTTCTGTGCCACCTCCACCAGCCAGTGCCTGACGACTGCCTCCATCCCTTCCATGAGGAGGCAGTGTTTTGAGCAAAGGCAGTCCTCTTCAGCGTGTGCTGAAATTTTGAGCGATCTGCCATCCCTGCCAAGATGGTGATTAGTCATCTTTGTGTTGACATAGTTCATAATTACATTAATTGAAGTTGTGTTGTTTCTTTCACCTTAAGTTGAATCTTGTAATTGCATCATGTTCATTATTGATCTACATCATTTCTTGAAGCAAAATGTTAATTTCCTGGCTTGATCTTAATTTGTATATGTTCATTTATGACATGATTGAATGGTATATTCCGCTTCGGAACCATCAGCATAAATATTAATAATTAATTCTATGTTTTAGCCTATTTAGTGTTAAATTCTTTATAATTGTGTAAAGAATAATTATCATTCATATTAGTATACAGAATTTGTGATTACTTCTTCCCTTGTTAAAGGAAGCATGTTTTCATGCATTGGATGTGAATTTTCAATTGATGTCATTTGTGTGATAGTGACTCTGTATTTGTGCTGATTATTATTTTGTATATTTTGGATTCTCAATGTACTGGTTAATCCATTGCTTATTACACTTAAAAGTGGAACTGTCAATATCTGCATTTTACAATTTAGGTGTTCCTTACAAGAACCAAAAATATGTTGTTGTTCTTCTTAATCCAGCTAAAATGACAGTATATGATATTGTCCCTAATGTATTGTAGTGAATAACTCTGCTTTTACATGAAACAGACAGGATTTGTTAACTTTTACTAAATAAATCCAGATCATTCATTGCTCTTTGGATGACAATGAAACAATAGAGTAATCAGACTGGTCTTGTAAACAACTGTGTGTTTTTTTTTTTTTACTTTAATTCCCACCTTATTTATATGTATCACTTCACTGTTGTGTCATGATACAGTCTATTCCAATATTGTTGGTGTGGTTGACATCTCCCTTTTTATGTGCCCAGTATATTGGATCTCTTGTCAGGGAATTCATTTAATGTATAATACTTGGCCTATCTTAAGGTCTCTAAGTCTGCTTTATGAATGCTTACATGGCATTTATCATCAAAGCTGTTTTCCGAGACATTGTGGTGGTTATGTACTTCATGGTTTTGTACATATTTAGTCTGGTAATTTGGGCCATTCTGCGGTTTATACCACTGTTATTATATTGAGTGATGTTAGATTTTGGTGCATTTTTACACGGCACTTTGAGTCTGTAAGATGCCCGATTTTGCATGTTTGTCATGCGGTAGAGTGGAATATATTTTATTTAGGGAATGCAATGAAGGAGAAAGATTTATTTTATCTTTAGTTTTTATTTTACTCTGGATTAATGTTTTATTTTACTGATCAGGTTTTTACATCCCATACATGTCTTGCTACTGTGTGACCTAGCAGTAACCATGTCCTTTTACTTTTGGGCTCTTTTGGAGATAGCCATTTCATTTTTCTGGGCGAGTCCTTACCTTTTTCCTTTCATTTGATACCTGTCCACTAGTTACACATTTTGTCCCTGCTTTATTTTCTTCTTTGCCTTATATCATTATTGAGGAGCTTTTTTTTTCCTGCGGGGTCTGTAGCTTCCTTGTGGTGCATTATATAATTTTTAGAATAATATCAAAAGATATCATCTCTAAGGTAAACAAGGTATATGCCAATAGTTTTCCTCAACGAGAGAATGAGTGGGGACACTAGCCCACCTCTGGTACTAAGTACGCAAATTGTATGATCTCTTGAAGGTCGCTAGGAAGGTAATATGTTGACAGTCTTCACACATAGCCATTTCAATCAATCAATCAATACTGATCTACGTTTAGGGCAGTCGCCCAGGTGGCAGATTCCTTATCTGTTGTTTTTCTAGTCTTTTCTTAAATGTTTTCAAAGAAATGGAAATTTGTTGAACATCTCCCTTGGGAAGTTATTCCAATCCCTAACTCCCCTTCCCATAAATGAATATTTGCCCCAATTTGTCCCCTTGCATTCCAACTTTATCTTCATATTGTGATCTTTCCTACTTTTAAAGACGCCACTCAAACTTATTCGTCTACTAATGTCATTCCATGCCATCTCTCCACTGACAGCTTGGAACATACCACTTAGTCGAGCAGCTCGTCTTATATCTCCCAATTATTCCCAGCCCAAACTTTGCAACATTTTTGTAATGCTACTCTTTTGTTGAAAATCACCCAGAACAAATCAAGCTGCTTTTCTTTGGATTTTATCCAGTTCTTGAATCAGGTAATCCTGGTGAGGGTCCCATACACTGGAACCATACTCTAGTTGGGGTCTTACCAGAGACTTATATGCTCTCTCCTTTACATCGTTACTACAACCCCTAACTGCCCTCATAACCCTGTGCAGAGATCTGTACCCTTTATTTACAGTCCCATTTATGTGATTACCCCAATGAAGATCTTTCCTTATATTAACACCTAGATACTTACAATGATCCCCAAAAGGAAACTTTCACCCCTATTAACGCAGTAATTAAAACTGAGAGGACCTTTTCTATTTTTGAAACTCACAACCTGACTTTTAACCCCTGCTGTCCATCTCACAACATTATCGAGGTCACGTTGCATTTGCTGACAATCTTGTAACTTATTTATTACTCTATACAGAATAACATCATCTGCAAAAAGCCTTACCTCTGATTACACTTCTTTAATCATATCATTTATATATATAATAAAATCTAAAGGTCCAATAATACTGCCCTGAGGAATTGCCCTCTTAATTATTACAGGGTCAGATAATGCTTCACCTACTCTAATTCTCTGAGATCTATTTTCTAGAAATATAGCGACCCATTCAGTCACTCTTTTGTCTACTCCAATTGCACTCATTTTTGCCAGTCGTCTCCCATGATCCACCCTATCAAATGCTTTAGACAGGTTAATCGTAATACAGTCCATTTGACCTCCTGAATCCAAGATATCTGCTACATCCTGCTGGAAACCTACAAGTTGATCTTCGGTGGAATAACCTTTCATAAAACTGAACTGGCTTCTAGTGAACCAGTTATTAATTTCACAAACATGTGTACTATAATCAGAAGGAATGTCTTCTGAAAGCTTGCATGCAATGCATGTCAAACATATGGCCTGTAATTTTCAGCTTTATGTCTATCACCCTTTCCTTTATACACAGGGCCCTGTTTCATAAAACATCTTTCACTAATATTATTAGTAAGAAACCAATAATATTAGTATTATGTTTCATAAAATTATTAGTTAATAATATTAGTTATTAGTTTATGAGTCAAAATTATTAGTAGATGTTCCTAATAATATTAGTAAATTGTTTCATAGACAACATGACTAATAAAAGTCACTCATAATATTAGGATTATTTACATGAGTGTATTTTGACTCATAATTCATATTATTAGTGAAACCAAAGTAAGCGGTATTTTAATGTTTTGGCATAAAATCATGAAGATCACTGAAATGGTCAACTCTGATTCAAATAGTGATAAGGAACGAGTGTAGGTATTCACCGTTCAATAAATGTTACGTCAAAAACAGCCTGTACTGACATGTAACAAACATATGAATACCATTACAATGGGAGATTCAGGTTAGATTACATAACTTTTGAGTATTTGCTTGATATGATTGGTAGGTAATAGAATGTTCCACTGCAAGGAATGAAGCATAACCTTAAAATAGCAGCTTCACATTGCACTCCACCGGTTGGCAGTGATACACAGTATCATTGTGTTTCTCTAGTGCAGTTCTGCTCGGACACTCCAAGTATCTGTTAAAATCTTGGCTTATATCACCAGTAAACCAAGATGATGCTGGTGATGATTATTGTTTTAAGAGGAAGTAGACTACAACTAGGCAACCATCATCTATAATAACACTAATCAGATAGAAAAATGGAAAGGAACCGACATTTTGAAAAATGTAGGTATCGGCTAAAGAAAGAGAAGGGCGTGAAAATGAAAGACTCTCTCAGCCTTGCAACCTAATACTGTGAGGGTCACAAAAGAACAAGAGTTGAACAAGGGAGGTCAGAAGGGTAGATGAAAATGAGCCTGGCAGAAGTAAGTTGAAGCAATGGCAGGAATCATCTCAGTGCCCCATGTTCGCCAACACATGCTCCCAAGTTGAGAGCCCTGGGTCCCCTTTTAGTCATCTCTTACGACAGGCAGGATATACCGTGGCTGATATTCTACCACCCCCACCAACAGGGGTAGTAAACAAAGATTTTGCTAGTCCATCTCAACAGAGATTTTTAAGAGCACATAAAATAAAAAAGTAAAAGGAACAAGGAGACTTTACAAAAGAAAATATTTATAAAATCCTCCTATCAATACAATTCAAGTCATCTGTTAGATGAAACAAATTCTATACATGTTTCAGCCTAATCTCAAGGCCATCTTCAGTAGTAAAACGATTGTTACATAATATACAAACAAATTAAAAAACGTAATGATGTGAAGTGACAGTGATCATGATAAGTGAGTTAAAAACACATTGAGGTGCAAAGTCCTCTCGTCTAATGGATCTTGCTGGCTGTTAAATAAAACATTATGCTGAGTAGTGTAGTGAGACCGTCAATACTACGAATAAAACGTGTAACATCTGTAATGAGAAAAAAAGGAATGTATGAGTGGATGAAGAACAAGTTAAAAATGATGTACGAAAAGAAAACTCATATGACTTACTTGTAACTAAAAGTTGTCGTCTCGAATGGAGATGACCTTGTCGGTCTCAAGTCACATTGACAACTAAGCCTGTGTGTGGCTTACTGTGTATCTGTGTCGATGTGGTTGAGAGGGGTAATGGAGGGGGAGGGGCAGGGAGGGAGGGACGTTGTGATTCGTGGAAGGGCGGGTCTTGTTCTAGAATGTCGGTAGTGAAACTCTTTTTTTATTAATGAACTGTTCGCAGATGAGCGGGACAAAGGTTTCCAATAAAATATTTTTCTTTTCGTTGATTTCATTTAAGTTATAGACGGGATTGTTATATTGGTCGATATCTATATATATATTCTCTAGTATATTAAGTAAGGGACCTTTCTGTTCGTAATGCAGGATCTTTAAATCTTGATCAATTGTTGTGTATTTATGATTTTTCTCTCTACAATGTTCGCTCATGGCTGAGTAGCGATTATATTTTAGGGCATTAAGATGTTCGGAGTATCTTACATTGAAACTGCGGCCTGTTTGCCCAATATACGTTGAAAGACATGATTGGCATTTTAATTTGTATATTCCAGAGTTAGAAAATTTTTTGCTGTTGACAATATGAGAATTAAAAAACATTTTTGTATTGGTGTGAACGGTCTTGAAAGCTACTTTTAACTTGTGTTTTTTAAAGATGTTTGAAATAGGATATATATTATTATTATTAAAGGTAAATGTGGTGAACTTCTCTTTATGGAAAGATTGTTTTTCTAAGGTGGTCTTGGGTCTATTTCTAAATTTATTGAGAATTTTATTCACGAAAGCTTTACTGAAACCATTACCTTCGGCTATTGCATAAATGGTGTTGATTTCCTTTCTAAAATTCTTACGGGATAAAGGAACATTAAGAGCTCTGAAAATCATACTATTGTAAGCTGTCTTCTTCTGTGTCCCTGGATGTAGAGAAGTTTGATGGATTGTGTTTACTGTGTGAGTGGGCTTCCTGTAAATATTAAAAGAAATGGTTTTATTCTGATTGCGAGTAATAGTTAAATCGAGATAATTAAGGGAATTGTTGTTCTCGGATTCTATCGTAAACTTTATGTGTGGATCCAGGTTATTAAGTAATTCAAGAACGGTGTTGCTGTCAGTAATGTGAGAATCCAGGATAATAAAAGTATCATCCACATACCGAGTCCAATGTTTGATCCCATTAATTTTACCTATAATGTGAGTGTATTCGAGGAAATCTACGTAAATATCAGCGAGGATTCTCGAGGCCGGTGACCCCATAGGAAGCTCCTTCTATTGGTATATGATGTTGTTAAAAGTAAAGAAGCCATTATTTAATGTAAACTTGAGAATCTGAATAAACTCTTCTATCTCCCCTATAGTCAATTTACTGAATTTGGAAAGATTGTTTTTTACTATTTCGATGGTTTTATTGACGGGTACATTCGCGTACATATTTTCTATGTCAAAAGAGTGAAGGGTGTAATGTTTCGGTAACGTGAGATTTTTTATTCTATTGCAGAATTCCAGGGAATTTTTAACTGACGTGTTAGCTTGAAAGGAATAATGTGTTTTAAGAAAATTGTGAATGAATTGGGATATTTTATACGTCGGACTACTTCTGAAGTTCATAACTTGCAATGGAACAAGGAGAGTTATAGTGTGGAAAAGGCTGTGAATAGTTGGCGCTTTAACTCACTCACTTTCCTTAAAGAAATTTTCTTCTCACATTATTTTCACTTCTTTTATCCATTTTCATATGTATTGAAGTCTCAATGAAAATATCAAGTAAGCCTTTTGAGTATGTGGATTAATAGTCGGTTGTAGTCAAGCATTAGCCTACGAGTTCTAATATTATTAGCTATTAGAACTCATAAAAATAATTATTAGTTAACTAAATTCTGTTTCATAAAGATTTACACATGACTAATAAAATATCTTCACTAATAATATTAGTTCATTAGTCAGCTGATACAAATGGAGGTTGGATTTGTTCTCAGCAGTAGGCTAATGCTTGACTACAACCGACTATTAATCCACATGTTCAAAAGGCTGACTTGATATTTTCGTTATTGTTACTTCAATACATATGAAAATGGATAAAAGAAGTGAAAATAATGTGAGAAGAAAATTTCTTTAAGGAAAGTGACTGAGTTAAAGCGCAAACTATTCGCAGCCTTTTCCACACTATAACTCTCCTTGTTCCTTTTACTTTTTTATTTCATGTGCTCTTAAAAATCTCTGTTGAGATGGACTAGCAAAATCTTTGTTTACTACCCCTGTTGGTGGGGGCAGTAGAATAACAGCCACAGTATCCCCTCCCTGTTGTAAGAGGCGACTAAAAGGGGTCCCAGGGCTCTCAACTTGGGAGCGTGTGTTGGCGAACATGGGGCACTGAGATGATTCCTGCCATTGCTTCAACTTACTTCTGCCAGGCTCATTT
Organism: Anabrus simplex; assembly: GCF_040414725.1. Taxonomy (NCBI): domain Eukaryota; kingdom Metazoa; phylum Arthropoda; class Insecta; order Orthoptera; family Tettigoniidae; genus Anabrus; species Anabrus simplex. The sequence continues at coordinate 430,810,224 of NC_090269.1, read as the reverse complement.
TCATCTACCCTTCTGACCTCCCTTGTTCAACTCTTGTTCTTTTGTGACCCTCACAGTATTAGGTTGCGAGGCTGAGAGAGTCTTTCATTTTCACGCCCTTCTCTTTCTTTAGCCAATACCTACATTTTTCAAAATGTCGGTTCCTTTCCATTTTTCTATCTGATTAGTGTTATTATAGATGATGGTTGCCTAGTTGTAGTCTACTTCCTCTTAAAACAATAATCATCACCAGCATCATCTTGGTTTACTGGTGATATAAGCCAAGATTTTAACAGATACTTGGAGTGTCCGAGCAGAACCGCACTAGAGAAACACAATGGTACTGTGTATCACTGCCAACCAGTGGAGTGCAATGCGAAACTGCTATTTTAAGGTTACACTTCATTCCTTGCAGTGGAACGTTCTATTACCTACCAATCCTATCAAACAAATACTCAAAAGCTATGTAATCTAACCTAAATCTCCCATTGTACCGGTATTCATATGTTTGTTACATGTCAGTACAGGCTGTTTTTGACGTAACATTTATTGAACGGTGAATACCTACACTCGTTCCTTATCACTATTTGAATCAGAGTTGACCATTTCAGTGATCTTCATGATTTTATGCCAAAATATTAAAATACCGCTCACTTTGGTTTCACTAATAATATGAATTATGAGTCAAAATACACTCATGTAAATAATCCTAATAATATGAGTAACTTTTATTAGTCATGTTGTCTATGAAACAATTTACTAATATTATTAGGAACATCTACTAATAATTTTGACTCATAAACTAATAACTAATATAATTAACTAATAATTTTATGAAACTAATATTATTAGTTAATATTATTGGTTTCTTACTAATAATATTAGTGAAAGATATTTTATGAAACAGAGCCCAGGGGCTACTATAGCAACTCGCCATTCGTTTGGTATAGCTCCTTCAAGCAAACAATAATCGAATAAGTACTTCAGATATGGTACTGTATCCCAACCCATTGTCTTTAGTATATCCCCAGAAATCTTCTCAATTCCAGCTGCTATTCTAGGTTTCAAGTTTTTTATCCTATTGTAAATGTCATTGTTATCATATGTAAATTTTAATACTTCTTTAGCATTAGTCTCCTCTATCTGGACATTATCCTTGTAACCAACAATCTTTGTATACTGCTGACTGAATACTTCTCACTTTTGAAGATCCTCACATACACACTCCCCTTGTAACCAACAATCTTTGTATACTGCTGACTGAATACTTCTCCCTTTTGAAGATCCTCATATACACACTCCCCTTCTTCATTAATTATTCCTGGAATGTCCTTCTTGGAACCTGTTTCTGCCTTAAAATACCTATACATACCCTTCCATTTATCACTAAAATTTGTATGAATGCCAATTATGCTTGCCATCATGTTATTCTTAGCTGCCTTCTTTGCTAGATTCAATTTCCTAGTAAGTTCCTTCAATTTCTCCGTACTTCCACAGCCATTTCTGACTATTTCTTTCCAATCTGCACCTCCTTCTTAGTCCCTTTATTTCCCTATTATAATAAGGTGGGTCTTCACCATTTCTTAGCACCTTGGAGGGTACAAACCTGTTTTCACATTCCTCAACAATTGCTTTAAACCCATCCCAGAGACTGTTTACAATTTTATTCACTGTTTTCCACCAATCATAGTTACTTTTTAAAAACTGCCTCATGCCTGCTTTATCAGTCATCTGGTACTGCCTAATAGTCCTTCTAACACTTTTATTTTTAACTACGACAAAAACAGCTTCATGATCACTAATGCCATCTATTACTTCGGTTTCTCTATAGAGCTCATCTGGTTTTACGCAGCACCACGTCCAGGATATTTTTCCCTCTAGTTGGTTCCATCATTTTCTGAATCAGCTGTCCTTCCCATATTACCTTATTCGCCATTTGTTGATCTTGCTTCCTGTCATTTGCATATCCTTCCCAACTGACATTTGGTAAATTCAGATCTCCCGCTACAATCATATTTCTTTCCATGTCGTTTCCTACATAGCTGATTATCTTATCAAATAATTCTGAATCCGTGTCAGCACTACCCTTTCCCAGTCTGTACACTCCAAAGGCATCAAGTTGCCTATTATCTTTAGAAATGAGCCTTACACCCAGAATTTCATGTTTTTTCATCCTTAACATTTTTGTAGCTTACAAATTCTTCTTTCACCAGAATGAATACTCCCCCTCCCCCCATTCCTATCCTATCACTACCATACACTCTCCAGTTCCGTGAGAAAATTTCTGCATCCAGTATATCATTTCTCAGCCATGATTCAACTCCTATTACAATATCTGGTAAATATATATCTATTAAATTACTTAATTCTATTCCTTTCTTTACAGTACTTCTACAGTTCAACACTAACTTTCTTATGTCATCCCTACTTGACTTCCAGATCTCTGTACCCTTATCACCGCTCCCTAGACAACCCCGTTTCCCTGAATGTACCTCCTTATTATCCTTCCAGACAAATTTCCTAACTTATACGTACCACTGCGCTTTAAGTGAAAGCCGTCTGAGCGCAGATCCCTATCTCCTACCCACCCATTAGGATCTAGAAATTTCACTCCCAATTTCCCACATACCCACTCCATAGTCTCATATAAATCCCCAGTCACCCTCCAGTCAGTATCTCGCCTACACAAAATTCCACTGATATCAATCTCCACATTCTTAAATTTCATCCGTGCTGCATTTACCAGATCCCACACATCCCCTACTATGTTGGTACTTATATCAGCTTGCCTTACATTCTTGGTACCAACGTGAAACACTGCCACCTTCTTCTTCCCCTCCTCCCTCTCTTCTACTTTCCTCAACATCTGCCTCAAACTAATTCCTGGATAACACTCTACCCTGGTTCCCTTTCCTCCACACACTTTCCCCACATGTCTAATGATGGAATCCCCCATGACCAGAGCCTCAACCCTACCCACTTAATTTGATCCCCTCCCCACCTGGTCAGCCCTATCTTTTCTGATAGCTGCCGAAGCTACTTCCTCCTCCCTTTTCTCCTTCCCATGACCCTGTTCCACCTGTCTTTTCCTATCCTCTACTCTACATTTCCCTTTCCTACCTTTTCCCTTTCTCCTACTTCCACACATATCAGCAAGAGTTCCCTGTTCCTCATCTTCCCTCTGTTGTTGTACCTGGAGTGGCTCGTACCGATTTCGCCCAGACACCTGTCCTGAATTCTGATCCTGAATAGAGCCCTTAGCTTGCAATCTCCTTCCCCTTAGAACATTAGACCACCTGTCTTCTACAACTCCCCCTTTCCTTCCTCTTCCTCTTGTGACTACTCTCGAAAAGAATTTATGATTGTGTTTTTTCCTTGTTATGAACTTGTTATTTCTCTTTCATTAGAAACTTTGATTTTTAATAAACTTATGTTTAAGTTGTATCTCTTTCTTTTCTTGGCTGGTAGTAAGTTTGGTTTAGTTGGGTGTATATATTACATAGGACACAAGGAGTCCAACTTTGAACAGTTTCTTGTTTGCTCCGATCAACGATTTATTAGACCTCAATACTTTTCCACTACAGTGCCTCTCTGTGTACTAGACTTTCCTATCTTATAATTTGTTGCCTTATATTATCGCGTTCTCTTCATTTGCGGGTTTTCCGTGTTGTTTGATAATGTGTTTGGAGTAACCAAAGGGTGTGACAGGGCGTAGGACCGCAGTAAATAATAATGGCATGTGGCCTCCGAAAGGGCTAGGTGTAGGTCTTTCAAGCTGGTGGCATATAGGTGACCTGCGCATCTATAACGAATTCTAATGATGAAGAGGGCACATGCACCCAGCCCCCGTGCCATCGGAATGAACCAATGAAGGTTAAAATCCCGACCCGAGCGCGAATCGAACCCGCAACCCTCTGGACCAAAGGGCAGCACGCTAATAATTTAGACATTGAGCTGGACAGACTATAATTAGAGTGCACTATGGGATTACTTATATCAAGGACTGAAAAAGTTCAATAGGAAAGCAACACGATTTGTTCTGAGTGTTTTGTGATGGGCTATTGTTACGAATATGGTACAAACTTTGGGCTGGTAAGACTTGAGAGTAAGAAGATGAGCATCTCCGAGCTGTCAGATGGCGTGAAATAATGTTGGTAGACGAATGAGCTCTGAGTCAAGTTTTTAAAGGTAAGGAAGGTCAATCAGTCGTTACTAATCTGTATTTAGGGCTTCTCCCATGAGAGAGATTACCGGTACCAATCAGTCTTTTCTGAAATGATTTCGAAGCTGGAAATTTATTAACCATCTCCCTTGATAGATTATTTCAATCCCTATTTACTTTTCCTGTAAAGGTATATTTGTCCTCTTCAATTCTAACTACAGGGACGTTATTTTACCTATTCGGGGGATTCTCATCTGCCCTGCGAGCCTGTCTCCCGCCAAGCACTTTGCCGTAATGCAGCCAACACGTGTTTTCGCACAAGATATCCTGTACTTTATGTACACATTCACGTACTGAAAATAGGATTGGAACGATACACTGAGTACTAAAGACGTGAACGCTCGACTGAACTGATCTTTACGCTGATGAAGCTCTCAGCAGACTGCATAGGATGCAAGCCTGTGGTGCTGATAAACGCATAACAGCAAAGTGCTTGGCGGGAGTCAGGCTCGCAGCGCAGGCAACCAGGTGAACGAGAATCCCCTGAATAGATAAAATTATGTCCCTCTATGATCACTGCTTCATGTTAGAGCCTCACAATTGTAAAGCAAAAATAGCATGGCTTCTTTGCTCGATATCCCTGCCAACATTTACAGAATTGTTGGAAGATCAGTAAAATAACTTTTATAAGATAGTTGTATTTCACAATATACATGGTAGTCACATGAAATAAAATAATAAATATAAGGTTATAATTCAAGAGGATAAATAGGAACAAATATTCAGAGAAATTAGAGATCAAAATAATTTACCAAGGGAAATCTTTGATAAATTTCTAACTTCCTTGAAATCATTTAAGAAATGACTAGATATAAAAGTGATAGGGAATCTGCGACCCAAACGGCAGACTTAAATTCGAATCAATGGTGACTGAATGAAACATGGCTGGGTGGAGTAAGATTCTTACCTTTCCAGATTTTCCTCAACTGAATAAGAAGTTTAATCTGTCAGAAATGCACATACCTTGTGTTAGCTGTAATTATTTTCTCATAAACCAGTACAAAAGTTCTGTAATAGAAGTTGTTAGATTTTGGAGTACGAGTGCTGGAATCTGTTTTCTCTTAGTTTGTAGCAATGTGTAGCTACATTTCTCTCTGTTGGACATCTAAATTTAATGATATAGGGAGTTGTTTGAGAGTTGGTTTTCTAGGCTGCTTCATAATCGTAAGTGTCGGAATAACTGTTTGCACGCCTCACTGGGTTGTTAGAGTAAAAATTAGTACTTATCATGCACTCATCTTTCGTGAGAATATACTGTTCTTCATAAGAATAACGTTCTGGAAATTTTACTCACTAGCTGAGTATAAACTCATGCTTTCGCATTCCATCGTAAACACCAGAAAAGACCAAGATAAAACAGAACAGGACCAAATAGCTCGGCGAAGGTGGAATCTTACGTACTAGTTATGACTCAAGGAATGCAGGATTTTGGCAGCAAAGATCAAAACAGAGTGGATAATGTCAATGGAACAGGCAGAGACGAGGATCACGACAACAATGCTTCACACACTGCAAAAAGCAGAAGAGGAAAACGAGGTCGTTCTTCGGACAGACTGGTAATCGGTACTAAGGAGGTAGATAACGATTTATAGGCAGCGGATAAAACGGCCTGGTTGTATGTGGGAAAATTAAGGCAAGACACTACACCAGATAAGATAACAGAATACTTAGTTACGAATGGAATCCAGGGTACGCTGGAATGTAAGGAACTGTTGACGCTAGGGACAAAGAAAGCTTTCAAAGCTGGAATTGCTTTCCAACACCTGAATACTGCAAACCACTCAGCCTTCTGGCTAAGAGGCGTACTAGTAAGGAGTTCTAGCTTCTTACACAGGAAAAACGAGGGAGTCTCCCTCGAATAAGAAAGGGGCAAGAATTATATTATGGAACTCCGAAGGACTGTAAAACGTACTACCATTTATACCATTTAAGACAATCGAATAAACGGATGTGTTGCTAATCACGGAAACATTTATGTTAGATCCAATAGACATTCCCGGTTCTACGGGATACATGCACCTGCAATTACCCACGAGAGGGAGACCAGTGCTTTCTGTGGGATACAGTTGAGAAACTGAGAGATTCGTATAAAGAAGACACTATGGTAATGGTGAGAACTACAGAAATCACCGTCATTTGCATATATATATAAATCTGAACTTCAGTACAGAAGGGGTTATAGGAAAACTTCCAGCAGCTATTGCAAAATTGAACAATAGAGACAGAAACATATTTATAGCAGGGTATTTTAAATACAGAATAGACAAATTACAAAACCGAACTTATGCTTGACACTAGTAACCAAGAAGGAGGAGAAGACATATTTTGCACCCAACGGACCTAGCCATATAAATTTAGGTTTCTACAACGGAGAAGGAATAACTACAATTAAGCAAGAAACTTTGTGGAATTCTGGAGCAGCACCTATTAGAAAGCATTTGTCTCTAGCTACAGATTTCACAATTGGGAGGCATGAGCAATGCCAACCTGCAGGGAAGAAGAAGCCAAACCCCTCAAGAATGCTTGATTTAGCCAAACTTATAGAAAATGGGGAAACAGAATAGGCAGCTCACCTAAATGGGGCGGTGAAAAAATTGACAGCAGCTCTACAGCAAGCAACAAAGCCACGCAGACGGAGACGAGCCCAACCTTGGTTTAACAACGAATGCTACGCAAAAAGGAAAGAAACCCTGCTAGCCCTGTACAGAGCAAGAACTATAGGATCGGATTTGTGTTTACAGATCTATGCACACAACAGAAAGGAATATGGACAGCTACTACAAGAAAAGCGGTCAGCTTATATGGAAGCAGAGGATAGGAAATTGGTGGAGAAAGCACAGTTAGACCCCTTTATCGCACTACGGAAGAAAGCAACACCAAAGGGCAAGGAAATACCTATGAGTTCATGGGAAACTCACTGTGGGGAAATATTGAACAGCCAAAGATTTGATTACGTACAAAATTCATCGAGTCACCCCTCAGGGATAGACACTACAACTACATCATGACCCATAAAGGAAACAGAAGCCCTAGAAGCAGTGAAACAAGCAAGAAACGGGAAGGCAGCTGCTCCCGACCTGATTTATTATGAACATCCCAAACAGTCCATTGAAATGCTACTACCACATTGGACCAGCATATTTAACTACTGTCTTAGAACAGGATTAATCCCGGACAGATAGAGACAGTCCACAATAAAAGTTCTGTATAAAGGTAAAGGTGAAACAAACGACCCCAAATCATACAGATGAGTGGCACTGGAGAATATTCCCTTCAAGATCTACACGAAGATAATAGCAAACAGACTGGAAGAAGAGGCAAGTATCCCGGACTGCCAGTTTGGACTCACGCGAGGGAGAAGTGTTTGGCCTATTGGACAGACAAATCATGGAAAAAGTTAAAACATGACTGGAGTGAATAATCAGATAAAAACATTGTTGAAAAGCATTTTGAGGCTCAACACAGTTGTTATAGAGGATGGCGTCACTACTACAGAACCCATCATACAGACGAACGGAGTGCTACAGGGCAATCCCCTAAGTCCGCTATTATTCAACATCACCACAGCAGCCATTACTAATATCACTAAGACAACTCCGGGAACTTCACTTATATGCCGACAACATAGTAATAGGTTCCCAGAACCGAGAGGAAATGCAAAAGACACTAACAGAACTCGAGAAATGGGTGAAAATAAATCACCTTGAAATTAACCTGAACAAGACAATTCAGATGACTTTTAGGAAGGGAGGAAAAGCCACAATGAAAGGCACACTCTACTTGAATGGACAACCACTAAAAACGGTCAATAAATTTAGGTATCTAGGAATAACCCTGCAAACCACAGTGAAATCTATCCGACATCATGTACAAGAGAGAACAGTAGCCGCGATAGGAGCAATTTATAATATCAAGAATATAACGGACCTGTCTCTGGCCACATCATTGACCCTTCTTTAGACAACCATATTCAAAATAGCAACTTACAGCTTACAGTTAGTTTGGGAACACTTGTCGATTAAGGACCTGGCAAAAATGGGGAGTGTAAAGAGTCGATTTTAAAGCATTTATTGAGAGTGGGGAAATTTGTACCAACAAGGCTGGTTTATGAACTAGCTAAAGAAACCTTCTATGTAGAAGATATGAGGTTACAACTATCTCTGCCATCCACAAGAAGCTATACCGAGCGTCTAGAAGGAAGAATAGCCAAGAGGAGATAAATCGATTTAGATTTCTACACCACAGACGCCATTGTGAACAACAACTGGACCAGAGAGAACCAAGAGCAAAGACATATATAATACGACTTGCCATTCGTAGCTTTCACCATAAGATTTGTGTCAACAAAACCTATCACGATCCTGATGAAAGTTGTGTGTGTATTATGTGCAGTAATGAGTGTGATAGATATCGTATAACTGTGTGCCGAGCGAGAACAAAGTCTTTGAGTGACTATTTAATCTAATGCCGATTCGGGCGAACCTTTCTTCTTAATGAACTCATGCTATGGAGGTGGTGTAGGATAAACTCACATTTGCAACAGCCAAAGAATAGATTCGTATTTGTGGTATGATTGATGAGTACCGGTACGGTATATGCTCATTCTGTTTCAAGCAAGGCTGATTGCTGTCTGAATTTTGAGAATTTACTGACTTATTGCTCTTAAGACTATGAGATTGAAAATAAATATACGATATTGAGTTTATTAGTAACTGGTGTATGGTATTGTGGAATAATTTTTCAGGAGGGTTGTGAACATGTAGGGTATAAAACTCATAGAAGTCTGTATCATTTATCAAAATTGAATTGATTTGCATCAAAGAAACTGGAATCAAGATGTGCTGTTAAGAATAGAGTTAATTTAAAAGCATTTTAGGACTACTTCTATTTATGAATGTACCGCTATATATGAGCGTGCATTTCATTGTGGCGTAGGGAACTTGGTATTCATCAAACAACTGTCCAAAATATTTTTGGGGTTATGTACCTCACCATGGTTAAAGCTGGACTGTGGATAAAATTTCCTCAATCCAAAATTAGGTGTTACTAGTATAAAACATGTAGGGCAAGAAAAACGTAATTTTTCAGCAGCGACTCACTCGTATTAAGGCTACCTGTTATGCTGGTGAGTTCATAAACAAGAAAAACAATCAAAGTTTTTTCTTGACTTTCATGGTCACCCGAAATGCCTGCAGACATTTCATTGAAAGCCAGGTACTGTATAGCATAGAAATTTGCATATTTGTCTCACTCTGATTTTTATACCAGTATGTCTTTTGTTATCGTAAGCATTTCTATCTTCTTCCCTTACATAACTTGTAATTTGATTTGAGTTAGGCATAATTCTAAAGTCTTGGGCATTTCATTCTGAGACAGATACATAAACGAGAAAGCCTATGAAACTATACATGTTTTGTTTGTTTCACTCCTTTTTTTATCATGCACATATTTACATCCTCCCGTACATTGCTTGTAATTTGGGTTAGATTGATATCAAGGCCTGGGACCCCTTTCCAAGACTGATGAACAGAACAGAATTTTCCTGTGAAATGTTTGTGAACATTACTGACAGAATATTTGCCATTGCTATGAGTAAAATACAACATAATTTGCATGTAAACAGAACAGTAATTGGAACTCAGCAGTTGGGTTTATGTACATAATGTATCTACTGAGCTAATGGTCAGAAGTACAAACATTAAGTAGGAATTCAAGGATTTTTTTTCATACTACCCATAATATTTCTATAAAATAAAGACTTTAGAAAAATTCTTGTTTGAACTAGCAGATTTATAAAGAATCTATAATAGGCCTACATCCCATAATTCAGTCCCACTTCATATGTTGTTTGTGAGGAAATGATAAGTTAAACAAAAATCATTCTTGCATTGCTGATAGGAACAAGTCAAAGGCTGTGAGGTTATTCATGAATGGAATAATCAGTTCATGTTCCTCCTTGAAACTAAAAGTTGACACTGCTCTAACTTGTATACGAGAAATATAAGATTTAAATGAAATATTTATTTGCTTCAGACAGTAGCATAAGTAGGCCTAATTAACAGTGGCGGCTCGTGAAAAAATCGTCCTACGTGCTACAAAAAACAAGCTAAATACGCTGTTTTAAATCTGCATATTGCCATGATGAACAACGCATACTTCAAACTTGGTAATACTACTACTACTACTACTACTACTAATAATAATAATAATAATAATAATAATAATAATAATAATAATAATAATAATAATAATAATAATACAACTTTTCTCACAGTTTATAACTCAGAACAAACAAAAACAACATTAATTTGGAAGCAGATGAATTCTTCGACAACTGTCTACGAGATAAATAATTCCTTGGAGAAATATTGTTTTTACTAACCTAATGGCGCAACTTACATCAGTGCAAATAGAATCGTGGGAATATAGATCCCCACTAAGAACACTAATTTAATTTCACTTTATATACATTGCAGTGGATAAATAATTTGATAAATCTTCGTATAAACTTTAGCACTAACACAATGACAGAAAAAACACGCACCAGTAATATAACCGCGAGATTAAAAACTGCACAAAGCAACTGAAAGAGCTGCCAACTGATTCATTGAGACCTCCCCTATTACCAGAGTAAATGTCCGGTTCCATGGCTAAATGGTTAGCGCGCTGGCCTTTGGTCACAGGGATCCCGGGTTCGATTCCCGGCAGGGTCTGGAATTTTAACCATCATTGGGTGTACGTGTTGTCGTCATCATCATTTCATCCTCATCACGACTTGCAGGTCGCCTACGGGAGTCAAATCAAAAGATCTGCATCTGGCGAGTCGAACATGTCCTCGGATACTTCCGGCACTAAAAGCCATACGCTATTTCATTTCACCAGAGTAAATTACATTGTAATGCGGGATAACATTTAGGGTCAGTCAAAGATTCTTTGACTCACCTACGAATTCCTTATTTTTGACACAAAAGGAAGATGGATATTTTAATAAGCATGTGTGAGATAGATTGCCTCCACTTACGCTTTACTTTCGAACCCAGAAGATGCTACTCTCTAGTGGCCGATTCGCTTACCACATTCAACATAAGCACGGCCGACTGGATCCCTCGCTGCGCTCCGGGTAGCAGGAGACATCGAGTAATTCTACCCCCTTGCGGGAGAGGAAGTAACTATAAACGGGATCAGTGAAAGTTGATCCCGGTTTACGGTATACTCCGCCGGCTAGGGGGAGTGTTGCAAGCTTGGCTGCGCCTGCGTATTGCTTCCTTCAGGCTACAGGCAAGGGCTCACTTCACATGAGCACGAGCCTTGTTCCCCGGGAGAACGGCGCTAGGTGTTCGGCAGATCTCGTCCTGATTTTCACAAAACACAAATTCATATCGTACTCAAAACAACGAAAAGGCACCAGGATAATTGTACTGTACATAAATAATATTCCTTACAGTTCCAAGCTACGTGCTGGAGCCCGGTAGCACGTACTGACCGGCCGCCACTGCTAATTAATTACATTTATTTTCTACAAACATTGCTTCAAGTTACCGGTACCTGGTGCCAAGAATAGAATTCAGATATTAAAATGTAATTAAGTTAGAATACATCAAGAAGCTCATTTAGTTGTTGAACATGATATATTAAGAAAAGGAAAACATTAAGAGATTTAATTTCAGCTCATATGTCATTTTGTTTATTTTATGAATTGTGTAAAACTGACTAGAAATATTTTTTCACTTTCTCATGGTTATAGAAATTCATACATAATGCTGTATTCTGAATATTGTGCTGTACCCCTCTAGAACAGCCTAATCACAATGTTCCACTGAGAATGAAGCAGTAGCATAGCCAGGATTGGCCAGTTGTAGGGGGGGGGGGGGTTCAGTTACAAAATGATGCTGGAATATAAAGGCAGTACGTGTGTGTGGGGGGGGGTTGCATTCATGACTTGTCATTACAAGGTTACTGATGTAAGTAAGTTAATTATCGTTTTCAGATTTCAGTACACTAAAAGAATTTACATTAAAATACGGAACAAAAACAATATGGCCAAGCGGATGATATGTTCAGAATCAAAGTCATTAGAAAATAGATTCTACAAATCTGTTGGTTCTACAGTTATGTCTTAATGTTTATTTAGTTTATTGTCGGTAAGCAACCCCCCTTCACTGCACCTTGCCTACACCCCTTGAACAGCAGCGGCTGCTGAGGAGAACTGGCGGAGGGGCACACTACTTTTTCACAAATTTACGTTCTCACTAAGCACACAGGAGTAAAGAAATGCATACCCGGATACACATCATACAATGTTAAATACTTGATCATTACTCACCTACTTCACTGTCATCATCTTCATTTTAAGAGAAAGTGTGGAATGAAATGTTGGTGTCCATTCGAAGAAGGCAGCTATCCAGACTCATCATCACCCTAAGTATCTTGAACTATTTAAATGTACAGCACCTACTGTCACTAACGTATCTTGAACTATTTAAATGTACAGCACCTACTGTCACTAACGTATCTTGAACTATTCAAATGTACAGCACCTACTGTCACTAAAATATCTTGAACTACTTAAATGTACAGTACCTACTGTCACTAATGTATCTTGAACTATTTCAGTGTACCTACTGTCACTGAAGTCTATCTGAAATACGTTCACAGCGCTGTATACATTATGGAACTACCGTTGGATGGCCTTGTAATCCAGAAACCCATTAAAATTACTGTACCGACTGATAGGCCTACTACTGAGTCTACAGGACGAATGAAGTACAGTCTACTCGCCCTGGCCATACAAATGAAGAATACGGTAGGGCCTAGTTCAACGACCGCAGTGTTATCTCTTTATTTGAACACGAGTTCCATTCTTCTATGCCTTAAATTCACAAACTTAGAAATGACTTTATCGTCAAAGTCAGGCATATCGTTCATAAGGTCTTTCGCAAAAGAAATCATTGCCAGAGCAGGTAGTCGTTCTTCGGTCATTGTGTTGCGTAGAAATGTCTTAATACGAGCCAGTGTCGAAAAACAGCGCTCTGCTTCGGCTGTGGACATGGATGTTCTCATAATTATCCTGAGAAGCTTTAGCGTTTCTTTGAACGTTGATTTCAGATTATTTTCTAAAATAAAAGCGAGGAGTGGTAGAGCTCTTTTGACTTGCCTGAAATCTGTCCGTTTATAAATCACTTCTAATTCCGTCTTTAGCCTTTCTTTCTGCAACATTGGATAACACAGTAGAATTTAATACATTTTGTGGAAAGTTTATAGAGAATTTGTAAAATGAATCGGAGTACAGTAGTGTTGCAGCTTCAACATACCCAGTAAATGCAAACCTATCATATACCTGATTCATTACAACGTCACATACTTCTTTCGCTGCAATGGTCCTTGTGTCACCTGCTCTACGTCTTTTATCGGAATTATTGTAGTCCGTGAGATCACATGAAATTGTATCTAAGTTTTATTTCTTCACGTTGTTGTGTTACACACTTTGCGAAGTCAGAAATAGCCTTTTTTGTTTGTACTGAATCTGTTTCGCGTTTTTGTAGTTGATTGTACAAAATGTCAACATGCGGCATTAATTTGTGAAAAATAGACAACCAGAACATGAATATGGTATCCTCGAGAGCACGTCGCAGTCCACTGGCTTCATTTAAGCTAACAGACGTTTTACCTTCTTCTTCTATTCTACAAAAGCACTGAATCAGTTTATCTCTATTCTCGTAAACTATATTCACCGTACGAATGTTGTAGTTCCAGCGAGTAGTGATTATCCGAGGGAGTCTAGTCTTCATTATTTCATTCAAGAGGTCACTTCTGTGAGACGAGTTGGAAAAAAAGTTGGAATTGTGGACAAGTTACAGAAAAACCGTTTGACTTGGGGATTGTACGAACAAGCCTTCTGCATAGTCAAATTTAGTTTGTGTCCATAAAAATGAATGAAATGTGCATTAGGGTAGTGTACTTTCAATTTCGTCTGCACACCGCCTGCCCTTCCGTTCATTACTCTAACCGCCTGCCCTTCCGTTCATTACGCTGGCTCTATCATAACTCTGACAAATAAGTTTATGTGGTGTGTCCCTAAATATGGGATTAATTTGCTCTAACAGACATTGACTCAATCCATCCGATGTCCTGTCGGTTGAATTCATAAACTCCCAGAATCTTTCATGGACGTGACCCTCTAATTTATATCGAAGAACAAGTACCAATTGGCATTTGTTTGAAACATCCGTTATTTCATCTGCTTCTATTGCAGCGAATTCGGATTCCCCAATTTCTGACGAAATTTGTTCCCTGCACACATTCAACATACAGTCACGAGTCGCGTCTGAATGGTCTTTGAAGTACCTTTAAATACAGAAGCTTTGGCCAGGTGTTCATTCATAGCAACGACTATTTCAGCCGTAAAATTAATGAGACCTTTGAAAATTCCAGGATTTTGAAAATTTTCTGTCTCATCATGGCTACGGAGTGCCACTTCAAATACGCCACAGAATTGTATGCACTGAATAATTCTGCTAATATGTGCCTATTTTTCCTAACCTGATCATTGTGTTTGTTATTGGATTGGCGATAAGCAGAATCCAGTTGAGTCGCTAAATTAACTTTCCCTAGCACAGCTAATTGCATGCATGAATTGATATGTTGGGAGGAGCTTTCGTATGTTTTAATTTCTTCTTTCAAGTGTTTGAGATCTGTTATTCCGGTTTTCGTCCACGTCAGGTCATGTCCGAATAACATGCACGGAAAACAGAAAAACGCATTCCTTGGATCACAGCCACAAAATCACTCGTATTCTGTATACATCCCTGGCTGGAATCTACGTCGATATTCACGCCCTTTATATTGTCCGGGTTGATCTAGTTGTAAATGAGGAGTTGGTCAACCGAGTGTCTTTATCTCAGTCTTTTTTGTTAGGGACAGTTGAGGAAAAGATCTATTTAAATATTACTCACAGAAATCATTGTACGTAGCCTGCAGGTTAGTCATACCTGTGTGATATACCTTAAGCGACTCTTCATAGGGATTCTGTATGTCCGCACACAAAACACGACAGATTTACTTTCAACGACACCACACTAAATATTACGAGATAGGATACTGAGTAATTTCATTAGCCAGTACAGCATGTTTATCAGACCGCAGATGACAAACTTGGAACACGATGTTCTGCTCGGTGCAATAAGCCTTCGCGTATTTTCGGAATCTTAGCGGGCTGGCTTCGGCAATGACCCAATCTCCCATTCGGTGCATGTTAAAAATTAGTTAGTTCCACGCATGCGTGAACGAAAATTACGTAAGAAAGAGTCAGCAGCTAAGCAGCATGACCGGCCAGCGTAGAGCCCGCCGGAGGAAGCAAAGTACGTGTATGATGAAAACATTGACGCTCTATCTGCATGCGGCGCCTAATATCAAAACCGAATGTATCAGCATTCAAATTGCCAGTATTTATAAAACCATGCATTAACAGTTACTTAGCTGGAGGGGCACGTGCCCCTCTGCCCTTTAGAACGAGCCGCTACTGCTCCTGAAGTGAAGAATAGAGAGAGATATTTTTAACTAGAAATAATAGGATTCTTCATTTAATATATAGTTTTTATTATAGCTATTATTTATTACTTGCCTGGGTGTGCAATATAAAAGTGATGGTTTTAATATTGCTTCACTGTTTACTTTGTAGACTACAAAAATATTAGTAGTTACACGTTTTGGAATCTTTATATTGTTAGGTTTCGTTTTTGAAAAATACAAGGCTTTTTTTGCTAATTTCTATGTTATTTGGTGTGTTTATTTCTATAATGGCCGCCATTCTTTTCCATCACGTCATATCTTTTTGCAAAATTGATATCAATATTTTTGCGAAAATCGAGAGCAAGAAAAGTTCTGTTGGGTTCAAACATTTTACATCAAATTATGGTACAGTTTCTAGAAGAAAAACAGCAATATATTATTTTCATTTGTTTTTATTTAGGTAACCTATATAAAATAGACGATTGACAAAGAGAAACAATTATTATGTTTGTTTACATGAAAGTTCGAAACAAATTTTAAACTGAGCAAAATACAAAACAAACAGTTTCTATTTAAATACGTATTCTTTTTCCTCTCAAACTTCTTTTTGACGTTCTTCAATTATGTTCAACCTGAAGCCTATCTCGTGTTATCACCCAACAGTAGTCGGCGAGCATCTTCTTGTCCCACCTACACCACCTACCTATTGCGGATCAGTCGAAACTGTCTAAAAACTGAAAGGAGCTGAATCTTGGCCTCTTAGACTAGAGAACAAAGCGTAAAAGGTCTGGCCCCAAAAGCAGAGAGACAATAACATAGAGCAGAGGTCAATTTAAATGAATTAGGTTTTTAACATAAACTATAGAGAAAATGATTTTAAAATAGGCATAAAAGAAATAAATGGTGAAAACAGGGAATACAAATCGCTTAACTTTCCAATCTGTATCTTATAGAGTCTTACACCGTCGCAACAGCGGTATCATGAACTGCGATACAATTATTTTTATTTATTACCAGACAGTGGCAAATAAAGCGCGATCCAAAGTATTTCTTCCTTAAGGACCATATACAATCATGAGGTGAAAGTAACAGCTTTCACACATTAAAAATTATCACGGCTCTCGAGACAAATTCAGAGCTCTTTCTGTCAAAACATATACATGGCTCCAGACAATCTTCAAAGAGATTACATCCCCAGAAACCAAAGACGCCAGTGAACCAAGGCTGCCAGGAAAGGAAACAAATATGGGATACAAGAAGGTAAGAAAGGAGTTGCCACAGTTACGGAAAGAAATAAACATGAGTCATTAAGCAAATAAAACGAGAGCAAAATCCCAAAATAAACATATCAATGGGCTGAGGAAGCCGGAAACAATAGCGTGATAAAATAAGAATAATGTCAAAGGCAAAAATCCATAAAGTACTGAAAAACAACACAGGTCCGACAACTATTCCACACCCACACACACTCAGAGACCAAACAGCCGAAACAGAGTGAATAAAAAATATAATATGAAGACAATTTCTGACAAGAATCGTAACAGCATGACATGAATCAGTCAACGGCGCATGAGCTAGATCTGAGAGCATAGATCAGATAGCTGGGTCACCGCAAAGAGGCCTGGCTCACCCCGTCCAACACATAACGCAATTAACTTACACGCCGCATCGCATGTATTCATATAGCATATCAAAGCGAACATAAATCGTACAGTACCAGTGTTATACCATAATGCAGAACATAAGCCCGAGCCAAACGTCGAATACATAGAGAAATTAAAAGTCACCAATCAAACAAAAACCACAAACCAACTCATCACACACACGTATAGTTCGATCGGTGCTACCTTTCGCTCTGTGTAGGAACGATTACATAACATGCAGACATGAAGAGAAAGGAAGGACACTGACATAAGTCTGCAGCAAAATGATAAAGGAATAATACACAAAACAGGGATCTCTCAAAACAAACTAGGATAACTATGGCAAGCCAAGAAACGATAAGTAGGATAAATACCTTGAGATTGAAGAAATCATATTCATTGACTCTAAACTGAGAGAGTCATACAAGATAAAATTCGAATCTTTTCTTATTACTGCGTTGATGGGGTGAAAGTTTCTTTTGGGGATCATTGCAAGTATCAAGGTGTTAATATAAGGAAAGATCTTCATTGGGGTAATCACATAAATAGGATTGTAAATAAATGGTACAGATCTCTGCACATGGTTATGAGGGGGTTTAGGGGTTGTAGTAACGATGTAAAGGAGAGGGCTTATAAGTCTCTGGTAATACCCCAACTAGAGTATGTTTCCAGTGTATGGGACCCTCACCAGGATTACCTGATTAAAGAACTGGAAAAAATCCAAAGAAAAGCAGCTCGATTTGTTCTGGGTGATTTCCGACAAAGAGTAGGGTTACAAAAATGTTGCAAAATTTGGGCTGGGTAGAATTGAGAGAAAGAAGGAGAGCTGCTCGACTAAGTGGTATGTTCCGAGCTGTCAGCGGAGACATGGCGTGGAATGACATTAGTAGACGAATAAGTTTGAGTGGCGTTTATAAAAGTAGGAAAGATCACAAAATGAAGATGAATTTGGAATTCAAGAGGACAAACTGGGGTAATATTAATTTATAGGAAGGGGAGTTAGGGATTGGAATAACTTACCAATGGAGATGTTCAATAAATTTCCAGTTTCTTTCAAATCATTTAGGAAAAGGCTAGGAAAACAACAGATAGGGAATCTGCCACCTTGGCGACTGCCCTAAATGCAGATCAGTATTGATTGCTTGACTGAAATACAAATGTTGCAAACCATTACAGACACATGTAACGTGCACAAGTGAAATTCTATTACTATTATCCGTAATAGGGTTATTAATAATAAAGTAATGACAAAGGTTTTTATAGAAGTGTAAAATAGTTCAATTAAATGGGGAGTGGCTTCTGTATTTAGAGAGTTTAGATCAATTGATGTAAGGTCCATATTTTTTGTAAGTATGTTGGTAAAATATGGATCTCTTATCGACGAAATTGTTAAAATTTCGTCCGTCCATCCATCCATCCATCCATCCATCCATCCATCCATCCATCCATCCATCCATCCATCCATCCATCCATCCATCCATCCATCCATCCATCCATCACGGAATGTTTTCTCTTTAGCTGCTGAAGTTCCGTAGCTTCCGTAGCTGTAGGTTGAGAGCCTTCATTTAAATCATTCGTTCATTTTTAATTCATTCAATCAATCACTCATTCAACAATGAATACTCTCTCCCCATATGGTGGTTATGCGTGACTGGGAGAGGACAGTGATCACGCATGCATGAACACAATTCAATAATTCAACTATTCATTCTTTCGTCATTTATTAAATTCATTCATACTGTCTGTTGTATGTGGAGTATAAGTCTGTACTGACTTTTAACGTAAACATCTTATTCCGATCCCTTTCAGATTATCTGATTAACAAAATATTTGCCCCAGTTTCTCCTCCAGAATTACAACTTCATTTTTGCATTATGATGGTCTACTAATGTAATTTCATTAAATATGTATGTTAATAGCGTGAGAAGCCCAGCTCCCTAGTCCCAAGTCTTCCCGGCTCAAAGATCGCAACACTTAATAATACTGTTCTTTTCTTTGAAATCACTGAGCTTTCTTTGAGTCGTTCAAGTCAATAATCAAGCAATCCTTTGTTGGCGTTCCATACACTCGAATCATACTCTAATTCAGGTCTTGCTAGAGACTTATACGCCCTCTCTTTTACACTTAATATTACCCTTAATACCCCCATAGCTACAATTATAAAGATATATGTGACCCTCCATGCAGTGATCATCGTGATGAACTTTCAATTCATCAGTAACTAAAATGAGAGAATGATGACATTTAACGTCATTTGCCATCGTAACCACGTCCGCTGTCAAGCATTCAACATTGCTGAACTATTTTTGTAGTCGATTCACAGCACTTGCTCCATGTCGTACGACATCATCTGCAAAACGCCTTATCTGTGATTTCAGTTCTTTGCTCACATCATAAGGAAACATAGATCTAGATTAACTGCACTGCGGAGCCCACACATTATCACCACATCACATAACGTTTCACCTATTCTAATTCTCTGAATTCTGTTTCCCAGAATTTGAGCCACCCACTACAACACAATTGTGTATAGTCCAACAGCCCACATTTTCGTCAGTTGTCTGTCAAGATCCTTGGATAGGTCAAAATCAATAAAGTTCATTTGACCTAAATTAAAGTAACTACTGTATCTTATTGTAATTCTGCAAGTTGAGTCTCTTTGGAATAACCTTTCCGAAAACTCGAGATAGCTTCTGTCAACATAGTGAGAAATTTCACAAGCATATACTGTATATTGTAACCAGAACGAATGCTTTTCCACAGCTCACGTGTTAACTATGCAAGCTGACTGGCCTCTAATCATCCGTTTTATATTTATCACCCTTTACTTGGTACACTGGTTCTACTATAGAAATTCTCTATTCAATTGGTATAGCTATTTCATGCAGACAATCAAATAAGTGCCTCTGATATGGTAATATATACTATCACAATGCCTTTAGTTTATTCCTAGAAATCTTATCAGCTCCAGAAGCTTTCCCAGCTTTCAACTTTGGTATTTTTCTGTAAATACATTTTCATTGCAGAAAAATTTTGGTTATTCGCTAGTAATATATATTTTCACTATCTTGGTATTATCCTTGTATCGAAATCACTTGACATACGACTGACTGAATACTTCTGCATTCTGGATATCCTCACTAGCCAAGGTTATTCATGATTCGTGGAATGTTCTTCCTGAATCCTGTTCCTGCTTTAAAATGCGCATACATACCATCGCCGCCTTCTGCTATGCACTACACGCCTTTCCACTCCGGCAGTCACTAATCGCGATTAAGCTGTCTAAGGCATTTGATACGGTAGATCATAGGAGACTACTGACAAACATGAGTGCAATTGGACTAGACAAAAGAGTGACTGAATGGGTGGATACATTTCTGGAAAAATGATCTCAGAGAATTAGAGCAGGCGAAGTTTTATCTGACCCTGTAATAATTAAGAGGAGAATTCCTCAAGGCAGTGTCATAGGACCTCTATATTTTCTTTGATATATAAATGATATGAGTAAAGAAGTGGAATCAGAGATAAGGCTTTTTGCGGATGATGTTATTCTGCATAGAGTAATAAATAAATTACAACATTGTGAGCAACTGCAAATTATATGGTGATAAACGGTGTTAAAAGTCAGGTAGTGAGTTCCACAAATAGGAAAAGTCCTCTCAGTTTTAATTACTGCGTTGATGGGGTGGAAGTTCCTTATGAGGATCACTGTACGTACCTAGGAGTTAATATAAGGAAAGATCTTCAATGGGGTAATCACATAAATTGGGTTGTAAATAAAGGGTACAAATCTCTGCACATGGTTATGAAAGTGTTTAGGAGTTGTAGTAAGGATGTAAAAGAGAGGGCATAAAAGTCTCTGGTAAGACCCTGTAAGAGTGTTTGAAAACTATTCAGTACAAATAATTATTATTTATTAACAGTCGGTGTAAACGCAGGCTATATTTGTATTATTTACAACCAAAGGGTATATAGGTAGCACAGTCAACAGAGTAAGCAAAGTTCTCACACTATGATTCCCTTAGCCTTAAGCATAGCCACATAAAGAATCGATATAAAACATAACAAAATTAAATATATTCACTAACATAAAAATATTGCCTTTGCTGGCAAGGTGTAGTGTTTACAGTGCACTATGTCTTCTGGTCTGAGCTATATCAAATTTGTTACTTTCATTGACCTGTCTCAGTCTCATCCTTGGCTTTGACAATATGAAAGTGACTGAGGTATGAGTGATGCTAGTAATACCATTCCTTATGCAGCCAGTCCCTGTTATGAATGGTGTGAAAATATCGCTCATAGGGTCGGTTGTTGCATGCATTTCAGTGGGCTTGGCAGACTGATATGTCATAGCAAAGGCTGCCTCGGTGAGGAAAGCAACGGGAAACTACCTCACTCCTCATTTCCCTAATCCGCCTCTTCAGCGACGCCTAGGCTATTTATGACAGCTGTTGGCGGTGTTGCAGAGGATCAAACTAGCCTTCGGGCTGAATACCCAACATACAACATACACATCAAAAATAACCTAATATTTACATTTTATTATTTACATAAATTGTTAGTCCTTGTTCACATTACCCCCGCAGCACTCTCCCCCCCCAGTGGTGATTTCACTCCACAATGTCTGCAAAGCGCACAGGAAGATTAATAACACGTTCTGATCTGGTAACATTTTTGGGTATTGGATCGCACTTATTTTTGGCCGACATTAATGGTTGTGGGTCGGTCAGTTCACTATCACAGCCCTTCAAACTAACCACCGGTTTAAGCCTGTCTATTGAAAAGTCTGTTTGTTTGTCCCTAATCACCTGTGTGAAGAAATTTGGAGCACGCTGAATGACTTCATATTGACCTTCATAAGGTTGTGTGAGCCCAGTCTTGATTATATCGACCTTCACAAACACATAGTTTGTGTGTTTGGGAGCAGTAGAGTAATGTATGTTTTAAAACACCGTGTCAGATTTTTTGCGCTGAGTCAGCAACCGAAGTCATTGACCCCTAGTAGTGCACCTATGCGGGTTCTGACCCCGAGGTCATTGAACCCTAGTGTAGTAGTAGTGCGATGTGCATTCACGTAAGAGAGCAAGCCTGACCTCACAGTCAACATCTTGGAGGGACCTAACTTCACTTGTACGGGCAGATGTCCTTCCCAACGACATCTTGGAGGGTCCTAACTTCACATGGCCTAGTTTTACGGCTAGATGCACTTCCCAACGCCGTCTTGTAGGAGAATAACCTCACAGGGCCTAGTTTTACGGGCAGATGCCCTTTCCGACGCCATCTTGAAGGATGCCCTTTCCGACGCCGTCTTGGAGGGGACAAACCTCTCTTTTACGACCATATGCCCTCCCTGACGCCATCTTAAGTTGTATGGCAATGGGGATTCGCATAAGAGAGCACGCTTAACCTCATGGAGGGGCACAACAACACTGGGCCAAAGTTTACGGGTAGATGCCTTTCCGACGCAACATGGAGAGGCCTAACTACACAAGGACCGGGCGAGTTGGCCGTGCGCGAAGAGGCGCGCGGCTGTGAGCTTGCATCCGGGAGATAGTAGGTTCGAATCCCACTATCGGCAGCCCTGAAGATGGTTTTCCGTGGTTTTCCATTTTCACACCAGGCAAATGCTGGGGCTGTACCTTAATTAAGGCCACGGCCGCTTCCTTCCAACTCCTAGGCCTTTCCTATCCCATCGTCGCCATAAGACCTATCTGTGTCGGTGCGACGTAAAGCCCCTAGCAATAAAAAAATAAACTACACAAGGCCCCAGTTTTATGGTCAGATGCCATTCCCGTCACCATCCTGATCCTCCCACCAGAGGGGGCAAATATGGCCTAACCTAGTTTTATGACCAGATGCCCTTCCCGACGACATTTTGGAGGGACTAACTGCACAGAGATCCAGATTTTTCGGTCACAATTTTTATTCTCCCACCAGAGAGTCCACATATAGCCTAACCTAGCTTTATAACCAGGTGCCCTTCCCGACGTCATTTTGAAGGGGCCTAACTACATCGTCGTCATCTTGACCTATTTTAATAGTCAAATGTCATTCCCGTCTACATTTCTGAGGGGACTAACTACACCGTCCCCATCTTGGCCCAGTTTTACGGTCATATAACTTTCTCGTCACCATTCTGGAGGGGCCTAACTACACAATTGCCATCTTCCGTCGCCATTTTGGAGGATTCTAAGTGCACAGTCGCCATCTTGGGCTGAGTTTTACGGACAGATGGCCTTCCCGTTGCCTTTATGGAGGGCCTAACTACACAGTCGCCATCTTGTGCTCAGTCTTATGGTCAGATGCTCTTCTCCCTTCATGACATCACTTTGGAAGAGTCCAACTACACAGTCACCATCTCTGGCCCAGTTTACCAGTAGATGCCGTTCCCTCCTCACAGATGCCACTTTTCGGAAGGCCTATCTACATAGTCGCCATCCTAGGCACAGTTTTACGGACAGATTCCCTTCCCATCTTGAGCCCAGTTTTAAAGTCGGATGCCCTTCCCTCCTCCTCTTCATCTGGCCGAGACCCTCTTGGAGTAGTGACAGAGCTGTGACGTGACAGCACGAGTGATTTGAAGTGCGTACTGATGGCTAAGGGTGCAATGTCGTGTGTCCATTCCTTGTCTCGTTTCTCTACGGTCTCGGTTTTTGTAACGAGATAAATCTTGTACGATCGATTACCGGATGCCTTTCCTAACGTCAGGGAAGATGAAATGAATGTCATGATAATTGGAGAGAGGGTGAAATCCACTAGTGGCGCATGGCCTTCTTCTGTCGAGTAGAATCGAAAAGTCTGCTTCCATCCGACGGACAAATAACGAACAGCAGCGTTATATGCCGTCATTGCGCACAGGATTAGAAGGCTTTTTTGGGCACATAATCCATTAATTACCCTGCTTGGCTGAATGGCACAGACGGTTGGCCTTTCAGTCGCAAACTTTTGCCTTACCTCATACACGATCCTCTTTTTCCTCCTCCTCCTAAAACGCATTCCTACTTAGTTGACTACCTCTGCCAGAGTTGTCTCCGGCGGGACTGAGCACGTGCGACACTAAGGTCATTCCGTTTTAACATGCAGCGATCACGTCGACATGGTTATGCATGATTAGAGTTGTCACTCTCTAGTAAACTCAACCTTTATAGATAGCAAAGTGTCAGGTGTAAGGAGGCAAAGGGAATGCAGTAAAAAGACAATTTTGAATTTAATGAAATATTTATTGCGTAATTATTTACTAAATTAAACGAATTACTATCGGTTATACAGCAGTCTTGGTTATGCCGTCGACAAGGTTGCTGTACTCATTAATAGCTTACCGCGAAGAGGTAGCATGTTTCCAAAATTGTAATGCCCCCGTGCAACATTTAAATTAAACAAAACATTTAATGTTTGTGAAATTAAGTTTTTAAAATATATTATACTATATATGTTATGCTTTACAAAGAAGTTAATGCAGTTCTTACCTTGTTGTTATTCATGTGTTTTGTTCCTTTGTGAATTATTATCAGGTACTGTAATGAAGGGAAAAGTTCATTCATACACTGTGTATAGTTTGCAGTCTTCGGATTAGGTCCATCCCAATCATCCGAACCATTTTCACCTCGATGCTTGTAATGACGTCGACAGGGTTTGCATAAAGCTACATCGATTGACATCACTCTGTGGAGAGGAAGTATGTTCCAAAACTCATTTACGAAAGGAGCAGCCTACGTAGATAAAAATCCTGGGGGTAAACATTGAAATCAGAATGTTTATAGAATATATTAATATCCTTACTTGTGTGAGACAAATAAGATGTTGCGTATGAGTTACACTGGCAGGCGAACAGGATGCACACTCACAGTTTTGTTTGTTAACAAGACAATTGTCTGTAACCCAATCCAGTCTGGGCCTTAATATTCCTAACAAACGTTCTGGACTGGGCATTTTAAGGATTTTTAAAACATTATATCTCTGCACCTGTAGGAGATATTTGCATGATTCTTTTTTCTTTGTGCTTGTTTGAGCATCTAGTTTTGAAAAACACTGTTTGTATCATGTCAACTATCACTTGAGATTTTAAAATTGTTTATATATTATACCATGTTTTGCGAATGGAAGAAAAGGTCTGACGGATAACTAAGCAAGTACAGTTTTCTGAAATACTGTTACATTAACCCTATTTTGCTAATATAAAATGTGCATTGCAATTAAAAAACAACAAAAATAATGAGTACGATATAAAAATAATATTTTTTTAATAATAATAGTAATAATTAGAGTAATGAAGATGGGAGCTCTTATGAATTTTTTTAAATTGATAAATTATGTCAAAAGTTACTCAAATGTAAAATTATTATTCCATTTACCACAAAAGACTTCTGAGAAAGAGAAAATACAGCCTTCTAAACAGACAACTTTACTAATATGTAAACAATCTTACGTATTCACGCAAATATGAAATACGCGGGAACATGCGCTGGGCCGTAAACCGAACATAATGAAATGTAAGAAGTTGTTTCGAATTCATATGTCAATAATATGTTCATTTGCGCGTAAACTTATAATATATCATAAAATATCGAAAATATCACTCTCGTCAAGCACATGTTTGCCGCGAGAAGCCATGTCGTACAGCTCACTGAGTGACAACACCTACTGGTGCATGTTGATCGAAAATATCGTAAAATTTCTCACTTAAACATATAAAACTGCCATCTACTTAAATACTCTCGTAACTAATACGTGAAGAAACCCGATGTAACCACCAGAATGCGTGCATAGCTCGTTCTCGGTTTTTATTGAATTGTCAGACCTTACAACGGGCTATGCCTGCAGCGCGGCCTGAGCGTCATTTCGGCCGCTGAGCCCGCAGTTAGAGCGCTGTTGTGTTAGCAACAATGTTTCAGATGTTTCAAATTCTGAACGAATATCGACATGAGATTCTTTTATACATTATTCATGATAAGGGCAATCTATAACTACAATCGGTGCCTTACTTTTAAATTCTTCAGGCGGAAATTGCGGACGATCTTCTTTCTGATAACACGATGACCGAAATTTACAAAACATGTCATAGAGTAACCCAAATTTATTTTTCTCGAAATGAATGTCTTTGTTTTCGTAAGGATACCTAATTCCGTTGAGATATAGTCTAATATTTCTTAATTTACAGTGATCAAGCTGTGAGCTGTCTTTTTCATGGTTGAATTTACGATGGGTTTGAAATTCGCAAATAATATACAATAGCGTTTCAGTAAAACGTGATGTTTTAACAGCCCAGCTATGCTTCTTTGTAGGTGGCAACACAGGATATTCATGCAGCCAGATGCAGCTCCCAACTTCGAAAACGTATAGGTAATGGTGTGTCATTTTCTACAATCTCGAGCATTAGAAGTTTTCTCGATCAGATAATTTTACATGAGGTATCATCCACAATATACGATGAAGTGGGATTTTCGAATCTACTGGTGTTTCTGTTGCTTTAAGAGAATTGTAATCACTTCGATCACGGATTAGAATTAGCTCTTGTTTTGCGTTGATTATAATACGTCTAAAATCACCTGCAAAGCCGAGGATACGTTTTAATGGTAACATATAAGAAAAAAGTACCGTCCTCATTAATCATTCAGTTGTTATTAGCTTTCGGACACCATCCTGCCAACCGTAGAAAATGACTTTCTTCATTACTATAAGAAGGGTAGAGTTTCATTGCACTTGTAATACCAATATTCTTCGATCTATCTATTCACACATTATTTATTGTTTTATTTGTCATAAGTCTGTACAGAGTTCTCCTCCATATTCACAGACACTATGCATGTGGCTACATGAATACATGGATGAGTTGATAATGAATGATTCCAAGGCTGAATTGTCATGCATGAATGAATGAATAAACAATTCTCTCTCAGTCACGGATAACCACCAACTGAGGAAAGAGCATTTGAGTCGCTGAATAAATGCATGGGTGGGTTTGTGCATGAATGCATGAATAACTCTATAATCTACCGGTACCTTAATTTCTGGCACTTTACACGGGCCGAAAACCATTCCACATGCAAGGGCCGCGCTTTTAACTACTGCCCGGTCGTGTTATCGACCCCTGGTGAGAAAAGGAGCCACCTTCCCATGGATAACACGCCCGGCTCTTTCTCTTGAGGCCAAAACGGAAGAACTCCACCTGCTTTAATGGCTGTCAAACACTAATTTCTCACCATCCCCTAATTTCAGCAGGGCACACGTAAGCGGAAATCCCGCTCCCAATGTGTCCCCTGCCTTTATCCCGTCCTCCCTCGGTTATGTACTTACATGAATGAGTGAATGAATGAATGAATTAATTAATTAATTAATGATTCCTGCCTAAATTTGTGATTCCTTACACGGGCCATTCCACGTGCAAGGGGCACGCCTACGAATTTATTTTAAGTCTACATGAATGAATGAATGATTGAATGAATGAATGATTCCCTGACTGGATTGGGGATAAATGTATGGATGGATTTGTGCAAGGGCACATGAATAAATGGATTAATTGCACTCAGCCAGGAGCTAGAGACCACCAGCAGCTACGGAGAGATTAATCCTTTCAGAGTGGATGAATGGCATTCACGCATGCATGATAAGCAAGGAGACTCATCACTCCCAGTAACGGATAACCAGTAAGTGCTGAGAGAACCCTTATTACTGAATTAAATGAATGAGTGAATGAATAATAAATGGGTGAACGAATAATGAATGAGCGAATGTTATCAACCTACAGCTACGGATCGCCAGCAGTTGAGGAAGAAACATTCTATCTATTGGACCCTGTCCCATTACATGCAATTTAACAGTTAATTCCGTTATGGCTTACTAACAATAGCGACCTTACAGTGATACTAATACTAACACTAATATTCCTTATACTAAATACCACTATTGACAGATTCTTAACTAACCGGTTGATAACTCAATCATCCACCCGTAATCTGTTCTATCCGCATTGTAGGCTCTTTCAACTCTCTTCTATATATATGTCTAATTACAATTAATAATTTATTGAGATTACCAGGCTTATACAATTCTTCGCTTATCATCCTAATAATCCTATAGTCATTCCCATCCTCACTTATCATATATTGTTCTTTGCTATTCAAAACTTTCCTTCTCACTGCTAGGGTTTCTTTACATGATTTCAGCATATGAAATTCTTCGCTGTTTTCACACATTATTTACTTCATGTCGCACTTCAGAAAAGCGAAAAGCTAGACCATATTTGCTTAGTTGAGATGTGCTTGGTCCACTTCCATCTGCCTTACCTATGCGTCCATCAATATAGAGGTAGCTTTCATGTGCTAGAGTGTATACATCTTATGATTAATTATAAGCGAATTTCATCACTGTTATTAAGTCCAAACGTAAAAAGATTGATAAGAATAAAGCTCACTTCGTACTACACTTTCATGTGTTTCTTTAATGTCTGGCATACCTTCCATTTTTTTTGTAGTAGCGTATAATCTAAATCTTGGAGAATCTGCTTATGGGCATCTGTTAACCCGTTGAGTCTTCGCAAACATGTAGTATGTCTTCGGAATTTACATAATGTTTCAAAAAATGTTCATACTGGGTTAAGATGAAGTTTGTAAGCTACGTACGTGTGTCGATCTAAATTAATAAGCTGATTGTGTTTATTCAAAAGCCTAAGAGTGATGTTATTAATGTGTTTTACAGACACAGGATGATAAAGAACTACTGACGGTTTCTCACGAATAATATATCCACTTTACTCTGTAATAATAAAGTCGTGCAGGATGTGTGAAGGATGTTGATTACTGTTCAAGTCTGTAATAATATTACAAGTAATGTTTACATTATGATCATCGAAGAGTGTTATAGGTTGAGTTATAATACTCACCAGAAAAACTAGTAGAAAGAGCCAGCGGTATTTCAAGCTGGCTCAGTCAACTAGGAAATGAAACTCAGAAAAGTAAGGAATTTCAAGTTACGCAACTGCAACAGTAAAGTTTTAGGGAGGAAAGGGGTCTGAGATTGATCTTGGTAAACAGTCAGAGTGTAGTAAATAAACAATTAAAATTCGGTATATTGATGGAATCTTACGAGACTGATGCGGTGATAGGAATGGAATCGTGGTTGAGAGAAGGGGTGAGTAATAGAGAAGTATTTCCAGAAGGGTACACAGTCTATCATAAAGACCGAGAAGATAAAATGGGAGGGGGGTGTTTATTCTGGTGAAGGAAACTTATTGTTCACATGAATGGTTTACCGATGACAGGGATGAAATATTAGGGATAAAATTAGTTTGTAATAATATGACGGAGGTGGGAATTATAGGACCGTACAGGCCTAAAAGAGAGGAAAGAGACATGGAAATATTTGAGAAAAAAATTATACTCATAAAGACAATACTAATGATATGGTAATAATTGGGGGAGATCTAAACTTGCCCGAAGTTGAATGGAATGGAGCTGCAAGCGAAGCGCATGAACAGAAACTGGCAAATAAGTTAATTTGGGAGGGAGGATTTACAAAGATAGTACAAGAACCGACACATCTCAATAACTTACTAGATGTATTCTTGGTTAAACCATGGGAAATTGTTGATAAAACTGAGGTAATTGAAGGAATAGGTGACCATAAGGCTGTAATAATGGATGTAGGACTGGTACCAAAAAGGCTTAATACGAGGGTCACACAAGACAAGAAATTGTACAGAAAAACTAAAGTTGATGAATTTGGGACTTTCCTTAAATCACAATTCAGTTCTTGGATAAGTGAAGGGTGTAATGTGGATACACTTTGGGATAAATTTAAAGGAATCGTTTGGGAAGGAGAGAAGAGATTTGTACCTGTTAAGAAGGGTAAAATGACCTCAGACCCTGTTTATTATACAAGGGAAATAAGAAAATTAAAAAGAAAATGTAGAATAGTAAACAGGAAAATCAAAGAGGGTAGGGAGAGTAGAGAAACTAGAAAACAGCTAATGAGGGAACTGAATAGAGTGAAAAAGGAAGCAAAGAGAATTATGTGAATGGCATACTTCAAGAGGGTAATGACCACAAAGGGAAATGGAAAAAGCTGTATTCATATATCAGGAATCAAAAAGGAATCCAAATTCATACAATGGCAGGAGAAGGGGGTGAATACTATTTAACAGATACTGAGAAAGCAAACCTATTTAGTAGGGAATTCAGAGATTCAGTAGATGATTGTCAGGAGTTGGAAACCGAAACAGAAGATAGAGAGGGAGAGACCCAAAGGGAAACAAGAAGCTTCTCATTCACAAGTGAAGATATTTTCAGAGAAATCCAACTGCTTCAGCAAGGAAAAGCAGCAGGTAGTGATCAAATTACTGGGGAGGTGTTAAAGACAATGGGGTGGTACATAGTGCCTTATTTAAAATTTCTCTTTGACTATGTCATAAATAATAGTGTAATACCAAAGGAATGGAAGGAATCTATAATATTACCAATTTATAAAGGAAAGGGTGATAAAAGGAAACCAGAGAACTACAGACAATCAGCCTGACCAGTATAGTTTGTAAAATACTGGAGAGTTCAATATCAAAGTACATCAGAGGAATATGTGATGATAAAAATTGGTTCATGAGGAGCCAGTATGGATTTAGAAAGAAATTTTTTTGTGAGGCACAAGTGGTGGAATTTCAGCAGGACATATCAGATCAATTGGATTCAGGAGCCCAGTTAGATTGCATAGCCATAGATCTTTCCAAAGCCTTTGATAGAGTGGATCATGAAATATTATTAAGGAAGGGTTACACGTTGGATAAAAACATTTCTAAATTCAAGGGTTCAGAAAGTCAAAGTAGGAAATAATGTATCGCAGGAAGAGGAAGTTTGTAAGGGAATTGCACAGGGTAGAATAATAGGTCCGTTACTTTTATTAATATACGTAAATGATTTAGGGAGTAATATAACATCAAAATTAAGATTGTATGCAGATGACATAATTGTTTATAGGGAAATAAATAACATTGAGGATTGTTCAGAATTACAAAGGGACCTTGAGATTATCCAACAATGGGTTTAAGAGAATAATATGAAGGTTAATGGAGGCAAATCAACTGTTACAACATTTACAAGCAGGAGCTTTAAAACTGAATTTGAATATATTTTGGATGAGGTAGTTATCCCAAAAGATGGCAAGTGCAAATATTTAGGTGTGAGATTTGAAAGTAATTTGCACTGAAAGGGTCATGTGGAAGACGTTGTTGGGAAAGCATACAGATCGTTACATGTCATAATGAGGCTACTTAAAGGATGCAACAAAGAATTAAAAGAGAAAAGTTACATAAGTATGGTTCGTCCATTATTGGAATATGCAAAGAGTGTTTGGGATCCTCACCAAGAATACCTAATAAAAGAAATAGATAGTGTGCAGAGGAAAGCAGCAAGGTTTGTAACAGGGTATTTCAGGAGAAAGAGTAGTGCATCAAAAATGTTAAAGGACCTTGGGTGGGAAACTTTAAGTAAGAGAAGGGAGAAAACTAGACTTACAGGATTATATAGAGCCTATACGGGAGAAGAAGCATGGGGAGATATCCGTGAGAGGCTTCAGTTGGAAAATAAATATATCGGCAAGACAGACCACATATATAAAATTAGAAGAAATTTTAACAGAAGCGATTGGGGTAAATTTTCATTCATTGGGAAGGGTGTGAAGGAGTGAAAATCTGTACAGATATTCAAGAAGAGAATAAACAGCAACAGAGAAAATAAATGAAGTCTTAGAGGGCATTCGACCAGTGCAGGATATTGTAAATTTAAAAAAATGTGTGTGAATAAATTAATTCCATCCCCAGGTCTAAGGAGTTTGGACAGCCAAAGTAGGGGACTGCCTGTAGGGGTAAAGTACAGTGGGGACTTCGAGGGCCCTGGGACCGCTACGGTAGCTGTGAAGGCCCTTCAGGAATTCTGAAAAGTGGTGGCAAAAGGGGCTCTGGTTAAGACGCAGCAGGTCGTTATGCTACTTAGGTTCCAGAATGGGTAAAAAATAACAAATAAATGCAATGTATATTTTAATCTTATACCAGTTGTATAGTATCATTTGAAGTAATTCCACATACTGTATATCATTTGACTATATTTGTAAGTAGTACACGAGATATTATAAGTAGAATTTTGTAAACAATATGAATTTATTAAGGATGAGCTGTGTGTTTAATAGAAAAACTTGTTAGCGTAAATTGTATAATATTGTATTATAGGGTAACCTGCCCAGTAATGGACACCCAGCCAGTAATGGACACAAGCTGGCAAAAAAGGCCTACAAAATCAATATTATCACTACTTTTGGTTTGAAGTGTGCATTAGTATGTTGCCATTCATGTTACAAGTGAAATCTTGGTATTAGATAAATAAGTTGGTGCACCTGCAACAGGAAGGAGAATAAATATGGCTGACAGCTTATGAGAGCATGTGTTTCATGTCTTCCAGGTTAAGGTGAGTAGATACTTAAATCCAATCGCATCCATTTAGATTTTTGTTTGATTATGTTTTGGAACATGGCATCCACATGAAAATAGTATAAATGTTCATGTTTTCATTTAATAATTTCAAAGTGTTGACTTTGAAGCACGTTCATGGGGGTGTCCATTATTGGTAGGTTAATTTAGCGAAAATTTCAGTAATGGACACGGGGGTGTCCATTTCTGGAAGACGAATCCCAGTAGTGGACACCCTTCTTAAACTCTTTCATTTCCTAATTACTGTTCATTTTCCACAGTTTTACTTCAGAACAGAAATGGACAAGCGTCATCCTCGAAGGGTTTTCTTCAACTACACAGAGGATAACCTGAAAAGTGCCATTGAAGCAGTGAGAAATGGCATGTCAAAAAAGGAGGCCAGCCGGGCATTCGAAATTCCAAGGTATGTGTTCGAAAATAAATATGTAAATATTGATACCTAACAACTGAACAGTTAAGTTACATACTACAGAAGTTATTTTTGTTCACTCCAGGTTCACTTTAATAAGAAAATTATCAGGAGAAAGCCAAGAGAAGAGGAAAATGGGTCCAGATCCAGTTCTTGGTGTAGAGTTGGAGTCGAGGATAAAGAAATGGATGCTCGACCTAGCTAAACAAGGGTTTCCCTTAACGCGGCACATGGTGTTTATGACGGTGAAAAAATTTCTGGACGACAAGGAAAAAGAACTCCCTAATCGTCCTTCAAAACAATTGTTCAAGGATAACATTCCTGGTGAGAAGTGGTGGCAATTGTTCTTGTCTCGGCATACTGAGGTAAAGGAAAAAACTGCCGAAGCCTTAACACGCTCACGAGCTGAGGTCACAGAGGCAGGAATAAGAAGTTGGTTCAATGAACTTGCAGTCTACTTAAAAGAAGAAGGCTATTTCCATATTTTAGAAGATCCCACTCGTATTTTTAACGCGGATGAGACGGGCTTTCTTCTTTGCCCAAAGAATGGAAAGGTTATTGGACTAAAGGGGAAGAATGATTTTTACTGTGTGGAACAAAACAACAGCAAAGAACAGTTGACAGTAATGGCTGCATTTTCAGCTGCCGGTTGGATTGTACCGCCTATGGTATTATATCCATATGTGCGGATCCCCTGCGCCATCGCCCGAAATCATCCTCCAGCTTGGGGAATCGGTGCTACTTCTTCGGGTTGGATGACAGGAGAGATATTTTTTGAGTACATCGGGAATCACTTCGTCCCCTCTCTAAAGAAGGAAGGTGTCACTTTCCCCATTCTTCTGTTCATTGATGGACACCGCTCGCATCTAACTTTACACACTAGTGAATTGTGTCGAAGCCTGGGAGTAATTCTCGTGAGTCTCCACCCTAACAGCACTCACATTCTACAACCTGCTGATGTGAGTGTGTTCAAGCCTCTTAAGACAGGTTGGTCGAAAGTTGTGAAAGTGTGGAAGTATGAACATTTCCCTCAAGAAGTCACCAGACACACCTTTGCTCAACTTCTGTCTACTGTTTTCCAAAATACTACAAAAGAGAGCATTATTAATGGGTTTAGAAAATGTGGACTTTACCCATTCGATGCAAATGCAGTAGACTACACGAAATGCATTGAAGTTAGATGTCGTGGAGATAATGAGAAGCAACTGGAGAAAGAACTATCAGATGTTTTATTTTTGAGGGAATTAGAGAAGAACATTGACGATGAACTACTGAGAACGTTCAATGAGTGCTTTCCAAATGATTGGCAAGGAAAGGAAGAAGCATTGTTGCTGTATAACCTTTGGAGATCAAAAAAAAGAGAACAACAACCAAATGATGGTGCATCTGAAGGCGAGGGGTTCTCTGAGCTAAATGAACACAGGGCAGCCTCCGCTTCTTCCAACAGTGACTGTAGTGCTGAAGCTAGTGATCAAACTGCAATGAGTGAACCAGAAGTGCTGGAAAAGTTCAAAGACTACAAAACTCCATCTCCTTTCAAAAAATGCTTCTTCTACCCCAAACGTGAGGAAAGTTAGAAGGAAGCTAAGCTTAAGCCTACCTTCTGTTGTTACATCAGATTCTTTCGTGAGTTACCTTGAGAAGAAAGAACGAGAGAAAGTAGAAAAAGAAAGAGAAAAACTGAGGAGAAAGCAGGACAGAGAGGATAAGAAGGCAGGAAAAGCGAAGGTCAAGAAGAGAAAGATCATTGAAGAGAGTGATGTAGAGAGTGATGAAAATGCAAATTTTTCGGTGCATGACGAGTCTGATGCTTCCGAGCTTACGATTAGTGAGGATGAGGATGAGGTTGCATCTTCCCAACTTTTCGATGGAGTGGTAGAAAAAGGTAATTTCATTGTTGCAGAATTTGTTTATAATGAGAAGACTAAACGAGAAACGAAGAAGGTCTTCATCGGAGAGGTGGTGGAAGTAAGTGGAGGATTAGTAACTGCAAAATTTTTGAGAAAATCCACCAAGGTTGATAATGTTTATATATTTCCTGATGTTGAAGATGTTCAATGTGTAAATATAAGTCAAATTTTGAAAACTGTGCAACCATACCAAATTGTTAGGGGACGACATTACTTCAGAGGTCCTGACTGCCAGTGAAACATTCTTTGTAGTGTTGAGGTGACATTTTTCTTGTGCTTGAGGGTCAATAAAAGTTAATTTTTCTAATTTTTAACATCAGAAGTATTTATTGTTCATAAAGTTGATTTTTCCTTCAGTTCCAACCAGTGTCCAAAACTGGGTGTCCACTACTGGTCTTCAAGGTGTCCACTATTAGCATTTCTGTATTTATTTTACAGATATGTAAACTCAGTAAAACATTAAATATAGAGGAGGAAAAGGATTAGCAGAACTGATGAGAGAAGCCAGTAGGTATCACAATAAAGTATCAAATTATCTCTGATAATGACTGGGGAGTAGCAAAAAATTATTAAAGTTAAAATTTCCTTAAGGGTGTCCAGTACTGGGCAGGTTACCCTAGGAAAATTTTCTTCTTGTTAATTTAATTTTTAGTGCTTGACAATAATGTATTTTAGTGTACCATTTGCCATCGTGGTAGACACCTCATTTGCAAATAAAGAGATTTTGATTTGATTTGATTTGATTTGATTTGATTTGATTTGATTGGATTTGATTTGATTTGATTTGATTTGATTTGATTTGATTTGATTTGATTTGATTTGATTTGATTTGATTTGATTTGATTTGATTTGATTTTAGGATGATCAGACTCGTAACGTACGTTCGGTATGTGCTCTCTTGGTGACAATCCAAGCAATGGTCCGATCGAATCGGGTTGTGATTTGAAGTCGACAATGATGGCTCAATAACACATTTGTGCGTGATGTTGCTCACAGTAATTGAGAATTTGTAATAATGCTTAATCTCTAAACTGTTCAATTAACGTGCTTTCAATATAGTCATGAATATCGCCTACTGAATAACAGCCTGATGGTAGCGTTAGCACATACTTACCGTAATAGAACTTGTTTACACCATCATGCACATTATAGATTTTATTGTATCTTTCAAACGACACAAGACCTAGACTGTGTGGCCCATAATCGAGTTCGATCGGTGGATTAAAGTAGACGGTCGTTTCAGGTCCTTCTCCGCGTACAGCGCACATTCTTTCACCGTTGATCATCACGTGCACACAGATGCTCTTTGTCTACTGTCTGGATTTGATATAAGAACATAAGATACAATCGCTCGCGCATGCGTGTATTTAATTTTTGCATACGATTTTTATTGTAATCAGTGTCTGCACTGCTTCCGAAATAACTTATGAGCGCAAATGGAGGAGGCAGGTCTCTATAGCTAGCGAAATACGACACTTTAGATTTACGTTTTACGTAGGCAACGTAATGAGATCCAGGTCTATGACCGTTGTCTAAGTTAATTTCAGCACTTTCACGTTCACGTGGGTATGCTGGCAGTTGATAGCGCATATACACACCCCGAAAATAATGAATTCCTAGTTGTTTAGCAAACGTAAAAGCTTCTTCGTGGGTTAGAGCTCGATGTGGCAGTGCCTTCAGTAGTTTATTGGAGATATGTAGATGCCAAGCCCTTCTTTTTATGGCGTAAGCATCATGTGTACTCCTTTGCCTCTTTCATACCGGGAGAGTTGGCCGTGCGGTTAGGGGCGCGCAGGTGTTAGCTTGCATCCGGGAGATAGTGGGTTCTAACCCCACTGCCAGTAGCCCTGAATATGGTTTTCCGTGGTTTCCCATGTTCACACCAGGCAAATGCTGGGGCTGTACCTTAATTAAGGCCACGGCCGCTTCCTTCCCACTCCTAGCCCTTTCCTATCCTATCGTCGCCATATGACCTATCTGTGTCGGTGCGACGTAAAGCAACTAGCAACTCTCTTTCAACTATTGCTTTGCTTCTTTTACAGCTTTAACAGTTCTTGCTACAGCACTAGCGCCACCCAGCGAAGACCATAAGTCTGCAAGTCCAGCAAACAGCGCAGGAAGAAATCCTCCTCGTTTTTGTACAGGAATAATTCTTGCATGTTTACAAAACATTGCTCTTCACTTTCGAGACATTCTCGCTGTTGATGCGCGTATTGCCTTACTCACCTCGTGTAGCTTTTCGTGCAGCCTTTACAACTTATTTCCATCCAACAGTTTTAGTTTTCTTTTTCATAACGTTTGGGTATGGTTGCTTCCCCATTCTGTACATTACTTTACTCGTCAAAAGCGAATTATGACCTGACAGTTACTTGTTGTTTCGTTTGATATATATATATTACTATTGCCTACTTTATTATTCAGTTACCATGAAGATTATAAAGCAGCGAGACACAGTGCCTGTTAGTGATGTAGTGCCGCATCTCTTGCCTAGTTCTTGTAAAACTACAAAAAGACGACATGGAAGGTTGTTTCCTTTACCTATTCGATGTACAGTATTGTACCTGGCCCATCGGGATATGGGTAGACAAATATTTCACTCACACTCATTGCCTCTTTAAATGGCATTCGCTTCGAAGATATTTACGTTTTCGCAAAGTCACTCTATCAATCGCTATCTACTATTCTACAAATTGTAATGCAGGATCTGCTTAAATGGTTTGAAATATTTTCAGTTTAAATCACCTGGGCAAGTACCATCACCGGATGATGTGCTTCCCAATTCTCTTATGTTTTTTGACGATGTCGCCACAGAACTGCAAAACGTTATTCGTGAATACTTTAGTATGGGGCGACATAAATATATAGATTGCATCTATTTATGTCATAGCTATTCTCGTGTGCCTAAGAAATTGATACGCGACAACACAAATATTATTGTGCTTTTCCAGCAAGAAGAGCGCAACATGCGGCATGTGTATGATGATCATATTAACACTAATATGACATTCAATGACTTTGAACGTATGTGTGCTACATGCTGGTCATCACATCGTTACCGCCTTTTAGTTATTGGTAAGGAAAGTGATGTTCATTATGGACGATATCGATGGATTTTGATCATTTTATATGCATTAACACTGAGTTACAGTCACCACTTGATCAAAAACCACCATCATGTCAACATCCAGCAAAGAGATTACAAAATATATAATCCGTGCTCGAAACAATTTTCGACGAAAATTTAAAGAGCTTAAACGTATTCAAGCAGACAATAATATATTTTTGAAAACGCGACTAGAAAATAAATTTTTAATTCTACTTCATTGCCCCAGTCTACTACAATTTTTTATGCAAACATGGACAAGAAGTGCATGAAGAAGAAGAGAAGCGGGATGAGGAAGAGGAGAAGCAGGATACGGATGAAGAAGTGGAAGAGGATGAGGAAGAAGTTAACGATACTTCACCATCTAAGCGTGTTAAGTTTTTAACTACAGATGTTATCGCTGAATCACCTACTACATCAACACAAGATCTACCTTCTTTTTATGAGGTTATGATCACGCCAGAGTATCGTAATCAGTTTAAGAATTGTATTCGAAATACCTATGGATCTCTCTTTGCTCCTTATATAGAAAAACACTGAACAGGACAAACTGACACAACCTACGGTATTCGTTATGAAGACGATTGTTTCTGGATAGGCAATGCAAATGTTAAGATTAATCGCAATAGACTTACCGTTAAAGGCGTTACCTATAAACCTACCTAAGGAAACTTACAAGAGAACATCGGCAATGGTTAAGTCGCCGATCGCGATGAAACTTGGATAACACATTGAGGTACACGTAAAAACGATGCTGGCATCAATTTTAGGGTGCCAACATTCATTAGGGCGTTAACTACGGGGCCTAAAAGTTGCGACATTTAAAATTCCGCGCGATCAGCGATGAATACCTGCTGGCTAATGCTAAGCTGGCACACTGCGTACCTGAAGACACGCCTATGCACCTCCTCCCCCCTCCAACTGGTTCGCCACCGCACGTTTCCCTTCTCCCCGCGCTTGCCGGCTGCTTAGCCGTTCAACGGGACCGGCTCTATACTTTGGTTCTTTTCGTACTATAATTATTGAAATCCTTTAAATAACGTTCCGTTTCACACATAATGATTATAAATAACCTACACTAATATACCCATATTTTATTAAAATGTTATATTTTCATTCCTGCTAATTCCGGTAAGTTGTCACATTTGTGGGTACAACTCCGAGTTAAGTACCACCGGGCATGGTCAAACGTGGGATAGGGTACCGCGTCATACCTACGCTTAAATTATTATTTACTTCTGAAACGCATTAAAGCTGTCGGTAGTGTACTTTAGAGTGGACATACGTATGGAATTAATGAAATTAAATCACCCACCACTAAATAAATCTCCCACCTTTAAACAACGTTAAATACCTTTTTATGTTAAGAACTTACGTGCCCGGATAGAGAATCTCAATGAATGTAATGAGATTCGGTACCTCGGGATATCAAAACCTGGTTATAGGTCCAGATCTTCTTTTTATGTCCCCTTCCCGCCACCCATTCGGTGTACGCTATCAGTTGTGTCGTAACGAAACGACATCGCGGACGACAACTACAACAATTATGAACTCCGAGTTTGAAACTACTGGCATTTTCCGTATTGCGTACTCTGGTATAAGGAATGGGCCTATACGTAGAATGTTTTTGTTTATGTTTGTACTGAACGATTTATTTATGTTTTGCAGTGACAGGCACAACACCTTTTGATTGCAGCAATGGTTGTCGAATATAAATACATTTAAGGGGAGGTTGTAGGTTATTTTGGGTTCAAAAAAATCATTTTTAAAATTTTGATAATTTTGGTAGCTGGAGGTCCGTTTTATAATGTGCATGTTTTTTTTTTTGTTGAAAAACACCCCAAAAACAATTTAAAGTCCATTTAAATGTCACGTGACTTGAGAGAGCCACGCCTCCTTTCTGGATCTGTTCTTTCAGGCCTGGGAATTGCAATATTTTTTGTCTTTTAGATTAGTACCTTTTAAATATCAAGGGAATTGGGACAGCAAGGCTTTTGCAAGTGTTGTCCAAAAGAAGCCTTATAGCGAAATAATTATTGAGAAACTGGAATGTATAGGTCATATCCAGAAACGAATGTGGTCCCGCCCCGGAGACTGCGCAGTGAATACAAAGGGAAAAATTGGAAGATGGTAAATTACTATCAGGAAAGGGTAGGCTTAGTGACAAATAAATAGATACATTACAAAACTATTATGGAATGGCCATAAGAAGAAATACCAGTAATGTGGAGGAAATGAGGAAAGCTGTCTGGGCAATTTTCTTACACAAAATTTCCACAGATGAAGTTCCCCAGCACTGTCTTTATCCCAAAGATTTGTCCTCCTGGTGTAAATATAATAGGTCCAAAGTTACAGGAGAAAGCTGTTCACGTAAACACTCATTGCCTATGTCTGTGGCTGATGTAATCAAGCCAATATTCAGAAGTCTAGCACATCCTGACCTTCTGAAAAAGTGCTTACATGGGAAAACCCAAAACTTAATGAAAGTTTTAGTAGTGTTATGTGGGCTACGGTTCCGAAACGAGTATTTGTGGAGTATCAGACATTGATTCTAGGAGTTAATGATGCAGTATTTGCATTTAATGAGGGAAATCTGGCGCGACTTCAAGTGCTGCAGCAGCCAGGTATTCAACCAAGAATGAATGCACTGAAGATTTTCCAAGATCTCGACAGAATGCGGGTTACTAAAGCTGATTTAGATGCAGAAAAGGTGGTAAAGAGGGCCAGGCGGCTGCAGAGGTCTAGGAAGAGAGCCAGAATGATGAGGACAACAGTGAAAGTCCAGAATATGGCTTCGGCATGCACTCAAGGTACTCTGAATTTTAATCAATTTTTCTCAAAATCTTACCATGGTAACATATTATTGCATTTCTTCAGAAAGTCCTTTACCCATATGTGTGAAATTCTGTATAGTTATTATTTGCTTAGCTATGATGTTACTGACTTTCTATTGTTTTGTTCCTAATTTAATCATAGAAGTTATCCAAAATTTTTATGGTAAAATATGGGGAAAATACAGTGTACTTTAAAAAATTATAGAAATTAAACTTTTCACTCAGCATTAAAACAAAAAGGTCAATGTATTGGCAAAGCATGTATCCAGCACTGCGCACAAGTTCAACCTCATAGATTTATTAGTTTCCGAAATAACTGCAGTCAAATTTCGCCAATTTAACATTGCCAGTATAGGGCTTACAAACTTCCCTTAATGCATAGGCAACTTTGATATGAGTATGACATGGAATGTAGTAAAGTTTGAATAAGACTTTTCTTAGTCTTGAAAAATAAAAAAGACGTGCATTTATATATGCAGTAGATATACAGTAATCACAGG
Source organism: Anabrus simplex (assembly GCF_040414725.1). Classification (NCBI taxonomy): domain Eukaryota; kingdom Metazoa; phylum Arthropoda; class Insecta; order Orthoptera; family Tettigoniidae; genus Anabrus; species Anabrus simplex. Next base: position 430,768,650 of record NC_090269.1, on the reverse strand, counting down.
CAGACCTGTAGTCTTACTGTACCGGTACTTTTGCGTTATAGCTGACGAAGTTCTATGTATTCAACAAATACCGATATTAAAGTACCGCACTACAGTCTTCTGGGTATAATGGCAGTTACATACGAAAAATGTTAAATGGCTATTGTACGAACTGGTACAACAAACAATTAAAGGCAACACAATAAATGACTCCGTATACATTACATCGGGCAAACTCCCCGTCAATAACTGATAGTAAACAAAAACAATCTTTGGTCTATTCGAAACATTAAAAAATAGTGAAAAGAAAACCGAAACAAAACACAATTAACAACACGCACCGGACTTTTTTTCTAATTGCTTTACGTCGCACCGACACAGATAGGTCTTATGGCGACGATGGGATAGAAAAGGTCTAGGAGTTGGAAGGAAGCGGCCGTGGCCTTAATTAAGGTACAACCCCAGCATTTGCCTGGTGTGAAAATGGGAAACCACGGAAAATCATCTTCATGGCTGCCGACAGTGGGATTCGAACCCACTGTCTCCCGGATGCAAGCTCACAGCCGCACGCCTCTAACCGCACGGCGAACTGGCTCGGTGCAAACGTTTTCATAAAGATTTCAGAAAACGTAAACTGACTAATACAATGTGGAAATTACAAAGGAGAGAGATGAGGAAGGCTGATAGAGTAAGCAGAGTGTAGCACCGGTTCTCTTTGACCGCTAAGAAGACGGCAGGCGAGGGGAGAATGGAAACGAGCGGTAGCGAACCAGAAGGAGGGGCGGAGGTGTGTCTCCAAGCACGCAGTGTGCCGACTTAGCATTGGCCAGCAGGTATTCATCGCTGATCGCGCGGAATTTGAAATGTCGCAAATTTTAGACCCCGTAGTTAACGCCCTAATGAATGTTGGCACCCAAAATTGATGGCGACATCGTTTTTACGTGTACCTCAATGTGTTTTCCAAGTTTCATCACGATCGGCGACTTAACCATTGCCAATGTTTCCTTGTCAGAACTTCTTTTCTCATGAATTTCTGACAAGGATATAATTTTAAAAGATGATCTTAAAAATATAAAGTAATACCTTTTGCTATTGACGCAAGATGACCTAATTACAAGAGGACATAAGCTGTAAATGCAAAAAAAAAAAGAGTCACAGTATCGAGAGTTTATTTATAAGCTATTTCCATCACATCAACCGACTGCACGTGGTCTCAATGTTATCTACAAGCCTTTGTTGCCGTATGTAGACGTAAAATACTGAAATGACCCTAACTTATTCGTAGAACGAATACAGGCTTCGCAAGGTGCTGGTCACACAGGTCACGAATCAGAAATTCTAGGAATAGAGAGAGAACTACATCATGCAGGTGTTATTTAGTAATGGCTCGTCAAGATAAGACCTCACCCGTAAAGATAAGCATCGCACACGAGTTACATAAACCAGCACGTCACACCTACTGTCGCATACGCGTCATTACACGCGGAAAAGATGATCTCTGGGGCCGACTTAGTGGAAATGATTCCATATGCCTCTAGCACTAAGGGGTACATGTATCTACTTACTGTCATCGCTGTGTACTCTAAGTTTGCTTTCGCACAACCCGTACGCTCTAAGACGAAGCTCAAGTCAAAAACGCAATCGAAACGCTGCCCAAGGCTTCTTCAAACCGATCAATGTAAAGTTTTACAACAAGTATTTTTCTTCTTACCTCAAGTTACTTGGCATTCACCACTACTCTACGTACAGCAATCTCAAGGCAAGTGTTGTAGAAGGCTTTGATTGTACACTCAAAACAATGATGTGGCGAGAATTTACAGCTCAAGGTTCTTAGCGCTGGAATGAACTGCTACCTAGACTGGTGTCTACCTACAACGGTACTCCTCATCGAACTATCGGCACAAAGCCACGTCTTGTTAATAATACACCACGCATGGATGGTATTCACATTTTATCAAAACGGCTCATCCGCGCCGTCATCGCTTTGAAAAATGTGATTTCGGTCGCATCAGCGAACACAAAAGGAAACACCCCTAACTGGAGCACAGACATTTTCAAATCAGGAGTGTTAAGCTTACTAATCCAGTTACATATTTACTTCGCGATCTCACAGGACAGACTATTGAAGGAGGATTCTACATCAAAGAACTGCAGAAAACAAAACATCCTGATAACTATTTAATCGATCGTGTTATTCGACGTTGTGGAACTAAGCTGTACGTCAAATGGCTTGGTTTTAATAACAACTTCAATTCATGGATTAATAGTGTGTGTACTTTAAAACTTGTGTTTTTTATTCTCTCCTTTTTTCTATGCCATGAGACAAGATTAGACTTGCAAGTCAACATTATTACATGCTGTACGGTAGGATAAATTAAAAAAAATTATATACCGCCTGCAATATCTTCCACAATTTGTATTTATTTTAGAATACTGTATATGCATTTTTATTTCTTCAAGTAAATCTGTTCTGTCCTTTCTTACATAGATTATTTCTATTGTCTTCGCTGTTTAATGCCACTACACAGTAAGAGTTTTCCTTTCGTTGCAACGGCAAGGACAAGTGCTACTATCTTCAGCATTAACACACGACACTCATTGTATAGCTTTACGATGCCGATTTTCATTTGCTACACGTCTTAGTTCAGGGTTGTTTTGACGATGAGCAATGTCGTGCTCTTTGAAGGCAGCATCTAACATACTAATACCAGGATCACCACGTGCCAAGCGGACATCAAGTTGAGTTCCAGTGCCACAGTAGTGGTAAATAGGAAGGTGGAGCTCGAAAGGAAGATCAATCACCTTCTTGATGATTCCATGCCCAGCATACTTCCTCATCTTTCTCCCAGCATGTTTCTTCACCTCATTCTACGACAGCCTGTTTACTCTTTTCACAGCCATGATAAGTGTTTATAAGCGAAGACAACTCGTTAGTTCTAGGTCCGCGATACAGTTTAACGATTTGAAATGTACGACACTGTCTCATTGAAGGTCTCCTAGCTAAACTTGTTCATGTTGTAAACTACACGTATGAAGCTTTGATAAAACGGGATCTTGAGTCCACTCACGAGGCACCTTATCCCAGATCTTCTTTACATCATTCACAGCCGCATTGACCAAAAATGCTTTTGGTATGCACTCAACTCTTCTTCAGTAAAAGTGTTAGATTCTTCTTGCATGCATAAAACTTTACGATTGCCTTGTCAACTGCGTTACACTTAGTTTCAGAGAGATATGATATGATATCTTAACTCTACAAATGTTTCTTTCACACTAACTTCATTTCGACACTGCAATTTGCATATGTTGTTCACCTCCCAGTATGCACTGCAACACAACCTATCAAAGAGCATGTACACATATCGTAAAGACTGTTTAATTATTTCTCCAATATGCTCCTTGTGAATAGTTTTAAATGATGGACATCCCAATTCATGCTTGTCGATAATTTCACACGTTGATGGTAGATACTCACGCAACCATTCCTTCTTTACACAACCCTTTAAAAATAAAGACCTGCGCTTGACAAATAAGTGTTTATGGTCATAGATAGAAAGCGATAAGGTGTTCCTTTTTCTTCCCACTACAGACCTAAATTTTTATATCTATTGTGTCTGATTTTTGTCTTCATCTGATTACAAACAGTAACAGAAAGGTGGGCTAAATACTAAACTGACGAGTTTTGGCACCCACAACACAGTGCAATCCAATAAAGCTACCTCTTTGAACATAAATTTGCTACCGTTCACTTTGAAGCCTTGTACATCAACTACCGGTATTAATGTTATTCTCATGATGGAATGATGGAATGAAGTGCTCTACTCTCTATCACGGTATCTCAGAGACTAAAGAAACATTCACAATTATACCATGTATAAAGGCTTGAGTTGACAAGGGAGTAACTTTGATAACGAATAAGTATAAACATGCATAACAATGTCAACGTATTCATTGGATGTTAAAACGGAATTTTTAAGTCGCCCGCACTTATTACGCCATAGCTCTGTTACTAATTCAAGGGGGGACGAGGCCAGATCAGCAGGAGCACGGAAGGGCATCTGACCTTAAACCTGGGCCCAAAATGGCGACAGCGTAGTTTGTCCCCTCCAAAATGGTGTCTGTAATGACGAAAGGGCATCTGTCCGTAAAACTGTGCCCAAGATGGCGACCGTGTAGTTAAGTCCCTCCCAAATGACGTCTGTATGGAGGGAAGGGTATCTGACCCATAAACTGCGCCTAAGATGGCGACTGTATAGTTAGGCCCCTCCAAAATGGCGACGAGAAGGGCATCTGTCCGTAAAATTGAGCCCAAGATGGCGACTAAATGATGACGGGAAGGGTATCCGACCGAAAACATTGGTCGAAATGGCGACGGTATAGTTAGTCACCTTCAAAATGGCGTGTAATGTTTCACTTCATAGGAACACTGAAATGTCATAGGTTGCTGACTTATTCTTACAAAATAATCATAATCTGCTACAACATCATCAAAACGTCACCATGACTACTATACTACAGTATTACTTTCATGGAGTCCATATTAAGTAGATAGCAAAGAGTATGTTAACGTACATGGAGGCTCAAACTCCTTAGCTGTGTAGCGAACAGGTACGGTCAATTAGATAATTCTCCACACTCCCACCTTGAGCCGTATCACGGTTGCTCAACTCCAATGGATGTACCAGTTGAATGGATCTTCGAAACACTCTTTCCTCTTTGTCAGTAAGCTCACAGGACCTGATCTTCCCATCTCGTCCTTTGACGAGGTTGGAGATTCTAGCTAGCTTCCAAATTTGCCTTGGTAGTTTATCGTCCCTTAGCAGCGCCAGATCTCCTTGTTGAAGAATTGGACGATTCTGGTTCCGTTGCTGAACTTCATGGAAACGATTTAGATCCAATAAATACTCGTTCCTCCACTGCTTCCAAAATGTGTTCAGTGCAGACTGTTTTTCTATCTACATCTGATTCATTTCTTCTTTTGTTTTGTTACTATCCTCAACATTCGTCTTTCTGTCTGGTAGCCTTGGTGTGTTATCATCAATAAGAAAATGTGCTGGTGTTAGCGCACGATGCTGAGGATCGTTTTCCACATACGTCAAGAGTCTACTGTTGACTGTTGCTTCAATTCCGACGAGAACTGTGTAAATTTCTTCATCATCGAACCGCCTGCTTCCTAAGGGTACGAACATACCGAAGATGCATCGCAGCTCGCGGTCGCGGTCGAGGTTTACGTCGCGGTAACGGTTTACGTCGCGGTCGCGGTTTACGTCGCGGTCGATGGAGGGTGAACATACCGGGGAGGTTTACTTTTCAGTGTTCTGAGATGTGTTTACAGTGAGTGGACGTTATGTTTAGATCTCCGCGTTCAAGTTAAAGATAATTTATCCTCTACTAGTGAGCTTTTACAAGTAAGAGTACATATTCAAGTGACAGTGGAGATAGTGATTCATTGTGCATAAGCACGCGATGGTGGCTACTTTCAAATCAGTAAACCCGCCACTGGAATTCTCATCCTACCTCGTATATATAAAAGAAGGCAGGTGCTGGGGGAATATCACAACTTATTTGAAGAACTGAAACACCACGCGGACAGATTCCATTCATACATGAGAATGTCCCTTCAGATGTTCCAATACATATACAACAATGTGGAATCAAAAATTGATACTGTGAAGTACAATAACTACCACACGAATACACACGCGGGCTCTGTGAACACCCGGGTCAACGACACAGTAGAACGGGGGGATATATCGCGTGAACTCAATCCGGACAAGCCAATCAGGAGCAAGCTACAGCGATGCCTCCCGTTCTACAGCGATGAGAACACAAACTTTTTTGTCATCGCGCTAGACCTCCTGGTAAATCGCGATGGTGAATGGAAGCGAGCATCTTTGACATGAACTGTTCCATTTACAACTCTGTGTTTGTGTTACCAGGAGGTGACATCGAGACATCGACCGCGATGTAAACCGCGACCGCGAGCTGCGATGCATCTTCGGTATGTTCGTACCCTAAGGCTTTCTTCAAACAGCTTTTCAGTGTCTGTACCATTCTCTCCCAGAATCCTCCCCACAAAGCAGCGCGTTCGACTATATATTGCCAAAGAATATTTTTACCATTCAAAAAATGCACAATCTCTTCTGTTTTCAGATTTTTCCATAATGTGCTAAGTTCTCTTTCAGCTTTCTTAAATGTTCGTGCGTTATCGAACCAAATTGTTCGACATAAACCTCTTCGTCCAATAAATCGCTGTAAGGCGTGAATGAATTTCTTCGTACTCATATCTGTCACAAGCTCCAAGTGTACAGTGCGTGTGACAGCGCATGTGAACAATGCAATGTATCTTTTCCGTAATATGCCTCCATTCTTGGAATATAACGGACCTGCGAAGTCCACACCAGTAGTCTCAAATGGTCTGCTAGGAGTTACGCATTCTGCCGGAAGAGGGGGTTCAACTTCCGAAGCTGCCTTTGCTTTCAGTTTCTTGCACGGTAAGCACTGTCTAATGATTTTATTGATGATCTGTCGTCCTCGAAGTATCCAAAAGTCTGTCCTTCAAATACTCAACAAAATTTGAGTTCCCAGATGAAATTGGGTTTTATGTTCTTCTCCTACTAACAGTTTTGTGAAATGGTGGTCACTATTTAAAATAATTGGATGTTGCTCGTTTTCATTTAAACTGGCAAATTGTAAACGTCCATCAACTCTTAGGATTCCATGTTTGATGAATGGAGAAAACTTTCTAATTTTGGACTGTTTTGGTAGTTCTGACCTTTTCTGTAGTGCTTCTATTTCTTCTGGGAACGATTCTCTCTGTGAATGTTTAATCCAAAACAGCCTTGAAGTTTGGATTTCGTCTAATTGGAGTGGGCCTAGCGTTTTTTCTTGATAGCGTGTATTTCGTGTAAATCGCCAAATCCATGCTGTGATCCTGAGAAGTTTGGTTAATCTACTATATCTTGTAATATCGAAAATCGCTTCTGTCTGTTTAGTTGCGGTAGCATGGGAAACTTTTCTTTCGTTCTGTTCCTGTTTTATCAAGTTCTGTTTTTGATATTTCAAATGATTTCGGCCAATACTATTCTGGTTTTATAAGCCAGTCTGGACCATGCTATCATGAGTTACGTTCAGATAGTTGATTTGCTGTTACCCTCGTGTTATATGATCCGCAGGGTTTTCCTTGCCGGGGCAATGACGCCACTGTGTTGGGTGTGACTTTCGATAAATTTCATGTATTCTGTTCGAGACGAACACCTTACATTCCGACGTGTTTCCTCTTATCGAGTGTAATACAATGGTTGAATCGGTCCAAAATTGGACGTGGTGTAATTCCAAGTGTAGTTCACGTTTGACATACTCCGAAAGACGAACTGCAATGATAGCTCCCATGAGTTCTAGTCGTGGTAAGGATATTTTCTGAACTTGTGCAAGTCGATTTTTGGCTGTGATTAATTCGATCCTGACATCTTCGTTTATGTTCGTCTTGATGTAAACTGCTGCGCCATATATTCGTTCGCTGGCATCACTGAAAATGTGCAATTATCTGGTCTGGTCTTGCTTGATCCAAGATCCTATCCATCATGGAATTTTAACTGTATGTAGGCATTTTAAACCTTCAGCCAGTGGTTCCACTTCTGAACTAAATCATGTGGCAAAAGCTCATCCCAGTCGAGGTTTCTCAGCCAAGTTTCTTGGAAAATAATCATTCCTGTAATTGTTGCTGGTGATAGGAGGCCTAATGGATCGTAATTTCAAGCTGCAGTCTTCAGGACAACTCTTTTAGTATAGGGCATGAGGGCTGCTGTACTTACGGTATTCCCGAACGAGAAGTAGAATTCATCTCTATCCGTATCAGTTGGAATGCCTAAAATAGATGTATTTTGGCGGACTACTTTCGTTTTTCGCCACATCTGGTTCATTATTATTGAGTTTGATAACTATTTGGAAAGTGGAATGCTGATCTCGTTGAAACATTTTTTCATCTCTGTATAAATGTCTATCAATTCTTCATCCGTGTCTCCGCCTGCTGCTAGATCGTCAACATACACGTTGTCTTCTAGAATTCTGAATGCGTTTGGATATTTAGCTTTCATCACCGTTGCTAGTTGTCTTAAAGTTGCTGCCAGCAAATGGGATTCGACAGAAACGGTATTTGTGGTCTCATTGGTTCTCAGCCACCCTTCTCTGAATGAATCATTTTAAACCAGAAAAACGAGTGGAATCTCTGTCTTTCTCATTCAGGATCAACTGTAAAAAGCTCTGATGCCCGTCTGCTGCAATGTATTTGTTGAACGTTCGTAACCGAAGTAAGGTTGCTGTTGAATCTGGATTCAGATTGGAGCCAGATTCTAAGTTGCTGTTCAAAGACAATTCGCCTTTCTGATGTGAAGAAGCGTCAAATACAATCCTCACTTTGGATGTTGCATGATCATCTCGAATTATGCATGATGTGGCATGAAGAATGTTTTGCCTCTTTGTGATTCCTCACTACAGAATCCAACTTGTTCGTTCTCAATGTGTTTCTGCATTGTTTGTACATAGCGTTCTTCGTATTTCTTATCTCTTGCAAATCGCTTTTTAAAACTATCGAAACGCTTTAACGCAATATTCCTGTTGTCATGTAGATTAGGTTCATCCTTTTTCCAAGGTAGGAATACTGTGCACCGTCTTTCAGTTATCGCAATCTGTTCATTGGTTGTTGTCAAGATCTTCTGTTCCTTGGCTGTGAATTTGCGAGTTTCGTCATCCCTGATTCCGATGCTCTCTAGTTCCCAGAATCTTCTTAATAAGTTGTCTGTTTCTGAGTGAATGATGTATGAATTTGTTTCTTTTATCGAAATCCCAGTGCGACTTCCAAATAGAATCCAACCAAAAATACTTCTGTGAAAGGTGAGTGAGTCTGATAAGCGGATGATGTCATCTTGGAAGATACGTTCATGGTAATCAGCGCCAACTAATATTTCAATAGAGATGTTTTTTTGTATTTCATCCGCATCTGCAAATTTTAAACTGCTGAATTGTTGCCTAATATCCATTAGGACTGGTCTCAGAGCTTGAAAAGTATGTGTAGATTCTAAAGCTTCTATTTTGATTGCAGTTCCCGTGGCTGCTCCTGTAAGTTTAAATCGTACTCGGTTGCGTATTGTTGCTTTACCGTGACGTTCAAGCGTTGAAATAATTAAGGACTCTTTTCCGATGTTTTCCAACTTTAGTTTATCTGTTAGATCTTTGACGATATAACTGCGTTCACTTCCGGCATCAAGTAGTATTTTTGTAATATGCCGATTGGCGTTGCGATCAGAAATCCACAATAATGCTGTGTTCAAAAACATCTCATGCAATTTTGTATTCCTTGTCTCTGTAGTATGGACGGCTGTAACAGTTTTTTTCTTTCGTAAGTGACTCCCCTGTGGTTACTGCCGTTACTGTATTCAAGGGCGACTTGCAAATGGATTTATGATGTCCTGTGTTATTACAGACTCGACATTTCTGATCTTTCTTTCTACAGTCTTTAATTTTGTGGTTTTTGCCTAAACAGATGAAGCATCGTCCATCTTTCTTTAATTTTTCTGATCTGGCTGCAACTGAGACTATTTTATGGCATTCGTTACTCCAGTGGCCTCTTCTATCGCAAAAGGGGCATGTGATTGGGTTTGTTTTTGTTTCATCGCTGTACGTTAGTTTAGGTGGATTATTTTGCTGTTCAGTATGCTTACTCTTTTTTATTTATTTCTTGTATTGACTGGTGTGTAGATTCATTGTTGTAGAGAACTCTTCTCCTAAACTGTCACTGAACTCGTTCAACTTCTCTGATTTTTCTTTGCTGAGTACCCATTTGTCCAGGAAATTCATCAGGGCATCCAAGTTACCTGCGTAGTGTACCAGGCGAAATTTGTTTCATCTGGAAAGGCACGTAAAATATCTGCAGATAAGAAGGAACCAAGCATTCAGGCATCAAACCCAAGTCCTTTAAGAGCTGCAATATTCATCTGGCAACTGTTATATATGCTTCTTAACTCGGTAGTAGTTGGATCTAAATTTTTTCTCAAGGTACGGGAGAAATTGATATGTTCCTGTTGCTGTAATTTAATGTTGTCGAAGCGTTCCTTCAGCTTCTGAAGTGCGATCTTGTAATTTTCCTCTGACATTTTCAGCCCACTGATGAGATGTCTGGCTTCTCCTTCTACCAAGTTCCATAGATACAGATGTTTGTCAACCGGCGTAATTGCTGAATTATTATGAATTGCTTATTCAAATTGCTGACAAAATCTTGGCCAGTCTGAAAAGGTGCCCATGAAAGGTTTAATTTCAAGCTTTGGTCAGCGTGGTCTCATAATTGCAGACTGAAGAATAGTTGTTTTATTCTTTGCGTCTGATTGCTGTCGGAGAAACCTAATTTCTTTGATCTTTTTGTTTGCTATTGCAATTAGTTTTCGGCCTTCCATTTGATGGTTTTCACACTCTTCTGCATCCCGTTCGTTCGCATCGTCTTCCTGCAACGCTTGTATCCGTTTCTGAATTTCACTCAAATCTAGTAGTAGTTCGTGTAATCTTTGCGCTCATACTTCCATTTCGATGTCATCATATCCATCTTCGATCGCTGTTCGTAGTCTTTGAACGAGTCTAGTTTCCGATGATCTGGTTGCTGTTCGAATGCGTCTTTCAGTTTGTAAAATGTTCGCATTTGAAACTGTAAACTGAGCAGTAGGTGCGTTAATATTCGTATTTTCCATGTTTCACTGAAATGAATTATGCACGAATACCGTTAACGAAAATAACGCACACTACGTACATGGACATAACCGTATTTATGTCTTTAACCTATATCTGTAATGTAATTGGTATTTTACCGTAACCTGAAGTTACACTGCATTCGTAAACAGTCCGGGTTTCCGTATTATGTTTTTACTACGGTTAAATCTTAAGCGTTGGTTATAGTACTGATCCTGTCAACAGAGGCTTTACACACTTGTAATATTCACTGTTTTTGCGACGCACTTTGAAACGTCCACTGATGTTTCGTACCACTTCAAGTGAGTTTGTTCCTAATGTACATAATCACGTATATTCCTTCAAATGTATATCCGTTGCTTAAGAAATTGAATGTAAGTAGAGATCTTACTTGCTTTAGCTGGTTTCTTGTTGATACGGCGATGTTGCTTACTGTTGTCCGTCTGCGTCTTTCTTGACGCTGATCGTTCCGCAAACGGGTTTCGGCACTATTATGTAATGTTTTACTTCATAAGAACACTGAAATGTCATAGGTTGCTGATTTATTCTTACAAAATAATCATAATCTGCTACAACATCATCAAAACGCCACCATGACTACTATACTATTACTTTCATGGAGTCCATATTAAGTAGATAGCAAAGAGTATGTTAACGTCCATGGAGACTCAAACTCCTTAGCTGTGTAGCGAACAGGTACGGTCAATTAGATAATTCTCCACATGGCGTCGGGAAGAGCATCTAGTCATAAAAATAGGTTAGACCATGTATGCCCCCTCTGGTGGGAGGATCAAAATGGCTACGGGAAGGTCATCTAACCGTAAAATGGGCCCTGTGTAATTAGGCCCCCTCAAAATGGCGTCGGGATGGGCATCTGGTCAGCGCTGATAATCAGGGTTCGAATTATCGGGTTAGATGCTTTTGGAAGGGCTTTAGGAGCGGGTATGTTGTCATTATTGTATTATTGTATTAAATATAAAACTAGGCTAGGCCATTTGTGGCCCCTTCTGGTGGGAGGATCAAAATGGCGACGGGAATGACAGCATGCCAGCTCCTAAAGCCCTCTCTAATGTATCTAACCCGATAATATGAACCCTGATGATCAGCGCTCTGCCATCTAAGCTCACCTGCATTATTATTATTATTATTATTATTATTATTATTATTATTATTATTATTATTATTATTATTATTATTATTATTATTATTATTATTATTATTATCCGTCTTTCTTGTTTGTAAACAGCGTGGTGTTAGTTTTCAATGCCAAAGAAACAGTTATCAAATGCGTAAGTCTCTACAGGACAGTAATGCAACCTCATAAAATAATTCACATTCTGATGGACGCACATTCACAAAACTGATCAATATACCAATGTTAAGCGCAGTGGGGTTAGTTTTTATTTGTAGGAGAATAATAATTGAACAATTTTACGTATACAATTAATATTTAGAATACACTTCTTTACCGGGGGTAGGCTATAACCGGTGCCCTCCGTATAGGCGTGGTGGATCTCTCCACATAATTTTTAACTTTTTCCATTTTCAGATATCTGAAGTATGGTGCAAATTAGCACTTTTCTTTCCGTATTATGTTTAATTGGAGACGCTAAGGTTGGCAGAGTTACTAATAGGAAGAGGATGCAGAAGGGTTCAATATTTTATTCTTAGAACTTCTGCTTTCCTTTGCCCGGCAAGCTGAAGTCCTTTCCAACATCCGCGATGGACAACTGCATGTTTATGATTGGTTGGTTATGACAACTAAATGCGAAGCTTATTTCCGAAAGATACAGGAGGGTGGGGCAAACGAGTAATACGGGCTATGTGAATTCACTCCATAAAAAGTGTACAATTTTGGATCCTGTGCGAGGTTACATGTTGTGAACTTCGAAGTTGGCGGTGATTCTTTATTTTCGTCGTTTTCTCCCTAGGAATCATGAAGTATTTATTACCAGTCAGGCAGATTCATAAGAATTTGGAGCTAATTTTGCAGCATTTTGGATCTCTCAGGAGGCTTGCTAACACCGTTCACTAGCTAGTCTCTATGATAGGAGTCAATTTATTTGAAAGTGTAGTACGGGGAAATGGAGTCCAGAAGAATGCTGAATGGACTCACTTGCTCCGCTATTGTCTGAACTAAAACTTCAAAATTATATACTGATATCCAAATTATAACACTGGGGCAATTTTATTAATTCCTTTCTCTATGTCTTCTTTGTAATAATGATCAGAAATTAAGTTACATAAAGAAGACAGGAAGGGGAGTGGCATGAAGATAATTTTTAAAATGCTCGGGATAAAATACCGGCTGGTACTAAGCTATTATATCTAACAACATTACTTTCTAGAATTAATACAGGCACACTCTGACGTTTACTGAAGTGTACCCAGATAAAAAGGATTGTTTCTTAACTTCTCCGTACTTAAAATGAAAACTAGTTTAAACCTCCTCATATGTGGCATTCCTTCCATAGGAGAGGTCGGCATTCGAATTCGCTGAAGAAGTATTTCGCAAAAAGGCTGATGGAAAGGGTTTCTTAAAGACGACCGAGATTCTTAAACGGACCAGCTACAGCAGACGGTAGTGCTTACAAGAAGAACCCTTCGAGTTTTAAACGATTGTCTGGAGGAACTTTTTTATTAACACCGTGTGTTTACGTCGTTATTTGCAGTTTTATATGTTTCAGTTTTGTTTTGTGTAAGCCCAACATTTAGTAGATTATTCTAATCCATAACCAGTAGTAACATGAGACTCGCTAGCTCAACCCTGATGGACGCTTTTGCTCCACTGGTAGGGACAATTGAGTCCACGTGCTTAATGTTGTTGATTTTATTATTTCAAATATGCGTACGTTCTATTCACTCAAGAGCACGTGGTACCAGAGGTCAATGAACCCGGGTGCTGACTAAGTACAAAAAATGCTGATACGGTGTTTTAGAACATACATTGCCCTACTACTCGTGAGGTCATCGTGGATGAATGATATTACTCGATTTTTATGATGACATTCAACAGGTTTGAGGTTATTCATTTGCTTCTTAAGGGTAGTGGGAAATGTTGGCAATCTTATGTCTGTCTTGAGGTCAGAAACCTCAAAGAAATCGCCAGGTTGATTTAGGGTTGTGCCGTAAACAATTTCTGAGACTGTTGAGTTAGCCTCCTCTCGAAAAACGCAACAAAGTCCCATGAAGATAGCTGGGAGTACATGAGTCCACTTTGTTGTAGCGTGGGCACGCATTGAACTTTTCAGTGTATGATGAAAACTTTCTACCTTTCCATTTCATTGAGGATGATAGGCAGTTGTTCCTGGCAAGTGCACGAAACAAACTTGATTGAAATTGCATTCCCTGTCTGTCACTATTTGGCGTGGAGCTCCAAATTTGATGGTCCAGGGGCTGAAGAATGCTTGAGTGCATTGAGTTTTTGGATGCAAGGCTTCTGTCCAGATTGTAAATCTGTGTGCACGTCTAAGGGAAAACATAGCTCGTCAGTAGTAGTCACTTGGATGAACGAGGAGAGGAGTTACTAGAGAATATGGATGTTGGAGCACCATCAGGACGAACTAAAGGAGTGCAAGCTAAACAACCAGAAATGAGAACGTCAAGTAGGACAATGAAATGACCAGTATTACTAGAGCAGGATTATTTAAGGTTAAATGTAGCAATATTAATAATCTAAAGGGAGAGCTAAATTTGTTCCACCAGAATCTTCAATTTTTAAGAAATAAAATTCTAAGTATGGAGGTTCTGTTGGCAGATAACCTACAAGGGTATAATGTTTTATGTTTAACTGAACATTGGTTGATAAGAGGATGAGATCTCAAACTTTGTATTAGAAGGAAGTCAGTTTTGTAGAAAGAAAATGAAGTGTGAAAGTTCATGTAAATATGTGAATAATAATATCAAATGTAAGCAGTTGGATAAATTTGAATATCTGAATGTAGAAGAGCATTTCGAGGTTAGCTTTGTTAAACTAGTGGATTATAAGTTAATAATATGCTTTTATAGAAATCCTTCTATTAATGTTGAAACTTTGTACAATAATATTGAAATTATTTTAGATGACCTACAGAATAAGAACAAAGATGTAATAATCATGGGCGACTTTAATGTAGATTCTTTAGGAAATAATGGTGGGCGAGATAAGCAAAGGCTAGAAATGTTGTTTTCCTTGTATGATCTAAAGGCAGTTGTAAATCAACCAACTGGAATATCTGGGGATACAAATTCAGCAGTAGATGAAGTTGTATTGAATGAGCAAATGTGGTATTATGAAATAAAAGTTTGTGATACAGGTTTTTCGGATCATTTTATTCAAATCGTGCACCTAAATTTTAGGGTAATAGGAAACCGTAATTTAAAAAATAACAATCTAATTTACATGGAAACTAGAACGTGTAACAAGGAAAATATTTCATATTTTAACCAGTTATTGGCCAAGGAAACTTGGGAGAATGTATATAGAAATAACTCAACCAATGAGGCCTTCAGTGAGTTTTTGGGTTTGTTCAACTATTAGTATCAAGTGGCAAAACCAGTCAAAAGGGTAGTGGTAAAGAATTATAGGAATGGGTGGATTACAACAGGAATTAGAAATTCAAGTAGACAATTAAGGTTTTTTAGCAAATGTGTGAAAGGGAGTAACATCTCATCTGAATTGAAGGATTATTATAATAAATAAGAACATATATCGAGAAGTTTTGAAGGCTGCCCAAAAGATTGCATAATGAGAATGAGCTAAAAATTCTTAAAACAGGTCTAAAAATATGTGGAACATTATAAAAAGGGAGAAAGGTACATTAGTTCCATTAAAAATAATATTACTCATACAAATGCAAGGAAGGAAGTCAGTGATCCAGAAGAAATTGTAGAAATCTTTAGTAACTATTTTCTAGAAGCAGTTTTGAGGTTAACGGAAAATTTTCAAACATCAATGACAAGAACAAACTTGAATACAGTTCACAGGAATGTATCATCCATGTTTCTTACTCCTGTGACTGAGCAAGAGATAAAGAAGATAATAAAACAGATGGGTAAAATGAAGTCTTCTGGTTTAGATGGTTATTAAAACTACCTTATTAAATGCTGTTACCAATATATAATCAAGCCTCTCTCTTATTTGATAAATTTGTCACTAACCACTGGTAAATTTCCAGGCAAATTCATAGTAACCAAAGTTGTTCCGACACATAAAAAGCGTAGTGAAGAAGATGCTGATAACTATAGACCTGTCTGCCTCCTCTCTGTATTTTCCAAAATACTGGAAAGAATTATGTACGATAGACTGTTATCATTCTTAGAGAAGCATAATATATTATCTTATTGTCAAAATGGCTTTCGTAAAAATAGATCAACTACTACAGCAGTCATTAACTTTATTGAACGGATATAATGGCACTCTAGAAGGGAAGGGTGCATATTTAGGTATTTTCTTAGACTTAACAAAAGTTTCTGATATAATTAACCGCAGCTTGCTTTTAGAAAAGTTATACATGTATGGAGTCCGCGGAATGACCTATAACTTGTTCAAATCATTTTTAGGGGATAGAAGACAGATTGTTGAAATATCATATACCGGTACTGACTTGAGCAAAAATGTAATTGAAAATGTGTATTACTGTACCAGAAACGAAGATCATGGTGTTCCACAGGGGCCAGTTTTAGGACTATTATTATTTTTATATTTATTACCGGCGTCATAATTTATACCTTCTCCGTAAACATTTTTGGACTGGCTGCATGGCTATTGAAATTTGTGTTCTTATAGTGGTCCGCCACTACGTATTCAACAAGTAATTCGTAGTCGCAGATACCATAGTTTTCAATGTTTATAAACTGAAACTTCCACTGGCTTAAAAGGTTAAGATGCCCATCTGTAGTGTATGCCCAGACGGTGCTTTTTCTCTGTATTCTCCTGCATTCTAGTGTCGAAGGTATGAAATACCTTGCCACGCGCTCCCCCCTCCACTGGACGTGTATGCGAACGCCATCACTGCGGCTGTGCACTGACTGGAGACTCCTGGGTAAGCGCCATTATCGTTCTGAAAGTGAAGCGAGATGCTACAGCGGTGTGCCCCTCTGCTTGGCGGCATAGGTTTGGTTTTTAAACTGGATCCTGGTTGAAGCTAATTCGCTAGGGCTTACGCCCTAGCGAACTTCAAGTTTTTTCCTGATTTTATTTTAATTATTATCTTCCTCGTCTGGACATTCTGTGTGCTTTTAAGGATTCCCTCTGCCATATGTAAGTAAACATTGAAGGTTGTAACAACTTCTCTACCGCAGCAAGCTGATACCATGTAAGTATTTTTATTACGATCCTTTTACCTGATTCCGTGTGATGAAATGAAAATTTCGAAAGGTGGAGTGCACTCCGGAACATAATGAAGCTTTTGCGTTATATAAATTCTGTAATTTAACCTTGCGGTTTTCGGACACTTTTCCTTTTCCGGTTCCAAAAGAAAAAAAAGAAGTAATTGTGTGTCAACTGGTTATGTTCACTGAGGACTTGCGTCTACTGTTATTATTCCATTAAATTGTAAATTCAATATTTAACGTTTGGTGGTGGCCTTTCTCAGCCCGATTGGTAGTGATTAACGCAATGTTTTGGCAAAGTTACTAACCAAGCAAGTTACTACAAGGATGTGGGGTTTACGTTTTCTATTTTCATTCTAACTTCTTTTCCAGCTTCTTACCTAATATTATTATTTATTTGGGTTGTATTTTGGTAGTATTTCAGCGTCCTGTTTTTCTCCTGTCTCTCAAAATGTTTTTGCCTATTGTTGATTGGCGGCCTGTGATTGGCCCCTTCCCTGAAATGACCTAGCATGTGTTCGTTGCTATGGGAACGCTAATGTTGTTATGGGGGATGCTGATTGTTGATGGATGTTGATGGAAATGAATTGATGTCCTGTTATAAAATTGGTTTTGTGGGTGGTTCAACCTGTTCCCTTTAATTATATTTGGCACTTTCCTCTCCCGGTTGGCATGTTTTCCTACCCTGTATCGCTGACCTGATTATTATTATTATTATTATTATTATTATTATTATTATTACTATTATTATTATGGGAAAAACTTTTCTTTACACTCAATAGTGACATTACTCCTTTCCTGGTAGGAACGTCTTGGGATGTACCTCAAATAACATTTTCGTTTAAAAAAAGAAAAGGCAATCACGTGAACTCGATTCTTAAAATTCAAACCAAGTATATTTTGGCAATATTAAATTTGCAGTGAGGTGTATTGGTTTTACACTATATCTAAAATGTGGAAGAAGTGTTTCAATGTGGCATATGGCCTTAATTAATTTTTTAATTAATTAAATTTATTCTATTGATTTCTAACAAATCGGTCGACCATAAGTTTTTCTTAAAACAAATTTTAAGTGCTAAGTTTTGTTTTTGGTTTATTTCCAGCGAGGATTTTTCAATTAATATGTAAGTTTCTTATGGTTTATCGTTAAATCTTTCTTCGTTTCCAAGTTGTGGTTGTGTTCATTTGTAAAAGGTAAACATGTTAAGATGACCAGGTCTCCATTTAATCCACCCCTCTGGTGTCACCGGTTCATTAAACGGTGAGTTCTGGTTCATTTTTCCTCTTTGATATTTGTTTGGTTTGCACGTTTCCACAACTCTGATCTGTACCTTTTAGGTATGGTCAGAGAATTTGTGCTGTCACTTAAAGTAATTGAGTAGTTAATTGCGCGAAGTGCTACATATTTATTAATGATATCGTCCAAATTGTTGATGATATTGAAGGAGTGCAATTAACTTTGTTTGCAGATGATATTACTGTTTTTGTAGCTGATGAAAGTTCTGAAGTGTTAGAATTAAAGGCAGGCAACATAGTGAGTAATATCCTGAGCTGGCTTGAAGATGATAAATTAATTTTACATAAGCAGAAATCTTCTGTGATTAGATTTCACGATAAGTTTAATCTAAGTATGGAAATTAGTCTAATATCATTTGAAGAGACCATAGTTGAAAACTCATCATCAACGAAATTTCTTGGCTTGTGGATGGATGAATCTTTAACCTGGGGAAAACGTACAGAGTTTATAGGGAAAAAGCTTAGTAGAATTTATTTCATGACAACATCTTTGAAAAATAGTTTTAATTTAGAGGCTTGCCAAATAATGTAGTTTGCATATGTCCATCCCATACTAACCCATGGAATCATTTACTGGGGAAATCCACGATATAGAGAAGTCATCTTTAAGTTACAAGAGAAAATAATTAGAGCAATGGCCGGTGTCGGCAGGAGGACAAGCTGCAAGAAATACTTTAAACTTTATTTTATTTTACCTTTGTCTAGCCTGTATATCTTCCATACAATTGCATATATGAAGGAGAATGTAAACAGTTCCACCATAAACTCCGATGTACATAGGTATAATACTAGAAATAGACACAGTCTGCACATAGAACCACACAAAAATAAGCTATATGAATCAAGTTTGAGTTATGCAGGAGTACATGTTTTTAATAAATTGCCAGACTTCATTAAGTATATAAAACCATGTTCAAAATTTAAGAAAGAATTATTCAAATTTGTTTCTAACCATTGTTTATATTCTATTGAAGAATACATAGCTCTAGAAAGTTAACTTGTGTATTACCTTTTCTTTAAACATCTGTGCCTCTTTACCACATTGTATATTTCTCTTTATTTATCATGGCATGTATATTACTGTTTTATCCTTTGTTGCTGTAAACATGATTATTGATGTGTCCCATATCACTGTATGATCAGTTGGATGAAATAAAATACAGTACAATACAAGGCAATGGGTGAATTCATCCGAGGATTGTAAGGGGCCAATGAGATCAATACGAAGCACCTGGAAACGTTCATTTACACTGGGAAATAGTTCAATGGGTGCTTTGGTATGCCTGGAGTTTTCACTTTTCTGACAAGGTATACATGCTTTTGCCCATTGCTGAACATCTTTCCGTAAGTTTGGCCAAACAAGTCTAGAAGATATAAGTCTCACTGATGATCTCACATCTGGATGATCCATGTCATGGTAATGTCGAAAGATTGAAAGCTGTATGGCTTGGACACATATGGCCGAATATTGTCTGTTGATACATCACGCTAGAAACAGGCATGATGTGAAGCTTGATGTGGGCCGAAAAATGTCAGTTTTCAATTTATATTTTATTTATTATTAGAACTCATTGACAATAAGTTCCCAAAGGTTCAAGGATGAAATCGCATCCGAAGTGCCTGAAAAATAATTAAATGTGTGACGCGACCTTCCTGTCACGCCCACTTTTAAAGCAACACTCTAATACTAGCTTGGTGAACAACGATTCCGTGAATTACTTTCAAGCAAACTTGCACGGGATACATATAGAAGGCTGTGATATATATTCTTTGATTTTGTAGATCATCTCTGACTGTGTTTCGTATCTTAGAAACAATACAAAACCATCTGCTTTGTTTACCAAGAAGCAATAAATTCTTGTTTGCCTTGTGCTAGTAACGGAGACTTACGCAAGTGTTCGATTCTTTCATCATTCAAAAATGCCATGGCCACAAAGAGTGTATAGAAGACTAAATAAATTGCGTTTGCAGAAGTTAATGAACGCAAGACGTGAGAAACAAACCAGCAATGAGGTTAGATCCGAAGTAGGAACATCTTCTGTTTCTCACGATCGTATTTGAGGCTTCAGTTTCCTCGTTATGCCTAATTACTCTTCGAGTGTTTACCTTCAACTTTAACGACAAAATATGCGGCCTTGACCACGTCTTTTGACAGACATATTTCCCTGTGTTTGTGACATCACTTGTTTATAATGCGTGTACATACATATTGCCTTGGAGAAATTGTAAACAATTTAAAGAACCATCTTATTAGACTTTAAATTTTATCCAAGAAGATCTAGTTTTAATCTCAGACTACATTATTTTAGAATGACCAAGGATAGTGCTCCATTGACATATTATCATGAGTTTATGACATGTAATCCATTTCAAAATATATGTACCAATATTTTAGCTAATAAGGTTACAAGGCTAATTTTCTAGCTTCCTTTTTAGTATTTAAGTATATTTTAAGATTGTAATCAAGGCTGAAAATACCCTTAGATAGGGTGAAAAATGTCCCGACAGTGATAAATGATTGATTGTATTTGTAACCACGTATAAGTGGACAAAAGTACTGAATAGGTGGATTAATAAACACTTTCATTGGATTTTATGTTATAAAAACTTATACGGATAAAACATGAGGTTTATAACATGTGATAAGTGGTATGTTTCCAGCTGTCAGTGGAGAGACGGCATGGAATAACATTAGTAGACGAATAAATTTGAGTGGTGTCTTTAAAAGTAGGAAAGATCACAATTTGAAAATAAATTTGGAATTCAAGAGGACAAATTGAGGCAAATATTTGTTTATAGGAAGGGGAGTTAGGGATTGGAATAACTTACCAAGGGAGAAGTTCAATAAATTTCCCAAATCTTTGAAATAATTCAAGAGAAGACTAGAAAAACAACAGATAAGGAATCTGCCACCTGGGCGACTGCTCTGAATGTAGATCGGTAGTAATTAATTCTGTTATATGTTCTTCCCCGTCGTATTTGTTCTTTTTTTTAAGGTGATGTTTTAGGAATATAACAATGGTCGAAGGCTGGGAACAGAGGTCGGTCTTGTTTGGTAGCGCGAGGAATCTGAGACTTAATGCTTTCCACTGGATAATCTCATCTTGTTTACAATTGTACATACATTTCCAATTTCTTTGAAATCATTCAAGAATAGGATAGAAAATCAACCGATAAGGAATCTGTCACCTGGGGGACTGCCCTAAATGTAGATCAGTAGTGACTGATTTTGTAATTTCTTCTTCCCTGTCATGTTAAAAATACGAAACCAATAGTTTCATATTGTCCAATGACTGACAGTGTAAGATTATACACTTCAATACCAAACAGCATCTTCGAAAAGAAGTAGGCAACTTATTCGCACTATTTGCCAGCTGACAGACATCATTATCATAAAAACCTGATTCATCATTGAAATTATCTTCCTGCTCTTTCCAGTATTTTGCCCTAATTCATGCTTCTTTGTTGTTGCCTTTCTTGTTTGATTTTGATGTTGTCATCGTATGCTCGTAATGCTCTTCAAATATGGTGGAAACAACACATTTTTCAATTTCCTGATTTTTAGTTTGGGACAGTAATTTGCTTAAGCAAAATGCAGACTACACACGACAGATGTTCTGAATTTAGAGTTTGGAACTAACTGTCCCGTGACAAATTTTTGACACTCCAATGGAGCCACTGGTCTGTGAGACCGGGACTTTATCTGATGTTTCTGCATTGGCCAACCTGTTTGGTCAAGGTCGCTCCCCCGCGGAGTACCTTCACCCCCACCACACTACTTCTGATGCTTGTTGTTTTAAGGGGCCTAAAATCGAAGGTCATCGGCTCCCACACTACTTCCCGAAGCACGCTGTTTCTGTTCAATTGCAATGAAGCGTTCAGCGGTAACATATCGATAGTTGAAAACATACCGGTCTCACATCCCAGGTGGCTCTAGTAACATACATATAGTGCCCGGTCTCTCATACTGGGTGGCTCTAATAACGTTTGGAATGCTGTGCATTATCTTCTTCCAGTAGCAATGGATCAGCCTTCCACAAGTTGATTTGTGCGCGAGAGTGACATAGACTTTGTAGATCGCATTCGAAAGACAAACAGTGAATTATCAGGTAATGAAAGTGAATCTGGAGAAGAAACTGATATCATTGATGACTCTGATGCGGATCCAGATTATGTGGTGACAACTGAGGAAAGAGAACCAGAAGGTTCTGATTCCCAATCAGAAACCGATGAAGGAAGACCTGTTGGAGATCCCTGATATTCAAAGTGAGCCTGATGTTGCTATAGCTGACCAATTACAACCTGATTTTTACTATGGTAGAACTAAAAGGAATGATTCTTGACTTGCCTTCCAGTGGAGTAGTCAGAGCCTCCATGATGTCAGAATACCTGCTCATAACATTGTAAATGGCGGATTACCAGGCCTTAGGGGTCCAGTTAAATCTTTAGGACAAAATCCCCAGAAACTGGACATATGGATTCTTCTCTTTGATGACAGCACCAATAAAAGTACTTACAGGAATACTGACATGTAAGAAATAAATGCACTAATTGAACTGCTATTGTTGGAGTATTTTTTGAAATCAAACAATGAAGATATTACATCACTTTTTACTCAAGACGCTACACCCCGCCCTATTTTTCGTGCGGCTATGACAAAGAAAAGGTACTTAGTTCTGATTGCCTGTTTACGATTTGATGATGCAGTACCGCGCGCTGAGAGAAAAACTCAAGATAAGGCAGCTCCTATTTCTGAGATAGTAGCAAAGTTCACTGAAAACTCCCAGCAGCAATATTGCGTATCAAGCACTGTTATGGTCGATGAAAAGCTTATCACTTTCCGTGGAAGGTGCATTTTTAGAGTATATATGCCTCAAATGTCAAATAAATATGGCATCAAGGTAATATGTTATGAACAACTGCTTAAACACGAAATAGTGTTAATTTTTCTATGTACTCTGTGATCATTGTGTTATGTGTTTTTAGATCTTTATGACTTAATTTTTGCACTGCTTTGCTAAATGCCTGATGATGACACTTCAAATGTATTAAAACCGGTCCCAAATGAACAGGTTGTAACTTCTATATGGTTCAACTTTTTAACAGAGTATTGAAAGGTGGATCCTTCCATCTATTTAATATTGTATATATATATATATATATATATATATATATATATATATATATATACAGGTAAAACAGTGATGGAGTAGGCCTGGCATACCAACACAGGCAGTCCTACAAAACATTACTGCTGACAACTGGTTTACCAGCATTGAACTCCTTGATGAACTGCAGAAAAGAGGTTTAACCTTTGTGGGAACAATGAAGAAGAATAAAACAGAAATCCTTCCTTAGTTCCTGGCAGATCCACAAAGGCCTGTTGGATCTGCTCTCTATGGATTCAATGAACAGAAGACACTATTGTCATACGTGCCAAAATGAAACAGACGCACCACAATGTGGAAACTTACCCAGAAAAGACTAAACCTGAAATGATATGTTTCTAAAATGAATCATTTCAAGTATATATTGTGCCATATCCGATATGCCCCAAAAGAATAATGTAGGTAATATGGTGTAATATTGTGCATTTAATATACGAAGGGAGTTATGGTGTAATGAGGAAGATCTCGGCAGCGCGTGGCTTCAGAATTAACCTGTTATCTTTCATAGCAACAGCGAGCAGCTTGGGTATAAGTCAATCGGGGAATTTACGAGTGTGTTTGAGAGCGACCGATTCAAAAGAGACCAATCACAGCCCTGGAAGCGAAATTGCGGAAAGATAGGAATATCCAGAACAAATGAAGCCAGACCTACCAACTTCGAGATTTACAGCGCTGCACTATTCTTGATTTAATTAGTTAATCTGTTATTAAGCCATATTCCACGTTTTCTATATGAAATAGAAGCAAGTTAGGTGTTAAAACTACCTGTAGACAGTTACAGTAATTAATTCTGAACTAATAATGTAATTAATAAATTTCTATTGAGTCAGCGGTTTACCGAGCAAGCGGCTGAGCCATAGCGTCATCACATCAGTGAAATCCCCGATGATATTACTAATACCGGAAGTTTGGTGAACGCAGCAGCTTCTGGATGTGGGAAGCTCACTCTGCCTTGAAGTTGATAATCGTGCGGGTCGGTGTTCCTTATATTCAGCCAGTGTTATATGAAAGTAACTTTTACAGTGACGATTTTTAATCAAACAAGCAGATATATTTATGTGAAAGCTGAAACCTTATTTTATGAGAATATACATTACCTAAATGCAAGTGATATAATGTAATTACGAAAGTGTATTGTACAGTAACAAAGCAATTACCTTTGCTATATATATAAGATCACGTATGATGATGCAGTATGTCAGAGTGCGGTTGCAGCACGGGATTGACTATAACTAAGACGATAGTTGCTATCGATATTTCCAAACCCGTATATGTAATTTACATCCGTATAGTGCAAATAATGTGATAGGCACGCGTCCGCTATCGCGAAGAACGTGTGCGAATCGTCGTTATCGTTTCGGTTCAATTTAACGGTGTGTGAGAAGCACCACATTTCAAAGATGATGGAAGAAGAAAGGACCTGCAGTGTATTTAGTAACGCCATGCAGTTTGTTGCTATAATGGCGTAATTTTTACAGGCACAGTGGCCTGGATGTAATAGATAAGAAAAATGTTCCACCGATCAATACATTTATTGTGGATGAATTATTACACTAGTACCGGTTTCGACCTATCTTGGTCATCATCAGCTAGCACACAAATTTACAGTCATGGGTTAAATTACAAAGAAGTTACTTAAGAGCATCCGGATGTCTGATAAAAAATAGAAGTAAAATATATTGCAGTATGTTGCGTTAAAATAGCTCTGATTAAAAGTAGTGATGGTTAGAATAAACTAAAACCTATTGATTGATCATGGACATGAGTACATAAACACATTAAAATATATATGCCACATCATAAGACATTAAAAATATATAGCACATTAAACACATTAAAACATGGTATATTTTAAAAACGTCTATTAAAATTTGAGTTCATATTGCGTTGCATTCATTCTTCAATCCTCTTGTAGTTCTTGTGTTGATTAAGTTGAATATCGAGAATGTTCTATGGTTGATATACTTTGTATTAGTATGTTATCAGAACTCTTGTCAGTAAAATTTGAAGATTAAGTTGATGTAGCAAGATAGGTTTTAATATCAGAGTAGTTGGTGGTGACACTTCTCTAGTCTATGCACGTTATATGGTCGTAATCTGTAAAGGAAAGCTAATATGAGTATAACGTATGTATGAAGGAATGCCTGGGTGTATGTGTGAAGTGAAAAAAGGTACTTACTGTTGTTGCTGTGGAGGTTGTGTACCGATTTGTTTGGATATTTGTTGTGCTCTGCTGCGAGTACGTCTGGGGCTCATGTGAGCTGTGTGGATGGATGTTGGTGGAGGGGATGGAGGAGTGGCTATTTTGAAGGTAGGGGCGGGGTTCGGTTTGTGATTCGTCGGTTTGTTATGACGTGTGTTTACTAATTTGAGATAGTTGTTTTTTATTGCAGGAATGACTTTGTCAAAAATGATAATGGTTTTCTCTGTAATGTCGTTAATGTTATGATTGGGGTTAGCGTATTGATCCAAAGTAATATAGAAATCTTCGGTTATGTTGAGCAGGGGGCCCTTAGAGTTTATGTTTAATATCATCATGTCATTATTGATGTCTGTGAAGTTGTGCTTAGATTCTTCTACATGTTGGCCTATTGATGAGAAATGGTTGTGCTTTACTGCATTTACATGTTCATTATAACGGATGGTGAAGTTTCTACCTGTACGTCCAATGTAGCTTGTGTCACAGTTGTTACACTTGATGTGGTAGACACCTGATTGGTTGTATTTATTATTATTATTATTGACACCGAAATTTCTCCAGAAATACAATAACAAACATAGACGAACTGCTCAGACAAGCAAAACACTAAACAAGACTAATGAAATTTGGTTAAAAGAAGAAATAAAATTCCAATATCGTAAGAAACAACATCTCAATAATGAACTTTATTCAACACATCTCAAAGTATCCCATGAACTCCCACATAGCTATTGGAATTACTTCCAACAAATTTCTAGAAATAAAATAGAAGGTTTAGCCATAAAGAAACAAAACACATTAAACAAAAAACTGGAAACACTGAAACAACAAAGCAAACCGAAACCACTAACCATAACTGAAAATAAAGATCCTTCCCAACATAAATTCCATTCACCCGTAAAAAATCTCACACTAACCGTATTTGACGATCTAGAGACGGCCATGTTGAGCAAGGGACCCAAACATAACTGGGGTAATGCATCATCCTATCAGAATATAATAAATGCCGTTACTGAAACAGAACTCGCTTTACAGAAAATTCCGTATGATATACGAGACGAAGTTAGACATGAAATCAATAGAAAGATCCCGCAATATATCAATAATGTTCACAATAATAACCTAAACATGAATACCGCCAATAAATCGAACCTAAACAAACTCAAAAACAAAATTAAACAGAACAATCTACTAATAACAAAAGCCGACAAAGGCAACACTACGGTCATTATGGATAAGAATGAATACATAACTAAGACTAAAGAATGTTTCCAGGACAACACTTTTACAATTAAACGCCGAGATCCTACCAATAATATACAAAGAAATTTAAAAAATCTACTCAAGAACACACACTTTATTCTCACCGAAACAGAATCTGCTAAACTTATAACTATGAACCCCCAATTA
Organism: Anabrus simplex; assembly: GCF_040414725.1. Classification (NCBI taxonomy): domain Eukaryota; kingdom Metazoa; phylum Arthropoda; class Insecta; order Orthoptera; family Tettigoniidae; genus Anabrus; species Anabrus simplex. The sequence goes on along the minus strand of NC_090269.1, from coordinate 430,741,551 downwards.
CCATCCGCAAGGGCCTACCCTAAAATACACAAAGAAAATGTACCCATGAGACCGATTATAAATTATAAAGCCAGTCCAACCTATAAGCTATCACAATTCATTCAGAAATTTTTGAAAAAGCATTATTCATTTTTAGCAAACAAAACAATACAAAACTCAATAGATTTTTGCAATAGAACCAAAGAACTAAAGATTGAAAAACATCATACCCTTACTTCATTTGATATAACAAACATGTACCCTAACATTCCTATTAAACAAACAGTCAAAATAATTGAATCTAACCTAAAAAACCATAGTAACTTGAGCACCTTAGAAATAGAAGAATTCGTGATTCTGCTTAAATTCACCTTAAACAATAACTACTTCAAATTTCATGATACCATATATCAGCAACAAGGATTACCAATGGGATCACCTGCTTCTGGAATATTAGCAGAAATATATATCGACCACTTAGAACACACGTCAATTAATAAAATAAATAATATATATTTTTGGTGTAGATTTGTCGACGATATCTTCGTAATTATAGATAATAGATTCACTGATGCAGATACTATACTAGACAAACTTAACAATTTAGACCCCCAAATTAAATTCACTAAAGAAACAGAAAATAACCGTACCTTGAATTACTTGGACTTAACAATAACCAGACATGACACTCACTTATTTTACAAGATCTATAGGAAACCCACACACACTTTAAATACCATAAAGAATGACTCCGTTCATCCCAACACACAAAAAAAAAGCAGCCTATTATAGTATGATACATAGAGCCTTCAATATCCCAATGACAATAGAAGATCGAAATAATGAATTAAAAGTTATCCACGACATAGCCAAATACAATGGATACCGTACAGCAAAGAAATGGTCAACAAAATCATCCACAAAATAAAATCCCAACCTAAAACTAAATTAATCAAAACAGCCAAACCGAAGAAAGATTATGTTTTATTTACCTTCAACAAAACCAACATATATACTATAACTAATATCTTTAAGAAGCACAACCTGAAAATAGCATTCAAAACCACACACAACAGCACCAACACTATATACAACACCAAAACAGTCAATAATAATAATAAATACAACCAATCAGGTGTCTACCGCATCAAGTGTAACAACTGTGACACAAGCTACATTGGACGTACAGGTAGAAACTTCACCATCCGTTATAATGAACATGTAAATGCAGTAAAGCACAACCATTTCTCATCAATAGGCCAACATGTAGAAGAATCTAAGCACAACTTCACAGACATCAATAATGACATGATGATATTAAACATAAACTCTAAGAGCCCCCTGCTCAACATAACCGAAGATTTCTATATTACTTTGGATCAATACGCTAACCCCAATCATAACATTAACGACATTACAGAGAAAACCAGTATCATTTTTGACAAAGTCATTCCTGCAATAAAAAACGACTATCTCAAATTAGCAAACACACGTCATAACAAACCGACGAATCACAAACCGAACCCCGCCCCTACCTTCAAAATAGCCACTCCTCCATCCCCTCCACCAACATCCATCCACACAGCTCACATGAGCCCCAGACGTACTCGCAGCAGAGCACAACAAATATCCAAACAAATCGGTACACAACCTCCACAGCAACAACAGTAAGTACCTTTTTTCACTTCACACATACACCCAGGCATTCCTTCATACATACGTTATACTCATATTAGCTTTTCTTTACAGATTACGACCATATAACGTGCATAGACTAGAGAAGTGTCACCACCAACTACTCTGATATTAAAACCTATCTTGCTACATCAACTTAATCTTCAAATTTTACTGACAAGAGTTCTGATAACATACTAATACAAAGTATATCAACCATAGAACATTCTCGATATTCAACTTAATCAACACAAGAACTACAAGAGGATTGAAGAATGAATGCAACGCAATATGAACTCAAATTTTAATAGACGTTTTTAAAATATACCATGTTTTAATGTGTTTAATGTGCTATATATTTTTAATGTCTTATGATGTGGCATATATATTTTAATGTGTTTATGTACTCATGTCCATGATCAATCAATAGGTTTTAGTTTATTCTAACCATCACTACTTTTAATCAGAGCTATTTTAACGCAACATACTGCAATACATTTTACTTCTATTTTTTATCAGACATCCGGATGCTCTTAAGTAACTTCTTTGTAATTTAACCCATGACTGTAAATTTGTGTGCTAGCTGATGATGGCCAAGATAGGTCGAAACCGGTACTAGTGTAATAATTCATCCACAATAAATGTATTGATCGGTGGAACATTTTTCTTATCTATTACATTGAATCCAATCAATACGGAATATGAAACTTATAAATAATAAAAACAGTGGCCTGGAACCATGAAGAAGCTGAGACGACACCAGCTAAGTGCATCTTAAACATTTTGGGCATGCTTAGATAAAAATTAGGCTAATTTGATCCTATAGTAGTTTAACTGTAAATGTCAGTCCTTTTGTGGCTGAGCTATGTTTTCTTTTTATAGTTTTATGTCATGTTTCAGGGAAGATGGCAAGTTTGAACCCTGATGTTTGTATATTATTTTATTTCCTTTTTATTACATGCGAAAGAGGGAAATGATTAGGTGTAGATGGGGATATATGTATGTCAAGAGGTAACTGTGTATTCCATTTTTTTGTAACAAGATGTATACTCTTTTATTAAGAAGGCTGCACAGCCTAAAGCTTGTTTGGGAATAAATTTCAGTAGGGGACATTTTTTTAAATCATGTAGCATGTTTACAGGAGTGTATGGCATTTGTGACCAGGGTGAAAGTGCACCGTTGAATTAGTATCTTTTAGATCGGCAAAGAAGACTGGTTAATTGGTATTGTGTTATGAATTTACGAGAACAAGGCAAGACTAGCCTGATACTGAGATTACAATGTGTGTTAATACGGGACGTGGGTGCCTGGTATATAATAAAGGGGAAAACATAAAGGTCCAGCTGCACGGTGAGAGAGAGGCTTGATTTGCCTCGAGTGTTCATGAATACTATGAGAGTCGAACTCATGGACTCCGAAGTGTTAGGCCAGATGTGCCGTGTGTCGTATATAATAGCCCTGTTATATTGGAATATGTATTTAAGGCCATACGAATGTGTATTGTGATGCCTTATGTTGAGTTCGAGGCCTTGTGTTAGTTTAATGAACAGAGAAGTGAATGGCAGGGTTAATTTATGTTCCCAGATATATTAGAATCTCTCAGGCAGGAATTACCAATCCAATTAGTTAGTGTCTTTTCTTTCCATAACTGGAACATTAGAAGTGTCACTTGATTTATATACGGCGTGTTAAGAAGAGATAGACCAACACATGGATAGCTGAGCCAGGAGTTCCGTGTTCTTTATAATATGAAGGAGTTTAGCATTTTATTGCTTGTATTTCAGATAACGGGTACACAGATGTTTTGTTTATTTTATTTGCATGAATTTTATAGGTTTCTCTGGAGTTTCTATTTTATGTTAATTTGTGTTACATGTATTATTGCTGATCATGTCATTGTCATCGTTGATAAAGACCTGTTCTTAAATATGAGTCTGAAGCTCATTTTATTGGGAGGAAGGCTTTCAAGTCATCCAATTTGTAACAGAGCGGTCTGTTAGTAAACTCAGTGTAGCTATAAGTTAGGGACCCTGGAACATTGATTTTTTGATATGTGCTGTACATATAATTTTATTACGGATCGGATTTAGCATAATTTTATTCTGTCGCGGTATGTCCTATAAGCGTAAATTGAACCACATCGGTCAGGATTCGATAAGGTGAACTTAACTGCGTTGACTCGATGCGAAGTGAGTATTTCTTCCCAAGGTTGTTGTTTTTATTTTGTAAATACTTTTTATTTTAAAACGGGGCATTGCCCGTCTTTTTGTGACGTAATAATTTTGTGCTAATTATGTGTACGGCACATATTGGAAATTCTGGCATGTATTTGAGCCATATTTTTAATCGTTTTCATATTAATTTGTTTATTTTCGAGTTTCAATAATGTTTTCTTAGATAATAAATTTATCTTACCCCTTATTCTAAATTTTATTTCGGAATTATGTTACTGTTTCCCGTTCACATACCCATGGTATACTTTATCCTGAGATTTTTAATTTATTTTTGCCCGGATCATATTTTTACGAACCGAACACGCAGCTCTCCGACGGCGCCGGTAGACTGTATTTTAGACGGGAACGGTACGATATGCCTTAAGAGCCAAATAAATATGGCATAAGGTATGTGTCTAGTTGACGCCATAATCAATATCTATCTCCACAAGCACAAGAGATGATGTCCATTCCACTGTAATCAAGATAGGAGATGTTACAGTCATCAATATATATAAACCTCCTGCTTCCACATGGCCAGCATATGTCATTTAAACATACCCTCACTCAACTGTCTATCTAGGTGATTTTAAGCCACCATGAGCAATGGGGATATTCTGTAACTGATTCCAATTAGGACGCTTTGACTTCGTGGGCTGAAGAGCACAATTTCCATCTTCTTTATGACTCTAAAGATCGGCGTACGTTCAGATCAGCTGCTTGGAGGAGAGAGTATAATCCTGATTTATGCTATGTGTTTACCGACCACAACACTATACCTCTACCCACCATGCGAAGAGTTCTCCCTGTTCTTCCCCATAGTCAACATCGACCAGTTATAGTAGAAATTGGAATTAAAGTGCCAATAGTATCCTCAAATCCTCATCCACGCTGGAAATTTCAGAGAGCAAATTGGATTGGCTATGCGGAACACCTTGATAAGTGCCTAGGATCGATTCCACCTGTAAAAGACAACTACGAGAGGTTGATTGGAGATATAAAACACAGCAAAGAAGTTTATACCTAGAGGCTACCAAAAGGCATATATCCCTGGTTGGAATGAAAACAGTGATGTTCTCTACCAAGAGTTCCTTACAACTGGTGGCCCGTGCATAGCAGATGAATTACTACTCCAGTCTGGATGCTGCCCGTAGGCAGAAATGGACAGAAACAGTTGAAAGACTTGACTTCAAACGCCCAAGTCAAAAAGCATGGTCCATTCTAAGAAAGCTAGGAGGGGGCTGTCGGGTAATTCAAATTAGTGTTTTAATAACTCCTGATATGATTGCAGCACATATTGTGAACAATTCACAAGCTCCAGAAGATCGGGACCATACTATACGGATAAAACGTGAACTGAAAACATTGAGGGCAACCAGTCCTGAGGACAGTACTTATTCCAAGCCATTCTATCCATAAGATATATCAAATGCCTTACAAGGTATGAAGTTAGGCAAAGAACCTGGATTTGATGACATTCACCCTGAATTTTTTATACACTGGAAAATATGATAGAATATGGCTTAATAAATTCTGCTCTGACATCCTACAGAGAAGGTCTATCCCTCGGCTTATGAAACGGACAATGATCATTGCTACCCTAAAACCAGGAAAAACTAACCATCAACCTCAAAATTACCGTCCAATTGCTCTTCTGAGCATAACATACAAACTTCTGGAAAGGCTAATCTATAACAGAATTGGTTCCGTCATTTTTCAGAATTTGCAAGTTGAACAAGCAGGGTTCCAACCAAACCATAGCTATACAGATCAGGTATTGTCACTAACAACATTTATTGAGGCTGGCTTTCAATAACTGAAACCCCTGTGGCATTTATTGATTTGACTGTAACTTATGATACTGTGTGGAAACAAGGACTTATCTGCAAACCACTACGCGTTTTTACATGTAAGAAGATGGCACAACTTATTGATAGCATGCTCACCAAAAGGAAGTTTCATGTAATCCTAGGAAATGGCACTAGAATTGAGGAAACTGAAAACAATGGTCTTCCCAACGTTTTGTATTGGCTCCTCTGCACTTCAACCTCTACGTAGCTGATATACCTGAAACTAACTCTAGGAAATTCGGATATGCTGATGACTGGGCTCTGACAGTACAAGATAAATTCATGACAGACACTGAAGGAACACTGACAGCTGATCTTACCACCTTGGGACAGTACTTTTGCAAATGGAGATTTCAACTGAATCCAAATAAAAGTGAAGTTACATGTTTTCACCTTAGCAACAAAATGGCCAATCGTGAACTGAAGGTTCAGTTTGAAAACACTTGTCTTGTCCACAACAGATATCCACAATATCTAGGGATTACTCTTGACAGAACTCTGTCCTTCAAGAAACACCTGCAGAATACGGCTGCTAAGTTATGATCAAGGAACATCATCATACAGAAGCTGTGTGGAACCACCTGGCGATAATTAGCATCTACCCTACGGTCTTCACCGCTTGGTCTTGTGTACTCTGCTGCAGAATACTGCTCATCGATACGGCTGAACAGCAGTCACACCAAATTAATTGACACTCAGCTGAATCACACTATGCATATGATATCAGGGACAATTAGATCTACTCCCACTTTCTGGCTACCTGTTCTGTCCCATATTGCACCATCTCACCTCTGACGGGAAAATGCTCTTCTATTAGATTATAAGAAAATAACTAACAACAGTCAGTTGCCAATTCGTAGTGATATGAATGATGCTCTTATTAACAGGCTAAAATCTAGACACCCACCTATTAGAACAGCCAGAAACCTATCAGATGCTTCAGGCCTGGAACCAAGTATGCATATCCAGTGCTCCATCAGAATATCACAATCTACCATGGCTGAAAAACACACCAGAGGGTTGTGATCTTCCACGGAAGACCTGAACAACCATCAACAGGATTCGCACTGACCATGTCAGATGTGCCGACTCCCTCCATAAATGGGGAATTCTTAACTCGGCTGTGTGCGGTTGTGGTGCTGAGAAGCAAACAGTTCGGCACATTGTGGAGCAGTATCCTATCACTGCCTACCAGGGAAACCCTACAGACTTTTTTCTGCTCTCACCCTTGTGTGTTGACTATGTAAATAATTTGAACCTGTAAATACTTCAAACTGTAAATATTATGTATTACTATTGTATTTATATGTAATGTGATGTGTTAGCCATGCGCTAAATAAATCTCCAATGAAACAAAGTGCTGAGTGGATATTATGGATATGAAGTGCGCAGTTTACTCATCAAGTAGGAGAACAAGGTTTTGGCCGTGTTTTATATGATCCTCAACATTGCCAGTATCAACTGTCTCATTTTGTACATATGTTACATAGGATGCCCACTGATGACACGTTTCAGTTCGTAAAAGACTCGGGAAATGTTTTGATCAAGCCACACCTTCACAGAAGACTTCCAGCACCCAACCTGCATCGAGATGTCAGAGACAGCATCACGAAGGCATCAGGAAACAATTATGTTCTTCCTGCAGGTCTGGAGGGAATTCCTTGTGACTGTTTGGAAAAGAGGAAGACATTCAGCAAATGCCCATCTGCATTGAACCCCATTTGTCCTGAACGTCGCAATAAGGTTTGCACCGAGTATGCTGCTGAAGGTGTGTACATTTGTGCTGGACAGCAGTCGCATTGCAAACATCGTACGGTTGAAACCGAGTATTTTAAATTATAGAGAAGCATAGGCAATGCTGTAGAGAAAGAAATCAATTTCACAAATAAAATTAAAAAATGAAAGTTTCTGAGATTGCATTTTCAACTCCTTGTAATTATTCATTTAAAATAAATGTGCACTTTGTAATGTACGAATAAAGGTTTTTAAAATACATGATCTACTGCTCTTACAGACCAGATGGCTCTCATAACGTCTAAAAGCCTCCGTTTTGTTATTTGTGAACTTCTGCCATTGTGTCAAGAAAAGCGTAATGGGGCATGTTGCAACAAACCCCAGCCTTATACTGCTATATGCTGCTTAATAGATCTCTTATAATCACATTTGTGGGCATGATAGCTACTGCCTTCTCACCAGGATGGGCACGTTTCTAATTCCGGAGAGTGCATGCCGGACATTTGAAATGAAAAATCTCGTTCCTGTCATTTGGACTCCATGAAAAGCTAGAAGTACTGTGACTATGATCAAGAAATTGACAATCATATAAAACTAGAAGCTTAGATTTGGCTTTATTATATTCCTTGATAGCTAGGTAGTATTTAATTTAATTATACATAGAAAAAAGAATAAAGGTTTGACATCGTTGTAAGTGATGGAGAAAGCTGCCTAACTTGTCCTTAATCATACAAGAGATGGTGATTTTTCAATGAGGACAATTTTAAAAACCTTCAATATCCACTATTCCATAAAAAAGGATGAAAACCAAGACGCTGGGCTATGCTTACGGACACTCCAGAAAAAACAGTACATTGAGAAAGATAGAGAAAAAAGGAATAGCAAGAGGAAAAGGCAAACTCGGACTCAACAAAAAAGAAAACTATGTCCAACAGCAAAAGGAAGGTAATATTCCTGGATTTCTCTTCAGAGGAAGACGACTGTTATTGCCTGAATTGCAGGGACACACACACATATATATATATATATAAAGCAGAGGGTTTGGTCCAGTGTCTGAAGTGCATACAGTGGTCCCATTGGGTGTGTCCTAAAAACAATCCATACTGTACCTGTGTACATTGTTCTAACAATGACGAAGGCTAAGATTGAGTCTTTCACCATCTTACGTGCACTGGTACAAGTTAGCCCTCAAGCGGGATACACTGCAACAGGTGACATTCATTTTTCAATTGTCATTTTGAGACCCGTCATTATTTTCACCTTTTTGCTACTTGATTTACGTCGCACCGACACAGATAGGTCTTATGACGACGATGGGACAGGAAAGGCCTAGGATTGGGAAGGAAGCAGCAGTTGCCTTAATTAAGGTACAGCCCCAGCATTTGCCTGGTGGGAAAATGGGAAGCCACGGAAAACTATCTTCAGCGCTGCCGACAATTGGGTTCAAACCCACTATCTACCAGATGCAAGCTCACAGCTGCGGGCCTCTCATCGCACAGCCAACTTGCGCAGTGCTGAATATCTTATTTAAACTCGCTTCCAAATTGAATTGGCAGTTTCATCATTTCAATAGCAACGCCGTATGCATAAAGTACGAAGTAAAATCCAAGAAGAGACTAAACAATAGATAACACAAAATTATTATCTATAACTCATCTGGCATGTGCACTCACACAGTTCTAATCATCCTTACTATATGTTGAGTATGCATTATTAGTATTAAATTCCATCTCTAATGACAACGCGGCTCTGTGGTATCATAATCATTCTTGGTGACTTTAATACTAATCTTCTAGTTAAAAGTAATAATCTTTACAAAACTTATTCCACAGCTAGGATTAGTCTATAATATAGCAATATTGGACACGAATAACTACATTCATACAATAAACCACATGTCTCACACACACCGATCGACCTTATTATAAGACACTCCGCAGACAGTGGTAAAGCAAGGACAGCTTACTGTACCAAGTATTTCAATCCATGATCACCTTTATTTACGTTACTCAAGGTACTAAAATACAAAGCTAAGTACTTAATGTGAAGGGACTTCAAAAATATTGACATTAAAGTAATACAAAATGAAGCAACTGCTGTGGAATGACATTCTGCTGACTAAAGACATTGTTGATAAGGTTGACAGACCGAACTCATTAATACCAGGACTGTATGGCAAATGTGCTCCAAAGAAGCAAATTCAAGTCCCTCACCCTTCATCCCCTTGACTAACGAATGAAATTAAGTCGGTCAGTGCAAATTGTGATATATGGTCTAGGCAATTTTAGCGAACTGGAATCACTAGTGATTTTGAAATTACCGTATTCTTCAAAATATAAATGTTAGCAATTATCTTGCACCAGGAGTATAAATATTCAAGAGGTATCAAACAGGGTAAGGTTAACATTAATATGGAAACCTTTACAGAAGATTTGTATTGGTCGCAGCCTGACTAAGCAGGCACCCACTATACCACTTGAAGCTCTAAATTCTCATTTTACGAAAGCAGTATACATATTAATAGTGATATTAATGATTACACAGTAATAAAAAACAAATAAGAATGCAGATGATGAAGAAACTGCTGATGATATTATCGCCAAAAAATTCCTGAGTAAATACTGTAAAATGGTCATTCAAACAACATTAGTATGAACGATATGAAACGTGTGATTTACTCGCTCAGTTAGATGCTGCAGTTCATGACGGCATACATTTATCTTTCATCGTACCACTCTGGTTTGACGATAGGACGCAGCATAATGACAGCCTTACTGAAAGTAACTCATGAGGTCCGACAAGTAACTGGATCGGCACCATTTGATTTTTCCAGTGCGTTAGGCACTATTGTTCGTCAACTGCTACTTTCGAATACTTGACAGAATTACATCTCGGTGAGTTAAGATGTGCCTCTTAAGGGTAGACCTTAGAGAAAACATGGCATTGCATATATGACAACCGTGAGGCTTTTCACCAGAGTGGGAAAGCATGTGTTGTTTAAGATGAGACCTCTGAGAAAAGGTACCATTGCAAACATTACAGGTAAAGGGCCGTTCTCCGGAATGAGTCAACAGGTGAGATTTTAGAATAGACTTCCAAGAAAACGTTTTAGAACATACATTACACCGGAAAGGCCTGTCGCCAGAGTGAATAAGCTCGTGCTGTTTAAGGTTGGATTTTCGTGAGAATGTACGATCACACATATTACATTGGAATGGTTTTTCTCCGGAATGAGTTATGAGATGATTTAACAGGGTGGACTTCTGAGAAAACGTGCTATTGCATACAGTACATCGGAACGGCCTTTGTCCAGCGTGGATTAAAAGATGAGTATTAAGATGCGACTTCCGCATAAACGAACTACCACATTCATTACAAACATGAGGACGTTCCCCGGAATGAGAAATCGAGTGACTGCTAAGGTCACCCTTCCTACTAAACGCGCTACCGCATACTGTACAACGGAACGGACGTACCACAGTAACAGTTAGCAAATCACTTTTCTGCTTGCTCCTTGTACTGAATGTCTCACAGCAATCATCGATTGAATGCGACGGACCTCCGCTCAGTACTGCAACATTCTCGACACTGAAACAGATACAACTAATTACGAATTCACATACATAGAAAACATTAAGTATTGATTCAAGATGAAAACTCAATATGTTTATTATAATATGAGGTAGCTTTACCACAAATCAAACATCCGAACAGCCTTAATACACAAGGAGTTAATAGGCGGGAATTAAGATGAGCAAGTAAGGCAAGCAAGCTCAAATTCTTTACAGTGTTTCAGACCTTCACCACAGCAAGTCAAGAAATGTTGTTTATGAGAACTCACAGAAAACACGGCATTGAATACATAACCGCCATGTAATATCACCAATAAATTTGAATATAAATCAAGAGCCACAGATGAAAGCTATGTTTTTACCTAACGTAGATCAGTATGCTAATTCCTATACAATGGTAATGATGATACTACCCCGGGGCAGCGATATCAATCTCTTGTCACCAATGGTTGCAGATTCAGGCGTCTGTACACTGGGGAGCCTGAACTTATTACATGTGGAGAAAGTCCCAGCTCTCTAAGATGATCAACACAATATTTAAAACCAAACTCATCACAAACTTTTGTACAATAAATATTTAAACACTCTGTAACACTTGTAAACTTAAGTACTTACTGATATCATGTATTAACAGCATTCCAAGAAACTAGGTGCACTAAGAAACTGTCCTTCAAGACAGAATGCTATAAAATATTTAAGGGGGAACCACAGTACTTCCCAAAAATTGAGATATCAGATCACCCAGCAGTCACCAAACACCACTGTTGGTTCATTTCAATTAGACCCCATTGCAATCAGTGTGAAACATAGAAAAGTAGTCAGTCCTGTGCTCAACAGAAAATCTGCTGATGAACAGGAAAAGTACCATGGACGACCTGGAGAAAGATGGAAAGTATTATGCTAAGGATAATACATGGACCCGGGCCCAGAGTACTCACAGATGAGACCTACTGACTAGAAGCAAACGTGAACTATGCCAACAGTTGGTAATGAGCAACATCAGCATCCAACGTACTGTAGTGGGCTGAACTTCTGAAGGTAACTTTCCTGAAAGGTTGACAATAGGCTTACCACAAAGATCTTCTCACTGATCAAAAACTATAGGACTTGAAGCCCTTGGCTCAACAAAGTCCAAGAAGACTTTGATTCTGCTGGAATTTCCGACTTTAATGTCCTACATTGTTTCGAATTCTGTGATGTGGTTAATCCTTGGTCTCTATAACACAGAAACTATTCTCACACCAGAGACGGGAGAAATAAGCAATCAGGCTCAAGACATATTGAGAACGAAAATGAACCTCCAAAAAGAAGTAGCTTTAAGCATTCCCTTGAGGGCTTAAATGAATAACAATTATAACGTATTTATTGCCCAACACTTGATATCCACCATTCAATAAGTGCTAAGCAGTTACTGCTTGCTTCCTACAGGGTGAGTCTCTGAACGTTTTAATATCCTTCCTGCATACCACGAGTTGTTGTCACACACTTCCCACAGTTCTGTAGGAAACACATCAATTTCCGTGAACGGATAATCAGGTAGAAAAACAGACAGAAAAACATTAAAAGCCAATTAGAGAAAGTGTTGAAAATGTTTTCCCTCAGCATGAAGATACGCACTGTAGCATGCAATAATATTCCGGTTCACTCTCTGCAATCAGCCTGATTAACCCTCTTGGAGCCAGGAACCGATCTGGTCGGCCACTCACCATCAGCTGGAAGAGGCCAGAGCTCCGCCTCCACTCTACTACTGTAAAGTGCCAGGCCGTTTTCAGTGGAAATACATGTATTTTAAAATTCGCGTGAATCTACCGGTGTATAGCAAATACCGCCATGAAATTTTCTACATATCGACTGCATAGAATAAACAACTGGTTTAGAGTAATATAAAGAGTAAAAAATGTTTTATTGTTGATTTAGAGTTGGCGATAACATTTATTTTTACGAAGAGAAAGACATTTTCGCCCATTCTCTCTCAATATCTACTTTGAAAAATCGTTTACGATACATACATACATACATACATTATCATTATAGACTGTTATGCCTTTCAGCGTTCAGTCTGCAAGCCTATGTAAATTTACTAAACGTCGCCACAATCCTCGATTTGCAACTAGTGTTGTGGCCTCATTTAGTTCTATACCTCTTATCTTTCAATCGTTAGAAACCGAGTCTAACCATCGTCGTCTTGGTCTACCTCTACTTCTCTTACCCTCCGTAACAGAGTCCATTATTCTCCTAGGTAACCTATCCTCCTCCATTCGCCTCACATGACCCCACCACCGAAGCCGGTTTATGCGTACAGCTTCATCCAACGAGTTCATTCCTAAATTAGCCTTTATCTCCTCATTCCGAGTACCCTCCTGCTATTGTTCCCACATGTTTGTACCAACAATCATTCTTGATTCTTGCTACTTTCATGTCTGTTACTTCTAACTTATGAATAAGATATCCTGAGTCCACCCAGCTTTCGCTCCCGTAAAGCAAAGTTGGTCTGAAAACAGACCAATGTAAAGATAGTTTCGTCTGGGAGCTGATTTCCTTCTTACAGAATACTGCTGATCGCAACTGCGAGCTCACTGCATTAGCTTTACTACACCTTGATTCAATCTCACTTACTATATTACCATCCTGGGAGAACACACAACCTAAATACTTGAAATTATCGACCTCTTCTAGCTTTGTATCACCAATCTGACATTTAATTCTGTTGAATTTCTTACCTACTGACATCATTTTAGTCCTCGAGAGGCTAATTTTCATACCATACTCATTGCACCTATTTTTAAGTTCCAAGATATTAGACTGCAGGCTTTCGGCACAGTCTGCCATTAAGACCAAGTCGTCAGCATAGGCCAAACTGCTTACTATATTTCCACCTAACTGAATCCCTCCGTGAAATTTTATACCTTTCAGCAGATGATCCATGTAAACTACGAACAGCAAAGGTGAAAGATTACAGCCTTGTCTAACTCCTGTAAGTACCCTGAACCAAGAACTCATTCTACCATCAATTCACACTGAAGCCCAATTGTCAACATAAATGCCTTTGATTGATTTTAATAATCTACCTTTAATTGCATAGTCCCCCAGTATGTCGAACATCTTTTCCCTCGGTACCCTGTCATATGCTTTCTCTAGATCTATGAAACATAAACACAACTGCCTATTCCTCTCATAGCATTTTTCAATTACCTGGCGCATACTGAACATCTGATCCTGACAGCCTCTCTGTGGTCTGAAACCACACTGGTTTTCATCCAACTTCCTCTCAACGACTGATCGTACCCTCCCTTCCAAGATGCCAGTGAATAATTTGCCTGGTATACTAATCAATGAGATACCTCGATAGCTGTTGCAATCCTTCCTGTTCCCTTGCTTATAGATAGGTGCAATTACTGCTTTTGTTCAATCTGAAGGTACCTTACATCACTCCACGCTAATTTTAGTACTCTATGAAGCCATTTCATCCTGCCTTCCCACTATACTTCACCATTTCAGGTCTAATGTCATCTATTCCTGCTGCCTTATGACAATGGAGTTTATTTACTATCCTTTCCACTTCCTCAAGCATAATTTCACCAACATCATTTACCTCCTCCCCATGAGCTTGGCTGTTTGCACCACCACCATGATGATATCCTTTTACATTGAGAAGATGTTCAAAATATTCCCTCCACCTCTCCAGTGATTCCTTGGGATCCATTACGAGTTCACCTGAATTACTCAAAACACTGTTCACTTCCTTTTTCCCTCCCTTCCTAAGATTCTTTATTATTGTCCAGAAATGTTTCGCTGCTGCTTGACCTAGCCTTTCCAGGTTATTACCAAAATCTTCCCATGACTTCTTTTTGGATTCAACAATTATTTGTTTCGCTCTGTTTCTTTCATCTACGTACCAATCCCTGTCTGCCTCGGCCCTTGTTTGGAGCCATTTCTGATAAGCCTTCTTTTTACGTTTACAGGCTGCTCTCACTTCATCATTCCACCAAGATGTTCGCCTTTTCCCATTTTTACACACAGTTGTTTCTAGGCATTCCCTTGCTGTTTCTACTACAGCATCCCTGTATGCCACCCATTCACTTTCTATATCCTGAAACTGCTTACTGTCTACTGTTTGAAACTTCTCACTAATCATATCCATGTACTTCTGTCTAATTTCCTCGTCCTGGAGATTTTCTACCCTAATTAGTTTGCAGACAGATTTCACTTTCTCTACCCTAGGCCTAGATACTTAGTTCACTACAGATCAGATAGTGGTCAGTATCATCGAAAAATCCGCGAAAAACTCGTACATTCCTAAAAGATTTCCTGAATTCGAAGTATGTTATGATATAGTCTATTATGGATCTGGTACCCCTAGCCTCCCATGTGTAGCGGTGAATAGCCTTATGCTTGAAGAATGTATTCGTAACAGCTAAACCCATACTAGCACAGAAGTCCAGCAAACGCTTCCCATTCCCCTTAGCTTCCATATCTTCCACACTTTTACCAATCACCCTTTTGTATCCTTCAGTTCTATTCCCAACTCTCGCATTGAAATCGCCCGTTAGCACTATTCTATCCTTGTGGTTGACACTGACCACGATGTCACTCAATGCTTCATAAAACTTGTCAACTTCATCCTCATCTGCACCCTCACATGGTGAATACACGGACACAATTCTTGCCCTAATTCCTCCCACTGACAAATCTACCCACATCATTCGCTCATTTACGTGCCTAACAGAAACTATGTTGCGTGCAATGGTATTCCTGATAAAGAGCCCTACCCCAGACTCTGCCCTTCCCTTTCTAACACCCGTCAAGTACAGTTTATAATCTCCTATCTCTTCCTCATTATCTCCCCTTATCCGAATATCACTTACTCCTAGCATATCCAGATGCATCCTCTCTGCTGACTCAGTCAGTTCTACCTTCTTTCTTCCATAAGCCCCATTAATATTGACAGCTCCCCATCAAATTCCATTTCGTTCGCCAAGTTGTTTCCAAGGAGTCCCTCGCCTGTCAAATGGGAGTGGGACTCCATTACTCCCATAGGTCTGAGGCTTGCTTAAAATGTTCTGAGCTTGGTTAATTCATGAAGCAGGATGCTACCCTACTTGCACATAGTCCAAGTGAGGATCTCTCCTCTAACGGGTTATGGACCACCGGTGAATTGTATAGTCCTAGCCACCTGAGCATAAGGAGGGCCACGACTCAGAGTATGTCCGAAATACCCACTCTCATTCCATAGCAACTGGTATCCCGACTCTCTGGACCACTTATTAGGCCACTCAGCCGTTGCCCATGGTTCACGAACTAGGACGTGACTACAGTAACCCACAAACATGAACCATATGATATAAAAGAATAATCGTAATTATGTATAATGTATATCTAAATACAATTCTACAGAATAACGCATTTGAACGAGAAAAAGAAAAACATAAAAAATAAAAATTCAAACATATGTCACTAATAAAAACAGGACAATTTTACTCACAGATAAAATTCTGGTATATGTATCGACATATGGCAAATACTGACAAGAAATTTTCTACGTGCGGACAACACGGTATAAAAATAATTCTGAATTATTAAAAATAAAAAATAATAGTTGATATTATAGTTTTTGTATTCAGCAAAATTATTTTCTCGTTTTCAGTTCTAGTATCTATTTGAAAAATAATTCTTCAATACAACAGAATATACGTAAGTAAGAAATCTATGGCGCTAACGCCCTGATTTGATTTGGCCTACCAAGCGACCGCTGCTCAGTGAGACGAATCCTCTCATTCATTGTTCTTGGTTTTCTAGGCCGGGGTCGCCCTCTCACGTTTAGATATCTCCTCAATTGCAATCACTTAGGGTCACTTAGATTGAGTGAACCTCGAACCAACCCTCAGGACCAGGCGAATATTCTTAACCTGGCCGGGAATTGAACCCGTGACCTCCGGGTGACAGGCAGGCACGCTGCACTTGGCCCGCGGGGACCGGCATTTATGTAATGATAGAGGACTTTATGTGACTAAGGTTTAGCAGGGAGAAAGTTAAAAGTAAATTGAAGTATTATATGGGGGAGAATCAGACGGAAGGGAATGTCTAGGTCCAAGAAGTTCCTTTAAGGAGACTGGGGGTTGGGGAATGTTGTCGGGTTCATTGGGAAAAATTTCCACAGAAAGTTCTCCAGAGACATTATCATCTTCGTTATCACTAGTTTCATCTACTAATATATTCAGAGTAGTTTTAGTGCCGTTAGAAACAATTAAACGTCTCTTCTTTAGCTGCGGTGGTTCCCGGGACGTATCCAGTATAATTTCGTCGGTACTCTCTGAAATAAATTCACTATCGCTATCCGATAGATCATCCGCGTTAACTTCGCATTATCCCAAATATTGCATTAATTTATCGTCATCAATACCTGCTGAAAAAATATCACGTGAACAACTTGCCATTTTGCTGTCACAAATCCACTCACTGCAAGGAGCAATTACTTACTGACTGGTTAGTGGTATTTGTAAACACAGGAAACGACTCTTGTGAAAGCTATAACGCCCTCTTAGAACTGCCAAAGCGAGGTCAGGAACACAATAACGTGTAGTCCCTTTACTACAGGTTGTAACAAAAGTATGCACGTCACTATAGGTTACCTCAAAATTATGTACAACTATTAGAGAATTTTAAGCCGCCTGGCTCCAAGAGAGTTAATCTTTAATATTTTGGTTTAAATTACATTTCAAAAGTCACACCACTTGAAAATATACAGTTAAACATTTAATTAGAAGTCAGGATATTCATGAAATTGATCAATTTTGCTGTAGGCAAGCAAGCTGGCTATACAGTTGATGGGCAAGAGCTGTGAGCTTGCATTTGGGAGATAGTGGATTCATACCCCACTGTCAACAGCCTTGAAGATGGTTTTCTGTGGTTTCCCAATTTCACACCAGGCAAATGCTGGCCGTGCCTTAATTAAGGCCACGGTCGTTTCCTTCCAACTCCTAGCTTTTTCCTATACCGCCATCGCTACAAGACCTATCTGTGTCGGTGCGAATAAAGCAATTTGGAAAAAATCTATTGTACGGAAAGTTATTGCAAACCACTGAGACCATGACATTACTGGGTGAGATATATGGGTCAGGCTCGCCCAGACATGCCACAGGAAGTAACTACTTTTCAGCTGAGTATCTTCAGTTATGTTATGAACATTTACACATAACTATATGCATTTATGACTATCTTGCAGTTAGAATCGTTAGTGTAGCAACAATAAGCAATCTCTTGCTTCATGTCTTTTCATGCTAATCAGCTGGAGTATCTATAAACAGTGAAGATAATATAAGTAACAAAAGGCCTCGACTCTGCTGTAAATACCAAAATGTAGCTTATCACAGAACATTTATGAGCATGGACGTTCCCTAAGGGATGAAGTTGGTAGCTAATTCCACAGCTTTGTATACCTGTATAACATATAAGACTTGTATACTCGTTTCTTACAAACCAGGTGTAAACATATTTTTCTGATGATTCCACAATACTTTCGGTTTAAAAAAGTTCATAAGAAATAATAAACTTAGAATTTCAGAGTTTAAATCATCCTGTAGTACTTCCAGGTTGGCATGGAGGTTAGGAGTACTTAAAGATATTGAATTTTTAAATATGTTCTTTCAACAATCTTGGTATAGGAAATGAAATGAAGGATAAACCTAGTTCCTAAACATGCAGATCGAACCTCTCAGCACTGCTATTGCAGGTGTAATAATTAAGGTCATTGTAAGTCCAAAATGAAGTATGAAAATTCATAAAAATTCAGGAATGGTCCCTCAGGTAACTATCATTCAGTAAATCACTTTATTTGATTCAAGATGGAACTTCATTAAAAAATTGACAGTGTCTAATACAAATATTATTCAGCTGCATCAACTTCTTCCAGTGGACTCTCAAGGGTCTGAAAATTCATATCAGGCCCCATGATATATACATGAGGAGTTGGCTTGTATGCAACATCAGCCCATCAACTGCTGTAAAAGTAAGACAGCCCATGCACATCTTTGCAGATGCTAAATACTGAACCAGGAATGCCTATGGCCTGGCACGTCGTATTTATAATTCATCATTTGTCAGAGAATTGCTAAGCTTTAACATTGGAACGAGACTTGCTTGCTATAGGAGTGAGAGAGACAGCGCGCTGATACGTGCTGTAGGCCCACCCATCTGGAATGATCTACAAACATTTTTGATATTAAAAGGCTTAAGTTACAGAAATATAAACTGACCAGCGTGAAGCCCGCATTAAGAAAGGGAAGTAGCCAGAATTTGAAGTAAAACCATTCAATCATTTCAGAGATAACGACGTGGAAATGAAACCACATTTTCGTCGTTTTAGGCAGCGAGCCGGTCAACGACACGCGGACTAAAATCAGTTGAAATTTGCAACTCGACCACGTAAGGTGATAATGCTGTCGTGTCGCGCTACGCGAAGTCGGAGTGGTAAAGTCGTGCCCTACAAGAAAACTTAGAAGGTTCGCCTTAAAGAATGCGATATTTATAAATTTCAGCTGCGTCGTGGACTTGTGAAAAATTTCAAAGTGCGTCTAAGTCGAACTCTGTATAACTTAGGATTTTTCTACCGAGTTGTGGACTTGTAAATTTTCAAGGTGCATTTAGGTGGAACTCAATACAGTGCGAGACTTATAAATTTCTACAGTGTTGTGGACTTGTCGATTTTTCAATGTGTATTCGAACTCTGTCATTCTCAGATACAGCGCTACGGACATTGAAAGGACTGTGTGTGATAATCTGAACTTCTTATTGTCGAGGCGTTTCTAAATTTAAAGACGTTCTTACGTGTGTTCTCACATTTCAACCAGGATTTTGAACTGTTTAAAGTGTTGTAATAGTCAGAAACTCAGTGATTATTAGGATCGAATGTGGACAATTTACACATATTTAACGAATGTTTGAACAGTGCTATAGGCAATTGAGTGAACCTTAATGACATTTTATGTCGCTAATAGGAAGCACCGACTTTATTAAGGCTAACTTACACTGAAAATTTACTTAAGACGTGTGTTCGAGATTTTTAAGGACTGTTGAATGTGTCGTGTATGGACTGAATTTACGCTCGACGAACTATGAACTTGAAATTTCATTCTGAACTTATTGCTACGTGTTCTAAATGCCATGAGCTGTGTGTGGTGTTAATATCTCGCATTACATGAGCTGTGCATTTAAAAACACTTGTGATTTAAGAAGTGAGAATATTTTACTGCTAATACTTCAAACAGAGACCTGTGTTTCTAACATGTTAGACTGTGCTAAAAGCCATTATTATTATTATATATATATATATTGCGAATGAGCCCATTAGGACTACGCAAAGTACTTAGAGGCAGGCATTTGCCTTTCTTTGTGCCCACACTTCCTTCATTCGTTTGCTGTGTGCTTCTTTTCTCTCTTGAGACCATGTTGTTCCGGTCTTCTTCTTTGGTTTTCCCTCTTGGTCAACTTGCCACTTATGAACTTTGGTTCTGAAGATAACCCGGCTTTGGATGTCTTCAGGTGTAATTCCTGCCAGTTTGAGATCTGTTTTAATTTCGCCAATCCATTTTATTGTGTCCGTTTTAGCTTTACTTCGGTTTTCATAAAATTCAACTATTTGCTTGGTAAGTCTATCTGGGTTCATCCTTTTTATATGTCCAAAGAATCTTAATCTGCGTTTTCTGATGTCGCTGTGAATGTTAGAAAATTGTTTGATTTCCTGTTTCCCTCTAAGGCGGTACTGTTCATCTACGAGTTTCGGGCCTAAAATTTTTCTAATGATCTTGCGTTCCTTTTTCTGAATATTTTCTAGATCAGTTTTCCTGTTCAAAATTAGTGTTTCTGATCCATAGAGGCATTCTGGTTTTATAACTGTATTATAGTGTCTTAGTTTAGCATGCTTGGAGAGACACTTTTTGTTATTATTATTATTGTGAGTATTACATTGAATACTGTGTTACGAAGTGCAAATTATGAACTGTGATTTAAGACTCACGTAATTCTAAAGTGCAATACTAGTCACTGTTAACTTGCAAATATCCAGTTAACAGACAGTGCTACGTTTTCGTACTACAGTGTCAATTGAACTTTCTCGTGTGTGAATTATATCAGACGACATCGGAAATTTTAATCAAGTGTTTAAACCTCGTATTCACTCGAACATCTAATTCAACGTGGGGCAGATTACGACATACGCGGTACGTCGAGGGATATTCTTCGTGGTACGACGAGGGATAAGGAACGTGGTACGTTGGTGCTTCGTTCGACCTCATGCTGATCACATCGTGGGAGTTCCAGTCGCCGACCTGCGGAGCCGCATTTTATTAGTTCCAGCTTGCAGAACTCAGGTTATATGAGTGCTCTTTACAATTTTACTCTGGTGAATAACTTCAAAATATTGCACTAGACAATCACTGACTCATTGCAAAGGCACTTTTTAAATCATAATTTTAGAGTGCTACATTAGTCAAATACAAGTGCCAAGTTCACGAATGTTTAATTTTGGTGTGAATTTCAATTCTACAATTTATATAAACTATAGGAATTATTTACATGAACTGTAGGTCTATTTATGAAAACAAGTGAATTTAGAGGGACTTGAGGATTTTCCGAAAACAGTGTTTACTTTCTGAAACCACATTTAAACTGTGAATTTCAATTTAAAATACTCTAGGATTTCACACGAATGATTAATTTTTAATTAATTAATTAATGTTTAATTTTGAACTTTTTCAATTTATGATTTATGAATGAATTTAGACTAGGATTTCAGGTGAGTGATTCATGAAATAAGTGTTTATTTTGAGCCACATTTAATTTGTAATTTATAAGTTAAGATTTTAATTGGACTTTACGAATCAACCTAGATAATCTGTAGAGCTGATTTTGGACATTTTCAAGCGTCAGGAAAACATATTCGACGAAAGGATATATTTCTGTTCAACTTTATCTGCATTAAAGAGTTCTGAATTTTAATTTTGAATCGAATATGTCAATGAAATAATATATTTTCTAGATGATTTCAAGAGTTTAAATACAAGATAAAAGCAGGGGTATTTTCATTCAGATCTTGAATAAATTCATCAGGAAAATTATACCATCTATTATTTCGCTCTGCGAAAATTCCTTCTCTGTACCGGCTCCTAAGTACCGCACACTACCTGAGACCTTTCCCATGCTCAAGAGCCCAACAACCGTTCCTGGTACAGAGAAGGGTATAATTAATAGATGGCGCCCACCGTCTAAGGGCATAAATCGGAGCCACAGTAAGATAATTAATAGATGGCGCTCTAGACATATAAGGGCTTGATTCGGAGCCTCCGAAACAATTAATAGATGACGTGCCAGACGTATCAGGGCTTAAATCAGAGCCACAGTAAGATCATTAATAGACATCATCCGAACGTGCATGGGCTTGAAGCAGAGCTGCGATTAGAATAAAGCCATCAATAATACACTAGCTTGTGCCCAGACTTGTATATACGCTCAACTCTTGTAGAATTAATCTCAAGACACTGGAAGTTATACGATTAGTATTCGACTTTGTTGCTTGTCATAACTCAGCAAAATCGCCGACATGGATAACTTAATTGCAGCCATCGAAGCTCTTAGGCTTAGCATTAATGATCAAAATGCTAAGATCGTTAGATCCAATAGTCATATTACATAAATACAAGCGCAGATTGTCGAGTCAAACAATCAACTACAAACGCAGATAGTTGAATCAAACTCTCAACTACAAGAGCAGATGCAAAAAAAAAGAAACAAACTCTCAACTACAAGCACAGATGACCGAATCGAATGCTAAAATAGACCAAAAATAATGCTAGAGTAGAAGAATTAACCACTAAAGTTAACCAAACTTTAGAAGCGAAATTTGTTGAGGCTGATAGGACCATTAATAACAGGCTCACCGAATCGAATGTTATGTTGGAGCAGCGATTTCGAGAAGCCGGAGTCCGCTTAGGGAAGAGATTTATTGAGTGGAACGCGCAGGTCGAAGCTACTCTTAAGGACATGAGGGATCAATTTATCGAAAACTTGAAAACTGTCAAAGAAGAGATCAAAACTCAAGTCATAGAATCCATTGACAAAGATCTCAGAGCAGTTCTTCCTTCGGTACAATCATTCTTCACAGACCTAAAGGAACTTAGGGCCGAATTTCAGGAGTCGCATTGCAATATCTCTCAGGCTCAGATTAAGATGGCACAAGTTCAAGAAACTCTGAGAGATTCTTTAAAATACGACGTTAGCAAATTCAGAAGCGAAATCGGACTTGTTAAGAGCACACAAGGTGAGTTGGATAAGCGTATCTCAAGACAGCTAGATAGCACACATACACAAATAGCTGTTTTTGGCAAAGACGTGCAAGTTATCACGACTGATTTACGAAAAGAGATTAAAAATCTGGATACCGCTATTAAATCCAAGATTGAAAATATTTCTGAAGTAAACCAGATTAAATTAAGGGGTTCTTCAACTGATTTCGTGAATGCTAGTACTTCGAGGGACGTTCATAGTACAACTACCCTTATCGAAGTACAAGATGACAAACCCGTGAAGTCCTCAGGCCGGGATAAGTATACTGCCAGATAATTCATCTTGAACATAGAGGATTATTTCCAAGAAAATAGGTCTGAAGCCGATAAAAAACACCGTGTCGTATCTAAGCTGTTGGAAGGTCGAGCAATATCATGGACCACTGCCTTCAAAAAATAGTTTCAAGAACTATGGTGATTTTAAGCAGGCACTACTAAAGATGTTCTGGGATGCTGAAACCCAGCACCTGGTAAAGATGCAATTATATGCTCGAAAGTACAATACATCGGATAATACTTCAAGGTATTTTGATTATTTCTTGATGAAACTCAAGAAATTACAATTTATAGATCCTCCTTTGCCTGACATTTAGTTGATTAAAATACTGACATTGCAGTGTCCACCTCATGTGCAAGAAATCTTAGTTGCTAACAGTAAAAGGATTAGAGCACTTACATGCTACAGTACGCAGATTTGATACTGCAAATACTCAATCTGCTTTTAAGAACAGCAGGATTAAAGAAGTCAGCGCCAATTCAACGGAAATCAAGCCTCAAGAAAGGGATGAGCTTAGGCCGAGAGAAGAATTACTCGGACTACTCCTACCCGATTCAAAAACTTTCGGAGACAGAGGAACCAAGAGAGAAACCCATATCGAACTAGAAATCCGTGGAGAAGACGGGAGAGAACCCCGGAAGAAAACCGAGATTCCAGAAGACAAGAATTGGAACAAAGATGGAAAGACACTCGGGAATATGTAAGGGAGAAGAACCGTAAACCCGATGAACCCGGAGCTACGCCTTTGGAGTATCAGAGACAGTTCGAGCCTCAGAATCGACAATCACCTGATCCCAAATTAACTGGGGCAATAAAGAAACGCCGATTTCATAGAAGGGAGACTGCCTAAGAATCGGGAAGAGGACGAGCCATCAAACAGTTGCATTTCAATAGTTAATTATTGGCATACTGATGACACCGACTTGCTGTATGAGGACGCTCAATCACCTAGGCCAGTTATCTTACGTTCACTACCCGTTATCACGGTACGTGCAGGCAATTTAATATCACAACTCTTATAGACTCGGGAGCTCAAGCTTCTTTGATCTCAGACAGGCTAGTGGAATCCTTGAAGAATCAGAGTGATATTTTACTTCTACCAGTAGCTCAAGTCAAAGTCAAGGGAATTGTCCAAAATAAGCGTATTAAATATAAGTCGCAGGCTTTCCTGGAATTCCGCAATAATGAGAAGCCATTTGAACATATTTTCCTGGTACTGCCACGTCTCAATTTTAACCTGAAATTAGGTTCAGATTTCATGGTCAAACATCAGGGGACAATTGATTAACGTGCCAACCTTGTAAAATTAAATTACACTGATTCCGTAGAACTACAGCTGGTGGGGAGAGGAGACATGGAGGCTCGAGAGCTTGGAGCCCTTATAGAAGAAGCCGGTGGTGACTGTGATGAACCCGCTGTATGCGAGGAAGCGCCAGCCGCAGCTATAAGTAGAGAGGGTGACCCTGAAGAGGACGAATTAGAGTTCCTAACTGACGAGAGCTCCATTGTCGGTCCTGAATATTTTTTATCCATAACCAGTGTGGTTGAAGACCCGGAAATCAACTTGCAATTAGAGGCGGCTAAACAGGTGGTCCTTCATACATTTCCCCGAGTTTTTGATGACAAACCTGGAGAAATAAAAGGCTACGAATACTACTTAAATGTTACGGACCGTTCCCCTTATAAAAAGAAGCCTTATCCGGATCCGAAAAATCTAGAGACGAAGCCAGGAACATGATACACGAAATGACGGAAGACGGAATAATTTCACCCTGCGTTACTCAATATATATATCCACTGGCGATTGTGCGCAAGCCCAATGGCTCATACGAATATGCTTAGATGCTCGTGTTCTTTACGACAGATTTACTCTTGAATATGACGTACTACTTTGTTGAAAGACATGATCAGATTATGCGGCATGAACCTGTTCAGATATCTGACGGCAACTTAATTACCAAATTGCTCGAATGGATGCAACCCTTGAAGGGATATACAACTCCCCCAATCTAAAGAAATGTGTCCAGCAGGAAGAGTAAAGCACTTATTGAAAGAAAATCCTTCGATTTTTATTTCAGATCGGAACATGTACCAGGAATGCCTATGGCCTGGCACATCGAATTTATAATTCATCATCTGTCAGAGAATTGCTAAGCTTTAACATTGGAACCAGCCTTACGAACGAATGTTCTCGACTCGGCTGCTTGCTATAGGAGTGAGAGAGACAGCGCGATGTCACAGGGCAAGGAACCGACTGAGTGACGTAATCGCCACGTGCTGTAGACCCAAGTGCCAAGTCCATGAAAGTTTAATTTTCGTGTGAATTTCAATTCTACAATTTAAATGAACTGTAGGAATTAATTTAGATGAACTGTAGATCTATTTATGAAAATAAGTGAATTTAAATGGACTTGAGGATTTTCCGAAAACAGTGTTTACTTTCTGAAACCATATTCAATCTGTGAATTTCAATTTAAAAAGACTGTAGGATTTCACATGAATGATTTATGCAAGTCAATGTTTAATTTTGAACTTTTCAATTTATGATTTATGAATGAATTTAGACTCTAGGATTACATGTGAGTGATTCATGAAATAAGTGTTTATTCTGAGCCACATTTAACTTTATAAATTACAAGTCAAGATTTTAATTGGACTTTACGAATCAACATAGATAAACTGTAGGGTTTATTTGAGTGTGATTATCGAGAATAAGAGCTGATTTTGGACATTTTCAAGCGTCAGGAAACATATTCGACGAAAGGATATATTTCTGTTTAACTTTATCTGCATTAAAGAGTTGTGAATTATAATTTTAAATCGAACATGTCAAGGCAAGAATGTATTTACTAGATGATTTCAAGAGTTTAAATGCGAGATAAAAGCAGGGTTATTTTCATTCAGATCTTGAATAAATTCATCAGGAAAATTATACCATTTAGGCCTATTATTTTGTCCTAGCAAAAATTCCTTCTCTGTACATGCTCCTAAGTACCGTACACTACCTGAGACCTTTCCCATGCTCAAGAGCCCAACAACTTTTCCTGGTACAATACTATTTCCTATAAGGCAATCACAATCACTATCTTTACATAGGTCTCTTTTTCAGACCGACTTCCCTGTACGGGATGGAAAGCTGGCATGACTCAGTATGTCTTGTTCATATTAGAGGTAACATGCCTACAAAACCTACACATTTCACCTTGTAATAGCTTATTAAATTTCAAGAATAGTCTTTTATTATAAGAAAATAAGACAATTAATGAGAGATTATGAATTTGAAAATGGTCAAAGCCTCCTCAAAAGTGAAAAAGGCATTATCTTATTTAAAGGACAACATTCAGCAAACAGTTGATAACACACAATGATGGTCTATTGTGCAGTAACTGGTGTGATGCTCTAGAGATGACCACTAATGCCGCAGCCGTTCGAGCCATGCCAGGCAGGTCCCAGGACAATAACTGTTGTCAGCATTGCACAGCGTGATATAATCCCTTTCTTATGTGCTGGCATACTGCCCCTATGGTGAAGTCCTGTGACTTACTAGACACCACTCTATGAAGCTCCATGGCTCAGTCATTAAGAGACGCTGGTTTCATAGTGAACAAAGAGGTCCATGGGTTGTCGGGGAAAGGCAGTACTCATAGGATTGAAATGATTGCGGTCAAAAACATAACTGGATATATTATAAATGCTGCTGTTTGGTTTGAATTCCACACCAACCAGGCCAGTGAAGTTCACGAGGAAAAGGAGGGCATTTATGAGCAAATCATCCCCTTCTACCGATGTGAATACAGATTGGATAAGATCGAGGTGATAGGCCTCATGACTGGTGGAAGAGTAACGATTCCTAAGTTCTTTGAAGATTTCCACTCAAGATTCAGACTACTAGAATTGATGAGGAAGAATGTGGCCCTTAGAGCTTTGAAAGGTTCACCAGCAGTACCAAGATGAGTGGAAATCTTCAAAGAACTTAGGAATTGTTAGTCTATCATCTATAGAGTCCGGCTCCATGGCTAAATGGTTAGCGTGCTGGCCTTTGGTCACAGGGGTCCCGGGTTCGACTCCTGGTAGGGTCGGGAATTTTAACCATCATTGGTTAATTTCTCTGGCACGGGGGCTGGGTGTATGTGTCGCCTTCTCATCAATTCATCCTCATCACGACGCGCAGGTCGCCTACGGGAGTCAAATCAAAAGACCTGCACCCGGCGAGCCGAACATGTCCTCGGACACTCCTGGCACTAAAAGCCATACGCATTTCATCTATATAGTAATTAACGTATTCACAATCATTTAACCTCATGGGCTTCCTATGAATACAATATACATATATATCAGAAATTAGCAATAATGACTCTGTTAATATTAGGTGAGAACAATGGCAGGAGGTCATTTGAAATGAGGAGATAAAGGCTAAGTTATGTGCAAACTCGATGAATGAAGCTGCATGTATCAACTGGCTTCAGAGATGGGTGTATGGCGATGTAATAGTGATCGCTATTACATCGAGTACACAGACATATCCGCAAGGTAGCGAGGAATAAAAGACACCATTCTAGAAAGAGATCATGAGGCAAGCTGCCCAATACAACAGTGAAGCTACCTTAGGACAACAGCAAATCAAACCGCTTTTCACAGCCTTCTAGGACAGTTAATGGAGCTTCCAAGGAAGAGTTTTAACACATCATATAATTATTAAACACTTGAGGGCTGTAATACACATCGATTTTTTAATTGTACACAAGATCTAGTCATTCAGTGATCTTATAGAAGTGCCTCACCACAGACTTTTAAAATACATTTTCAAAAATGCTTAATTTGAAGAATATGTTTTAACAATACTATAGACACAGATTTTAATTTTAAGTATCCTCTATTATCCCTGCTTACCCAACCCTCCCCCCCCCCAAATCCCCCTTTCCTTTTTCAATACCAAATAGTAAGTTTTTTTTAAAGGTTCCCATGGGAAAAAAAAAGAATAAGGTTTTATAATATGCTTACTATTCATGTATTATCATATAAGTTTGTTGGACACAGTCGAAGATGACCATTATGTGATCGAAACATGTACTGTGATTGTTAATGTTTTTATAATTTTGCCACAGGCATGCAATAAAGTATCAATCAGGTGGTACGTTAATCTAATAATTAGAATGTGATGGTGTCTGATGTCAAACTAGCTGGCTTGTTTGGCGGCAACTGCACTCGTAATCTATTTTTACTATTATTAATATTATTGTATTTTAAATTGTGTTGTTAATTATTTAGGGGATGTTAAATGAAAATTAGTGAATCAATAAGTTACCATACTTTGAATTATTGTGCTTTACTAATATGTAAAATAAAACTTTTTGAATTTAAGTAGCATACTGTTAGTATTTCTCATTGAATATGTACGACGTTGAAATCATTATCATCATCTGCAGTTTCCAGCTGTTGGCCGGGTCTGCCTCTCCATCTCCTCTTGTCTTCCCACCACTTCTCCCTAGTCACTCTCGCCCAGTCCTCTCCTCTTCTCTGTACACACTCTTCCACTCCTTTTATCCATCTGTCTCTTGGTCTTCCTCTTGGCCGTTTACCTGTTATCT
The DNA here is from genome assembly GCF_040414725.1 of Anabrus simplex. NCBI lineage: Eukaryota > Metazoa > Arthropoda > Insecta > Orthoptera > Tettigoniidae > Anabrus > Anabrus simplex. Next base: position 430,712,329 of record NC_090269.1, on the reverse strand, counting down.
CAATTTCGTGCATCCTCCTCGGTATCCTTTCCGCTGTCATTCTCTTCATGTATCCATACCATATCCTATTCTGTAGTGGCTCTTCTTTCACTATATCTTGAACCTTCTCATTTCTCATCTTATCCCATCATGTCACTCCTATCCTGCTTCTCAGAAATTTCATTTCACTTGCCTGTATTCTATTCACGGCTCTCTGCCTCATTACCCAAGTCTCAGCTGCATACGTCAGAATAGGTATATAGTACACCCTGTATATCACCGTTTTGCTTCTCTGAGGGACATCCTTGCTCCAAACCAGGCTTCTGACACTTTTCAGCAATGCTCCTGCTTGTCTTCCATGCTCAATTATTTCCTTATCATCTCTTCCACTTTCCTCTATGATACTTCCTAAGTACTTGAAACTCTCTACCTTCCTAAGCTGTTCCCCTCCAAGCATTATCCCTCTCGTAGGTCTCTCCTTCTTTCTAGTTGTGATCACTATCTCGCTCTTTTGGCCATTAAATTTCATTCCATATTGTTCCACCTTATCTACCCAAGCATCTAACTGTTCCTGGATATCCTCTTCCTTTTCTCCCCAGACTAACAGGTCATCTGCAAACATCACCACTTTAATTTTTTCCTTCTCCTATTTTTCTTGCCACTTTCGTCGTTATCCCGTCCATAGTTACTACAAAGAGCAAAGGTGACAGATCACTTCCGTGTTTTAATCCACCTTTTTGCTCAAGCCAGCCTGTTCTCTCTCCTATTTTCACATAACTGACACTCTTTCTATGGTCTGCTCCTCGACATCTTTTCCCTGAAAGGCTTCCCATACCTTGTTTCTACACACATGGTCATAAGCTTTCTCAAAGTCCACGAAGGCCATCACAAGATCCTTACTCCATTTATAATGACACTCTTGTAGTTGCCTTACTGTGAATATAAGGTCTACTGTAGACGTTCCTGTTCTGAAACCATACTGTTCTTCTATTAACTTTTCTTCCACCCTCTTTCTGATTCTATTCTCCAAAATCTTCTCAAAAACCTTTGCACAGTGGCATATCAATGTGACTCCCCAATAGTTCTTAAACTCCTTTCTATTCCCCTTCTTGAAAATGGGTATGATAACCCCCTTCTTCCAATCTTCAGGGGTGTTCCTTTCCTTCCATGCTACCTTCAACACACGATAAAGCCACTGTTTCCCTACCTGCTGCCTTCACCATTTCAATACTCACTTCATCTAACTCTGGGGCATTCCCTCCTTTCATCTTGTCCAGTGCTAGCTCCACTTCTGCCCATGTTAAGTCTTTTTCTTCTTCCATATTTCTTACTTCCTCCCTGGTTCTACTTTCCTCCTCAGTGCATCCTTGTGGGTTTAGTAAATCTTCAAAACACTCCTTCCACATTCCTTTCAGTTTCTCCATTTCCTGCACTTCATTTCCATTCTTGTCTATCATTATAACATCTTCCCTCTTGCCTTTCCTCCTACTCTTGATCATTCCGGGGCCGATGACCTTCGATGTTAGGCCCCTTAAAACAACAAGCATCATCAAGCATCATCTTGACCATTCCATATAGTACTTTTTTATTTCCTTTGCTATCCTCTTCCATCATGTTTATCCACTTCTTCATGCATTTTTTCTTCTCCTCTGTTACAACCTTTTTCATCTTATATTCTTGTCTCCGGTGTCATCTGTTGAAACCACACTCTGAAAGCTTTATTCTTCTCCCTAACTGCTGCTTTGACTCTGTCGTTCCACCATGGGGTCCATCTTTCCCTGACCCTAGTTCTCCACAAACTTCCTCTGCAGTTTTTACTAGTATCCTCTTGAACCCTTCCCATTCCTCCTCTCGTGTTTTTGTATCATCTGTTGGTATGTTCAATCTTATATTTTTCTGGTATTCTTCCTTGGTTTCCTTTTCCTTCAGTTTCCATATGTTGATGCATCTTTCTTGCTTTTCTGTTCTTTTCCTTTCTGTCAATGTTCACAGTTAAATTACCGATAGTCTGTGGTCACTATCTAGGGCCTCTGATGGTATTACCGTTACATCTATAACATTCCTCTTCATTTCCCAGTCGTAGATCATGTAATCTACAATGGATTTCCTAGACTAGTCACTGCTATACCACGTTATCTTATGGCTTTCTCTCTTTTAGAACCACGAGTTCCCGACCATCATCCCATTTCTTTTGCACAAATCCAGTAGTCTTTCCCCTTCCTTATTCCTATTTCCCCATCCTTCCACTCCAAGCACGTTCTCATAACCCTTCCTTTCCATGCCTACATGGGCATTCAAGTCCCCCATTACCACATTATTTTGTCCATTCAATTGTCTCTCCAATTCTTCCTCAAAGTCATCTTTATCCTGTTGCATGCACCCTGCTTGTGCAGCATACACTTGTACAATTTCCCAGGTTTTACCTTTGACTGTTATTTTGACTTTTATCAACCTGTCACTTATCCCTTTTACTTCCTCTTTCAATCCATTTCTTACTACCACTCCTACTATATTTCGCTTTCCCTCATCATCCAGTACAACCGAAAACCATTCCGCAGCTCTCTCTCCTACCCTCATCCCTCCACATAGTTTCTGCCAGCTCTAGTACATCCAGTTTTCTTCTTTCCATTATGTCTACAACGTCTTCTACTTTTCCGGTCAATGTTTGTATACTCAGTGTGCCAATTCATAATCATGTTCCTCGCATACAGCATTGGAAAATAAATAATTAACACATAACAGTATCTGATCTGTTTCATCGAAAAATCCCTGAAAAACCCATAGAATCCTAACACATTTCCTCAATTCGAAGTCAGTTAAGATGTAGTCTATTATGAATCTGGTACCCCTACACTCCCATGTGTAGCAGAGAACAGCCATATCCTTGAAGAACGTATTCATAATGGCTAAACCCATACTAGCCCAGAAGCCCAGCAAATGCTTCCCATTCCTATTAGCTTCCATATCTTCCCCACATTTACCAATCACTCTTTCATATCCATCAGTCCTATTTCCAACTCTCACATTGAAATCATCCATTAGCACTAACCTATCCTTGCTGTTGACCCTGACTATGACGTCACATACTGCTTCATAAAACCTGTCAATTTCATCCTCATCTGCACCCTTTTATAAAAATTTTTATTTTTTAAATTTTATTTGTTCGGGGCAGTGACCCATGTGGATCTCTTGGCCCTATTAGCATCATTTTGTATGAACCTGCATGTAATTGGAATGGCGGCAGTGTGAAATGGAGTGTGTGAGGAAAGGAAGATTAAAGATGTCACAAACACCCAGCCTCCAGGCCAGGGATATTAACTATTACAATTAAAAACCCCTGACATGGCCAGAAATTGAACCTGGGTGCTGCCGGGTGACAGGCGGACGCATTGCCCCCTATACCCAGGGGCTGGACATCTGCACCCTTACATTTTGAATACACTAAGACAATTCTCATCCTAATTCCTCCAACTGCCAAATCCACCCACACCATTTCGTTGTTTACGTGCCTAACAGGAACTGTGTTGAGTGCAATAGTATTCCTCATAAACAGCCCTGCTCCAGACTCTGCCTTTCCCTTTTTAACACCAGTCAAGTACACTTTATAATCTCCTACCTCTTCCTCGTTATCTCCCGTTACCCAAATATCATTTACTCCTAGTACATTAAGATGCATCCTCTTTGCTTACTCAGCCAGTTCTACTTTCTTTCTTCTATAAGCCCAATTAATATTGATAGCTCCGCATGGAATTCCATTTCATTCGCCAAGTTGTATCCAAGAAGTCCCTCGCCTGTCAAATGGACGTGGGACTCCGTTACTCCCATAGGTCCCCGACTTGCTTTAAATTTTCTGAGCACAGTTAATTCATGAAGCAGGATGCTGCCCTACTTATACATAGTCTAACTGAGGATCTCTCCTCTAACGGGTTTGGGACCACCGTGGATTGTATAGCCATAGCAGCCTAGGCACAAGGAGGGCCATGACTCAGAATATGTCCGAGATGCCCACTCTCATTCCGTAGCAACTGATATCCTGACTCTCAGGACCACTTTCTAGGCCACTCAGCCGTTGCCCATAGTTCACAAACTAGGACATGACTGCAGTAACCCACACCACGGCTTATGCCGTGTCAAGAAAATAAGGTGAAATTCTTTACATTTCACAAAGAATTTTTCTCTGCATCTTCACAAGATAATCTCAACTGTTCACGAGAAACATTCTCAAACACTGAGGTTTGAATGTAGACATTATAATAGAAGTGGAAGTAATATGTTCATTTATCACCAGATGGTTTGCCAGATGCTGTACAGCGCTAGCGTTCAAAGAGGAAGCTGACAGATCCATTAGAATCAGTCTGAGAGGGTCACTTAACATAAAAGGTGTACACTTATAAGAAAGTATGACATTAACACAAGCCTGGAATGAAACATCTGGTAATGAGGATTGTACAAATTTGGAAAACTCCAAAATGAAGTAACAATAGTGAAGGAACAGGGAAGGGAACTACCTACGTAAATCCTTAATGGCTGGCAACCACGTATTACTTAACTGACTGCCAGTGTCCCTGTTGAAATTGTTAGGATTTCTACATATTTCCACAGCTTCCCATATAATCCTGGACCTGTAGTGTCTAGTGTGGGTAAGAGCTCGAGCATCTTGGAACATGATATCATGACCCAATATGATGGAAAGTGATCAGGTATTGCAGGTCTGTCTGGCTGGTTGAGATGAATATTTCATTCATGTACCTTGATACGAGTACCAATGGACCGGCATGTTTAGCCAATATGTGCCTCACCGCAAGTTCACGGAATTTTGTTTTCCCCAGGATGTAAAAGTGGGGACAATTTGTCCTTGGTTTTACCCAGACTGTGGGCAATTGTAGTGACAGTGATAAATAGCGTATTTACAGTATATTGTGTTTGCAGAGAACCTTGGCAATTTGATCTGTGGTGTTGTGAGCTTTGCTTGTTTGTTTGAACATGACTTTGAGTGTGTCAATCTCCACCTGGATATTTGATGGTTCACAAATTCGTCTCACCCTCTTGCTGAGTGCCATGAGAATGCCTTGTTCTTGTGATGGATGGTGGTGAGAATCTGCATGAAGGCAGTGATTTATGTGGGTAGGCTTACAATAGAGGGTATGTCCCAAAGAACTGTGCAGTTTCTTCCTTACTAGGATAGACAAGAAAGGAAGGAAACCGTCGGACTACATACAGTGGTGAATGTAATTGAAGGATGTTGCTGATTTAGGTGGTTTAGAAATAGATGAAGTTTCTCAGGACCTTCTGTCCAGATCACAAATGTATCATCAACATACCTTGAACAAATCATAGGTTTGATAGGCCCCACAGCAATAGCCTCCTCCTCAAAATGATCCATAAAGAAATTAGTCACTACGGGCAAAAGTGGACTTCAATTAGCCACTCTGTCCGTCTGTTCATAAAAATTCCTTCCCCACAAGAAATAGCTCAAAGTCATGCAGTGGTAAAACAGCTTAGTAATGTCCTCAGGGAACTGATGTTCAATGAGAGACATGACCAAGATAATGGGCACTTTAGTGAATAAGGACACCACATCACAACTCACCAAAAGTACATTAGATTGAAGGGTCGGATGTACTGAATCGTATGCTAGGAACTCTCGGTATTTCGTTGTCAACAAGTTGACAACCATAACCCATGTCTATAAATATGGGCCATGAAAGCATCAATGGGAATAATAATAATGTTTATGGTTTACTTCCCACTAACTACTTTTACAGTTTCAGGAGATGCTGAGGTGCCAGAATTTAGTCCTGTAGTTCTTTTGCATGCCAGTAAAACTACCAACATGAAGATGACATATTTGAGCACCTTCAAATATCACCAGACTGAGCCAGAATCAAACCTTCCAAGATGGGGTCAGAAGGCGGCCAGCATCTCAACTGTTTGAGCCACTCACTCCAGCGAGGAGTGTCATCAGCTCATAGAAAACAGGTTTAGTCAAAAGCAATTGCGAGAAATATAATGTTCTAATTTAGGTTTCTGTACAATCCCCTGTGGCAACAGTATACCAATACAAAGCTTTATTTCATCCTTATTTGTCCAGACCTGGTCTTGATTTCAAGTTTTTCGGTTCATGTTACTAAACTGGGTTTTATGTGCAACTTTCTTCTGTCTGTTCAGCTATGTTCCGACATCTCTCTTCATTAAAAGAATTCAAATATTTTGCTCGGTTTTTTCCCCCCTAAAATCTCTCCCTTTACATCATGAAGGAATTTTGGATCAAAGTGGGACCTTCTTCATCCATTTTCAGTCTAAGCTGACAAAGAAGGTGCATTGGTTGGAGTATTATCTCTATTACCATCACCACTGTCACCATCATGATCGCTGCTTGAACTGGAATAGAAGACAAGTTGTCTTTTTGGCGACTGCTGAACATTCACATCAGATGGGCCCGAACCCTGTACATGTGAGCCTGCAGCATTTGTTCCAAGTAAATTTCAGTCATTTGTGAATTCCCATTCAGCAGAACTTACATCAATAAGATCACAATCCCCCCCACTAAATTCCAACATTTCATTTGTTATAACCCGTAAATCATCTTCCTCTAATGGTGGGGGCTGGTAATTCCTTATAGACATTTCACCAGAAAAAAAAATGTAAGAAAAAGAATCAGATAGAACCCTTGTCTCTGCAGTTTGGAAGGAAAACATGAATTGTGTCTGTATTACAGAACACATACATGCAATAATAAATGTAGTATAAATTGCAGTATACACACACTCCAGTCGTGAAGGAAGAATTCCAGACTGGGGATAATAACTCAGCTTGCAGTTCTAATGTGTCATCAGAGAGACCTGTTTAGTACCATAATCTCTAGAAATCCCTTCTACAGCAATATTATTGCATCCAAGGGATGATTAGGCAAGGACGCGATTAGGCAATGAGTTTAAGCTTCAGCGTGAGGCTATTAGGCTTGAGGTCATTCTTGCCTGGATGTAATAATGTTCTTTATGATTCAACTCATGTATGACACATTAGTATTGGGAGAACATAGCTGAAAAAAACATCAAAGGGCAAACTCATCCAGAATATGCTGGTGGAAAAGAAATAAACCTCTGCATGTAGACAACTGAGAAAAAGAATATTACAATCAGTGGGTTTATCCACGTTCCCCGCTGAGCAAGCGACTTGTCACCGTGGATCTTGCCGCACTGTGCATTGAAGATTAATGAGTAGGTACAGTTTTCTGAAATACTGTTGTATTTACCTTTATTTTGTTTATGTAAAATGTGCACCGCAATTACAAAAAACAATAATAATGAAAATGATATAAAAATAATATTTGTTCAAAAATAATAGTAATAATGAAAATGGGAGGTCCTATGAAATTTTATTTATATTGATAAATTTTGTCAAAACTTCCACTCAACTGTAATAATTACTGTTACCTTTACCACAAAAAATTCTGTTCAAGAGAAAATACAGTCTTCTAAACATAATTTGCCTTTGTGCAGTAAATTTCAAAACAATCTGGCATGCAAAGTTCTACATCACACCCTGGGCAACAATACGTTGTCCTCTTTCTGGTCCATTTGTGCATAACATTATACAAGGATTGGAGCAAAAGTCATGGCAACTTTTTTTTTTTTTTAGATATGTGAACAGATAACAGACGTATATGTGTCGTGTGGAAGTTCTGCAGGCATAGTGTGTATGCAGAACAACAGATGGCTCTGTGATAGCTGGTAGTAGCACAGCAAGGGCTGTGAAATCAGTCAGCTGGTGAGTGTCGTGCGAGATGGACATAACCCATGTTGAGCAGCGCACTTACATCAAAACAGCCATTCTCTGAGGGAGAAATGTAATGAAATGTCACAGTGAATTAGTGGAAGCCCTTGGGAAAAATACCCTACCATACCGTACAGTAGCACGGTGGATAGAAAAGTTTCAGCAAGGATGTGTGTAAACCAGTGACGAGCAATGTTCGGGATGACCTGTCAGTGTGCGGACCGACGTGGCACATGCCGCCATCGAGCAGCGCGAGGATGAAGACAGGCGACGGAGGCTACTGGAGTTAGAGAGGGCAAGTGGCATCGAGAAACACACCATCCACAGGAAACTGCGTAATGAGCTGCAAATGCGCAAAATCGCATCGCGGTGGGTACCGCCATGCTCTGACAGAAGTTCAAAGGTGGGTGCACTATGCAATATGCTCCGACCACCTTGCACGCTGGCAACAGAACGGTGATCAATTCTTGTCACGGATAATCACCATCGATGAGTTTTGGACCAGGGCATACGAACCAAAACTGAAACATCAGTCCGTGGAGTGGCGACATGCTGGATCACCAAGGAGGCAGAAGGTCCATCAGAATCCTTCCCGAGTAATATTGATGGTGATCGTCGCATATGACGTCAGGGGTGTCACTGTTTGCCACTTTGTTCCACATGGCAGAACAGTGACAGCACAGTACTACAGGGACTTCCTGGTGCAACAGGTACGATGTGGCATTCGGGAGAAACGTCTGGATCTTGTGGATAGTGCAATAAACATGCACGACAATGCAAAACCACATAAAGCAGAGTGCAACATTGGGGATGGGAAGAATTGGAGCACCCACCGTACTGTCCCGACATTTCGCCCTGTGACTTTGATCTCATTCGAAAGATTAAGGTACCATTATGTGGTAGGCGGTTTGCAACACAAGAGGACATTGCTAATGCTGTGTGCCAAAAGGTGCGATTCACACATGGTGCGGCAAATGCTGAGGCAGATGGTATTCAGCACCTCCCACATCATTGGCAGCATGTGGTGACAGCAGCAGGGGACTACAGTATTTTGAGGGTCTTTAGGCCCAGGTTTATCATGTCAAATTTATGTGTACTTTGTTGTCATTTTTTTGCACCAGGAAGGCCATTTTGCCCTGTATACCATAATAAATTAGTGTATTACGATATTTCAGTGCTATTCATTGTCCACACATGTAGTTAACACCTTGTCCTTTCGTCTGTATATGTTACATTACCAACTGGACTGGTATCTTGAAGAAAAAAATTAGTTGCCATGACTTTTGCCCCAACCGTCGTAATTACATACTTTCAATATCATCTTCATTCTGAGTATCTTTGATAACATCACCCTCCAAGCAACTATCGTCATATTAAATAGCCACCAGATTGTGTACCTAGCTCGTTCTTGATATTTAGTGAATTGTCAAAGCTCACCATGGTCTTTGCTCGCAGCGTGGAGTGAACCACTGCAAGCAATGCTTGCAATTAGACCAGAAAGAGTTAAGAGCGTGCTTTTTCCTGTCCTGAGCAAAACACCACATTTATGGTGTTGTAATCTAGCCTGAATATTACTCTCACTCCGGCCTTTGATATCCCCTTACTTGCCTTCCCTCCAATCATTCTCGATCAGTGGTAGCATCATATACTTTGGGCCAAGGGGTCCATGATTTAATTCCCAAGTGGGTTGGGGATTTTAACATTAATTCATTAATTGTTCTCGTTTGTGTGTGCCGCATTCATTCTTCATCAACAGAAATCATCTTACACAAGTATGGCTCCATCCTCACAGCCATGCAGGTCGCCTATAGCTGTATACTAGAAAAATACCTGCAATAGGCCTCTCTGGAGGCCATATGATAGTACAGTGCTGGTTTCCTTTCAGCCAACATACAGTACTTCCCCACTCCTCCTCTTGACTGCTTCTATTATTCTTAGTTGAAGAAGATGATGATGCTTGTAGTTTAAAGCGGCCTAACATCTAGGATATCGGCCCTCAATGGTACAAAATAAGACAAAATGTTATGACAATTTAAAAATAAAAAATTCATCCACTGACCAGAATTCAAAACATGATGGTGAACAATGAATGGATGAATATGTATTTTAAATAATCAGTGGATCCAACTCACAATACTGAAAGTTTAAAATATTTCCAAAATCAGTCTACTGACCAGAACCCTAAAAGACAACAATGAACAATGATTATGAACTTAAATCAATCAGCGGATCTCACCTGCAATGCCCCACATCCCCAGTATTACTGGCCAAGGAACTGCTTCCAAAGCACAATCCAGAATTAATGATGCTTGTTGTACAAAAGGGCCCAAAATCCAGGTAAACAGCCCCCCTAAATGGTACCCATCGCTAGCAAAGTAGAACCATGGTATTATTCATGTTATGGCACTAATTAAAAGTAGCATAGATTCACGGTGTTCCACACATTATGGTTTTATTCACAAGTATTGTATGTTGCAAAAGTAATGCAGACCTATGGTGTTCCTCACTTAATGGCAGCACTCACAGGCAATGTTAACCGATGGTGTTCCTCACACAGGTGTACTAATCACAGGCAATGCCCAGACCCGTGATGTTTCTCATATAATGGTACAAATCACAGGCAATGTAAGCCCATGGTGTACCGCATATAGTTGCACTAAACACAGCTTCTATAAACCCACAGAGGTCCACTCTCCGTTGCTGCATATCACAAACCTATTGTGTACCTAACATAGTGGTACTACCTTAAGTAAAGGCGACCCATGGTGTTCCCAAGGTGATGGTACTAATCACAAGTAGTTTCATGGTTCTAATTCAATCATCCCTTGGTTGCCCCTTTCAGTTGCCTCTTATGACAGGCAGGGGGTACTGTGGGTGTGTTCTTTGCCTATCTTGTCCATCCACAGTGGGTGAGGAGAGAAAGAAGAAAAAGGAAGGGATCCATCATTTCAAAAAATGAAGTAACGGATGAAGAAAGGCAAGGGCCTCGCATGGTCTACTAACATCAGTGTCAGAAAAGAACAAGAGTTGTCCAAGAGATGTTGGACAGGATAGATAAAAGTTAAGAGCCTGGCACAAGTAATTAGAAGCAATGACAGGACTCAGCTAAAGGCCCTGTGGTTGCAACACACCCTCCGAAGTTGAGAGTCCCTGGGGCCCCTTTTAGTCACCTCTTACGACAGGCAGGGGATACTGTGGGTGTATTCTTCATCTGCATTCCCACCCACAGAAGGTAATTATTCTTAGTTCACAGAATTATGAATCCAAATGACATCATTTCAGCCTTTGACACCCCCATATTACATTTCTCCACAAGGGTTACATTCCGAATGCTATAGAAATGTCGGCTGAATTGTTTTTCATTTATCATTTTCATTTTCTCTTCCTTGATCTCCCTCTTTCCAACTACCGTCCCACTAAGCTGAACATGAAGTAGATAAAGTTTACATATGGTCTACTGTCTGCGGTGATTATTGTTTCTAGGTGACCTGTTCAAAACTCTTTTCATTCCACTGGACATCTCACCCATGTTTTAATAATGTCAGCATCTTACTCTCTGACCTGCTTCTGACTTGTTCATTACATACTTGAAATGAGTCCTCAGAATCCCTCTGATATCTTCTTTTTTCCTGGCCAAGTTTCCAATGCAACTGTCAACTGTCTTGATGGCTTTGAGAACATTTCTCTTATTTTTGATCACTTGAACAATAGTTTTATATGGTCTCAACTGTCTTCCTTTAGTTTTTGAGTAAACTTCTCCAAGCACTTCTTCTTCTAGTTTTCTACTACACTGACTGACAGAGCAAATGCAACACCAAGAAGGAGTGGTCAGAACTTTATGCCAATTGCAGGGTATACGGACGTCACTGAGGTATGCTCCTGATGTGAAATGCGCCGCTGTGCTGCGCACGTAGCGAACGATAAATGGGACACAGCGTTGGCGAATGGCCCAATTCGTACCGAGATTTGTCAGCCGATAGTCATTGTAGAACGTGTTGTCGTGTGCCACAGGACACGTGTATAGCTAAGAATGCCAGGCCGCCGTCAACGGAGGCATTTCCAGCAGACAGACGACTTTACGAGGGGTATGGTGATCGGGCTGAGAAGGGCAGGTTGGTCGCTTCGTCAAATCGCAGCCGATACCCATAGGGATGTGTCCACGGTGCAGCGCCTGTGGCGAAGATGGTTGGCGCAGGGACATGTGGCACGTGCGAGGGGTCCAGGTGCAGCCCGAGTGACGTCAGCACGCGAGGATCGGCGCATCCGCCGCCAAGTGGTGGCAGCCCCGCACGCCACGTCAACCGCCATTCTTCAGCATGTGCAAGACACCCTGGCTGTTCCAATATCGACCAGAATAATTTCCCGTCGATTGGTTGAAGGAGGCCTGCACTCCCGGCGTCCGCTCAGAAGACTACCATTGACTCCACAGCATAGACGTGCACGCCTGGCATGGTGCCGGGCTAGAGCGACTTGGATGAGGGAATGGCGGTACGTCGTGTTCTCCGATGAGTCACGCTTCTGTTCTGTCAGTGATAGTCACCACAGACGAGTGTGGCGTCGGCGTGGAGAAAGGTCAAATCCGGCAGTAACTGTGGAGCGCCCTACCGCTAGAGAACGCGGCATCATGGTTTGGGGCGCTATTGCGTATGATTCCACGTCACCTCTAGTGCGTATTCAAGGCACGTTAAATGTCCACCGCTACGTGCAGCATGTGCTGCGGACGGTGGCACTCCCGTACCTTCAGGGGCTGCCCAATGCTCTGTTTCAGCAGGATAATGCCCGCCCACACACTGCTCGCATCTCCCAACAGGCTCTACGAGGTGTACAGATGCTTCCGTGGACAGCGTACTCTCCGGATCTCTCACCAATCGAACACGTGTGGGATCTCATTGGATGCCGTTTGCAAACTCTGCCCCAGCCTCGTACGGACGACCAACTATGGCAAATGGTTGACAGAGAATGGAGAACCATCCCTCAGGACACCATCCGCACTCTTATTGACTCTGTACCTCGACGTGTTTCTGCGTGCATCGCCGCTCGCGGTGGTCCTACATCCTACTGAGTAGATGCCGTGCGCATTGTGTAACCTGCATATCGGTTTGAAATAAACATCAATTATTCGTCCGTGCCATCTCTGTTTTTTCCCCAACTTTCATCCCTTTCGAACCACTCCTTCTTGGTGTTGCATTTGCTCTGTCAGTCAGTGTATTTTTAATCTTGTCCTGGTAAGCTTGGTGGAGATCCCTGATTTTCCCCTTTTCCCTTATCTGTTCTGGCTTGGATTTCTCTCTCTCATTCTTTTTGTGCTGTGTTCCTTTCCATTACTGAGGATCTCACTCTTTCATTCCACCAGGGTGTCTCCTTTTTTCCTCACTCTTGCAGCTGTCTTCCCACAAACCTAAATTGCTTCCTTTATCAAGATGTTTTTAAATCCGTTCCACTCTACCTCACCACTATCCACTTCTCCTTCAGGCAATTGTCCTCTAAAATCCTGATAGTTAGTCCTCTTTCCAATCTGTTGTAGTTCCCACACTTTAGTCTCAGGTAGGCTTAAAATCCTAGTTATTATTTTTGGTACATTGATATCTTTCGGATTTTTTACTAATAAACAGTGGTCACTATTGTGGTTCTCAATTAGAATAACCTTGAGTTCAGTCAAAATTCTATCTCTTTCTTTAACTAGCTGACATACCCATACTTCTCTACAGAATTCTAAGTGAGAATTCTGAGTAAAATTTTACCAAATTGCATAGCACTTAGCGTTACACCAGAAACATGATGCGAAGTCACCATATGTTGTTTCTAATGTGATGACTGGATTAGGGAATTTACATTATAATGGCAGGCTCCCTTGCCTCTTGTGGGTCAGGACTGAGTCACACAGTTTTCATTATAATGGCAGATACTCAGTCCCCAACTACCTTCTCACATGCTCAGAAAAACTGTCTCTATGGTTTATCCGATGTGTTAGAGGATCCGACAATGGACAGAAAACCAACATGACAGCAATATACACAATAAAGCATATTTTAATACATGTCTGTGTAAGTACAAATCCAAAGGAAAGACTTATTATAGATTAACATTAATTTTTTATTATTGGAATACAGGAGAGGTTGCCAATATCGCACCGGCTCTTAAATCACACCATCATATTTTTAAATATACCGGTCGTATTTATGCACTACCTAGTGATAGTAATTTGAACTAAGGAACACTGCCATGATGCCATAGCGGTCTGGTCTACACGTGTGCGCAAATTTGTGTTTTATTTATGTTACAAGAAAAGTGACCATTTGTATGTAAGATTTGTGTACTTTTCATAAGAGTCCTGATAATAAGGTGAGAAAAACTTGTACCCTTACTTCTATTGCATATAATTAGGATAGATTTAGGTTCTCTTTGATATCGCTATATTTATGATCTGTCCAAATTTTTGGGTTAGGACATGAAAAACTCACAAAATGATGTGGTTGCTGAAATCACACCACCACTGAGTTGCCTAAATAGCATCGGTGCGATTTAGCAATATTTACTGGTGCGATATAGGAATCTTAGTAAATGAAAGTGTTTGGACTAGATTTTTTCATATTGTACATTTACAGGATAAAATAGTTTCAAGAGTGGCCGTGAAAGCAGACGATCCACAATGAGTATAGGTCTCAAGTTGTTTCTTTCTTTCTAGAATTCGTTTAATATGGCAGGGAGGCAGTGTCCCCAGAAAATATGATTGCACTGGTGAAGTTTAAAGAAGGGAAAATAAAATTGAATGAATGTTGCAGAAAATATGAAATACCAAAGAAAACTTTCCTAAGGCATGGCCTATGGAAAGTTAACCATGGCAGCAACGCGGCAGTGAATGGAAGACAAACAGCCTTACCACTTGCAGGTGAAGAACTCGTTAGTGTAATTTTGTTTTTGCTATTTGTTTTGTGTTGCACCGACACAGATAGGACTCATGATGATGATGGAACAGGAAAGGCCTAGGAATGGGAAGGAAGCAGCCATGGCCTTAATTAAGGTAGAGCTTAAGCATTTGCCTGGTGTGAAAATGGAAAACCACAGAAAAACATCTTCAGGGCTGCCAACATTGGGGCTGAAACCCACCATCTCCCGGATGCGAGCTCACAGCTGCACGCCCCTAACCACAGGGCCAACTCGCCCGGTTAGTGTAATTTTAGAGTTCAAAGGGAGCATATTTGGTCTTACGGTAACTGACGTCAGGAGGTTAGGTTTTCAAATACTTGAGGCTGATCCCCGTCTTGATAATCCATTTAACAAGAAGAAAAAATGGCTGCAAGGTAATGGCTCTATGCCTTTATGAAACATCATCCCACACTAAGTTTACAACAGCCTGAAGAAAGTGTCTATTGCTAGGAAGAATCAGAAAGAAGCAGGAAAGCAACGAATCTACCACAGGCTTCAAAATGTTGTGGTTGAAATTGCTGCAGATGACTGGGTTTGCATCATTTGTGAGGAAACTGTGGTAGAAGACATGGTGCAATGCAGTCTGCTGAAAATGGGCTCATGAAACCTGCGCTGTTATTCCATAACATGAAACAATGTTTCAGTGTGAATTTTGCGCATAAGTTAAAGTCTGGACCTGAACGTTGATACAATTACTTTCTTGCTTTCAGTGGATTGATTTATGGACATTTAATCCCATAACAGCATTTCTGAATATATTTTGTAGGTTATGCTGTTTCATATTTAGTGCAATATCTAGTGAGACTACTTCGGAGAATACTCTTATTTTGCAAAACAAGTTCTCATCTGAAACCATGTTATGGTAGGCATGAATGTGATTTTGGCAACCTATGGTGCAATTTAGGAAACCAGTAGTCTAAATGGCACTAAAATAAACAGTATATTTTATAGCAAAAATTACTTTAAAATCCTTTTAATATCCAAAACACATATGATAATTTCTTTATATTTATATTACTGAAATAGAGAATTTTACGGCTTCTATTACAATTTTTATGAGAAGTGGTGCAATTTAGGCTGACGTACCCTACATCAGATCACTGATTTGGCTAAATTTGACGAGAAGGAAAGATAGAATGATACGACACATCTTAAGACACACATGACTTGTGCAGTTGGTTTCTGAGGGAAGTGTATATAGTAAACACGATAGGGGTAGGCCAAGATATGAATCTGACAAGCAGATTGGAGCAGATATAGGATCTAGCAGTTATGTAGAAATGAAAAGTTTAGCACAGGATCGGGTGGCATGGAGGGCTGCATCAAATCAGACTATGAACTGATGACTCAAACAACAACACATATCGGATAACTGGCCTGCATATACATTACGAGTAAAGCAGTTCTCTAAAGAACAATGTGTTCCCAATATATCTCCATAAAATTTGTCATAACAACTTGGAGAATGTTGAGTATCAGGAAGGCTGCGACTGAACAAGATTTAAAACGATTTCAGTTATATTATATTATATTATATTATATTATATTATATTATATTATATTATATTATATTATATTATTGCAGTATCTTGCAGTGAACCTCTATGCCGTGATAGCTGTCCGACTGTGTTTCTATTTTTGTTTCATTATTTGTCTAATCTCTTTATGTTCCTTGCCAATCAAGAGCATTCAAAATGAGACAGACTCATATGCAGTGCTGGTGTACTGTCCTCAAACTGAAGTGGAGTAGGTTGCATATGGTTTTTACTTAGTTACTGCAAAAAGTAAGGAACTGTGATAGGGCAATGTGAATCACAGAAATGGGTATAATTGTTCTCGAATTCACTGGTGATGCTTCTGCCATCTTGTGGCTCATCTTATGCATTCAAAGTAAGGACATCCCACTCCAATCCTCAAAAGCATATGCCTAAACAAAGAAAATAATTATTTTCTTGGAAATTATTTGTTACGAAGAAAGTTCATGTAAAAACATTTCCGGCAAATCGAATTTTAAGTTCACCTGCTCTGCTCCAGTATTTGTAGAACTAATTGTCCATGCAGCTCATTCACTTTTAAGGGCCCCACACACAGGTTTTCCTCTGACTTGTTTCACATTTTCTTTCACTAAATGACCTAATGTAATAGTGAAATACAGTCCGACTCGTTGGCTGAACGGTCAGCGTACTGGCCTTCGGTTCAGAGGGTCCCGGGTTTGATTCCCGGCCGGGTTGGGGATTTTAACCTTAATTGGTTAATTCCAATGGCACGGGGGCTGGGTGTGTGTGTTGTCTTCATCATCATTTCATCCTCATCACGACGCGCAGGTCACCTACGGGTGTCAAATAGAAAGACCTGCACCTGGCGAGCCGAACCCGTCCTGGGATATCCCGGCACTACAAGCCATAAGACATTTCATTTCATATTTCAGTGAAATACAGAAGAATATCCTTAACTGGAACACTGTTACAATTACAAAGGAAATTTTTTCTAGGCAACGGAATTTTAAGTACACTCACTGACTCCTTTATTTATTGGGACTTACCATTTAGGTAGGGTATACATGTCTTTTTCTTGCAAGTTGCTTTACGTCGCACTGACACGGATAGGTCTTATGGTGACGATGGGACAGGAAGGGGCTAGGAGTGGGAAGGAAGCGGCCGTGGCCTTAATTAGGTAGAGCCCTAGAATTTGCCTGGTGTGAAAATGGGAAACCATGGAAAACCATCTTCAGGGCTGCTGACAGTGGGGTTCGAACCCACTCTTTCTCGAATACTGGATACTGGCTGTAATTAAGCAACTACAACTACCGAGCTCGGTGGTATACACTTTTAAGGGCCCCAAGCAAACATTTTCCTATGATTAGTTTCACATTTTATTTCCCTGCAAGGACCCCTTAAGTAAGTAGCCTACATGTTAACTAAAGGTCTCAGTTGTATGCCTGCCAAATTTTAGTACGGTCCGTCAAGTAGTTTTTGCATGAAAGAAACAAAGAGAAAGAGACCAAGGATAAAGCATGCGCCAAAACAGAGCAATACTTTTCTTTTTTTCAAAAAAACTATATGAGATACAAAGAAAATCCATATAAACATTCTTCTGGGAAATCGAACTTCAGGTATACATAGTGTGCTCAATTGTTCAATAAGATTAACTGTTTATGTAGCGTATTTAGTATTAAGGGTTGCATGCATACGTTTTCCTCTCACTTGCTTCACATTTTTTTTTTGCTATATAGCCTATAGTAAGTAGCTTGTGTGTTAACCAATTATATCAGCTGAATCCTTGTCAAATTTTAGCTACCGGGTGAGTTGGCCGTGCGGTTAGGGTTGCTCTGCTGTGAGCTTGCATCCGGGAGATAGTGGGTTCGAACCCCAATGTCGGCAACCCTGAAGATGGTTTTCCATTGTTTCTCATTTTCACACCAGGCAAATGCTGGAGCTCTACCTAATTAAGGCCATGGCCGCTTCCTTCCCACTCCCTAGCTCCTTCCTGTCCCATCTTCGCCATGCGACCTGTCTTTGTCGGTGCGACGTAAAGCAACTTGCAAGAAAAAGACGTGTATACCCTACCTAAATGGTAAGTCCCAATAAATAAAGGAGTCAGTGAGTGTATTATTAAGGCCATAACTGCTTCCTTCCCACTCCTAGGCCTTTCCTGTCCCATTGTTGCCGTAAAACCTATCTGTGTTGGTGCAACATAAAACAAATAGCAAAAAAAAATTTAGCTCCATCAATCAAGTAATATTTACTTCAAAGAAAACATGCAAACGTGCAAATATTGAGATTAAATGCTGCCATTTTTTCCTATTCTTGCAAAAACCTTTTGATATTCTGGGATGATATATAGCCTATGGTACCCAGAATTATATTAACTTCCAAATGATGAAAGAAATTTCAAAATTGGTCTGGTATTTTCTCAGATTACCCATCACAGTCTCTCCCGATGTACAGACGTATAGACACAGTCAGTGACCATCTTGCTCTGTCCATACCAGCTGTATCAGTTAATCCTGTGATTGATTTTTTGTTGTAACAACTGTTGTTTATTAACAAACAGTTTCTTATGCAGAAGTCTAAGAGATATTCCCTTTCTGAATTCCTTCTCCCATGGCTGTGTAGTGCCATCAACTTCTCATAACCATTCCTGTCTGTCCTGAGCTGCGATTTGAGGTCTCCTATGATGATTGCCCTCTCTTCACTGATGGCCTAGCAGGGCTGAGTGGCTCTGACGGTTAAGGCGCTGGCCTTCTAATCCCAACTTGGCAGGTTCGATCCTGGCTCAGTCCAGTGGTATTTGAAGGTGCTCAAATACGACAGCCCCGTGTTGGTAGATTTACTGGCACGTAAAAGATCTCCTGCAGGACTAAATTCCGGCACCTCAGCGTCTCCGAAGACCTTAAAACAAAAGTAGTTAGTGGGACGTAAAGCAAATAATATTATTATTATTACTGATGGTCTATTCTGGGTCTTGTTCTTGTTCTTTTCATCCTGACTGCAACACATCTGAGGGGAGAATACACCTGAACCTGTGTCAGCTTCGCTTTTCCTAGGTGGACTGTTGCCTTTATAATCCTCTCACTAATGTACTGGATCTTTGTAATACCATCAAAGTCTTTTGCGAAGATCACTCCCACTCCATTCCTCATATCTCTGTTGTTACTAATCCAGTAGAGGGTATAGTTCTTTCTTAACTCCTTCCCTGTAATTTCACTCAGTCCTAAGATTGATATTTTCCTTCTCTCTATGATGTCTACTAAGTCTCCACACCTCGCAATCAAGCTCAGTACAATGATCATCCCTATTCGAGTGTGTTGTCTTTTTCTAGGTTGTTCCACACTCCCAAGACCTAGTCTAAAATCAGGCTGTAAGCCATCATAAATATTGAAGGTCTTCAGGTGTTGTTGTCTACTATGATTTCTCTGTTTACATCCGAGGCTTGTACAGGTTTAGAAAATGAATGCAGTACACTGCAACTGACTTTATAGGCTGAATGCTAGACAAGATTTTCTGTGAGGGTTATCTCCCTTAGCCTTTGGCAGTCCCCTGCTACATCTGCAAGGCAGCAGTTTGTTACTGAATGTATGTATTGTTTCCTACAAAAGCATCCTAACCATGAATTTGTCTGCCCATAGCCATTGATTGTCCCTTAGTATATTAAGTTTGGTAATGGCCACCACATTTTTGGCCAGACAAATGCAGGTAGTACAGTCTGCTGTCACATATGGTAACAGAATGCACCTGACCTGTGTGCCGAACCAAGCCTGCCTTGGTGATGCACTTCCTTTATTCCTACTTCTCCTTGACTGTCGTTGTCGCCATTAGCGATAACATTACCCGAATGTGACGTGAAACTTATAGTTTCTCATTGAAGATGGCGCTCTAGCCATCTGTGTTTATACACAGTCTCTTTGACACAGTCTGTCTCTCGCTCTCCGAGTGAGAAGTTGGTCTGCTCGTGATGCCAACAATGGACGGATCAAACGTGATAAGCAGACTGGAATTTAATATGTGCTTCTTGATCTGCGAATTGCTATTATCGTGGATTTACTTGTTTCAAGGCTCGGTTCTTTGCTTGAAGTTATTATTTTGATTGAGGTAAATATTTTGAGACTCATGATTGCTGCTCCCAGGTATTCATTCATTTCATTTCATTTTCATGCCAGTTACAAAAACTGTTCTGTGTGATTGTATTTCGGTAGTCTTTTGTCACCTGTCTTTGCAGGCTCTTAATTACTTCATTTTATGTGTGTGTTTTAATTTTTCCTTTCTTTATGTGCACATGCGTGGGAACGGAGAGTGGTATTTACCTATGAGTTTGTTTGGGCCTGTGTGTGTTTGTTGGTTTTGAGACCATGCATTTTGTTTACTCATCATTTGGAATCATGGCTGAGCATTGGTGTATTGTGTGATTTGACGCTACGGGGTTTAATCCATGTTTGTCCACGTGAGGCAATTTGGATGTCCCGTGTAGCGCGTCGACGAGTGTTGTGATTGCTACGATTATATTTGGATCAGCCTTGCCTATATTTTGCGGCGGTCCAGCATTGTATCTGCGGTGTTCGAACCATACTCGTGAGCCCATGATATCCTTCGCTATCCTGTGCGATAGTATACGTCGCGTGCCTTTACACTCCGGCCTGATCTGGGTCGATTTTATATTGGGTCTCTCTTCTTGTTCGTACATGTGTGTGCGTGCGAGCCTGTGCTGTCTGCTTGTGTACGGTCTATAGTACTCTCCGTATCTCGTAATTTTAATTTGTCTTTATTTCATTTTATTTTTCGTTTTAGTTGGCCGGTTTGGGCCATGTGTAGTGTGCCATTTTATATTTCTAGGCCGTTATTTGGTCCATTGTTGGTGATTAGTTTTTGTTTTTGTAACTGTCGCAAAGTTTGGAAGGGAATTGCACAGGGTAGTATAATCGGTCCGTTACTTTTCTTAATATACGCAAATGATTTAGGGAACAATATAACATCGAAAATAAGATTGTATGCAGATGACATAATTGTTTATAGGGAAATAAATAACATTGAGGATTGTTCAGAATTACAAAGGGACCTTGAGAGTATCCAAGAATGGGTTGAAGAAAATAATATGAAGATTAATGGAGGCAAATCAACTGTTACAACATTTACAAACAGGAGTTTTAAAACTGAATTTGAATATACTTTGGATGAGGTAGTTATCCCTAAAGATGGCAAGTGCAAATACTTAGGTGTGAGATTTGAAAGTAATTTGCACTGGAAGGGTCATGTTGATGACATTGTTGGGAAAGCATACAGATCGTTACATGTCATAATGAGGCTACTTAAAGGATGCAACAAAGAATTAAAAGAAAAAAGTTACTTAAGTATGGTTCGTCCATTACTGGAATATGCAAACAGTGTTTGGGATCCTCACCAAGAATACCTAATAAAAGAACTAGATGGTGTGCAGAGGAAAGCAGCAAGGTTTATATCAGGGGATTTCAGGAGAAAGAGTAGTGTATCAGAAATGTTAAAGGAACTTGGTTGGGAAACTTAGAGTAAGAGAAGGGAGAAAACTAGACTTATAGGATTATATAGAGCCTATACAGGAGAAGAAGCATGGAGAGATATCCGTGAGAGGCTTCAGTTGGAAAATAATTATATTGGTAGAACTGACCACAAGTACAAAATTAGAAGGAATTTTAGCAGAAGCAATTGGGGTAAATTTTCATTCATTGGGAAGGGCGTGAAGGAGTGGAACAGTTTACCAGGGGTAGTGTTTGATCCTTTTACAAAATCTGTACAGATATTCAAGAAGAGAATAAACAACAACAGAGAAAATAAATGAAATGTTAGAGGGCATTCGACCAGTGCAGGATATTGTAAATAAAAAATGTGTGTGATTAAATTAATTCCATCCCCTTGTCTATGGAGTTTGGACAGCCCAAGTAGGGGACTGCCTGTAGGGGTGAAGTACAGTGGGGACTTCGAGGGCCCTGGGACCGCTACGGTAGCTGTGAAGGCCCTTCAGGAACTCTGAAAAGTGGTGGCAAAAGGGGCTCTGGTTAAGACGCAGCAGGTCGTTATGCTACTTAGGTTCCAAAATGGGTAAAATATAAATATGTAAATAAATTCAATGTTAATTTTAATCTTATACCAGTTGTATATTATTATTAGAAGTAATTTCACATACTGTATATGAGTTGTCTATGTTTGTAAGATATTATATAAGTAAAATTTTGTAAACAATATAAATTTATTAAGGATGATTATTAGCGTAAATTGTATAATATTGTATTCTAGGAAAATTTTCTTCATCTCTTGTTAATTTAAAATTTAGTGCTTGACAATAATGTATTTTAGTGTACCATTTTGCCACCGAGGTAGACACCTCATTTGCAAATAAAGAGATTTTGATTTGATTTGATCTCCTTCTCCTTCGCTTCTGCTCCTTTTGGGAGGCTGTGCTTTGCTTTGTTGGAACGCGCTAGCATCGAGTGGACGCTCGCTTGGAGCGCGGATGCAAACTGTTGATATGTGCGCGGCCCGTATTACCGCGACTGTATTATTCCTTTAGTGGTTCCATTTTCTGATTCCTTCGATAATGTGTTTCACGTCACGTTATTTTTCTCAAACGAATTTGTAAATTCTATGTTGTCATACGTAAGTGTGTAGTGCGATCGTGTGTACTGGCGGCCTGTTACACGAAACTTACTATGTCATTGAACGGGATACTACTTGATGTTTCAATTTTCTACAGTTATGTAAGTAATTTTTAATGCAGCCTCACATTTCTGTTTTCATTCTAATATTATGTGTGTTTATAATAAACCCCAGTTTCCTTGATCCATTCTTTTATTCGTGGGGGTTACGGGTTCATGCCATTCTGTCCTTTCGCTTCCCTTTGTCTATGCACGGATCCAGCTCCGAGCTGTTTTAGCTCGTTCCAGTCCATCCACAGCAATTTACGAAGAGAAGTAAGCGAAGTAAGTATCTGCACGTATATGTCGTGTACTGTGTTGATGTGTAATGGTAGCAGGGTATGGGGGTGGTGGAAATGGTAGGCAGAGCACGGTTCCTGACTGGAAGGTTTCATCGAGAGGTTGAATTTCGGTGAAACAGAGCTGGATTCGTCTGTAACTCGACCTCTTTTTTTTATGTTTGAATGACACTATTGTGAATGGATCTTAATTATGTTATTCTCTGACATACTTTCCCTTGCATATTGTGTATAATTTCAGTTTTCTAAGTTTACCATTGTTGTATATTATCCTCCCCATTATCTATTCTGTCTGACGATATGGAGAATATACAAGACCCTGTGTGTATAAACCCTACTTGTGTTGATCAACAAAACGTTTCGAGCGCATCAAACGATGGCTCTTCCATTCATTCAAATAACGAGAACAACAATGCCAATGCTATGGTAAACAATCGATCTATGCATTTATCTCTGATACCAACAGTGAGCCTATTTGTCGTACTTCACACCCGGTTGCTAACTGTACGCCCCTACCTAACATTGCTCTTGATATTATCCGGAAGTGGAATTTGAGGTTCTCCGGTGAGGAGAAATGTTTTTCAGTTATTGAATTTTTGGAGAGGGTCGAAGATGTTGCTGCATGTGCTTCGATGCCCCTAGATTCCTTTATCCCTGTTATTCCTGGTATGTTAGAGGGATGTGCGAGCAAATGGTTCCATCTGGTGAAATATAAAATTCATAGTTGGTCAGATTTTACCAAGGAGCTTAAAACTAGGTTTGGTTTGTCAGACATGAATTTCATTTTAAAACAGGAGATTCTTCGTAGGACACAAGGTCCTGAGGAACCTATTGATGAGTATGCGACCGGCGTCCCCACTTTGTTTAATCGCTTGGACATCGAAGTTCATGAGACATAAATTTTTGATACATTCCATCGAAATCTTGCCCCAAATTACAAATTGTTTATCAAAAGGTCGGAAGTAAACTGCGTCGACGACATTGTGAATCTAGGCCGTGAATACGAGTCTACTCTTCAGTCGAATCACCTGTACCAACCACCGCCCCCGCCCTCCAGTTGCTCTTTTCCTGACGTCGCCTGTCGTTCTGTATCAAAATCTGTTTCCTTTGCTGAGTCACCTGCCCGTGCATCATCTACTGAACACCCTAGCGACCGTTTCGAGTCCCCTCGCTCACCCGGTCGCGTAGCCAGCGCGCTCCCTGATCAGAATATTCACCGTCGTAACAAGGCAACTTCTATCAGATGTTGGAATTTTGGAAAAGGTGGGCACGTCTTCAAAATATGTAATTCAAAACCTCCTGTGAAGTGCTATCAATGTGGTCTAGCCGACGTATTCCGCAACATTTGCCCCCGATGTAACGGAAACCAGGGAAACTAACCCTGCACCAACATGAAGGCCCGCCGTTGGTGCCTAAAACCTTTGCTCATCGCCAAATTTGTGGACTCCCCTTTTCGTCACCCTGGGCCCAAATTCATTCTGGTTCACGTACTGTATATGCTTTGCTTGATACTGGATCTTCTAGTTCATTCGTAAATCAATCTGTGTTGGAGGGAATGAATATAAAATATCTTCGAGATCGCGAATGTTCTATAACCTACATGTCAGCCGACGGTCGTCGCATGTGTCCTAAAGAACGTACCAAAATCCATTTCAAAATTCATAACTTTTCTTGGGACTGGAATTTCAACATTGTCCCCGAACTGTCTGTTCCCCTGATCCTTGGTGCTGATTTTATGTTAGCCACTGGATTGTCCATTGACTTTATCAGCCGCTCATTCGCTTTTCGTTTCCGATCTAATGAGAACTTTCCATTTGAGTACCCTACCAATAATATACCGTTATGTTTTGTGTTGAACCACAGTCCTCTAATCGATTTATCTGACCTGTCCAACGATCAAGCCTCCGAGCTTAACGATCTCCTAAGTGATTTCCCCGATGTGCTTACCGCAAAATTAGGTTGTGCTAAAGAATTTTCGTACTGTATTAGACTGAAAGACCCTACTCCCGTTAGGCACTCCCCTTTTAGTTGTTCTCCTCCCAAGCTTGCTGCCATGAGGAAATGCATTAATGAATTGTTGGATAAAAGTGTCATCAGCCCCTCTAAGTCCTCCTTCAGTAGGCCCGCTTTTCTGATTCCCAAGAAAGACGGCCAGCCTCGTCTTGTGATCGACTATCGATCCCTTAACCGGAATGTGGTATTCGTCAGCTTCCCTCTTCCGACCATCGAATCCGCGCTTCAATCTTTTGGAAAAGCCCAATGTTATCCTGTTTTTTATTTTAATTCCGTCTATTTTCAAATTCCTCTCGAACCCTCTTGCCGAGAATTTACAGCTTTTGCCACGCCCTTTGGCTTGTACCAGTTCAATAAGGTACTGATGGGCATTTCGGTAGGTGGACAAGCGCTGAGTCGAATTCTTGATTTTGTCTTCGGTGATTTGAAATGTTCCTGCCTGTTTTCGTATTTAGACGATGTCGTTATTTATTCTAACACCTTTGAAGAGCATATTGGTCATCTTCGGGAATTCTTCAACAGATTGAAAAGACACGGATTCACCATCAATCCTGAGAAGGTATCTTTATGTTCGAGAAGAATTAAATTTTTGGGTCATGTTGTCTCCGGGTCCGGCATTTCTGTTAATCCCGACAGAGTTAAATGTATTCGTGACTTCCCCAGACCAAGAAATCTCCATGGTGTCCGTAGATTTCTCGGCATGATTGGATTTTATAGTAGGTTCATCCCTAACATCTCTGAAATTTCAGCCCCTTTAAATTTTCTAAAAAAAAAAATGTTAGATTCTTTTGGAGCGATGCTCAGGAACTACCCTTTTGTCAACTTAAAGATGCCCTCTGTTGAGCCCCGGTGTTGCACAGTCCCGACTTTAATGGCGAATTTGTCCTTCAATGTGATGCTAGTGACATAGCCGTCTCGGCTGTATTGAATCAAAAGCTTGAGGATGGTAGCCTAGCTCCTATTGCCTATTTTAGCAAAAGATTACTCGACTCTGAAACTAGATATTCCATATACGAGAAGGAATGTTTAGCCGTAGTCCTTGGCGTCGAAAAATTCCATTCCTACCTCGAGCATCGGCATTTTTGGGTCCATACTGACAATCAGGCGTTGTCTTGGATGAGTGGAAATGTCAAAAGGTTAGGAAGAACGGCTCGCTGGATTCTCAGATTATCTTCATATAATTTTACTGTTGTACACGTCAGGGGAAAGGACAACATTGTTGCCGATTGTCTGTCGCGCATGTATGATGGTGTCGAAACAGCTGATTGCGAGATTGGATGCAGTCCCGATAATTATCTTCCTGCCTGTCTACTTCAGAATTACCCTCTCAGTTTCACTGATCTGTCCGAGTTTCAAAAGAAAGACGATGAATGTGTTCGTCTGATTGACAAGCTTTCTAGGAAGGAACCGGGTTGTGAGTCCTTTGAATTGAAACAGGGAATTCTGTACCACAATAATCCTCGCGGTCACTCCTCTAAAATTTTCGTCCCTCTGAATTTAAGGCGCATGATTTTAAATTACTACCATGATTCCTATTTAGGCGCTCATCTTGGCCAATTAAAGACCTTTCACAAAATTGCCTGTATCTACTACTGGCCAAACTTGAAAAAATATGTTTTTGAATACGTCAGATCATGTGACGTCTGTCAAAAATGCAAACCAGCCCAGAATAGTCAGGTCGGTCTGCACTCTGCCGACGTTGCCAATTTTCCAGGCGAGAAATTATTCATTGATTTCTTTGGACCCTTAACGAAATCTCGAAATGGCAACACTGGGATTCTATCTGTTATTGATGCTTTCTCTAAATTCATCTGGCTGTTCCCAGTTCGCAAGATCAATTCCAACGTTACTGTAAACTTGCTGTCTAAACATATTTTCTGAATTTTTGGCCCACCTAGAGTACTGGTTTCTGACAACTCCTCTGTTTTCACCAGCGCGAATTTTCGCAATCTTTGCTTTTCATGAGGGATCCGCCATGTTCGCCTCAGTTCCTATCACCCTCAGCCGAACCTTGTTGAGAGGTTCCATCGTAACTTAAAAATATACTTGTCTGCCTTTCACTATAACACACAATCCCTCTGGAATTGTTACCTTTCTTTTTTCAGCCTGGGATTCAACACTGCAGTCCACGAATCCAGCCGGTTCACTCCTGCCGAGCTATTCCTAGACAGAGTACTCAACGATCCGCTCTCCTTGAGGTGGAATATCAGGTATCTTTCAGAGCCCTCCCGCCACCAGAGCGTACTGGAAAAATGGAAGATAGCCTCCGAGCACCTTGTCAAAGCCAGAGATAGGGTGGCTAAGAGGTACAATAAGGGGAGGACATCTGTACCTTTCCATGTCGGAGACTTGGTATTAGTAAAAAGATTTCCCGTCAGTTCAGCCGTGGATCACATTACTGGGAAACTGTGTCAGAAATGGTCCGAACCCAGGAGGATCAATGAAATTTAGGGACCTGTAACGGTCAAACTTGAGGATCTTTCCAGTCGTGTTCAGTCCAAAGCACACGTCTCCATGCTGAAATGATTTTACGCCAGGAGTTCGTAATCCTTTCTATTTAACTTATTTGATAATTGCATGGTACTTTGATTTGAGTAAAATACCTACCCAGTCTTGAAGGGCGTGTACTTAGACTTTTGTTTTTGTTCCAGGAAACAATGACCTGTTGTAAGAAATGATGTACGAATGTGCAATTTATTACGATGTCTATGTTTACGAGTCTGTATGGGGCTCGCATAAAATGGGCTGACTCAAACTCAATTTCATAAAACGCAAACACGGAAATGAAGATCATAACCTACGATACAAGAACTTTACTTAACGTCTGCTGTTCTCCGCGAGTCTGTGTTGGTGTGTGAAAGGACACATAGAGCCACATCTCTCTCTGCGAGTTCTTAATAACTAATGATGACAGTAGGAAAGAAAGAAAAAACATTTATGTCTGCATACATTTTCATCCTTGTACATAATGTTTTGTTATTTTAAATTGTTTATATCATTGCACCTAGATTAAGTTTAGTTATAAGTTTTTGGGGGAATAAGTGCGCGCACTTAAATTTAAGTGGCATCCATTGGTAAAATGAGCCCTCCTGGCTGATCACCAGGAAAGGTCTCATTTTCCTGGGTGTGTAGGGAAGGTGTGCCGAACCAAGCCTGCCTTGGTGGTGCACTTCCTTTATTCCTACTTCTCCTTGACTGTCGTTGTCGCCATTAGCGATAACATTACCCGAATGTGACGTGAAACTTATAGTTTCTCATTGAAGATGGCGCTCTTGCCATCTGTGTTTATACACAGTCTCTTTGACACAGTCTGTCTCTCGCTCTCCGAGTGTTAAGTTGGTCTGCTCGTGATGCCAACAATGGACAGATCAAACGTGATAAGCAGACTGGAATTTAATATGTGCTTCTTGATCTGCGAATTGCT
Organism: Anabrus simplex; assembly: GCF_040414725.1. NCBI lineage: Eukaryota > Metazoa > Arthropoda > Insecta > Orthoptera > Tettigoniidae > Anabrus > Anabrus simplex. Next base: position 430,683,750 of record NC_090269.1, on the reverse strand, counting down.
ATTATCGTGGATTTACTTGTTTCAAGGCTCGGTTCTTTGCTTGAAGTTATTATTTTGATTGAGGTAAATATTTTGAGACTCATGATTGCTGCTCCCAGGTATTCATTCATTTCATTTCATTTTCATGCCAGTTACAAAAACTGTTCTGTGTGATTGTATTTCGGTAGTCTTTTGTCACCTGTCTTTGCAGGCTCTTAATTACTTCATTTTATGTGTGTGTTTTAATTTTTCCTTTCTTTATGTGCACATGCGTGGGAACGGAGAGTGGTATTTACCTATGAGTTTGTTTGGGCCTGTGTGTGTTTGTGGGTTTTGAGACCATGCATTTTGTTTACTCATCATTTGGAATCATGGCTGAGCATTGGTGTATTGTGTGATTTGACGCTACGGGTTTTAATCCATGTTTGTCCACGTGAGGCAATTTGGATGTCCCGTGTAGCGGGTCGACGAGTGTTGTGATTGCTACGATTATATTTGGATCAGCCTTGCCTATATTTTGCGGCGGTCCAGCATTGTATCTGCGGTGTTCGAACCATACTCGTGAGCCCATGATATCCTTCGCTATCCTGTGCGATAGTATACGTCGCGTGCCTTTACACTCCGGCCTGATCTGGGTCGATTTTATATTGGGTCTCTCTTCTTGTTCGTACATGTGTGTGCGTGCGAGCCTGTGCTGTCTGCTTGTGTACGGTCTATAGTACTCTCCATATCTCGTAATTTTAATTTGTCTTTATTTCATTTTATTTTTCGTTTTAGTTGGCCGGTTTGGGCCATGTGTAGTGTGATATTTTATATTTTATATTACACTCCGGCCTGATCTGGGTCGATTTTATATTGGGTCTCTCTTCTTGTTCGTACGTGTGTGTGCGTGCGAGCCTGTGCTCTCTGCTTGTGTACGGTCTATAGTACTCTCCGTATCTCGTAATTTTAATTTTTCTTTATTTCATTTTATTTTTCGTTTTAGTTGGCCGGTTTGGGCCATGTGTAGTGTGCTATTTTATATTTCTAGGCCGTTATTTGGTCCATTGTTGGCGATTAGTTTTTGTTTTTGTAACTGTGGCAATATCTCCTTCTCCTTCGCTTCTGCCCTTTTTGGGAAGCTGTGCTTTGCTTTGTTGGAACGCGCTAGCATCGAGTGGACGCTCGCTTGGAGCGCGGATGCAAACTGTTGATATGTGCGCGGCCCGTATTACCGCGACTGTATTATTCCTTTAGTGGTTCCATTTTCTGTAGTGCGATCGTGTGTACTGGCAGCCTGTTACACGAAACTTACTATGTCATTGAACGGGATACGACTTGATGTTTCAATTTTCTACAGTTATGTAAGTCATTTTTAATGCAGCCTCACATTTCTGTTTTCATTCTAATATTATGTGTGTTTATAATAAACCCCAGTTTCCTGGATCCATTCTTTTATTCATGACGGTTACGGTTTCATGCCATTCTGTCCTTTCGCTTCCCTTTGTCTACGCACGGATCCAGCTCCGAGCTGTTTTAGCTCGTTCCAGTCCATCCACGGCAATTTACGAAGAGAGGTAAGCGAGGTAAGTATCTGCGCGTATATGTCGTGTACTGTGTTGATGTGTAATGGTAGCAGGGTATGGAGGTGGTAGACCTGACACTATTTCTTTTCAAAAAAACACACTTATAAACTTCAATTTTGCACCTACAGTATTAACTCATTCACAGCCTACCCCATTAATTGATGTTTTAGAACAGTGGTTCAAATAGCTGCTTATATTTCCCATTAATGCACGAATGAATTATCAGAAACTTACTGTACTGATCAAGGGAGCCTCGATTTATGCATTTATGCACTTAAATACGACAGTTTGAAGTACTGGTAATTATTTTGTTTCGAGTATGTTCTAAAATCAAACAAGGGCAGAATTGTACATTAGCATACAGTCTGTAACTAAGACTTCCTCCATATTTTACTTGTAGCACAGAAGAATCAATCATTCATAGAAAATTAACAATGTTTTGGAGGAAAGAGTTCAAGATGATTTTTCAGATGATGCCATGTGATGCAATGACAGTGAAAGAACAGAGACATGTATGGTTGCGTAAAGGTATTGTAAACAAACATGCTTTCCAAATATTTTGATCAACCTCTGATATATCCTGCACAAACAGATTTCACCTATTCTTAAAGTTTCCGAACATTTCACTACGTTTTAACCACTAGCTCCTTAAGAAATTAGGAATGAAAAAGAGGATTAAATTGACAAAAATGGTTAGTGCATGGACGCCAAACACCTATCTCTCAGCATGGCAGTGAAAAGGTAAACAACACTTTGTATATTGTTCAGGTTTTTACTACAATTTTACTTTACGTCACACCGACACAGATAGGTCTTAAGGTGACGACAGGATAGGAGTGGGAAAGAAGCAGTCGTGGCATTAATTAACGCACAGCCCCAGAATTTGTCTAGTATGGAAATGGGGAAACCATGGATAACCATCTTCAGGGCTGCTGACAGTGGTGCTCAAACCCACTATTTTCCAAATGCAACCTCACAGCTGCCTGGCCATAACTGCACAGCCAACTCACTCAGTGTGTTTAGGTTTAGGGGAGGAAAATCTAATTAAAATGAACTGTACTTACATCTTTTCTTCTCTCAAGCATGGGTTAAGTTGATCGGCTGTAGGTTCCTCTATGAATATTTCGTTCTTTAAGTCTCCAGAAGGCTACAAGAAAGAAATATGAAAAGCAAATTAAGAAAAGCAGAGCAATGATGTGACAAGCCTTGTTTCTTGTTACGGGTTTGGCGATGTGACATGTTTTATGGCCAGATGCCCTTCCTGTTGTCAAACTCAGTTGAGGAGTTAATGAATACAAAATGAATGATGGTGACTGAAATTGAGTAAGGAGGTGGAAGGAATCAAATTTGGCTTATAAATTGTAACTGTCCTGGCATTTGACTGGATATGAAAATGTGAAAACCACAGAAAACCACTCTCAGAAAGTCGACAGTAGAGTTCGAACTTACTTATTTCCAGAATGCAGAGCTTGACTCCATAGTCGTATTTCGTCAACACACGTGGCCACGCCACTCAGTAATGAGGTAACAAGAATAAAAATATAAATAGGCCCCTTTAAACAACAAGAATTATCACCAAAAATATAAATAAACAAACAGCTGGCATGTAATTGAAAAACTGAAATGAACATGTTATTAATTTTATATTGAGAGAGAATTACGTTTTTCATAATAGGTATTACAAAAAATCCTTATGAATCATATTGCGTGTACTTGTAAAAGGATGTTATACTTTGGTATCTATGGATCTACAAACTCCTGTCCTGTTAAGAAATTCAATAAGATAATGTTCTACTTCATAAATATGATTACAGTCTATGGAATCAGTTCTATTGTGCAATTACTCCTGCTCCCCTCCTAAAACAGGAATGAGCGCATGGCACTGTATGTTCCTGACATTTAATATTTTATCTGACCTCATTTTCAAACTGGAATTCACCTCTCATTTAGATACAAACAACAATATACTATTTGTAGATTCAACTCTTTCAAAGAAAATTGTACCTGCGAGGAACTGTGCACTCATTCTTTTTTTTTTGAGAGGATGTACATTAAGTTATAACCTTTCAAAAAATGTTCAAAATCTGTTGCTTAATGACGTTAACTTGTTCTGCTAATTTCGGAAAAAGAACTGAATCTCATTAGAACGTAAAGGAAACCCGAGGAAGTATTGTACAATATACCATATTTTCTCACATAATTAACGCCCTTGTATAAATTACACATCCCAAAGTTTTTGGGCCCCATGTGAAGAAACAGAAATGTTCACATATTTTATTTCGAAATAAAGATGTCAACTACTTAGGTAGCAGCCTTCCTATTGCAAAACCGGGCTTTCCAAATACCGGGCAACATGCTGTTATCAGCCAGTAGGAAATACCACTGCACTAGTACATTGAAAGAATCAGTGCAGAAGTGATTAGTGAAGCACTATTCCAGTCTGGTATAAACGTATTTTACAAGTGTTTTGGGTACGGAACATGCGCTTCCTGTGATCTCAAAGTTGTGTGTTAGTGCACAGTGAGCAAGCATTCGAGTAATACTGCATCATATAAACTTGTGGTGATCAGTTATGCAGGAACATACGAGAACAGGGCCACGAGTATTCAGTGTCCAAATGCAACGTGCGCTACCGCGGTAACAGAGAAATGTACTTCAAGTGACCAACAAATCTTGAAAAGCATTTCATGGACGCAAAAGCAGCAAGTTTCCGAAAGCAGAGGAGGATGTGCTTAAATTTATGATTTCATTACACGTCAAATATGCCATTTCTCATGAAATGCTGTATTTTTAATGACGAGAAATAACTGCTGTACATGGAATCAGTGTCTGAGATTTGATGGTTAGCCAAGGCTTGATGATTAATTTTATGAAGAGAAATGGACATTCTCTTCGACGGAGAACAACGTTATGCCACAAAGTGCCGAATGAATTCAACCAAAAAGTAACTGATTTTTATCGCTTTGTGATTGAGAAGCGTAAGATGAAGGAATATTTGCTCTCCCAAATAGGAACCACAGGTCAGTCGCCAATCAGTTTCCATATGATACAAAGTTGCATAATCGATAAGAAAGGGACATCGAGTATGAACGCATGAGCTACCGGAAGCAAAAAAGAATGATATACTGCAATGCTTGCTGTAAAAGCTGATGCCAGAAAGCTTGCACCTTACGTTGTTCTAAAATGAAAAACAATGCCTAAAGTAAAATTACCGCTAGAGATCCACGTTCGTAATGAAGGAAAAGGGTGAATGGACACATCACTCATACAAGACTGGATACAAACGGTTTGGGGAAATATACCAGGGGCCCTCCTTTGATGCCTGGCTCTTCTTGTGTTGGACAGTTTTCTCTTTTGCCACTATATCAATATTATGTACTTAACATGAATTTTACATTTATTAGTACATGTTTATTTCACGCCAGGTCGTATTGTCAGCTCGTAATGGGAAGAATATTTTTCAGTGTCAGTGCTTCAAACCCACATGTCCAACTTACCTGATGTATCCTATTTGACTTTTCAGAAAAAATCTCATGCCGGTATTTTACACCAAATAACGATTAATCATAAAATTTCACATACATTTATAAAAATAAATCCACCCATTCAATACATACATTAAATAGGGCAAAACGTATAGCACGTATGATTGTTATAATAAGGATTAAGTCCTAGTTATAATAACATTAACTTGCATTGAATAACTTGTACTGAATAGGTGAATTTATTTTAATAAATGTATGTGAAATTTTATGTTGGATACATTATTCAATACGGATTAAGAATGAGAGTTATTACATGCAAATGATGATTAACCACACATGAGTTGAACCATTTGTGTGTATTTTATATTTGATGTATCTTTTAAATGTAAATGAATTGTAAATAATTTTTTTAAATATCAGAATATTTGAATAATTTATGCATCTGAAGTTTTCACCTGTATTTTTTGTCAAAACAAGTGCGGTAATTTGCAAGAAAATACGGTGTTTTGATGTATGGTTTTGTGACATATCAGTACGCGGTATTGGTAGATTTACGGGAACATTAAGGAACTCCTCTGGAACAAATTCCAACATCTCAGCATCTCCACAAGCCAAAAACTGTTAGTGGGACATAAAAACAAAATTGAAATCTCAATAATACCATTTTGGATTAGTTCTCCATTTCTGAGTTGGGATCTACAACAATTTATATATACTTTAACAATCATCATTTTTGTCTAGAGAATAAGGATTGGGAACAGCAAAGATATAAGATCCTATTGAGACTTACATTTGAAGTCATTTGACAAGGTTCCTTGCTGTTGCAACTTCATTCAACATCTCAATAAACTCAAATCATAATGCAGAATTTTGGTATTTCCTTGAAATATTGTAAAGTGTGCAATAATAGAGAACAAATGGTTACAGTTTTTTTAGCTCAAACAATACGGCAGACATGCATGTCCATTTCCTTCAATTCTGACAATGGTGATGTGTTCTATTTCATTTTATTCCCATTGACTGGCACTGATAGTTTCGCTGATATGGTGATGGGCAAAAACTTGGCTTCAGCGAGGAAATGCATTGCAGTATGTTTCACCATCTCTCTTTGTACATTTGAATTAAGTCCCATAAGCACTGAAGACAAGGCTATGACCTCCCATGCAAAATCAACTGCAGATGGATTCAGTTTGACCTCATGCCAATAGGTCACAATTTGCATGACAACATAGTGAATAGGGCACAATCATTTCACTCAAAGAATTCTTCAAAGGAACCACTCTTCCCTTTGCAAAAATCATATGATCACAGTAGCGTAGCCAGGATTTCAGTTTGGGGGGGGGGGACAGAATTTTATTTTGATAGGTGTCCAAACTTCAAAAGTTTAAGTGGTATAGAATACCTAAAAAGGAAATGAGTGTCCTTGGATCCAAGTAAGAGCGGTGGATTCGTGCAGATTCCGGAAGCTAATAGTAATCTTCTTCTTCCTCAGCTTTTCCAACATCTGTGAGGTCGCGAGTGCAAACTGTGTCGCACATGTGGATTTGACCCTGTTTTATGGCCGAATGCCCTTCCCGACTCCAACCTTGTGTGGAGGGATGTAGTCACTAATGTGTGTTTCTTTGGTGGTTGGTAGTGTAGTATGTTGCCTGAATATGAAGAGGAAAGTGTTGAAAAACACCCAGTCCCCAAGCCAGAAGAATTAATCAGACGCGATTAAAATCCCCGACCCGGCGAATGTACAAATGTACTTTTATTAAGCATTTTATATATAAAGTACATTACTATTAGCTTCCGGAGTCCGACTCATTGGCTGAATGATCAGAGTTGATACTTTATCCTTCTTGACTTCAGTAGCACCTTTGACACTATAGAGATTCCGACTATGATAAAGAAAATGGAAATGCTAAATTTCGACCTGGCTGCGCTTAAGTTTTTTAGTTCTTATTTGAGTAACCGTCAACTGCATGTAACAGTGAACGACAAGGCCTCTAAATGGAAAATGAAACTTAGTGTTCCTCCACAGGGCAGTATTCCAGGATCTCTAATTTTCTGTATTTATATTAATGACATACCGTCTGTGACAGGAAATAACATACATCACCTCTATGCTGACGATCTTCAAATATATCAACACTGCGAGACAAGATATTAACAATGACCTTCAAAGATTCAGTATATATGCACAACGTAATTCTCTCCACAAAATCTCAGGCAATCATAATTAGATCTCAAAAATTACTGAGCTGCTCAAACAATGTTGCAATTCCACCTATCCTACTCAAGGGTACCATTATTCCCTACAGTAAAACAGTTTAAAATATCGGCGTAATTATGAATGAAACACTTGATTGGTATGATCCACGAAAGAAATATGTAAAAAGACTTTTGGAGTGCTTCGCCGTCTTAAACGGCAGAGGGATGTATTTCCATTTGAGCTAAACGCTAAACTAATACAGACACTCATTCTCCCTATTCTTCATTATTGTAACCTTGTTTTAGTTGACATGACCAGGGAAGAAACACTTACACTTCAATGAGCATTGAACTCCTGCCCGCGATTTATTCACAATATCGGGTACGATGTTCATATCACCCCACACTATCAGGCTGTCTCATGGGTGAAGCCTGATAAATGTCAGCGGCTACACACTTTAACGATGGTGTTTAGAGTGTTAGCTGAAAGTCAGCCACAGTATATTTCTTCCAAATTCACCTTTTTATCATCATTTAACAACTTAAATACATGTTCAAGATCCTTTCTTTCTATTCCACAGCACCGCATAAATGAAATCAATAGATTATTTGTGGTGACTGGCACAAGATTATGGAATTCCCTGCCACCTCAGGTCAGAAAAACTAGCTCTTTATCAAGATTTAAAGTCACCTGTCGAGACTACCTGCTGAGGACAGCTGGCTGAATGGTTGAAGTATTAATGTGTGCGTGCCTGAGGATTAGTCATTTTTAAGAGTGTTTAATATTAATTTAGTATTTATTTATATTTATTTTCCATTCTATAAATTTATGTAGTTTTAACTATTTTAAGTATCTCAGTATTGTATTTAAGATTTTTATTATTATGTGGTTAAGTATACGAGAGGGCCTCGAGCCCTAATTTCGCCACTGATAAAAAAAATTTAAAAATATAGAATGCAAGGGGTATGGGTATACATATTTTGTTAGTTGTTAAAGCAAAATAAACGTCACAACATATTCTAGGTAGGGTTTACCTTGTCCTATTAGTTTCCCTTGCGGTTAGGGCCGCGCAGCTGTAAGCTTGCATCTGGGAGATAGTGGATAGGGCTGTACCTTAATTAAGGCCACGGCCACTTCTTTCCCACTCCTAGGCCTTTCCTATCCCACCGTTGCCATAAGCCCTATCTGTGTCGGTGCGACATAAAACAAATTGTTAGTTAGTTTCCCTCGCAAGCCTGGGATGCAGAATAGAGTAGTATAAAGTTACAGTTTTGTGACGCTAATATTCGTATGTATAATTTTTATTAACATACCAGAAACCAATGACATGGAGCTGTTGCCATTTCAACACCGTTTTAATGGGCCACCGACACAAGCCGGGATTTGAACCTGCAAACTTGGACTGAGAAGGACAGTGACTCAACCAACTGAGCCACATGAAAAGGAGACGATTGTGATTATTGTTATAACCAGATGCAGTTAGTATTCTTACAAAGGTTTTATGAGGGGCATTTGTTAAGGCATACGTTTTCTAACTGTCCTAAATGCACGAGACTGCACGGAAGAATTAGCAGGAAGATGAAGAGCATTGCAGGGGTGTCCCTTCCTTCTATGTTCACTTTTCCAAACCAAACTCCATGTCGTAACAGCCCCGAAGGGCCATCGCCTACAAAGTGACCGCTGTTCATCCCGAAGGTCTGCAGATTACGAGGAGTCATGTGGTCAACACGACGAATCCTCTCCACTGTTATTCTTGGATTTCTAGACTGGGGCCACCACCTCACTGTCAGATGGCTCCTCGATTATAAGCACGTGGATTGAGTGTACCTCGAACCAGCCCTCAGATCCAGGTAAAAATCTCTGACCTGGCCGGGAATCGAACCCGAGGCCTCCGGTAAGAGGCAAGCACAGCTACCCCTACACCGCGGGGCCGACTGGTTACTTTTATGTCTTCTTATTTTATAATTTGACTTAAGGCATCCTGCATTCAATTCCCGGCACTGACAGTGCTAAGAAAGGCATGGGGTCAGGAAGATACAGCCTTGTTTGTGGGTGCAGTAGAGTTGGCCTCGAGTCTCCCGTAATCAAAATATCTACGACCTGGAAGGTAGTAACCTTCACGGGGCGTAGTACCAAAGTGGTACCTTTTTTTAAGACAAATTACACGAAGATCCTACTTCCTCACAAACAAAGAACGATGTTATCAGTTTTATGAACAGTTTCAATAATGCAGCTGGTTTATGTTAAGAGTACAGAAGCTATGATTGTACATGGTAACAATTAAAACCATCAATATCTACTGAAGATCCACCACCGCACTCGGTAGGACTGGCTTCTTTTCATATCCACTGAGCAAGTCGGCCGTGCGGTTAGGGGCGCACAGCTGTGTGCTTGCATCCGGGAGATAGTGGGTTCGAACCCCACTGTCGGTAGCTCTAAAGATAGTTTTCCATGGTTTCCCATTTTCAGAGCAGGCAAATGCTGGGGCTATACCTTAATTAAGGCCACGGCTGCTTCCTTCCCACTCCTAGCTCTTTCCTTTCCCATTGTCGCCATAAGACCTACGGTGTAACGTAAAGCAAATTCTAAATAAAAAATAAAAATCTTCTTACAACCCCGTCCAAGGAAAAGTTGTATCCATGCTACTGGTCTGGACTTATACTCCACCCAATGAAATTATTTTGAGTGTACGCCACTGCATCCACTCACCATTTAAGATACAAGGTAAGCCCGAAGATGGGGTTAGATACTCAAAATACACCACCATAAATGAGGCGCTTGTGGCTCAAAAGTACTAAAGAAAGGGACAGGATCTAGTGTTTAAAGTAGAATCCTAATCAACAGTACATGACTTGTCATTTTAAAAATGTTTCATATATCTACCGCGGCCGTCTTGATGAGAAGATAGAACCATTGGAACGGAGTTATCATGCCCGCTAATTACAAAATAGTTACCTGCACATTTGATGGTGCCATTTGAGTTCCAATCAGTCCCCGGGCATTTGACAAAATATATAGGTTTACCTATAGAACTTAGGCACGCATCCGCAATCTGTCCTGCTACTGTTAGAAATTTAAAAAAATCATTTCATAACTTACTGAAGATGCACATAGTTTTGGCTACTTAGTGACAAAATGGTTCCATCTTCAAAAAAGGTACTTATATGGCACAAAATGAGGAACTAACGTGATGCTCACAATCCTGTCACAGACTTCCCAACGCTGCAACTTAAACACAGCACATTTCTCAACCATGGCACAACCCCAGGATCCCTAGGAACCGATGTGCAGCAAAAGCTGACACGATATTGTAAGCTTGCAACTGTTTCTGGCCGTTGCCCACGTTATCTCGGTGGTCACATTCAGGTTCCCTACTGAGTAATCCCTTGCTAATTGCCCTTTTCCTCATCGCTTGACATTTGTCAACACACGGTTACATTCCCAATACTGAGGCCTCTACAGGGAAAAATCCCCGCGCATAACAATCCTAAGTGTTTTCCTTTCATTCAAGCAGTGCAAATATGCAGAATTATGTATGGCCCTATTGAGCCTTTTTAGTAGATTCTTTGTCGCTACTTTAATTTAACACTTCAGCATAAGTTTTTAAGTTGTTTGTACTGGGACCTTGTAGATTCTTTGTCGCTACTTTAATTTAACACTACAGCATAAGTTTTTAAGTTGTTCGTACTGGGACCTTTCCCACCATCCCCCATAGCTCATGGTACCGTATGGCAACAAAAAGTAACCCTATCGGGTCAATCACACGGGACCATGCTCCACGGAAGGCAATGGTCAAGGGACCTTTTCGGTCTGTGACGATTCCCTCTCATTGTGATTGTATAATTAATCCACTCACACAAGAGGTCAACGTCCATTCGGCACAGCAAGGTCACTGCTACTCCCCCATTCCTAAGATCTGAACCCCGGCCACTTCCGTGATATAAATCAACCGCCCTTCTCTTAATTTTCTGTCTAGATCGTTCAGATCCTGCACTTATCACTCCCCGTTACTTAGTGTGATAATTTGATCCTGAAAATCCTGTTCTCAATTATACATGGATTTATTTTTATAGTACTTCGTCACACGACTTCTGCTTTTCTTTTGAAACAGAGTTTCCCAAATCCCAGAATTATACTCCTCGAAAAATGATCTCCCTCACTGCTACAGAGATCAACCTCGCGATGAGCGTTCTCCGTCCGGAGTTTGATCCCCACGACGTACTCAACTTTACACAGTCACAACATACGTCCTAATTCCATGTATTTAGAGTTTACCTCGCGGTCGGATGTTGCACAAATATCTTTGTCATACAGTTACATTTCCTACCATCACTGCACACTAAAAAAACAGTTTTAGAACTTCACTCCCGCTTTTTGTGTCACTTATTCACACAAAGAAGAGGTAGTTACTGCTCGCGAACCGACCGTGATTCCACCTCTGAAGCTCATCCTCGACTACTACCCCAACCCTGGAAGTGCAAGAACTTATAGGCTAACAAGGAGTGGGGGTGTTTTTGCAGACAGAGTCCCCTCTCTAATTTGACATCTTCTGAACCAACAGGTCTGTGAAAATTATCTATGCGCCAGATTGTGTGACTCAATAGTTACAAAAACATAATGCTATGCGGAACGCAAAACGGTCAGTAGATTCGTGGCAATTAATTCATATCGTTCGGAGGGGAAATGGGAAACCCCTAACACACTTGGCTCCAAGCTCAGCGTGGGGACGCCGAGCCTGTTACATCAGCTTCTTTAAGCGCATTTACATGGGTAATATTCTTCTACTTTGGTTATTAATTTGACAATTCATCAAATATTCTTCCCATTGCTCTGACGTAAGATTTCTAGTTAAACAATCCTTGTTTGAGCCGAAAATACCTTTAAAATCACCCCCTCGCTTTGGCATCGCTGTGCGTTGGCAATTGTTTTAAAGATGGATTCAGCAAAACTATATTCTTCTTCTGCTTATTCCGTGACGTGCTCGCGGTTCGGGGGTTTTCCTGAGCTCTCTACTGCGTGCTCTAGGCGCCTGGATGTCGGGAAGGATTGGGCAATATGGTGCAACTGGCAGCATCCATACAAAGGGAACTCTAAGCATACTCCTCACCCAGTTATAAAAATTTCAATAAATGTTCATCGTGACGATACATTCACAGTACCGAACATAAAACAATGGCTGATCCTTGCTCTAGTTTCATGAAACATTTGGGGGGGGGGGGGGCAGCCCCCGTGCCCCCCCCCCCCCCCTGCTTGGCTACACCAGTGGTTGATCATAAATAAGTCTCGCAATCATAGCCATCCATCAACAGCTGCTAATTTCAGATGACACCCAGCCTTACGACATTTATATTAAAAGGTACAAAATTGATGGTTGTGAGAATTTCAATCTTTTTCTCTTGTAAAGGAGAGATAATAACCAACATTTGGCAACAATTTCAACTACTGAAATGGTCTCATTTTCTCAGTATCACTGGCAAAAAACAAAATAGGAATTTTATATAACAAGATCTTCCAATTTAAAAATACAAGAAATGGAAAGGACCAAGCAAATGTGAAATCAAGTTATTGTGATAGAACATTTAAAAAAAGAAAAATATTCAATAATAAACCACATAAAGAAAGTATAAATACACACTCCATCAGCAAATGTCCTTCCAAACGTGAAGAAGCCTCAAGTTATCCTGCTTAAGGAAGTCAATGAACTGTAACTGCCACGGGTCACGTGCGTACAATATGTTGATGACTGTATGATGCAGTAAACTTGTGCATTAGTACTTTAATCTCACCTCTCCCTCACAAGAGTGAATCTTGAATTGTAATTGATTCCTTGAGCGAAGGAATAAGCTGCCAAGATTAAGAGAGTGCGAGCTAAATAAGACAGACATGTTGTGTAGACTCATTCTCTTTCAGCAGGAATTAACGTAGTAACGGGGAACACAAGAAAAACCTCCCTGTAGGGTGCATTTGCATGTGATATTGTTATACATCCGGGTGTCTCCTGGGCAACGGACTAAGACTCTTCCTAGACGGCTGATTCTCTTTCACCAGAAGCAGAACTAATCAATCTTAAAATGTGTTTTGAGAAACGGCTCTCTTCAGAGCCATCCATGACAATAATATCCCATAAATATTGAAGGCTTGTCAGCTGCCAAAGAAGCTCTCTTATAAAAACTATGCCAAGATCAGAAATTTGATGTCTTGTGCATTCAGAAAACACATAGGGATGAACATCAGAAACGTACAAAGATTTCAGGAATGATTTTAGTTGCAGAAAGGCCACATGCAAAATATGGCAGTGCTGTATTTGTAAAGCCAGACTCCAGATCAGCAGTGCTCATTATACTGAAGATAACGACATTGAAATAATCATGTTATAATTCTCATGTTAGGTCCGTATTGAAATGTACGTAAATACAAAGTATGTTACAAGTGTTTATTTATATATCCACCTATTCAATACAAAGAGATATTTTTAGAAATTAAACATTTTATAATAATATTTAATTTCTAAAAAGATCTCTTTGTATTGAATAGGTGGATATATAAATAAACACTTGTAACATACTTTGTATTGAAATAATCACCGTGGAGCTAAGGAACATTACCATTACATCTGTGTGCAAGCCTCCAAATGAAAAGTTCTCTTTCTCGCCATCTGTAAATTTTGGTAAACACACAAAGTCAATAGTAATCGGTGACTTTAACAGCTGTAGTCACGTCTGGGGATATGCTCAAGAAGATGAGAATGGAGAGATCGTCATTTCATGGGCTTTCCCTTATTCATGACAATAAGCTTCCCTCCTCCTTCAACAGTGGAAGAAGGCACCGAGGGTATAACCCAGAACTTCTCTTTGTGAGCAACTGCTTTGTGCAGCAATGTTCTAAAGAAATTGGCTCACTAATCCCAAGAACACAACACCGGGCACTAATATGTCACCTCTCTTCATCCATAAGACCACACAAAGTTCGGTTCAGACAGGGATATAACTTTTGAAAGGCCGACTGGAAAAGGCTTTCCAGTATGTTGGATGAGAGGATAAAAACTGTCTCTCCTATACCCCAAGATTATGACAAATTCATTGCTATTGTGAAATTCTGTTCACGGCCATCAATTCCCAGAGGCTGCAGGACACGCTACCTTCAAGGTATAACTCGTGAAACAACTGCTCTGCTGCACGATTACTACAGGCTTCATGAAGAAGACCCATTTAGTGAGCAAACTATTCTAGCAGCACAAATTGTTCTTTCCTTCATCTCCCAGGCAAAGAAGGAGACGAAGTTGATATGGGTAGGAGCAGTCAAGTAGCTTGCAGACTTTTAAGATGCTTGAGCAATGATCCTACTCAAGCTAACACACATGCTAATGTAAGTGCAGATCAAATAGCACATCAACTTTTGCTTAATGGAAAACCAAAACTTTCATGAAAATAGGGAAGAATCCTATAGTCAGACAACCAGACGAGAACAATGAGTTATCTACGCATTTCACACTAACTGAACTGGAATTAGCTCTCAGTAAGTGTAAGATTGGGAAGTCAGCAGGACTTAATGACCTTTGAATGGAACAAATTAAGAACTTTGGTCCTACTGCAAAGTGTTGGTTAGTAGAACTCATGAACAACTGCGTTCAGTCTTCCATGATACCTAAAATATGGAGGAAGGCTAGGGTCATAGCCACCCTAAAACCAGGCAAAGATAAAAATGACCCTAGAAGCTACAGACCAATCTCCTTATTGTGCCATCTATTAAAGATTCTGGAGAGACTAATCCTCAATAGGTTGACTGATAAAATCGAGCCACTTCTGATCCCAAAGCAAGCTGGTTTCAGGAGAGGGAAAATCTGCACAGTGCAGGTGTTGAAATTAAGTCAACATATAGAAGACGATTTTGAAAGCCTGAAAATTTGAGGAGCTGCATTTATAGATCTCTCGGCAGCATATGATACTGTTAATCACCTAATTCTCCTAGAAAAGATATATAGCGTGACAAAGGACTTTCATCTGACTTGTGCCATTAGAAAACTACTTCAAAATCAAAGTTTCTTCATTGAGTTCCAGGGAAAAAGAGGCAGGTGCAGGATACAGAAGAACAGACTACCTCAGGGAAGCATGTTGGCACCAATGCTTTTCAATATTTACACCAATGATCAGCCTCTTCCCACTGGGACGAATAGTTTCATCTATGCTGATGATTGTGTCATCACTTCTCAGGGGCACAACTTTGAGATGATTGAACAAACACTGTCCAAAGCTCTAGGCAGTCTCACTGGCTATTACAAGAAGAATCAACTAACACCAAACCCAACTAAGACACAAACCTGTATTTTCCATCTAAACAACAGAGAAACTTCCCGAACTCTGAAGGTCACTTGGCAAGGCTGTCCTACCCCGAAGTACCTCGGAGTCACTCTGGACCGAGCCTTAACCTACAGAAAACATTGTTTGAACATCAAGCAGAAAGTGGCTGCTAGAAACAATATTGTGCGGAAGCTAACTGGAACATCTTGGGGAGCACAACTAGACAGAGTGAGGACATATGCCCTTTCACTCCGCTATTCCGCAGCATGCCCGATGTGGTAAAAATCTTGCCATGCCAAAGCAGTTAATGTAGCACTCAATGAGACCTACAACATTATTGCTGGATGTTTGAGACCTACACCTTTGGAAAAAGTGTATTGCCTTGCAGGGAGAGCACCTCCTGATATCCGCCGTGAAGTGGCAGCCAAGAAAGAAAAGACATCTGAAGCCCACCCTTTGTTTGGATATGAGCCACCACGCCAGCGCCTGAAGTCTAAGAAAAGCTTCTTGAGAGTAACCGAAACACTTGCAGGAACAGCGCAGCAAGCAAGAATTCAAGAATGGCACGCCAGGAGTCAACATACGAGTATCAGTCAATGGATGGCCCCAAAGGAGGAACTCCCTCGTGGACATGTTACAGACTGGGTGAATTGGAGAGCACTGAATAGACTGCACTCTGGTGTTATGCGGTATAGGGTCAACCAGAAGAAATGGGGTTTCGAAGTGGACAGTACCTCGTGTGTATGTGGAGAAGAGCAGACCACAGCCCATTTGCTGCAACGTAGTTCATGCCCATTCAGTTGCACAACAGAAGACCTGGTTAAAGCGAAGCCAAATGCACTTGATGTCGCAAGGTTTTGGGCTCACATAGTTTAATGTGGCTCTTTGTCACTGAGGAATTTATATTTTGTTTTATGTTCTTCTCTCATATTTAATTTAAAAATTATGTATGCTTCTGACACGATAACGTAGTAACTAGCAGACTCAATGCAGGTACAGCCTATTTCATGAATAGATATGTAAAATGCTTGATTTAATATCATGGGAATCTATCCTTTTTTTGGCTAGTGGCTTTACGTTGCGCCGACACAGATAGGTCTTATGGCGACGATGGGATAGGCCTAGGAGCTGGAAGGAAGCGGCTGTGGCCTTAATTAAGGTACAGCCCCAGCATTTCCCTGGTGTGAAAATGGGAAACCACGGAAAACCATCTTCAGGTCTGCCGACAGTGGGATTCGAACCCCCTATCTCCCGGGTGCAAGCTCACAGCCGCACGCCCCCAACCGCATGGTCAACAGAGAATATATTTTAATTATGTAATATTTAATGTTTTAGTCTACTAGGCAGGCCTTTTTCATAAATTCTTCTACATTCTTTTGTGTATTTGGAGCTAAATTGTGTTAATATTTAAATACCTCCTCTTGCATATTTTGTCCTTTCAGGCTTTTCATTATGTGAAATAAATTATATATCTTATTGGCCTCAAGCCATGCGAATATTAATTTAGTCTGAGGTTATTTAACCCTCCAGTGGCCACGTGGATTACTATTGTAATCCAGGCTTATTTGTTTTATATCTGCGAACAGAATACACTTGCTTTTGGTTCATGCACTATTCAGTGCCTTTCGCAGATCTCCCCACAAAATCACTGTGAAATATTACATCACTGACCACTAACATGCCAATGGCACACCAAAGAGTTAACTCGGATTATAAAATGTATTCCATGCAACTATTTACAGATCTACTTGTGAAGTGGCAGTCTTGTCAGTTGCTCGGCTGAGACAGGTTGTTTTGTGACGCATGCGTTCTGTGATGGTCAAATTAGTATTCCCTAGTGATTATGAGTGAAGGTCAGAATATCAGTGGTTATTGGAAGAGCAGGATGATAAAAACGGGATCGTAGCAAGATATTGTTAGGAACACCACTGCCATAAATTCACTCCACAAATAAAAAGTCTTATATAATCCTCCTTTTCAATACAAAACAACCATTTATATTAGAAGGGATGATACCTACAGTATACATGTTCTTTTTTGCCAGTGGCTTTACATTGCACCAACACAGATAGGTCTTATGGCGACGTTGAGATAGGAAGGGCCTAAGAGTTGGAAGAAAGCGGCCATGGCCTTCATTAAGGTACAGTCCCAGCATTTGCCTGGTGTGAAATTGGGAAACCATGGAAAACCATCTTCAGGGTTGCCGAAAGTGGCATTCGAACCGACTATCTCCCGGATGCAAGCTCACAGCCATGCGCCCCTAACCGCACGGCCAGCTCGCCCGGTTATACATGTTTCAGCCTAGCTCAAATATTACGTTTATGCAAACAAATAAAAAACACTGATGAAGAGTGTCATATTAAAATACAATGATCATGATTGACATATTAAAAACATGTTCAGGTAAGAAATTCATCTCGTCTAAAAACTAGTTTGGTTGACTTAAAACTTGCTAATCCGTTTGAAAAGTGGAACACTGTGTTGCGCAGTGCAGTGAGACTGTCAATAAAGGGAATAATAAGTGTGCATCATCTGTAATGGGAAAAAAGAGAATTAATGGATGAAACCAAAACCAAAAATATTGCGTGAAAAGAAAAGACTCAATCAACTTTCTCATTAAAAGGCTGTCATCTCAAATGGTACGACCTTGTCGGTCTCATTTCACATTGACACTAAGCTTGTGTGTAGCTTACAGCACGTTAGAGCTGATGTGGTTGGGTGGGGAAGCAGAAGGTGGAAGGTGGAGGGGTAAGGTAAGGGAAGGGGATATTGAGGGAAGGACAGGTCTAGTTCTGGAACTTCGGTGCTGAAACTTGATTTTATTAACAAATTGTTGACAGATGAGCAGGACAAAGGTTTCCAATAAAACATTTTTCTTCTCATTTATTCCTTTAGGTTATGTGAGGAATTGTTGTATTCGTCAATATCAGTATAAATATTCTCAAATATGTTGAGTAAGAGACCCTTTGTGTTCATAATGTAAAATTTTAATCCAGGTCAATTGTTGTGAATTTATAATTTTGTTCCTTAGAGTGTTCACTCATGGCTGTGTAGCAGTTATACTTCAAGACGTTAAGATGTTCAGTGTATCTTTTATTGAAACTACGGCCTGTTTGTCCTATGTACACTGAAAAACAAGACTGGCACTTTAACTTGTATATCCCAGAGTTCATAAATTTGCTGTTGCCATTGACGGTATGGGAATTAAATACTATTTTAGCATTCGTGTGAATGGTCTTGAAAGCTACTTTTACTTATGCTTTTTGAAACTATTAGAAATCAGACATATGTTGTTATTATTGAAGGTAATTTAGGGAAAGGTTCTTTTTCTAAGGTGGTCTTAGCTTTACTCCTAAATTTATTAAGAATTTCATTCAGAAAGGCTTTATGGAATCCATTACATTCAGCTATTGTATACATGGTGTTGATTTCTTTCTTAAAGTTCTTACAAGATAAAGGCTAAAACCCGTGCAACCCAACGGAAAACTGATACGATTTGGATAAGAGAAGAAATTAAATTCCTTCACAGAAAGAAAGCTCTTCTTAACAATAGTCACTGCGAAACTCATTTGGAAGTTTTGACCATTTTATGTCCTCTGGAATGGACTTCCTTTCAAGCTCACATCACCAATAGACTCAATAAGGTTTTACTGAAAAAACAAAGCACTCTCAATAAGAAGTGCAATAATCTGATAAAAGCTACTTCCCACAATACCTCAAATTTGTCGAATAACGTAGAAATGAATGTTTGACACCCACCATTAGTGAATCTTAGTCGAGTTGACCTTGATCCTACTGATCTCATGATATTGAACAAGGGACAAAAACATAACTGGGGTACTTCATCCAATCACGACGATTTAATCATTACGTTGCCTGAGTCTGAATTAGCTGTTAACAGGTTGCCTACAGACATTCAAGATGAGGTTAGATATGAAGTAAAACAGATATTACTTTCTTCCTTCAATCAGAAACACACTAGCAAACACACTAAAGAACAGGTCACCCATATATGCAATCTCAAAAGGAAAATTAAAGATAATGATTTTTTTTTTTTTGCTAGGGGCTTTACGTCGCACCGGCACAGAAAGGTCTTATGGCGACGACGGGATAGGAAAGGCTTAGGAGTTGGAAGGAAGCGGCCGTGGCCTTCATTAAGGTACAGCCCCAGCATTTGCCTGGTGTGAAAATGGGAAACCACGGAAAACCATTTTCAGGGCTGACGATAGTGGGATTCGAACCTACTATCTCCCGGATGCAAGCTCACAGCCGCGCGCCTCTACGCGCACGGCCAACTCGCCCGGTGATAATGATTTATTATTAACCAAGACAGATAAAGGTAATGTTGTGAATTTTATGTTAATTTTAAGGACACTTCCTCTAAAGCATTACTTTGTCAATTTATGTATTTTTCATCTAAACAGTGTTATGTGGCTGAAGATGTTGATAATATACGAAACATGTACCACTTTTAACCATTAAAAATTGCCTTAAGCAATTATTGTGTCGACTAGGTGGAAAATGAATAAATAATTGTGAAATTCTGGTTCGATATGATATGACACAATTGTTACTTTGAATGTACCTCTAGTGTGTTTTTACCAGTTATCTAATTATTGTTTCTTATTATTAACTAATAATTTATACATGATGTATTTCTTCTGATATGAATAAATAAATGAATACTTATAAAACCAGAAATGGAGAGGAAAATAATGTGCAAAGCAGTTCCAAGGGCGATAAGAGTACATGGAAAGCTGCTACTCAGCAACGCCAGTGGAACCTCCTAAAGGACATCTAGGAGGACGTTTCCTTTGCAGTTGACAGAGGAACATGAGGACCCGGCAGCACTGCAGCAAGTGCATGAAATGGTGTGTGCAGAGTATATGAAGAAGGTTTTTGTGAAATGTTTGAGTGCTGAAGAAGTCTGTGGCTCAGGTTCAGATTAGAACGCTTCAACTCCAATGGTTTGATTGTATAGGTATAGCATCGTATAGGATTGAGGAACTGAATATATTATAAACAATTAATTCTAGAAAAATGCTCAACTGTTATCAAATATTTAATGTTTTTATTCAGTAAGAGAAATGATACCAAATTTCTTTAAAAATTTCAAATTAAATACTTTTTCATGCAGTGTCAAAATATTAAATATTTCATGTACTTGTCTCTGATTAGTATATATATCATACTCCATCCTTCTTATAAATTTAAAAATTAACATTTGAAAACAAAAAATAGTTAATAAAATACCCTATGAAAATTGGACTAGAATTGTGATCCATGTGACAACTGGCATTATATTTTCAAGTGCGACGGCCAGAGGATTAACTGCTGATTTAGTATTTTTCAAAATAAATATTGATTTAAATTTTAATCTCTATTCTGTACCAGGAGTCTAGCTTGTAGAGCATGAGCAGAGAGACACAGGGTGAGTGTGGTACACCACTGAAGTGGATACAGAGAGAGGTTTATGTTTTTTAAATCAGCAATTATCTTTTTGTTAAGTTCTGGTTTATTCCAATTGGATTTATATCACCTTTACAACATTTGTAATGGATTTGCAGCCTTCTGTAATTAGATTTCAGGGGCTTTCAGGATCTTCTGGCTTCTGGTCATAATGTACTCCTAGATCCGTGAGTCTTCGTACCATGGACGCACACATCCTCCAATTTACATCACCATAGAACTATGTATCTTGTGATGAGAGTATCTTGATAGATGTTCCAGAAGACGGATGACTTTCTCTTGTATTTAAAAGTAAAGATTTACCAGTGTGGAGTTTATTGAGAAGTTATGCAGAAAACATGAGTAAATCAGTACATAAGTTTCAAAATAAACACCAGGAGGTATGAGTTCACTAGATGAAGAAAATCAAAGTTTGTGGACTTTGAAAATGAATGTCAGTTTATCAGTTTATACATGATGTGAAAATAAATTAAGTTCATCAATATTAATGCAAAAATAAATCGATAACGAGTACCTTGCATGGCCGGAAGTAGTGCAGCGTACGTCACCTGCTTCATGTTGGAAGCTATGCTGATGGTGTATTGTATTCTCGAGTGGTAGAAATACTTCATTATATTTAACACCAAATAAATGCTATACTGGCACTCAGACTTACTGGAGCATGATAGGTGTAATGGATCTGCAGCCTTCTGTAATTAGATTTCAGGGGCTTTCAGGATATTCTGGCTGTCGTGCGAAGACTACTTGCTTTAAATGTCCCCACAGAAAGAAGTCCAATAGTGTTAAATCTGGTGATCTGACAGACCAGCAGACAGTCCTCCCCTTCCTATCCATTGATCGAGGTGGGTAGCATTCAGCTGGTTGCGGACGATTGCTGAATTGTGCAGTGAAGCTCCATTATGCTGAAATAAAATGGTAACATGCAGTCCTAGAGGCACATCCTCTAAAACCCTGGTAATTGATGGTGGAGAAAATGATTGTAGTGGGCTCCTGTCAAATGGCCCTCTGAGAAATGTAGGCCAAATATTTACTCCTCATTATACCTGAAATGCTGGCTCTTGCTGCCTCTTTTATCCAGTCAGTATTATCAATGGTCCAATAAAGCATGTTGTGGTGATTCATGGAACCGTTTTTGTGAAACCGTGATTCATCTGAAAACAAGATTTTCGAAAGAAAAAAAACCACTCCATCGTTTGTCACTTGCCTCAGCATCTCTGCACAGAAGTTGACCCCAGTTCTAAAATCTGCATTATGAGCTCCTGGTGTAATTGCATGCGATAGGGATGAAAGCCACTGTCATGTAAATACGTAGTACAGACGACTGGCTGATATAAGCCTGATATAGCACTGCCCCTGTACGCGTGGTGCAGGTTATCCATGATAGTATTCAACACAACCTCTCCACTAGCTCCAGAAGTCACAGGTTCTCTCTAACTGAAGGCAGTCGGGTGAGTGATGGCATTCCATGTTACTAAAAGTAAGTGTGGCAGGCAGACATCCTTGTGAAAATCTCTTCTGGTACATGCACTGTGCTTGAAGTGCATACACTTTTTATTCACTGTAAATTAGAAGCATATCAGGGTACTCATCTGTTGAGTACATTGCAAAGGAATGAACAACACTCTGAAACCGCACACTATGGTATTTGAGAGAGGAAAAATTAACATCCATATCCCAATAAAACGGTACTGTTGGCCGAATGTGACATGAACAGGTGTGTATTTGATAACCGAACTCCCAGCTGCAAAACAAACAGAAACGAAATTATCCATATAGAGGAGATTTGAACCAGGAGCAAACGTCCAGGCGGACAGTACCTCTGCTGCTTAACCAACTGAGCCACACTGACAACACATGTCAAATGTCTACAAATCATACTTAATGTGCATTCACTTCTGTTTCACCAAGTCAAAACACCTTTAAATCGTTTTCATCGTGTCCCTCATATTTTATGTTAGATCATTTGGCACAATCTGTTGACATTACCATTTGGCAGATAGTTGCATGTTTTAAGCACCGGATGCTTAAATGTTTTTATAATGATATTAGAGGTTAGCGCCTCTGCAAGTTCTAATCATTGCCATGGTACTATATCACACATAACCAAAGGAATGTAGACTGTCTGTTCTCTTGACATTTGAAGGGTGATCAAGGATATAAAATTCAAAGGTGCAGAAGACGCATGCTGTATAACAAGATATCACCTCCTTATTCCTTTCCACGTCTTGTGTTTGCAAAGAGGATTCATATCGCCGAACAGATATTCCCTTGTCCTCATCTCAACCAAGCTCTGCTGGTTGATGACTTTCCCAAAATTTGTACGTTAATTTAACAAATGCTTAGTCGTTGGAATGCAGTCTGATGGTACACTATCTGAGATCTTCATCAATTATGATGTCCCGTAGCAGACGCAGCAGTATATTATTTTTATACAGAGAAGGTTGCCCTGCCAGTTATAACTACGAAGCTTCTAGTGACTCCATGTTTTACGTAACAGTTCTCTCTGTGGACCAGTCGTAGAGTGTCTGCTTCCAGATCTCAAACCAGGCAGAGGTAATGTCCATATCATACAATGTTAGCATGTTCAGTGTTTAGCCAACGAGATTCATTAAAACTCAGCCTAAGAGAGGTACACCTTACTCTATCTATACATATACCGTATTTACTCGTGTATTAGACCCCCTCGCCTATTAGACCCCCCCGGCTTTTTGAGACCAAGAGAATGGAAAAAATAAATCTCACATATTAGACCCCGTAACGAAATTCAGCTGAGACCAATAAACGATTCCACTTCGTAGCGGGTACTACAAGCTGTACTGCAGCTCTGATGACGTCGTACAAATGTGTGTACAAGTTTGCGCACATTTTCTTGAGCCCTCAGCTGCCTTTTGCCAGAACGGCACAATCGGAGCTGACAGCTTTATCTGCGACAGCCACTACAGCAGTACGGTACAAGCATCACAGAATATTGTCCGAGTTCGTAGGTGGATTAGCGTAAACGGAGAAATAGACCTACTACTTTTTTATTCTCGACTTTCCAACTACAGACTATCACAGTACGTGTGTCTGTGTCTTGGAAAATTTCCAAGATGTCAGAAAATACGGTGGCGAGTATTCCTCCGTAGACTCGCAATCGGCCATCAGTGAATGAATCGAGACTTAAAATGTCCCGTAAAAGCTGATATAATCAGTACTTGTGACGCAAATGGCGGTTTATGAAAATATGCTTTGAATTCTTAACCTTATATATGTCAATATGACGAACTTTGTTACTGTTGGTTCCATTGCCGGCTGGTTGGCCTCCCTGCAGGAAGAGAGGCGGAAGTGAAACTCTCCACTCACCGCAGCTTTCTACACTGAGAGAGCTCAAGGTTCGTCCGTCCGACCCGCCCGATTCAAGCTCGCACCAAAATCGTGTGATACGTCTGTCTTATAGTTAAGAGATGTCTATTTCCGTAGCTTTAGCACTATTAGCTGCCGATACGGTTTGCGATCTTGAACATTTTCATCAGTAATTTGTGTTTTTTAAATTGTTATATTACTTCTAGTCTTCATCTCTCTAGGATAGCGTAGTTCACAGCATTAGTGCAATAACGTAGTTTTTTATGCGTTTAATAGTTTATTGTAGCTGTAGTTTTATTGATATTTGTGTGTTGGTTAGTGTATCTAGTTCTGTGTGTACCATGTCTCGTTTATTCCGGGAAATACACGTGGCAAGAAAGCTACTTGAGTCTCGGATCAGTGGAGTGTTTCTTTTGTACACCATAACCTCCCTTAACTGTAAGTACCGTAATTTGTTATTTCCTCACTCTCTTTTATTCTTGTATTCTCATTTTAGTGCCGGATGTTGTTAGTAAGTGTATATTTTGTGAATTTATTTTACGTCATGAATAATTATCTTTTGGAGTACAGTATTACATTTTATGCGGGCTGTGCGCCGCGGTCGTATTGCATCAGCTGAGCGTTGGTAACGTAGGTACGACGATGCTCGCGTGTTTCCCGAACTATCAAATACAACTGACAGTGACAAATGACTGGCCATTAAGTTCTTTTTCATTATTTTGTGTTAATATTGCTTAATACGGTAAATAAAAGTGATTGATTATATTTAAAATATATGTAGGCCTAAAAGTCATGTTCACCATTGTCTTTTTAAATTTATAAATTTTCAAACGAAAATAGCCAGTAAAACGCAGAATACATTCATAAGTTTATTAAAGAATAGTGTAGAATGTTTACGTGTACAATTTATAGCCTAGAAGTCATGTGTTCACTGCACGAAATTTGACGTTATCGCATATTGGACCCCCCTTCGCATTTTTTGACTGTAAAAGTGGAAAAAGCGAGTAAATACGGTAATTGATTTAAGCCCACTAAGAAGCGCTGATGACTAGTTCTTCCTCGATGCTCTTCTTCGTTCCCAACATCTCTTGAGCCCTGCTGATAATTTTTTCTTTCTCTCCCGTTAAAGGAGCTTCAGACTTCTAGGGACTCTAGGTAGTGGGGTCCAAGACTGTACCATAGCATAAAATTTGGAATGATCTTCTATATAAAAGTCTGAAATCCCAGCTGAATCCAAGTCCTTCTGTACTTCATTAAGCCACAAGCTTCCAGTCTTGTAGCTTTTAACCAAAGAGAAGATCTTCTTGGTAAGCCCGTTCCTGTCCATTCATTGTAGGTGTCTGCAGAACTTAAGCCTCCTACGTCACATGCTGGTATTGGCTGATTCTAAATGTCGATACAGCTCAGAGCTCGATTTAAGTCTGTAGGTTCCATCTGGGAGCAATCTCGGTCCATGAATTTTCCTGAGGATACATCTTTCGGCTTCCTCTAGATCATCCATGGTGCCTTTTTTGTTCGTCAGGAGGGTCTCTGACGTATACAAAAACTATGGTCCAACAACAACCACCTCTTATTATAACGGTTGAGGGATAGTTAGTACACTGCATTGAGTTTGTTACATCTTTCTAAGATGGATGTACTGTCTCTACCAGTGGGGTGGACCCATTCACCAATTGTTCCCAATTGTTCCATGTATGGTCGTCATAGGGGGGTTTCCGGGATACCGGGTCTCAAAGTACTTGGTTTTGTTGTACGATACCTGTAATCCTGCCTTCACCGCTATCTCGTGCAGGGCTTTGATAGCGATGACAGCATCCTTGGAAATTGTTGGTTAGGACTGCAATGTCATCTGCGAATGCTAAGCAACTGATCTCAATCTTTCGGGTAGGTAGGGACCCTCTTCAGAGGTAGCCCTGCCCAGGGATTGGTGCCCCTGCCTATGCGAGTCCCAGAGCACATTGACCCAGTGTGTAGCATCTGGTAAGGGTCCCAGCTCAGGGTTACAAGTAAGTCCCTCACCGGAATCTACAGCGGAGAAGATGGACTTCTGAATGGTGGAGATTGCAGAAGAGGCAGCCCCATACTCAGGAAATAATATGAGTACAGTGGAACCTTGGATTGCATGCATAATTCGTTCCGGCAACATGCTTGCAATCCAAAGCGCTCGTATATCAAAGCCAGTTTTCCCATAAGAAACAATTAAAACGCGGATGATTCGTCCACAACACAAAAATAATTATTCGCATACCATTTCTGAAACAATATATAACCTAAAACAAATTAAACTGCACTTTACCTTACAATAGAGTCATTGTTGGTGTGAGGGAGACGAGAGATGACATGAGAAGAGTTACTGTGTAGCACGAATTTCACTAACGGAATCACTGCTATCTGTTGGATCACTGGAATTGTTTCCTTTTTGTGCAACTTTAACAAGGAACCTGTCCAATGACTGTTGCTTTTGCCTCTTTTTGAGGATTTCATGAAAATGTGGCATTACATTGTCATTGAACTGAACCATGGCTCGTAGTGCTACAGCCTTATTTGGCGGTGTTTTTCTACAAAATTTTGCACCGTTTCCCACATTTTGCACTTCTCCCAAATCTCAGATGAAGTGAGAGATTCCATTGACTTTTCCTCCTCTTCCCCGCGCGAGATCACCTCTTTAACCTCCAACCTGTTGTTCATGATGCAGGCCCATCAGTTCATTGGTGGACAGTTCCTGGCTATGTTCTTCCACCAGCTCTCAAATGTCCACGTCATTCACCTCCAACCCCATAGTCTTCCCTAAGAACACAATTTCATCGACAATCCACGGCTCATTTTCACCAACAATCCCCTCAAAGTCACGTCCAAGAACACAGTCAGGGGGAGGCCTGGAGGCCTGGAGGATGAGCAGGAGCATTGTCCATAACCAGCAAGACTTTGAGCATCAGATTATTTTCTGAAAGGTATTTCTTCACTACAGGACCAAAGACCTCATTCATCCATTCAACAAAGGCACAGTGGAGGGGAAAACCTAGGCACACGTGACGCTTATCAAGTTACAATTTATTTTAAATGTTTGCTCGTCTTGCAAAACACTCGTAGACAAAGTTACTCGCATTCCGAGGTTTCACTGTATGCTTGGCATCAGCAGCGTCTGTTTTCCCATGTCAGGGGTGGCCTAAATAGTTGCTGGCAATAGCTCTAAAATGCCTTTGGGAGTGGCGACCCCAATGCTCCTGAATAAGATTCGAAGTGGCCAACCCTGAAGGCATTTATTCTTCACCACTAGTAAATTCCTTACTCTAGCTAGTAGGCTTAGATTAAAACGGAACATTGAAATTGATGAGCAGGCAGCCAGATGGCATCAATTTAAAATACCTGCACACTGTGGCAATATTATTATTATTATTATTATTATTATTATTATTATTATTACATATGCAAGTCAATAAGTATTTGCAATTTTGCTCTAATTATCTTTAGGTTGGCTTTAAGGCATTGTGTGCTCACCAGCCACTAGATGGCACCGTTGTCTACGTCTGTGGTAGATTTCAGAGTTATCAGACTAGTACAGCTTGCACTGTTGCGACATAAAGATGGCCGTGCCACTCTCTGTTTGCACCAAGGAAGAACAGCATTCTGTAATCTGTTTATTGTGGCCCGAGGGTTTACGAGGAGTGGAAATATAGAGAAGACTTTCAGCTTAATACTGGGACAATGTTTTGACACAGTAAAGAGTTTACCAGTGGAATGAACAGTTCAAAAGGGGTCGCAAGAGCATGAATATTGAACAAGTTCATGATATGATCCTGAATAAGAGATGAGTGACTGTTGATGATGTGGCAAATCATATGCACATTAGCCATGGTTCTGCATAACAGGCTTAACTTTCAAAAAGTCTGTTTGAGCTGGGTTCCAAAACTACCAATGAAGATCAGAAGCACAATTGTGTGAGAATCTGTCCGCACCTACTGGACTGTCATGCTAACACAGGTGAAATGTTTCTGAAATGTTTCATCACTGGAGATGAAACACAGGTTCACCACTTCGAACCAGAGAGCAAATGTCAGAACATGAAATGGAAGCATCTCGGATCCACAGTCAAAAAGAAAGTCAAGAGTTCTGCAGGAAAAGTGATGCTCACAGTGTTTTGGGACTCTCAAGAGCCAATCCTGGAACGTTCACAGGAAAAGGGAGAAACAGTGGAACATGAACGTTACACTGATATGCTGGTAAACAAGCTGAAACCTGCAATTTACACCAAACGCAGAGGTCAATTGTCAGAAGTTATTTTGTTGCATGACAATGCACGTTCACATACTGCAGCCCACACCACTCAAACTCTTCAGGTGCTGCGTTTCGAGGTGCTGGAGCATCCTGAGTATGATCCTGATCTTGACCCTTCGGATTAACATCTGTTTGGTCCACTTAAAAATATAATTATAAAATTAATGTCGTCACGGTCTACCTTTCAATGTTATAATACTATATAAACTATTATTATACTATATATTATATATACTATTATACAGGGTGAGGCAGAAATACCTGACAAATTTCAAACGTAAATAACTCGGCAATGCAACAAGCCATTTACAGATTTATTGCACAGTTGTAAATAGTAGTGTTTGCCATTTGCGTCACATACACACTAGGTTTTGAAAATAATGTCATCCAAATGCCGACCGTCCTGTTCGATGCAGCTCTGAAGCCTCTCCCTGAAGTTCTGCATGACTCGCTCGAGCAAGTCTTGTGGTATTGCCTCGATTTCTTCACAGATGGCAGCTTTAAGGTCATGTGGTGTTCTCGGCTTATGTCGGAAGAAGCGATCCTTCAAATATCCCCAGACAAAGAAATCGCACGGGGCAAGGTCAGGGGAACGGGCTGGCCATGGAACGTCACCCCGTACGATGTTGGCATTTTTGAAATAAGCCTTAATCACAAAACCTCGGTGTTCACCACTCCATGCCATGCTAACAACTGGCTAGCTGACTGACTAGCCCGGACGAGATGACACACGTGTTCTCCAAGGCCACAGCCAAGACCGCATGCATCACAACAATAACACCTGTTTAAAAGCTGTAATCAATACGACCTTTAGTTCGCTCCAATCTACTGTGTGTGACATAAATGGCAAACCTTGCTCTTTTAAACTGTGCAACAAAATTGTGAATGGCTTGTTGCGTTGCTGAGTTATTTACATCTGAAATTCATCAGGTATTTCTGCCGCACCCTATATTATTGAAAGGTGGACAATTATGACATTAATTTAATAATTATACTGTAATTACAATTCAATATGGATCACAACCATGAAGTTTATATGCTATGACCACTTAAAAATGCTGTAAGATGCCGTTGATTCAGCTCCAATCAATAGGTGAAGGAAGGGGTGCATACGTGGCTTCCTGCACAACCAAAAATCTGTTTTGCAGAGAGTATCAGAAAGCTTGTGAAATGGAGGACCACATGAACTGGAAAGCAGGGTGACTTTTTGAAAAATGATATCAATAAAAAGTCCATACTATTTCTGTAACAAATTATAAAAATTGATTGCAGGTACTTATTGACTTTCCCTCGTATCATCGCCATCACACTAGCGACTAAATGCTACACAGCGTATGGCCTTAGAACTTTATGAGTTGCCATCCAACACCTACCATACGGTTTTACAACTACTTGAAGAAACCAAGGAAATTACTTAGCAAAATTACTGTTTTTCCCAATAATCTTCAAATTACATGCCTTAAGTTGAGAACTCACTCTATGAAATCTCTTCAGAAGTTTTCTCATGAGTTTCACTTTCAGACAATGGCTTGTAAAGAGGTCCAACATGACACTTGGAGAACAATTTCAGTGCAGGGGAAAACACAAGTTAGTTAAAACAGAGCCCAGTGAACACTTTCCCCTGAAATGAAATCAAAAGATGTACACATTTCCTTCTTTCTGTGAACTCTGGTTAACTTTCTTCAGAAATGAGTACAAATTTATGTTCAATTTGTTATGCTATAAATCATTTAAATTTACAACTAAACAGGTGAACTTTCTTTAAATGGCCAGAACTGATTTCTATATTGGCCAGAACTGAGTTCTATATTGGAACACAAGGAAAAAAAGAGAAAACATATTTATAGACACATATGGCAAGGTTCCCTTGGCCGCACTGCATGCATGTAATTTACCTGAAATGTGCTCTGCTGTGTTGGTCCTGGCACTGTCAACTCTGATTTGGTTTCTTCTTTCAGACATACTATTACTGATGGAACTTCAAATTCTTCCTGTGAAAAAGTTATTATATCAGGCAAACTCTTCAGACATATCTGCCAGTCTAGTCACAAACAAACAAGCATGGCAAATAAAAAACTTTTAAACAAGGGAACATGACTGCAGGCATAAATGACCGTTGAATAAAAATTATTGAAAGTTGGAAGGGTATGTATACGTATTTAAAGACAGAAACAGGTTACAAGAAGGACATTTTGGAAATTATTAGTGAACAAGTAGAGATATGTGCAAGGATTTCAAGAAGGTGGAAGTATTTAGTCACCAGTTTGGACATAAGGATAATGTCCAGGTAGAGGAAGCAGTTAATACTAGTGAGGTACTGAAATTTACCTGTGATAAAATATATATTTACAAAACGATACAAAGGTTGAAAACAAAAATCTTGAACTGATGATTTATGGGATCATAATAAAGACAATGGATTGGGATATAGTGCTACATCTTAAGTACCTGTCTGATTACTGTTGGCATGAGTGGCAGTGGTGGTGATTTTCATTTTTTTTTTTTTTTTTTTTTTTGTTTTGCTAGGGGCTTTACGTCGCACCGACACAGATAGGTCTTATGGCGACGATGGGATAGGAAAGGGCTAGGAGTTGGAAGGAAGCGGCCGTGGCCTTAATTAAGGTACAGCCCCAGCATTTGCCTGGTGTGAAAATGGGAAACCACGGAAAACCATTTTCAGGGCTGCCGATAGTGGGATTCGAACCTACTATCTCCCGGATGCAAGCTCACAGCCGCGCGCCTCTACACGCACGGCCAACTCGCCCGGTGATTTTCATTTTAAGAGGAAATTAAACAAGCATGAAGGAGCTACACTAAATTAATGAAAGGAGAGTTGCTATACTACAAAGAAAAGTGTGATAAACATAAAGCGGATAATTACAAGCCAGTCAGCTTGATGTGTTGCGTGTAGGTTATAGGAAAGCATTCTTTCTGAATATATTAGACATATTAGTGAAATTACCAACCGGTTTGATAGAGGGCGGTTTGGGTTTCGGAAAAATTATTCCAGTGAGGCTCAACTTGTATGATTCCAGCAAGATATATCAGATATTTTAGATTCAGCAAGTCAAGTGGACTGTTCTGCTATTGACCTAGCCAAGGCATTTGATTGGGTAGATCTTGGGAGGCTGAAAACTGCTGATGAAAATGAGAGCTATTGGACTAGATAAAACAAGTGATTAATTGGGTGGCTACATTTCCATAAAATAGAACTCAGATAATTAGAGTAGGTGAAATGTTATCTGATCCTGTGAAGTGGGTGGGAGTTGGGGGTCCAGCAGGGAAGAATGATTGGAACTTTATGTTTTCATATATATAAATGGTATGAGCAAAGAACTGCAGTCACAGATAAGGCTATTCGCAGATGATGTTTTAGTGTGTAGAGTAGCAAATAAGTTTCAGAATTCCAATGGTATGTTGATGAACGGGGTGAAAAGTCAGGTTGTAATTTCACCAAGAGGAAGTATAGGAACCTCAAGAGAATTATTTGACTTGAAAACTGGAAAGGATCTTAAGGAAAGCAACACGGTTTCTTCTAGGCGATTTCAGACATATGATTATAGTTATTGTTATGAAAAAGTTACAAACTTCAAATGGGAAGGCTTGGGAGAAAGGAGACGTGGTGCTCGACTAAGTAATATGTTTCAAGCGGACAGTGGACAGATGGCCATGGAATGACATCAGTAGACAAATGAGCTTGAGTGGAATTTTTAAAAGTAGGAAAAATGATAACATTAAAATGAAGACGGAAGTCAAGAGGACAAATTGTGGCCAGTATCTGCTTACAGGAAAAGGAGTACAGGATTGGAATAAGGGAGATGTTTGATAAATTTCCAACTTCTTTGAAATCATTTAAGTAAAGACTAGGTAAACAGCAGACTGGCAATCTGCCATCTGGGCGACAGACCCAAATGCATATCAATGGTAAATGACACAGTTTCAAAACTTCATTGAAGTTTTTGGGAAAATTTCTACACTGGGAAGAACCTAAAGAGCATGTCAGCACGGAGTCTTTCAAGAGGAGAAAAGTGACTCATCTGAATGCTCAGGGATATTTTTATTATCATATCGCACACAACCTTCTAAAGTACTGCTGAAACATCAGGAAAATGAACAGACGTACTACTAATTCTTCTACTCATCCTAAACAAACCAGTTCTGAAGAATTCATAACTTGAAACTTTACTGCTGATAATTAAGTAACACAGGTAAGTATAGCTCACCATGAAATATACCTCTTGTATCTCACCTGTTGTAAGCCTGAAGGCTGTTTGGCTCCTTAACAGATCTACCATCATGTTCCATGGAAGAGGCATACTGAGTACATGAGAAGTGAGGTAGTTTCCCATTGCTTTCCTCTCCCAGCTACAGAGTGCAGTTACACAAAGCCCATTAAATGTATATACCAGAGGTGCTCAGCCCAGAGCGGCCGGACTGGCGTGACGTACGTAACAAAGATACATCAAAGGGAAGCGAGAGTGTGGACACACTTTGCAGGGAAGGGAGGGAGCCTTGATGTTCAATTGTGATCACGAAGTTCCCTGGAGGGTAGTATTTAAAATAAAGCTCTATAATCGCAAAAACATTTGCCCATTTGAAGATATTCTAGATTGATATAAACTGTGCTCGATACAAACAATTAGTTTTATTTTCTTATATTTATTCATTCATAGAAAACTGCCAAGTTATGAGTTTTTTGTTACAATCTATAAAGATACAGGGTTTAAGCGTACAAGCTATGATTTACAATATTCCTTGGATGGACACGACAGTATTTCCATTTAAAAAAGTAAAATTCCCGTTATTCTTTGTTTCATAATTATTTTACCCTCCAGGGTTGGTTTTACCCTCGGACTCAGCGAGGGATCCACCTCTATCGCCTCAGGAGCAGTCTCCTGGAGCATGAGACTTTGGGACAGGGAGATCCAGCTGGGTAGGAGGAACAGTACCTCCCCCAGACTGCCTCACCTGCTATGCTGAACACGGGCTCTGTGGGGGGATGGGAAGATTGGAAGGGATAGACAAGGAAGAGGGAAGGAAGCAGCCCTGGCCTTAAGTTAGGTACCATCCCAGTATTTGCCTGGAGGGGAAGTGGGAAACCACAGAAAACCACTTTGAGGATGGCTGAGGTAGGAACTGAACACCCCTCTACTCAGTTGACTTCCCAAGGCTGAGTGGACCCCCTTCCAGATCTGGTACCACTTTTTCAAATTTCGCTGCAGAGTTGGGAATCGAACATGGGCCACCGGGAGATGGCAGCTAACCACACTAACCACTACACCACACAGGTCGACCCTGTTATTCATTAAGCAAAAAGTAATATATTTACATAATTCATCAAGTTTCCTGCTTGATTATGCACAGTGTTTTAGTATGTGGGACTTTCCCTGTTCACTGAATTTCTGAAAACAGTATTTAAAATATAACAGGCATCTGCAAGAGGGAGGACATAGATGTTTACTATCCAAGATAAACAATGTAAATATATTGTGCCATTCCATTATTCCAGAAATAGAACTCAATCGAGTTGCAATGAATGCGAATACTAACAACGAAATGAAATATAATAAACATTATAGAATGTCATGGAAGTTCAGAATATTGCAATGTTGAAGTATATAGGATTTTAATGGCAGCGATAAAGACAAAATAAGAATTTGAATTGTTAAAAAAACCAACACTGTACAAAAGACACAAATGAAAAGACAAGCTTAGGAAGCAGACATATTGCAACTAAGAAGTGAGCTGAATGTTTTCAGATATCAAGAAAGAAGATAATTTAAGAAAAAGAAGTTAATGATGTTAACAAAATAACAAGATAACGCAAAACATATAAGAATATTAATATATAATGCATTTTATATATATAAAATTCGTGACAAGCCATACTATAGACGGCAAGAAAAAGGCCTTGATCAGAGAAGCAAACGGTTGAAATAACGCAATATCATCATTGCAAAATTCATAAAACAATTCTATACAATATGTAAAATGAGATAATTGCAGACAACTTGGAGGTCTGAGAGAAATTAGAATTACGCAAAGCCATCTTAGACAAAATCAAACAGTTAAAGTATATTTAGAAGGCTTTGAAATCATTCATAGCTACAACAGATTTCATCAATGTATTTTATCTTTGTAATTGAGCAAGTCAAGATCGTGATAAATCTCTAAGAAGATATGAGGCAGGCTACCTGGATAAACCCGAGCTGAACCAACACCGCAAATGACGTCTAGATGACCAGTCCCGCAAGATGACCGTCACCCATGACTGCAGAGGGTGAACGAGCAATTATATCATTATATATATATATATATATATATATATATATATATATATATATATATATATATATACTCAGAAACTTAGCGATTCACCTAAGGTTAACAACAGCTGAAGATGTTCTCAAGTGAGAATGAAACATGTACTGTTTATAATTAATTAATTTGCTAAAAAGCAAATAAAAGGTATCAAAAAGGTGGAGCTTTTCAATTACTGTCTCTCTAATTATATCATTCCGGAAGCAAAGGAAAAAGAAGGTTCTCATATAAAATGTTGATATCATTTAAGAAGATAGATTGGTAGATATTAACATGAGTTGACAATTTTTAGTTAAGGCCTGATTTGTTTAATAGTTATTGTCTTCAAAATAACCAAAATTGTGTTAGATTCTCACAAGTGATTTACTTATTATGTCAATATAAAGGGAAGAGGTAGTCTTCTTAAGAAACTTAATTAACCCGTCATAAACATGCGATATAGTAATGTGATAGTAGTATTTTAGTGAAAGCAAAGAATCCAAATATATCATATTCAAAGTTCTTATGAGGAGAATATTTTGAGATTTTAAAAATATACCATTTGATGTGTAAATGTGTGTATAGGTGATACGTTAGGTCTATCATAATGAGTTAGGATAGCACTAGATATGAAAATAACAGCAGACAGAATAAATGTTGATATCATTTAAGAAGATAGTGATCTAATGATATGAATATATGAGGATAAGTTACTTGCGTGTCAAGAAAGGTAAACATATGAAATGTTTGGAATAATAAGAAGAGATATATTTTGAAATGAGTAATGAAGATGTAATGTTGTTATATGAAAGACGAATTGAAGGAATGTGTATTGCTACGATGAAATAGTAGGTGGAAATGGAATATTTGAATACAGAGATGAGATGATTGGCACAAATTAGGATCAATATTCATGATTTAATGAGATTATACTTCTTCAAAAATCCATTTATTATGATCATGATGATGTGTTTTGACTTTCATTGAATATTGTGATAGGATAAGATCTTCAAAAGGTATTTCTATAACACTGAGTGTTGGTTCACTTGGACATTTTTAGAATTTCTACTGAAAAAATCCATTTTCTTAAATTAATTATGGCATACTTATGTTAATATGGATGATTGCTACTTTGTATAGGAAAGTAACTGAATTGATATTGCACAATGTCTTCACGAATGATGTTCCCTAGATATTTAAATTAATTTGTGCAAGGTCACATATTAATAGTTAGGCTCATATAAGGAACTGAATACCTTGTTATACTCAAAGATAAATTTATGTTGCAAAAGGGAAGTTAATATAAGACATGATATTGCATAATATAGTAACTTTAATTGATTAAAAGTAAACTTTTGCTAATAAATAAAAAACTTATCACTTTCCTGGATGCTTATAGTGAGATACTCTAGCCATATCATGAGATAATCCAACCAAAGATTAATAAAACTTATTTTAATAGCTTGTCCCTATGACAGCTGAGAATATTAACATTAACAGAAACTGATATGAATAAAAAATTGTAATACATTAATGTAACCATCTATTTTGCATGCTGATTTTGCATATTTTACAGTTTTCTTTATGATTGTTCTATAAAGATAATACCGCAATTCAATTATGATGAAAAAGTGAAAAATGATAATAGTGATCACTTACAAAATTTTAAGCTACCAGGTCAAATATTAATTACATTTCTTAAAATATTAAATTAGTGATTTCATTTTCCTTTACTAATATTTCTATTTTTGAATAAATAATACTAGTCAAGTGTAACTTGTTGTTGAAACAGAAAATACTACATGAATGAATAGTCATTAGGATAAGGTATAAATAACAAAACTAGGCACCACCTGCAAACAATTTACAAGAATAACTGACTCAAAGAACATGACAGAACTCCCTCTCCAAAGGCGACGGTCATCAGTCTGACGATGCTCCTAACTTGCTATAAAACCTTACCCCCCAGAAATTAAATTTAGGTAACATGCCAGGTTTTCACTCCATGAGTTAAACTTATCATACGCTTAACTATTAAATTTGTTGAGAATAAAAGTTTATAAAAAGTCTAATATTACTCACAATAAACAATTACATCTCCATCTTGCCCACTTCACAAACAACTTAATATTTACACTGTACATACATACCTCATGTGGTACACCTTATAATAGATTCAGCACATATCATTTTCACTCAACATATTAATTAGTAAGGACAAGATGCTCCAACTCGCGCTATGATTTAAAACCAGTTATTTACTAAGTGCATCGCTAACCTAACATAACGCTCACTTCTTAAATCTTGACTTCTGAGCCTTTCAATTTGCCACCATCTATAGGTTGGTTGGTTAACCCAAAACATCACCACACAGGAAATACTGCACCAATTCCCCTCATCTTTATCCAGACTGCAGACTGCTTAGCATACTGCTGACAATTTAGAAGTAAGCTACGAGATCTTCGTCCCATTTTGACCTCGTATATACAATGAACAAGAAGCACCATCACCATTTGAGAATACCAAGTAATGTCACTGTCTGTCTGTCTGTCTGTCTGTTACGTCATCAGCCCAGAGGCTGGTTGGATCCTCAAATAGCACCACCAAAGGCTATGCGGTTTTAAGGAAACCCCAAAAACCAATGGCAGCACCAAAATGAGGCAAACTAGGCAAGATGAGGAATGAGGTAGTTTGCCATTGCTTTCCTCACTGGGTCAGAAAGTGCTATTGCAGCATGACTGATCCTATGAGCAGCACCTTTCATAACACTCATATGCACTAGTCATGCTCTGAATGTCATTACTCAGCACTACCCATACCCCAGCAGCTTCCATATTGTCACAGCCATGGATGTTGACTGGGACTTTGGTGGAAGCTACACTTTAATCTGGCTTGTGCCAAGAGACGGATGCAAAAGTACTGTATCCATCAAGAAATGACAGCAGGCACTGTATGAGGTATTAACATAAGACACCTCAACATGCTAGGTGATATCAAATCAAATCTTAGCTACGTACGATGTCAAGTCACATGTCTGCGAAGAAAATATCAAATTACACGAAGTGAAGAGAACTGCAGCCAAACAAGTATGAATGAAAACTGTTCACACTGAGTCCATACCGGTTACTGAATCTGAATGCACATTGGACAATATGAAAGAATAATGACCCCAGTTCCATTCTCGCGTAAGTTTTTTTAAAAGTTCTCTCCACAATAAATAACTAACAAGCATGTAGTATTCTTCCAAGAATATGCAGGTAATGAACAATTGGGCTATAACTTATTTAGTTCTGTGAACCACATGCATATTACCTCTACACTGCTCACAGTGAGCATTTCCATGGCGAGGGAAAATCGATAGTCTTATAAAACATCACCGTACACCATCTCTCACCAACCGCTCACTGGGAATGTCCATTAAAGAGCAATGCACTCTTGACTCAGTAATTGTACAGTAATAAAGCTCCCGTAAAATGCTCGTGCAGCACCCACTTCGCGGTATCAATTGTCGTCAACAGTAACCTCAATAGCAATAAACTCGTAGCATGCACATGCACATATACAGACTCGCTCCATGCAGCACAGAGTCCGCCAAAATCCACATGTTGCAACACTTTAAACCAACTTCAACTGTCTTTATTGATATAGTAGCTGTTTTCCTGGTTGCATAAACTTTACTGCTATGCCATGTGCAGATTCATACACAAATTTAGGTTACACCAATATAAAGAAACATAGATTCCTAATTCCCTACAACCAAATATTCTTCTTAGAATATAATGTTCCTATATCTCAATTCTAAACTCACAAGATATCTATTACTTTATATTAAAAATTATTTTATGAAAACTTCCTAACCTAGAAATTGCGAGTCATACACCTGTA
The DNA here is from genome assembly GCF_040414725.1 of Anabrus simplex. NCBI lineage: Eukaryota > Metazoa > Arthropoda > Insecta > Orthoptera > Tettigoniidae > Anabrus > Anabrus simplex. The sequence continues at coordinate 430,644,956 of NC_090269.1, read as the reverse complement.
CAGTTACACAAGTTTCACATGAAGTGTTATTTAAGTGTAAGGTAACTTAGAATTAAGTATTCCTGTGATACAATATGCGAGATGGAGACGTCCATCAACTCAGCTTACAGATGAAATATTACTTGGCGTAATGGTGTGTCTTTGACCCCTCATTAAAAAAAACACATTCATGAACCCTGAGAGACTGGTCAGGATTTCTTTTGCATGACCCATCCTGGACACGGGAAGGGCATAAAAAGAAAATTTTGTGCCCAACTTTGGAAGAAAAGACAATGAGGAGTAAGAGGGATAAAAAGATAATTTGGCTCCCAATGTACAAGTGAAAGATGACAGGCCAAGAATATAATAATAAGAAAATTTAATACCAACGTACAGGCAAGAAAAAGAAAGGCAAATAATAAAAAGTAAAATTTTGGCATCCAACAGAGAAGCAGAAGACATTATCTAAAAGAAGAAAAAGATTTCTTACAACAGCAATAGACAATAATTTGGAAAGTTTTAATGAAAACAGTAGAATAAAATCTAAATTTTAGTAATCTATAAGATAAAATCATGGGAGATATAGTAAATTTTAATTTATTTTGTAATGATTACATTGAAATGGGCTAGAGTTGGATAATATACTTAGGGCAAGGATTGTCATAAGATCTGGAATGATAAGTCTCATTCAGTAAGGGGGATTCTGGGTAGTCCACTCAATGGTATAATAAGTACAGTTCAACAAGAATATTTAATAGTTAAGATATAGATATACTGTAAGTCTAGTATAAGATATTAGAGCAAACATAAGAATTTTAAAGTATCGTGAGTTATTAGAGAATTAGCAAATTAGAGATGGCAAAACTTAATGAGATGAGGGTACAATTTGAAGAATACCAGAAAGAGCAAGAAGAGGAATTACAGAAATGGGACAAAGCTATAAAGAGTAACCAGGAAGAGATAGAAAAGACGAAGGAAGAACTAACGGGAATATTAGAAATCCTACAGTAAATTATATGAAAACAAGAAAAAAAACAACAGGAAATGATTGAAGAAATGAGAAAGGAAAGGTGAGAAGATAAAGAAAAATAAGATAAAATGATGGAAGAAATGAGAAATATGAGAGAAGACAGCAGGGAAGGAAGAAACAAACAAGGAGATAGTTGGAAACATGAGAAAAGGACAACAGAGGCAGAAAGAATTTCAGCAGAGGCAGGAGGAACTACAACAGAAGCAGATGGAAGGGATGAGAAACATGGAAGAAAGACAAAGAGAAATTGTAAAAACAGAAGTTGGGAAATTCAGATCAGCAATCATGGATATCAAGACTGATATAATAGATTTGTGCAATGAAATGACTGAGATAATGGAGAATAAAAATAAAGAGGTCAATAATATCAGAGAAGAATTATTAGAGAGTCGGAATTATATCCAAAGTCTGAAGGAAGAAGATATAAAGAAACTAAATGAAAACATTGAAGAAATGAAGATCAATTCTCAAGAAAAGTGGGAACAATGCTAACAAAGTATAGACAAAATAAACAAAGGAGTAGAGATCACAAACAGGTCAATGGAAATAAATTTTATTGTAGCCTGTGATCAGATCGGAGATAAGTTAGATATCATGAAAGAAGATATGCAACGAAGTAAGAACGAAGCTAACAAGAGAAGCGAGGGATTAAGATAGATTCAAACGAAAAATCAAGAAATAAGAAATGAAAGCCAGGCCACGAAATCTGTCATGTCAAATTATAATGAAAGGCACAGGGCAAATGAAGCACAAGTAAATGAAAGAGAAACAACGCCCACATTTACAGCTGAGTTAAACAAAAATAACAGTGATATAATAATAGGAAACAATAATAATAACAGAAATCCTGCAATAATAAACATTATTAAGACATGTGATGACAGGCCGAAACATTTCAACAACACAGCGAGCATGTCACCAAAGAGATTGCTAAGAGAAATGCAGGAATACTTTGGAGAAAACAGGATTCCCAAGGATAAAAAGTTACGAGTAATTGAGAAACATTTAGAATCGAATCCTAACTTATGGTATCAAGGATTCAAGTACAGTTTCCACGATTATGACGAATTTAAAATTGCTTTTCTGAGAAGATTTTGGAACTCTGAGGTTCAACAAAATCTATGATAGGAGCTATAATCAAAGAAATATGCATCTACTGGTCAGACAAGGTTTAGCAACTAATTTGCGTACCAGTTTTATCGATTTCAGGACATGGATGAAACACCTATTGAGTTAGAGGCAATCAAAACAATCCAGCAGACGTGAAGAGACTATTAGCAGCTGCGAATGTGGAATCAGCAACTGATATGGAAAATATATTGAGGCAGTTGGACATGACAACAGTACATCCCACAAATAGAGTAATTCGTAACCCAAATAATGAAGTTGATAAAAGTGTTAACGCAAGAGAATATTGGTAGGAACACATCAGGTGAACAAAGAGTCAACTCAAAAAACTACAGGCAGACGGAATGGATCGAATAGGAAGAAAGAAGAGATGGAAACAGACGCAAGTGTAGAAGAGATAATGAAAGATATAATACAAACAACAGATTCATACCCTACTATAGACCCAATAACTGATTTAAGGCAAATAGAAATCGATTTAACAACAGAAGAAGGCCAATGTGTGATGGTAGTCAAGAAAGAAGTTATAAGGAAAGAGAATATATTGAAACGGGAATGACCTGCGAGCATTCACGTTCAATCATTTCTTGAGAGGAACTCACTAACACCCGGTTGTATGCATTCAAAACGAGCGCCGAACGCGCACGTATTGTGGGAGACAACATGCAAGCTCGCGCTGCTCCAGAGTACCAGCCAAGGCCAAGTGACGTCATACCGAAATTTCTCTCGTGTTCCATGACATTTCATCACGAACGGAATGTAATATCATAATTTTGAGGACGTCACCTTGTAGGCCTGAACAATAAATGCTGCTAACCGAAATTTCACGTAAATCGGCGGAAGGATGGCCGAGATATAAATTTTCTAGATGCCCACATGTGCAACCACGCCTTCCGACCATCGGCAATAAAAGGCAGTCGCTAGCCTTGAGTAAAGCAGTATGCGGTGAGTGCGTGTTTCACTCAGTGTGTGTATGCAAGCAAGCACATCACTATACGGTTCGTCACTCTGTCCGGATGGGTACTTGCGTTCGAAAGTGTTAGTGTTGAAAGCCTTCTCCGTGAACTTGGACTTTGCGCGTGAACAAAAGCTTAATTTCGTTTCTATCAGTCTGTACAGCTGTGCATTTGTATTTCGTTTGTGGACTGTGAATTTAAAGAGACTGTACATTTGAAACTGTGCTGTAGTTGTTTCCTCTACCGTGTTAAGCTACCTCGTAAAATTGTGTCCTAGCGACTGAGCAGTTCTTTTACGAACAGTGTTACGTTATTTTATAAAGAACAGTGCCTACTTTTTTTCTCCCTCAAAGACTGTGTCTATCGCTCCGCGTGAAAAGTGTTAATATTTCCTAGCATAAACTGTGCCAACCTTCATTTCATTCGAAGACTATGTCAAATCCCCTCATGAAACTGTCAAAAATTGAAAAACTGCGCCTCAGTGATAACCTTGTCTCCGAAAAATTACGAGGTAACAGGACTTGGACTGTCATAAACTATTTCTTTTTATTTTCGTCGAAGCTCTAGTTTATTTCAATGAGAATGTGCGTGCTGTACTTAAGTATACAGTGCAAAAACTATATCCAAGGAATTTTTTTTATTTTTGAGATTGAGCGAAGTGTTTAATCATTGCATCTTGGAAGGTTCCAGATCGCTTTCATTGTTTATTTCAAGTACGATAGTGTCTACTGTGACTTTGATTTCATCTTCAAAAGTGCGTCCAACACTATTACTGGGGAAACTATTCAAAAGTGCTTCGCCTTAATTCGCGGTGCGGTGGAAAAATGTCGCACCAGATCCCCTTGGTATTCTGTGCGGGAGTTCTTCACTTCTCCGCTCCTTAACAACTGTTTCACGCTGCACGATCTGCCTCAGATTCGAGTCGTCGTCAACGTCCAGTGACAGGACAACACCAACGACGCGGAACGACGCCGACACCGGCGATGAAGGACGACACCGACGCCGACGCCGCAGAATAACGTCTCCTCCGCACCTTCAAGGGTAATCTCACAATACATCTGTAAAAGGTGATATAATTCCTTTGCTTATCTCTTGAATAAACAGCAAGTTCCCCATTAATCATAAATGTATTGCACTACTCTTCTCTCATACTCTCTAAGCATGGGCCGTACACGCCTTGACGTCATCCATGCTCTCCGAACAATTGAAGTAGGGCGTTCCTGTTTCAATATGAACAAGAAATACATACAAGATCTACGAGAGGCTACCTAGAAAAAAGAAAGATGGGAACAGGCAATCAAGAAACAAGATGTAAACGGGGATATAGAAGGCGCAGAAAGTTTTGAATTGCAGAGATATAAGCAAAAATAGCAAGAAGAGCATAGACTAAACCCTACTATTCACATATTTAATGTCAACTCAGAGAAGTCTGAAAAGAAAAAAAAACCGTCAATTTTCGAATATGCAAAGAGATAGAAAATTTCGAGGACGAGGAAAATGACAAAATTTTAAGTTGGATTATAGCGCAAATTGAATAATGGAAATAGGACCAGATGAATCGATGGATGATATCACAGCTAATATAAGGAAACAGCAGTTTAATTTACTTATAATTATGGTCAAGATAAACGGAATGAGGATGCATTGTTTAGTATATTCCGGAGCAAGTATCACCATCATATCTTGAACACTATTTCAGGAAATCGAGAGAAAGGTTAAAACCGTGTGCAGGTAGAGGGGCGCGGCTGTAACCTTGCATCCGGGAGATAGTGGGTTAGAATCCCACTGTCGACAGCCCTGAAGATGGTTTTTCATGGTTTCCCATTTTCACAGCAGGCAAATGCTGGGGATGTACCTTCATTAAGGCCAAGAATACTTCCTTCCAACTCTTGTCCAATTCCTATCCCATTTTCACCATAAGACCTATCTGTGTCGGTGCGGTGTAAAATCAAAATTAGGTGAATTATTCCAGATAAGACTGTAGAATTCAAGGTGCAGACATACTTAAGAATCAGAATAGGAAGAATGAATTTTGAACATCCATCATATTGGGCATTGATTTTATGGTAGTTACGAGAATGACAACCGATATGGAGAAACAAGAAATCAGATTTCCGATTAGTAAAAACAATGGCAAAGAAAAATCAGGACGAATTAGACTAAATGAAAACATAAATAATAATGAACATATGAGAATAGGAGGAAAAGAAATAAATAACATCTTGGAAGAAGGTTTAAATCAAGATAAAATACATAATGATATTAATGGGGTGGAGGCACAAATAATATATAATATTGAAAAGATTGTGAGCATTGAATAAGAAGAGGAAAGTTTGGACATTTGCAGGAGTATTGCAGAGACTGAGATTTCAGCAGTGAAAAAGGTAATGTTATACGAAATTTTAAGGCAAAATTCAAAAATTTTTAGAATAAACCAGGGCAGATCCCAAATTTTAAACAGAAATTACCAGTAAATGATTGGACTCCTTATAGGGGAAATCTTTATGATATCCTGGAAAAATATTTCCACAAAGTTAAAGAAATCACACAGGAAATGTTATCTGATGATATAATAACTAAGACAACTACACTGTATCTTAATCTATCGGTAGTGGTAAGAAAAAGTAACGGAAGCCTAAGAATATGTTCAGCTGCCAGAAAATTAAATGAAAAACTAATTCCATAATACGACCAAGTATCAAAACCAAAAGACTTAGTAAAAGATTTAGATATATGCAATATTTTACTAGCATGGATTTCACACCATCATTCCATCATATTGTTTTGGAAGAAAAGTCAAGGTAGCTCACTGGATTCATGTTTAAGTACCAAACATATGAGTACTGCAGGCAACCTTTCATCTTAAGAAAAGCTGAGCGGTGCTAATAAGGGCCTTGGACAGTAATTTAATGATAAAGATGTTGATTCCCATAGGGAACCTGAAATATTCGTTCCGAATGAGTAAATTTATAATACCAATATAGTTGGTCTGTTATTGATGATTATAAATTTTCTAGCTAACTCATTCCTGGTTGTCAGTGTTTCCTCCCAGTGTGCTAAGTTGGGCTCATCAGTTAGTAAATAGCACACTATCAACATGCATGGTTGGTGCATACTGTGGAGGCCACTGCATAGGCTACTTGGAGCCACTGGCAGTGCCAATGCACTATGAGAGACTTTCTCTCATTTTCAAAAATTGATGCCTGTCTGGCCATCAGATGATAAAGATGTTGATACCCATAGGGAATCTGAAATATTTGTCCAAATAAGTAAATTTATAATACCAGTATAGCTGGTCTGTTATTGGACATAATAAACTTTCCAGCTAACTGATTCCTGGTTGCCAGCATTTTGTCCCAGTGTGCCAAGTTGAGCTAATCAGTTGGTTAATAGCACACCTACCAAAGAACCACAAGCCACAGCTTATCCACCTTAACTCCATATTATATTAGAAACGTTTCTAAAGCACCCCGGTGTCGGTGCGACGTAAAGCCAATAGCAGAAAAAAGAAAAAAGCACCCCTTAAAATTTAATAATGAAAAGGTAATTTATTATGTACATTATAAAAATATTTGAGGCCTAACTCTTTATTTTATCCAGTCAAAATACTGCACCATCTGCAGGGCAAACCCATAACCCCAAGGAAGGTGAGCCTTAACCTTACCCACCCAATGGAAGTCCACTAGGCAAGAAGGTTGGTAGTGTGTTGGCCCCCGAAGGGAGTTAAAGCTAACATGAAGGAAGGCATAAAATACAAGGGAAAACAATCACAACACATCACAATAACAGACAAATGGGAAAGAAACAAACACTTGCCTTGGGAAGCGTGATCAATGGGCTCAAAAGACGCAGTCGAAATTTAAAAAAAAAAAAAAAACAGTGACAGTGCTGAATTGATGTAAAGCAACAAAAACCACCAATCTTTAGGTAGCAAAAAACTTTAATTCAAGGTTAAAATAATTTGAAAGAACAAATGTAGATCAATTTAAATTATTTAAAAAAAACAATAAAATGTTGATTAGCTTGAACTGTTATAAAGAAACTAGTAACATATGAATCCATTCAAATTGGTTAAAAGGAAATGGAATGTTGACCTCCATAAGAACTTCGAAACAACAACAACAACAAAATTAAAGCTTATATTTGAGACCAGTCACCTATCTTAAAATTAATTAAATTAAACAATCTCTTAGATAAAATTAGATACACGTTTGATCGAGTGTGTTAATTCCATTAAGTTGCCTCAAAATCACACAGAATTAAAACCCATTCCGCACCAAGGAGCGAACACAGGGATAGTATCTTTGCTAGTAAACAAGAAAACAAATTGCCTTCAAAATTTAAAATGCCAAGAATAACAGACGGCAAAAATGATTAATTAGAAACACATCACAATTAGTGCACACGGAAATCAATAAACATCCACATTACTGAAAGCACAATTAAGTCGCATCGGCACAATCAAACTCAAATTATAACAACACTTACATCAAAAACCACCGTTGCTAGGGGACACCTAAAACAAAGTAGCGTGGCCGCCCAGAGCCACATAGAACCAAACCAGACACAAAATTAAATGGCAAAGATCAACTAAATAGGAAAGAATAAAATTAAAACCAGAACAAAAGTCAAAAAAAGGTAAAAATTACTTAAGCTTAAGGGAGATAAGAAGACAACCTTGTGAGGCCCACCTTGATTTACACCGAGAAAATTACATTTCTGGGATAAAAAATAGAATAAAAACTAAAATTTTTTTTTTTTAAACTGTCCACCGTGCATGATATACACTCCAAGATGTAACTTCCATAATTGAACCCGTCATAACGCAATGAACACAAAGTCATTATCCGAATCAGAGATGATGATTATTATTATTATTATTATTATTATTATTATTATTATTATTATTATTACTACTACTACTACTATTAACTGATGTAGTTGCTATTCAATTTTACACGTACATTACTAACACTTTTTCTCTTCCTTTCTTCTTTTGACATGCAATCCAATGGTAGGGATAACTTCCAATAGTAAATTATTTGAAGACTTACATTTTTAGATCCATCATCACAAGGCACACAGCTCACAGGATTATAGTGAAGAACAATTAAATGAAGGGAATGTAGATAAATTACTCATAGTATCAATAAGTGGAAATAAAAGAAGGCCAACATCACAGCTTAACGGGCTCCAATGCTCGTAGAAAGTTGGTTTCATCCAGGGTCAAAGCTACAGACGCACCCCATTGCACTGGAATGACACACACACACCGACTCTTCATGGGTGCCTGACTCAGAGTGAACATGTCACCACACCAGCGAGATTGGCTTCATTCGGCTACCCATAGTGTGCACGCAGACTACCTGAGGCAGTATCGGGAGTTCAAGGGCTAGACACTAAAGCGCTGCATCATACAGACTGAGTAGAAGAATAAAGTCAAATTCAATACGAACAAGGCAAGATATTCCACTTTAAATAGGATACAGCAGTGTTCATTGGCAAGAAGCCGGTTGACACAAATTTCAATGGTAATAATACTGGATCAAAAAGGTTTACAAGGGAGGTTTTATTCACTTTAATACTGTCACAGTCCTCCCTACCTGATGCACAACATATTCACACGCATATTTCCATAACAATGCGGTGGTCCATAAGCAAACTTGATTTTGGTGAATGAGTTCAATAAGCAATAAACACTGGAATAAGGTTCATCTTGCCAAAGGTCTACATGATCAAATAGTAGTATCAATCACAGTTCCACATTATGTTGCTTTTCAATATAGTAGAGGAGGTGTGATCAAAATTAGTTAGATAACCAGTCACGTTAATCGACCACTCAATAAGTTGCAGTTTGTACAGTTTCACACTGAGTCAAGATGGTTTTTAGCCAGAGTTTTCTGAATCACTGATCGCACATGATATACTTTCAACCAAAGTGTCACACAGTAGTATAGATTTCAAACACCATACCAAGTTCACTCGTGGGGTTCAAAAAATCATTCATAGGTTTCAAAGATTCCAGTGCAGGACCTAATTAAAGTATTTTCCTTTGCTAGTTCATGCATTCGGATTATTTCCTAAAAGCACGGTGGTAACATTACCCTAAGCACATAATTCAAATTTACCTTTTACCATCATTTCAGGATTTAAGTACCACTACCAATACCTAATGCTAATATTATTTTACAAATCTCCTTGGATTTTTAAGGTTGTGCATCATCTCATGTCATTAATTAGCTTAAAACAGGCTAACCTATCTTACAATTTGGCCCGGGGGAGGAAAAAAGGTCGCACGGAGGGCATGTTTTAAAAAAACACAGGAATAAATAAAGTCGGCGAGTATATGTTACAAGGATCAGCAGATTCACAAATTAACCTTACATATCATTAGCTAACGATAAACTAACTAAGGCCCAGAGCGTACTACTGACCCGATCAATCCAGAAAGGGAAAACACAGAGTCATTTTACAAGAGTTCACAAGGTACACAGAGGCAGAACAATACAACAATAATCAAGAAGCAAAGGAAAGGGACCACAACTAATACACCAGATTCATCCACAAAAATACATACCAACCAAAAGGGTAGATAGAGACTAGTCACCTTGAACATACTAAGGCATATGACACATAGTTACACATAGTACTTACACAAAATAACCAGAATAGATAGCACAAAGAGTCAATAAAACAACAAAAGAAGAAGCAATAGAAATGCTTCAACGATCACAGATCACAATTCTGATAGCTTCACAATTAAAAGGCACTAGGACATACAAGAGTTATAACACTGAGGGAACAGATGGTACCACTAACTTAAACAAAGGACAAATGAATAGTTAATCATACACAGTTTAAATGGAATAAGATAAGCTGAGCTAGAAACATCAAATTACATATATATATTCGTAGGTAATGCACACATAACTACAGGGTGGTGAACTCGTCAATTTCCCCATGTTCAAAAGTCAACAGTGCACAGATATACTCACTACAATAGGATCACCAACTTATGCACATAGTTACCCACTTAATCGAGGGAAAGAAGCAAGGAGATTCAGATTACACTTACTAACAGACCAGAAGAATACAAACTGAAATGACCAGGAAGTTTAAAAAAACCATGGTGAAAGGGGTAACGTAAATTCAAGCGATGGTAGAGTTGACTGACATGTTAGGAGACTCCTATAGTTTACAAGATGGAGGGTTTGCAATCAGTAGCTCATCCATAACAGCCACATCAAAGATACCATGCAAGGAACAACTCACAGATAGAAGGAAACTAACTTGTGAACCATTCACCTTAAACTCCATGAGAAACACAGGATAGACATAGTCCAAAGAAGAATCACAGGAGGGTAGGCCATTAAGGTACAGATGGTAGATAATGAGACAGGTTGATAGGAAACGCTTGACAGAACAATAAGGAAGGAAGGAAGACTACAGAAAGATCCCATAATCCTTCAGCAGTTTGGCTATGATACCAAATGGCAGATCCTAGGTTATCCAATACTCACCTAGTAAAACCACAGAATGGTAAGATGACTTGTACACAATATCACACGGGATCCACTTAGGAAATTGCCATAGCCTGGCAGGATACTTTAGATGAACATAGGATTACAAGATATAAAATGAGGACATCGGGCCAAAGACCAAGCAGGAAGCATAAGTTAAAGAAACCAGAGCCCACTAAGAATCGAAAAATATTTCCAACATGGAAGTTTACTCAACCAGAGTTGTAGACCCAATTAACAAATGGACAAATCTACTGCAACACAGAGGTAAATTAAAGGACAATTCATATCCCTATAAAAATGTTATGAAAACCTAACACTTAACACAATAACGCCATACCCATAATGACTAGCAAGATACACGAGTCAACTGATAAGAGGTTAAAGGATACCCACCCTCAACACATGCCTAGCAGCCATTACACAATTGCAAAGCAATACTAAATAGAAATTACATCACAGAAACAAAGCATAAATCAAGGACTGGAACCATACCATCTAGGTTTAAAGGACTTACAACTTTCAGGTTAAGAGTCCCACGTAGCAAAACCAAACAGCACTAACAGCAATTAGTAGATCAGGTAAATCCACTTCATCACTAGTAATCCACAACACAAAGGATGAAAACCAACCACTATGGTTACCAAGTTTCAAGACGGGAAATTCAACCACGACGCTCGCAGTAGTGCACAAACCAAACACCATTAGAGAAAGAACGGAGAGACAGGATTTCTACACAACTTCAAATAGAATAGGTTAGGGTAATAAATGCCACAGCAAAACATTTACAGGAAAAAATAGTTTAGAGATGGTTCACACATAGAATAAAGCATCAGAAACAGTTGACCAAAATAACCAAACAGAGAGACAGCATCGGATCATTTAGTCATAGATGAATACAAGTCATCAGTAGACAGAAAATGAAACACTGTTAAGAGGTACAGTCCAAGCACTAGGCAAGCAGGCTACCATCACCGATACTGACCAACCATACGACACCGTAACTAGTAATCGCCCAGTAGAATAAATGACACAGAGCGCAACTCAAATCACTACCAAGCGCCTCACACACACCCACACATACAATGAAAGGATGATAAAATGGTAAACCATTTATGTAGCAAACACACTCCACTCGCTCCATCATAAACACACTATAGCCCAGCAATGATCGAGCTATGTGATCATAGATGGATCCAGCACAAAGTATTCCACATAGAACCAGGTAAGATATAATTCTGTTAACTTAAATTACACATCAAGTAGACAGGGAATCAATTCAAAAGCACAACTTAAAGATAGTTGAGGTTAAATGCCCAAAGTAGCAATCTAGTTGCATAACACAAAAGTACAAGGTTCAAATACACAAAGATAATAAATTAAAGAAACAGTACCATTACACCAAGACAGATAACATACAGGAGATTCTCAGGTTATAAGAAATCAATTAGATTAAATATATCACAGGTGCACTAATGTCAGCCGGGCTGAGTGGCTCAGACGGTTGAGGCGCTGGCCTTCTGACCCCAACTTGGCAGGTTCGATCCTGGCTCAGTCCGGTGGTATTTGAAGGTGCTCAAATACGACAGCCTCGTGTCGGTAGATTTACTGGCACGTAAAAGAACTCCTGCGGGACTAAATTCCGGCACCTCGGCATCTCCGAAAACCATAAAAGAGTAGTTAGTGGGACGTAAAGCAATTAACATTATTATTATTGCACTAATGTCAGATCCACAAACACTTAACACAATGACAAACAAATTGATTTGCTCACCAAACTGCAGTATGTGTACCAGATTCAATTAAAGGTACTGTACCAGGAAATGATTATGAGGCCAGAGCATGGGAAGGATCTCAGGTAGTGTTCGGTTACTTATTGGAGCAGGTACAGAGATGGATAGTTTCGCACGGCGAATAATAGATGGTGAAATCTTTTTGACAATATATATTAAATATATTCATGTAAATCACCCTGCAGTTAAATATTAATATTAAAATTTTCAGTCAATATTTTCAAAAATGCAGAAATAAAATATCGGTGCTGTTGTATTCTGAGACATCCACTTGATTAAAAATGTCAAAAATAAATATCACTTTCTTAGAGATTGTAAACACCCTATAGTTCATCTAAGATTTCTTAAATTAATTTAAATACCAAAATAACACGTTGCACATAGGATTTCACTTAACCAAATTTCTAGGCTGCGTAAAAATTAAGTCCATCACTTGTGATGCAAACCTACAGTTTTTCTAATATTTTAAACATGATATTAACACACACTTCCATTAATAATGTGATAGTTCAAATAAAAGTTTCAAACACTTGTATACTCCTACAGTTCATCTAAGTTGATTTTATAAGAAAATAAAATGAAATAGTGCGCTTGCAAACCCTAGAATTCATCTACATGAAATTATTTCAAGTTATAAAAGATTTTAAAAAGGAATTTACAGTTCAAAAGCAAGACACGAAGTCTTCTTAAATTATTAGGAATAGCAAGCTGAAATTCACACGAAGCACTTTTCTGTTGTTGGATGGAGCAGTATGATTAACTGAGTGCTTTGTTAAAAGTCAGTTAGTGTCTAAGTGGAATTACTCATTCAAAATATAATAAAATCACCTGGAATCTGCTTATAAGGGTTGGTGAAGTACTGTCCTGCGGCTTGGTGACTGGAACTTCCTGCAGCGTGCAGCCAAAGCTCGAACTCAGCACCAGCAGCATGACAAGTCCGTTCAATGAAGATACCACGTTATTATCCCTCGTTGACGTCCCTCGATGGGTACCATGATAGAAGAAACTACATTAATCCCACGTTGGAAATGACATTCTATGTAGCAGAATCTCACAACACTTTGCCAAGATTTCCGATGTCCTTTTAAAGATAATGTCAGAACATGGAAAGTTCAATTGGCACAAATAATGGATTATAGAGCTCTCAATTATCGTTAAGATTGGTATTATACACTGACACAAGTCTGAATGCACAGTTTGTATTCTCACTTATGTTTTACGATGTAGAATGCATGACATAGAATATCACAGTCTATGCTACAGTATGATGCGTAAGTCAAGTTAATGAAGTAATGACCTACGGTCGTTTTCAAAACGGAAAACACAGTTTTTCACACACACAGTTTATAGAATAAGGATTGAACACCGTCACAGTTCATAATAGTTACTGATTATGTCTTAGGTTCAACTGTAGAATAATCCTCACTGTCCATGAAACACTTGAAAAAATGTCATTAATAACAGTCTCTACAACAGTCTCTGGAATAATAATGTTCATAGATTAAGAAGATTTTATGACTGAATTTGCATAACACGAGTCCGTACAATTTAATATTGCCATGAAAAATCTTAACATTCAGTTAGTCTCTCGTAGTAGTAATCGAAAGTTCGAGAAAATACACGAAAATATAGCCCTGTTATTTGTTGAATGTTTAGTGGAATAATATCTAACATAGTTCGCAATTATACTAGTATATGAGAAATGCGTCTCAGAATCATTCAAATGGTCATAAATTAGAAGTTTAGTTTATCACACGCAATGTCTTAGAATACTGTCACAGTCAATGACAAAGTTCAAAATTATGAGAAAATGACGAAGTCCACAATGCCATCAACTGGTAAATGAAATACTTGAGTCTCCCATTACACTTCAGTTCACAATATCTATTGTAACTTCACTCGGTTAACACCCTCCTAAATATTATATAATGATGATTTAGTCAGAGAAAATTTCATTTCATTCGTCACGATGCGGTAGAAACATTACTTTCGACGTCTTCGCACAATTTCAAAGTGCTCGAGTGTAACTTCTACGTCTTCACGGATCGCGATGGAGCATACTGTCATTCTGTCATAATCGTAGAGTTCAAGGTATACACACGCTGGCTATTCGCTCGGTTCGTTGACCTATTTATATACGGCTGCAAGCAGCACTCTGAGTCAGGTGATGAAGAGGTGATAATACTTCCCAAACTCCTACTTGTTATATCTTGGAAACCACTGGACAGATTAATCTCAAATTTGCAGGGTTGTACTTTTAAAATATGGGCTACAATTTTGTGTTGGTCTCATATTTATTGATCCAGTCATTCAAAAGCTTAAAAATGGTTTTGAGAGAATTCTAAGTGAAAGTAAGCTACAGGCAGTGCTGACGTCACTTGACCTTGCTTCACTCATGCGGTCTCCCTCAAGCAGTGCAGTGAGAACGAGGACCTTCTCTCGCACAGCTGTTTGTGCATCGTAACTTAGCCATTCGCTCATGAATAAAGCTTTATAACTCATATGTGCCAGGGCCTATGCCTTCCTGGTACAGTACAGATCCGTTACCAAAGTTGCATTCAACCAATAGGGGATTTAGCGCAACATTACCAGTTAACCAAGCTTAATTTTGGAAAGATGAACAGGCCTAATCCGTTTAGTGACCGGATCGCTCACCAATACAGAAGCAGGAGATAAAAATTGCAACACAGTACAAGGGCCTTGATATCTACGGGCAAGCTTAGGTGAAAAATTGATAGCCTTACTGATGGAATAACATTTAACATACACCAGATCACCAACTTTCAATTTAGATGACTTCCTACCTTTATCGTACTTATTTTTGACTTTCTCATATGACACATAAATTCTTCCTGGCTTCATTCCAAATCCTTTGAACATAATTACGCTTGGACAATTCAGATAGAAGATCTTTGATACACAGCACATTGGACATAGGGGAGTATGGGGTATAGCTGAACATGAGAGACATTGGTGTCTTACCATGTGATTCATGAGTAGCGGAGTTGAAGGCATGGGCCAACCAGTGCAGATAAGAATCCCATTTGGATTGATTATCATGATGATATGCAATCAATGCTAGGTTCCTATTCAACCTCTCAGCATATGAAGGATTCGGATAGTATGGGGTGGTAGTAATGTGGGAGATGCACAACTCAAACAGATACCTTTTGAATGAATTACTAGTGAAGGAACTAGCGTTGTCAGAGACTAGAAACTTGGGAGGAGCAAAGGATGCAAAAATAGAATTTAAACAGCTGATAGAAGTACGAGAGTTAGTGGATCTGGTGGGAAAAATCCAACAAAACCGGAAGAATGCATCTATACCGACAAAGATGAGAATGTTTCCTAGAGAAGACCGAGGGAGGGGACCTATAAAATCGATGAACAACCTGCACATAGGATGGGAGGCTTGTGATGATGACAACAATCCAACACGGTTATTCAAGTTAGGTTTACTAATGGCACAAGATTCACAGGATTTGATCATATTTCTGATGTCACTGTACAATTTCTTCCAGGCGAAGAACTGCCTGATTTTCTGTCTGGTTTTGAAATTACCTAAATGACCTCCAATGGGAGAGCAGTGATAACACCAAAATATAACTGGTACAAGAACCTTTGGGACAATGATTTTGAGTTATGGTCCTTCCAACCCTTACAACAGGGAACACCCTTAGATAAGGAGTAAGGATTTACTTCAGTGCCACCATTAATTGTGTCGACAATGCTTTTCAATTCTGTGTCAGTTTTTTGATGATCCCCAAATTCGTCGTACAACAGAGGAAGGTCTGAAAGGATGGCACTAACACCAACAGCATTAACTTGAAGTTCTTCCACATCAGGATTCACAACAGTGTTGTAATTTCCATCAAACATCCTACTCAAGCTATCAGCAATGACATTTTCAGAACCCGTGGACGGTGCAGTGAGCTACGGACACATGCCATTGCGCTGAAAAGACACACACACCTACTCTTCATGGATGCCTGACTCAGAGTGAATGCGTCATCACGCCAGCGAGATTGGCTTCACCCGGCTGCCCGCAGCGCTTGCGCAGATTGTCTGAGGCAGTATCGGGAGTTCAAGGGCTAGACACTAAGATGCTATACTATGCAGACAGAGTAGAAGATGGCAAGATCTTCCACTTTAAATAGGATACAACAGTGTTCACTGACACAAGTTTCAACGGTAATAATACCGGATTGAAAAGGTTTACAAGGGAGGTCTTATTCCCCTTAATACCGTCACAATACATAAACTGAAATGAACATAAACAGCTCATTTCCTACAACTAAATTGAAAATGACGCAGATTTCTGCCCTTTTCCTTTCATTATTTTTTGCCTCCATTTCAAACTTGGGTATCTAGGCAGTGATCAAGAGCGACTGGGAGAACTTCACCCAACTTTCACGGCCTCTGGCGTAGCCACAACATCACTGTGACTGAATAGCATACACTTACAGTCCTGGGCACCCAGCATGAGCACCTCCAGTATATCCTAAACAATCTTATGAATGATAATTTCACATCATTCATTATAAGAACCGACTTTATTGGAAATGGTGTCATTATCACTGCTCCTGCCTCAGTCACTTTCAAATTTTTAAAGCCAAGGATGAAACTGAGACACAGAAATAAAAGGGACAAGCCAGAAGATACAGTGCATTATGGCCACTGTATCTCGTCACAGATGGATTGGGAGGCCACCACACCCCGAAGGAGGTGCTCATAGACTTTGCCCCTAAACTGCATGAAGTGCGTATATGTACCGAATTAGATGAAACAATTTTATTATCTAGTGAGAAATATTAGTCCCGTTGTGTACTCTAAGATTTATATGCATTGAACTAGCTAAATTATTTCTGTCACTCAGGTTTCAAGAAGCTCATAGCTGCTATTTGCTACACTGAGGTAGATTTGTCAGCAATAGCTATTTTCAATACTCAGAAATGGGAAGAAAACCATTAAAGCAGCAACAATTCTAAGGTATGTTGTATGCCTGGCCCAGAGGAAAGTCACACGTACGACTGATAATTGACAATAAATTTTGTTATATTTAATTGAATTTCCGGGTTGAACCGTGTTGTACTTGTACTCATGTCATGCACAGTTCGCCGACGTTTCAAATACATTGCAGTATTCTTTGTCAAGGCGACTGAAATACCCCTACTCGATCCGAGGTAATCAGTCTCCCAGGCAGAAATTACACTACTAGAGTGGCCTTGATCTTGGCCTTTTATATCCTAGCCTTTCTGGCTGACGTAAGCCCTGGCTGTCTCGCGAGACTTCTGGAAAGTATATGTCACAGCCAGGTAGTGGGGGCTTGCCCGCGCTGTTATGTAATGGGGTTGCGGCCCGTGTGTTTATGTTGTGGTCTGTATGTCTCAAACTATGAATGATGAGCATCTAAGAATTACTGATTTTGTATCCTTCTTCTCCTTCTTCTAAATTTAGAAGAATTACTGATTTTGTATCCTTCTTCTCTTTCTTCTAAATTTATATTCATAGATCATGAAAGAAGTACAAGAACTGAAGATGCACCCTCTATCTCGGTCAGGAAGGAGAAGTGGATTTTGATGCAATTACATCCCCATTCTGAAACCTTGAAGACTGTACTTCAATAGGTTTTCCTCATTTCTGCAGCCATTTATCTTTCTTTATAGCTCTCTTTTTCATAATTATTCATTACTTGTAACTTGAGGTACCATTCTATGATATCAACTTATTTTTTTATACATCTTATATTTACTATGTAAGAGAAACAAATTTAGGCTGCTAACTAAAGGTACATGAAGATATGAAGGTCTTCATATAATGCCTTCAATGGACAAGTAAATGGACAGTAACCTTATGAAATTTAGAGAGAGAACAGAGAAAGTGATCCATTAAAGGGAGAAAACATTATTATGAATATGAAGATGAAAGAGGAGTCTTCAGGTGACAAAGATTTCAGAATTCTCAAGCCCTCTAGCAAGGGGCAGGTTAGTGAAACTTTTCTTAAAAACCATGCATTCTAGGGCCTTGAAATATGGATCTCTATTTATTTTATTTATTTATCTTTAATAGTGGCGAAGTTATGGTCCTCTCTTACACTTAATGTCCTGTAGAGGCTCACATTTCTGTGTCAGAGAAAGAAAATGAGCTTATCACTGAACTCCTATGACAACTTTGGGTCACGTGGCTAAAATGAGTAAAATATGAAAGGAACAAAATCTTGCGTACTTGAATGTTAGTTAGACTGTGTCACCCACAGATCCAGTAAGAGAACTATGCAAAACTTGGATGTGACAACTGAAACAGTATAAAACTGAATAGTGAACCAACAAACAGTTAAAACTGTTCACCTTCAATAACTCATAAAACATTAAAAATTTATAAAAATTTGTTTTCACATTCAATAATTTACCAAGTAGCTCATAGCAGAACTTCTCTGTGGTGTCAATGCCTGCTGAAACACTGTTATTACTTACTTTTCTAAATTCTTATATACTTCTATTCTTACTACTAACTTTTCCCACCTTTGCAATGAGCACTGCCCTTGTAGTAGTTGCAGAATTGTCATTCCAAGCCTTTTACCAGGAAATAATTTGAACTGAGCCAGGTTTCATCAAGCCATACATCCTAAGCTTAACCACGAGCTGAATGTGCACAAGGGAGTTGGCAAAAAGGATTTGACATTGTGTTCAACTGATATAAATCGATATCATTGGCAGCCTAGGATTAGTTACATGATTCTGTTTCCACCAATAACCTCTAGACCAGGGACAGAAAACCTTTTCCAGCTAGGGTGTCAATTAAGATCTTGTTTATTACTGTATAGTGTGCAATCAGTTATTTTCCTTTAAAATCATCATGGAACCCCTTCATTTTACTTCAATGAGGTACTGTATCGCATTACATATAAACCCATTCAACAGACTGTCTCATGATGTAATTTTCAAACACCACTGAAAATTACATTTCAAAAAACAAGTACATTTTAAGAAATATTTTTGCTTTAACCTAATAAAATATGTAAATGAATATGGCCATAGAATTAACTTTGACATACTTCTAATATAATGTTAATGTGCAATGCTGGCAGATTTTTTACCTATTTATTACATGTTTAAATCAAAAACTTCTGTTAATATGTTGTGCAGAGTGTCATAGAAGTTGTGTCCTTCTCCAGACAGAGCTGAAATTGATAAGTTACAACATTAAATGCATGTGGATTTTGGACAGTTTCATATCCAGAGCACCCCTTCTCCATCATATCAAAAGTAATATTTAAAATATAATATCTAAAATTATTACCACTGATATAATGTCGCACAATAAAACACACAGCAGCGTTTGTTAATCCAGTGTTTTACAATGTTAGGTAATCCATGGCACATTCATTAAGATGCAATGACAGGTACAACTACCATTATTTATTAGAATGCGAAGTGTGTTCTTATTATTACTGCTGATGTATTTGAATAGTGATAGTTTAGTTATTATGTTCATGAGTATGTTTTTGGACTATATAATTATTATAAACTTAAGGACTAAAGTAAAGTGCAGAAAGCTTAAATGTATCCCAAATTAATGCAAGACACATCTTACTGCAATTCTCCTATAACACTCACATTCATTTTTTTAACGTAAGTAACTGTATACAAATTGGTTAGTACAGCAATTTCACATATTAAGATGTGTTGTAATTGTTCATCACTGACAGTAGATTCATATCATCGCTGACAAAACGTTTGTTGGGCAATTTCCCATACTCTTTTCTATTAAGTATTCAATGTGTTATACCAAATGTCAGAAATTATGTGTTCTTGTTAGCCCTGCAATTTTCAACAGAATTCCTTCCCCATCTGCAAATAAATCACACTTAAAAAACACCCATAAAACTTTCTTCATACTCTCCTGAACTTCTTCCAAAAATGAATGTACCTATGTTGCTCATTTCAATTAAAAATAAAAATGTTAGAAAAGGAGAATTATTTTAAAAATCATGCAGGAAAAATTCAATTTTAGAGACATTGAAGAAAGTGGTAGAATTTTTTCCTCATGATTGAACTTACCACCGTTATGTCATCTTCAGCTCCAGAGTCTAATGGGTCATTCTCTACCTTTGGAGTGATTGAAGTCTGAGACTCAACCTTTACGATACTGTCAATTTCAGTAGGGATATTTAAATGTGAATCCTAGAAACAAAACAAATATATAACAAAGAAATTCATCTAGCCTAAATTGCATTTCAAAATTCTGTAATAAGATTCAAAGCAATTCCAAGGCTGTGAAGCAAAACATTTTAAGTAAAAGAAATGATAACAATGTTCAAAAATGAAGATATACTACACTTGTTATAAAAAATTAAAAATCAATATTTTTCAATTCAAATATCAGCTTCTGTAAAAGATAATATCAAACTCAAGAACTCTGATATTTGTAAGAAGGAACATAACAGATGCGTGAGTGAACCAAAAGGTTGCTTGTTATTATCTGCTGGTCTCATATGGTAGCACTGTAGTTGCTATTAAATAATTGCTGTCTGTCTAGAAGGAAATTCTGCCATTCTTCATCATCAATAGCAAATTTTATTCTTGCTTTTTACAGTATTTGTTATTTTAGCAATGATGGTAGCTGTACAGGGAGAGTAGAATTCGGCATCTGTGTGAAAGTTCTTCCTTGAGACACAGTGTCTGGATGAAACATCCCGATTCAGGACAATGGTTCAGATGCACTGCACAGAAGTTTTGGAACTTTTATTGCTCCCTCACGCAGAGCTTAAACATTCCTGCAATCTGGTTAAAGAAACTAAACAATGGTTTAACATCCACCTCTACATGAGAAATACCATTGTTTTATTAAATTGTTAGTAAGTATGCATGGAGCTTTACATCTTACACATAATGTGCACAAAGAAGGGCTATGTACACCCAAGAAATAAGGCAAGACACCATTAATGCATGTGTTTTGAACAAAGAGTGATCGTCATTCTAGAAACGTAATTAAATATTCAGTTACCCTACCAATGTAGCAAGTGCTTATTTCTTAATGGTGGATGAATTCTGCAGATTATTAATGCACTGTGTATTTCCTTAATACACTAGGGAGATTTAACTTCACTGGTAAAGTACTTTTGTATTACTGGTCATTTACTTAATTTTCAATGATGAATGTTTACGAACTAAAACTCTAGGTCTCAAAATCAGACTATTTGAAGCAACAGTGCATCTGAGGTGTTTACTCTCACACCATATGGCATGTTCTAGACATGACGTTCCATTGATCAAAAGCTATGTAAAGTAAGACAATTCGCAGCTGATTACTCT
Source organism: Anabrus simplex (assembly GCF_040414725.1). Classification (NCBI taxonomy): domain Eukaryota; kingdom Metazoa; phylum Arthropoda; class Insecta; order Orthoptera; family Tettigoniidae; genus Anabrus; species Anabrus simplex. The sequence continues at coordinate 430,623,236 of NC_090269.1, read as the reverse complement.
TAAGCCGTGCGTGAAGTTCTAGACATGATCATTAGAGTTGGTGATTTTTAACATTTGCGACAAATGCGAAATACGTCGAAACTTTGTCAGTGTATGTGTCTTCATCTTATATGACCCGTACAAGTGGTTTTTAGCGATTTTAAATTAGCAATAAAATGCAAAATTGGTTCAAAATGTGAAATTATGCAATTTATGCGAAATAGATGAGAAACTCTCGGTTTTATATGAAATAAGCATATATCTTTTAAAAAACGATGCATTTTTCTAACAAATATTCTGAAAAATAATATATATGTTGTTATTTATTTCAGGAGAAACAATTAATATGGCGCCCATTGCGATCATAAGGCGGTAACATACTTTGACGGACACTTCCATCCTGGTGCACGGTTAGCTGGTCAGAGATTTATTCTGTTTGTTTTGCAGCCTACCCAATAGATGTCAGATAATACATGAAGCTATTTTCTCTGTGTACATGGTAACTCTGAGCTGAAGCCCAGAAAATAAAAATCACCTCAGTTTGCCGCTCGCTGTAAACAATCATGGCGGCATCCAAGCGCAGCATGGATGAGGTTTTTCGTAACTGGCTTGAAAATAGTGATGTTGAAAGTAGAAATGATTCTCTGGAGAGAGAAAATACTTCTTCTCCTTCAACTGACAGTGATGAAAGTGATTCTGATATCAGTTCCGAGATGACAGTGCAAATTGAAACTACATGACAAAACCAGAATGCAACAAGAGTGGGTGAAAAGTCTAGTAAAATGATACTTGGAATTATGATCTTGTTGACAATAAGCCTGTTTCTGTAACATGCAAATCAGTTTCTGGAATTCACTCTATAGCGAGAGGGGTTGGGAAATAATCCGAAAGAAATGGACGTAGGGAATGAATTTATAACCCCACAGCTCTGGGATCACGTTACTAAGGAAACCAATGCCCATGCCTCTATATTTCTTGCTAATTTATCTGCTTCCTTTGAAACCAGTAATAATTTCGAGCAAAAATATTAGTTTCCTGTTACTAAAGACGAGCTGAAAGCTCACTTTGCTCTGTGTATTCTTATGAATGTGATTAGTCAAATTTATGTTAAAGTGACGGAAAAATACATAAATGGTACGCAAGGGAATATTTCCTTTCACAAGTAATGGTGGGACAAAGGGTTAGAACATTCCATGTGTGGAATATCTTTCACTGGCCAAAGAGCACTGCAAAGAATAATCAATCAGACAGCAAATACACTTTCAAGCACACACGTTCATTCTCTTTGTGATGACCCTAGATCATAGTCGGTTATTCTTGACACCGGTATTGAGCAGTAATTCCTGTTTTAAAGTACGGTAGTGATTTATTTTATTGTCTGGTAGCCATGGGTAGAAGCGAACTGACTATCAAACAGCATGCCGAGAGTCACAAATCGGGATATTTTTATGTAAGCGATACAGATAAGCCAATATTGATATGCCGTCTTTGTAATCAGAGACTTGAAGGAAAAAAATATTTTGCAGTCCTTCCTTTGACTCGGCAGCACTGCTGTGCATTTGGGCCTCCACGAACAGTGTCGATGTAGAAATTTTTTTAGCAAGTACAAGATAATTGTAACGGATAGGCGGTCTCGAATGAAGAAGGATACCGTTTAAACAATTGGCATGTTGTACTTCAATCATCATTGAAATTCCTGTTCCTTGTAGGTGTGTTGTACTATGATAAATAAATACGTTCAGAATAGTATTTTTTACTCTGAAATTGTGTTTGTAAATTTGTAAATAGGCATATTCGTGTGTGTGCGTTAATACTTCTTGCAGTCTTATGTTGATGTTTGTCTTATTTTCTATAGTGAATTCAAAGGTTGTGGGCTCAAATCCAACTGGTGTCCAGTTGGCCATTTTTGTTCTGTACTTAACATCTCTTCAACACGTACTAAATGTACGAAACACAACCTAATAGGTTGAAAGTCGGTTTTGATTAGCAAATTATGCCTATTTTTAACCAATTTGCTACAAAATGCTAAATTTGAGAAATTTAGATGCTACAAAATGCTAAATTTGAAAATCAAAACACTAAATCTCTCACTTTTAAATGCTATAAACCACAAACTCTAATGATCATCTATTCAGATGACACCATGTGAAGTGAGAGAAATTCCACAGAAGCTTTTCTCTACTTCCTCAGAAGTGAACCATGACTGACCTAATAATTGTCAAAGATTTGAAAGCAATCAACCACTGAGGTATTATTGAAGTGATATTTCATGCCCAGATGTAGATAATATAGCTCCATGTCAGTCATTTTATGTTTTCACGTCCGTAGGTGTGAGAATAATATAATACAAGTTACAAGTTTTTCGCTGTGTAGAAACACAAAAAATTATAACACCAATACAAGTAGAAATAAACAATTATAGACTACACAACAACAAGGTCATGAGACAAATTGAAGACATCTTCATCTGTCTTCTTCTTAAAATCTATAGCAAGGTTTGGATCTCTGACATCTTCAGTATTCCATTTTTGACTGTTCTTCCTTTTCAGTTTCTTCACTTTTAGTTGACATTCGCTCAAAACCCTGTTGTAGCTGCTACAACAAGTTTCTACAGTCCTTCAGCTGTGTCTTTAACTGCTGCTTTACTAAAATGCAATCGATTGAAATCAATTACCACCACCTAGTATTTTCCAAGTATAATGTCTTCATGAATGGTGTTGAAATAATATATTTGCAACCACCAGCTGATTGTAAGTGCAGCATTCCAAAAAAAAATTCCTCAATCATTCCATGTACCAAGCCCAAATTGGCTCACAACCATTCCATCTTTACTCTCTCCAATAACAGCATTCCAGTCTCTAACATTATCATATTCTCATCTACTTTAAAATCTTTGATTATTAATATTGTCATATCCTGTACCCCAGCCACCATGTCGGCCACCTGCGGATGTTCAACCGATAAAAATGTCGAAGATCCATGAACTACGTTGAAACTCTTTCCTTTCTGTCACTTGGAAATAATCAATATTTGTCAAGTATTCCATCGGTGGTTAAGGGTGGCGTGAAAATTCTAAGGCATTGATTGGTTTCCTGCAAATCTGATTTTGCAGCTCTGCCTTTGAATCTCGGAGCTAGGGAAGCCTGGCTGATATGGTAGTGGCCAGACTTGCACTGCCACCCTGGGTCACCTTCGCCTCCTAGGTAAGCCTGTCTTTTACTTTGTGGTTCTATAACTTCCCAATTCATTCACCAAACTAAGCAGCTTTCAGGCCTTCTCAATCACTTAAGTTTACCTGATATTCAGGAGTGTTAAAATTTCCATTATTTACTATTGTTTTCAAGTGTTTCAACTGAACATCATTATAGTGTAAATTTTGAGGCATAGCTTTCAATTTGGTTGAAGTGAGTCAATTTAACATAAAGAATGTAACAATGTAATTTTATTTCATTTTTCACTCACTCTTTAGTGTGGGGAATAGCATTTTCATGAACTGGAATGTGCTTATTCCGAAGAGAGAATTTAAAATGGATGTACTTTTATCGTGTCATGACCTCATGGTCAACAGTTTTTATGGTACAACTTAAAATCTATTGGGGATTATTTTCATAATTTTAAATCCTCACTTGAAGGCGCTTGTTGTTCCAACTTCTTGTAGCTTATGAATAGGAACTGTCCTGGCATTTGCTTCGGAGTGCAAAAGGGAAACCACAAAAGAACAAAAAAATTCTCAGCACAGCTGACTGTGGGGTTCGAACCCACTCACATGCCAACTACAGAGCTTGGCTCCATGTAAGTGTAATGATTATAGGCTAATAAGCCTCATGAGCCACACACTTAAAGTATTCCTTCGTGTAATACATAACAGAATCAAGACTAAGTGTGAACAAGACCTCGACGAAACACAGTTTGGGTTCAGAAATTCGTTTGGTACAAGGGAAGCATTGTTTGCGCTAAATATCCTAATTCAGAACAGTCTAGATCAACAGCAAGAAGTATTTGCTTGTTTCATTGATTTTGAAAAGGCATTTGACAGAGTACAACATCCAAAACTTGTAGAACTCCTAAAGGATATAGGAGTTGACAGCAAAGATATCCGCATTATTGAAAACCTTTACTGGAGACAAAATGACGTCTGAATTGGAAATCAAACTACAAACGAGATAGCCATCCAAAGAGGAGTTAGGCAAGGTTGTGTTTTGTCTCCATTGTAATTCAACCTTTACTCGGATAAAATTTTCAAAACAGCTTTAGAAAATCAACAATATGGAATAAAAGTAAATGGCGGCATAATTAACAACATAAGATATGCGGATGATACAGTCATCCTGTGTGGCAATTTTGAAGGTCTCCAACTCCTGCTCAATAATATCAGTGCAGTAAGTGGGGACATGGGACTAAAAATAAATGTAAACAAGACCAAGTTCATGATCTTCAGCAGACGTGCCAATGCTGAGGCAATCTTACAACTAAACAACCGACAGATTGAGAGAGTAACCACTTTTAAATATCTGGGTGCCACTGTCACTGAACAACTTGATCCCGAGAAAGAAGTGAAACAGAGGATAGCAATAGCACGAAAAATATTTACAAAAATGAAATCTTTCTTTTGCAATGACTACTTAAATTTAAAACTTAGACAGAGGATGGTCAAGTGCTATATATGGTCAGCCTTGCTATATGGTGTGGAAACATGGACTCTCAAGAATATATCAGTGAAATGCTTGGAAGCCTTTGAAATGTGGATCCACCGTAGGATGCTCAGGATTTCGTGGGTTGCATGACTAACGAACCAAGAAGTACTCAGAAGGGCAAGAGCAAGTCGGGAACTCGTTCAAACAATAAAACTCTGGAAGATCTCTTACCTTGGCCACATCCTTCGAAATGACCGTTACCTCATCTTACAGCGGATTGTACAAGGCAAAATACAGGGTCGAAGAGGTGTCAGGAGGAGGCGAACATCATAGCTTGGAAACATCAAAGAATGAACTGGAATTCACAGTGTTGAAAGACTTTTCCACCTAGCAAGAGATCGTTCTGCATTCGCCACAGTGATCGCCAACGTCAGGGGGACCTGATACGGTAATATGAAGAAGAAGAAGAAGACTCCCCTCAGTGATACTGTTACTGAAACATAATGTAAAATAGTTGATCCAAGGACAGGTATCAAAATCATTTACATTTGTGGAAAAAAGTATTTATCTGAGGAAGGGGTGACAATTCCGCATGCGATTCATCATTACTACTTTGTCTCACACTTTCTTGTAGTTCAATATCGCCACTGATATTGATATAGCTCTCCAGAATTGCTATTTACGAGGAAACATTCAATTTCTTCATCAACAAGAGATAAATGTATACTTCAAGATGCCATGATGGCTATACGTTAGCAGGAAAGATGTTCTACTTCAACAAAGCTGAAATAACACGAGATCGGTTTCAAGACACATGAAATGGAGTGGAATATCTGCTGTAGAGAACTGCTTTGAGCATTTCCATGGAATCTCAAAGCATGACACTATATTATGTTCATTTGTGAGATCGGTGAAGTACACACTGCACAAAAACTTATATATAAGGGTTTGGTAGACGAGCCACGGCGTTCAATAATGTATATATACGGGATGGCAGTGAAAAGGTTAGCTAAAACTGGTCAGTCATTCTCTAAACCTGACACTTTTCATCATTTTAATCTTACTTCGTTCAATCTTTGATCTATTCCACTGTTAGAAAATTAGAGTCTAACATCACTAGTAAAATGCCCTACCTTAAGAATCAATCAATCAATCAATCAATCAATCAATCAATCAATCAATCAATCAATCAATCAATCAATCAATCAATCAATCAATCAATCAATCAATCAATCAATCAATCAATCAATCAATCAATCAATCAATCAATCAATCAATCAATCAATCAATCAATCAATCAATCAATCAATCAATCAATCAATCAATCAATCAATCAATCAATCAATCAATCAATCAATCAATCAATCAATCAATCAATCAATCAATCAATCAATCAATCAATCAATCAATCAATCAATCAATCAATCAATCAATCAATCAATCAATCAATCAATCAATCAATCAATCAATCAATCAATCAATCAATCAATCAATCAATCAATCAATCAATCAATCAATCAATCAATCAATCAATCAATCAATCAATCAATCAATCAATCAATCAATCAATCAATCAATCAATCAATCAATCAATCAATCAATCAATCAATCAATCAATCAATCAATCAATCAATCAATCAATCAATCAATCAATCAATCAATCAATCAATCAATCAATCAATCAATCAATCAATCAATCAATCCTGATCTGCATTTAGGGCAGTCGCCCAGGTGACAGATTCCCTATCTGTTGTTTTCCTAGCCTTTTCCTAAATGATTTCAAAGAAATTGGAAATTTATTGAATGTCTCCCTTGGTAAGTTATTCCAATCCGTATCTCCCCTTCCTATAAATGAATATTTGCCCCAATTTGTCCTCTTGAATTCCAACTTTATCTTCATATTGTGTTCTCTCCTACTTTTACAAACGCCATTCAAACTTATTCGTCTACTAATGTCATTCCACGCCATCTCTCCGCTGACAGCTCGGAACATACCACTTAAATGGAATAACATCAATAAGATAATTTATTGAATTTACCACATAATCAATACAAAATGTCATACTTTAGTTGGTTTACTTTGGCATATTAATTAAAATGGTACATGTTTCGCCTTGAATTCAGGCATCATCAGTCATTATCTTAACTTAAAAATAGAAACAGGCATCTGATTTATATATACATGAAATAAAATTAAAAAACCTTGGAGAGACTAACATTACAATTAACATATAGTAAAAGAATTAAAGTTAAGTTGGTTATAAGGATATTACAATGAGTCAGTAAAATTACAGTTGGTGAAAGTAATGGTGATATGACATTAGAAGGTTTCTATTATAATTAAAAAGAAAGAACAAAGCATAATTAAAAAGAAAGAACAAAGCAACAGTTTGTCATGAACGAGTGATAAGGATTGCTAAAAATTATGTTGGCCGACCAGCGGTTACAACGAAAATGACAACGATGGTCGTATTTAATAAAAATGTAGCTGAAAATAATAGTGAAATACGGTCATGTGACCGTCAATACTTGTTGACTAGAGATAAATTGAAAGTCAATGGCATATGGTGATATGGTTCAGTTTAATAAGAATACGAAGTTGAATAACGATGTTTAAATAGGGCCTTTATGGACCATCTCAATTTGTTGCAAATACTGCAATGTTCTTAAGAATGTGTGGATGATTGACATTCGAGTCAATACAGAAGTGTTACAGTTGAATCTGTAAAAGGAAACAAAAAACGTGGTGTTAATTGAGTGAAAAATCGTAATTGAATGTTAAAGTGAAGATTGTGTACACTTACCATTAGACTAAGAGTTTGTTTGTTACATTATTATGTTATTAACTGAACGTTATTGTCGACTGTCTGCTTCTTACTGCGAGTGTTGTAACAGTATGTTTGAGTTGGAGGTGGAACTGTTTGCGAAGGTGTGGCTATGGGCTTGTTTGTAGTGCTTGGAGGGGAGTTGCTATTGGCGGAAGAGCGAGGGGGTAGTGTGCTGCGCGTTGTAACGGTGAGATGCCGTTGGAGGGAGCGAAAATACAGTAGGTGTGGCTAAAGGTCTATTGGTAGCAATTGAATTAGAGGTAATGGTGGTGAGGGGAAGGGAGGGGATTGTGTTAGTTGTAGAGGAGGTAGGGGGGCTTATTGATTTGAGGTTGAAAACTTTTAGGAATATATTGGTGAGGGGAATTGAATCTTGTAATAGACATAAAGTCTGTTCATACAAGGGGCTTTTTTTATACCAATGATATCGTTTAAGTTCTTTTCTTTGTTGAAATGTTGGTCTAGGAAAATGAATAAATTTTCATACTCAATCATAAGTTTACTTTTGTTGACTCTTAAGGATATGAAGGTCTTGTTCTATAGTGGTTAATTTGTGTCCTGTGTCCCTCATGTGGTTGGCCATTGCTGAAAATTTGTTATGTCTTTGTGCATTATAATGTTTGGCGTATCTAGTGGAGAAGCTGCGGCCAGTTTGGCCAACATAGGAAAAATTACATGTGGAGCATTTTAGTCTGTATATTCCTGATCCAGAGTAACTATTGTCTGTGATGTTAATAGAGTTATGATTAAAGAATAGATTACGATTAGTGTTTTTTGTTTTATAGGCTATTTTTACATCGTGCTTCATTAGTGAATTGGATATCGGATAAATACCATAGTTATTGAATGTGAATTTAGCGTATTTTGGTTTAACGGGTTTCAATGGGGTTAAATTTGTAGCTAATTTTAATTTGGTTTTATTGATGATTTTATCAATTATATCTGTATGAAATCCATTGAATTTAGCTATTTCTTTAATGAATTGTAATTCTTTCTTTAAAATTACGGGGGGACATAGGGATTTTTAATGCCCTATATATTAGACTGTGAGAAGTGGCTTTTTTATGTGAGTTGGGATGTAAAGAATCTTTTTTTATGGTTGTTGGAGAAAAGGTGGGTTTTCTGTATATTTGGAAGTCAAACTTGTTTGATAATCGTGTGATTTTGATGTCTAAGAAATTTAAAGAGCTATTGATTTCATCTTCTTTAGTGAATTTAATGTTGTTGTCCAAATTGTTGAGGAAGGATAATATGTTGTCACTGTTACTGATTTGTTTATCTATGATTGCTATGGTATCATCGACATAATGATGCCAAAGACAGAGTCCGTTGATGTTATTGATAATTTTGCTGTGTTCGAGGTTATCCAGGTATATATCAGCTAATATTCCAGATAACGGGTCTCCCATCGCCAAACCTTCCTGTTTGTAAATTTTCTTATTGAAGGTGAAGTAATTATTGTTTAAAACGAAAATAAGTAATTTTAACCACTCATCAATTTCGATTTTACTCAATTTGCTATGTTTCGATAGATTGTTCCTTATGATTTTAATAGTATTATTGATAGGGATATTTGTATACATGTTGGTGATATTGAAAGAGCATAAAACGTGGTTTTGTTGTAGATTGCATTTATTTAGGGAATTGCAAAGTTCGATCAAGTTTTTTATGGGGTTGGAGTTGTTGAATTTGAAATGTTTTTTCAGGAATTTGTGTAGGAATTGAGAAGTTTTATAGGTAGGACTATTCATACTATTAATTATAGGTCAAATGGGGACTTCCTTTTTTGAATTTTGGGTAATGATCTTACTGTAGGTAACTTTGGGTTCATTATGGTTAATTTCTGATAATCGTGATCATTTAAACTAAAAGTAGAATTTATGAGAAGGTTCTTTAAGTCGCGCTGTATTTTGTTTGTTGGATCTTTATTAATTATAGTATAGGTTATGTCTGATAGAAAGGTTTCTGTTTTATCTATGTAATCTTGTTTACTCACTATTACTATGGTGTTGCCTTTATCTGCTTTGGTTATTACTACATTACTATTATGGATTTTAGATTTCAGATTTACGATTTGTTCTGAGATGTTGTAGTTGTTGTTAGATGTTATCTCATTAAACAATGTTGGGAGTCACTTTTTTACTTCAACAGTTTGTCATAAACGAGTGATAGGATTGCTAAAAATTATGTTGGCCGACCAGCGGTTACAACGAAAATGACAATGATGGTCGTATTTAATAAAAATGTAGCTGAAAATAATAGTGAAATACGGTCATGTGACCGTCAATACTTGTTGACTAGAGATAAATCGAAAGTCAATGGCATATAGTGACATGGTTCAGTTTAATAAGAACACGAAGTTGAATAACGATGTTTAAATAGGGCTTTTATGGACCATCTCAATTTGTTGCAAATACTGCAATGTTCTTAAGAATGTGTGGATGATTGACATTTGAGTCGATACAGAAGTGTTACAATTGAATCTGTAAAAGGAAACAAAAAACGTGGTGTTAATTGAGTGAAAAATCGTAATTGAATGTTAAAGTGAAGATTGTGTACACTTACCATTAGACTAAGAGAGGGTAGTTTGTTACGTTATTATGTTATTAACTGAACGTTATTGTCGACTGTCTGCTTCTTACTGCGAGTGTTGTAACAGTATGTTTCAGTTGGAGGTGGAACTGTTTGCGAAGGTGTGGCTATGGGCTTGTTTGTAGAACTTGGAGGGGAGTTGCTATTGGCGGAAGAGAGAGGGGGAAGTGTGCTGCTGCGCGTTGTAACGGTGAGATGCCGTTGGAGGGAGCGAAAATACAGTGGGTGTGGCTAAGGGTCTATTGGTAGCATTTGAATTAGAGGTAATGGTGGTGAGGGGAAGGGAGGGGATTGTGTTAGTTGTAGAGGAGGTAGGGGGGCTTATTGATTTGAGGTTGAAAACTTTTAGGAATATATTGGTGAGGGGAATTGAATCTTGTAATAGACATAAAGTCTGTTCATACAATGGGCTTTTTTTTATATCAATGATATCGTTTAAGTTCTTTTCTTTGTTGAAATGTTGGTCTAGGAAAATGAATAAATTTTCATACTCAGTCATAAGTTTACTTTTGTTGACTCTCTTAAGGATATGAAGGTCTTGTTCTATAGTGGAAAATTTGTGTCCTGTGTACCTCATGTGGTTGGCCATTGCTGAAAATTTGTTATGTCTTTGTGCATTATAATGTTCGGCGTATCTAGTGGAGAAGCTGCGGCCAGTTTGGCCAACATAGGAAAAATTACATGTGGAGCATTTTAGTCTGTATATTCCTGATCCAGAGTAACTATTGTCTGTGATGTTAATAGAGTTATGATTAAAGAATAGATTACGATTAGTGTTTTTTGTTGTATAGGCTATTTTTACATCGTGCTTCATTAGTGAATTGGATATCGGATAAATACCATAGTTACTGAATGTGAATTTAGCGTATTTTGGTTTAACGGGTTTCAATGAGTTTAAATTTGTAGCTAATTTTAATTTGGTTTTATTGATGATTTTATCAATTATATCTGTATGAAATCCATTGAATTTAGCTATTACTTTAATGAATTGTAATTCTTTCTTTAAAATTACGGGGGGGACATAGGGATTTTTAATGCCCTATATATTAGACTGTGAGAAGTGGCTTTTTTATGTGAGTTGGGATGTAAAGAATCTTTTTTTATGGTTGTTGGAGAAAAGGTGGGTTTTCTGTATATTTGGAAGTCAAACTTGTTTGATAATCGTGTGATTTTGATGTCTAAGAAATTTAAAGAGCTATTGATTTCATCTTCTTTAGTGAATTTAATGTTATTGTCCAAATTGTTGAGGAAGGATAATATGTTGTCACTGTTACTGATCTGTTTATCTATGATTGCTATGGTATCATCGACATAATGATGCCAAAGACAGAGTCCATTGATGTTATTGATAATTTTGCTGTGTTCGAGGTTATCCAGGTATATATCAGCTAATATTCCAGATAACGGGTCTCCCATTGCCAAACCTTCCTGTTTGTAAATTTTCTTATTGAAGGTGAAGTAATTATTGTTTAAAACAAAACTAAGTAATTTTAACCACTCATCAATTTCGATTTTACTCAATTTGCTATGTTTCGATAGATTGTTCCTTATGATATTAATAGTATAATTGATAGGGATATTTGTATACATGTTGGTGATATTGAAAGAGCATAAAACGTGGTTTTGTTGTAGATTGAATTTATTTAGGGAATTGCAAAGTTCGATCGAGTTTTTTATGGGGTTGCAGTTGTTGAATTTGAAATGTTTTTTCAGGAATTTGTGTAGGAATTGAGAAGTTTTATAGGTAGGACTATTCATACTATTAATTATAGGTCAAATGGGGACTTCCTTTTTATGAATTTTGGGTAATGATCTTACTGTAGGTAACTTTGGGTTCATTATGGTTAATTTCTGATAATCGTGATCATTTAAACTAAAAGTAGAATTTTTGAGAAGGTTCTTTAAGTCGCGCTGTATTTTGTTTGTTAGATCTTTATTAATTATAGTATAGGTTATGTCTGATAGAAAGGTTTCTGTTTTATCTATGTAATCTTGTTAACTCGTTATTACTATGGTGTTGCCTTTATCTGCTTTGGTTATTACTACATTACTATTATGGATTTTAGATTTCAGATTTACGGTTTGTTTTGAGATGTTGTAGTTGTTGTTAGATGTTATCTCATTAAACAATGATACTTGAATGGAATAATATCAATAAGTTAATTTATTAAATTTACCACCTAATCAATACAAAATTTCATCAATACGGATCAAGAATGATATTTATCACATGTAATATTAATGCAACCAGGCAATGATAAAACCTAATACGTATTTGAACCTAAGAATTAAAATAGGCAAGATTTCTAGAGATATTAAGTTTCTTAAAGATTGCTTGAAATTAGAGTTGGTTCCTAAGTTTCTCAAATCTTTGCTATGAAAAGGTCATCCCCATTCAAAATCTAATGTCACTCAAAAGAAAGTAAACAGCATATGGTTAAAAAATGAAATCAAGCTATTGTACAGGAAGCAATCTCTATAGAATTTACAATTATACAGGGCACATTTGACCATCTCTCAAAAACTATCTCAACTTGAATGGAATTCATTTTTAAGGCACACTGACCTTAAAATATCTTACACATTAGACAGGAAACAGAAATCCCTAAACCATAAATTATCTTCTTTACAAGAAAACAAGCATAAAACTTCCGACCATAACACAACCAACAAAATGCCCCTTTCCCATTTGACTAACATTTCCACTACTATCAATCTTTCTAATACTGCCTTCTCCAAACAAGAGATGAATCTATTGGATAAGGGTATTAAATAAAATTGGCCTAATATCAAAAAAGCAGACGACATATTTACCACCATCGCTGAAACCGAAACTAATATTGATAAAACAAATTCCGATTGAGAAGCAAAATGACATACGTTATGAAGTAAAAAAGAGACTCCCAACATTGTTTAATGAGATAACATCTAACAACAACTATAACATCTCAAAACAAATCGTAAATCTGAAATCTAAAATCCATAATAGTAATGTAGTAATAACCAAAGCAGATAAAGGCAACACCATAGTAATAATGAATAAACAAGATTACATAGATAAAACAGAAACCTTTCTATCAGACATAACCTATACTATAATTAATAAAGATCCAACAAACAAAATACAGCGCGACTTAAAGAACCTTCTCAAAAATTCTACTTTTAGTTTAAATGATCACGATTATCAGAAATTAACCATAATGAACCCAAAGTTACCTACAGTAAGATCATTACCCAAAATTCATAAAAAGGAAGTCCCCATTTGACCTATAATTAATAGTATGAATAGTCCTACCTATAAAACTTCTCAATTCCTACACAAATTCCTGAAAAAACATTTCAAATTCAACAACTCCAACCCCATAAAAAACTCGATCGAACTTTGCAATTCCCTAAATAAATGCAATCTACAACAAAACCACGTTTTATGCTCTTTCAATATCACCAACATGTATTCAAATATCCCTATCAATAATACTATTAATATCATAAGGAACAATCTATCGAAACATAGCAAATTGAGTAAAATCGAAATTGATGAGTGGTTAAAATTACTTATTTTCGTTTTAAACAATAATTACTTCACCTTCAATAAGAAAATTTACAAACAGGAAGGTTTGGCGATGGGAGATCCGTTATCTGGAATATTAGCTGATATATACCTGGATAACCTCGAACACAGCAAAGTTATCAATAACATCAACGGACTCTGTCTTTGGCATCGTTATGTCGATGATACCATAGCAATCATAGATAAACAAATCAGTAACAGTGACAACATATTATCCTTCCTCAACAATTTGGACAATAACATTAAATTCACTAAAGAAGATGAAATCAATAGCTCTTTAAATTTCTTAGACATCAAAATCACACGATTATCAAACAAGTTTGACTTCCAAATATACAGAAAACCCACCTTTTCTCCAACAACCATAAAAAAAGATTCTTTACATCCCAACTCACATAAAAAAGCCACTTCTCACAGTCTAATATATATGGCATTAAAAATCCCTATGTCCCCCAGTAATTTTAAAGAAAGAATTACAATTCATTAAACAAATAGCTAAATTCAATGGATTTCATACAGATATAATTAGATAAAATCATCAATAAAACCAAATTAAAATTAGCTACAAATTTAACCCCATTGAAACCCGTTAAAACAAAATACCATAAATACACATTCAATAACTATGGTATTTATCCGATATCCAAATCACTATTGAAGCATGATGTAAAAATAGCCTATACAACAAAAAACACTAATCGTAATCTATTCTTTAATCATAACTCTATTAACATCACAGACAATAGTTACTTTGGATCAGGAATATACAGACTAAAATGCTCCACATGTAATTTTTCCTATGTTGGCCAAACTGGCCGCAGCTTCTCCACTAGATACGCCGAACGTTATAATGCACAAAGACATAACAAATTTTCAGCAATGGCCAGCCACATGAGGGACACAGGACACAAATTTACCACTATAGAACAAGACCTTCATATCCTTAAAAGAGTCAACAAAAGTAAACTTATGACTGAGTATGAAAATTTATTCATTTTCCTAGACCAACATTTCAACAAAGAAAAGAACTTAAACAATATCATTGATATAAAAAAGCCCCTTGTACGAACAGACTTTATGTCTATTACAAGATTCAATTCCCCTCACCAATATATTCCTAAAAGTTTTCAACCTCAAATCAATAAGCCCCCCTACCTCCTCTACAACTAACACAATCCCCTCCCTTCCCCTCACCACCATTACCTCTAATTCAAATGCTACCAATAGACCCTTAGCCACACCCACTGTATTTTCGCTCCCTCCAACGGCATCTCACCGTTACAACACGGGCAGCAGCACACTTCCCCTTCTCTCTTCCGCCAATAGCAACTCCCCTCCAAGCAGTACAAACAAGCCCCCATAGCACACCTTCGCAAACAGTTCCACCTCCAACTCAAACATACTGTTACAACACTCGCAGTAAGAAACAGACAGTCGACAATAACGTTCAGTTAATAACATAATAACGTAACAAACTACCCTCTCTTAGTCTAATGGTAAGTGTACACAATCTTCACTTTAACATTCAATTACAATTTTTCACTCAATTAACACCACGTTTTTTGTTTCCTTTTACAGATTCAACTGTAACACTTCTGTATCGACTCGAATGTCAATCATCCACACATTCTTAAGAACATTGCAGTATTTGCAACAAATTGAGATGGTCCATAAAGGCCCTATTTAAACATCGTTATTCAACTTCGTATTCTTATTAAACTGAACCATATCACCATATGTCATTGACTTTCGATTTATCCCTAGTCAACAAGTATTGACGGTCACGTGACCGTATTTCACTATTATTTTCAGCTACATTTTTATTAAATACGACCATCATTGTCATTTTCGTTGTAACCGCTGGTCGGCCAACATAATTTTTAGCAATCCTTATCACTCGTTTATGACAAACTGTTTCTTTGTTCTTTCTTTTTAATTATAATAGAAACCTTCTAATGTCATATCACCATTACTTTCACAAACTGTAATTTTACTGACTCATTTGTAATACCCTTATAACCAACTTAACTTTAATTCTCTTACTATATGTTAATTGTAATGTTAGTCTCCCCAAGGTTTTTAATTTCATTTCATGTATATATAAATCAGATGCCTGTTTCTATTTTTAAGTTAAGATAATGGCTGATGATGCCTGAATTCAAGGCGAAACATGTACCATTTTAATTAATATGCCAAAGTAAACCAATTAAAGTATGACATTTTGTATTGATTAGGTGGTAAATTCAATAAATTAACTTATTGATATTATTCCATTCAAGTATCATCAATACGGATCAAGAATGGTATTTATCACATGTAACATACCACTTAGTCGAGCAGCTCTTCTTCTTTCTCTCAATTCTTCCCAACCCAAACTTTGCAACATTTTTGTAACGCAACTCTTTTGTCGGAAACCGTCCAGAACAAATCGAGCTGATTTCTTTGGATTTTTTCCAATTCTTAAATCAGGTAATCCTGGTGATGGTCCCATACACTGGAACCAAACTCTAATTGGGGTCTTACCAGAGACTTATATGCCCTCTCCTTTACATCCTTACTACAACCCATAACACCCTCATAACCATGTGCAGAGATCTGTACCCTTTGTTTACAATCCCATTTATGTGATTACCCCAATGAAGGTCTTTCCTTATATTAACACCTAGATACTTACAATGATCCCCAAAAGGAACTTTCACCCCATCAACACAGTAATTAAAACTGAGAGGAATTTTTCTATTTGTGAAACTCACAACCTGACTTTTAACCCCGTTTATCAACATACCATTGCCTGCTGCCCATCTCAGAACATTATCGAGGTCACGTTGCAGTTGCTCAGAATCTTGTAAATTATTTATCACTCTATACAGAATAACATCATCCGCAAAAAGCCTTACCTCCGATTTCACCCCTTTACTCATATCATTTATATATATAAGAAAACATAAAGGTCCGATAATACTGCCTTGAGGAATTCCCCTCTTAATTATTACAAGGTCAGATAAAGCTTTGCCTACTCTAATTCTCTGAGATCTATTTTCTAGAAATATAGCAACCCATTCAGTCACTCTTTTGTCTAGTCCAATTGCAGTCATTTTTGCCAGTAGTCTCCCATGATCCACCCTATCAAATGCTTTAGACAGGTCAATCGCAATACAGTCCATTTGACCTCCAGAATCCAAGATATCTGCTATATCTTGCTGGAATACTACAAGTTGAGCTTCAGTGGAATAACCCTTCCTAAAACCAAATTGCCTTCTATCGAACCAGTTATTAATTTCACAAACATGTCTAATATAATCAGAAAGAATGCCTTCCCAAAGCTTACATACAATACATGTCAAACTTACTGGCCTGTAATTTTCAGCTTTATGTCTATCACCCTTTCCTTTATACACCGGTGCTACTATAGCAACTCTCCATTCATCTGGTATAGCTCCTCCGACCAAACAATAATCAAAAAAGTACTTCAGATATGGTACTATATCCCAACCCATTGTCTTTAGTATATCCCCAGAAATCTGATCAATTCCAGCCGCTTTTCTAGTTTTCAACTTTTGTATCTTATTGTAAATGTCATTGTTATCATACGTAAATTTTATTACTTCTTTGGCCTTAGTCTCCTCCTCTATCTCGACATCATCCTTGTAACCAACAATCTTTACATACTGCTGACTGAATGGTTCTGCCTTTTGAAGATCCTCACATACACACTCCCCTTGTTCATTAATTATTCCTGGAATGTCCTTCTTGGAACCTGTTTCTGCTTTAAAATACCTATACATACCCTTCCATTTTTCACTAAAATTCGTATGACTGCCAATTATGCTTGCCATCATGTTATCCTTAGCTGCCTTCTTTGCTAGATTCAATTTTCTAGTAAGTTCCTTCAATTTCTCCTTACTTCCACAGCCATTTCTAACTATTTCTTTCCAGTCTGCACCTCCTTCTTAGTCTCTTTATTTCTCTATTATAATAGGGTGGGTCTTTACCATTCCTTACCACCCTTAATGGTACAAACCTGTTTTCGCATTCCTCAACAATTTCTTAAAACCCATCCCAGAGTCTGTTTACATTTTTATTTACCGTTCTCCACCGATCATAGCTACCTTTTAGAAACTGCCTCATGCCTGCTTTATCAGCCATATGGTACTGCCTAACAGTCCTACTTTTAAGACCTTCCTTTCTATCACATTTATCTTTTACTACCACTAGAACAGTTTCATGATCACTAATACTATCTATTACTTCAGTTTTCCTATAGAGCTCATCTGGTTTTATCAGCACCACATCCAGGATATTTTTCCCTCTGGTTGGTTCCATCACTTTCTGAATCAGCTGTCCTTCCCATATTAACTTATTTGCCATTTGTTGGTCATGCTTCCTGTCATTCGCATTTCCTTCCCAATTGACATCTGGCAAATTCAGATCTCCCGCTACAATCACATTTCTTTCCATGTTGTTTCCCACATAGCTGACTATCCTATCAAATAATTCTGAATCCGCGTCAGTGCTACCCTTTCCCGATCTGTACACTCCAAATATATCAAGTTGCCTATTATCTTTAGAAATGAGCCTTACACCTAGAATTTCATGTGTCTCATCTTTAACTTTTTCGTAGCTTACAAATTCTTCTTTCACCAGAATGAACACTCCCCCTCCCACCATTCCTATCCTATCTCTACGATACACACTCCAGTGCCGTGAGAAAATTCCTGCATCCATTATATCATTTCTCAGCCATGATTGAACTCCTATTACAATATCTGGTAAATATATATCTATTAAATTACTTAATTCTATTCCTTTCCTTACAATACTTCTGCAGTTCAACACTAACAATTTTATGTCATCCCTACTTGATTTCCAGTTCCCTGTTCCCTTATCACCGCTCCCTAGGCCATCCCGTTTCCCTGAATGTACCTCCCTGTTACCCTTCCAAACAAATTTCCTAACATATACGTACCACTGCGGTTTAAATGAAGGCCATCTGAGCGCAGATCCCTATCTCCTACCCACCCATTAGGATCTAGAAATTTCACTCCCAGTTTCCCACATACCCACTTCATAGTCTCATTTAAATCCCCAATCACCCTCCAGTCAGTATGCTTTCTACACAGTATTCCACTAATAACAATCTCCGCTTTCTTAAACTTCACCCGTGCTGCATTTACCAGATCCCAAACATCTCCAACTATGTTGGTACTTATATCAGCTTGCCTTACATTGTTGGTACCAACGTGAAACACTACCACCTTCTCCTTCCCCTCCTCTCTCTCTCTTTTACTTTCCTCAACATCTGCCTCAACCTAATTCCTGGATAACACTCTACCCTGGTACCCTTTCCTCCACACACTTTCCCCATGTGTCTAACGATGGAATCCTCCATGACCCGAGCCTCAACCCTACCCACCTCATTTGATCCCCTCCCCTCCTGGTCATTATTATCATATGTAAATTTTAATACTTCATTGGCCTTAGTCTCCTCCTCTATCTCGACATTTTCCTTGTAACCAACAATCTTTACATACTGCTGACTGAATGCTTCTGCCTTTTGTAGATCCTCACATACACACTCCCCTTGTTCATTAATTATTCCTGGAATGTCCTTCTTGGAACCTGTTTCTGCCTTAAAATACCAATACATACCCTTCCATTTTTCACAAAAATTTGTATGACTGCCAATTATGCTTGCCATCATGTCATCCTTAGCTGCCTTCTTTGCTAGATTCAATTTTCTAGTAAGTTCCTTCAATTTCTCATTACTTCCACAGCCATTTCTAACTCTATTTCTTTCCAGTCTGCACCTCCTTCTTAGTCTCTTTATTTCTCTATTATAATAAGGTGGGTCTTTATCATTCCTTACCTCCCTTAAAGGTACAAACCTGTTTTTTGCATTCCTCAACAATTTCTTTAAACCCATCCCAGAGTCTGTTTACAACTTTATTTACCGTTTTCTGCCGATCATAGTTACTTTTTAGAAACTGACTCATGCCTGCTTTATCAGCCATATGGTACTGTCTAATAGACCTACTTTTAAGACCTTCCTTTCTATCACATTTATTTTTGACTATGACAAAAACAGCTTCATGATCACTAATACCATCTATTACTTCAGTTTCCCTATAGAGCTCATCTGGTTTTATGAGCACCACATCCAGGATATTTTTCCCTCTGGTTGGTTCCATCACTTTCTGAATCAGCTGTCCTACCCATATTAACTTATTTGCCATTTGTTGGTCATGCTTCCTGTCGTTCACATTTCCTTCCCAATTGACATCTGGCAAATTCAGATCTCCCGCTACAATCACATTTCTTTCTGTGTCGTTTCCTACATAGCTGATTATCTTATCAAATAATTCTGAATCCGTGTCAGTGCTACCCTTTCCCAGTCTGCACACTCCAAATATATCAAGTTGCCTATTATCTTTAGAAATGAGCCTTACACCTAGAATTTCAGGTGTCTCATCTTTAACTTTTTCGTAGCTTACAAATTCTTCTTTCACCAGAATGAATACTCCCCCTCCCACCATTACATCCTATCTCTACGATACACACTCCAGTGCTGTGAGAAAATTTCTGCATCCATTTTATCATTTCTCAGCCATGATTTGACTCCTATTACAATATCTGGTAAATATATATCTATTAAATTACTTAATTCTATTCCTTTCCTTACAATACTTCTGCAGTTCAACACTAACAACACTAACAACACTAACAATTTTATGTCATCCCTACTTGATTTCCAGTTCCCTGTTCCCTTATCACCGCTCCCTAGGCCACCCTGTTTCCCTGAATGTACCTCCCTATTACCCTTCCAAACAAATTTCCTAACTTACACGTACCACTGCGGTTTAAGTGAAGGCCATCTGAGCGCAGATCCCTATCTATTTAGATTGATTAAAATCTGACTCTAAACGGATCTACATCACATAATTCTAAAGTTTCAATCTGAATCACATCATTTATCATCTTTATTATACAAAATTTTATTATCTGAAACCCTATCATATGTAACTTTATTATTTGGAACCTTATTATATGTTATCTGCTTGTCTGGTATCTCATTATGACTTTCAGTGACTTTTGGGTTTTGGGATGCTAAACAAGTTTCTCATATACAGCAATTATTTGCTGTCATAATGCTATTCATTGCCAAATGAAGTATATTGACACATATCCTTCATATTTTAAAATCATATATCACATCAGCAAACATTAATACGCCAGGCCTAACCTTCATTATTCAAGTTTAAAAACTTCATGCTTATTCCGTATTGAACCGGTACCAAGTATAATAAAATGTTTTAATTTTTCTTATAACATTATATGGTATTGAATAGGTGGACCTCTCTTGTTTCCATTAGATAACCTTCATTAACCATAAATTAGCATTAGAATCTAAGATCGTGCCAATATACTGTGCTTTCATCTTTGGTAAATTATATACTAACCTCTATAATTATTCAGTCGTGCCATTAACTGAAAGTGGATCATGACCTCAGTCTTAACTTTATTTGGGAAATAGAAACTCTAAACATATTGTTTATTCCAACTACAAATCCTTATATCAACATCTATTAACAAATATGGAGCATATCAGCTGACTACTGTTCATTACTACAAGCTTTTATTGAATATGGGACTCCGCTGTGAGCATACTCGTCTATTCACTTCTGGACACAAACCTTGCCATACAATGATTACTCGACTATGATCCTACTCTCATGTGCCATTTAATGTTGCAATACCTTCTTCTTTCTTCAAAATTCCTGACACATACACTTTCGTATCTCTACATTTTCATAAATACTTTTTTTTTTTTTTTTTCTAGGGGTTTAACGTCGCACCGACACAGATAGGTCTTATGGCGACGATGGGATAGGAAAGGCCTAGGAGTTGGAAGGAAGCGGCCGTGGCCTTAATTAAGGTACAGCCCCAGCATTTGCCTGGTGTGAAAATGGGAAACCACGGAAAACCATTTTCAGGGCTGCCGATAGTGGGATTCGAACCTACTATCTCCCGGATGCAAGCTCACAGCCGTGTGTCTCTACACGCACGGCCAACTCGCCCGGTTTCATAAATACTCAATTAAAATCTATGTCACCGTAGTCACAACTCTTCTCATCTCAAATCTTCTTAAAAACCTCACATTCCTCATGATATTAATCTTCCCTCGACGATATTGCTTCCAGATTTGCGCATAATTCATATAGGATCCATTTCTTCTTTGGATTATATAGCCGTAGTCATGTCTGTCAATATACATGACTCCTAAAAACAATCTACATCTCACACAGCAGTACCTTTCCCAATACTTTCTAAAATACAACAGAATTGCCCTTCCGTATGACTTGGAATCTTACATTCAGACACAATAAACTCTCTTATGACATTAACACAACCGTGGCTGAGGTTAGAGTTTACTTAAAATGAATGTCACTTCCTACATCAGTCTCATAAATGAGTTTCTGCAGGTCATGTTTGGCACCTGGATTAAATATAACTGGGAACTGAAATTTAATGAATATCATCTACCAAATAATACAAAGAATTTTCAAAACAAGAAACGTATCTCGCATCCATCACCCTTCCGAGCTGGCTTCTTCATCATTAGTCCAGCCCGGGGGCCACTCATGCATAGCGACTATTGTTTGTTTCCTCGCTCGCGGCCTACTCAGAAAGAATGTTCTCTAGCAGTGCTCGTACTGCCAACCTCTGTACTTAGGAACTATGCTTACTTCGCTAGCTGGTGGTGGTGATTATTAGATTCTTGCCTCTGGACGGAAGACGACTGGTTTGGACGGTTAGGATTCTTGCCATGGACAAGACCATTGGTCTGGACAGTTAGGATTCTTGCTGTGGACAAGACCATTGGTCTGGATGGTTAGAAGCCACGAAGCGGCGTTAGGCCCATAGTTTCGTGAGGAAAGACGATTGGTCTGGACGGTTAGGATTCTTGCCGTGGACAAGACCATTGATCTGAATAGTTAGGATTCTTGCCATGGACAAGACCATTGGTCTGGACGGTTAGAAGCCGTGAAGCGGCGTTAGGCCCCTAATTTCGTGAGGAAAGACGATTGGTCTGGACAGTTAGGATTCTTGCCGTGGACAAGACCATTGGTCTGGATAGTTAGGATTCTTGACGTGGACAAGACCATTGGTCTGGATAGTTAGGATTCTTGCTGTGGACAAGACCATTGGTCTGGACAGTTAGAAGCCGCGAAGCGGCCCTAGGATTCTAGTTTCGTGAGCGCGGCCACTTGCGCTTTTATTGTGCTGTGGTTGGTAGCGCATTATGATTAACTTCCTTCGCGGAAAGGAGATCACGTGCTACTTTACATTGGCTAATAGGAATACAAGAAGCTACTTGAGAAATGAATATGGCATGTAATAATCATAATTAGGTTATAAAAGTAGATGTACTTCTTGGGGCAGGTTGGTGGGTTCCTGGACATCGCAATGAACACATCTCTCCTCTCAGATGCTCTCCCAGTACGATTGCATTAATTTCCACTCACTTATAACATTACAAATGTAGTGGCCCCCGGGCTGGATTTATACCGCTTCTTCTTCTCAGCTGCCACATGCAATCCTTGCGGCCAGCACCTGGTCTTCTGAACGTCATCTCAGGTCACAATGAATTGTCATATTGCGCCTCTGTATGTAATTCTGGGCAATCCACTCCCACATTTAGCAAGACTCCATGGTGTCAAACTCGTTCATGAAAACAAAAAAAAAAAACATTTGGATGACAAAATACAAAATTATACTCTTCATACAGCCACTTATATTGCTATTTCTTGAGCTACTTGTGATGCATATCGTCCCCTTCATATTTGGCCTATAATGAATATTTTATAATAAGTGGTAAATGGATGGTATCATTCTTTCATTGAGTGCAATATGTTACATGTTCATTCTGACCCAGTCGTGTCTAAAGTTACGTATTATTCTACGATAATTTACATGCGGTCGTGTGTGTGATCACATTCTAAAACTTTTGTGTTAGTTTCAGCTCTCATCGAGACAAGAAAGAAGAGGAACTTTACATACTCAATAGGGAACATGCATGATCCGGGGTTTTAATTAAAAATATGCTAGTCTGATTCAAAATTTCATGCAGAATTCAAAAATGTGATCAGAATGTAGAAATAATAACTCCAAACACGATAAAAATCCAAATTAAAGTACGAAAATGTGACGTCACGCAAGCACGCGATCTCATTGGTCTGACGTCATCGTACAGGTTGACGATATTAGCAGACGAAATAACACATAGTGAGCTGTAAGAAACAGGATACTCTGACGCTTTTCTACTTTATGTTAGTGTCTGCTATAATAAAATTTCAATATCTGTACATTGTGAAATAATCTAAGTGTTATTTTCTGGACTTGAAATGAATCCTGCCCAGACAGTTAAGCAGAAAACTTACAAATGGTGCATAGTTCCGATGTGCACTAATACGTCGCATACTACTCCAAACAAATTGTTTGTAAATGTGCCAAAGGACCCTAAAACTAGGAAAAAATGGATTTTGGCGAGCCGAAGAAATGCCAGTGATATATCGGACAAGTCTACTGTTTATTGCTGTGAAGATCATTTTAACGTAAGTTGAATTTCTTTGAAGTTTCAATCACTTTTCCATGTCAGCTGTTCTGGTGGAATAATGTAAATTTTAACATATGATGCCTTAATTAAATGCTTCAATCACGTCTTGAAATATGAAAGTAATAAACAGTGCATCAATTTAATGCTGATTATCAAAGTATTCTCTAAACCTAACCCAAGTTTTTGGTAGGCCGTGTCAAAGTAATAAATCAAAGGTTTTATGAACCAAATTGACAACCCTAGTTATACCAATTTATTTTGGCATGCGGCAGTTATTTATTTATATATTTATTTATTTACTGAAGATCTTACATTTGCAAACAAATTTAGGCTACAAGTAAATTTTCTGTAATATAACATAAAGTAGGCATGTACATTATGAAAGAAAAATGTATAGGCCTATCTCTACAAAACCAATGCTTGTCGGTTGGGGTGCTCTCAGTCTTTTAAGTTAACTATACTCAGTTTTAATAATTAACATAATATTAATGAAATAAATAGCACAATTGCACACTGCAGTGAAAATGCATTACTGATACTACTTACTGGTGTTTAAAATATTGTTTTAGGTTATACATGCCAAATCAATGCCGGTAAACCAAAGGGTAAAAATCACAGTACTCAAATACATTCCTATACTGAGTGACAAAAATGTCACTGGAATGTTCTTGCTTGATATGCTCAGCTTGTGAAAAACTAGATGAAGTCATATTTATCTTCAGAAAAGTAGCAAATGGTCAGCAAAGCTCATAAGTTATCATTTATTAATTAAAATGTTCTTAATATTCTTACATTTTGCTTAATCTGTAATTTTTCAGCTGGAAAATGATATGGAGAACTGGGTTAAATTCAGAATAATGGGAGGTCCAATTAAAATGAAATCTGGAGTCATCCCCCACATATTTGAATGCCAGTCAGACAGGAAGAGGACAATGATTCATTCACCGAGGCCTGCTGCTGCCAAACGTTTGCGAGCTGAGTTGATTGAAGAAGTGCTTAGGCCAAAAGAAATACAAGATACCCTACCACAGGAAGTTGCTAAAGAAAGTGATGTTGAGGAGGCAGAAGTAAACACCTTGTCCTCACAAGAAATTGAAAGGTCTACACCTAATACCAGCACATCAGATGTTGGAATTCAAGTAGTTCCTCATTTTCGAAGTAAGGCCATTCAAACTAAACTTAAACTCCCTGTGACAAATACTGCCTCATCTCCAATTAAATTCAACTATCTGGTTCCATCCCCAATAAAAAAAGAGAGTGCCAGACAGAGCTGTAGTTCTGACTGTGAGAGTAGCGACTCTAATTATGAAGTTGAAGATGGTGTCAGTGACGAAGAACTAGACGAGGTACTTGCAAGTGAAATTGAATTGTTAAACAAAAATAAAATAGTTAAGATTAGGCTAGAACTAATAATTAAATGTAAGCCTAAGCTGTATCTTGGATTGCCAGAGCAATGTTTATATGTACTGGACTTGCTTGTTAAGCAAACTAACCTTGAAATGAACCACATTTTACTAACACTAAAAAAAATTAGGCTCGCTGAACCATTTAATATTCTAGCAGATGACTTTGGAATTTCGGCCAGTTGTGCTAGTCGCATTTTTTGTAAAACTGTCCCTTTATTAGCTCAGTGTCTGAAGGAATTAATATTTTGGCCTGAAAGAAGCAAAATTGTACAGTTTTTGCCCATGCCATTCAGGGCAAGATACAGTAACGTTCAGTCTATTATTGACTGTCTAGAAATAGAAATTGAGAAACCATCCAATTCAGTGCACCAAGCACTTACTTGGTCAGAATATAAACACTGCAATACTGTCAAGTATCTTATATCTTCCACACCAGATGGTTTCATTAATTTCATTTCTGAAGGGTATGGTGGTCGCATAAGTGACTCCCTGTTGTTTGAAAAATGTGACTTCCTCAAAAAGTTACCTTCTGACTGTGCACTTATGGCTGACAGAGGGTTCAAACATGTGGAACCACTTCTGATAAAAAAGGGATGCACACTGGTTCGACCACCTAGTGTACCTACTGGAGGAAAAATATCAAAGGAAGATGTAATGCAGACCAAGAGAATAGCCAGCTTAAGAATTCATATAGAACGTTTAATTAGAAGACTCAGAGAATTCAGTATGTTGAAACCTCATGCATGTGTTGACCATAATTTAATAGCTGTGTGCGATGAAGTTATTGTAATAGCTAGTGCACTGATTAATTTACAAGCACCACTGGTAAGGTATTAAGAGTCAGACAATTAACAATAAATATATATACTGTATATATGTAATCTACAAATGAAACCATTTGCATAGAAGCAGTCTGTTCACACACATATATATGTAGGCCTACATATATATATGTGTGTACTGGTATATATATTTACATTTTGAAATGAATTAGGCCTACCTACTTTACTTTGCACATTGCTGATAATCACACAATTGTATTTTATTTTTCATGATATATATATATATATATATATATATATATATATATATTTAAGGTGCCTTTTACACCCCCATCCCACACTCAACCCCATCCACCATCATCACCACACACATTCATACCTGTCATACATGAAGAGCAGCTTTTTATCACTATTCTTATATCAGTCCATGTTAGCATTTGGGGTTATTTTTTGGAGTACATATGGGTAAATATAGTAGGCCTATTTTTCCTGCAAAAGAATCTTAAAAATACAAATCAAACTCTATAAACAAAGGCCAGCCTACTTAATACTTATGGGACTAACACTTCTCATAAGTACTGGAAATATGCAGTCTTTCCAGAATTTCTCTCCTTTAGTAATGGCTCTAATAGCCAATTCCCTATCATAGTCCACCCAATAAACTGAAATACTGTTTGTAACTTCAAAATTTGGATCTGCAACACAAAAAACACCCTTTTTCATTTTAGAAAAATGCATCTGTATTTGAATCTGCAGTAGGAACTTGTCCTTAATTTTGCCATTGTTGACATAATTTCCTACTGTAGCTTCTCGAGCTGGACACTTCACTTCAACAACAAAGTCCTTTCCAACACCATCTGGTGAAGCTCCCATCACAGGATGTGATGCAGAAAGCAGGAGACCAGATTTTTGTATTTTGATGCCAAGTTGTGTTTGTAATGTGGCTATGACATCCGTTTCGAGTGTACATCCCCTTTTCATTGTCTTAGTCTGCTTTGTTTTCACAGCACCGATCACTCGTTCCACAAATGTCCCATTTGTTGTTTTGCACCTAGTTGCTTCATAGAGCTTGGATGCTGTGATTCTCATATATCTGAGTTCATGCCAAGCTGGATCATCATTTTGTTTCAAAGTTTGCCTTTCTGCTAACTTAATAGAATCAAATGGCATGTTCTCTTGAGCAAACTTGAAAAAAGAATCACTATCTCCACCTCTTTCTGCAAATTTAATTGCAAGATAGTGCAATGACAGCTTTTTGATGCAGCTGCTTTCTGTGAAATACCTGCACAGTTGATTTTTGATTTTGAGCTCTTTACCCATAACAACTACAGCATTTAAGAGGCTGCCATTAGAGACACTGCTGTTAGTTGTTACCCCAGTACCTTGCTTTTTTTTGCCCAAGTCTTTTGCAGTGATAAATTTTTTTGATGTCCCAACGGCAGATAGCTCTGATTTTTTCCAGTAGCACTTCACAGATGTCGTAGCTTTCTCCTCACTTCGACGGTGCATCCACATCAGAAATGCTACTGCATGTTTGCAACCACCTGTATTGAAAGAAATCAAAATTATGTCACCTGTGGGTTTTCTGATAGCCTAAGGTGGAAAGGAAGGGAAAAATCATGGGCTGTGGTTGTATAGGCCTGTTAAAAATGTATAAAATAAACAAATGAATGAACAAATAATAAATTATAATAATAGTATGACAGAATGTTATACTTTCCCCTCTGCTGGCTTTAAGTAGGCCTATATACTGTACTTTATTAAATTTGTTTTTACTGTTTATATTATAAAATTGTCTAGTTTTATTGTTATGTATATACCCTACTTTGTAAGTTGTTGTGTTTCTGTCTCCACCATACACATTTAAGACTTCACAGTACATATCTGTCTTTATATGAATGGAAACTTTTTCCCTCTAGAAAAAGGTGTAATCATTAGCAAAAGACTTTAAAAATTTTTAGGCCTAAGTTTATTTACTCACCAGATGATGCAGCACAGTCATGACATTCTACACTGTCTATGCAGCACGGTTCCTCATCCACAATTAGTGTGACTGTATAGTTTTTGGATCTGACCTTGTGCTCAGGACATATTTTGCATTTTACTATGCATTTACCACTTTGTCTCTTTACTTGAACATAACCTACAGCACTGTCACCATAATTTTCTCTGCCAGCACTGTAACATGAATATAGTTTCTTGTTCAGTACAGGTGTAGAAAAATGAACTAAAGATATTTAATATTTCTCTTTCATGGGTGTAGGAAGTGGGGGGCCAGTTGCCCCAATCATAAATATATACATATTTCAGGAATAACAGGTTATAGAACTACAGTACTATAATGCTACCTGTATTTTTATGTTAGTGCAAAAGTCCAATTTGTTACTTTAGTTATGGCGAAAGCCCGAAAATGTAAAAGTTATTCTCTAATATGGGAATCAATCTAGAAATAAATGGCAAAGGTGATTTAAGCGATTTCTATCCACGTTCATTGTTACCCCAATACTATGAGTTACAGTACATTGTACGTATATAAAAGATATCACTTACCAATTTGCTTTCGAGCCGCGAATTTCTGCAGCCACAAAACAGTCGCTATTTTTCAAGAATGATGCCACCATTATGGCATCCACACATGGTAGATTGTCTGACTGTGCTTTCTTGAAACCTTCCTCAGTCATTTTCAATTTATTCACGATCACAAATAAAGAATATTCAGCTTGTAGTAACAGCTGATGGACAATGGCTGGGAGAGCTGCATGCGCTACTGGAACGTGACGTCACAGCCCGTCGCTTACGTCAGAGGCCGTTTTACTCGCCTTCCAGAAAGAGACTTTTAAATATTTTTTTAATGGTAGAAAACAAGGCAACTTATCACAATGTAATATGTTTACGTACTATTTCATTGATGAACTTTTCAAAAAAAATATTTTTGAAAATTATGCATGTTCCCAATTATCTCCACCAGAATGTCTCACCCTTCTTCTAGAAGAGTGATCTACGTGAATCTGGAAATGGACTTTGCGCTCGACATGCAGTGTTAAAAATGCAGGCACCATCTCACATGGGGGAGATAACGACTGGATGCAGACTGCCATGTAAGCAGATCAACATGTGAGCAGATTCTTTCATCGATGGCGAGATCCAATTTCACCAGAAAATTAAGTACCTTATTATAATAATTTCTATGTTCATCTTTGTAGAAGTAGTACGATCCTAATCATTGATGATAGTATTTCTGTTAGATTACAGCCTTTTGGCAATATTTCCATTCTTCTTTCTTATGGGGTAATGGTAGTGTTGTTACATTGTGTGTGCATGATTTGTTGGACTCTATTAGTGTAGTTAGTCAATGAATGTCCTCTAATATTGTTGTAAATGTCCCTTAGAATGCTATTTAAAAATCCTGGACCTCTCCGATAAAAGATTTTTTGTGAAGTGATTTCAAATATGTGAACTCGTGTGGGACAAAATTCCGCCGTGTCTGATATGTTGAATTTCAGAGCATATTTCACCTTACACTATTCAATGGATTTATGCAAGGTAGTGTCATCAGATTTGGTGACAAATTCAGATTTTTGGCAGAATTAATAATCAGCTAATAATAATAATAATAATAAAGTTGAAGGTCGGGTTAAACTTAAATTTAATGGCCATGACTGGTAAATGTTATTTGCTATTATTGTGTTATGTTTGATGCGTGCTCTATTAGTGGATTATGAGCCTGGAATACAGCAGATCCTGAGGGATTAATTGTGTAATTTTATTGGAGAAGCATGTATCTTGAGAACCATGCCTTCTGTGAATTTGGAGCACGTGTTAAATAATGTGGATGAGATTTAGGAGTAATAATAGTTTATCGCGACTCATGAACCATATCTCCAATGACATTAACGTTTGACCAATATTGATGTGCGTGGTATTTGAGGACCAATTCTTCTGAATATCGAATCGCTGATTTTCTAGATTATCAACGTTGTGATAACTTGGCAATTTTCCTTTCCAACTGATTGCATAGATTCAATCACATTTCTGTGAGTGTAGAGCGCAACGTTTTAGCAGATACTGTCATCTGAATATTCCATGGATAGGAAAATAAAAAAAACTTAAATTTAAATTCCAGAATCTGATTGTAATATATGTAAATATTAATCATGTATTATTCGTGAGTGTGGAATGAGTGCAGTAGTATGTGATATTTTTCTGTGATTTATTGAAATGTGGTTCTGACCTGGCCACGTGTTCATCATGTTGGGCCCAGGTTATTCCGGCGTTGTTTGTGATGACTTATTTTGATAGGATTAATACCTTCAGTAAACTTTATATGAATTTTACATATGTAAAGTTGGCATTAATGTACCATTTAAAAATGAATAGGTGTGTATTATTTCAAAATCGTATGAGAAAAGTACCAAAATTGTAAATCTTGTAAAATCTACTTTTAAGGCATCGAGTAACATAAGTTAATTAATGTTATACATTATTCAAAGCAGTTCAGAAGGATTTTCATGGAAATAATAATTCTTGTGAACGTAATTCATTTTGTAAAGTCTTGAATACATATGATTACGTAAAATGACATTAATGGAAATATTTTCAAGAGTGTAGTTCAGTGGAATTCACACCAGAAAGTCAAAATAATATTAATGGAATTTGTCCATGAAGAAGTATGATAATAATGTAATATTTCTAATAATATTTGCAAAGTTGAATGATGCCATTATCAATTAATTTTCTTCATTAATTTAAAATTTATGAATTTTTTTGTGTAGATGCTATCACGATAGCCTAGGATAGTTTAAGATAACATGGGATAGCTTATTGTGTTTAATTTTCTAATTTTCTGATAATCCAACCATTGCTACGAGGAGGTTCCCCCACAATAATTCTTATTTTTATTCAAGCCAGATGTGGGCTAATGGCTATTGTATTTACATTGCAGTAAAATGCAGGCTTCGTTATGGTTGGAGAAGGAAGTTGTAGTATATTAGGCAACGTTTGGAGAAGAATCCAAACCAATATCGGCAAGATTAAATTGTTAAATTTTGTTATTTGTGTTATATAAAGTGCTAGTTGTAATAAATGTCAAACCTATTGTTTTAAGTGTTTGCTTTCAATTGTTGTCAGTCCTTAAGTCTTAACTGCCCTTTGAAAATAAGCAAAGCCTGACAGTGAACGGTCTACATCTGGGACCCTCACTCTCCGGCAAATAATGCAGTTTCTTACAGCTGTCTCCCTGATAGCAACTTCTGCTTGGTTTTTTGTGCACCTACGTAAGCCACCCAGGCTGTTTTCCACTTTTCTTCATCATTATTCGCTACATGATATTTCCTGTTTTGAGTGGTCAGCCCAACACCAACCTCCAGCAATCCTGATTGTCTCCCTTAGCTTTCCTGCCCTTACAATATTTAGCTGTTGCCAAGGGGCCTTTGCATGAATGTGGCATTTGCTATGTTTTGACACCACACTTCCATCACAGGACCACATCTTACTCCTATGACCCCATCCAGTGATTCTGATAATGGTTAAATGGTTATGAACCTACAGTTTTAATTGTGAATGGGAGGAGTAATACTCTTTTCTTGAATTCAAAGTCATATTGGTGTGTGTGTTTTCCCAGAAAAGTAACTTAGAGCAACATATTTTTAACTGAGCATAAGAACATCAATAGTGAATTCCCAAACAATTCAGACATAAGGAGACACAAGTTAAGGGTCTTAAATCCAAATTAACATTGCAGCCATCTACCATTACAAAGCCTGTTCTGTAATCAAGCAATATGACGATAGCTTCTTACAAAATTCGCCATGCCCTAGATACAAGAAAGAAGACTTTTAGTGATGACAAAGTAGTACAATAAGCAATGATCAGTGCTACTGAATCTCTGTTTGAATGTTGCAAAAAATAAATCTGTACTTCTTTCATCGAACAGAAACATTCAGTTCACTTCAGTTAAATAGACTCAGTATATGTCAAATAGTGATTTATAGTTGTGTGAATATTTTTAATTGCTGTTTCATGAAAGTATGGACATGTTGGACATTACAGATTTGTGCATATTTATTACAATGGTGTTTTCTGATTTGATAGCACAGGAAGAGTTTCCCCTCAAACAAGCACCCAGGGGAGAGGACAATTTTTTATTCATTCCTAAAATTTATGAAGGTAGGTAACTTACAGCTTTGAATACCGAGTGTCTGTAATGACTTAAAAAAACAGGATTCTTCCTCTTTGTGCTAAAGATATATCATTTCCACACTTTCTTTCATTTACTGCATTATTCACCAGGAAGCTTCATGTGATATGGTGCTGAAGTTTGAGTATGTTATGAATGAGGTCAGACACATTTTAAACTACTTCAGATCATCCTCCATGTGTTGCTGATTTCTCAAGAAGATTTTGTCCCTGTTAGATGTCGAACATGGTGATGTAATTCATTATAGTGGCAAAGTGATTTTAGTAGAGGAAGAACTCAATAAAGGTTCTGCTGTCTTCTGAATGAGACAAGACAATTTTAAAATCATATGTTGGACAGTGTTATGAGGAACTTGATAATATGGTTTGGCTGACAGATTTACCTTTCTTAGCATATATCACTTCCAAATTCAATTAGATGAATCTTGAATTACAGGGGAATGCTCCTGGTATTATAGGCATTATAAGTGTTGTAAATGCTATTCAAAATAAAATGTAACTACTGTATGTCTTGCGTACTAAAATAACATTTCTCTTTCAAAATATATTTGTGCTTTGGTTCGATATATCTATGCAAAGTCTTATTCTTGTTAATGAACAACATCATAACAAAAATAAAAATAGATTAACTCCTCAATGATGTATTATCCCTGCGGTGTTCAAGTCATATAGTGACATCCGAAAAGTGGATCAGCTTGACCAGTTTGAACTTCACCTGAAATGCTTCTGTGGATATCATATCAGTAAGTATATAACCATACATAGTGCAGGACCTATACAGTATTGTGATAAGTCTTTGGTAGAAATTGTAGATCTACTTTACAGTGTAAATTGGATTAGAAAAGCCAACTTTATAACACTGCCTAGCTTGTAACATTATTGTGCAATATAATGCTAAGTAACTAGTGTTGTTGTACTGGCCTAAGTGCATAGCATCCGATACATCAGATGGCCTGTGTAAATAAAACTATGATCTTTCTGATTGTTAGAACATGTATCTGCGATTATTAAGAATATAAATGTGTAGATAAATTGAAATAAAACAAAAAAAAAACTTAAAAGAGAAAAGTTACTTAAGTATGGTTTGTCCATTATTGGAATATGCAGAGAGTTTGTGATCATCACCAGGAATAGCTAATAAAAAATAGATGGTGCACAGAGGAAAGCAGCAAGATTTATAACAGGGGATTTCACAAGAAAAAGTAGTGTATCAGAAATGTTAGAGGAACTTGGGCAGGAATCTTAAAGTAAGAGAAGGGAGAAAACTAGACTTATAGGATTATATAGAGCCTATACAGGAGAGGGAGCTTGGGAAGAAATCTGTGAGAGGCTTCAGTTGGAAAATAATGATATCGGCAAGGCTGATCACAAGTATGAAATTAAACGGGATTTTAGCAGAAATGATTGGGATAAATTTCATTCATTGTGAAGGGCGTGAAGGAGTGGAACAGATTACCTGGGGAAGTGTTTGGTCCATTTCCAAAATCTGTACAGGTATTCAAGAAAAGAATAAACAGCAACAGAGAAAAATGTTAGAGGGCATTCGACCTGTATAGATTAATATAAATAAACAATATTCGTGAATAAATTAATTCCATCATTTTCCAGCTACACACCATATTTTCTTCAACCTGAAGCGAACATGCAATGACAGATTTCACACTAACTATAACAGCATGTTTAAAAATGTTCAGTCGATATTACCCAACATGTGTCTGTATTATTATTGTAATAATCAAACGGCACCCAAGCCTCCACAGCCAAGAGTCAGGTGCATCCCAGTACAAGAAAAGGTTGGAGAGCCCTGATGTAGTATGTAGAGATTGACAAAGCAAAGAAAAATGAAAATCGCACTCTTTATCTGCAAAATATTCATTGAAACTAGGCCTTCATAGCGGTGTTGACTTTGAGATACACTGACAGTAACCAGAAAAAATTGTTCAACTACCAGCCGTTGAATTCTGATCACTGTAAGATATCTGAAATGATACTTACAACTGAAGTACTTGATGTTCCTTCAAGCCAGACTAGTTCCTCTTTGACCTCCACTTCCAGGTCCATTTCACACAGCAAATGAAGTATTTACAAGATGCTGCAGCCGTATATTACTTCCAATGACCTTGCACTGAAACACAAGGCAGAAAAATATATCACCGTTATTGTACTCAAGTCATCATTCCATAGACTAACAAGCTTGGGGTTTTATTTGATTGTTGACACAGAGACCTCCAGTTCTACATGACTGCTGATATCATGATCAAGGCCGTAGGATCTACAGTTTGCAGCGAACCCTAACCAAAAGGTCATGACATTTCCTTTCAAAAACCACACTTGCAGCAATCAGATTAAAATTCTAGCCAAGTTCATGAAATCCCAGTTATATCACATGTTTGTTGCCTCTTCACCTTGGTTTATATAAAAGTTACATACAGATCTCCATGAAACCCTGTCCTCTACTAACAATTTTATTTCTACATAACTCTAACATCCTTTAATATATAACATATTTTAATCTGTTTGATATATTTTGCCTGATATAATCCTACAATCCTTATCCGGTACACTTCCCTTCAGAACCAACTGATCAAGTTCAGAGTATCTCAAAATGGAATTTATCAATATTTTCTTCATATGATCAACATTTCCCAAATTGCCCTTATCTCATCAACTTCATTCACTATCTCTATATTTGCAAACTGATCTATTCATCTATGCCCTCCCTGCATCCAGGTGGGTATTCATAAAAGAATCCCAGCGAGCTTCTCAGGGTGTTTAAGTATCTTGTTGTTTAACGTGGGATCTGAAAAGAATCGACATGCTGTAATCTTACATTATCTGTCTGACAGTAAGTTCGATGGATGTCACCATCCGATATACCTGAGGACCAATACCTAGACTCGAGAACTTATCTTATATCTAAAATATCTTATTCTCCTGAAAAATCTTTAAATGAAACAACCTTTTACGATTTATTAAGAAAAAGAAAATCAAATTTAGGAAGAGAATAATAATATCATAAAGTCTTTAAAATTCAAAAAAGAAATTGGTTGATAAGCTCTCAGGGTAACCATTCCTTATGGCAATAT
Source organism: Anabrus simplex (assembly GCF_040414725.1). Taxonomy (NCBI): domain Eukaryota; kingdom Metazoa; phylum Arthropoda; class Insecta; order Orthoptera; family Tettigoniidae; genus Anabrus; species Anabrus simplex. Next base: position 430,587,548 of record NC_090269.1, on the reverse strand, counting down.
TGTGGATGATGTTTATCTCTTTATTAAATTCATTTTTATCTAGTGGTATATTTACTGCACGCTTTTACCGGCAGGACCTAGTGTTTACAGTGCACTATGTCTTCTGGTATAGGCTAGAGCAATTTTGTTACTTTCATAGACCTGTCATAGTCTTATCCTTGGCTCTGACAATATGAAAATGACTGAGGTATGTGCGATGTTAGTAATGCCATTCCTTATGCAGCCAGTCCCTACTATGAATGGTGTGAAAATGTTGCTCATAGGGTCAGTTGATGCATGCATTTCAGTGGGCTTGGTGAGGAAAGCAACGGGAAACTACCTCATTCCTCATTTCCCTAGTAAGCCTCTTCAGTGATGCCTAGGCCATCTATGACAGCTGATGGTGGAGCTGTTGAGGATCCAACCAGCCTTCGGGCTGATGACTGAACATACATACATACATACATATTTACTGCTCTAGTGATCATGCTATAAAACACCACTTCTTGTGTTCTCCCAGGTGGTTCGAGTCTTTCCTGATTACAACATCTGTATGTGCAGGCTTTCTGAATAGTTGATAAACCAGGTTTTTATTATCTCTAGTTACTGTTACGTCTAGATAGTTCAGACTTTTATTATCATCCAATTCAAATGTAAACATTATATGTTTATCTAAGTTATTCAAATGGTCTAACAGCTCGTTTGGTTTGAGATCCTATTTGTTAATGATAACAAACATATCATCAACAAACCTCAACAATAAATCTAATCCTCGCATTTTGCCCACTATTTTATTAGATTCCAGATGGTCCATATATTTATCTGCAAGAATACCAGACGCTTGTGATCCCATGGCCAACCCTTTAACTTGTTTGTACACGTTATTAAATGTAAAAAAGTTTTTTTCTTTTTTGCTAGGGGGCTTTACGTCGCACCGACACAGATAGGTTTTATGGCGACGATGGGATAGGAGAGGCCTAGGAGTTGGAAGGAAGCGGCTGTGGCCTTAATTAAGGTACAGCCCCAGCATTTACCTGGTGTGAAAATGGGAAACCACGGAAAACCATTTTCAGGGCTGCCAATAGTGGGATTTGAACCTACTATCTCCTGGATACAAGCTCACAGCCGCGCGCCTCTATGCGCACGGCCAACTTGCCCGGTGTAAAAAAGTTGTTTCCTAGTGTGAACGTTAATAAGTTGATGAATTCATCTACTTCTACTTTACTCAACTGGCTCTATGTGTTCAAGTTATCCTTAACAATGTTAATAGTCTCCGTAATCGGGATGTTTGAGTACATATCCTTAACATCAAAGCTACGGATAGTATTTTCTTCCGAAAAAACCTACCTTTTTGTCCTATTACAAAAATCTATAGTACTCTTTTTTAAAGAAATATTACAGATTTAATGTAGATACTAGTCTATGCAATACTATAGAATTTTGTAATAGGACAAAAATGTAAGTTTATGGGAACATCCCAATTATGGAGACTATCAACATTGTTAAGGATAACTTAAACACATACAGCCAGTTGACTAAAGTAGAAATAGATGGATTCATCAACTTATTCATGTTCACACTAAAAAGCAACTTTTTTACTTTTAATAACAATGTGTACAAACAAATTAAAGGGCTGGCCATGGGATCACCAGTGTCTGGTATCATTGCATATATATATATATATATATATATTGTACCAGTAAAATAACCCAACTTTATGAATTAATTTTAAATTTAGCATGAAGTAGTTCTCAGGGCAATACTGGGTGATTTCTAGCTAGGGTTTGGTACAGGAGGCAGAGTCCTATCTGCAAGAACATTTTTAAATAGATTGAATAATAGTTTTTTATTCAGAAAACGCATTTTAAAGTGCACATCACCTTACTGTTGATAGTCGCTGTCTTCAACATCGCCTTTTGATGACCTGTGCTCCCAGTTCACCAGGCTGAACGGGGCTGGAATACGTTCTGGAAGCTGCCAATATTACGTTGAGAAAAAGGCCGGAACACCCAGGTTGATTTGATATGGGTTTGGGTCTCGAACTTTCGATGTTCTGGACGATCTCCAACGATGTTGCGGGGTAATTACTCGTCACATAACTTATACGAGTGTCCAGAATTACACAGTCCCCTGACACTTTGGTTTAACAGCACTGTTTCATTTAATGTGGTTGTGATATTCAGTTGAATTCACTGTTAATCTTGTAGATAGAATTTCTAAGTTCACTAACAATGAAGATGCGGGTAGCATCAAGACTGGAAGAAAATAGAATGAATAGAAATAATGAAACTGAAAATTGTTCACACACTTGGCACAGTTCGTGGTGATTTTCCACTAAATAAAGTAGCACTTGACATTGAAAGAAATGTATGACTGCTCTAGAGTTTATCAAAGACACTGCTGTCAATCATCCAATAACACTAAACACTTTGACGAAGAACACAGTTCGTTGTTAGGCACACTTGACATAAAATAAATAGGTGACTGTTTGAGAGTTTACCAAAGATACTGCTGTCAGTCACACACAAATAATTTACACACTGTTCAGAAGAAATAATGCACAATTTGAATTGAAAAAAAAAAAGTTTGAATTCGGGGTGAAACACTCGTGTCATAGCACACGATTATATTTTACCATGGTAATCACTTGCATTAACATTCATGAGAAAGTTAGAACACTTTCATAAACACTCTTGTCTATTAAGGAGATTATGCTGACTTAGATTTAAAGAAAAAATATCACAGTTAATAGTATAACGTAATAGTGTCTTACTGAAATTAATGATATGTGTTCAGAGATTAAGCTCTGCTGAATGAGATCTAAAGAGAAATATCACAGTTCCTAGAATATTGCAGTAGTGTCACATTTAAATTAATATTGGTTCGGAGATCAAGTTTCACACAGGCAACGTGGTAATGAACTCAGTTCCACAAGAACGAAAGTAAGTTATATCGAGAAGTTTCTACATGCGCACAGGATATAAGTTATACTTTACTGTTGTCACTTAAGTCCAATACATGGCTTAACTCCATTATAAAGACTATGTTATACATTAGAGTTCATATACACACAATTTATAAGTTTGACTTGACCGCCAGAGTTTAAGTCCCATATGAAGACTTTGAATATTCGAGATAGCCTCGGTCAGCACTTTGACGAACAATAACCTGTAGTGGGGAGAGTCAGGCTGGCCTCCCCACTACGACTGTCCGATACATTTTTTTTTACGGGTGGGGCCCCCGTAGCCCGCTCCCCCATCGTGGCAATCGACACAATCTACATTATCTCCGACATGCTATTAGTTCTAAGTAGAAAGAGATAGCTGGGAAGAGTGGGATATGATACAAGGAGTATTTGCCTGTTTTCATGTTAGACACGTTACGAGGCGAGTTTGTATTGGTTGGATGGTATTAAGGTGTGGTATTGAAGGGTCAGGGAAAAACCACATAGGCAAAAAAATAGAAAGAGCCTACATGTAAAACCTGACATCTTTTAATAGCACATGCAAGGATGTGGGCCGGAAACATCCAGAGGTTGTGTTAGTTAGGAGTATGTGTCATGCAACCATAACCATTTTCCTAGCTTTTGTCACTGCCTGGTGTGGCTCGGGTCCGCTGGTGTCTGGGCTTTGGGCCACAGGTTAGTCCCTTGGTCCAGCAGCCAGCGGACCCTGGTGCCAAGTCTCCTTTATGGAGAAGGGGAGTATAGCCAAGCCTTACTTGGGGTAAGGGGCTTCTTCTTCTCACCTGATAACATCCCTTCTTTGTGGTGTTGGTGGCACACACTTGTCTCTGCAACTATATATACACATATATAAATACATCCATACATTTATACGTTTCTCGGTAGAGTGCGGGCCGCTCTTCCACTCTCATATCCTGGAAATTTAGTAAATTAAATCATTAAGTAATGGCTGCAGGGTGGTTTTCTGTTCACTCCCTTGTCACTGGCGGGAGGCGGGGGTGGATTGGGTTGTCTCTTATTATGGCTGTGTTGCCTTCGTCGTGGAGTTTCTTCTCTCAATCCTCCCTCGCTTGGTTCCCTGTAACATAAGATAAGAGACAGAGATAGACATGTACATACATACAGGTGTTTGCAGTGTGGTGTGTGTGCTCAAGTTGCTGCAAATACTATTACAGAAGTTTTAAAATGTTTTTAAAATTGAATGTTCGTGAAGGCGTGACGTTCATATCCAGAACATACCAGGCCATGCAGGTTACATGTGGTGTTAGGCGGTTAGTCTATCTTGTCCCTGCAGCTACGGCACACGCATAGCTGTTGGCGGCTCGCCTGCTCGCTCATCCGAATGTAAACAAACCAACTTGGCTTTGAACGTCATGAGTGATAATGAAGTACAATTAATGGTAAAACAATACGGCATGAACAGGTTGTAACCGGTACAAATATATATATATATATATATATATACTGTACCAGGAAATGATAGTGACCGGGCGAGTTGGCCGTGAGCTTGCATCCGGGATATAGTAGGTTCGAATCCCACTATCGGCAGCCCTGAAGATGGTTTTCCGTGGTTTCCCATTTTCACACCAGGAAAATGCTGGGGCTGTACCTTAAATAAGGCCACGGCCGCTTCCTTCCAACTCCTAGGCTTTTCCTATCCCATCGTCGCCATAAGACCTATCTGTGTCGGTGCAACGTAAATCCCCTAGCAAAAAAAAGAAATGATAGTGGATTTTGGGCATGAGAAGGATCTCAGGTAGTGTACGGTGTTTTTGGAGCCGATACAGAGAAGGATAGAATCGCAGGGCGAATAATAGATGGTTATATCTTTTTCTATAAAATTTATTAATAATATCAAAAGATAGATCACCCTGCAATCTTACTGTAGAACACAAATCTATCATCAATATTTGTCAAAATCAAAGATTTATATCATGACCTTCTTGAAATCAGTTTGAAAATAAATATCACTCCTTCGTGGGACATTAATATCCTACAGTCTTTTTAAATCTCGTGAGAACATAAGATATCAATTTTGCACCTAGAGTCTTTCTAAGTTTTAAATTACACAAAAATGAAAACACACAATTATCATGAAAAATTGAGTAAAATATTTAAACTCTTGGGGAGTGTGTCTCAGTCTGGATTGTAAGAAATGATAACAAAACACCTGAAAACCCTAAAGTCTATCTAGGTAACGTGAATTTGAATAAATTATTAACTTTGAAATAAATTTGTCACAGAATGTGAACTTCTTTGATACGACGAGAAAATTATGGAATACTTTTCACACGAAGCACTGATAATATCACTGTATTGGATTAACTGTTTGGTAAAAGTCAGTCAGTTTGTAATTACTCACTCAGAACAGAAATATCTGCTTACAAGGAATGATGTTCGATGTAGCAGGATGTAATATTTCGCCAAGGTTTTCGTCACTCTTGGAGGTGATATTAGCACACGGAAAGTTCAATTGGCACTATTTAATCACGGAGATTATTACCACTCACTGATACACAGTTCTGTTTTAACTCTAATTTTACGATATTAAATTAATATTTACAGTCCGTGTGGCACAAAACACAGTTCATAATCGTCACTGATTACGTCCGAAATTATGATTGCGAAGTAATAAACACAGTTCAAACACTTGAAAACGTAATTTGCAATAGTTTTTATCACAGTCTCTGAACAATTCTTGTTGGCGGATTAAGGTGATTATATGGTCGTGTTTATATAACACTAGTCGGAATTATTTAATATAACCATAAAAACTTAATGTTCTCTGAGTTTATTATAGTGTTGATCGAAAGATCGAGAAAGTTCACTGGAAAAAATAGCAAAGTCTTGTCCTGTTATGGAACAAATGTTAAGAAAATAAGGTTACACACAGTTCACTGTTATACTGTCTTAAAAGAATATGTCCTAGAATAATTAATAATTGTCGTAAATTATGATTTCCGTTTTGCCACACACGATAATTTAAGATATCGTCATAGTCCACAATTACACGAAATTAGTAAAGTGTACCAGTCCGTAAAATATCAGTAACTTGAATTCTCACTCCGAATTATGGTCTTATTCAGTCAATAATTTCACAAATGTTATATTACGGAAACGTCTAGAATTTTACCGTCATCGCGGCGTATTGGAACTTCACGTACGGTACTAGTTCAACGGCGTTCGATCATGGCCATAACCACGTCCTCGCGAACCGCGACGGAGCATACTTTCTTCACTGACGAGACTGCACTGACAGACTGTACGCGCCACACAGGTCAGACTGCCCTCTCTCTGGACTTGGCCCAGTGGCATATATATACACGCCAGGTGCGAGGCGCCATGAATCAGCTGACGGAGGGGTGTTCATCCTTCCCCAAACTTTAAATAGTTATATTTCGAAAACTACTGGAGGGATTGACTTGAAATTTGCAGGGCATTACTTCCATAAGGTTAGCTATAATTTAGCGTTGGTCTCATTTCAATATGTCCAGGCGTTAAAAAGTTAATGAAAAAACGTCTAGAAATATCTGTAGGGGAAGTGAGCTGCCAACGGCGGTGACGTCACCTGACTTGCTCGTGCAGTGTGGTAGGTACTAGAACATTCTTTCACACAGCTGCTCACGTATCAGGATGGAATTGTATGCTGGAAATAAAGTTTTTAATTTATATGTGCTAGGACCTTGGCCTTCCTGGTACAATATATATATATATCACTAGACAAAAAAGAACTTAATAAAGAGATAAACATCATATATATATGGACCATATGGAATCTAATAAAATAGTGGGCAAAATAAGAGGATTACACTTTATGGTTGATGTTTGTTGATGATATATTCGTTATCATTAATGAACAGGATCTCAAACCAAACGAGTTGTTAGACCATTAAATAACTGAGATAATGTTTCCAGTCGAATTGGAAGATAATAAAAGTCTGAACTATCTAGATGTAACAGTAAATAGAGACAATAAAAAACCTGGTTTACCAAGTATTCAGAAAGCCTACACATACAGATGTTATAATCAGGAAAGATTCAAACCAGCTGGGAGAACACAATAAAGCAGCATTTTATAGCATGATCAATAGAGCAGTAAATATATCGCTAGACAAAAATGAACTTAATAAAGAGATAAACATCATCCATGATTCTGCCAGAAGAAATGGTCACCCTAAGAGCTATGTCAATAGAATAAAGAGTAAGGTCATGAATTACGGCTTGGCTAAAGTCTTTAGGAAACACAATATCCACGTATCATTTATAACAGATAATAATAATAATAATAATAATAATAATAAAATTTTATTCAATTCGAATGGCGAAAACACCAATAGTATTTTCAGTAAGTCAGGAGTATACAGACTGTCATGTCAAAACTGCAAAAAAACAAGTATGTAGGACAGTCGGGAAGAAGTGTGTTGGTACGTTATAAAGAGCACGTGAATGCAAGAAGATATTCCAGATGCTCTACCACGTGCGAACATATGTATTAAAACTATCATTTCAGTAATATTGAATGGGACATAGTTTTATTATACCCGTTACATAACGATAAACCAATGAATGTCCTTGAGAAATTAGAAATTTACAAGTTATAAAAATTAGATAGTAAAAATAGCCTTCAAGGAAAAGGACGAAAGAGAACAAGGGAAAGCGCATAAGGGGGGAAACATGACGGTAACAACATGCGATGGCACTCTCCACCCCTCTTCCCCTCCACTGCACCTCCTACTGCAACTCTGCAATCAGTCGTCGATCAACTTCAGTTGCTTTTATATCCCTTTGACAGTCGCATGACAGCCTAACGCGCCACTTGTATTATAACATCAGTAAGTTTTAATAATTTTTTATGCATTGTATTCTCATCTTGTTTATGTTACACTCTTGCACTTACAGTTTCTATTTTACCTCTCCTGCTTACAGACCAAATAAAGTTCATATCAACCTGGCTGCAATAACACATATTAACTGAGGGTATCAGCTTGACGAATTGGTTTCACACCATTTTATATTATTCTTAATATCAACCTACTTGAATTTTATAAGCGAGTATTGGACCCTCAAGGACACAGTGACATCACATAGCAACAGTGCTCAATCCTCAAGATTTTATCCATTATAGACATCTTCCAACTGTGTTTATATTGAAATGACAAAATGGAATTTAATTTCATGCCACTATCCATTAATTTTTAACATGTTACATTGTACTTGTCATTTTTTTTCATAATACTTGTTTGGGGCGTTAACCTAGAAAGATCTTTTGCCCTACTTGCAACATATGTGAAGAACCTGCTAGTAATTTTAAATGGCGGAAGTATAAAGTGTTGAACGTGAGGAAAGGAATGTTAAAGACGACACAAACTCTCAGTCCCCAGGCCAGGGATATTAATAATTTATTATTAAAAATCCCTGACCCGGCCGGGAATAGAACCCAGGGCCGCCGGGTGACAGGCGGACGCATTGCCCCCTACACCGAGGAGCCAGACATTGAACTCGTCATAGTTTTAGCTTTCGGAAAGGGGGCCCCATTTTAATTAGGTCTTATTGTATACATTTTAATGTAATTAGTTGAAGAAGAGAATGTGCATATTCTCGAAAGATGTACTAGATATAATGTAAATGTGAAATGTAAATATTTAAAAATGTTAACACATAGTAATGACTAGGTGGATCATCCATCTTTCTTTTGTAAGTTGCTTTACATCGCACCGACACAAGATAGGTCTTATGGCGACGATGGGACAGGGAAGGGCTGGGAGTGGGAAGGAAGCGACCATGGCCTTAATTAAGGTACAGCCCCAGCATTTGCCTGGTGTGAAAATGGGATACCACGGAAAATCATCTTCAGGGCTGCCGACAGGGGGGTTCGAGCTATCGAGCTCGGTCATCCATCTTTCTATTTACTGTATCTTTCATCCATGTTCAATTCCCTGTATTAGCCATTGTTTGGAGCCATTTCTGATAAGCCTTCTTTTTACATTTATAAGCTGCTCTCACTTCATCATTCCATCAAGGTGTTCGCTTTTTCCCTTCTCTACACACAGCTGTTCTTAGGCATTCCCTTGCTGTTTCTACTACAGCATCCCTGAATGCTACCAATTCTTTTTCTATATCCTGAACCTGTTTACCACCTACTGTTCGGAACATCTAGCTAATTATATCCATGTTCTTCGGTCTAATTTCCTCTTCCTGGGGATTTTCTACCCTTATTCATTTGCAGACTGATATCACTTTCTCTATCCTAGACCTAGAGATAGGCCTACTTAGTTCCCTACAGATCAGATAGTGATCTGTTTCATCAATAAATCCCCGAAAAACTCATGCATTCCTAATAAATTTCCTGAATTCAAAGTCGGTTAAGATATAGTCTATTATGGATCTCGTTCCCCTCCCCTCCCATATGTAGCAGTGAATAGCCGTATGCTTGAAGAATGTACTCATAACTGCTAAACCCATACTAGAACAAAAGTCCAGCAGATGCTTCCCATTCCTATTAGCTTGCATATCTCCCAACATTTACTAATCACCCTATAGTATCCTTCGGTTCTATTTCCAACTCTAACACCGAAATCGCCCATTAGCACAATCCTATCCTCGCTGGTATTTTTCTTTTTTTGCTAGTTCCTTTACGTCACACCGACACAGGTAGATCTTATGGCAACGATGGGACAGTAAAGCTAGGAATGGGAAGGAAGAGATCGTGGCCTTAATTAAAGTACAGCCCCAACCTTTGCCTGGTGTGAAAATGGGAAACCATGGAAAACCATCTTCAGGGCTGTCAACAGTGGGGTTCAAACCCACTATCTCCCGGATACGAGTTAACAGCTGCGCACTCCTAACCACATGGCCAACTCTCCCAGTATCCTCACTGTTGACCCAGACTATGATGTCACTCAATGCTTCATAAAACTTGTCAACATCCTCTTCTGCACCCTCACATGGTGAATACACTGAGACAATTCTCATCCTAATTCCTCCAACTGCCAAACTTACCCAATCACTTGCTCATTTACATGCCTAACCAAAACTATGTTGCGTGCAATAGTATTCCTGATAAACAGCCCTACCCCACACTCTCACCTTCCCTTTTTAACACCCGTCAAGTACACTTTATAAACTCTTATCTCTTCTTCATTATCCCCCCTTACCCAAATATCAGTTAGTCCTAGCCCATCCAGATGCATCTAGTTAATGACACAGCCAGTTCTACTTTCTTTCTTCCATAAGCTTCATTAATATTCACAGCTCCCCATCGAATTCCATTTTGTTCGCCAAACTGTTTCCAAGGAGCCCCTTGCCTGTTAAATGGGAATGGGACCCCATAACTCCCGTAGGTACAACGGTTTATTATTATTATTATTTATTTAGCACAAATCATACAGATTATATGGATGGCCTAGTGAAAAAGGGCAATCCCCATGTACATTAGTAGCTTCACAGACCTACTAAGCTAATATGTAAAATAATTACATTATTCACATATTTACATTCGTAAAGTAATTCATTCACTCGATGACATCTTCTCTCCCTTTCACTCCCATCCATGCACACACAGAGATTTACATCTTTTTACATGGTTGTAAATTGCGTTAGAGGCAAGGATTTTATTTTTGGTGGTAGCTCATTCCAGAGATGTGCGGAGCGGCCGTAGTGGTAAAAGGCGTTGCAGGCAAATGGAGGGACAAGATTAACGCCTCTGTGGGCAGAGCAAAAGGATAGGGAAAGGCGGTGAAACGGGTCAAAGTTAATGAATCCGGCGAGGGATTGTAGGAGGAAGATCAAGTCGGTTCTTTTGACAATGGTTTCTATTGTGGGGTTGTTAGCCGAATGAAGATGGGAACGGTAATTTATCAGCCTTTCCATCCGACTCTGTTCTTTCTGAAGTTTGTTTAGATTTGTGACTGTGGGGGCACTCCAGGCAGGAAAACCATAGGTTAGTATGGGTCTTACCGTACTGAGGTAGGCTGTTCATAGGACCCCTGATTTGAAGCCTTTTAGGGGCTTAATAAGAAATCCCATGACTTTTATCGATTTTTGCCTTACCTCCTTTGTCTGCAGGTTCTATTCCAAATCCTTAGAAATAATTAATCCTAAAAGTTTGATATTTGCACACTGCGGTAGTACATTCTTATTTAGTTCATATGTGTTCTCTATGCAGTTTCTTGATTTACTTATCCTAATATATTTTAATTTATTTATATTTATGCTTAGCCCATTCATGGAACACCATACAGATAAATTTTGTAGGTCTGATTGTAACTTTTGATTGTCTTCTATGTTCTTTATACTTTTATACAGAGCAGTGTCATGTGCCATGTGTGCGGTTACACATCCCGGAAGATCGAGCAAAAACACGACGTACAGCAGGGGACCGACTGTGTTCGACCTTCCAGGAAGGAGCTCATCCACATCAATAATCTGCCTTGTATACTAAGATGTAGTTTTAACAGAAGTCATTCATGCGGCACTTGGTCGAAGGCTTTGCTCCAATCAAGTGACAGGCGCTGGTTGATTCAAGTAACAATGCCAGTTATCAACGACTTTCATTAAGAGGGTTGCACAAGAATTCCCCGGGAGGAATCCATGCTGAGTATAGCCCATCCGGTCTCCTTCCCGTAAGAATTTTAACACGTTCCTTGTTACTAACCACTCTGTACTCCTACAAATGAGTGATGTTATTGCCACGGGCTTATAATTATCAATATTGTCTCTTCCTCTGCAAAAGGAGGGGGCTAATGCTTCAGCGCACTGCACTAAAATAATTGCAGGTATGTTGTCCGGCGCGGAAGCAGCATGTGGGCGAGTCTTTTGGAGACAGTTATTTACCTCGTACTCAGTGAAGTAAAAGTTGGAGAGGGAGAGGAGTGTTGGCCGAGTTGTGTTCGGGTATATATTTCTTGTTCCCTGGCTCATTAATGTTCCCTTCAAATTTCTCCCTGAGTGCTGTGGCAATGGCCTCGGGGGAGGTAACAGATGTTCCATTAGAATGCACTTGGTGTTTTCTATTCAAGAATTTCTACATGACTTTGCTGTTGCTTCTTATCTAATTTGAATATTTTTTTGTATTTTTCGTGGATGAGTTGCTTGATTGTGTTCCTCATGCATTTATATTTGCCCCACATAAGATTGCTTGTATCCTGTTTCCATTTCCTGTAGAGAGCATTCCTTTTGTGTATCATTTTGATTATTTCTTTTGTGATCCATGGAGAATTCTTCTTCGCACCAATTTTTACTTCAGGCACCGCTTTGTCAACAGAGTATAATATAATGGGGTGAGTAGATGTTTCCTGAGAAGGTATGATAGTAGTTCCAGTCAGCTTTTTTGTAGTTATAGACTTCTCTATTACACTCTTTTACTGGTGGTTTCTTGTATTTTAGGATGGCTGTAATGGCTAGGTGGTCAGAAAAGCCGGGGATGACTTGTGTCTTCAATACTGAGGATGGTAGGTTAGTAAGGAATAAATCTAGTGTGGAGCTAGAGGCTTTAGTTATACGGGTTAGTTCAGTAATTAACTGGTCAAGGAACAGGCCGTAGAATGCTGTAAGGTAAGTTTCTGCTAATGGGTTGATTAGAATAGGCGGGAGGTGAGGATGATTGTGCTGCCAGTCAACTTCCAAATTAAAACCCCAGTTATGTATATACTCTACCTTTCTATCGGTGTTGGATATTTTGCACACGGCTTACAGACTTAGTAATTCCTCACTGATGTCACTGGGGGACTTCGGAGATTGGTACATGGAACCTCAAAGTAACTTGCTTCCAGCTCATGTGAATTCCACCCATACAACTTCTGCCTTTGTTTCCAGCTGCTGGAGGCACACAGGGTTGAATTTGGGTTTCATCGCAATAAGTGTCCCTTCACCCGAGGCCCGTTCTTGCTTCTTGCCGCCATCTTGGGATTCATGAAGCAGGATGTTACCCTACTTACACATAGTCCAAGTGAGGATCTCTCCTCTAAAGGGTTAGGGACTTCAGCGGATTGTGTAGTCCTAACCACCTGAGCATAAGGAAGGCCATCACTCAGAATAAGTACGAGATGAACACTTCCATTCCATAGCAACTGGTATCCAACTCTCAGGACCACTTACTAGGCCACTCAGTTGTGATTACAGTAACCCACACCATAAACTATATAACTTTGGCCTCATGAGGTTCGAACCTACTATCTCCCGAATGTAAGCTGACAGCTATGTGATGCAAACCATAAGCTGCTAGCGCAGTGAAAAGTGTGTAGTATTGTGATTGAGAGCAAGAGTTGCTTGCAATATCCCAGAAGCCTGCAGCATAATGCCAATACCAGTACATCATATTCCATTGTTCAGTATACTAATGTGCTCTCATCTTGCCTGCTGCATTCCTATCAATGTCAAACAGGAAAACAGTATGTACTGTACATATTAATAAATGAGTCCCAGTCTAGCATTTATCTCAGGGTGTTGGGTTCATCTCTAAAAATCTTAAATCAAACTATATATTTTAATAAGACGCTCTAGTAATAGTAAAGGAGTAATGGGGCATACAAAATGTATAGGGGTAAGGGCTCATCCACATGACATCAAAGGGGCTGAGATGGCAGACCCCAAGATAGGATTGGGAAGATCATATTATCGATCAACATGAAAAATGTAATGGAACTGTTTCCTTTTCAAATGCACAAAGGAGCAACTTTTTAACTGAGTTCATGCAATGTTTGTTTCTGGGCTGAGCTGACAATAAATTTATTAATAAACCTTAAAATAAACATACAAAACCATATAACATCCATCCAATTTTTGAAACTCACAGCCTGACTTTCAATCCTGTTTATCATCATACCATTTCCTACTGTCCATCTCACAACATTATCAAGGTCATTTTACAGTTGCCCACAATCTTGTATTACTCTGTACAGAATAACATAATCTGCAAAAAGCTTTATCTCTAATTCCACTTGTTTACTCATCATTTATATAAGAAAACATAAACATCCAATAATACTGCCTTGAGGAATTACCCTCATAATTATTACAGGGTCGGATAGAGCTTCGCCTACCCTAATTATCTGAGTTCTATTTTCTAGAAATATAGCCATCCATTCAGTCACTCTTTTATCTAGTCCAATTCCACTCATTTTTGCCAGTAGTCTCCCATGATCTACCCTATCAAAAGCCTTGGATAGGTCTATAGCAATACAAACCATTTGACCTCCCGAGTCTAAACTACCTGCTATATCTTACTGGAATCCTACAAGTTGAGCCTGACTGGAGTAACCATTCCAAAACCTGAACTGCCTTCTATCAAACCAGTTACCAGTACTAATTTCACAAACATGTCTAATGTAATTAAAATGAAAGCTTTCCCAGAGTTTACAGTCAGCACTTGTCAAGCTGACTGATCTGTAATTATCTTATTTGTGTTCATTACACTTTTCTTTGTAGGCTGAGGCTTTGGTACATCTCCTTTATGCAAACTAATCAACTCAGTATTTCAGAAATGGTATTATATCCCAACCCACTGCCTTTATTATTTCCCCGAAAGTCTTATCATACCAGACGCTTTTCTATCTTTCAACATAACGTACGTATCTTTGTTATAATAGGTAAATTTCAAACACCAGTTTATACTGATCTGCATTTAGGGCAGTTGCGCAGGTGGCAGATTCCGTATCTGTTGTTTTCCTAGCCTTCTATTAATGATTTCAATGACATTGGAAATTTATTGAACATCTCCCTTGGTAAGTTATTCCAATCCCTAACTCCCCTACCTATAAATGAATATTTGCCCCAATTTGTCCTCAAAAATTCCAACTTATCTTCATATTGTGATCTTTTCTACTTTTAAAGATGCCACTCAAACTTATTCGTCTACCAATGTCATTCCACGTCATTTCTCCACTGACAGCTTGGAACACACCATTCATTGCAGGTTATAAATTCAATTTTTTGTCCGTATTGAAGATTTACTTGTGATACAAATTCTTATTAAAAAAAAAACCTAACCCCATGGCACCACAGCCCTTGAAGGGCCTTGGCCTACCAAGCGACCGCTGCCCAGCCCGAAGGCCTGCAGAGTACGAGGTGTCGTGTGGTCGGCACGACGAATCCTCTCGGCCGTTAAACTTGGCTTTCTAGACCGGGGCCGCTATCTCACCGTCAGATAGCTCCTCAATTCTAATCACGTAGGCTGAGTGGACCTCGAACCAGCCCTCAGGTCCAGGTAAAAATCCCTGACCTGGCCGGCAATCGAACCCGGGGCCTCCGGGTAAGAGGCAGGCACGCTACCCCTACACCACGGGGCAGGCACACAAATTCTTATAATTTTTATAAATAACACCTATTCAATACAATAATAATGTAATAAAAACGTACATATTTATTAAGTTGTTGACATTGTACATGTTTCGCTCCTTTTTCGTGAGCATCATCAGTTCGTATTGACAACATAAAATTAATGCCAATACATTTTGTACAAATGTTACTCCAGCAACATTGAGCACAAGTTAAATGTTCATATCATAGGCAATTATCAACTGTAGAAAATTTTTAATATAGTTAACGAAGTTTCAACGACAATCATACAAGTCAAGCAACATTAAATCAATACAATTAGCCAGATCTCAAAAGGTTTTTTATTAAAATAATTTTAAAGGATGTTCACCAGATGAGTTTCGTCAATAAAATGTTAGATAGTTTTTAGACAAATATATCTTAGAGATATAATTTTATTGTTATATGACTTGTAAAATATTAAAAGATGTGTCAATCAGCTTTACAAGCATAATTTAATTCCAATAGAATAGATTCATGATCTTATATAACCTTAAGTAAATGAAAATTGGCTCATGATGCTCACGAAAAAGGAGCGAAACATGTACCATAACAACAACTTAATAAATATGTAGCCTAGGTTTTTATTACGTTATTATTGTATTGAATAGGTGGTATTTAACAAAATTATAAGAATTTGTATCACATACCATTCAGTCGAGCAGCTCGTCTCCTTTCTCCCAGTTCTTCCCAACCCAAACTTTGCAACATTTTTGTAACGCTACTCTTTCGTCGGAAATCACCCTGAACAAATCGAGCTGCTTTTCTTTGGATTCTTTTCAGTTCTTGAATCAAGTAATCCTGATGGGGGTTCCATACACTGGAACCATACTCTAGTTGGGGTCTTACCAGAGACTTATAAGGGTGGCGCTTCCGCAAGCGGGCCGGCATTGGTAATCATTAGTAAAGATTGAAAAGGAACGTTTTACAATACCTGGAGTACCAGAGAGGAGAGATCCTTCCTATACGCTTGCTATAATCCCACCTTCCCGCCCCAAAAACTATTCTTTCTTTTATAAGACAACAGAAAGTAAGACAGCATGAAGGAAGAAATTGCCACCATTATCTTCACTCCCATTGGCCAGCTCCGATCAGCTGTGAAGAAGCCTATGTAACTTTTTCCCCGCTGGAGGTCGCATGGTCGGTCGCCACAGGGACACCACACCGCGCAAAATATAAACACTCGATCGTCAAGAAAAAAATGTAATTTAGTGGCTGTAACCTATCATTTTAAATCCAGGCCAAGCTCTGTCATGAGAACAGTGGCCCCCTTCGGGGGCCACACTCCCTTCGAGAGGCTCTTAACTATCGCCGCGGCGCATACTGCCCGCACGGCAAGAAAAAAGTTAATTTAGTGGTTGTAACCTATCGTCACATTTTCTCAACTCTTTATAAATCCAGGCCAAGCTCTGTCATGAGAACAGTGGCCCCCTTCGGGGGCCACACTCCCTTCGAGAGGCTCTTAACTATCGCCGCGGCGCATACTGCCCGCACGGCAAGAAAAAAGTTAATTTAGTGGTTGTAACCTACCGTCACTTTTCCTCAACAGTTGGTAACAGCACCACCCGCCGCCAAGCCTCCGTGCGTACAGCGAGCGGAGTGCGAGGCGCGCCATGCCCGGCCCGCTTGCGGAAGTTTTACCCTTATAAGCCCTCTCCTTTACATCCTTACTACAACCCCTAAACACCCTCATAACTATGTGCAGAGATCTGTATCCTTTATTTACAATCCCATTTATGTGATTACCCCAATGAAGATCTTTCGTTATATTTACACCCAGATACTTACAATTATCCCCAGAAGGAACATTCACCCCATCAACGCAGTAATTAAATCTCAGAGGACTTTTCCTATTTGTGAAACTCACAACATTTTAACCCCGTTTATCAACATACCATTGGCTACTGTCCATCTCACAACATTATCGAGGTCACTTTGCAGTTGCTTACATCTTGTGACTGGGTGAAATAATTATATATAAGGTTATATACAGAATAACATCATCCGCAAAAAGCCTTACCTCTGATTCCACTCCTTTACTCATATCATTTATATATATAAGAAAACATAAAGGTCCAATAATATTGACTTGAGGAATTCCCTTCGCCAGTATTAGTCACCTCCTCGACATGGACATGTTTGTTACATCCAACTATCTTAATATACTTCAGCCTTGTGAAAATATTTTAGTGAAAAAATAGAGCTTACCTTCCTTTATTTCTAAGGAGCTACCGTACGATGTTGTCTATTATGCAGATTGAGATCTGGAAGATTTTCATCAGTAAATGACACACTGTAACTTTATCGATAAGTTCGAGGTTCTGGACACATTGTAAAATGAAAGATTTAACATTCCTAATTAAAAGATGTCTTGGAAAAATAGAAATAAAATAACGCAACTGTACGAAGTATCACATATGTCAGATATGTACTATAGAAAGCAATTGAACATCAATAGCAAATAACAACAAGCACGCCACTTCGAAACCAAACCGAATAATTATTACATTAGTGATTAGCGTT
Organism: Anabrus simplex; assembly: GCF_040414725.1. Taxonomy (NCBI): domain Eukaryota; kingdom Metazoa; phylum Arthropoda; class Insecta; order Orthoptera; family Tettigoniidae; genus Anabrus; species Anabrus simplex. Next base: position 430,569,769 of record NC_090269.1, on the reverse strand, counting down.
TACGAGACAATTGCGGTGTTGTTCGTCTACACTTCTTCTTCTTCTTCTCCCTCCTCTATGTTGTTGTTGTTGTTTGTTGTTGTTGGTGTCTCTATTATTTCACCCAGTCACAAGAGGTATAATCGTGAAATGACACTGATAATGCATAACCACACGCAATTATATGCACGATGAAGGGCGCGAAAACATCACCAAGAGACAGAGGAAGTGCGCAGAATCGAACACAGTGGAAGCAGAAGTATGTAACCTTGTCACGATAGAAAATACTGAAGTTTACAAAGCAATATGAGCATCATCCAGATATTGATTGATAACGTGTATTATGGCAGGAGACATATCAGTAAGCAAACAAGAGACGTTGAAGGGGTGAATTTTATGGAGACTGACAAGACGAGAAAGAAAAGCAAGCCGAAAGGAATCAAACACAGGGCATTGAAAGAATAAATGATTTGCATCAGCATTCTGTGTACCACATATACAGGAGGAATGGGTGGAGAGGTGAATTCGATATTTGTATATAGGAGTTGGGGCATGATTAAAAAGCGAAGGTGAATAATGTTTGTAATATGACGGCGAGAATAATTACCCTTCAGATACCAAGGGTGGGGTGTAATAAAAGGCTGGATATTGTAGTAAAAGCGACTTTTATAAGAGCCAGAATGATTCCAATCCTCTTGCCACTGACGATAGGCAGAATTTTTAAGAAGAGGGTAAAAATCGGGCAGAGGAACGGCAAGTTGAAGTTGGAAATTCTCTTCAAGAGCGGCTCGCTTAGCGAACAAATCAGCGTGTTCATTCCAATAGCTACCCATATGACTAGGGACACAAATAAAGGTGAGAACAACCCTAGATTGATGCAGGGTATAAATAAGACTTTCAACATGATACAAATATCAATTGAGAGAGAAATGAGAGGACATTAACGATTGGACGGCGCTGAGAGAATCCATATAAATAGCGCCTTTAGGTATCGAATGATAAGTGCTTGGAAAATAGCAAAGAGTTCCGCAGTGTAAATAGAAAATTCACTAGGTAAACGATAGAGTTCAGCAACATGCGTATTGGCAATAAAGAACGCCGCTCCAACGAAGAACTCGAAATAGTGGAAGAAAACAAGATGCAGGGGAGACAATGATAGAAGGTACGAAAAATAAACAGTCAAAATTAACTGAATAAAATGGAGTAGCAAGAGTGCGTAAGATAGAATTTTTATAAAAGAGGAGAACTTGATAGGCAGGCCTCTTGCACGGCGAGCTTGCGATAGAAGGGAGTAGTCATTTAATAACTGTAATTTGGGAAGCAAACTGTGTTGAGCGACGGCAAAGCGACTAAATAAATATTTGGATGTTATCATTTTACGACGAATTGGATGAGGGAGCTCACCGGTCTCAACAAGAGCATTACTAGGGGTGGACGTCAAGGCTCCAGCAAAAATTATCAGAGCTTTAAATTGTATACCGTAGTGTTTAACTGGTTAACACTTCAGTGGTCGCGCAGATGACAATAGTGATCCAGCCGTTTAGTTTTTTCGCTCCTGTTTTTTGGTTTGATTGTTGACCTTGAGCTTCTGTGTACCTACCTCGCGCGATAACGCAGTAGTCTGCTAACCTTGACTGATGGTTCTTGCGTTATAAAGCAATTTATTCTTGTGTAGGCCTATCACTACTGTGATCCGTGCGACCACTAGTGTAAATTTTGGCTTTGTTTGTTTTCTTATTACGGTATCTAATCTCAGTTCATATGCATATATCTACTCCGTTTTATGAGTTTGTATTAATTCTTGGTATATAAGTACAAAATGGATTACTATGAGAATATAAATCGATGGCTGAATGAACCATGCAGTGAGGTATCTCAAAAACATTATGGAGACAGTGTGAGACAAATCAAAATATCCGATAATTTTTCAGGTATTTCTTATAAATGCATGCATAATTATATGATATTGTACATAAAATAAAGTTCGTTTCACAATGCATAATCATATTCGTCAATAAATAGCATAAATATCACAAAAAATGTATGGACCACAATTGTAATCCGCGCGACCACCGGAGTGTTAAGAGAAGAATCAGAGGCTGTATCTACAACTTGCGCACAGTAGTCGAGTCTAGAGCGGATAGTAGCCGAGTATGACAACTGAGCTGTGCCCGGATCAGCACCCCATGATTGTCTCGTAACCGAATGGAGAATTTTAATATACGCATCAGAGGAATTATGTAACCAATTGTTATGATGTTTCCAAGATAAAGAGTGGTCTAAAAGAACGCCGAGGTATTTATGAAAGGAAAAAAAGGGAATTACATGTGAATTGAAAACAAGTGGCTCAGAATTAAATCTACGCTTAGAAGTAAAAAGAATACCGCAGCATTTAGAGGTGGAAAGTTGAAGGCCATGGAATGTAAGCCACTTAATTACTTGTTCCATTAGCTGATATAGATGGTGACGACACACATCTACGTCACTGTGAGAATAATACATGACAACATCATCAGCATATGAGAGAATGCGAGCTTTTTGTGTAACCAAGTGTTCAAGATTAATACGGAGAACAAAAGACCACTTAAAATATCCCATTGAGGAACGCCAACAAACGATTGATTAGAAGTGAGGGAAGAATGGGCGATTTTAAGTGATAGTTTCCGATAGATGAACAAATTAGGCAGAATATGGATAAAATGAGCAGAAAAACTTTCCTGCGCAAGATTTTCTCAGAGAAGCTGATGGGGTATGAAGTCAAAGGCACCGCGTATGTCCAAAAAATTTGCAATGGTACTTTCCTTGCATTCTGAGCACAACGACCTTTAAAATATGCGAATTGATATTTGGGAACTAAGTTATAATATCCAAGGTACCACAGGAGACGTTGAAGAAGTATTTTAAAAAAGTCTTTCGGATACTCGAACCAAGGACAATCTCTCTAAAGCTGTTAGCATCCGTGGAAAGTTGACGGCGTTTAAGGATGGGCACCAAAAAATTCATTCCAAGAGGTGGGAACAGAAATAGTGAGAAGAATGTTATTATAGAGAGCTAGTAATGCCTGTTTAGCACGCAGGGGAAGGATGCGGAGCATGTCATATGACATGTAATCAGGGCCTGGAGACGAACTCCTTGCCTTGCATAAGCTGCCCTCAAGTTCAGGGAGTTGTATGGGTTGAAGAAATACAGAAAATCGACAAGGGAAAAGAGACATGGGAATATTCATATCGGGCACAACACAATCGGGAGTAAGCGAATTGAGATAGATAGTATATGTGGAAGGGTAACAGAGGGCGGAATGTGTTGTGAGCGAATTGCACTCCATAACTGAGAAGATGAAATCTGAGCGTTTAAGGAGGAAATGAAGAATAGCCATGCGGCACGGCGCTTAGAAAGAAAAACTCGTCTAGAATATGCAGTATGTTGTTTAAGACGGGAATAATGATGGGGCTAATGTTTTCCGATATATCCAAAATAAGCGGCGTCGTTTGAGCACAAGATTTTGGCACTCGGAATCCCACCATCGCAAACAGGAATAGAGGCGAGCGGGGAGTAGGGAGACCCGTTTATAGGGATGGTAAAGATCAAGATAATCTTGTATAATTCGAAATAAAGTAGAAATGGGCAAAATATTATCTGAAATAATATCAAGACGTTGAGTAATATAAGAGATGAAGGATACTCGATCAACATTACGGAGAAAGTGAACAATACTGACACAGGTAGTAGGAGAAGGAGAGCGAGGATAACGACCAAGACCATACGTAAGGATAGTAGAGAAATGGTCGCTGGCATGTGTATCAGATAGGCGATGCCAAGTTACAACCGAAGCCATAGCGGTACGACATAATGATACATCGACGGCACTTTGAGGGGAGCCGGGACGGGTGATGCGAGTGTGGGAACCATCATTTAAAATGACAAAGTCATGCGACTGAGGTGCAGCGAGGAAATAAGGACCCTTGGAAGTATTTAAAATACTTCCACATACAGAATGTTGAATAATGAAGTTACCTAATAGGAAAAGTTCATTATTAGAAGAAAATTGCTGTAAGAATCGATACCATTGAATATGAGAAATATAAAAATCTGGAGGACAGTAAAGGTTAATAATGGAAAGACGGTTATAGGAGATACCGATTACAAAGGTATGTGGTATACAATATGAGATATGAAGACGTTGATATGATAAACTATGGTGAATAAATAAAGCGACATCACCAAAGCCGACACCGTCGCAACACTCGACATTACAGCCTTTTAAATAAAACTCAGAGGAGGGGATAAACACAGTCTCCTGTATTGCTATGATTAAAGGGGTAGTTTCTGTTAACAAGAGCTGTAATTCATATCTTTTATGAATAATACTCCTAGCATTCTACTGCAGGATTCGTAACATCTAGAGAGAACATAGTATGAACACAATCACGGAGTTGATAAAGCGTATTTGTAACATGGGGCTGATCCCCTAATAATTGAATAAGTTGAATGAGTAGTTGTTGAATACCATGCTGGAGATGAACCTTTTGGCGTAGCACAGGGGAATTAGATGATTGAGGAGGAATAGGAGGGGGACACCGAGAATTTCGGGACCTAGACGGAATAGGGGACGGGGAGGATGAAGAAGATGTAGATGGAAAGACCGACGTATGTGGGGGCACAGGAATGGGTCTAATGAGAATGAGATACCCGGGCTCATCGAAACCAGGTGGAGGAAGAGGACGGGACGCTTTCATAACCACCTGTGTAAATTTACGTTTCCTGGGGGTTTCAACTGGGGAAGAGGAGCGATTAGAACGGAGAGGTGGGAAAATATGGGAATTAGTAGACAGATCAAATTGTGCCGAAGGCATTCTAGCAGATGCTTCAGGAAAGGAAAGATTTTGTGTACACATAAGTTTTTTGATAGCAGTTTGTTGTTGATGTGCGGGACGGTTTGATGAACCAGTATAGCGTTCCTGTTGACAGTGAACACATCGGCGAATGTTTTCCTGACACTCAAATGTAAGAAGATGCAACGAGCAACAACCACATCGGGGTGATTTTGCCTGAGAGTTTTTGATCGTATCACCATATCGCTGGCATTTGGAGCTATTTTCGGAGAGAATATGAAAGGGTGAACTTCCAAATGCACCAGAAACAGCTATACATGTGGGAGGTTCTGAGAGCGCAAAACAATCTTAATTGATCCAGTAGGAACACAGGACACTCTACTCGGTTCCACAATCTTACGGTTAAGTCTCTGTACCGATTTGACCCGAACAGAAATTTGAGATATTTAAGGATGTCAGAATCAGAAACGTTCTTTTCCACACCGCGTAAAATTCCAACGCGGAAGATATTTCAGCTGAGAATATACGCTTTGTGAGAATGTGTTTCAATCATCGAATGGCGTAAAAAGGAATTAGCTTGAATCGTGGAACTAAATTCCACCTGTAATCCATTTCGTCCTTTGGGGGTTATACCTTTCACAAAAATATTATCATAGAACAATCGCCCAGGCGCCATTGGATGTAATCCACCAAAATTTTTAGACCTAGTCGATTCTACAAAGACATTGAAAGGACCAAAATGAGCTTGTTGATAAACCTCCAATTCCACAGGATGGGGGGGGGGGGAGGTGGCGGAGTGTCATTAGACTGTTGAGGTGTCAATGGTGGCTGTAACGAATTCAAATTGGAATTGAAATTAATCAAATCAGTTTGCATAGACACAGTTTCTTTATGATCGACATTTCCATTAGAAGACGGATCAGGTGCCTCATCTCCTCCACTATTGGTATCCATCGTCGAAGCTTACACGGACACACACTCACACAAATCTCACACACCACTTTTCACTGACAGCAAACACCAGACTCCAAGTAAAGAACGACACGTTCCGTACGAGACACGCGGACGGACTGATGGGCTACAGATAATACTTCTTCGATATTGAGTGGGCTCGTTCTATATTTCTTCCATTAGGGCGACCTTTTTATCTTGTTATAAGTTAAGTTTAGAAATGTAAACGAATTACACACTGGAGGAATTACGTTCTTCTCAGAGTTTATACACACGGATATGAAATAAATGATATTACTTAAAAGTAACCTGTTCTTTCTGCTTCATATTATGGCAACTTAAAATTGTAAATTATAAGATTAGCTTGATCAAGTAAATGATTGATTACATTAATTATTACAGTAGTAGGTTGATTTAATAGACAAGAGTCTTGATGAAAATGGAATGTGTAAATTAATTTATGAATAATTCTTTTAGCAGGAAGTTCAAATAATTTACAATGAAAAAAGATACGATTTTCGTCACTCTCAATATCACCACATATACTGTACACGAAGAGGGGTCTTGAAGATGAAATCGTTGTTTATATTTTGGAGCTAGTGCATGATTAAATCTCAAGCGTATGATATTTGTTATACAGTATATCTTCGTGTATAAGTACATGTGCAGACATGGGATTGAATATTATAATCATGTTTTCTTTTTTCTGGATGAGGATTGCCAATAATCATTCCACTGCTGATGGTTGTGTTGTTTAATTAAATGTAGAAAGTAATTAAAAGGTGCAGCAATATTAATTACAGATTCTTTACCTAAAATCGCTTTTTACGCTAATTGGTCTGGTTTTATATTGCCTATTATACCGGTATGGCCAGGGATGAAAACTATGGTAATATAATGATCACTCTTTTCCAACTCATATAATCAATTTTTGACGTTCTAAACATGCCAATTTATGGCTTTGTTGATAGACGTTAGCGACTGCAGGGCGCAATTAACGAGTCGGTGTAAATTTTTACCTTTTTAGATGGGCATCTTAAATATATAAAACTGCCTGCCTAATGGCAAAAATTTCTACCGTAAAAATTGACAATGACGAGGGTAATGGAAACTTATGTGAACTGTTGGGAAGTTGGGAATATAGAAGGCAGATCCTACCCCCAGTCTTATTTTTTGAGCCATCTTTATAAATTCCAAGACCAATATCTATATGAAACAAACGAATATGCTTCTTGGGTGCTATGACAGAAAGATTTCTATTAATAATGTTATGGAACGATTGTATATTTGGTAAAATGATCTTCGGTTTATGACTTTTTTCTATTTGCTTTACGTCGCACCGACACAGATAGGTCTTATGGCGACGATGGGCTAGGATAATTAATGTTATTTGTTTTACGTCCCACTAACTACGGTTTTTGGAGACGCCGAGGTGCCGGAATTTAGTTCAGCAGGAGTTCTTTTACGTGCTCGTAAATCTACCGACACGAGGCTGACGTATTTGAGCACCTTCAAATACTACCGGACTGAGCCAGGATCGAACCTGCCAAGTTGGCCTCAGAAGGCCAGCGCCTCAACCGTCTGAGCCACTCAGCCCTGCTAGGCTAGGATAGGCCTAGAATTGGAAAAGCAGCGGTCTTGGCATTAACTAAGGTGCAGCCCCAACATTTGCTTGGTCTGAAAATCGTAAACTTCGGAAAACAATTTTTAGGGCTGCCGACAGTGGGATTCGAACCCACTATCTCCCGGATGCAAGCTCACAGCCGTGTGTGTGTGTGTTTCGAGAAAAAAGAGTAACGTGTATCAGTGTTCTAGTTGTGTTGCAATTACTAAGCGAGTGACCCGAGTGAGTTCGCTACGCAGTGTGCTTTCTTGATTTTCGTATGACATATATCAGTGTACTTGCAATTACTAAGCGTCTTAGCAGTGTGATGAACGAGTTAGCTACGCGGTATAGATTTTTTAATTTTCGTACTAAGCAAATCATTTGAAGTGTTGCCGAGTTAGCTATGCGATATGTGCACAGTGTGTTTTTGATTTTCATACTAGGCAAGTGATAGGCGAGATAGCTCTGCGATATGTGCACAGTGTGTGTTTTTGATTTTTACACTAGGTAAATCATTGAAGTTGTACTTTTGCTCTGAACACATCAAACAATGTTCTTACAGTGTTCGATTCTAGTCTTGCTATGTTTCAATCTAATTTTCTTAGAACAAAGGTATCCCCTAACATGTTGTATCGGATCACATGTCAAGGTTAACGACATCCAGTGCAGTGTTCGATTCTAGTCTTGTTATGTTTCAATCTGATCTTCTTAGAACAAAGGTATCCCCTAACATGTTGTACAGTGTTCGGTTCTAATTGTTTAGTGATCTGAACACATCAATCAATGTTCTGATCACATGTTGTATCGAGTGCAGTGTTCAATTCTAGTCTTGTTATGTTTCAATCTGATCTTCTTAGAACAAAGGTATCCCCTAACATGTTGTACAGTGTTCGGTTCTAGTCTTGTTATGTTTCAATCTAATTTTCTTAGAACAAAGGTATCCCCTGACATGTTGTACAGTGTTCGGTTCTACTTGTGTAGTGATCTGAACACATCGATCAATGTTCTGATCACATGTTAAGGTTAACGACATCGAGTGTAGTGTTCGATTCTAGTCTAGTTATTTTACAATCTAATTTTCTTAGAACAAAGGTATCCTCTAACATGCTGTACAGTGTTTGGTTCTACTTGTTTAGTGATCTGAACACATCAATCAATGTTCTGATCACATGTTAAGGTTAACGACATCGAGTGCAGTGTTCGATTCTAGTCTTGTTATGTTTCAATCTAATTTTCTTAGAACAAAGGTATCCCCTAACATGTTGTATCGAGTACAGTGTTCGGTTCTACTTGTTTAGTGATCTGAACACATCAATCAATGTTCTGATCACATGTTGTATCGAGTTCAGTGTTCAATTCTAGTCTTGTTATGTTTCAATCTGATCTTCTTAGAACAAAGGTATCCCCTAACATGTTGTATCGAGTACAGTGTTCGGTTCTACTTCTTTAGTGATCTGAACACATCAGTCAATGTTCTGATCACATGTTAAGGTTAACGACATCGAGTGCTGTGTTCAATTCTAGTCTTGTTATGTTTCAATCTGATCTTCTTAGAACAAAGATATCCCCTAACATGTTGTACAGCGTTCGATTCTACTTATGTAGTGTTCTTAACACACCAGACAATGTTTTAATCATATGTTGAAGTTAACGACATCGAGTGCAGTGTTCGATTCAAGTCTTGTTATGTTTCTTTCGTAATCCGCAAGTGTAAACATGCATATCGCTGCACACTCTTGCCTTCGCGATGGGTGTTCGATAAAGTTATGCCTTGACAGAGGAGGAGGAGGAGGAGGAAGAGCAGGAGGTAGAGGAGGTGTCATATAATCTCCTTCAAGATAGTAGATGAGAGGTTAGGTTAGCGAATGCACTAATGTTTAATGATGATAGCTAACGGAATTTCAAATTATCCGTCACCACAATTCAAAGGGATAGCAGCACGGTGCTCTGTTGATTAAAGATGGCATCTAGATAGAATTTCAAATTGCCGTCACCACATGTTAAATGTATGTAGCTAGAGATAGCAGCACGATGCTCTGTTGAATAAAGATGGCGGATGATAGCTAACGGAAGGTTTTTTATTTTCAAATTATCCGCCACCACATGTTAAATGTATGTAGCTAAAGATGGCAGTACGAAGCTTTGTTGATTAAAGATGACGGATGACAAGTAACAGAACTTTTCAAATTGCCCGCTACTACAGAGAGCAGCGGCGCTCTGTAGATTAAAGATGGTGGATGACAGCTGACGAAATTACCCGCATGATAGCAGCACAGTGCTCTATTGATTAAAGATGGCGGATGATAGCTGTCAAATAGCACGTGGCTTTGTTTACTATACAAGAGCACATAGAATTCGCCGCCACCACATTTCAAAGGTATCTAGCTAAAGATGGCAGCACGGTGCTGTCTTGATTAAAGATGGCGGATGACAGCTGTCAAAAAGCACGTAGAATTTGCCACCGGCATAAAGAGGGCAGCACGGTGCTCTCTGGCGGTTGACAGCTGTCAGAAAAGCACATGGGTTTGTTTCCAAACAAGAGCGTGTAGAATTTACCACCACCACATAGAGGGCAGCACGGTGCTCTCTAGATTAAAGATGGCGGATGATAGCTGACAAAAAAGCGCATAGGTTTGTTTCCAAACAGGAGCATAAAGAAATTTACAAATTGCTGCCACTACATTTCAAAGGTATCTAGCTAAAGAGTGCAGCACTGAGGTTTGCAATGCAAGATGGCGGATGACAGCTGTGACGTACCACATTTCAAAGGTAAGTAGCTAAAGAGGGCAGCACGGTGCTCTCTGGATTAAAGATAGCGGTTGACAGCTGCACGTGGCTTTGTTTCCAAACAAGAGCACGTGGAATTTGCCGCCACTACATTTCAAAGGTATCTAGCTAAAGAGTGCAGCACTGAGGTTTGCGATGCAAGATGGCGGATGACAGCTGTGACGTACCACATTTCAAAGGTAAGTAGCTAAAGAGGGCAGCACGGTGCTCTATGGATTAAAGATGGCGGATGACAGCTGTCAAAAAAGCACGTGGCTTTGTTTCCAAACAAGAGCATAAAGAATTTGCCGCCACTACATTTCAAAGGTATCTAGCTAAAGAGTGCAGCACTGAGGTTTCGGATGCAAGATGGCGGATGACTGCTGTGACGTACCATATTTCAAAGGTAAGTAGCTAAAGAGGGCAGCACGATGCTCTCTGGATTAAAGATGGCGGATGACAGCTGCACGTGGATTTGTTTATCTCACGCTAGTGAGGTTAAGTTGGTAGCACTAAGGTTTAGACCCACCAAGATGGCACCACTGCCGATGACAGGTGACGAATTTTACATCTACTACGATAAAGAGGGCAGCACAGTGCTCTGTGGTTTAAAGATGGCGGATGACAGCTGTCAAAAAAGCACGTGGTTGTCAAGAAGCACGTGGCTTTGTTTACCACGCGTTAGTTAGGTTAAGTTGGTACTACTGACGTTTAGGCCCGTCAAGATGGCAGTACTGAGGTTAGTGATGCGTTGTTGTCTGTCAAAAGCACGTGGCTGTCAAAAAACACGTGGCTTTGTTTACCTCGCGCTAGTTAGGTTAAGTTGGCACTACTGAGGTTTAGGCCCGTCAAGATGGCAGCAGTGAGGTTAGCGATGCGCTGTTGTCGATGACAGCTGTCAAAAAGCACTTGGCTTTGTTTACATTTTCAAATATCGCACCAAAATTCAAATTTCCCGCCAAAATTCAAATTTCCCGCCAAAATTCAAATTTCCCGTGGGTGGTGGAGGGAGCCCGGAGGAGGTGGTGGCCGCAGAACCATCCAATTATACTACTATTATATACTATGGATCTAAAATCTAAAATTACAGAAAGTACAGGATTACACACAATTACAACAGTGAGTTACGAATATGCACAATAAAATGCAGTCCACCTCGATCGGAGGTTCGTACGCTCTTGAATAATACCCCACTGATTCAATCAGTCCATTTTATATCATTCGTTCAATACGTTGACGAATTAGGAGTCAGATAATCAAGGATAACATCGTCACGTACTCAAGAGGACTCGGATTCTGTTTCGTTCCATCCTCAAGGAGCTACAGAAATTTTTCCTTCCTTTCTCTTATTTATTTTTATTTTCCCTGAAAAGGAAAAGCTTTAGAACACTGGTAATAGCTCAACAAGCAAGATAAACATATGTTAGCATCAAAGATATAATGGGATAGACATAAGGTTTTACGTGCATCGTTGATGGTAAGGCTTCGGTAAAGACACATGAGCCTTGGATACCCTCTTACTCATAAGATCCTCCACTACAACAGTAACAGGTTCTAGAAATTTCACAATTCTCTTGGGATTGAACAATTTTTGCAAAATTTTGCCGCGATTTGGTTCACTGCCGAACGGATGGGAAATATTTTTACCACGACCATATCTCCAGCTTCGAGGGTGATTTTTTTCCTCCCTATGTTGAATCTTTTTGCAACACGGTCGCGGGCTCTGGTCAGGTGTGCGACGACTTCCTTTCATTTTTGCCTCGACATTCATGTTCCTTGCCGACTCGGACAGATATCCAATGTCCCACTTCAACTGGAGCGGATCAGCAAGACTTCTCCCTAGGAACAAATCAGGTGGTGTGTGGTGGTGAGATTCATTCACAGCGTTGTTGAAGGCTAAAACAAAAAATGCCAAATTATCATCCCAATTGCTTCAATATTTATGTTTGCGGCATCGTAAGGTGCTGGACTCTGAATTACTATTTATAAATCTTCTAGTGTATATTTTTTGTACATGTTCCCTGTCTTTTTCGTAATGGAGTTTATTGTTTTCTGAAATAACATTTGGTGTCAGAGAATAAAATCCCGCAAGTCTAACTCGAATAAATTTGTTGCTTATAGGCACAGTCAGTCTCTTTTCTAGGATAGATGTATCCCCACTCAGCTTAAATAATCTGTTCATTTATAGACAAATAAATGAAGACTGACTGGCAACCAGAAAGGAGACTTCCCGAGAAAAAACATAGACATAGATAACTTTTGCCGAATTCTATTCGTTGTGCCATCATTAGGCCAAGCGGATGTGGGAAAACAACGCTTATGATAGATAACTACCTCCTAGCTGATAAATACGGTCATTCGATAGCTACATTAATCGATAATAATGAAGATGCTACACATTTAGATGAGTGCAAAGATTGTTCCGTAGTTTTATTTGACGACTTCATTCTAGAAAATCAGGACATCGTTAGGAAATATTTTACTAAGGGAAGATACATGGGTATTGACTTCTTTTATTTCGCTCAAATTTACTCTAGAATTACTAAACAGCTGGTGAGAGATAACTTGAACATTTTAAGTATATTCAGACTAGACAATACCAACTTAAATCACGTATACCATGAAAAAGTCGGTGGAGACATGAAACTTGATAAATTTAAACATATGTGCAGTAACACTTGGAATCAGCATGATTTTGGATTTGTAACTATAGACTTGACTCGTAAGGCACACGATGACAGATACTGAAATACGATTCAAACACTCATGTAAACAACAGTCTGTTTTTCCGACAAATAATTGCTAGCACCTTATGAGTCGGTGGTTGATAACCAGCCAAAGACAGAGAAGAAGAAGCAAATGAAACAAACAACAGAAGATTCTGTATCAGCAGTTCAGCAAGCAAATAAAAATGTGCGGTCTGATAAACATGCTGTACTGGCTAATGAAATTAGTCAGTATCCCCTCTCGTAATATTTAGTGTGGTGACGTTAAAAGTAAATGTGTCGTGTTTTGTGTGCGGACATACAGAATCCCTATGAAGAGTCGCTTAAGGTATATCACACAGATAAGATTAACCTGTAGGCCACGTACAATGAATTCTGTGAGTAATATTTTAAACAGACCTTTTTCTCAACTGTCCCTAACGGAAAAGACTGAGATAAAGGCACTCGGTCGACCAACGCCTCATTTCCAACTAGAGCAAGTAGGACAATCAAAAGGGCGTGAATATCGGCGTAGATTCGAGCCAGGGGTGTATACAGAATACGAGTGGTTGTGATTCAAGGAATGGGTTTTTCTGTTTTCCGTGCATGTTATTCGGACATGACGTGACGTGAACGAAAACCGGAGCAACAGATCTCAAACACTTGAAAGGAAAATTAAAAAAAAACACGAAAGTTCCTCCCAACATATCAATTCATGCATGGAATTAGCTGTGATAGTGAATTTAATATAGTGACTCAACTGGATTCTGCTTATCGCCAATCCATTAACAAACACAATGATCAGGTTAGGAAAAATAGGCACATATTATGCAGAATTATTCAGAGCATACAATTCTGTGGTGTATTTGAAGTGGCACTCCGTGGCCATGATGACACAGAAAATTCTCTAAATCCTGAAATTTTCAATGGTCTCATTAATTTTACGGCTGAAATAGACGTTGCTATGAAAGAACACCTGGCCAAAGTCTCTATATATACATGTATTCCAAAGACCATTCAGAACGAGCTTCTTGACTGTATGTTGAAAGTGTGCATGGAACAAATTTCTTCAGAAATTGGGAATTCCAATTCGCTGCAATAGAGGCAGATGAAACAACGGATGTTTCAAACAAATGCCAATTGGTACTTGTTTTTCGATATGCATTAGAGGGTCACCTCCATGAAAGATTCTGGGGGTTCATGAATCCAACCGACAGGACAGCGGATGGATTATTCAATGTCTGTTAGAGCAAATTAATCCCATATTAAAGGAAACACCACATAAACTTATTTGTCAGAGTTATGACGGAGCCAGCGTAATGAGCGGAAGGACAGGGGGTGTGCAGGCGAGATTGAAAGTACACTACGCTTATGCACATTTCATTCATTGTTATGGACACCAGCTATATTTAACAATGTAGAAGGCTTGTTCGTACAATCCCCAAGTCAAATTATTTTTCTGTAACCTGTCCGCAATTCCAACTTTTTTCCAACTCGTCTCACAGAAGTGACCTCTTGAATGAAATAATGAAGACTAGACTCCCTCGGACAATCACTATTCGCTGGAACTACGACAGTTTTGGTAAATATAGTTTATGAGAATAGAGATAAACTGATTGAGTGCTTTCGTAGAATAGAAGCTGAAGGTAAAACGTCTATTAGCGTCAATGAAGCCAGTTGACTGCGACGTGCTCTCGAGGATACCATATTCATGTTCTGGTTGTCTATTTTTCACAAATTAATGCCGCATGTTGACATTTTGTACAATCAGCTACAAAAAAGGGAAACAGATTCAGTCCAAATAAAAAAGGCAATTTCTGACTTCACAAAGTGCATAACACAACAACGTGAAGAAACAGATACAATTTCATGTGATCTCACGGACTACAATAATTCCGATAAAAGACGTAGATTAAGTGACGTGAGGAAACAGATACAATTTCATGTGATCTCACGGACTACCGTACAATAATTCCAATAAAAGACGTAGATTAAGTGACACAAGGTCCATTGCAGTGCAAGAAGTATGTGACGTTGTAATGAATCAGGTGCAAGATAGGTTTGTATTTACTGGGTATATTGGAGCTGCAACACGACTGTACTCCGATTCATTTGACAAATTCTCTATAAACTTTCCACAAAATGTATTAAATTCTACAGTGTTACATTATCCAATGTTGCAGAAAGAAAGGCTAAAGGCGGAATTAGAGGTGATTTATAAACGGACAGATTTCAGGCAAGTCAAAGGAGCTCTATCACTCCTCGCTTTTATTTTAGAAAATAATCTGAAATCAACGTTCAAAGAAACGGTAACGCTTCTCAGGGTAATTGTGACAACATCCGTACCCACAGCCGAAGCAGAGCGCTGTTTTTCGACACTGGCTCGTATTAAGACATTTCTACGCAACACAATGACCGAAGAACGACTGTCTGCTCTGGCAATGATTTCTATTGCGAAAGACTTAATTTACCATATGCCTCACTTTGACGATAAAGTCATTTCTAAGTTTGTGAATTTAAGGCATAAAAGAATGGAATTCGTGCTCAAATAAAGGGATAACACTGCGGTCGTTGAACAAGGCCCTACCGTATTCTTCATTTGTATGTCCAGGGCGAGTAGACAGTACCTACTTCATTCGTCCTGTAGACTCAGCAGTAGGCCTATCAGTTGGTACAGTAATTTGAATGGACTTCTGGATTACAAGGCCATCCAACGGTAGTTCCATAATGTATACAGCATTGTGAAGGTACTTCAGATAGACTTCAGTGGCAGTAGGTACACTGAAATAGTTCAAGAAACATTAGTGACAGTAGGTACTGTACATTTAAGTAGTTCAAGATACGTCAGTGAGAGTAGGTGCTGTACATTTAAATAGTTGAAGATACTTTAGTGACAGGAGGTGCTGTACATTTCAATAGTTCAAGATACTTTAGTGACAGGAGGTGCTGTACATTTAAATAGTTCAAGATACTTTAGTGACAGGAGGTGCTGTACATTTAAATAGTTCAAGATACTTTAGTGACAGTAGGTATTGTACATTTAAATAGTTCGAGACACGTTAGTGACAAGTAGTATAATTGGACAGTTCGGCGGCCACCACCACCACCGGGCTCCCAGTGGCCTCCTCCACCACCACCACAGCCAGAGGCCTTTCAGAGGCCTCCTCCACCACCACCACAGCCAGAGGCCTCCCAGAGGTCTCCTCCACCACCCGCGGGAAATTTTAATTTGTAAACAAAGCCACGTGCTTTTTGACAGCCACGTGCTTTTTGACAGCTGTATCCGCCATCTTTAAACCACAGAGCACTGTGCTGCCCTCTTTATCGTAGTAGCTGCAAATTCGTCACCTGTCATCGGCAGTGCTGCCATCTTGGCGGGCCTAAACCTTAGTGCTACCAACTTAACCTCACTAGCGTGAGATAAACAAAGCCACGTGAATTTGTTTGACAGCTGTCACCCGCCATCTTTAAACTACAGAGCTCCGGGCTCTGTGGTACGTCACAGCTGTCATCCGCCATCTTGCATCGCAAACCTCAGTGCTGTACTCTTTAGCTAGATACCTTTGAAATGTAGTAGCGGTAATTTGAGAAGTTCTTTATGCTCTTGTTTGTAAACAAATCCACGTGCAGCTGCCATCCGCCATCTTTAATCCATAGAGCACCGTGCTGCCCTCTTTAGCTACTTACCTTTGAAATGTGGTACGTCACAGCTGTCATCCGCCATCTTGCATCGCAAACCTTAGTGCTGCACTCTTTAGCTAGATACCTTTGAAATGTAGTGGCGGTAACTTGAGAAATTCTTTATGCTCTTGTTTGTAAACAAATCCACGTGCAGCTGTCATCCGCCATCTTTAATCCAGAGAGCACCGTGCTGCCCTCTTTAGCTACTTACCTTTGAAATGTGGTACGTCACAGCTGTCATCCGCCATCTTGCATCGCAAACCTCAGTGCTGCACTCTTTAGCTAGATACCTTTGAAATGTAGTGGCGGCAATTTGTAAAATTATTTATGCTCTTGTTTGGAAACAAACATATGCGCTTTTTTTGACAGCTATCATCCGCCATCTTTAATCCAGAGAGCACCGTGCTGCCCTCTATGTGGGGGTGGTAAATTCTACGCGCTCTTGTTTGGAAACAAACCCATGTGCTTTTCTGACAGCTGTCAACCGCCAGAGAGCACCGTGCTGCCCTCTTTGTGCCGGTGGCAAATTCCACGTGCTTTTTGACAGCTGTCATCCGCCATCTTGCATCACAAACCTCAGTGCTGTACTCTTTAGCTAGATAACTCTGAAATGTGGTGGCGGCAAATTCTATGTGCACTTGTTTAGTAAACAAAGCCACGTGCTTTTTTTGACAGCTGTCATCCACCATCTGTAATCAATAGAGCACTGTGCTGCTGTCATGCGGGCAATTTCGTCAGCTGTCATCCGCCATCTTTAATCTACAGAGCACCGTGCTGCTCTCTGTAGTAGCGGGCAATTTGAAAAGTTCTGTTCGCTGTCATCCGCCATCTTTAATCAAGAGAGCACCGTGCTGCCATCTTTAGCTAGATACCTTTGAAATGTGGTGGCGGCAAATTGAAAAATTCCACGTGCTCTTGTTTAGTAAACAAACTCACGCGCTTTTTGTCAGCTGTCATCCGCCATCCTACATCGCAAACCTCAGTGCTACACTCTTCAGTTGAAAAATGGTGGCGGATAATTTAAAAAGAAAAATTCTACAGCAGCCATCTCTCGACGCTAATTGCACAAGATGGTGGCTATATATGACTCCTTAAAGGTGCTTATGCAAGATGATCGCTATACATAGTTTCTTATGAGACGCCCTTGGGATGCTTCCGCAAGATGGCGGTTATACAAGGCTCCTTATGAGATACCCTAGGGATGCTTGCGCAAGATGGTGGTTGCTCTTATGAGCCGGCTTAAGGATCCTTGCACAAGATGGCTAGAGACGCCCCCCTAAGGATGCTTGCGCAAGATGGCGGACGCAAGATGGCGGCTATACATAGCTCCTTATGAGACAGCCAGTACTCGATACAACATGTGATCAGAACATTGATTGATGTGTTCAGAACACAAAATAAGTGATCAAGACTAGAATCGAACACTGTACTCGATGTCGTTAACTTCAACATGTGATTAAAACATTGTTTGGTGTGTTCAGAACACTGCATAAGTAGAATCGAACGCTGTACTTAATACAACATGTTAGGGGATACCTTTGTTCTAAGAAGATCAGATTGAAACATAACAAGACTAGAATCGAACACTGCGCCCGATGTCGTTAACCTTAACATGTGAACAGAACATTGATTGATGTGTTCAGATCACTAAACAAGTAGAACCGATCACTGTACTCGATACAACATGTTAGGGGATACCTTTGTTCTAAGAAAATTAGATTGAAACATAACAAGACCAGAATCGAACACTGCACTCGATGTCGTTAACCTTAACATGTGATCAGAACATTGATTGATGTGTTCAGATCACTAAACAAGTAGAACCAAACACTGTACTCGATACAACATGTTAGGGGATACCTTTGTTCTAAGAAGATCAGATTGAAACATAACAAGACTAGAATTGAACACAGCACTCGATGTCGTTAACCTTAACATGTGATCAGAACATTGACTGATGTGTTCAGATCACTAAAGAAGTAGAACCGAACACTGTACTCGATACAACATGTTAGGGGATACCTTTGTTCTAAGAAGATCAGATTGAAACATAACAAGACTAGAATTGAACACTGAACTCGATACAACATGTGATCAGAACATTGATTGATGTGTTCAGATCACTAAACAAGTAGAACCGAACACTGTACTCGATAAAACATGTTAGGGGATACCTTTGTTCTAAGATAATTAGATTGAAACATAACAAGACTAGAATCGAACACTGCACTCGATGTCGTTAACCTTAACATGTGATCCGATACAACATGTTAGGGGATACCTTCGTTCTAAGAAAATTAGATTGAAACATAGCAAGACTAGAATCGAACACTGTAAGAACATTGTTTGATGTGTTCAGAGCAAAAGTACAACTTCAATGATTTACCTAGTGTAAAAATCAAAAACACACACTGTGCACATATCGCATAGCTATCTCGCCTATCACTTGCCTAGTATGAAAATCAAAAACACACTGTGCACATATCGCATACCTAACTCGGCAACACTTCAAATTATTTGCTCAGTGCGGAAATAAAAAATCTATACCGCGTAGCTAACTCGTTCACCGCACTGCTAAGACGCTTAGTAATTGTAAATACACTGATATATGTCATGCGAAAATCAAGAAAACACACTGCGTAGCCGATTCGCTCGGTCACTCGCTTAGTAATTGCAACACAACTAGAACACTGATACACGTTACTCTTTTTTTTCTCGAAACACACACACACGGATAAGAATGTTGCGAGATACTACATAGTTACATGTTTTTTTTAAAAAAATAGGGGGATGAAAGATCATAAATTATATGTACACATGTTGTCTCCTCCATGTTGTAAGACGAAATAGACGCAGTACTGCGAGTTTCCGCTATAGCTGGCGAACGGAAGTAGCATGATATCTCAGCAAAAAATACGCGTGAGCTTGCATACACGCAAGTCAGACACAATGATGGATACCGCGATTCAAATCCTGGTAACTTATGCCGTCAGGAAGGGCATCCACCTAGATCATGTAATTACACGCTATGACGATCGCGCAGGTCCCTCGCCTAGCATTTGCTATTTTTTACGGCTTCCGACAGTAGGAGTTCGAACCCGCTATCTCCCGAAGTAGCGAGAATGATTGCGGATGTATGAGTGTTGAGGGTGATTCATTTGTCGGATGGAGGTGATAAGCCTTGTGCAGGCTTCTTCGGTAGGAGTAGGCTATGTGGCGGTACCGGGATATCTAGGTATAAAACCCGCTACAACTGATTTGACGCGTATTCTGCGATTTAAAATCCTAGTCAGGAAGGGCAACCGACCGTAAAACAATAGTGTATTATGTAAGAGGCTAGATACTGTAATTTAAAATCTTATTTCTTGCATCACGAAGGGTAACTAGTCTTAAAACAAATCCTTGCGATTTAAAATCTCGCGTCAGGAAGGGCATCCGGCCGTAAAACAATAGTTGGTGATACAGCCATTTAAAATCTTAGTTCCTGCACCAAGAAGAGCATCTAGCTGTAAAAACCCGATTCTCGTGTTAGAAAGGGCAACTAGTTGTAAAACAGATTCTTATTCCCAGTTCTTTGACGTCAGGAAGGGCAACCGGTCAAAAACATTAGTGTATGATGTAAGAGGCTAGATACTGCTAGTTTTGTGTCAGGAAGGGCAACCAGTCGTAAAACAGATTCTTGTGAAGTGTAACACTAGATACTGCGATTTAAAATCTAAGAAGTGCATCTAGCTGTTAAATCCCGATTCTCGTGTTAAAAAGAGCATGTAGTTGTAAAACAGATACTTAATCCCAGTTCTTTGACGTCAGGAAGGCAACCGACCGTAAAACAATAGTGTATGATGTAAGAGGCTAGATACTAATAGTTTATGCGTCAAGAAGGGCATGTAGCTATTAAACAATAGTTTGTGGTGTGGGACACAATTTAAAATCTTGTTTCGCTCATCAAAAGTAACACCTTGCTGTAAAATTAATTCTTGTGATTTAAAATCTTAGTTCTCGCGCTAGGAAGGGTATCTAGCAGAAAAACAGATTATCGCGAGTTAAAATCTTAGTCCTCGCGTCAAGGAGAGTAAATAGCCGTAAAAATATGGTGTATGATGTAAGAGGCTAGATACTGTAATTTAAAATCTTATTTCTTGCATCACGAAGGGTAACTAGTCTTAAAACAAATACTTGCGATTTAAAATCTCGCGTCAGGAAGGGCATTCGGCCGTAAAACAATAGTTCGTGATACAGCGATTTAAAATCTTAGTTCCTGCACCAAGAAGAGCATCTAGTTGTAAAACCCTGATTCTCGTGTTAGAAAGGGTAACTAGTTGTAAAACAGATTCTTAATCCCAGTTCTTTGACGTCAGGAAGGGCAACCGGTAGAAAACAATAGTGTATGATGTAAGAGGCTAGATATTGCTAGTTTTGTGTCAGGAAGGGCAACCAGTCGTAAAACAGATGATTGTGATTTAAAATCTCGCGTCAGGAAGAGCAACCAGCGGTACCGTGAAACAATAGTGTATGATGTAAGAGGCTAGATACTGCTTTTTTAATTCTAAGAAGAGCATCTAGCTGTAAAACCCCGATTCTCGTATTAGAAAGGGCAACTAGTTGTAAAACAGATTCTTAATCCCAGTTCTTTGACGTTAGGAAGGGCAACCGGTCGAAAACAATAGTGTATGATGTAAGAGGCTAGATACTGCTAGTTTTTTGTCAGGAAGGGCAACCAGTCGTAAAACAGATTATTGTGATTTAAAATCTCGCGTCAGGAAGGGCAACTGGCCGTACCGTGAAACAATAGTGTATGATGTAAGAGGCTAGATACTGCTTTTTAAAATCCTAGAAGGGCATCCAGTTGTAACACAGATTCTTGTGATTTAAAATATCGCGTCAGGAAGGGCAATCGGCTGTAAAACAGATTCTTATGATTTAAACTCTTGCGTCAGGAGGGGGCACTCGGCTGTAAAACATATTTTTAATCCAAGAGAATCGAACCCGAGACTGCCGGGTGAGAGGCAAGCATACTAAACCAAACTGTAGGCTATAGGTTACATTTTGTTTTGTTCCACAGTCTTTGAAGTTGTATCGGCGCAGTCATTCAGAGCGAAGTGTGGAATGCATGTGTTCGCTGAAATTGTACACTCAGTTCCGGCTGTACTAACCTTGAACGTGGACACTGCGTGCTGATAAGCCACTTGTAATTCGCGGAACGTTTTCTTAGCCGTGTAGAATTTAGCTCGAGTAAGTTCCTAACATAAAATATTATGATTGTACGGGGAGGTTAAAACACAGTACTAGCACATAGCTTACCCCTATCGAAAGAGCCTGCACGGTGCTGGCATATAGACTACTCCTGTTGAAGGAGTCTACACAAGGTTTAACGCCCCCATCAACAGCCCTTACTTAATGCTGGCTTTTTGCATGCCCTCGAAACTACCTAAGAATATAATATACAAAAGTAGGGAGAGGGCAAAAATCTAGTGCCGGCACATAGCCTACTCCTACCGAAGAAGCCTGCACAAGGCTTAAGGCCTCCATCCGACAGATGAATCAACCTCAACATCTTGTACTCACAATCAGTTTCGGGGAAGCCTGCACAAGGTTTAACGCCCCCATCAACAGCCCTTACTTAATGCTGGCATTTTACACACCCTGCCTCTTAGATCATACACCATACTTTTACGACCGGTTACCCTTCCTGACTAGGATTTTAAATCGCAGTATACGCGACAAATCAGTTGTAGCGGGTTTTATAACTAGATATCCCGGTACCGGCACATATTCCTACTCCTACCAAAGAAGCCTGCACAAGGCTTATCACCTCCATTCGACAAATGAATCACCTTCAACACTCTTGCACCCGCAATCATTCTCGCTACTTCGGGAGATAGCGGGTTCGAACTCCTACTGTCGGAAGCCGTAAAAAATAGCAAATGCTAGGCGAGGGACCTGCGCGATCGTCATAGCGTGTAATTACATGATCTAGCTGGATGCCCTTCCTGAAGGCATAAGTTGCCAGGATTTGAATCGCGGTATCCATCATTGTGTCTGACTTGCGTGTATGCAAGCTCACGCGTATTTTTTGCTGAGATATCATGCTACTTCCGTTCGCCAGCTATAGCGGAAACTCGCAGTACTGCGTCTATTTCGTCTTACAAATTGGAGGAGACAACATGTGTACATATAATTTATGATCTTTCATCCCCCTATTTTTTTAAAAAACATGTAAGTATGTAGTATCTCGCAACACTCTTATCCGCGTGTGTGTTTCGAGAAAAAAAAGCGTAACGTGTATCAGTGTTCTAGTCGTGTTGCAATTACTAAGCGAGTGACCGAGCGAGTTGGCTACGCAGTGTGCTTTCTTGATTTTCGCATGACATATATCAGTGTATTTACAATTACTAAGCGTCTTAGCAGTGCGGTGAACGAGTTAGCTACGCGGTATAGATTTTTTATTTTCGCACTAAGCAAATCATTTGAAGTGTTGCCGAGTTAGCTATGCGATATGTGCACAGTGTGTTTTTGATTTTCATACTAGGCAAGTGATAGGCGAGATAGCTATGCGATATGTGCACAGTGTGTGTTTTTGATTTTTACACTAGGTAAATCATTGAAGTTGTACTTTTGCTCTGAACACATCAAACAATGTTCTTACAGTGTTCGATTCTAGTCTTGCTATGTTTCAATCTAATTTTCTTAGAACAAAGGTATCCCCTAACATGTTGTATCGGATCACATGTTAAGGTTAACGACATCGAGTGCAGTGTTCGATTCTAGTCTTGTTATGTTTCAATCTAATTATCTTAGAACAAAGGTATCCCCTAACATGTTGTATCGAGTACAGTGTTCGGTTCTACTTGTTTAGTGATCTGAACACATCAATCAATGTTCTGATCACATGTTGTATCGAGTTCAGTGTTCAATTCTAGTCTTGTTATGTTTCAATCTGATCTTCTTAGAACAAAGGTATCCCCTAACATGTTGTATCGAGTACAGTGTTCGGTTCTACTTCTTTAGTGATCTGAACACAACAATCAATGTTCTGATCACATGTTAAGGTTAACAACATCGAGTGCTGTGTTCAATTCTAGTCTTGTTATGTTTCAATCTGATCTTCTTAGAACAAAGGTATCCCCCAACATGTTGTATCGAGTACAGTGTTCGGTTCTACTTGTTTAGTGATCTGAACACATCAATCAATGTTCTGATCACATGTTAAGGTTAACGACATCGAGTGTAGTGTTCGATTCTAGTCTTGTTATGTTTCAATCTAATTTTCTTAGAACAAAGGTATCCCCTAACATGTTGTATCGAGTACAGTGATCGGTTCTACTTGTTTAGTGATCTGAACACATCAATCAATGTTCTGTTCACATGTTAAGGTTAACGACATCGGGTGCCGTGTTCGATTCTAGTCTTGTTATGTTTCAATCTGATCTTCTTAGAACAAAGGTATCCCCTAACATGTTGTATTAAGTACAGCGTTCGATTCTACTTATGTAGTGTTCTGAACACACCAAACAATGTTTTAATCACATGTTGAAGTTAACGACATCGAGTACAGTGTTCGATTCTAGTCTTGATCACTTATTTTGTGTTCTGAACACATCAATCAATGTTCTGATCACATGTTGTATCGAGTACTGGCTGTCTCATAAGGAGCTATGTATAGCAGCCATCTTGCGTCCGCCATCTTGCGCAAGCATCCTTAGGGGGGCGTCTCTAGCCATCTTGTGCAAGGATCCTTAAGCCGCCTCATAAGAGCAACCACCATCTTGCGCAAGCATCCCTAGGGTATCTCATAAGGAGCCTTGTATAACCGCCATCTTGCGGAAGCATCCCAAGGGCGTCTCATAAGAAACTATGTATAGCGATCATCTTGCATAAGCACCTTTAAGGAGTCATGTATAGCCACCATCTTGTGCAATTAGCGTCGAGAGATGGCTGCTGTAGAATTTTTCTTTTTAAATTATCCGCCACCATTTTTCAACTGAAGAGTGTAGCACTGAGGTTTGCGATGTAAGATGGCGGATGACAGCTGACAAAAAGCGCGTGAGTTTGTTTACTAAACAAGAGCACGTGGAATTTTTCAATTTGCCGCCACCACATTCAAAGGTATCTAGCTAAAGATGGCAGCACGGTGCTCTCTTGATTAAAGATGGCGGATGACAGCGAACAGAACTTTTCAAATTGCCCGCTACTACAGAGAGCAGCACGGTGCTCTGTAGATTAAAGATGGCGGATGACAGCTGACGAAATTGCCCGCATGACAGCAGCACCGTGCTCTATTGATTACAGATGGTGGATGACAGCTGTCGATAAAAGCACGTGGCTTTGTTTACTAAACAAGAGCACATAGAATTCGCCGCCACCACATTTCAGAGGTATCTAGCTAAAGAGTACAGCACTGAGGTTTGTGATGCAAGATGGCGGATGACAGCTGTCCACGTGGAATTTGCCACCGGCACAAAGAGGGCAGCACGGTGCTCTCTGGCGGTTGACAGCTGTCAGGAAAGCACATGGGTTTGTTTCCAAACAAGAGCGCGTAGAATTTACCACCCCCACATAGAGGGCAGCACGGTGCTCTCTGGATTAAAGATGGCGGATGATAGCTGTCAAAAAAAGCTCATAGGTTTGTTTCCAAACAAGAGCATAAATAATTTTTCAAATTGCCGCCACTACATTTCAAAAGTATCTAGCTAAAGAGTGCAGCACTGAGGTTTGCGATGCAAGATGGCGGATGACAGCTGTGACGTACCACATTTCAAGGGTAAGTAGCTAAAGAGGGCAGCACTGTGCTCTGTAGTTTAAAGATGGCGGGTGACAGCTGTCAAAAAAATTCACGTGGCTTTGTTTATCTCACGCTAGTGAGGTTAAGTTGGTAGCACTAAGGTTTAGGCCCGCCAAGATGGCAGCACTGCCGATGACAGGTGACGAATTTGCAGCTACTACGATAAAGAGGGCAGCACAGTGCTCTGTGGTTTAAAGATGGCGGATGACAGCTGTCAAAAAAGCACGTGGCTGTCAAAAGGCACGTGGCTTTGTTTGCCACGCGCTAGTTAGGTTAAGTTGGTACTACTGAGGTTTAGGCCCGTCAAGATGGCAGTACTGAGGTTAGCGATGCGTTGTTGTCTGTCAAAAATAACGTGGCTGTCAAAAAACACGTGGCTTTGTTTACCTCGCGCTAGTTAGGTTAAGTTGGTACTACTGAGGTTTAGGCCCGTCAGGATGGCAGTACTGAGGTTAGCGATGCGTTGTTGCCTGTCAATAATAACGTGGGTGTCAAAAAACACGTGGCTTTGTTTACCTGCGCTAGTTAGTTTAAGTTGGTACTACTGAGGTTTAGGCCCGTCAAGATGGCAGTACTGAGGTTAGCGATGCGTTGTTGTCGATGACAGCTGTCAAAAAGCACGTGGCTTTTTTTACAAATTAAAATTTCCCGCGGGTGGTGGAGGAGACCTCTGGGAGGCCTCTGGCTGTGGTGGTGGTTGAGGAGGCCTCTGGCTGTGGTGGTGGTGGAGGAGGCCTCTGGGAGCCCGATGGTGGTGGTGGCCGCCGAACTGTCCAATTATACTACTGTGGCAGTAGGTGCTGTACATTTAAATATTTCAAGATACTTAGGGTGATGAAGAGTCTGGTTCGCTGCCTTCTTCGAATGGACACCAACATCTCACTCCACAGTTTCTCTTAAAATGAAGATGACGGTGAAGTAGGTGAGTAATGATCAAGTATTTAACACTGTATGATGTGTATCAGGGTATGCATTTCTTTACTCATGTGTGCTTAGTAAGAACGTAAACTTGTGAAAAAGTAGTGTGCCCCTCCGCCAGTTCCCCTCAGCAGCCGCTGCTGGTTGAAAGATAACCCAAGTCTCATCAACGTAGGACCTGAGTTACTAGAAGCCCTCAACAATGCCAACAATGAATTTAGCCTAGTAGGAAAAGAGAGGTTCATTGGAGATTCAAGAGTCATTTTCGATCACAATGATTTTGTCGTTGAAAGCACTGGCAAAATATATATAGGAACAAAAGGCGTTTTGACATTGTTAACGAGAAAAGATATATTTAACAAAGAGTACACAGCGGAATATTTAGATCACTCCACAAACTTGCAATAGACGCAAATTTGGTTTATGAAAACTACGATCCGACTACGATAAAAGTAAGATCGTCTACTGCAGACTGTCACAAGCGAAATATGTAGTACAAGTGGAAAGTACCGTATAATGTTTATTTTAATGATCTAACCTGTACTGTATAATATGGTAACATAGGCATTTGTAAATAGTAGAATTCTGTTCTATAGTTCCTGGAAAGATCCAGAAAGTTACATAACTTTTGTACAGGGTGTGTTACTTTGTTTGTAATGTATTCTAGAAAATATTTCTGACTGTTCTAGAAATACGACATTCGCGATCAGGCGTATTCTAGAATGTTAGTCAAAGTTTGCGATCAAAAGTAAGGTTGTGATTGGTGAGTCTAGGTGGCGATAGGGAACTCATGCACGCTGATTGGTTGCCTCCAAGGCCGGAATTTCCTATATATAGTGAGCGAGGCAGTGTTCGAATGTATTCTGTATCCTTAATTCTGTCGGTCTCGGTTTATCTGTCTGCGAGAAACCTATCTGGTTGATGTCCCCCGGCTTCCGGGATGGCACTCTCCTCGGGTAAGCACTCTTGAATTCCGTTCCTGCTAAAATTTCGGTAATGTTCCGATTTGCTGTTCATACAGGAGTCTGCGCTAACCTCGCCTAGAATCACCAAATTAGTTACTTATGCACTTTAGTTTTTCAGCTAGGCTTACCTGTTCGTTTCCGAGGCATTCCCATTTCTTGTTTCACTAAAATATGTAGAGTGTAGTTTAATATTATTTCCCTTGGGGTTTGCCTCTGGTAGTTCTGTATCACCTTAGGTACGCTAAGTTTTGGATAACCTTTTTCACATCACTGTATATTGCATTGTACAACTACATTGGTAAATAGATGTATAGTTGATTTGAGATTTGAATTTACACTGCTACGAAGTAAGGTATGTGCATCACTGAACTTATAGCTCGCAACTCGGAATTGTATGTGAAATGTATTTGTAAAATTATTTGGTAAATAATATTCTTCGAATCTAAGGATCACGGGCATTTATTTCGGAATCCGCTATCTAAGCCATGTCCAAGCCTTTGGTAGGTTCCCAGCACTTTTCATCTTCCCGGTTTGTCGTTCACTGGTTGGCCCTACTGATGTTTATATACATGTTTTGTTGGAGATCCGCGTAATGCCAGCTACTGTTCCGAGTGTGTAGTGATTTCTTATATTGTGTAGTTTGCTCTTACCTTCCCCTTTTAACTCTGTTTGTGCCTTGTTTGCTGTTACCGCTGTAGTAGAGGTAACACAGACAAATGGATGCTTATTCTAAGTAATCTGTGGAAACAAATAAAGGAAGACAAAGGTATAGGAAAAAATCGCGATCAAAGTCTGTAAGCACTCCGCTAAAACAGGTACAGGATTTGTGAAACAATACACACAAAAGTCAGTGGAATATGTTTAGATGAATGATGTTCGGGACTTCATCGGTAGACTTGTGGTCATTCATGGAGAGGAAAATGCCGCCAACAATAATTTTTACAACGAGAAAGTTCGGATCACACAAATACTAACGATTAAGTTTAGTGACTTTATCGTCAATCATCCTAAAGGCATTCCTTATTTAATTCGGTTCTTAAGTAATCTTCCTCAAACTTTCTGGAAGTCGGAAAAGCATGGCAAAGGAATAGCAAACTGGGCATTGAACAATTTATCTCTTCCAGAAATGCATATTCCTGGCTACAAATTTTGCGGACCTTGGACCAAGCTAGAAGAGAGATTAGCGCGAGGTGATATACGAATTAACCCTCTTGACGAAGCTTGTAAAATTCACGACATCGCGTACAGAGATTACAAAGATTTAGAAGCCAAAAAGAAATTTACAAAAGTCTACATAAAAATCGCTCCAAGATTTTGTCAGAAGTAAATTGGGGCTCAACTCTCAATAATTGATTAGAAAAATTTATTAAAACTTTCTGTCTCAACTCAACTCAACACTTAATAACACATTGCCGATCACTCAGCACAAAAAGACGAAAGAATCATAGTTTCAGTCAATAATAAATTTAGCGCGGTTTCGGTGCAAGAAGTTTCGAGACACAATACCTGGATAAAACACTACCATAGATATGAAAAATACTACAGACACTACGAACTTTTTTCTCATCATGTCATTGTTGAAATTAGGATAGGCTTAATTGCAGTTTGGAATTGTGTAGTTCCTGTGTATTACTTTCGATATTCAGTAATTAACAGCAGATTTTATCCTGTTAGGGGTTGTAGGATAAAAAAAATAGAGCACGACTAAGTAGTATTGTAGTGTAGTCGTATATTAATTACCTTATTGTTGTGTACTATCCCAGACAATATATCCCTCCGTTCATTTTTTTTTGCAAATAAGTTATTTTATTTTTTAATTTAAAAATTTTCCCCGTAAAGAATGGCTAAGGAGCGTGAGTGTACTTATTGTGGGTGTGGTGAGGCATTGAGGGGTATGAGGGAGGAGTTGGAAAGTTTGAGGGAGATAATTAGGATTCTCACAGAAGACAGGAAGGAAGATAGAACTCCCTCAAACAATGTACAGGTTACAGTAGGTGTACAAGAGGGAGGGGAAGGAAAGGGAGGAGTTGTAGAAGACAGGTGGTCTAATGTTCTAAGGGGAAGGAGATTGCAGGCCAAGGGCTCTATTCAGGATCAGAATTCAGGACAGGTGTCTGTGCGAAATCGGTACGAGTCACTCCAGGTAGAACAGAGGGAAGATGAGGGACAGGGAACTGTTGCTGAGATGCGTGGAAGTAGGAGGAAGGGAAAAGGTAGGAAAGGGAAATGTAGAGTAGAGGATAGGAAAAGACAGGTGGAACAGGGTCATGGGAAGGAGAAAAGGGAGGAGGAAGTAGCTTCTGCAGCTATCAGGAAAGATAGGGCTGACCAGGAGGGGAGGGGATCAAATGAGGTGGGTAGGGTTGAGGCTCTGGTCATGGGGGATTCCATCGTTAGACACGTGGGGAAAGTGTGTGGAGGAAAGGGAACCAGGGTAGAATGTTATCCAGGAATTAGATTGAGGCAGATGTTGAGGAAAGTAGAAGAGAGGGAGGAGGGGAAGGAGAAGGTGGTAGTGTTTCACGTTGGTACCAACAACGTAAGGCAAGCTGATATAAGTACCAACATAGTTGGAGATGTGTGGGATCTGGTAAATGCAGCACGGGTGAAGTTTAAGAAAGCGGAAATTGTTATTAGTGGAATACTGTGTAGGAGGGATACTGACTGGAGGGTGATTGGGGATTTAAATGAGACTATGGAGTGGGTATGTGGGAAACTGGGAGTGAAATTTCTAGATCCTAATGGGTGGGTAGGAGATAGGGATCTGCGCTCGGATGGCCTTCATTTAAACCGCAGTGGTACGTATAAGTTAGGAAATTTGTTTGGAAGGGTAATAGGGAGGTACATTCAGGGAAACGGGATGGCCTAGGGAGCGGTGATAAGGGAACAGGGAACTGGAAATCAAGTAGGGATGACATAAAATTGTTAGTGTTGAACTGTAGAAGTATTGTAAAGAAAGGAATAGAATTAAGTAATTTAATAGATATATATTTACCAGATATTGTAATAGGAGTTGAATCATGGCTGAGAAATGATATAATGGATGCAGAAATTTTCTCACGGCACTGGAGTGTGTATCGTAGAGATAGGATAGGAAAGGTGGGAGGGGGAGTTATCATTCTGGTGAAAGAAGAATTTGTAAGCTACGAAAAAGTTAAAGATGAGACACATGAAATTCTAGGTGTAAGGCTCATTTCTAAAGATAATAGGCAACTTGATATATTTGGAGTGTACAGATCGGGAAAGGGTAGCACTGATGCGGATTCGGAATTATTTGATAGGATAGTCAGCTATGTGGGAAATGACATGGAAAGAAATGTGATTGTAGCGGGAGATCTGAATTTGCCAGATGTAAATTGGGAAGGAAATGCGAACGACAGGAAGCATGACCAACAAATGGCAAATAAGTTAATATGGGAAGGACTGCTGATTCAGAAAGTGATGGAACCAACCAGAGGGAAAAATATTTTGGATGTGGTGCTGATAAAACCAGAGGAGCTCTATAGGGAAACTGAAGTAATAGATGGTATTAGTGATCATGAAGCTGTTTTTGTGGTAGTTAAAAATAAATGTGATAGAAAGGAAGGTCTTAAAAGTAGGACTGTTAGGCAGTACCATATGGCTGATAAAGCAGGTATGAGGCAGTTTCTAAAAAGTAACTATGATCGGTGGAAAATGGTAAATAAAAATGTAAACAGACTCTGGGATGGGTTTAAAGAAATTGTTGAGGAATGCGAAAACAGGTTTGTACCTTTAAGGGTGGTAAGGAATGGTAAAGACCCACCTTATTATAATAGAGAAATAAAGAGACTAAGAAGGAGGTGCAGACTGGAAAGAAATAGAGTTAGAAATGGCTGTGGAAGTAAGGAGAAATTGAAGGAACTTACTAGAAAATTGAATCTAGCAAAGAAGGCAGCTAAGGATAACATGATGGCAAGCATAATTGGCAGTCATACAAAATTTAGTGAAAAATGGAAGGGTATGTATAGGTATTTTAAGGCAGAAACAGGTTCCAAGAAGGACATTCTAGGAATAATTAATGAACAAGGGGAGTGTGTACGTGAGGATTTTCAAAAGGCAGAAGTATTCAGTCAGCAGTATGTAAAGATTGTTGGTTACAAGGATAATGTCGAGATAGAGGAAGAGACTAAGGCCAAAGAAGTAATAAAATTTACATATGATAACAATGACATTTACAATAAGATACAAAAGTTGAAAACTAGAAAAGCGGCTGGAATTGATCAGATTTCTGGGGATATAGTAAAGACAATGGCTTGGGATATAGTACCATATCTGAAGTACTTATTTGATTATTGTTTGACCGAAGGAGCTATACCAGATGAATGGAGAGTTGCTATAGTAGCTCCTGTGTATAAAGGAAAGGGTGATAGACATAAAGCTGAAAATTACAGGCCAGTAAGTTTGACATGCATTGTATGTAAGCTTTTGGAAGGCATTCTTTCTGATTATATTAGACATGTTTGTGAAATTAATAACTGGTTCGATAGAAGGTAATTCGGTTTTAGGAAAGGTTATTCCACTGAAGCTCAACTTGTAGGATTCCAGCAAGATATAGCAGATATCTTGGATTCTGGAGGTCAAATGGACTGTATCGCGATTGACATGTCTAAAGCATTTGATAGGGTGGATCATGGGAGACTACTGGCAAAAATGAGTGCAATTGGACTAGACAAAAGAGTGACTGAATGGGTTGCTATATTTCTAGAAAATAGATCTCAGAGAGTTAGAGTAGGTGAAGCTTTGTCTGACCCTGTAATAGTTGAGAGGGGAGTTCCTCAGGGCAGTGTTATCGGACCTTTATGTTTTCTTATATATATAAATGATATGAGTAAAGGAGTGGAATCAGAGGTAAGGCTTTTTGCGGATGATGTTATTCTCTATAGAGTGATAAATAAGTTACAAGATTGTGAGCAACTGCAACGTGACCTCGAAAATATTGTGAGATGGACAGCAGGCAATGGTATGTTGATAAACAGGGCTAAAAGTCAGGTTGTGAGTTTCACAAATAGGAAAAGTCCTCTCAGTTTTAATTACTGCGTTGATGGGGCGAAAGTTCCTTTTGGGGATCATTGTAAGTATCTAGGTGTTAATATAAGGAAAGATCTTCACTGGGGTAATCACATAAATGGGATTGTAAATAAAGGGTACCGATCTCTGCACATGGTTATGAGGGTGTTTAGGGGTTGTAGTAAGGATGTAAAGGAGAGTGCATATAAGTCTCTGGTAAGACCCCAACTAGAGTATGGTTCCAGTGTATGGGACCCTCACCAGGATTACCTGATTCAAGAACTGGAAAAAATCCAAAGAAAAGCAGCTCGATTTGTTCTGGGTGATTTCCGACAAAAGAGTAGCGTTACAAAAATGTTGCAATGTTTGGGTTGGGAAGAATTGAGAGAAAGAAGAAGAGCTGCTAGACTAAGTGGTATGTTCCGAGCTGTCAGCGGAGAGATGGCGTGGAATGACATTAGTAGACGAATAGGTTTGAATGGCGTCTATAAAAGTAGGAAAGATCACAATATGAAGATAAAGTTGGAATTCAAGAGGACAAACTGGGGCAAATATTCATTTATAGGAAGGGGAGTTAGGGATTGGAATAACTTACCAAGGGAGATGTTCAATAAATTACCAATTTCTTTGAAATCATTTCGGATAAGGCTAGGAAAGCAACAGATAGGGAATCTGCCACCTGGGCGACTGCCCTAAATGCAGATCAGTATTGATTGATTGATTGATGTCAAATTTTTAACGACACTAAGTACAGAAGAAAAATTATTAATTCCAATACCTACCCTTGTCATAAAAAATTGACCACAAACACAAATTAAAAAATAAACAACACACGTAGATAAACATGCGGATGTTAATAAACAAGTCCTAACAAGTTCCTAAATTTAGAAGTTCCCTCTCCTGACAATGCCTTTGTGAAAACGTCTGCCACATTTTCATCTGATGGTACATATGCAAACTTTACCAATCCCTTGGTCACAATGTCCTTTACAAACAAATAGTGGACATCCATATGTTTAGTTTTGTCAGACACAACATGAGTTGAGCTCACATGTATAGCACCTTGATTATAACAAAAAGTTTGAATTAGCACTTTAACATGGTTACAATAATCAAACTCTTTGAAAATTTTTTTGCAACCACAACCACAAAATCAGCCTCCACAGTTGAAGTAGCAACAATTTGTTGTTTTTTGCTAGACCATATAACCGGACAACCAGCAAATTTACACACATACCCAGAATTAGCTTCCTGTCCTCAGAGTTTGCCGGCCGCATGGTGTAGGGGTAACGTGCCTGCCTCTCACCCGGAGGCCCAGGTTCGATTCCCGGCCAGGTCAGGGATTTTTACCTGGACCTGAGGGCTGGTTAGAGGTCCACTCAGCCTAAGTGATTAGAATTGAGGAGCTATCTGACGGTGAGATAGCGGCCCCGATCTAGAAAGCCAAGAATAACGGCTGAGAGGATTCGTCGGGCTGACCACATGACTCGTAATCTGCAGGCCTTCGGGCTCAGCAGCGGTCGCTTGGTAGGCCAAGGCCCTTCAAGGGCTGTAGTGCCATGGGGTTTGGTTTGGTCCTCAGAGTTTGCATAATCAGCATTGCAATAAACACTCACTGATCCATCACTAACTTTGTAGCATAACTTTACACCTCTTTTTTCCTTCAGATATCTAAACACCTTCCTTATTCTTATTTTATGCTAGGGTTCTGAGAGTACTGGCTCAGTTTCCAGACCGCAAAGGATACATTCTATTGTTAAGTAGACTGCCTACAGCCTTCTGATACAAAGTTTGATTACAACTATTGGTCTCCCCTTAAATCCTCTTGTCCCCTACATCCAATGGAGAAACACATCCTTTGGCATTTTCTAAGTTATACTCATGTATCACATTATCAATGTATTTGCACAGATCAATATACACTGCATCTTTGGTTGCAGTCATAGACATTGATAAAAAACTCTTCATTTGCCCAAGATCCTTGAAGTCTAGGTAGCAACACAATTCTGACTTTAACCACTCCAAAACTTCAACAGTACCGATAGCTATCATATCATCAACATACACTCCAACTAGCATATTTTTACCAAAGTACACACATGGTTCACAAACAGATCTTTTAAGACCGAGTTACTTCAAGACACCATCAAAACAAATGTTCCAGTCCTTTGAATTTTGATGTAAACCATACATGCTTTTTTTTAACTTGTAGACACAGTTGGGTTTTCTTTCAAAACCACTTGGTTGCTCCACAAACACTTCATCCTTAATACAACTCTTTAGAAATGCTGCAACTACATCATAATGTTGAATATTCCAACCTTTGACAACCACAAGAGCAATCAAGATTCTGACAGTCTGATGCCTCAAGCAGGACTATAAGTATCATTATAATCAACACCTGCTTATAACCTAAAATTACAAGCCTAGCCCTGTAAATGTTCTCATTACAATGAAGCCCTTCTTTGATTCTGAACACCCATTTTGTCCCAATAATATTCTTTCCTTTTGGTCTCCCTACCAATTCCCAACACTCATTTTTCTCAAAATTACATAGCTCTTTCTCCATTGCTGATTTCCATTTTTAACATTCAGGACCAGTCAAAGCTTCCTTGGCACTCTTCGTTTAACTGTCAGTTACAGCAGACACAACATGCAGATTACATCCAATGAAACCCACACACTCTTGTCTGTTTCTGATTCTCTGTGACCTACATAGTTCAGGAATTATGGTTTCTTCCTGCACTTCAGCATTGAGATACTGATTTCAGGACATCTATCTAAGTCATCTATTACTTGCTCATCAATTCTGCGCTCCAAGTCAGATTCATTATCAGAGTCAAACAAACTAAAATCTTTGACCAATGTTTTCTCACAAGACTTAACAGGCAACACAGTAGCAGGCCCTTCCTTTGTTTTCATTGCAAACACTCTCTCCTCAAATACTACATTTCTGGACAGAACAACACACTTGCTTTCCAAATCCCACAGCCTATAACCTCTTATATTGTCGGGATAGCCCTAAAAGACACACTCCTTTGCTCTACACTCCAATTTCTCAGCTTTGTAATGTTCCTCACATGCCCAGGCACAACCTCCAAATACTCTCATTCTACAAATTTTGTCATCAGACAATTTTTTTTTTAAACCACAACTCATAGGGTACATTGTTTTCAATAGCAGATGCCTTGCACCTATTCTTAGTGTTACAGGCAGTATAGAGCACCTCGCTCCAAAAATTCAAAGGCATACCTGCATTTAATAACATGCACAGAACTAAAGTCAGAAGCTGTGGATTCAGCCTCTCTACCACTCCTATGTGCTGCTGTTCCCATGGTAAAGACAGCCTGTGAACAATACCATTGTCATCAAACAACTGTTTCAAGTCATCATTACAATATTCTCTTCCCCCAACTGTTTGAATACTTTTCATTTTTTTATCTTGAATATTCTCAGCCCTTTTGTTAAATGTATGTAATTATTTTTTCACAAGCCTCATTTCTGTGCTTTAACACACTCACTTCACTGAAATCTGGAATAGTCATCTGTCAAGGTTAGGAAATATTTCCCCCTCCAATGGTTTCAGGCTTTACATAACAAACATCAGAGTAAACAAGATCTAAGGGAACTGGTGATTTCACTAGTCTATCTGGGAAAGGAGCTCTTTTAGCTTTGCCTTTCATGCACGCTTCACACTTCTCACTTCTCACTACCTTTTTGCTTGCCAATCAAATTACTCTCTGGCAAATTTTCAGCATACCCAAAATGTTCATGCCATATTCCTCTTGACACCATTTTGCAAGCATCTGCATGCACAGATTCCTGTTCACCATCACTATCTTGACAGTCAGATTTTTCTAGTTCATACCAATCACATTTCAATCAATCAGTCCCTACTGATCTTCATTTAGGGCAGTCGCCCAGGTGGCAGATTCCCTATCTGTTGTTTTCCTAGCCTTTTCTTAAATGATTGCAAAGAAATTGGAAATTTATTGAACATCTCCCTTGGTAAGGTATTCCAGTCCCTAACTCTCCTTATAAATGAATATTTGCCCCAATTTGACCTCTTGAATTCCAACTTTATCTTCATATTGTGATCTTTCCTACTTTTAAAGACACCATCCATCTACTGATCTTCTGATCTACTGATGTCCTCCCACGCCATCTCTCCACTGACAGCTCGGAACATACCACTTAGATAAAAAATTAGATGTATGGCTTTTCAGGCCTTTGCTCTATTAACCAGCGTTTCGTCTTAGGTCTGACACTAGACTCTTCAGAGTGGGATGTGTCAGACCCTACCCACTGACGCTGGGTGTATGCAGGTGAATTCTATCTATTTCTTGCTTTCATTCCCTTCGGGCGGGGCGGGCCTCTCAGAGGGTGACACCCTCGCTCAGGCCGGGAGAAGTGAAGAGAACTGGGAGGTGTGAGAAATGATCGGTGGGTAATGTGGTATTAAGAAGTTAAGGAGATGAGAATAACGGATGTGTAGGTTATTTAGTGCCTTGTGGACAGATTTACAAATACTTGTATAGGAGAGAAGCCAAGAAGGGAAGGTTTAACCAAGGTTGCAAGGGATAAGATGAGGTGCAAGGATGTGATAGAAGGAAGAGAAGTTAACAAGAGAAGTGAGTAGAAGGCTAAGGAGGTGAGAGGTTGGCGATGGTGGCGAAAAGTAAAGGGGTGGGGGTGGACCACCACAGTGGGCACCGCCCCAATCATCTTCCTCTCGTTCCTACACTCCTCCCAGCACCACCATCACCACTACCATCACAACGACCACCACGCCATCCATCCATCTCCATAATTCTGTTCCGTCACAAGTGTTGCAACATGCCATCCTGCTCCTCTCATGACTTCTTCCATCACTCTCTGCCGTATGACTGAAGGACCTCAACCCCCATACCAGCCCACTGAGACATCTTCGTCTACAGATGCAGCACTGCCTTCGTCACAATCATCTACGAATGCCGCCGATGCCGCAGCCTCCGCCACAACACCATCCACGCAGTCCTCATCGACCTGTCGCACCATGTACAGTTGTGTGATCCACGGAGTGGATCCTGCTCTCTCAGCCCGAACGATTCTCCAGTAACTTCAAGTTATAGGCGTCCCAGTCTGTCGCGTCTTTCGGATCAAGAACTCCTCTGGCCCGACGTATACGGTCTGCGTCCACCTTCCAACTGCCGAAGACGTCCAACGACTTATTACTAATGGAGCC
Source organism: Anabrus simplex (assembly GCF_040414725.1). Lineage (NCBI taxonomy): Eukaryota > Metazoa > Arthropoda > Insecta > Orthoptera > Tettigoniidae > Anabrus > Anabrus simplex. The sequence goes on along the minus strand of NC_090269.1, from coordinate 430,532,332 downwards.
TACATCTATCGCCATCGTCATAAAGTTGAGCCCTCTCTCTCCCCACCTCGACCTATTCGCCAACATTTCAACCCACTTTATCGCCACCCCAGGCCAGCACCTCCTTTTCAACCTAGTACTCCCATCTGCCCACGACTTTCTACACCTAGTTTCTTCCCACAACCACCTCCAATGCTAGATATCATCCGATATCTCATCACTTCCCCCAACAATATCACAAGAATCCTGCAATTCCTCCCATTCCATCTCTACCCTGCTACATTCAATTAAACTTCACTCTTAATGCACAACTCCTATCATTCCCTTCTCCCAAGCTATGAAGGCCTACCGTTACTTCCCTAAGACTTTTCACATTGCTATACCCACCTTCTTCTTCTATCCCACCTCCTAATTCTTTCCATTCTCCCGGCCCGAGTGAGAGCGTCACTCTCTAGGGGGCCCGCCCCGCTCTTCGGGTGGGGAATGAAAACGGGAAAAACAACACACATTCACCTGCATACACCCAGCGTCAGTGGGTAGGGTCTGACACATCCCACTCTGAAGAGTCTAGTTCAGACCTAAGACGAAACGCTGGTTAATAGAGCAAACGCCTGAAAAGCCATACATCTAATTTTTGATCTGATTTTTGATATGCTCTATTGGTAGAAAAATATCTACTTCCCTCCATGGGAACTTAGAATTTATATACCACTTAGTCGAGCAGCTCGTCTCCTTTCTCCCAAAAGTCTTCCCAGCCCAAATTTTGCAATTTGATGGTATACATGTCATCTTCATCTCTTGCATAGGCAGTGAACACTTCTTCATCTCCATTCCCTTTGCCATAAGCAGTCAGCTTTCCACTGTCTGTCTCAAAACGCACATTAGTTTTTTCAAGTTGCCTCACCGACAAAATATTATCAGATGCATCTGGAACCCACAGCACTTTGGTTAGCTTCAAAGTCCATCCATCACACTGATCACTTATTTTCAGCACTATGGACTCACTGCCTTTCACATCACATACAACACTTTTCTTTCCCACCTGCACTGAACCTGACACATTCCTTGCAAAGTCGTTCAACAACTCACGGTGAGGTGTACTGTGGTGTTTACAACCAATGTCCACAATCCAAGTATTTGCATCACTTGACTTTTTGTCCTGTTCACATTCTTTGTCCTCAGGTCCTCTCATCAAATGCACAGCATATTTCATTTTCACAGTGCTATTTCCAATCTTCTTTTATTCTGTCTCCAGTTCTTTCTTCTCTTCATAAGTGGCAACTTTATTCTTGAATTCTCTCTGTGGCTTCTTGTTGTCATGGGCATTCCCGTCTGGGCCCCTACTGTCACTTGTACTAGCCTCAGAGTTTCTACACTTAAACGACGGATGTCCCTCCTTACCACAAGTGTAACAAATAAGGTGCATAACAGTATCACATACCGGTATTCGAAAATTTGTGAACGTGATTTTAAACTAAACAACACAGTCAAAAACAAAAGCATTAGCGCATAACTATCAACCCTCAATAATAAACAAACAAACTTCTAATTATGAACCCATCAGGAATACATGCGATAGGATGACAATCGCCTATATATGAAACTCTAAATATGATCATTACGGTATACAGCTTACTGTCAGGGTAACAGGTGGCATTATGGAAAACTCTGTAATTACTGCTTCTTGCCGGGCTTCACGGTAAAAATATAGAGAGGGACACTCAACGATTATTACATAGAATGTTACTTGAAATGATTCCAATTTTACCTTATAATGATAGAGGAAGAGAGATGTGTTCAATACGCTTGCCAGAGACCAACCCACCCGCCCCTAGAAGTATATTTACTTTTATAATAAGAAATACTGTTTCAGACGCCATACTCCATTGCTTATAACGGTGATTGGTTCACGTAAGTAAGAGGATGACGTCAGTGACACCTAGGATGAGGCCGAGAATTTGTTACCAAACATTGCAGAAAAAAAAAACTACGAAGCGGCCAGGGAAGTTTGAAATGGCCTCGGTGCGAAATACAAAGATCATTATTTTATTAGCTTTAAGGTATTTTTGCACCTCGAGGCCAATCTCTGTCATGAGAACAGTGGCTCCCTTCGGGAGCCACACTCCCTTCGGGAGCCACACTCCCTTCGAGAGGCTCTTAACTATGGCCGCGGCGCATACTGTCCGCACGGCAAGAAAAAAATGTAATTTAGTAGCTGTAACCTATCATTTTAAATTCAGGCCAATCTCTGTCATGAGAACAGTGGCTCCCTTCGGGAGCCACACTCCCTTCGAGAGGCTCTTAACTATGGCCGCGGCGCATACTGTCCGCACGGCAAGAAAAAAATGTAATTTAGTAGCTGTAACCTATCATTTTAAATTCAGGCCAAGCTCTGTCATGAGAACAGTGGCTCCCTTCGGGAGCCACACTCCCTTTGAGAGGCTCTTAACTATGGCCGCGGCGCATACTGTCCGCACGGCAAGAAAAAAAGTCATTCAGAGGTTCTAAAATGCAAGAAATACTTCACAATAACCTCACTTTTCCACAAATCCTCCTACCTGGGGGCTTAGGCCCCCAGACCCCCGTTGCTTTACCTAATGCATATATCAAATGTAGGTAATACTTCACGATAACCTCACTTTTCCTCAAATCCTCGTACCTGGGGGCTTAGGCCCCCAGACCCCCTATGTCACACCCAGTACAAACAGCCATTGCTAATCAACAAGAAGACAGCTGTAAGGAATGAAAGGAGCCCCAACCAACAGTTGGCAGCATTGTCGTTCCTCTCGGCGCTCCCTCTCAGCGCTGCTAGTGCGACAGTGAACTGGCGTGCGCCACCTAGCGGTCGCTCATGTTACTAAACCGTGAGTGCTCTTCTCTATAGCTTCGCCGGCTTCACAAGCGATTGTCAAGGCCGGCAGAAGGAGCGCAGGGGGAGATCGAATCAAGCGTATCTGGTTCTGTTTTGAAGTGATCACTTTGTAGTTCTTCATGTTTGTGATCGTTTGACCTTGTATTATGCGAATTTCACATATCGCGGTACCTTATACAGTTTTATTCCGCTAATTCTGTTATTTCGTCATTAAGGAACTTGGATTTCTTTTGTTTTACGCTGTGTCCACAATCTTGGACATATCGTAAAGTTTGAGTCTCGATCATTTTATGTTTATGTTGTCAATGCGGAACGTAATATTATACGGTACATCGTAAAAAAAAGGGTACGGTAAGTTTTGTATTTCATAACATTATTTTTGATAAGAAGACAGTTATATCTATTTTCAGTTTGCAGTAGGTTATTTAGGTTAAATATTATCCATTATTATATTATTATTGTTATTATTGTTGGTAATAGCCTACATATTGCCAATAGTTTTAACATATTAAACAGAGATGCATACGTGGTTGGATGGAGTAAAACTCGTATTTTTCCAAATATTCTAGAGAACCGAATAATAGGAATTTGTCTAAACGATTTCAGAATTGCACGTATTTTGTGATAGTTCGAAATTTTCATGGTAAGTCAGTACATAATTATCTCATCCCGTATATAGTATATAATTAGTTTTCTTTTCAAAAATTCTTAGGCCTATAATATTTTGGCTCTTTTGTTCTAGCATTTCATACTGAGTTTCGGTGCATTTCATATTTAAATATTAACAATACAGGGAATTTCTCTGAAATTATGTGTGTCGTGCTAGGTGTGTTCATAATCTGTAAATGTCAGAATACATATTTGCATGCCTCATTGAGTTTTGTTAGATATGTCGTGGTATTATTCTATAAAATAAAGATATAAGAGAATTCTGCTTAATAAAGAAAATATAATATATCCCACAACTCTGTGCCATGATCATATGCTGTTTGTGGGAAAATGATAAAAATGAGATGTTCATGCCATGGAGACAGGAACAACGCGAGGGTTGTTAACCTTACATAAAATCAGTTTCATGGTCCGTATCGCACTTCAATAGATTCACAATTAAGTATTTATTTATTTTCCACCTAGTCGATACAATGATTGCTTAAGGCAATTTTAAAGGTCAAAAGTGGTACATGTTTCGTATATTATCAACATCTACAGCCACATAACACTGTTTAGATGAAAAATATATAAAATTGACAAAGTAATGCTTTAGAGGAAGTGTCCTTAAAATTAACATAAGATTGACAAGATTAAAACAAACAAATAACTCAAGAGAAAATATATAAATTATTTCTACAATAGAAAGCAGTCGTCAAAGAAACACTTGTACAATATTCCATAGAGAAATTGTCCTAATAAATATTCTTTTCTTAATAATTCATGAAAAAAGATCAATTTATAAATTAAAAATTATACAATTTATAAGTAATTATCGAAATGAAGAAATCCTGATATCACAGTCCGGCTCTTATTATTAATGTAGATGAAAATATAACTAATTCCTAATTAATAATAAGAGCTGCACTGTGATATCAGGATTTTTTTTTTTTGCTATGGGCTTTACGTCGCACCGACACAGATAGGTCTTATGGCGACGATGGGATAGGAAAGGCCTAGGAGTTGGAAGAAAGGGGCCGTGGCCTTAATTAAGGTACAGCCCCAGCATTTGCCTGGTGTGAAAATGGGAAACCACGGAAAACCATCTTCAGGGCTGCCGATAGTGGGATTCGAGCCTACTATCTCCCGGATGCAAGCTCACAGCCGCGCGCCTCTACGCGCACGGCCAACTTGCCCGGTGATATCAGGATTTCTTCATTTCGATAATTACTTATAAATTGTATAATTTTTAATTTATAAATTGATCTTTTTTCATGAATTATTAAGAAAAGAATATTTATAGGACAATTTCTCTATGGAATATTGTACAAGTGTTTCCTTGACGACTGCTTTCTATTGTAGAAATAATTTATATATTTTCTCTTGAGTTATTTGTTTGTTTTAATCTTGTCAATCTTATGTTAATTTTAAGGACACTTCCTCTAAAGCATTACTTTGTCAATTTTATATATTTTTCATCTAAACAGTGTTATGTGGCTGAAGATGTTGATAATATACGAAACATGTACCACTTTTGACCTTTAAAATTGCCTTAAGCAATCATTGTATCGACTAGGTGGAAAATAAATAAATACTTAATTGTGAATCGGTTGTTAACCTATTAATGTGTGCAATAATCAGCACTGAATCCTTAAGAAATATCTCAAAAGGGAATGAGAAACTGATGCTGACATTATATGCGTCAGTTCAGAATAAAAAGTTCTTCAATATAAGAATGAAATGAGATATTTATTGACTTCAGGCAGTAAGACAAGTAATGAAACCCATTTTCTACAAGCTGTGCAAACAAGTTGCCTATTGTCATGATTGGTGCTGAAATGTAAAACTCTAATTTGCTGTAAGTCATAGAAAGGCTCTCAGGTTGATTGGACATGATTAATTGTGTGGTGGCATTTTGATAACCATCCCACATGTTTGTAAGTGATACTGAAGCAGAGAGGGGAGATTCTTCCTTTAAGTTTGCTGGCAACCCACCAGTCTTTTTTCCAAGTTGGTGGCAGCAAAGGATGTAAGTGATATTAGCTCCCGGTTCTCTTGCGAAATAATTGGGAATAAGTGTGATGTAAACAAGAAGCAAGTGAAGAATGGTAACCAATGTGAAAAGTGTTTAATTTGGTACCATTTTGAGTGTATGTGTAGTGCTGGTTTTGCTAAAAATGAAGATACTTGGACCTGTGTGAGCTGTGGCGAGAGCAATTTGAAGAGCGGTAACAAACCTAGGCCTACAATGGTCAACAAATTGCTGGCGTCTCATTCCTTGGAGTACTGGTACTAGAAAACATTCGGAACACAGGTGGCTCCATGAATTCTTGTGCGTGGTGTCAAGTTGCTTCAGATTCTAGGAGGAAAAGTGTAGAGTTAAATAAGGACATCTTTGTAATTGACACCAAAAATAGATTTTCAGCCCTGAGGGAAGTAAGAGATATGCAAGGACTTATCCGTATGGGAAGCAGTCAAACGTATAGCGCAGAATCCGTTACGAGAAGCGGCGAAGTTAGGCCTAAATTCCCACACAGTGCACCGGCGAAAGTGTCAAACATTCTTGTATTTGGTGATAGCAAGGCGAGGGGAATTGCAGATAAAATGAACAATGAAGATATTGCAGCATCGTCCGTCATCTATCCTGGGGTCCCAATCAAGAAGGTATTGGAAAACACTGAACAGGCAGCAAGAAATTTCGGAAGTCGTGATGCAGTAGTGATCATCGGCGGGACCAACGGCGTAGCTCACGACGACGCTAAGAATGTCATTTCTAAACTTAAATGTACACTAGGTAAGCTGACTCACACTAACATCTTTGTAGTGAACGTGCCCCACAGGCATGATTTGATTAGAGACTCGTGTGTGAACATTGAAGTGGACAAAGTTAATACAGATATGGTTAAAATTTGTAAACATTTTCATAATACACAGGTAATTGATAGCAGCAGTTTCCAGAGATACTGTTACACAAAGCATGGCCTTCATCTAAACAATTCAGGTAAACAAAGGATAGCAAATATTGTTCTAGATTTTATTAATCTTAAGATATGTACTGTAAAAAAGGCAACTCCCTTGAGTTATAATACTGACCAGGAAAACTAGTAGAAAGAGCCAGCTGTACTTCAAGCTGGCTCAGTCAACTAGAAAATGAAACTCAGGAAAGTAAGGAATTTCAAGTTACCCAATTGCAACAGTCAAGTTTTAGGGAGGAAGGGGGTCTGAGATTGCTCTTGGTAAACTGTCAGAGTGTAGTAAATAAACAATTAAAATCTGGTACATTGATGGAAACTGAAGACTGATGTGGTGATAGGAGTGGAATCGTGGTTGAGAGAAGGGGTAGGTAATAGAGAAGTATTTGCAGAAGGGTACACAGTCTATCATAGAGACCAAGGAGATAAAAAGAGAGGGGGGGTGTTTATTCTGGTGAAGGAAACTTATTGTTCACATGAATGCTTTACCGATGAAAAGGATGAAATATTAGGGATAAAATTGGTTTGTGATAATATGAAGGAGGTGGGAATTATAGGAACATACAGGCCTGGAAGAGAGGAATGAGACATGGAAATATTTGAGAAAATAATAGATTATAAAAACAATAATAATGATATGGTAATAATTGGGGGAGATCTAAACTTGCCTGAAGTTGAATGGAATGCATGCAAGTGAAGCCCATCAAAAGAAACTGGCAAATAAGCTAATTTGGGAAGGAGGATATGCACAAGTAGTACAAGAACTGGCTCGTCTCAATAACTTACTAGATGTATTCTTGGTTAAACCATGGGAAATTGTTGATAAAATTGAGGTAATTGAAGGAATAGGTGACCATAAGGCTGTAATAATGGATGTAGGACTGGTACCAGAAAGGCTTAATAAGAGGGTCACAAAAGACAACAAATTGTACAGAAAAACTAAAGTTGATGAATTTGGAACTTACCTTAAATCACAATTCAGTTGTTGGATAAGTGAAGGGAGTAATGTGGATACACTGAGGGCTAAATTTGAAGGAATCATTTGGGATGGAGAGAAGAGATTTGTACCTGTTAAGAAGGGTAACATGACCTCAGACCTGTTTATTATACGAGGGAAATAAGAAAATTAAAGAGAAAATGTAGAATAGTAAACAGGAAAATCAAAGAGGGTTGGGAGTGTAGAGAAATTAGAAACAGCTAATGAGGGAAATGAATAGAGTGAAAAAGGAAGCCAAAGAGAATTGTATGAATGACATAATTCAAGAGGGTAATGACCACAAAGGGAAATGGAAAAATCTGTATTCATATATCAGGAATCAAAAAGGAAAAGGAATCCAAATTCTTACAATGGTGGGAGAACGGGGTGAACACTATTTAACACATACTGAGAAAGCAAACCTATTTAGTAGGGAATTCAGAGATTCAGTAGATGATTGTCAGGATTTGGAAACCGAAACAGAAGATAGGGAGAGACAAAGAGGGAAACAAGAAGCTTCTCATTCACAAATGAAGATATGTTCAGAGAAATCCAACTGCTTTAGCAAGGAAAAGCAGCAGGAAGTGATCAAATTACTGGGGAGGTGTTAAAGACAATGGGGTGGTATATAGTGCCTTATTTAAAAATTTATCTTCGACTGTGTCATAAATAATAATGTAATACCAAAGGAATGAAAGGAATCTATAATAATACCAATTTATGAAGGAAAGGGTGATAAAAGGAAACCACAGAACTACAGGCCAATCAGCCTGACCAGTATAGTTTGTAAAATACTGGAGAGTTTAATATCAAAGTACATCAGAGGGATATGTGATGATAAAAATTGGTTCATGAGGAGCCAATATGGATTTAGAAAGAAATTTTCTTGTGAGGCACAACTGGTGGGATTTCAGCAGGACATATCAGATCAATTGGATTTAGGAGGTCAGTTAGATTACATAGCCATAGATCTTTCCAAAGCCTTTGATAGAGTGGAACATGGAATATTATTAAAGAAATTGGAGGGAATAGGATTGGACATAAGGGTTACACGTTGGATAAAAACATTTCTAAATTCAAGGGCTCAGAAAGTCAAAGTAGGCAATAATGTATCACAGGAAGAGAAAGTTTGGAAGGGAATTGCACAGGGTAGTATAATCAGTGCGTTACTTTTCTTAATATACGCAAATGATTTAGGGAACAATATAACATCAGAAATAAGATTGTATGCAGATGACATAATTGTTTATAGGGAAATAAACAACATCGAGGATTGTTCAGAATTACAAAGGGACCTTGAGAGTATCCAGCAATGGGTTGAAGAGAATAATATGAAGGTCGATGGAGGCAAATCAACTGTTACAACATTTACAAACAGGAGCTTTAAAACTGAATTTGAATATACTTTGGATGAGGTAGTTATCCCAAAGGATAGCAAGTGCAAATACTTAGGAGTGAGATTTGAAAGTAATTTGCACTGGAAGGGTCATGTTGATGACATTGTTGGCAAAGCATACAGATCGTTACATGTCCTAATGAGGCTACTTAAAGGATGCAACAAAGAATTAAAAGAGAAAAGTCACTTAAGTATGGTTCGTCCATTATTGGAAAATGCAAACAGTGTTTGGGATCCTCACCAAGAATACCTAATAAAAGAAATAGATAGTGTGCAGAGGAAAGCAGCAAGATATGTAACAGGGGATTTCAGGAGAAAGAGTAGTGTATCAGAAATGTTAAAGTAACTTGGGTGGGAAACTTTAAGAAAGAGAAGGGAGAAAACTATATTTATAGGATTATATAGGCCTAGAGCTTATACAGGAGAAGAAGCATGGGGAGATATCCGTGAGAGGCTTCATTTGGAAAATAATTATATCAGCAGGACTGACCACAAACATAAAATTAGAAGGAATTTTAGCAGAAGCAATTGGGGTAAATTTTCATTCATTGGGAAGGGTGTGAAGGAGTGAAACGGTTTACAGGGGTAGCGTTTGATCCTTTTCCAAAATCTGTACAGATATTCAAGAAGAGAATAAACAGCAACAGAGAAAATAAGTGAAATGTTTGAGGGCATTTGACCAGTGCAGGTTAATGTAAATAAAAAATGTGTGTGAATAAATTAATTCCATCCCCTGGTCTAAGGAGTTTGGACAACCAAAGGAGGGGACTACCTGTAGGGTTGAAATACAGTGGGGACTTCGAGGGCCCTGGGACTGCTACGGTAGCTAAGTTGTGGCAAAAGGGGCTCTGGTTAAGACGCAGCAGGTCGTTATGCTACTTAGGTTCCAGAATGGGTAAAAAAAAAAGTAAATAAATGCAATGTTAATTTTAATCTTATACCAGTTGTGTAGTATCATTTGAAGTAATTCCACATACTGTATATCAGTTGACTATATTTGTAAGTAGTGCAGGAGATATTATAAATAGAATTTTTTGTAAACAAGATAAGTTTATTAGGAATGAGCTGTGTGTTTAATAAAAAAAATTGTTAGAGTAAGTTGTATAATATTGTATTTTGGGAAAATTTTCTTCTCTTGTTAATTTAATATTCAGTGCTTGACAATAATGTATTTTAGTGTACCATTTGCCACCGAGGTAGACACCTCATTTGCAAATAAAGAGATTTTGATTTGATTTGAACAAGGATTGTTGCTAATATTAATAATAATTGTATGGCTTCAGCTACCGTGAGTAAGCATTTTGATTTGTCACAATGTGGCTACTTGCTTTTTGGTTTCAATATTCCGTTTTACTTTAGGCCTACTCGGTGGCAGAGTAAACCGAATTTCTCCCCGGTGCCTATGGCTGATATTTAGTGAATTTTGTCAGGTGAACACGAAGTGTTTCACCAGAGATCCTGACACCGCAAGACTGTATGAAACTGGTAAATGTGACCATTTTCATTGTTGTTATCAGCTGGTGATGAAAACTGCAATTTGCATATTGTCTGCGATAGAGCTCACAATATATATAACTGCAGGGGTGCCACAATTAGAGACAATAAGAAAACCACAAAATTTGAAACCGTAATGTTGGGAGACGGTTGTGAGCTATCAGTCTTTGATGTCAAGTGATGTCCAATATACTATTCACATTTATCACTTTGTAGAAGTATCCAGACCATCTCTGTTGTAGAAAGAGTATCTCTTATGGGGTCACAGTTCCTTCCATATGCTGTTTTCTATGGCTTTGGAGCATACTGGCTGTTTGACAGGAGAAATGAAATCCAGTAACATTAGCCCATCTTTCATACTTTATGTCCCATGAACTGTAAAAATGGTTAGTGGGACAAAAAGCCAATAACATTATCTTTCATGCTTGTCACTTTTTAGGAGTGTTCAGACCAACCTCTACTCCCTTTGAGAGGCTCTTTTCTACATCCACGGAGTTGTGTGTAATGTTTACTACATGTTGAGTAAATTGTGAGCAAGTCCGAGTTGTGCGATGTTGGATCTGCAACCTGTCTTTTACAGGAAGTAACCAAAGCTTTACCAGTTGTGTATTCCAAAATACATTGAGTTTTAATTTTAGCTTGTGTTTTTTTTGTTTATATTATAACTGGATTTAGCTAGCTAGACTTTCTTATCATTGTTATAAATGAGATAATGACTGAACCTGGTGGCATTTATAAACATAGGAATTAAATATTAGAAAGTATAAAATTCAGATAAGATTTTACTTTTGGGGTTTAAAAGAAATAATAGGGGTTCGGAATCCCACATGATATCATAACATAATACACAAGGCTGTGAATTTATGTGCAGCTAGTGGCAAGGCCTTTTGTCTGGTTTGGTTAGATTATTGGGTAGTGGGAATACCATTGGTCTGGATTGGTTAAACCACTGATCTGGTTGCAAACAAGGTTAGAACCACAAACTGCATGGTTTGTGTCACGTAGTTGTCAGCATTCATTCAGGAGGTGGTGGGTCTGAACCCTGCTGCCGGCAGTGCTGAAGGTGTTTTTTTTTTTTTTTTTTAATTTCCCTTTTTCACACTAGGCAAATTGTGGAGCTATACCTTAATTATGGCCACGGTCGCTTCCTTCCCACTCCTAGACCTTTCCTATCCCATCACCGCCATAAGACCTGTCTGTATTGGTATGACGTAGAGTAAATTGTAAAAAAAAATTTTTAAATTGAACCGTGAAGCAGTCTGCAGGCCTCTAGTATCTTTAGTGACAATATTGGTTAATGTATGCAGGAGTTAGTTTAATAATGAATAAGAAAATAGGGCAGCGGGTAAGCTACTACGACCAGCATAGTGAAAGAATTATTGTCGTCAAGATAGACACCAAACCAATGCCCACCACAATAGTGCAGGTCTATATGCCTACTAGTTCAGCGGATGATGAAGAAATCGAAAGAATATATGAGGAGATAGAAGATTTAATACAATATGTAAAAGGTGACGAGAATCTAATTGTAATGGGAGACTGGAATGCAGTGGTAGGCCAAGGAAGAGAAGGTAGTTCAGTAGGAGAATTTGGATTGGGACAAAGGAACGAAAGAGGAAGTCGGCTGGTTGAATTCTGCACTGATCATAATTTAGTCCTTACCAATACTTGGTTCAAACACCACAAACGACGGCTCTATACGTGGACGAGACCTGGAGACACTGGAAGGTATCAAATAGACTTCATTATGATTAGGCAGAGATTCAGAAACCAGGTGTTGGATTGCAAAACTTTCCCAGGAGCAGACGTGGACTCTGACCACAACTTGTTGGTCATGAAATGCCATCTGAAGTTGAAGAAATTGAAGAAAGGAAAGAATGCAAAAAGATGGGATCTAGACAAGTTGAAAGAAAAGAGTGTGAGGGATTGTTTCAGGGAACATGTTGCACAAGGACTAAATGAAAAAGCTAAAGGAAACACTATGGAGGAAGAGTGGAGAGTCATGAAAAATGAGGTCAGTAGGGCTGCTGAAGAAATGTTAGGAAGGAAGAAAAGATCAACTAAGAATCAGTGGATAACTCAGGAGATACTAGACCTGATTGATGAACGACGAAAATACAAGAATGCTAGAAATGAAGAGGGCAGAAAAGAATACAGGCGATTAAAGAATGAAGTGGATAGAAAGTGCAAGGTAGCTAAGGAAGAATGGCTGAAGGAGAAATGTAAGGATGTCGAAGGCTGTATGGTCCTGGGAAAGGTAGATGCTGTATACAGGAAAATCAAGGAAACCTTTGGAGAAAGGAAATCTAGGTGTATGAATATTAAGAGCTCAGATGGAAAACCACTTCTAGGGAAAGAAGACAAAGCAGAAAGATGGCAGGAGCATATCCAACAGTTGTATCAAGGTAAAGGTGTAGATAATTTGGTTCTGGAACATGACGAGCCTGTTGATGCTGATGAAATGGGAGACCCAATTTTGAGGTCGGAGTTTGACAGAGCTGTGAGAGACCTCAATAGGAACAAGACACCTGGAATTGATGACATTCCCTCTGAATTACTGACTGCCTTAGGCGAAACCAGCATGGCAAGGTTATTTCATTTAGTGTGCAAGATGTATGAGACAGGAGAAGTCCCATCCGATTTTCGGAAGAATGTTGTTATACCTATTCCCAAGAAAGCCGGTGCTGACAGGTGTGAAAACTACCGCACCATTAGTTTAGTATCTAATGCCTGCAAAATTTTAACACGTATTATTTACAGAAGAATGGAAAAACAAGTTGAAGCTGAGTTGGGAGAAGATCAATTTGGCTTCAGAAGAAATGTAGGAACACGTGAAGCAATCCTGACTTTACGTCTGATCTTAGAGGATCGAATCAAGAAGGACAAGCCCACGTACATGGCATTCGTAGATCTAGAAAAGGCATTCGATAATGTTGATTGGACCAAGCTATTTATGATTCTGAAGATGATAGGGATCAGATACCGAGAACGAAGAATTATCTACAATCTGTATAAAAATCAGTCTGCAGTGATAAGAATCGAGGGATTTGAAAAAGAAGCAGCAATCCAGAAAGGAGTGAGGCAAGGCTGCAGTTAGTCCCCTCTCCTTTTCAATGTTTACATAGAACAGGCAGTAAAGGAAATCAAAGAGAAATTTGGAAAGGGAATCACAGTCCAAGGAGAAGAAATCAAAACCTTGAGATTTGCCGATGATATTGTTATTTTATCTGAGACTGCAGAAGATCTCGAGAAGTTGCTGAATGGTATGGATGAAGTCTTGGGTAAGGAGTACAAGATGAAAATAAATAAGTCCAAAACAAAAGTAATGGAGTGCAGTCGAACGAAGGCAGGTGATGAAGGAAATATTAGATTAGGAAATGAAGTCTTAAAGGAAGTAGATGAATATTGTTACTTGGGTAGTAAAATAACTAACGATGGCAGAAGTAAGGAGGACATAAAATGCAGACTAGCACAAGCAAGGAAGAGCTTTCTTAAGAAAAGAAATTTGCTCACTTCAAACATTGATATCGGAATTAGAAAGATGTTTTTGAAGACTTTCGTGTGGAGCGTGGCATTGTATGGAAGTGAAACATGGACGATAACTGGTTCAGAAAGAAAAAGAATAGAAGCTTTTGAAATGTGGTGTTACAGAAGAATGCTGAAGGTGAGATGGATAGATTGAATCACGAATGAAGAGATACTGAATCGAATTGTTGAAAGGAGATCAATTTGGCTAAATTTGACGAGAAGGAGAGATAGAATGATAGGACACATCTTAAGACACCCAGGACTTGTTCAGCTGGTTTTTGAAGGAAGTGTTGGTGGTAAGAACGGTAGGGGTAGACCAAGATATGAATATGACAAGCAGATTAGAGCAGATGTAGGATGCAATAGTTACGTAGAAATGAAAAGGTTAGCACAGGATAGGGTGGCATGGAGAGCTGCATCAAACCAGTCTATGGACTGATGACTCAAACAACAACATGAACATTGTTCTGAGTGCAAGAACGTTATGGATGTATCATTTGCATCTGTAAAAGTTCATGATATCATGACACTTTCAAACTTTGCACTTTCATTATTTTTGCTGTATGTAGGAGCCCTGGGCCACGCATGATGTGAGGTTTATCAAAGACTATAGCAAACTGTCTGACCAATAAAAGCACAACAGTTCAAAATATAATTTCAATTTTCATGTAAAAAGTTAGAATATCTGCTCATGAAAATTCACCACTTTACAGAATATGCAGTATCTATAACAAGGGATCTTGGAAGAATAATGCTCCTTATTTCAGTACAAGCAGTGTGTTATTCTCAAAAGAAGCCATATCTAGGATTAACAGATAGTAATTATGATAAAATGCTGTATGTACAGTAAACTGTATGGGATCCGTAAGTCCAAGCCCATAATAACAGGATACATTGGATTAGATTAATTAGATTTGATTCAGTTATTTTAGGCTAGGTATTATTAAGTAGTAATTATTTGTAATTTTACTGTGTATCACAAAGAATGCTGTTGTAACTGGATGACAAGCATGTAGAATGTAATAAATTAAATTACATTTCATTTCCCAAATTGTCCTTGCCTGTGTTTTAAATTTTTCATATAAGTACGAATACTTCTTGTGGAGGGTTTTCGGTCCATGGCATGCTACTTCAAGGCATGTTTCAAGATTTTCTCCTTCCTAAACATGTATGCCCATTAGTAAATTGTTACTGAAATTTATACTTTGTGTTTTTGACATTTCATTGCACCACTGCAGAACAGTATAATCACAATTTTCCACAGACAGTCAAGAATAGAGAATGATGATTTTAACAAGGAACTACAAGATTTTATATTTATTGTAGAACTTTTATTATTGTATTGATGTCTTATTCATCTTGGTTTATAATTTAAAGGTTTTGCTCTAAGTGTTTTTTGACTTTTACGTTATATGTTAGTAGTAATATTATATTTCAAATTTTGAAATCTTGAAATTTGTTTTGTTTATTTACATGTACAACTATCAATCTTTCTTTAGAATTTCCTGCTTCAGCAACATTATATTGGATATTTTTCTCAATCAATCAATCAATCAATCAATCAATCAATCAATCAATCAATCTGTATTTAGGGCTGTTGCCCAGGTGTCAGATCCCCTATGGATAGCTTACCTGGGTCTTCCTTAACTATTTTTGAAAATTTATTGAATATTTCACTTGTTAATATAATTTCAATCCTTTACTCCTTGTTCTGTAAATGAATTTTTGCCCCAATTTGTCCTCTTGAATTCCAACTGTATCACATCATTACCCTACAACAGCTTTATCCAGTTGGTAACCAAGATTTACTCACTGTCTTATTTATGTATATCATAAAAGTTGATGTAGAAAATCTCCAGGATGAGGAAATTAGACAGAAGTACATGCATACGATTAGTGAAAAATTTCGAACAGTAGACAGTAAGCAGGTTCAGGACATAGAAAGAGAATGGGTGGCATACAGGGATGCTGTAGTAGAAACAGCAAGGGAGTGCCTAGGAACAACTGTGTGTAAAGATGGGAAAAGGCGGAACATCTTGGTGGAATGATGAAGTGAGAGCAGACTGTAAAAGTAAAAAGAAGGCTTATCCGAAATAGCTCCAAACAAGGGCCGAGGCAGACAGGGATTTGTACGTAGATGAAAGAAACAGAGCAAAACAAATAGTTGTTGAATCCAAAAAGAAGTCATTAGAAGATTGTGGTAATAACCTGGAAAGGCTAGGTCAAGCAGCAGGGAAACCTTTCTGGACAGTAATAAAGAATCTTAGGAAGGGAGGGAAAAAGGAAATGAACAGTGTTTTGAGCACTGCCTGCTCGATCTGCATCCGATGGCTGCTTAAACTGCCTGCTCATTCCATACTCAAACATGTAACACGCCTTACAAACAATCTGCCGCTAGATGGCAGCACCAAACGTACCCATTTACCGCGTAAATACCACTAGATAAGCATACCAGCAAAATTTAAAATCTGAAAGTAAGAGAAATATTAAAGAATTTTACGTATAAAGTGGTGCTCTAGAGAGTTGTAGCTTCAGCACTTTTCGAGAAAGAGGTTTCGACGAACAAGAAAACCTGGAAACTTTGTCTGTATGGTACTTCCCTACATTACTAAGTAGAGGTTTCACAACTTTGGCCACCACAGTTTCTGACACAAGTTCCTGGTGCTTATTGTTACTAAAACACTTTAAAAACTTACATTGGCACAAAGAAGGTAGAACATAGTTTTTTATAGTCTGGAGCAGACTTGCAGATTTCTTGCAGTACGGTAGAGCGGCCTCAACAAATTTCTGAAGCCTCATAATTAGGCCAATAAATCGTTGCTAGGGCTAGCGCAGCTATCAATGGGGATGAATTAAATGAGGTAGGAACGTTATTCAAGCACGTGCTGCATTCTGTTTTTTCTTCGATTACACGCACTAAATAACCACACACTAATCCCTGGTAAGCAGTTTCCGAAGTGACACACACTGACTCAGGGGGCTCACGAAATGGACGGCCTATTAGGCGACTTGCATATCTGTGAAGATGAAAGCCCTACCTAGGATGATTTCTACTGCTGAAGATGCCACACACACCCCAGCCCCCGAGCCACTGGAATTAACCAATTAACTAAATAGGCCCTACTTGCGTAAATAATAATAGTAATAAAAAGAGCAGTATATTGACACGATTTCATACTGCTAGCAAAAGACTCGTTATGGAATCTTAATCTGCTTACCCTCCAGGGTTGGCTTTTCCCTCGGACTCAGCGAAGTATCCCACCTCTACCGCCTCAAGGGCAGTGTCCTGGAGCTTCAGACTCTGGGTCGGGGGGATGAAACTGGGGAGGATGACCAGTACCTGAACAGGGGCCTTGGAAGGGATAGACAAGGAAGGGTGAAGGAAGCTCCCGGCATTTACCTGGAGGAGAAGTGGGAAACCACGGAAAACCACTTCCAGGATGGCTGAGGTGGGAATCGAACACACCTCTACTCAGTTGACCTCCCGAGGCTGAGTGGACCCCGTTCCAGGCCTCGTACCGCTTTTCAAATTTCGTAG
Organism: Anabrus simplex; assembly: GCF_040414725.1. Classification (NCBI taxonomy): domain Eukaryota; kingdom Metazoa; phylum Arthropoda; class Insecta; order Orthoptera; family Tettigoniidae; genus Anabrus; species Anabrus simplex. The sequence continues at coordinate 430,514,929 of NC_090269.1, read as the reverse complement.
CAGAGTCGGGAATCGAACCTGGGCCTCCGGCGTTAGCAGCTAATCACACTAACCACTACACCACAGAGGCGGATAATGGAATCTATGACAGCATATTATTCTGTTTTGTACCTTCACATTAACAGTACAGTGTCCCCAGATATTATATTACTTAGTATGTAATACTTCAAACCTTCATCATCATCATCATCATCATCTGTTTACCCTCCAGGTTCGGCTTTTCCCTCGGACTCAGCGAGGGATCCCACCTCTACCGCCTCAAGGGCAGTGTCCTGGAGCTTCAGGCTCTTGGTCGGGGGATACAACTGGGGAGAATGACCAGTACCTCGCCCAGGCGGACTCACCTGCTATGCTGAACAGGGGCCTTGTGGAGGGATGGGAAGATTGGAAGGGATAGACAAGGAAGAGGGGAGGAAGCGGCCGTGGCCTTAAGTTAGGTACCATCCCGGCATTGGCCTGGAGAAGTGGGAAACCACGGAAAAACACTTCGAGGATGGCTGAGGTGGGAATCAAACCCACCTCTACTCAGTTGACCTCGTACCACTTTTCAAATTTTCGTGGCAGAGCCGGGAATCGAACCCGGACCTCCGGGGGTGGCAGCTAATCACGCTAACCACTACACCACAGAGGCGGCTAACTTCAAACCTTACGCTTACCATTTTCTGCAATGGTGTTTGAAGAGCTCTTGTTAGACGTCTGTGTGCTTGAATCTCTTCTCTTAATCATCGCTGAAATTAGCGGTTGTTTATAAGCTGGATAATCAGGGAAAGGGCTGAGTACAGATCCTATTTTTAATTTTCGCGTTTTGCTGGTCACTTTGAAATCGTCATTTACGAAATGTAGAATGCAAACCACGGAATAATCAGAAGGAATCCATTTACTTCCCTTGCTGTTTCCTTCCCTGGATATAATACTTAACCACTTTCGACGCAATTGTGTACTTCAAGGTATATCATGGAATGAAATATTACGGCATTCTGGTTTCCCTTTCTTTGATTTGCAGAAAGGCACGCAGCAGTACACCATTTTCACTGAAAACAAGTACAGTCTATCCTATTTCCCGCTATTTCATTCCGACAGGTCTGGAGCCGGTTGGTGCTGCCACCTGCTGTGGGTATTTGTAAACGGAGTGTTTCATTTAGTGGCATGTTAAAATGTTGTAATGAGCATGCAGTATAAGCAGCCATCGGATGCAGATCGAGCAGGCAGTGGTTTTGAGTAATTCAGGTGAACTCATAATAGATCCCAGGGAATCACTGGAGAGGTGCAGGGAATATTTTGAACATCTTCTCAGTGTAAAAGGAAATCATCCTGGTGGTGTTGCAAACGGCCAAGCTCATGGGGAGGAAGAAAATGATGTTGGTGAAATTACGCTTGATGAAGTGGAAAGGATGGTAAATAAACTCTATTGTCATAAGGCAGCAGGAATAGATGAAATTAGACCTAAAATGGTGAAGTATAGTGGGAAAGTAGGGATCTTCATAGAGTAGTAAAATTAGCGTGGAGTGTTGGTAAGGAACCTTCAGATTGGACAAAAGCAGTAATTGCACCTATCTATAAGCAAGGGAACAGGAAGGATTGCAACAGCTATCAAGGTATCTCATTGATTAGTATACCAGGCAATGTATTCACTGGCATCTTGGAAGGGAGGGTGCGATCAGTCGTTGAGAGGAAGTTGGATGAAAACCAGTGTGGTTTCAGACCACAGAGAGGCTGTCAGGATCAGATTTTCAGTATGCGCCAGGTAATTGAAAAATGCTACGAGAGGAATTGGCAGATGTGTTTATGTTTCGTAGATTTAGAGAAAGGCTATGACAAGGTACTGACGGAAAAGGTACTGAGGGAAAAGATGTTGACTATACTGGGGGACTATGGAATTAAAGGTAGATTATTAAAATCAATCAAAGGCATTTATGTTGACAAATGGGCTTCAGTGAGAATTGATGGTAGAAGGAGTTCTTGGATCAGGTTACTTACAGGGTTTAGACAAGGCTGTAATCTTTCACCTTTGCTGTTCGTAGTTTACATGTATCCATCTGCTGAAAGGTATAAAATGGTAGGGAGGGATTCGGTTAGGTGGAAATGTTGTAAGCAGTTTGGCCTATGCTGACAACTTGGTCTTAATGGCAGACTGTGCCGAAAGCCTGCAGTCTAATATCTTGGAACTTGAAAATAGGTCCAATGAGTGTGGTATGAAAATTAGCCTCTCGAAGTCTAAATTGATGTCAGTAGGTAAGAAATTCAACAGAATTGAATGTCAGATTGGTGATACAAAGCTAGAACAGGTTGATAATTTCAAGTATTTAGGCTGTGTGTTCTCCCAGGATGGTAATACAGTAACTGACATTGAATCAAGATGTAGTAAAGCTAATGCAGTGAGCTCGCAGTTGCAGTCATCAGTATTCTGTAAGAAGGAAGTCAGTCCCAGATGAAACTATCTTTACATCGGTCTGTTTTCAGACCAACTTTGCATTACGGGAGCGAAAGCTGGGTGGACTCAGGATAACTTATTCATAAGTTAGAAGTAACAGGCATGAAAGTAGCAAGAATGATTGCTGGTACAAACAGGTGGGAACAATGACAGGAGGGTACTCAGAATGAGGAGATAAAGGCTAATTTAGGAATGAACTTGATGGATGAAGCTGTCCCGGTTTTGGTGGTGGGATCATGTAAGGCGAATGGAGGATGATAGGTTACCTAGGGGAATAATGGACTCTGCTGTGGAGGGTAAGGGAAGTAGAGGGAGACCAAGATGACGATGGTTAGACTCGGTTTCTAACGATTTAAATATAAGAGGTATAGAACTAAATGAGGCCTCAGCACTAGTTGCAAATCGAGGATTGTGGCGACATTTAGTAAATTCACAGAGGCTTGCAGACTGAACGCTGAAAGGCATAACAGTCTAGAATGATAATGTATGTATGTATGTATGTATGTATGTATGTATGTATGTATGTATGTATGTATGTATGAAAGTTGACTGCCCCTCTTTAAAGAGTTATTTCCTACATATTACTGGTATGTAAAGGAAATTCTTCAGGCTAAATTCTGGTTCTTGAAGCCATAAAAAATATTGATTGTAAAAGCATTAAAATATTTATACAAGAACTGTAATCATTGTCATCATTCTGCCGTATTAGATTGACACATTACCTGTTATGATATATGCATGCAGCAATTGTTTACTTGATGTTATATATTCCAAACTTTTGCATGCAACATCCTAATTTACTACCTTCATTCACAAGCCAGTAATATTCTTTTCCCCCAGAAACAAGCTGATACTTAATATTTTATTATAATAATAATAATAATAATAATAATAATAATAATAATAATAATAATAATAATAATAATAATAATAATAACAGCTTTATTGCAGCTAAATGGCCATATATAAATTACTTTAAACTGTTGTGAGTGATCAATGCATAATTTTGCAGTAATTCTTAAGGGATTTTTGCTAAGACTTAGAATCTACAGTATGTTAGACTGAAATTACTCCTCCAGGCAGGGTTTCGTTACAGAGGTCCCTCTTTCAAAGCCATTTAGAAAGTAGTATCTCTCACAGTGTTTGTGTCAGTGGTTGCATACACAATCTTTATCGGGTATATGATAGGTTTTCGTTCTGTGTAACTGGTGGTGGAAACCATACATTGCCCTTTGGGTCTTCAAGTGTCGCAGTTCATAGTTTGCTCCTGCTCATCCACGAGATGTATCGGCTTGTGTGGCGTAGAACTCTGTCCATACCTCTGCTTTCTCTTGCTGTAACTCCTTGAGTAGCTGGTAATTTGGAGTAGATGGTAGCATCATGCGGTATCAAAGATTCTAAATATGATAGGTCTCCCTTGTCATCTCATACACTAGGTGGCACCTCATCTAATTTGATAGACTTATCACCTTCTTTAAGTATGTGGCCTTAACCTTTCCTGATTTTCTGGGACTGTAGATATCTAGGTGTTTCCATAGTAGCTTGAGGTCATAGGTAATTATAGGCAGGATCTTGATGTCGAAAAGATGAATTGCTGCATCACTGACGTCCTGACCAGATCTGTTATCACCCCCTGTGGGTGGGGGACGCAGATGAAGAATACACCAACGGTATCCCGTGCCTGTCATTAAGAGGCGACTAAAAGGGGCGACCTAGGTACGGACATGGATTGCGGCTCAGTACCATGTGTTGGACCCCCTGTGAATGGGAGGGGATGAATACATTCACAGGTAATCCCTGCCTGTCGTAGGAGGCAACTAAAAGCATCATGTGGCCATCGGTCCCCTATTCAAAAAAGTTTTTTGAGGGTTAGTTGTAGACTGGACCAGAATTTTTGATGTGCGTGCTGCTCGGAAATGGGCCTCGTACATGTGCGACTACGTCTGAAATCCTGCCAGTATTCCCAAAACTCATGTGGGCTGGGAGCATCATGTATCCACGCAGGTCCCCGCATAGCTGAATGCGGGAAGGACATATTATTGTTTTATTTTTTTTCCATTACTCTATTCTCTATTATATTCTATATTACTCTGTATATGCTATGAGGTACAGTATAGTAATTTATTGAACATTGCAGGCCTGTAGCCCAGATACATGTTCACACTGCCAGATTACATGCCAAAAAAATAATGATAGTGAAAATAATAATAATAATAATAATAATAATAATAATAATAATAATAATAATAATAATAATAATAATAATAATAATAATAATAATAATGTTTTGCATGGAACAAAACACAAGAAAGGAAACACGAGACTCCTTGAAAATGCCATGAGGCTCATTGGATACTCCAAAGCGTGATAACACATATTGAGTGTCACCACAATAGTCAGCCTCAGTCCCTGCATGCCACTTCCACCGTCTCCACTGAAGTAATAAAAAACAATATAATAATAATAATAATAATAATAATAATAATAATAATAATAATAATTGAATGCCCTACAATACCAGTAAGAAACCTAACACTAACCCTACCCCTTCATCTCTCTCAAACACACACTAATTTTAACAGAGCCCTGCTTTCCATATTCGCTGACTTCACATTTTGTCATCCTCAGCAAATGTGCCAACCCGATCACCTACAGACTTAGCATTTCCTAATATTGTTTATGTACTGACTTACACTCAGGTAAATTCCATTACACTGTGTGGCAACAGTTACATCATGACTCCCATTTTGTAAGTTGCTTACCACTATTAGTTCAATTTTATGCCCAAGTTTTGCCATAACAATAACAACATGCTCTATGACTATCAATTAACTTCCACAATTACACTTTCCTACCACGTCCCCATCTTAATTACACTTCACTCATCTTCCACCTTTTCACTGTATCTCCAGATTTAACACTCTGAAATAACCAGCCTGCACTCACAATTCACACTTAACCACACTAAAATCTTAATCTCTAAAAGACTTGCTTATCACTCTTACACATTCCTCCAATTTGTTTTTACTTCGCACCCTTAACTCTTTATCCTTTCTTTCTATGAACATTCCTCTTGTAACTTTATTCCACAAATTCTCTTTACCGAACATAGATACCTGGTTTAATCCCCTCCGTATTCCCATTCTCTCATTATCCACCTAAGAATTTTCTGCTCATACCCTTTTTCTAATAGTGCTCAGTTTTCGGCACTCATTAGTTTGTTACCTTTACCATATCCTTACAGTGTAGATCATTGCATAATACACATAATGTTGTATCTCTACCCTTTAACCATCCCTAATTCTTGTATAGACCCATCGACCACCATAGTAACCCTCCTCTGTTTAACCTATCTACGTTCCTAATATTTAGCTCTGTCACTTCCATTTCTTTATTAAAAACATTAAGCGATCCTCTTTGCCTGCACTCTTCTATTAATTTCTGCCTTTGTATATCTCTATCCTCCTCAAAAGCACCCCCTGCCATCTAGCTTCTTTCTTTTTCCAAACCTCTTCCTATATGTACCCCAATCCCACCCCCTCCAGGTACCTTTTAATTTTTTCTAACCAGCATCCCTTATACATGCTCTTCTTTTGTTGTTTGTACACAGCCTGGAGCACCCTCCTCCTTCTTCTCTTTTCAAATTCATTCAGTATTTAACTACTCTTATCACACACTCCAACTCTATATCTTCCCCACTGAGGGTGCCCCATCACATCCTTGCCAAATTTACTAATGATTTGTCTTAATTATACTCTCTTTTCCTCCATCCCCCATGCTTCCACCCCATACATTATCCTACCAAATACAACTGATCTTAAGACTAACCTCAGAGTTTTGCAGCTAATTCCAAGAAATTTGGCCACTAAAATTTTTATTGAGGCTAAGGCTGCCATCCCCTTACTCCTCGCTCTTTTGATTTGATCATCCCATGTCCCTTTTTTGTTAAAAAATACTCCTAGATATTCCAACTTGTTTACTTGTTCCATCCTCTCTCCTTACGCCATCCAAGTCATTTCCTTTTTTCTTCCTCTATGTTTCTGTACTACTAACACTTTAGATTTGTTCCTGTTAATTTTCAAGTCCCATTTCTTTGCATATTCCGACGCTATATTATGCTTCTCTGCATCCCACCTGCAGTTAATGTTAGCAAAATCATATTGTGTACAAAAATCAATCCTGGTACCTCCCACACATTAACCACCGGTACCCCCCAGTTGTTCCCCCTGTGTCCGTCCAAAATATAATTAATAAAATAAACATTAACAGGGATAATATGCATGCTTGTTTTAAACCCACTATAGACTCTATGGGCCTACTCAACCTGTTTCCTCCAATTTTACACAGCACTTGACCACTTAACAATCACCTCAACTGCACGTATCATCTTCTCTGAAACCCTCAACCAGCACAGTTTTTCTATTAAGGCACCTCTACTTACCTTATCGAACGCTTTTTCAAAATCAATTGCCACTGCATACTCATTGCCTCTTATATTCAAGTATTTCTCTAAAATAATATTCACTATCATTATATAGTCTACTATTTTTTTTTCTAAATCCTCCTTGATAATCTGAGAAAACTGCGTTCCTTTCTGCTCATTCACTTAATCTATCAGCTAAAACCCCTGTATAAATTTTACTTAGGGAATCTAACAGAGATATACCCCTATAATTCTTCATACTGTTTTTGCTACCTTTCGTCTTGTATATTGGGCATACAATTCCAGTTTCCCACTCTTTAGAGCACAAAATGACTAGGATGCTTGGTATACTAAACAACACATTAGAGAAGTTCAGGCTAAAAATAAACACAAAGAAAACAAAAAATGATGATCGTTCAAAAGAAAAAGACTGAATTGAAAACAAACATGAAATTAGGCTGTGAAAAAATAGATCAGGTTAAAGAATTTTGTTATCTCGGTAGTGTTATTACCAATGATATTCAGTGCCTGACAGAAGTCAAAAGAATTGCTATGGCAAACAAGTGATTCTAAGCAGGAAAATCTATTGTTAATAAGCACATAGGAATTGAAACCAGGAAGAAATGTGTTAAAACTATTGTTTGGAGTGTGCTAACTTACGGTTGTGAGACCTGGACTTTGGGAAAACAAACACAATCAATACTAGAAGCTGCGGAAATGTGTTTCTGGAGAAGACTGACAGGGATGAGTTGGACAGAAAAAAAGACTAATATCCAAGTCTTGAATGGCGTTGATGAGAAACGGACCTTAATTTATTCAATAGAGCGGAGAAAAGCTAAATTTCTTGGACAGATCCTATGACATGACACCTTTCTCCGGAATGTCTTCGAAGGAAAGGTCCTAGGGAAGAAGTCGAGAGGAAAACCACGTCTCTCATACCTTAGGAGCATAATCACTCAGCTGGGTTTTGCTTCCTATGTCATGATGAAAAGGACTGCTGAAGATCATGGGATATGGCTGCAGCGACAAGGCTTAGCTTTTAGATAATGGATGGACATGGCCCACTTATATTACTTGTGTTCTTTGACTACAGAGTCCAGCTCTTGACTGACATGCTCTCATAGTCAAAATGTACGACGTGTTGTTAGGAGGAGGTGGAGTGGGGAAATGGGGCGGGAGTATGGGAGTATGCGGGATTATGGGGGTGGTTACTGAAACTGAGTGTAATGATTGTGAAATCTTCTGGTCTTGTTTTTAATACAAATAATTGGTTTCCCATTATATTCTTTTTTCACTTATCTCATTTCAGCCAAGGGCTGAATTCTCATATTGATCCATACTAATAAAAAAATTCCCTAAATTGTTGAGTAGTGGACATTTGAGTTCACGTAAAATTTTTAGATCCTGATCTTTTGAGGTACAATTATGATTATGGTCTTCATGATGATTACTCATGGCCAAGAAACAATTATATTTTAAAGCATTGTGGAGTTCTGTATAGCTTATGAAGAAGTTCCTGCCTGTTTGTTTGATGTAAGTTGAACTTGGCATTCCAGTTAATATGTATGTCCCAGAATTTGTTTATTGCTAATATTTACTGTATGAGGGTTAAATACTATTTTTTCATTAGTGTTGCTGATTTTAAAAGCAATTTTTAGGATCTCTTTTCTTAGGATGTTTGTAATTATATATGTATTATTATTACCTACTAAATATGAATGCGGCATATTTTTCTTTAGTTTTTGACTCTTTCATCAAAGTGGTTGTGGGCTTGTTTGTATTTGAAAATGACTTTTAACATATTGCGTCATGTTACATACATTTAGTATGGGTTGAAGGTATGTTAAGTACAGACCAAAAATTGCCAACCAGACATCAGTAAGATCCGAATCCACAACCTCCCGATTTTGCGTCGGTTGCACTACCAATTGAGCTATAGTGGCCTAGGCCATCTTTGTTCTGTTGGAAAGGATCCAAGATACAGGTCTGGTTTTTTTCTGTACTTAACATCTCTTCAACACATACTAAATTTATGTAACATGACCTAATAGGTTGAAAGTCGGTTTTGATTACAATGCGGTCGTGAAAAATCAATAATCATTGAGTTGTTTGTATGTGTACTTTCTTTATTTTTTAATCTGTTTATCCTCCAGGGTTGGTTTTTCCCTCAGACTCAGTGAAGGATCCCACCTCTACCACCTCAAGGGCAGTGTCCTGGGGATACAACTGGGGAGAATGACTAGTACCTCACGCAGGTGGCCTCACCTGCTATGCTGAACAGGGGCCTGGTGCGGGGATGGGAAGATTGGAAGGGACAGGCAAGGAAGAGGAAAGGAAGTGGCTGTGGCCTTAAGTTAGGTATCATCCGGGCATTTGCCTAGAGGAGAAGTGGGAAACCATGGAAAACCACTTTGAGGATGGCTGAGGTGGGAATTGAACCCACCTCTACTCAGTTGACTTCCCGAGGCTGAGTGGACCCCGTTTCAGCCCTCGTATCACTTTTCAAATTTCGTGGCAGAGCCGGGAATTGAACCTGGGCCTTCAGAGGTGGCAGTTAATCACGCTAACCACTACACCACAGAGGCGGACTGTATGTTTACCAATTTGCTTATTTATAAACTTTGTGCTAAATCCATTGCTCATGGCTGTTTCATGGATTGTTGTGATTTCTTTCTTTTTTTTCAAATGTTTCTTTGAGAGCGGGATTTGGAAAGCTGTAACATGCTGTAGTAGGTCGCCTTTCTATGAATTTCAGGATGTATTGAACTTTGTTTAATGGTATTAGTAGTATGAGTCGGTTTTCTGTAAGTATTAAATGCCAGGTCATTATTCATATGGTGTCGTACTGTTATATCTAAATAATTAAGCGAGTTGTTGTTCTCCATTTCCATAGTCAATTTAATACTGTGGTCTAAACTATTGAGTAGTTCCAACATTTTCTTTCCTTCGGTAACATTACTATCTATAATAGCTAGAATATCGTTGACATAACTTGTCCAGTATTTTGTGGCTTTGATTTTGTCTATGATGTTTGTGTGTTCTATGTAGTCCATATCTATATTAGACAAAATGCTCAAGGATGGTGCTCCCATAGGTACGGTAACCCTGTCTGCTGATATATTATATTCTTAAAGATGAAATAATTATTACTTAATGTATCTGTATGTATAAAATAAGAGTTTCTTTCTGTACATTGCTCATAATTTGAAAGGAATGGTATTTCTGCATCGGTCATATCCACAGTAACAAGGAAATGCACTTTTTACTTTTCTGTAATTTCTTTCTGTCTGTATGTACACACATCATGAGAAAAAGGCTAAAAAGTGCTTGTTGTTTTAAGGGGCCTAACTTCGAAGGTCATCGGCCTTAAGGCTAAAGAGAATTTTATGAAAATCAGTATGTAAAGTCGGATGATGAGCCACTTCAATATAGCCTATAAATAATTTTATTCATGCTGAGTAAGATGATAGTTTAGGGGAAGGTCTAAAATTTAATTCTCAAATATTTATATTATTAGTGGTCCTAGAGCCTCCGTGGCTCAGGCAGTAGCACGCCAGCCTCTCACTGCTGGGTTCCGTGGTTCAAATCCCGGTCAGTCCATGTGAGATTTATGCTGGATAAAGCAGAGGCGACATAGGTTTTTTCCAGGTACTCCGGTTTTCCCTGTCATCTTTCATTCCAACAACACTCCATTATCATTTCCTTTCATCTTTCATTCATTAATCATTGCCCCAGAGGAGTGCGACAGGCTTCGGCAGCCAGCACAATTCCTATCCTCGCCGCTAGATTGGGGCTTCATTCATTCCTTTCCTGACCCGGTCGAATGACTGGAAACAAGCTGTGGATTTTCATTAGTGGTCCTATCGACAAATACTACATATCTAAAGTTATATAGAATTAAATTTCCGATTTTTATGTCTAATACGTTTTTACCGAACCGGCTATGGCAACACATATTCATAAATTTTTATTGTTGTTGCTAAGTCCATATCAATGCCGAGCCATGAGAATCTAGGTTAACACAATTAACGAAAATCATTATATACAGTCGGGGAAAAAGAAACCACAGTCTGAGCTATAAACAATTTTTTTCACCCTGGATGAAATTGTAGTTTATGGGAAAGTGCCTAAAATTTATTTTTTAAAATACCTATGTTATTGGTCCTATCGAAAATACTACATAACAAAAGTTACAGAGAATGCAATTTCTGATCATTTATGTTTTATCATGTTTTATCAACTCAAATTCGGAAGAATACTAAATGTGAAGGCCTACAATATCGAAAGCGCATAACATTGATCATAAATAACATTACATTGACCATTGTTTGTTGTGATGTTTTTGTCTCTTATGCTGCCACTCAACTCCGATAGGTGGGATTACTGCTGCGTACCGAGTCGAACAGCCTGAATGAATATTGGCGGGAAATAGCTGGGAAGTTAGAAAACTTTCTTCTTTAGCATGCCATTCCTCGGGTTCACACACTTTGTGATACTGCTGGTATGTAACAAGCTGGTTCATCATAGTATTCCAGCTATTCGATCCCTACTCTGACATGCTGTTTTAAATGAGCCGTGTGCACACTTTGGCCTAAGGCAGAGAGGCTCATGTAATAGTAGTAGTAGTAGTAGTAGTAGTAGTAGTAGTAGTAGTAGTAGTAGTAGTAGTAGTAGTAGTAGTAGTAGTAGTAGTATGACATGGTCTAGAATTACAATTTAAGCCTATTCCAAATTATTGCACCACAATTCACTAAATAACTCAAAATTTAACCCTGAAAAGAGCTGTTTCTTAAGGAAAGATTCTTCTTCTTCTTCCTTTTTATTAAATTCTACATTCATTTTATTCCAAATTAGCAGTAGAAAGGTGGTTTCTCCTCTGGCTTGGAGGAAAGATTTGCCTCCAAGTCAGATAGATATTAACACCACCAATGTAGTGAATTGAGATTTTCTGACTCCTTGAGTACTCCTAGGCATAGTTTTTGTCCTGGGACTCTCCACTATTTGACCCCCCCACCAAAAAAATGTACGAAGTGTGTTCACAGATCACTACTGTCTGCGGCATGATCATTCCAGCTCTGGAAATTTGGACAGTTAGATCATCAATGTAGTACTGTTCGTTAAAAGTGAGAAAATGTGTGGTTTTTCATTTGATCAGATATTTCATATGCAGGAGTTTCTTTTAATCACTCCATTCCTACTGATGTCATTATAATGACCTATGTTTATTTCAGTTGGGAAAACCATTAAGACAGTCTTTCAGAGGATGTAAATGGCAGGTGGAGAGTGAGCGTCTGCCATTATAATGAATACTGCCTGGCTGTGACTGATTTCAGGCAGGTGGGCCTACCATTACAATGAAAATTCCCTAACCAATTCTTCATATTAGAAAAGATGTTTGGTAAATTGCCCGTCACGTTTCTAGGTTAACATTAAGAGCTATGCAATTTAATTGAATCTTGCTCACAACGTGTACACTACCTAACTTAGAATTTTGTATACAATGTAGAATCCCGTAGCGAAGCACGGGTACATCAGCTAGTATTTTAATAAACCTATGAAATCGTCTATTTCACCGGTGCTCAGTTTACTGAATTTTGTTAAATTATTCTGTATCAAATGTATAGTGGCTTTAACGGGGATATTAGCAAGCATGCATATTAACAACATATTAGGGAAAGGATCTTGTAATGCTCTGCTCCCTTGAGATCTTTTATTCTCCATTAAATTTCTATAGAATTCCTTATCATAGTATTCGCTTGGTAGTGATAATGTGTACTAAGGAATTTCTGAATAAATTGAGGTAATGTATATGCAAGGATGCCCGTAAAGTTTACGGTTGGTCTAATAGGGGTGTTAGCTTTATGAATTTTTGGTAATGATTTCGCTACAGGTAACCTAGAGTTCATGGTAATGAGTTTTGTCTTTTCAAATTAATTGAAGAGGAAGAAACTATTCTTAACTAATGATTTTAATTCTTTTTGTAATCTATTTGTGAGATCCTTAAATTTGCCAGAATTGTTTCCTGAGAAAAATGAATGTAATGGTTCCTCTCCATGATTACTATTGCATTTCCTTTATCCAATTTACTTACTATTAGATCATTGACTGTTAATTTTTTCTTGAGGTTTTTGACTTTCATATTAGTAGAGCAGTGTGAATTGTGACTAAATACTTGTTTATGATAAGATAAGGGTTTTTATAACATATTTTGTCCCTTCCCCTTTATATAAGGGTAATTTGTTGATTGCCATTTCTGTTTCTACGAAAGCAGTAACTGAACTGTCATGTTTGGAGGTGATGGGCCAATTATTTGTAGTAAAAAACAAGACAAAGATTTCACAATCATCACACATAGTTTCTGTTACCACCCTTATAACACTTCATACTCCAGCACTCCCATAATTCGTCCATTTCCCCACTCCACCTCCTCCTAACAACACGTCATACATTTTGACTGTGGGTGTTGGACTCTGTAGTCAGAGAGCACAAGTGGTACAAGTGGGCCATGTAACATAAGTTTATTTCATTCATCAAGTACTTATCTTAAGTGCTTCCTGTAAGCCACCATTTTATGATTCTTAATTTTATCTTTATTATCCACTTTATAGATTAAAAACAGATGATTTAACTTCAATAACAACAACTTATATTGTCAGCCTATGAGTGAACACATTAACTAACTCAACACTGCACTAATATCAGTTGAACTGCATCAGGAGACAATGGGAATATCACAAAAGACAGCCACTAGCTCAAAAACATTTAATGACCACTACCACTTCACATGTTTAACTTTCATCACGTTTCTTTAAGGAAAAAGTTCTTGACAGGCATTCCACATTATGTGTCGAATGTTTTTAGTATATTTACTGAGGATGACCCTACGCTGGGTCAAAACATATCTATTTAAATTTTCATCTTAATTTGATGTAATCTTGAGTATTGACTAGGAGGATAATCAGCACAATTTTGTACAGTTTGTAAAAACCTGCAGTACTTGTCATAGATGTACTTATCACTTCTCAGTTGGGATGTCTGGGATATTTTGGCCTCTTTGATCATCCCCCTTCAGGTCTTGGATGTCTTGATAATGGATCTTGGCTCATTTATTGAGTTCCTTGTAATCCCTAAATAGATGCACATACCCCTCCAGAGTATTTGCGTGCTGAGTTCCCAAGGCCATGTGTACTGCATTCATAATTTTCTTCCTTGTCTCATAGCAATCTCTGTTGAACCATGGCTTCGCTGGCCTGTGGTGCAGATCCAAATATTGTATGGTGTTCTGTATCTATTTCCATTTGGGCTTTGTTTAATTTTTGCTCTTAGGTCAGCTTTATGATTCTATTGGGTTCTAGGTTTTGGATTTATGACATATGAGTTTTTTGTGCTGGATTGAGAGGATTTATGTCTTGTGGTTGCATTGGTAGCAGTAGCATAAGATAAGTATTTATTGATTCCTGAAAACAAGAAAGATCAAGCACAACTGAAATCACAGCAGAAAACAGGGAAATCATTGCATGTGCAGAATCTCCCCAATGACAGCTATAAGTTAGAATATTTCTAAATTTGTAGAAAGGGTATTGAGACCTACCTTTATCTGGCAAAACAAAAACATTACTGACGCAATAAACCCACGAAACACAGACTTGATAACAGGAGAGAAGCAAGCCTGGTTATAGGTACATAAGCTACACCAGTAAAACACAGCTGAGACAACAGTAAATGACATGGTGAATTACAGCATTACAGATGAAACTGGGTGCAAAAATTTAGAAACCAAAGGGCATTTAAGTATCTTCTGTGTCAGCATACCTTTATCTAGGATTGAAAGCATAAATACACCTTAATTTTGGTCTGCTGGAGGTGTTATAAGGCAATATCGCTTTTACATTAGAGCAGGAGTCATATTCAAATAATAACAAGAAATCCAACAAAAACTGAACAAGACAAGAAACAATGTACTCTACCCAGACTACTTTCAATGAAGTTGTGTATTGGCCTGTTAATCATATCATCATACAGAGTACATATACAAAGATGAAATGAGATGGTAGCAGTGTTTTATCATTTCTTTTCTTGAGCTCTATATGTCAAAAACTTACAGGTTATTTTTACACTGATTGTGGAGCATGGAATTGTATCAAACTAGAACTTTCATAACAACTTGTGCAGATTTTAAGCCTTTCAAATGTAGTGCCATCCAACAGTATTTCAGTTTTTAAACTTAGAACTTTAAAGTTATCCAACATCATGCTATATGTCATGTGCGACAAAGACATATTGTAACTTATAAGTAAATAAAAGCACACATTCTGATTTACAGTTCATTTATGAAGTACAGATACCTGTTAATTAAGTGATGTTTTAGTGCTGTGGAATTTCATGTGTTAATCATTTCTATTTCTTGTGTTATAACCATGGATCTGACTGTTGCTTTTAGTCAATGGTTTATTGTACTTAATAAAGACAATTGATTTATTGATGTCTGTACCGTAGGTACACCTACCCTCGTACAGTTAAATTAAGTACCTTGGAGAATGCCATCTGGTATATGATGTTTGCAGCAACTAATACAAGAAGTTTGAACTTTTCTCTACAGATGTCGCTACTATAAACTTATGTTATACCCTCTGATATGAAGATTGACTATTAAAATTGTAGAGTAATTTTGCATGTTAAGGTTTACTAAACTGAATTGTTTATTCTTTGTTTTTGGTTTGTTAAAGTTTACAACACTTTTACCTCTTCCCTCCAACTTAAAAAGTTGGCCAATAGAAAATTTTGTATATATATATATGTCTTTGTCGCACATGACGTATAGCATGATATTGGATAACTTTAAAGTTCTAAGTTTAAAAACTGAAATATATATATATATACACGAGGACGGTTTGAAAAGTTCTCGGAATCACCGCTAGATGTCAGTGCTAGAGCAACGAGGTTCCCGCGCAGTAATCACACATCCTTTGTAAGTGAACACGTGGTGCGTCAGTGCTCTAGCTGCAGGAAGGTGGTACTGACGACTCTTTGTTGTTGTTCCCGTGTAGTGATTTGTGACAATGGAAAAAAACTGAGATTCGAGCAGTGATTAAATACTTTGTAAAGAAAGGTATGAAAGCAAAGGAAATTCATGCCGACTTTCAGGACACACTGGGAGACTCTGCTCCTTCATTTTCAACTGTTGCCAAGTGGACCAGTGAGTTTAAATTTGGTCGGGCGAGCTTGGATGATGATCCGCATAGTGGACGGCCAAAAATTGTTACAACCCCAGAATTTATCATAAAAGTGCATAAAATGGTCATGGAGGATCGTGGACTGAAAGTGCGGGAGATTGCTGAAGCTGTGGGGATGTCTTCTGAACGGGTATATTATATTTTAACCGAAGAATTTGGTATGAAAAAATTATCTGCAAGATGGGCTCTTGACATTGGACAATAAACACATCAGATTGGAAATGTCCGAACAAAGTCTGCCCCGTTTTCAGTGCAACCAACAAGATTTTTTGCACCGGTTTGTGACTACAGATGAAACTTGAGTCCACTACTATACCCCTGAGACAAAACAGCAGTCAAAGCAGTGGAAACATGCTGATTCACCACCACCAAAGAAAGCAAAGGCAGTGTGTTTGGCCAGAAAGTTCATGGCCTCAGTTTTCTGGGATGCAAAAGGCATACTGCTGATAGATTATCTTCCTACTGGCCAAACAATTAACGGGGCAATACTATGAAAACCTCCTAGACCAACTACATAAAAACATGCGAAACAAGGCCTGGTTTGGCAAGGAAAAAGGTCATCTTTCATCAGGACAATGCTCCGCCGCACACAAGTGTTATTGCCATGGCAAAACTTCATGAACTGGGGTAAAAATTGTTGCCACTTCCACCTTATTCACCTGATTTGGCACCATCAGACTTTCATCTTTTCCCCAAGCTGAAAATTTTCCTCGGTAGACAGAGATTTTCTACAAGGGAAGATCTGACAGCCGAATTGGAGAGGTATTTTGCAGGCCTGGAGGAATCTCATTTTCAAGATGGGATCAAGGCATTGGAACATCGCTGGACCGAATGCATTAGTCTACAGGGAGACTATGTTGAAAAAATAAAAGCAGTTCCACTGAGGTAAGATTCTTAATTCTAGTACATTCCGAGAACTTTTCAAAGCACCTACGTATAAATACTCCATCCAGTCAAAAGCTTCTGGTATTTATTTGATCATCCAGTAAGAACTGCGGGTGTGTTGGGCCTTAGCCCAGGGCTTTCTGGCACTTTCCCCTTGACTATAAAAGCTGGCACATTTTCGGGCCAGATTGTCTTATAGATTACTCCAGTCTTGTGTGTGTTCATAAAGGGAAGCTGGGGCGTGTCATCCATCTTCAGGAGGTCCATCAGCTCAAGGTAATGGCAGATCCAGTATAAAATCTGATAGTTTTTTAAAGTTAGCTCAAGGGGAATGTTTCAAACCTTTAGCAATGTAACTTCATTTTTCTAAAATGTAAATTTCAAACTATTTGAAAGAACTTAGCCAAAATCAGGGAATAGAGAGTGAGATTCCCTCTCGAATTCCATTTCAACTAGCTTTTGAGTTGACTGTGATTTTGTAATATTTTCTATGTTGTAATTTCTGTAACGTAAATATTCTCTCCATGTAGTCACCTCAGTAGTATAGGTTTAGCCTCTGTAACCTCTGTAACTTCGGCCATAAGCCCAAATAGAATTTTATGCATTCTATTTTAAATGATCCCTTTCCATTGTGGTTTTTGGGCCAGTAAGTTAACCTTTTGCTTTTACCAAAGGCCTCGTAGAATGGGTACTTGCTACTCCTGTTACGATCAGTGTCATTTCTTTTCATGTTAAAATATCAGATTGTTGAGCATTCAAGATGAAATCAAAATCAAATCAAAATCTCTTTATTTGCAAATGAGGTGTCTACCTCGGTGGCAAATGGTACACTAAAATACATTATTGTCAAGCACTAAATATTAAATTAACAAGAGAAGAAAATTTTCCTATAATACAATATACAATTTACGCTAACAATGTTTTCTATTATACACACAGCTCATCTTTAATAAATTTATATTGTTTACAAAATTCTACTTATAATATCTCCTGTACTACTTACAAGTATAGTCAGCTGATATACAGTATGTGGAATTACTTCAAATGATACTATACAACTGGTATAAGATTAATATTTACATTGCATTTATTTACTTATTTACTTTTTTTTTTTACCCATTCTGGAACCTAAGTAGCATAACGACCTGCTGCGTCTTAACCAGAGCCCCTTTTGCCACCACTTTTCAGAGTTCCTGAAGGGCCTTCACAGCTACCGTAGCTTTCCCAGGGCCCTCGAAGTCCCCACTGTACTTCACCCCTACAGGCAGTCCCCTACTTTGATTGTCCAAACACCTTAGACCAGGGGATGGAATTAATTTATTCACACACATTTTTTTTTTTAATACAATAACCTGCATTGGTCGAATGCCCTCTAACACTTCATTTATTTTCTCTGTTGCTGTTTATTCTCTTCTTGAATATCTGTACAGATTTTGGAAAAGGATCAAACACTACCCCTGGTAAACTGTTCCACTCCTTCACACCCTTCCCAATGAATGAAAATTTACCCCAATCGCTTCTGCTAAAATTCCTTCTAATTTTATATTTGTGGTCAGTCCTGCCAATAGAATTATTTTCCAACTGAAGCCTCTCACGGATATCTCCCCATGCTGCTTCTCCTGTATAGGCTCTATATAATCCTATAAGTCTAGTTTTCTCCCTTCTCTTACTTAAAGTTTCCCACCCAAGTTCCTCTAACATTTCTGATACACTACTCTTTCTCCTGAAATCCCCTGTTACAAATCTTGCTGCTTTCCTCTGCACACTATCTATTTCTTTTATTAGGTATTCTTGGTGAGGATCCCAAACACTGTTTGCATATTCCAATAATGGACAAACCATACTCAAGTAACTTTTTTCTTTTAATTCTTTGTTGCATCCTTTAAGTAGCCTCATTATGACATGTAACGATCTGTATGCTTTCCCAACAATGTCATCAACATGACCCTTCCAGTGCAAATTACTTTCAAATCTCACACCTAAGTATTTGCACTTGCCATCTTTTGGGATAACTACCTCATCCAAAGTATATTCAAATTCAGTTTTAAAGCTCCTGTTTGTAAAAGTTGTAACAGTTGATTTGCCTCCATTAATCTTCATATTATTTTCTTCAACCCATTTTTGGATACTTTCAAGGTCCCTTTGTAATTCTGAACAATCCTCGATGTTGTTTATTTCCCTATAAACAATTATGTCATCTGCATACAATCTTATTTTTGATGTTATATTGTTTCTTAAATCATTTGCGTATATTAAGAAAAGTAACGCACTGATTATACTACCCTGTGCAATTCCCTTCCAAACTTTCTCTTCCTGTGATACATTATTTCCTACATTGACTTTCTGAGCCCTTGAATTTAGAAATGTTTTTATCCAACGTGTAATCCTTACGTCCAATCCTATTCCCTCCAATTTCTTTAATAATATTCCATGTTCCACTCTATCAAAGGCTTTGGAAAGATCTATGGCTATGCAATCTAACTGACCTCCTGAATCCAATTGATCTGATATGTCCTGCTGAAATCCCACCAGTTGTGCCTCACAAGAAAATTTCTTTCTAAATCCATAATGGCTCCTCATGAACCAATTTTTATCATCACATATCCCTCTGATGTACTTTGATATTAAACTCTCCAGTATTTTACAAACTATACTGGTCAGACTGATTGGTCTGTAGTTCTCTGGTTTCCTTTTATCACCCTTTCCTTTATAAATTGGTATAATTATAGATCCAGTCCTTTGGTATTACACTATTATTTATGACATAGTCAAAGAGAAATTTTAAATAAGGCACTATGTACCACCCCATTGTCTTTAATATCTCCCCAGTAATTTGATCACTTCCTCCTGCTTTTCCTTGCTGAAGCAGTTGGATTTCATTGAAAATATTTTCATTTGTGAATGTGAAGCTTCTTGTTTCCCTCTGTGTCTCTCCCTCTCTATCTTCTGTTTCGGTTTCCAACTCTTGACAATCATCTACTGAATCTCTAAATTCCCTAATAAATAGGTTTGATTTCTCAGTATATGTTAAATAGTGTTCACCCCCTTCTCCCACCATTGTAAGAATTTGGATTCCTTTTCCTTTTGGGTTCATGATATATGAATACAGCTTTTTCCCTTTCCCTTTGTGGTCATTAATCTCTTGAAGTATGCCATTCATATAATTTTCTTTTGCTTCCCTTTTCACTCTATTCAGTTCCCTCATTAGCTGTTTTCTTGTTTCTCTACTCTCCCTACCCTCTTTGATTTTCCTGTTTACTATTCTACATTTTCTTTTTAATTTTCTTATTTCCCTTGTATAATAAACAGGGTCTGAGGTCATTTTACCCTTCTTAACAGGTACAAATCTCTTCTCTCCTTCCCAAATGATTCCTTTAAATTTAGCCCAAAGTGTATCCACGTTACTCCCTTCACTTATCCAACAACTGAATTGTGATTTAAGGTAAGTCCCAAATTCATCAACTTTAGTTTTTCTGTACAATTTCTTGTCTTGCGTAACCCTCTTATTAAGCCTTTTTGGTACGAGTCCTACATCCATTATTACAGCCTTATGGTCTCCTATTTCTTCAATTACCTCAGTTTTATCAACAATTTCCCATGGTTTAACCAAGAATACATCTAGTAAGTTATTGAGATGAGTCGGTTCTTGTACTACTTGTGTAAATCCTCCCTCCCAAATTAACTTATTTGCCAGTTTCTGTTCATGGGCTTCACTTGCAGCTCCATTCCATTCAACTTCAGGCAAATTTAGATATCCCCTAATTATTACCACATCATTATTATTGTTTTTATGAATATAATCTATTATTTTCTCTAAGATTTCCATGTCTCTTTCCTCTCTTCCAGGCCTGTATGTTCCTATAATTCCCACGGTTTGATTTTGAAAAATGTATATTGTGCCTTGGATTGGCCTGGACATTTCTGGAATTAGGTTCCTAAGTGTAAATTTATAGAGAAAACATGCTTTTTCTATTAATGTACAGGTTGAATTTTGGCTTTGGAAAGCTGTAATATTATAATGTTTGGAGAGTGGTCTCCTCAATAATTCTGTGGAGCAAAGGTGCTCTTGTAAAATTGTAAATTTTGGATACTCTGTCTCCTAGTGGTGTTAAAGGAATTGGGAGATCCTTCTCCAAGACTGTGGGTTAGAAGAGAGCGGTTGTGCTCATGTAAAGTTGTAATTGGGAGCTTCAAGCTCAGCCTGTAAAATTGTTATTTTAGCCTATGGGCTAACTTTTGCAAATAACTGTTAATTACTTGGCAAGCTATCAAGATTTTGTTATTCATTTAGCAAATTGTTTTGTTAAAATTTAACATCTGAAAAGAGAAAAAAAAAGGCTTAAGAGAAAATGTAATTCTGCCAATTTTAAAGTTTTAAATCAGTTCTTCGATTGTGTTGCGTCCACCCATTCGTGCCCCACCTTCTTTCACCTCTGCCCATCAAGAATCTCCGTAACAATATCTCTGAAAGAAAATGTTAAAATGTTATCAAATATTTTAAATTGTCATTACATTTAATCTCATTTCATAGCCTTAAGAGCCGGTGCCAAACTGTTAGGCCCCTTTAAACATCAAGCAGCATTATCATCAAAATATTATTAGTTATGAAGGAATGTTTGCAAGTACCTCCATTCAGATTGCAAAAGGTGGTCCATAGATATTTCTTTACTTTAGTACAATAAAAAGTCATTTACCACACAGCCCCAGGAAACTATCCCATAACTCAAATGAGGGTTACTATTCTATTCCATAGTACACATTTCGTAATACATTCGTATCTAGAATTTTCGAAAGCCTATGTAGGCTAATACAAACATTCCAGATGTTAATTTTCAGCAGACATAAACTTGATTATTCCGAGACATGTATTTATCTAGAACATTGCCTAAGAATTTAGGACATTTTAGACAAATTCTTATATCATCACACGAAGGCCATTCGGAAAGTGGTATTTGTTTGTGCAATAAAGACACAGGAGTAAATATTAAGAAATATACACATTTTTATTGGAAAGAGCATACTTTACACTACTTCTCCACATAATCTCCAAGCAAATTTAGGCATTTGTCATAACGTGGGACAAATTTTTGTATTCCAATGTCAGTCCTTCGCCGCCAGCGTATTGAGATACGTAGTCACGGCTCGTTTAAGTTCTTCATCGCTGTCAAATCTTTTTCCCACCAGAAAGTGTTTAAACTTTCTAAAGAGATGGAAATCCGAAGGGGCCAAGTCCGGGCTATACGGGGGATGGTCGAAGGTTTCCCGCTTGAATTGCTGCAAAGGTTGTTGTGTAATCGCAGCTGCATGAGGCCTGGCATTGTCATCAAGGAGAATGACGCTTGTAGACAATAAATCTTGCTGTTGATTTTGTATTGCCCGCCGTAATGTCTTTAATGTTTCACAGTACGCATTTGCATTAATTGTGTCTCCACGGGCCATAAAATCAATGAGCAGTACACCTCGGCGATCCCAGAAAACGGTTGCCATGGGTTTCCTCTGGGACAGAACTGTCTTGAATTTTTTGGTTCGGTTGGTGAATGAGCATGATGCCACTCAATTGACTGTTGTTTACTCTCAGGTGATGCATAACAAACCCATGTTTTGTCCCCAGTAATGATGCGAGTCAGGAAAGAGTCTCCTTCATCGGAATAACGTCCCAGAAACATCAGTGCTGCTGCCATACGCTTGGTTTTGTGCTCCTCTGTAAGCATGCGAGGGGCCCACCTTGCACAGATTTTTGAATAATGCAGATGGTCTTTGACAATTTCATGAACAATTGTTCAAGACACATTAGGAAAATGTTCACAGAGTTCATCAGTTGTGACGCGCTGATCGTTCCTCACGCATTCGTCTACTGCGCTCAGCAGTTGGTCTGTAATGACAGATGGTCTCCCTGAACGCTCCTCGTCGTGTGTATTCCCCTCCCCAGGTTGAAGTTGCGACACCAGCGCTGAACAGACAACTCGTCCATCACATTGTCTCCATACACCTCCGTTAATTGGTGATGAATATCACAAGGTCGAACGTGATTAAGAAATTTAATCACGGCCCTCACTTCACAACTGGCGGGGTTCTCAATTTGTTTAAACATTTTAAATGATCACAGACACAACACAGGCAATGCTAGCATCACGCAACCTCGCACAGAGCAGGCAAACAAGCCACTGACGCAGTCTGACCTTGCCCAGCTTTCCGGATGGCCCTCGTTGTAATCCCCTTTAAAATCAAAAGTTCACCACAATAGTTTTGTGATAGATATAGGAGATAGAGACAAGGTCCCAAAATAGTATCTTGTGGAATAGCAATGTTTGTGATTTCTTATCTCATAATCTATTTCGTAATTTACTTCAACACACAGCTTATGCAGTGAGAAGTTAGCAAATGTAAAACTACCCAACGGACACTATAGTGTCCTGATTTCTTCAGCAGTACGTTGTAGCCTACACATTCAAAGGCTGTAGATAAGTCAACAATACAGAAATAACAAAATGATGATTATTATTTAATACACTATTAGTCATGTCTGCTAGAGCAGTAACAGTTGATAAATCTTTCTTGAATCCACGTTCAAAACTTCTAAGAAGAAAATGTTTCCCAAAAAATGTGAGTAAATGATTGAAAATTATGTTCCCAAGGAGTTAATTTAAAGCAGAAAGTATAGTTATTGGTCTGTAGTTGTTTATATCATCAGCTGGTTTGTTCTTACAAATACTGGTTTTGTGATAATCATCAGCGCTTGGTTTACAGGGTAGGTTAATGTGGTAATAAGCTTGTTCTTGCACTGTTTTAATATCTAGTTTGAATGTTTTTCACTACCTCATACAGTGGAGCATTTGGTTTTGATAAAACTGTGAATTTTGTTACTTGAGGGCAGTTGGGTTCACAGAATTTCATTGCACATCTTGCTGTGACTCGGCAGTGCCAGAATGTTCCTGTCCATTGTTGCAGTGGAATTCTTCTTCACTTGCTTTATCTCCTTTAAAGTATATTTCTTCTTCACAGTGAATTCTTGTTTTAATTCAGGATTCTCACTTTCTAACTCACATTGAATATTAAATTTATTAGACACTTGAGTCTGAGGAACCACTAAGTTTTTAAAGTAGATTCCTAGGTCTAATTTTAGCAGCAGTCCTAGGTCTAATCTCTACCTGGCTTTGAAGATCAATAACTGTTTGTTCAGCTGGTCATGAGGAATTTTATTATTTTAATTTCTTGCTGTACTTCTTCAAAATTGTTATGTAAGATCCTGATTTTTTCCCATTTTTTTCTGCATTATTCACTTGCAAATTATCACAGAGGCACTGCTGTTCTATTTTTGTGGCCTGCAGTACTAGTATGCAAATGGTTACCTAGCCCGCATAGTGTTTACATGACAGTAAATTGCTATTTTCAACAACACAGTTTGATGAAACACATTCTGGATTATATGTTATGAAATGTGATGTGCACTTGATTCATTTGTTGTATAATCCACAAATTTTACCACTGAATTTGCAAGAAGAATATGTACCAAGTTCTGCTCCTGGCACTTCACTTGCTGGCATATTGCCTTAAGTTGGAGGCCACATGGATAGATCAGTTCGCCAGTAAAGAGATGGTGAATCAAGTTAATGAGAGGTGAGCGATTTGGGAAATTGTGTTGCTGTGAAGAAAAAGATCGATAGAATATGCCTTGGACACTCGGAAGTTCTTCAGTTATTTTTGAAGGAAGTGGTTGGAAAATGTGAGGCAAAATATAACAAACTGATTAGAGAACATGTTGGATGTTGAGGTTATGTAAAAATGAATATGTTATCACATGATGGGGTGTCATGGAAAGATATATCCAACCATTTTACAGACCCATATGTTGGGGCACAAACATGTGACCTAGTCAGTAGATTTTCCCATAAAATTGGCTTTTATTCAGTCCTGATCGATGTTCATGGGATTTCTGAAATTAAAAGTCATGTCCCTGTGGTTCACATTCTATGTAGGATTGAAGGTTCTGTGACCATGAACCCAGAATCAAACTGTTTGTTTCATGGCCATAAGACCTATCAGTGTCGATGCGACACAGCTAATTTAAGAATCTACATGTCATATTGTGACGGTGGGTTGTTACGTGGATTATTATAATTGTTATAATATATGAAAGATAAATATGGGACCGTTAAAGCAACATTATTCAAGTGGTGGGCAACGAGAGGTAAACCATGAATGGTACAAAGGGGGGATGATTTAAATAGCAATGCAGGAGCAGTCAGAAAATTACAAGGACACCAGGGGATAAACAAGAATTGCCACCTTCAGATGAACAAAAATAGATGTATTGAAACGCAAGACACAATAAGTAGAGAATAGTACAGCACCAAAATATCAAAAAAGTAAAACACCTTTCACAATATTGCAAAGCTCAGTGATACAGAAAATTTGGATTTCATCTGAATAGCATTTACAATTGCATTGATTAAATGGAACAGCTGTTTCCAAACCAACTGTACAATGACAAATAAGAGAGATCAGGGAAGATAGGAAAGACAGTAAATAAGAGATTAAATTAAAAATCGGCATTTTTAAATTTCAATATCCGGCTATACTATAGGAAATTGACCTGGCTAGAAGTAGTGCACAGTATTAAGCTCCAGAAAACACTGGATGTAACCCCGATATCTTTAGCTCAGTAGGAGAAATATAAACAAGTTTAAGGGCAAGACTTTTAAACAGTAGATGAGTGTAAACTAATTTGAGGTACCAGAAATTTTCAAGATAATTGACACACCGAAAGTTCATAGTCACATAACCTAAAACAATATTCCAAAGAAAGGAATTAGACATCTAGCTGCTCACTTACAGATACATAAACAAGTACAACCACTCAAATTCATATAAATATGTTCAGAATACCTCATGGTTAAAGAATATGTCCCATACAGATGTGAAAATTTACACCGACGTAACACAAAAATGTTGCCCCCTCTCGAAGAGCCGAAGAATGCCTCGCCATAGTAGGTAAAGAGTACAGTTTATATGGGGTCAGTTGGAGAGGGGAGTTACAGCGGAAAGCATGACACGCCGAGAACGTCTGTGAGGTGTGTAGAGTCGATGGCTAGATGATGTCATCCAGGTTTCAGGTGGGTAATCAGCTGACAATAATCCCATAGCTGTAGCAGTGTACGGATGTCAAACATCGGAATATGACAAATGTGGCAAAGGTGAGTCGATAACTTTACACTATGACTATGTAAAATGATATCAACAGTCATATTAAACTAATGGTTCATACAGCTATGTACATGATATCAACAGTTGTGTAAAACCAGTTGTCCTGTGTTTATGGTCACGATAGAAATAGAGGTCTTATGGCTATGATTTTTGACATTGACAGTGTGTAAAACTGCAGGTCCTATGACTATGATCATGATATCAAAACCCATCTAAAAGTAGTTGCTTCGTCTATCAAGTGATGACATAAACAACAATAGTAATAATATTTTTTCTTTGTTTCAAGTTTTAGGGCAAGGTCAGTGGGTGCAGTTTACAACTCCTGTATATTTTAAATACTTCATTTGCTGTGTGAAATGGACCTGGAATTACGGATGAAGGGGGAGCCAGACTGGCTTGAAGAAACGGGAAATACTTTACTCGTGAGTATCATTGCAGGTAACTTATAATGATAAGAATGTAACCCTTAGTAGTCACTTATGTTTGGCTGGTTTCTGTCAGTATTTCACATCTCAAACCAAACACCCCAATGATGGTCAAGTTTAAGGTTTTGAAGGAAAAGTGAGTTTTTAAACATCTTTGTCTGCTCTGTCCGTTACTACACTCAACACAGTCTTTTGTTATCTTCTGAGCTTATTACTTGAAGTTCATTGACTCCTTGTCTCAAGAGAAAAACTGTCAGCCTGCATAGGTCATATATTAGATGGCTGATCTTCTGATCTGCTCCTAATCGGTCCAGATGCTGAAATATACCGGCACTTATCGCTAGTTTTACTGGCATGTAAGTGAACTCCCATAAGACAACATTCTGGGACCTTAGTGCCTTTGAAAACCTTAAAAGTTACTACTGGGGCATTTAAAGAATAACAGTGATTCAACAGGAAGAACTAGTCAAAAAACTATAAACTGTTAGTTTGTAGATGTGATATTATGCAAGAGTTGCTAAAAGAACAAATTCTGCCATTAATGCACACTATTCTTAGAATAAATGTATGTGGGAACAGTTTCAATGTACATGCACTGCAGGAGATAATGATGCCACAAATATTTAAAATACTGGCACACTCCTGTTCAACAGTTCTTGGTTTGATATTTGTCATAACATTATTGTTGCAATTTCCATTATGAGAGTTACATTACAACAATTAGTGCAATCAAACATGGCAGATTTCCTATCTGTTGTTAACTTGTGTTTTCATAAATGATTTAAATTAAGAAATTTCTCAAACACTTGCCTTCGTAATCCATAAATCCTCTTCCTATTAACAGATAATTGTCTTAATTTTTCATCATCAATTCCTGATTTTTCTTCATAGTTTGATCCTTCCTATTTAAAAAAAATTCATTCAATCTTATTTGCCTGTCAATATTTGATGCCAGTCATTCACTGACAGCAAGGAACATACTGTTTAGTGGAGCAACTCGTCTCCTTACTCAGAAGTTTTCCCAGCCCAAGATTGCAAAATTTTATAGCTACTATTTTGCAGACATCACCCAGAACAAGTCATGCTCGTTTCCTTTGGCCATTTTACAGTTCTCACATCAGGTACGCAGCAGAACCATATTTTAGCTGTGGTCTTACCTGTGACTTAAATGCCCTCTTATTTACATCCTTACTACAACTCTTAAAGACTCATAACCTCATGACAAGATCTGTATCTTTTATTTACATCCCTGTGTAGTTAACCCAAGGAAGACCTTTTCTTAACACCAAGGTATTTACATTAGACTCTACCAGACTGAGTGGCTTAGATGGTTGAGGTGCTGGCCTTCTGACCTCAATTTTGCAGGTTCGATCCTGACTCAGTCCGGTGGTATTTGAAAGTTCTAAAATACATCAGCTTTGTGTCGGTAGACTTACTGGCACGTGAAAGAATTTCTGCGGGACTAAGTTCCAGCACCTCATATCTCAGAAATCCATAAAAGTATTTAATGGGACGTAAAGCCAATACCGTAATGTTATTATTACACTGACTGACAGAGCAAATGCAACACCAAGAAGGAGTGGTTCGAAAGGGATGAAAGTTGGGGAAAAAACAGGGACGGCACGGACGAATAATTGATGTTTATTTCAAACCGATATGCAGGTTACACAATGCAACTCAGTAGGATGTAGGACCACCGTGAGCGGCGATGCACGCAGAAACACGTCGAGGTACAGAGTCAATAAGAGTGCGGATGGTGTCCTGAGGGATGGTTCTCCATTCTCTGTCAACCATTTGCCACAGTTGGTCGTCCGTACAAGGCTGGGGCAGACTTTGCAAACAGCGTCCAATGAGATCCCACACGTGTTCGATTGGTGAGAGATCCGGAGAGTACGCTGGCCACGGAAGCATCTGTACACCTCGTAGAGCCTGTTGGGAGATGTGAGCAGTGTGTGGGTGGGCATTATCCTGCTGAAACAGAACATTGGGCAGCCCCTGAAGGTACGGGAGTGCCACCGGCCGCAGCACATGCTGCACGTAGCGGTGGGCATTTAACGTGCCTTGAATATGCACTAGAGGTGACGTGGAATCATACGCAATAGCGCCCCAAACCATGATGCAGCATTGTCTAGCGGTAGGGCGCTCCACAGTTACTGCCGGATTTGACCTTTCTCCATGCCGACGCCACACTCGTCTGCGGTGACTATCACTGACAGAACAGAAGTGTGACTCATCGGAGAACACGATGTTCCGCCATTCCCTCATCCAAGTCGCTCTAGCCCAGCACCATGCCAGGCGTGCACGTCTATGCTGTGGAGTCAATGGTAGTCTTCTGAGCGGACGCCGGGAGTGCAGGCCTCCTTCAAGCAATCGACGGGAAATTGTTCTGGTCGATATTGGAACAGCCAGGGTGTCTTGCACATGCTGAAGAATGGCGGTTGACGTGGCGTGCGGGGCTGCCACCGCTTGGTGGCGGATGCGCCGATCCTCGCGTGCTGACGTCACTCAGGCTGCGCCTGGACCCCTCGCACGTGCCACATGTCCCTGCGCCAACCATCTTCGCCACAGGCGCTGCACCGTGGACACATCCCTATGGGTATCGGCTGCGATTTGACGAAGCGACCAACCTGCCCTTCTCAGCCCGATCACCATGCCCCTCATAAAGTCGTCTGTCTGCTGGAAATGCCTCCGATGACGGCGGCCTGGCATTCTTAGCTATACACGTGTCCTGTGGCACACGACAACACGTTCTACAATGACTGTCGGCTGAGAAATCACGGTACGAAGTGAGCCATTCGCCAACGCCGTGTCCCATTTATCGTTCGCTACGTGCGGAGCACAGCGGCGCATTTCACATCATGAGCATACCTCTGTGACGTCAGTCTACCCTGCAATTGGCATAAAGTTCTGACCACTCCTTCTTGGTGTTGCATTTGCTCTGTCAGTCAGTGTACATTAGACTCCATGATGTTCTGTCACTCCTTCAACACAGTATATAACACTGCAAGGTCTTTTACTCTTTGCAAAGAGTCAACCTGTCATTTCATCCCCTTTTTCTATGATACTTTTATGCGCTATCCATGTAACAATTTTATGGTGGTTCTTTTTGCAGTCGCTTACAATCCTGTAATTTATTAATTACATGATATAGTGTACATGTGCAAAATGTCTTACCTTTTATCCCAGTTCTTTGCTGATATCGTGTACCTGTACGGTATAAGAAAATATAAAGGTCTGATGATACTGCTTTGGGGAACTCCCCCCTCTTAATCATTATATGGTCTAGCTCCTTGGCTGAGTGGTTTGGAAAACTGAAACTTTAAATGGCTTGGGGACTGGGTGTTTGAATGTCCCCAAAATTCATGCATTTCACACACCACACCCAACACTATCCTCCACTACACCCAGTTCCCATTTACAACTGATACCATACGATAAATAAAATAAAACATTACATGGTCAGATAATGTTTCATCTAAACTAAATCACTGAGTACTTTTTTTTTTGTGCTAGTGGCTTTACATCACACCGAAACAGATAGGTCTTATGGTGATGCTGGGATAGGAAAAGCCTAGAAGTTGGAAGGAAGCAGCTGTGACTTTAATTAAGGTACAGCCCCAGCATTTGCCTGGGTATGAAAATGGGAAACCATGGAAAACCATCTTCAGAGCTGCTAACAGTGGGATTTGAACCCACTATCTCCTGAATGCTAGTTCACAGCCGCACGGTCAACTGGCCCGGTCACTGAGTTCTGTGTCAGACTTTTACAAATATCACAGTTAAAGATATTAGAGCCAATATCGAAGCTGAAATCTTATAACATATTGCTCTTTTTGTTCATGAATTTACAAGGTTATTAAGAATGATTCAGTGCATTTTGGAAATCTGTCACTGGTAACGTATTTCCTGTAGTATAATGCTTGGTACACTGTAAGAAACATAAATGTCCAAGTTTTCTACCGGTATTCAGTGGGTCTCGCTTCTGTCACACAGTGTACATCTAGGTGGTAGTCTAGTTCAGCTCATACACATTGCATCTCACCATCGATGGACATAAGAACAGCAGTGATGCCATCCTGGAGGTCAATTCTTGTTTATGAAAATTTAAGGTAATTGCTGATTTTGGAACATTGACATCATCCAATTTTCCCTCTCGCTCGTTCTCTCTTTCTTTCAGTGTTTTGACCCAGCCCACTGATGGCTTTACATGTCTGGCAATATAAAGAATACATCATGATCTAACTGCCCGTTTAACTTTTGTAATGAATGTATATTAAAATACAATCAAATACCTCACATCTGAGATTTATTAGGAACGAATAACCTAAACCTACAACCAATAAGCAAATCTTCCCTCCCTCTCTATTCCCTCTCCTTCACCTCCCACTAGTCAGGTTCAGTGTTCTCCCCAGGATCATTTTAATGGGTGCACCACCCTGCTGTTTTTAAGACCGCCCACCTAAAATAACCTAGATATGTATTTGTGCTAGTTATACAATATTAATACATATGCCTATATGAGTCAGTAGGTGTTCCAAATGAAAATGTAAATACCTTAAATCTGTTTATTTAATTGATAAATCTCTGTTATTGTCAGCATAATTGCATCAATTACATCAAAGCTTCAATCTTTAGCTTGATTATCACGTAGTGTCGTGCGTGAGCGGTGTCTGTATTGGATTGGAATCGCATGCGAACACTCTATTCTACCCGACATCACAAACCCATATGGCACTCCACAGCAAACGAGTGGTTACATGATTGTGAACGAGCAATAGAACACCAAAAGTTTAAAATACTCCGTTATGTCTTGGTCGTGATAATGACACTGAAATAGTTCAATTTCGGTATTGATGTTATTGTTAATGCCCTTAGGGTGTAAATTGAAATTTTATCATATTAATTTGTTTACATAGTATTCCCCACCTGGCTACTCATTCCTGCCACCCAGCTAACGAAAATTTCTGGGGAGAACACTGACGTTCCATCGCGCAACGAGAAATACAGATATAATACAAGGTGAACTGCAGTGGCCTACAAGTCTGGGCAAGTCACTTAAGGTAGTCAGCTGTGGGGGGGGGGGGGGGAGAGAAGAAGGATGAGTCTAGTTCCTTTTTCTTAAATTAACTTGCCAACTGATAGTACTTCAAGTTTCTAAATTCTTCCATTTTTTACTTTTTCCAGACTTATAAATAAATCTGAATACCATATATCTAAAGAGATTTTTAAATGGTATTCTAGGTCCGTGTCGGTTTACAATACACCTTGAAAAGTTCCCTTTTCTGTACAGTTTGAAATAAGGCTACAGCATAAAACCACAGTTTGTATAATCAGTACATTTTGAAGAGCTGTTTACAAAAAACAAGCCCAATTTTAGATAAACTCTAGTCCTGTTTCCAACAGAAGAACTAACTGTGTTTCTTAGGTGTTTTAGGTTATAATGTATACGTTAACATTGTTTTTTTTTTTTTTTAAGGTATGAATAAATGAGAAGGAATTTTCTCTACAGGTTGAAAAAATTTTACAGAAGAGATCGAAAATTTACATGCATGGTAGGAATACTCTCAACGGCTGGACTTATCACATTCTAATATTAATCATTCTTTGCGACTGAAGATGTCTCAAATACAAGATTAAACCTGTCCTGTGTTTCTAATATATAGAAAATAAAGTATATATAATCTATAAGTTGTATTGAATTGGTGGAACCTCAGCGTATATGTAATACAATTTTCAAGTAATACTGTGTCAATACCAACCCAAAATGAAGTTTATAATATGCAATGTACCACATAGTTAAGCATCTCGTCTTCTTACTTCCAAGTTTTCCCAGCTAAAAGTCTGCAACATTTTCGTAAACCACTACTCTTTTCTGAAGGAATCTTTCTTGATGGTCATTCTCTTCAGTAGATTATATGGTTTTTACTGATTTATAGAACTAATGTTACATTCTCACTATGTTTTAAGCGGAATGTGTCTATTTGTAAGGCATCTCAGCTGCTGTTCCTAATATGTAAGATCAAAATTGTTTGCCAAGATCCTAGGCTTTGTTTATGATAGAAATACTTGAATTGCTCTGCCTAGGAAGTTATTCTTACACATACTGTACATCTTATAAAAACATTTTTGACATATTTGTAACACTTTAAAAAATTGAATTATACCATATTTGCTCACATATAACTCATAGTTTTTTAATAAAAAGTGTCAACATCTTCAGTGCGTGATATATGTGGAAATTTGTGTGCAAAAGATTGTATTCCCCAAAAAAATTAATATTTGCATTAGGCTATTGAAACAAGACAACTGGCATACTTTCCTTATTCATTGTCACTGCCTTTAGTCTGCAAGCTATTCTCGTGTTTATCATTCTGGTCACCATCCGATACTGCATCATCCTCACTTCCGTCCACCGCATTTGCAATGCCCTTCTTCAAGAATCTCTTCACAATAATGACTGTCGACACGATAACCCATGCCCGCATAACCCAATCGTACACGAGTTCAACTAAAGCCATCATTTCGCAGCTCTGTAACATAATGAAGCAACTCTTTTTCCAGCTCAGGAAACTAGTTTTCGGCCCTCTGAATGCCGAACGTGTTTGGTATGTGGTTTCTTAACCGGCAGCTCTGTTACTATGTTCTTCAGCATATTTTATCACTTTGAGTTTAAACCCAGGCATATAACTCCCACGTTTCTCCATAACTTAAAGATTGACCTACACAAGAAAACTTAACTGAGAAACAACAATGAAACCTGAAGACAGAATACTGGTAGTTGTCGACAATACAACAGATGGATATTACCTAATACCATGATAATTTGACTGCCTAGACAGGGAAACACTCCCCGTTCATGTGATCAGCTCTGCCAGACAGGTAGCGATAAGCATATTGACAAAGATGGAAGAGTGAGAGGGATGGCTGAGTGTGACTGGCTAGGTATGCAGCCTTATTATGGGGGTTTGCAAGTTAGGTATTTTTGTTACAACAGCCGTTCTGCAGATAGAAACAATGCAGGTTCTTCTTGTACTGTCACATGCAAAATACCATAACAGCAATTGGTACAGTCCCGATATTTAATGTAGGTATGTCCACAGAATACTAAAACTTTATTTTGTGTATGTGCCATATGTCTTTATATCAACGTCAGAAATTAATGTGAGATACATGAGGGGATTTTTTCCGGCAGTTTCACGTATTAAAAATGGGATGCGTGATATTCGTGTTGGCGAGTTACATGTGAGCAAATACAGTATAATAGTTCAATCCAATGTTACTTGTAAAGATGTTAGGCTGGCATGAATTGCTATAATGTCCATTGTGTGCGCAACCTATAAACACTTCATTACCTTGACTATCACTTTTTTGTAATGTTTGTTCTGGGGTAAACATTCAACTGTAGTTTCACGATGTGCTTTTGATATGGTCTGTTGTCGGACTATTTTTTCTTTGTTGCCTTGTGGTGATAAGTTGCTGTTATGTGGCTTGGAAAAGGGGACTTCTCAAGATCCTTCTTTCTGTTGTTGTTGGATCGTATTACTCATTAAAGGGTTGACAGTGGTGGACTGAGAGTATGTAATGGGAAAAGGCGTCTTAGTTCTGAAGTTAATTAAATAAAATATGAAATGAGAGAACTAAACGGAATCTTCTCGTCCCCTCACTTCTCTTCAAGCTGGCTTGCTCCTGTGATGCTTCCTTTCTGACAGTGGCTAATGCTCTGCACCTTGTGATGTATTGTGTGTGATGCCTGGACGGTTGTGAGTTGGGGAGGGGTAGGCGGAAGGTGCATTGGCTGTTTTCCGAGAAGGAGTTCTGTCTATGGGCGGAACTTTTAAGTGTAGAGATTTTTTTGGTACATGTTCTCTTTTACTTCCAGTATTTTAAATAAACATGGGATCTGGTCATGAAGAGGATTTTGGCCTCTGTGATATCATTTAAATTATGGTTTCAGTTGAGAAACTGGTCTATGAAAAGGTTTTTATACTCGTTCATCAATTTTCCTTTTTTGTTCTCTGTAATATGATTAAATATTGTTCTATGATTGTGTAAGCATGTCCTGTTTCTTTCATATGGACACTCATTGCCAAAAATTGGTGGTGCGTGCTTGCATTAAAGTGTTGTAAGTATCTTGTTAAAAATCTTCCTGTTTGCCCAATGTATGAAACACTAAGTACAAATCAAGTCATGTTCCTAAATCACAACAGCGTCAGCTCCAACAAAGACTGGTACTCAGGATCCGGGATTTATAAGCTCACCTGTGCCCAATGCCTTGTACCATTCATTGGGCAAACACCAAGATGATTTTCAACAAGATACTTAGAACAATTTAATGGCAACAAACACCATCAATTCTTGGCAAAGAGTATCCATATGAAAGAAACAGGACATGCCTCCTCAACCATAGAACAAGATTTAACCATATTACAGAGAACAAAAAAAAAGCCTGATTGATGAACAAGTTTAAAAACATGTTCATAGACAAGTTTTTTGACCAAAACCATAATTTAAATGATATGAGGACTGATAATAAACATTGAGACTGATTTTGTTCCTGTAGCTTCCATGATAGTTTCCTATCTGTAACATAAATATTAAAAAAGAGTGGGTTTTTATGTATAATGTCCGTAGGCGGCAGCACTCTCGTATCAGTAGATTGGTAGTAATGCTCTATTTTGTAGACACTACATGCATTTCGCATACCCAATAGTGGAGGTGGAATGATTTACCAGCGTGTAGTTCCCCCTCATACTGCTGTTACAGCAGCATACTACATGTCAGTATTGGCTACACTGAGGAGGCACATCTTTCTCGTACTGGGTGGCGACTTCGTCATGACAATGCATGGCCTCATGTCATGAAGTTTCTGGCTCGATTCAACTTTACCTGTGTACCGCATCCATCCACCTTATAGCCCTGATCTTGCACTCTGTTGTATATTTGATGTATTATAGTGAGGAGTGCTAGCCTCAGAAACCCGAATAAAAGGACAGGAGGAATTTCCTCTTTGCTCATGTGCTGCGTCTAATGGTGTTGTGAGGATATGCTCTAGCTGACTGCCACAGCAAAAGAATGCTATAATACGTCAACTATACAACTAGGCATGATGTTTCTCCTCATCACTGCTCAACTACTTTCCATGTTATATATGCTATTGTACTAAAACCTACTTATGTCACGTTTTACTATGAGGAAGTATTCAATATAGTTCATCTGCAACTTTTAGCCGTATCTTACTCCCATTTAATTTCGATCTTCAATGAGTGCGATTATGTCATTTTTTCAATTTTTTGTATACCATTTCAGACATTAAGTCAACAATAACATTTGGCACTTTTAATGTGTTATACATTTATTTGAAGTGTTACCTCAACACCTTCTGCAATGCAGGATTCGTGAACTTTGTTAAACAAGTGTATTAGAACTCTAAGGTTCCACTACATCACACACACATTGTACTGATTTTGATTGCGTTCCATTAGATTAAGTTTTTATCTTTTGATACATGTTTCTGTTTAATGTTTTTTGTACATGTTCATCATTTTAAGTTTTTTCTTATGTACTAATTTACTCTATAAAATTTTCTCACTTCTCTTAAAGTACCACAGCTACCGAGACTGGTATAGCACTATGGAATAAATATTTCTACCTATATATTGAAGTGATGATTAGGTGGAGCATCTATCCCAATTTCTTCAAGGTTTTATCATTGGTGTCACAAGATGGTGCTGGAGTTTCAGCTTGTACCTATTTTCTTTTGCCTCTTTGAATTTAAATTCTAATATTTCCTTGTATTTTTCCTTGTTCAGACTGCTGAGGCAAAAATTATGGTAAAGAATTTTACAGGAGCCTTCTTGCATTATTATGAGATGTATAATAGATTTAAGAGATTTGTTCATTCATTCACAGAGAATCCATAAGTTTATTTGCTTACTTCCTTGTTTCATTCTAATGGTCTGTGTTCCTTACTTCTTTTGCGATGGTTACTCTCGCTATGAGTGGATGTTTGTTTTACTTTATCATGTGTGACTTTAGCCAATTTTGACTTTGGTCACATTTCTTGTATCAGTTTTGAACCTTAACCTTTGTTGATTATGCTGCTTCATACCACCATACCACCTCATAGGAATATCAGATGGATTGCTGAACAAACAGAAGCTGAATCACACACTATTATGTCACACAACTTGTCCAAAAAAAAAAAAAAAAAAGTCTAACAAAACTTGGCAATGTCTTCCACAACAAAATATGCTGTTAATAGGGTGTATGGTTACCCCTAAACAGCCACACATGCTTCACAGCGACTATCGTCCATTAAGAGGAAGTCTGAACCAACCACACCTCTGAAGAATCGAACATGTGGTCTCAGTACCTCATGTTTGTATCTTCGAGCGTTAACAGTGTTCCTCAGACCACCTATGAAGATGTGCCGGTCCGTACTGCCATTAAACACGATGTCGCACCACACCATGACGCCAGCGCCACCACGACCATACTGGTCCCGTTCCACAGAGTTCGTGTAGTTGTATCGGCTACCCAGTTCTCTCCAGATTAATGTGCGATGGGAATCGTTCTGCAAACTGAAGCGAGATTCATCTGTGAAAAGCAATGGCTCCATTCACTCATGGTCAAGTTTCGATGTTTTCGGCTCCACAGTGCTGGAGTGAGCGGGACGCATACTGCTGGACATCGGGCAAAGAGCCCTGCTGTTCTGAGCATCTGGTACACAGTTTGCTGTGAAACGGCAATCCCTGAGATGGCTGCAAGCTCCGCTGACTATTGTCTTGTAGGTGCACTCCGATTTTGTAAGGCGGTTAAGGCCAGATATCGGTCCTGCTGTGGGGTGGTTACCCTTGGTCGATATGGTACTGGCCTATGACTAACATCTCCTGTGTCTTGAAATCGTCTCCAAATCCTGGATATGACACTTCGGGGCACATTCAAGGATACGGCGACTTCAGTCTGTGTCTGGCCTGCTTCCAGGCGGCCGAATATTCCATCCTGCAAAACGGGGTCCAAACGACATCTTTGTGCCATTATGTTGTCATGTTCACCACGAGGCTGCACACCACACACTACAACAGGGCAAACACGACTGAGGGAATGTGGTGAGTAGGCACTGGCTGTGTTTACCTTGAGGTTACGCAGCTAGTCAAAGTAGGGAACACTCCTTTCCTATACAGAGCAAAAGCTTAAGGTTGGTAGGTGCATATGTTGTGCGATTTGCAGTCTAATTCCTGTTGCCCTGCTTACTCGTAACTTATGCTTAAATTTTGGACACTAGTGTGTGTGTGTATATATCGTACCATTTGCTTCATTGTATGGTCACATACTGGCAGAGATATTATTTTTGAAGGTATTTCTTGGCCCGTGATGCTTATCTGGTGTCCAAGGCTGCTTTGTGAATATATTTTATTTTTCATTATAGAAGCTGTTTGTTCGGATGTGCATGTTATGGTAAGAGTGTGGGTCTATGTTTGAAACTCTGTCAGCGAGATAATTTAGGTCATTTGTTGGGACTACCGCTGGTTATGTATTCTTCGTTTTACTTGATATTTGAATAATGACTTGTTCATTGGGATGTGGGATTCTGAGATAGGCGATTTTATGTGTTGAGTGACTGTCAAATGGCCATAGATTATATTTGATACTAACTGAAGTGAAACAGATTATTCCTAATTTAACCTTAATTTCTTGTGTTTGCTTCTTGAATAGATATCTTTTTCTTTTGGGACACTTTTGAGTCCCTTTTCTTCAGTTTTGGTACAGTCCAGCAATAATCTCTTTCTTCATTTTTATTTTCCCTTGCAGTACCTCGGGATGCAGACTCCTTAATTTCACACACCTGCATTCTTTCAAGTTCCACCCTTGTACGACGTAAAATTTTACCTATCATATTCATGTTTGCCTTGACTATTATTTAGAACCTTAGGATTTTTTCCTTGAGCTGAATAGTTATGTTAAGGTGTGTGGCCCATGTTCGTGTACCCCGGGAGGTGGAGATATTACGAAAGTAGAGTGAGAGTTTATCCACAATTCTGTGTTTATATTGAATGAGTTTGGATCGCCTATCCCATCAGTTTTATGTGAGATATGTCATTCAGTAAACACATGGGATTGAACTAAGAAGTGACATATTGGAATGTTGTATTGTTACCAGTATTTGAGAAAATAGTAAGTACGTGGTCCATCAGCATTACTCGTTGATGATTTCCAGATGTTATGGTGGAGAAATTGCTGAATGGTATGGACGGAGTCTTGGAGAAGAAATACAAGATGGAAATTAATAAGTCCAAAACAAAAGTAATGGAGTGCGGTCGAACAAAGTCCGGTGATGTAGGAAATACTAGATTAGGAAGTGAAGTGTAAGGAAGAAAATTATTATTATTATTATTATTATTATTATTATTATTATTATTATTATTATTATTATTATTATTATTATTAACAAATATATTGCAAATGTGAAATATCCCAGTGGCAATGGTCATTTACAGTAATGTAATAATAAAGTAAAGTTAACATAATTACCCAACAACATGGTAATTTCACTGGATAATTACGGTACTTAGTTTTTGGATTGTTGACGATTGTTGATACCATACATTCCGACAAGATCAAAGAGCACGGGCTGCAGGCACAGGGTAGTTGTGTAAACAAATACAAAATCAGCTGATTACTGTATTCTGATAGTTTGTAGCCTAAGTTCCCGGCATATTTTGTACTGTACTTTGCACCTTTGTTCGTTCATCGATTAAAACTTAATAATTAAATTCCTGTAGGGCCTATCATATTAATATTGAAGTTCAAGCCCTCAGCATAGTTTTGTCATAAATTATTGTAGACAACCTCTTATTTTTCGGCATTTAAGGACACTTATAGTCTCCATCCCACATAGTAGGGAAAATAATAGTAATCCATCAGCGATGAAATTCATATAACCACATTTCAGTTTATAATTGTCGTGCAGATAGGTATATTTAGATAGTACAGTATCTTACCTGCTATATTCATGTGTATCTTTGTGTGTGTATCTATTAGAGCATAGTACTAATAATAATTTGCCTAAGCATTTAGTTTTGTTTGTAATCTTTATATACAGTAGTTCGTGCAAATTTCAAACTTGAAATTTCAATTTTTGTTTGTGCTTAGTAGTGACATACGGTACCAGTATTGTAATTAGGATACGTCTGAACATAGTTTAAAATTATTGTAGTGTATTGTACAGTAGTATACGAGTAATATCTTATTAGAAATAGGTGTGCTTACTTTCTTATTGTAAAATTTTTGTGTACTATAGTAGAGGTATCTGTAGAAACTCTCTTACTAAAATTCTGTTGTTGTAATTAGGAGAGGCTTAACTGCAGTATAGAAATGTGTAATTTTTGTTATTCCTTTCGGTATTCAGTAATTAACAGTAGTTTTTATCTGTTAGGATATTGTTCGGATAAAGATACAATAAGACTAAGTAGTATTATAGTGTGGTAGTATATTAATTTCCAGCCCCATGGTGTAGGGCTAGCCTGCCTGCCTCTTACCCGGAGGCCCCAGATTCGATTCCTGGCCAGGTCAGGGATTTTTACCTGGACCCGAGGGCTAGTTAGAGGTCCACTCAGCCTACATGATTAGAATTGAGGAGCTATCTGACAGTGAGATAGCGGCCCCGGTCTAGAAAGCCAAGAATAACAGCCGAGAGGATTCGTCATGCTGACCACACGACACCTCGTAATCTGCAGGCCTTCGGGCTGAGCAACGGTCGCTTGGTAGCCCAAGGCCCTTCAAGGGCTGTAGTGCCATAGGGTTTGTTTTGTTTTATAGTACATTAATTACCTAACTGTCGTGTGATCTTTGAGTACTAACCTAGACAATATTTCTTTTCGTTCATTTTTTTTTTTTTTTTGGCACTAAACAAGTTATTGAGCATTGAGAGGTATGAGGGAGCAGTTGGAGAGTTTGAGGGGGATAATTAGGATTCTCAGAGAAGACAGAAAGGAAGATAGGACTCCCTCAAACAATGTACAGATTACAGTAGGTGTATAAGAGGGAGGGGAAGTAAAGGGGGGAAGTGTAGAAGACAGATGGTCTAATGTTGTAAGGGGAAGGAGATTGTGGGCTAAGGGCTCTATTCAGGATCAGAACTCAGGACAGGTGTCTGGGAGAAATCGGTACGAGCCACTCCAGGTAGAGCAACAGAGGGAGGATGAGGAACAGGGAACTGTTGCTGAGAAGTGTGGAAGTAGGAGGAAGGGAAAAGGTAGGAAAGGAAAATGTGGAGTAGAGGATAGGAAAAGACAGGTGGAACAGGGTCATGGGAGGGAGAAAAGGGAGCAGGAAGTAGCTTCTGCAGCTATCAGGAAAGATAGAGCTGACCAGGAGGGAAGGGGGAATCAAAGGGGGTGGGTAGTGTTGAGGCCCTGGTCATGGGGGATTCCATCGTTAGACACGTGGGGAAAGTGTGTGGAGGAAAGGGTACCAGGGTAGAGTGTTATTTAAGAATTAGGTTGAGGCAGATGCTGAGAAAAGTAGAAGAGAAGGAGGGGAAGGTACCAACAACATAAGGCAAGCTAATATAAGTACCAATTTATTTGGGGATGTGTGGGATCTGGTAAAAGCAGCATGGGTGAAGTTTAAGAAAGCGGAGATTGTTATTAGTGGAAATCTGTGTAGGAGGGATACTGACTGGAGGGTGTTTGGGGATTTAAATGAGACTATGGAGTGGGTATGTGGGAAACTGG
Source organism: Anabrus simplex (assembly GCF_040414725.1). Classification (NCBI taxonomy): domain Eukaryota; kingdom Metazoa; phylum Arthropoda; class Insecta; order Orthoptera; family Tettigoniidae; genus Anabrus; species Anabrus simplex. The sequence continues at coordinate 430,473,593 of NC_090269.1, read as the reverse complement.
GAGTGAAATTTCTAGATCCTAATGGGTGGGTCGGAGATAGGGATCTGTGCTCAGATGGCCTTCACTTAAATCACAGTGGTACGTATAAGTTAGGAAATTTGTTTAGAAGGGTTATAGGGAGGTACACTCAGGGAAACGGTGTTATCTAGGTAGCGGTGATGAGGGTACAGCGATCTGTAAGTCAAGTAGGGATGATATAAAAATGTTAGTGTTGAACTGTAGAAGTATTGTAAAGAAAGGAATAGAATTAAGTAATTTAATATATATATATATATACCAGATATTGTAATAGGAGTTGAATCATGGCTGAGAAATGATATAATGGATGCAGAAATTTTCTCACGCAACTGGAGTGTGTAATACCAATATAAATGGTCCGTTATTGGGCATTACAAATTTTCCAGCCAACTCATTCCTGGTTGCCAGCGTTTCGCCCCCGTGTGCCAGGCTGGGCTCGTCTGTTGTCAAACCATGTGCAGAAATCTGTATCCTTTATTTACAATCCCATTTATGTGATTACCCCCAATAAAGATCTTTCCATATAGTAACACCCAAATACCTACAATGATCCCCATAAGGAACTTTTATCCCATCAACGCAGTAATTAAAACTCAGAGGACTTATATGCCCTCTCCTTTACATCCTTACTATAACCCCTAAACACCTTCATAACCATGTCAAAAACATATCAGATGTAAAGCTCTGTTGGTGAAAAATATCTACTTCCCTCCATGGGAATTTAGAATTTTCCATTCGGAATTGCTAGGCGGGCAATAAATCCATTGTGGAGATTTATCTCCCTTATGCAGTTATCAGACTGTGCCTCTTATATATAGGCTTCTGATAAACTCACCTGCATACACCCAGCATCAGTGGGTAGGGTCTGACACATCCCACTCTGACGAGTCTAGTGTCAGACCTAAGACAAAACGCTGGTTAATAGAGCAGACGCCTGAAAAGACTTGCATCTGATATGTTTTTGACATCCTCTATTGGTGAAAAATGTCTAATTCCCTCCATGGGAATTTAGAATTTTCCATAAGTATGGGAAACCCTGGAAAGAAAAGGATGTGAAAGGCAATCAAGGAAACTAGTGAAAGCAATGTATAAAATTTTTTCTAGTCATAACCAGACTCCAGTGGGGAGAAGAGATTGGTTTAGAAACCAAACTGGATTAAACAGGGAAGTATATTATCTCCACTTATGTTTATAATGGTTATGGATGAAATTCTAAAAGACCGAGCGTGATAGCTGCAGTCACTTAAGTGCGGCCAGTATCCAGTATTCGGATGATAGTAGGTTCAAACCCCACTGTCGGCAGCCCTGAAAATGGTTTTCTGTGGTTTCCCATTTTCACACCAGGCAAATGCTGGGGCTGTACCTTAATTAAGGCCATGGCCGCTTCCTTCACACTCCTAGCCCTTTCCTGTCCCATCGTTGCCATAATACCTATCTGTGTCGGTGCAACGTAAAGCAACTAGCAAAAAAGAAATGTTAAAAGAAACAAAGGCAAGGTATGGAGGGGTGTGAAAATATTGTTATTTGTTGGTGACATAGTGATCTGGGAAGTCAATAATACAGAAATGCAAATCCATCTAGAGGCTTTAAATGACAATATTGAGAAATATGGTGTGAAAATCAGCATAGAGAAGAGCAAAATAGTGGTGATGACAAGAGGAGAAAGCGAAGGAAAAAATTTGTAGTATCAGGGGATAAAACGTTGAGGAGGTTGAATATTTCAAATTTTTGGGAAGTGAAATCATGCAAGATGTAAGGTTGGATATTGAGATCAGCAGAAGGGTACAAGTGGGAAATACGTCCTATCAGAATGTAAGGAACCTGGTATGGAACAGAGAAGTTCCTATGAAATGTAAAGATATAACATACAGGATGTACAATACCCCTTTATTAACGTATGCATCCGAGACCTGGACTTTGACAGCAAAAATTAGAATAAAATTCAGGCCATTGAGATGAAGTTCCTGAGGAGTATTGTAGGAAAAACTGAGTGATAGGATGGAGAAGAATAAATTGAGATGGTTTGGACATGTTACGAGGGAGGAGGATAGGATACCAAAGCAAGTGTTGGAGGCTATGATAGAAAAGAAAAGAGGGCAAGACAGTATAAGACAAAGAAGACTGGACTGGAATACAATTACTGAAGAGGAGTGGTGGAAGGAGAGGCAACAGTGTAGAAGTGCCATCAACACACTGACCTGGCAGGAGCTGGACAAGGGGAAATGAAAATGATGATGTTGTGACTAAGAGAAATAAGAACAAAATGAAGACTGATGAATAAACGAGACAGTTAAATAAAAATATAATTTTAAAGTGATGTTCATAACATGAACATAATTAGATGGTGGATATTATGATAGTTTCATCACATCAGTTGTATTCTCTTTTCCGCATTGGCAGCCATCACTTTTCCTTTCATGCTTCTTTTTTGGCCATTTCACAAGTATTAAAAGCTGGAGACTCCATTCTTCATAAAACTAAACATACAGCCACAGTACAAAATTGCAAACAAAAGAGGCAGGTTACATCATACCAACTGTTGGGCACATAGACCAATTTGCCTGATACTGGCATTGGGACATACATCCAGCACAATATAGCAACATGTTTGTCAACTGCAGGGTGCAAATATGTCTACTTATATCATGCAGCTTGACATTGGCAATGGCATTTAGAATATTTAGGTTGAAAAAATCACATTACCTTGCCACGCTTCATTTCTTCAGACCACGTAATACCAAAAAGAAATTGTAGCTGACAAGAAATACAGCTTTAAAACTAGACTAAAATACATACATTTGCTAAATGCATCACGTACAAAGTCTTTGCAGTTGGGATGTACTCATAACTATTGAGATGTCAGACACTAGCATGAATATTGCAGTCAATAATTCAAAAATACAGGATTTGGGAAAGTGCACGTATCCTGCTAGGAAATGTCCATGCAAAATTTAACAGAGAGGAGTCAGATCAGAATGAATCATTCTGAGGAACACTCCGAAACATGTTTCAGAAATGTAGTAAGCTTTTCCACAAGATTTTAGAATTTTAATATAATATTAAAATAAATAGTGATGTTTAAATTAAACCATGAGGTAATGAAATTTTCATTCCTGGATAGTATGGTCTAACTCCAACATTAAGGAAGAAATTCTGTAAGTTTCTGCACTATCTAAACACTTGGCATTCATGAAATTGTAGGAAATATTCAGCAAAGATAGAAAGATGGCCAGCAGTTCTATTGAAAATTATACATACCAAATGTAGAAAATACGATTTCTAATCGTTTTCATCTTTATATGTTTGCCGAGTTGTGAGAAAATAACTGAACAGAATGTAACGAAATTCACAGTGTAAGGATTAGGAATTAGTTTGTGATTAATTTTATTTTCGCTAGCTGAAATGGTAGTTTAACCCAGGTAGTTGAATAGCTCTAACCGGTGGTTGTGCTCCACACATTTGCAGTGCCTGATGTATGTCACTCTGACAGATGTATTATTCACAGAATATGCACATATAATACACCGAAACATTCAGCATGAACTGGACTGTTTGAAAAGTGGTTTCGATATCTTTTTAATTTTCCACCGCTTTGAATGCCCCCTCAAAAAAATCAAAAATATTTTTAACTCAGACATCAAATATAAATGACTAATCAATTTTTCTGAAACTTTCTAAAATATACATTTTGTAGAGAAATTAATTCTGATGATAGTCATGCAAATTTTAAGTGAATAGTGTTAATACTTTAGGAATTATTCAATAACAAGTATGTTACTTGATAGATCTCTAACCAGTTGGTGTTCATAACCTACCTCAGGTGGCACAACATTTATCCATTATGCTGCCGTAGGCCTTGAATTTACAGATGCATTTAATTCTATTAAAATATCTTCATCATTTAAATCTGAAAATATAGCCATCATGTGGGCGTAACACACAGTAAATAATGAAATCAAGTCACAACAAACTCAACACGTATTTCAAAGCTATACGAATTGCGATCTTCATTTGTTTCAAAGATATCACACATAAATGGATGTATTGAACACTGAAACATTCCACATTCCAAGGAGAAAACATGCCTGATGAATGCTGCCACCTAACTTAAATATTCCTAACTTCTACCTGTGTTTACTGGTAAAGTAGACCTGATGATCTATCGTCAGTGGCGGTTGAGATAGGTGCACACCTGCCGATCTATCATTAGCTACCGCTTTGAGGGTTAACGAAAGTCTAAAATTTCATTCTCACATATCTATGTTGGTAGTGGTTCTATCGAAAATTACTACTTAATTAAAGTTATAAAAATGCCATTTCTAATCATTGTTTTTTGGTACAGACTACGATATTATTCATCAATTATTTATTGGTCATTATTCATTTGCTGATTACCTCATTACTCATTAGCTGACTGCTCATTAGTTCATGCTCATTAGACTCTGCTCACTTTTTTCTGTGAAAGAGTAGATAGATGTACCATAGTAGCATTTTAAGGTGGTCTGAACACCAGTTAACAATCCTAGATTAATGTAAAACTACTATAGTCTACTAGAAGTCCATAGAGTTCAAGTCTATAAGTGCAAGTTAATATCAGAAATTGTGTGGTGGGAATGTAGGAAGTTGCTTAGAGTGCCATGTGTACTGTAGAGAGAAATAAGTCTTTATGCATTTCCAGAATCTCTGTCTCCTACCCTGTGTAACCTTTCTCTCGAGAGTCTTTTACCAGTTGCTGACATTCTACAAGTAAGTTGGGATCATTCCAGTTTGTCATGTCTATGCATTGTAACAAATGCTTGTAGAGAATATTGAGACCCCATGCAGACAGTTGATGTTGTAGGGTATGGCAGAATTTCTTTTGATTTAGTATGTGTTCATGACTTGGCCTCTGTAGGTAAAAACTCAATCCATTTTGATGGTAAAGGGACGTTGAGACCTTCTGCATCCTCCTTGTCCTGCTTATTCATATCTTGAGAAATTTGCACAGTGACAGAACTTGTAGCAGGCTTAGACGATGAGATAGAATTTAAAAGCATTTGTAGTGGTGTGTCGAGCTCTGTTTTCAAAGAGAAATCAAAACCTTCCCATTTTCTCCACTCTATCTCACACAATCCTATAAAAGACCATGAGCTCTTATCAGATCGTAGCGAGGGGGAAGTTGAATGTGATAGCAGATGGAATCTTGTGCCTCCGCTTAGTCCTCCTCCTTGCCAGGTCTTGTACTTCTCGGTAGACTAGGAACATGTATTTGTCTGGACCTGTGCACTTTTAATTGAACTAAGGCAATTGTCTAAGCAGTATTTGTCAGTGCTATTCCTCTTATAGGCTTTTATTTCAGGTACCAACAGGAAATATTGCAGAAAGCAGGACATCTGCTGCCAGCTATGTGACCAGCCCAGATCAGCTGAGAGCATACATGGAGACCATCACCCAGAGTGTTGCCGCTAAGACCGAGCACGCTGATCCAGCCCTACCAGCTCTGATGGTGTATTACCGAGAAGGCAAGGATAGAGTTGAGGAGACATGCACTATCTTTAACTACCTCAGCAACTTCACAGAGCATGGCGCTCAGGACCCAGTAGAACTCACGGAAGCAGTCCTTCCCTGGGCATTCATCATACGCCCGGAGAACCAAAGCTGGTTCAGATGCTATGAGATGAACCTGTCTCGTGACTTCCAGGTCGTCCGACTGCCTGGTAAGGGAACCAGACCAAAGGACAATGACAGACAGGATGCAGCTACCCAGACGCTGCGAGAGGAGAAGGCAATGTCCAATGTTAGTACGCAGACAGCCAGGAGGCAGCGGCACAAGCAGGTGGGTACAGACTCATGCCCTCCAGCTGTGATGGAGCCACCAAATGCAATGACCGGTGTGGATGGCAGTGCAGAGGTGGAGACGGATGCACCATGGAGTTCTGAGACTGCTACCCAGGCCTCATGGCCTGATACTGCCAGCTACACAATGCAGACATCTGGGTGTACCCTAGAGGACAGTGAAGACAGCCAGGTGCCAGCATCTACCGACGCTGCCAAACAGTATGAAGAAGTGGGTACTGTAGCAGGGCACCTCTTGCCCTCACAGTCCCCAGGCTGGGAGGAGGGGCACTTCCAGAATGAGGTTTGTAATCATTTTTCATTATCAGATTCACTTATTGGCATCATAGGCTTTTGACATTAAAAAAATATGTGGAAAAAATACAATAAAAGGAAGTAATTATTAAAAATGGAAATTGATGTAAAATGGCATATGTTCATGTGTACAGATTAATCTCATAATTTGATACAGTGATAGAAAATGTTTTTAAATTTCCAGTTATAACCAAAGTTATTTTCAGTCACACTTGAACACTGCCTCAGGTAATTTTTGCAGTGTAATACAGAGTGCTACATCACATTCTGGTAATAGTACATGGTTTCTCTTTTGATTCTTTTACTCAAGCCATCTTAGTGTGGCTGTGACGATGTTGCTTGCTTTATGCTCTATGTCAGCCTCAGTTGAGGAGTTAATGAACATGAAATGAATGATGGGTCAGGAGGTGGAAGGAATCGTCTGTGGTCTCCCGGCATTTTCCTAGAAGTGAAATCAGGACACCACAGAAAATTATTCTTAGGACAGCTGATAGTGGGGCCCAAACCCACACATCTCCCAAATGCAGAGCTGGCTTCATACCTGTAGATCATTAACACATGCTGCCAATCTGCACTCTTATTTTATAACTTGTTTTTGCAGTGAAACTTTTTGTTGCTGATAGAATTTCATCAGTTAGTAAGCAACATCTATGAGCTCGCTGAAGACAGGTGGATGGCTGAAATGATCCAAATATATCAAGGGATGTAAATCTTAACGTAAACAAACACTGTAGTGAGAAGAAGGTAATAATATTCCTCACCAGCTGGCATAGTGTTTATAGTACCTCGGTTCAGACAACCAGAAGGAACTATTTGATATGATTCGATGCATAGAACTGTTCATATGGTTTAGGAATCATGTCCATGCCTTTGTAAATGTGTGTCAATTTTTGTTGAGATACAATGTCTTCTTCTATGGGCCAGAACAAGTCTGTATCTTAGTCTCATTCTTAGCTCTTACAATATGAAAGTGACTGAGCTATGGGTAGTGCTATAAACACCATTTTCAGTATAGCCACCTTAATGATGTGAAGATGTCACTGATAAGGTTGGCTGGTGTATACATTTCAGGGGACTTAGTATGTGTAACAGCACTGTCTGGTTAGGAGAGGAAAACAATGGAAAACTATTTTACTTCTCGTTACGTTCTTGCCATGCCTCCTGATGCTACCTAGGCTCTCTGTGGCAGGTGATGTAGGTCCATTGAGGATCCAACCAGCCCTCAGGCTGTGACAACAGGTGAGATGTAAGACAAGCATTTCATGCGTAGCTGCCTGCAGGTGTTACATTTAAAAAATCACAGTCACCAAGTATGAAGTTCTGAATTTTTAATAATTGGTTTGTTTAAGATGAGGTGAATATTTACCATTATTTCTGTGCATTTTTCTTATATTACAGTGATATTTAGAAGGTTTTATATCCAATGTAGTTGCTTATCAGTACAAAAAATTCTCTAAACAATCAAATGGGAATCTTTTCTTCTCCTGAAGGACTTGAAGCCAAAATGTTTTACGGATCCTACTCTGGTAAAAAAAAATTCTTAAAATGTTAATGGAGAATTCAAACTAATGCAGTGTTATGAATTTCCATGCTCATTCAATGGTGACTAGATTGCCAAATGTGTCTGAAGAGCCTGCCTAATATATATAAACTTTGCTGAAGGAAGATTTTTTATTTGTATCTGGAATACACATTTGAGAGAAGAAACCTAGTCGGATTTACTGGAGCCAGTACCATCAAACTTAAACATATTTGTGTTAATCAGACAGATTATAGGAACTTCTTGCTACCATCTAGTAAACCATTGCCTTATACTGGAAATTGTGAGGAAACCACTGAACAGGTGTCAGTGAGTGACCCCTCATTTTAAAATATATTAGTTGAAGAACCTTGCATAAATAGTCATTTTTATGATATAGGCAGTATTCTTACCCAATGTTTATATTTTCTGCATGATGGACTTGTGATAGGTACTGTGTTGCAGCTGGTATTGTTCTGAAGCGAAGTGGGCGGTTGCTGGTTTTATTGCTGTTAATAGTGGATCAGAAGATTTGCTAGTCCTAAGCATGAGTATTATGAAGTTACTGTAAATCGTTTGTAGTAGCTTTGTTATTGCGAACAGGCTGGGTTACCTTCCCTGTATAAACATTAATATACAAAACAATTTACTACTGTGTGCAATAAAAATCAATCAATCAATACTGATCTGCATTTAGGGCAGTCGCCCAGGTGGCAGATTCCCTATCTGTTGCTTTCCTAGCCTTTTCCGAAATGATTTCAAAGAAATTGGAAATTTATTGAACATCTCCCTTGGTAAGTTATTCCAATCCCTAACTCCCCTTCCTATAAATGAATATTTGCCCCAGTTTGTCATCTTGAATTCCAACTTTATCTTCATATTGTGATCTTTCCTACTTTTATAGACGCCATTCAAACCTATTCGTCTACTAATGTCATTCCACGCCATCTCTCCGCTGACAGCTCGGAACATACCACTTAGTCGAGCAGCTCTTCTTCTTTCTCTCAATTCTTCCCAACCCAAACATTGCAACATTTTTGTAACGCTACTCTTTTGTCGGAAATCACCCAGAACAAATCGAGCTGCTTTTCTTTGGATTTTTTCCAGTTCTTGAATCAGGTAATCCTGGTGAGGGTCCCATACACTGGAACCATACTCTAGTTGGGGTCTTACCAGAGACTTATATGCACTCTCCTTTACATCCTTACTACAACCCCTAAACACCCTCATAACCATGTGCAGAGATCTGTACCTTTTATTTACAATCCCATTTATGTGATTACCCCAGTGAAGATCTTTCCTTATATTAACACCTAGATACTTACAATGATCCCCAAAAGGAACTTTCACCCCATCAACGCAGTAATTAAAACTGAGAGGACTTTTCCTACTTGTAAAACTCACAACCTGACTTTTAGCCTCGTTTATCAACATACCATTGCCTGCTGTCCATCTCACAATATTTTCGAGGTCACGTTGCAGTTGCTCACAATCTTGTAACTTATTTATCACTCTATAGAAAATAACATCATCCGCAAAAAGCCTTACCTCCGATTCCACTCCTTTACTCATATCATTTATATATATAAGAAAACATAAAGGTCCGATAACACTGCCCTGAGGAACTCCCCTCTCAACTATTACAGGGTCAGACAAAGTTTCACCTACTCTAACTCTCTGAGATCTATTTTCTAGAAATATAGCAACCCATTCAGTCACTCTTTTGTCTAGTCCAATTGCACTCATTTTTGCCAGTAGTCTCCCATGATCCACCCTATCAAATGCTTTAGACATGTCAATTGCGATACAGTCCATTTGACCTCCAGTATCCAAGATATCTGCTATATCTTGCTGGAATCCTACAAGTTGAGCTTCAGTGGAATAACCTTTCCTAAAACCTAATTGCCTTCTATCGAACCAGTTATTAATTTCACAAACATGTCTAATATAATCAGAAAGAATGCCTTCCCAAAGCTTACATACAATGCATGTCAAACTTACTGGCCTGTAATTTTCAGCTTTATGTCTATCACCCTTTCCTTTATACACAGGGGCTACTATAGCAACTCTCCATTCATCTGGTATAGCTCCTTCAGCCAAACAATAATCAAATAAGTACTTCAGATATGGTACTATATCCCAACCCATTGTCTTTAGTATATCCCCAGAAATCTGATCAATTCCAGCCGCTTTTCTAGTTTTCAACTTTTGTATCTTATTGTAAATGTCATTGTTATCATACGTAAATTTTATTACTTCTTTGGCCTTAGTCTCTTCCTCTATCTCGACATTATCCTTGTAACCAACAATCTTTACATACTGCTGACTGAATACTTCTGCCTTTTGAAGATCCTCACGTACACACTCCCCTTGTTCATTAATTATTCCTGGAATGTCCTTCTTGGAACCTGTTTCTGCCTTAAAATACCTATACATACCCTTCCATTTTTCACTAAAATTTGTATGACTGCCAATTATGCTTGCCATCATGTTATCCTTAGCTGCCTTCTTTGCTAGATTCAATTTTCTAGTAAGTTCCTTCAATTTCTCCTTACTTCCACAGCCATTTCTAACTCTATTTCTTTCCAGTCTGCACCTCCTTCTTAGTCTCTTTATTTCTCTATTATAATAAGGTGGGTCTTTACCATTCCTATCCCAAAGATGTGACCCATCTTTAAGAGGATCATCTGAAAGAAATTGAGCCCTTACAGCTTTGAAGGCAACAGCTAGATTGCAAATATAAACTGCAGTTTTTCTCCCGTATTTGTAATCATGATTTCTTTTTGCAGCATTTGCTACATAAGCTGCTATTGTTTCCGTACATTTTACTAGATATTTCTTCTAAAATATAAACATAGGTCAGGCTTTTTTAACATTCATTTGTAATATTTAGAATGATGAATTTGACTAACATTCTTCTGTTTTCAAATGCTTAGTGATATTTCACTACATTCAAACCTTTCTCCACCATTAGAACAGATATGATTCACTCTAGGAAAGCAAAACAAAGGTGTGTAGTTGGTCTTTTTCATAAACCTAAGAGATATCATCGGGTAGAATCCAGTCAGTGTCTGTTGAATGTAAGTGATAAAATATTGTACGGCTGTTCTATTCATATCTGAGGTATTTTATTAGATAGTTTTAAATTACCTGAACAGAGTGCCTCACAATATGAACGAAAATGTCCTGAATTTCATAAGTCAATATTGATGATAATTTCTGGTTCTCAGATTCAAACAACTGATCGTTTGTAGACTGAACTCTGATACGGCACAACTTGGTCATGATGAGGACCATTATATGTCTACTTGATGATCAGAATCTAAGTGCCTTGCGGTTTGGAGTGCGCAGCTGTGAGCTCGCATCCGGGAGAGAGTGGGTTTGACCCCCACTGTAGGCAGCCCTGAAGATGGTTTTCCGTGGTTTCCTATTTTTCACACCAGGTAAATGCTTGGGCTGTACCTTAAGGCCATGGCTGCTTTCCTCTCATTCCTAGGCCTTTCCTGTCCCATCATCGCCATAAGACCTGTCTGTGTCGGTGCGACGTAAAGCAACTAGCAAAAAAATCTTAAGTGCTAAAGCAACAAACCAGTGACAAGTCATATTTAGAAAGATAGGAATAATGAATAGAGAAAAAGACAAAATGACAGTAAGAGGGAACAATCAAAAGAAAAGACATGAGATGTGGAGATTGTCCTTGCCCTTTAAAATTCCTCCTATTCTGTTGCTGCCTCTTCTCTTTCTCATTATGTTCATCCTATTCTGTGTTTCTTCCATGTTCCCAACTCTCTCTACAATTATGACTTGATGTGATGCTTTGTTTGTTTCTATTTCTTATGCAGTGACAGGCAAGTGCTTCTTTGTCCCATCCTCTGTCCTGTAAGTATCGGTCCTTAATAGGGCTTTTCACTTGTGTTGGCAAGACATATAACTTATTTGAAATGCTCAGTGATTGTGATTATAATGACAGATATGCATCATCATTGAGCAAACTGTTTGTTGTTGAAATGTATCTTGTAAAACATAAATACCTTGATAGGCAAAAGTACAAGTGTTGCAAATGAATTCCAGAAAGTTTTATATAGTCAAATTTGTTTGAAAAGCAGCATGCAACAGGATCAATCTTAACACTTTGAAGACCAGCAACATTAATTGCACGTTGATTGTAATATTCCGTGGAGGACGAGTGTTGAGTTTTAATGTTTTTAGTGTTTTCAACATACTACAAACACTAGCAGAGTGCTGGAACACATTCCGCAGTGCTTGTAATTCATTAAAAAATACCCGGTAGCAGCACATCATTGAAACCTATTTCTATTATGATACTAAGTAGGTACTACCGATGCAGCTTCATATACAGTAGCTGCATGGTCTTGTGTGGCAGATGAGTGAGTGAATGTAAATGCACACTTGCTCAATGTAATCATGGACTCAGGAAGTCTAAACTGGCAAGAACTGGAGATTTTATTGAATAATCCAAGTTCAAACATTGATGACAATTGTTCGGGTGGAGTAATTAAAGATAATGTTTGGTAAATTTATAATTCCTTGCTTTTCCCCTGCCAATTTTAGCTATATCCACACTTGTACCCATGTTGTTTATTTAAATTTTCTCTGGTATATGGATGCTTAGATAGAGAGCCTCCATGGCTCAGGCGGCAGCACGCCGGCCTCTCACTGCTGGGTTCCGTTGTTCAAATTTCGGTCACTCCATGTGAGATTTGTGCTGGACAAAGCGGAGGTGGGACAGGTTTTCCTCCGGTACTCGGGTTTTCCCTGTCATATTTCATTCCAGCAACACTCTCCAATATAATTTTCATTTCATTCATCATTCATTAATCATTGCCCCAGAGGAGTGCAACAGGCTTCAGCAGCTGACACAATTCCTATCCTTGCTGGTAGATGGGGGCTTCATTCATTCCATTCCTGACCCGGTCGAATGACTGGAAACAGGCTATGGATCTTCATTTTCATATGGATGCTTAGATATTCATTTTTCTCCCCCCATTTTAGATGAGGAGACTTCAGTTGGCCTTGAAAATGGGTGTGTAAAATAAGTGCCAACTCCCATGTGCAAGCATATGTAGTTACAAGCCAGTCCCGAAGATATAGACAGTGGTTATCTTATGATGACGGGCAGCCGCAACTTTCTGTGTCTGATAAAATGCAGTGTACACATTCCAACTGATGAATCTTCAACAGCAATGAACCCCTTCAGGTATTTCTTCAGTGATGATTTCTTCAGAACAAGCAAGACAGAAACGAATCATTATGCCAGGCATTCAGTTGACAAGTTACATGCAGAAGACAAATTGAAAGTGAATTCTATGTGGAATAAATGGACTCGTGTAAAATTGCATGAACTCTACAAATTCTTTGCCATAGTTTTGAACATGTGTGTTGTGAAGGAGCCGAAATTGAAAGGTTATTGGACAAATCATCCCGTATTGCAGACAAGATCTGCTTCTAAATTGATGTTGCAAGCTCTTTTCTTATCAACCCTCAGGATGCTGCGTATTGTTGACAATAATACCTTTGTACCTCGGACTGAAACCGATGACCCTCTGCACAAGATTAGGCCATTTCTTGACAGATTTGTCAATCAAAGTAAAGTAAATTAGCTTTCCTTCCATCTGAGAATCTTACAGTTGATGAGGGAATATGTCTATTTAGAGGGAGAATAAATTTCGAAGTTGGCATGAAATACAAACCACACAAACACGGCATGAAATTCTCTCTACTCTGTGACGCTAAGACTGGATACATGCCAAACTTAAATTTACGCAGGCTCACATAGTAATGTGTTTCATAAGTATATCACAGTTGATGGAACTGTCATACAAGTCTTGCTCTACTAGACGAGTTGTGGAATCTGAAGACTGCTGCAGTTGAAACCATAATAAAAAATCGTAGAGGACTCCCAGCTGATTTAGTACACTAGAAACTAAAAAAAGAATGAATTCTCCTTTCGACAGAATGAACATTAATTTTTTCTGAAGTTCAAAGATATCAGAGACGTCTACATACTTTCAACAGAGTACTGAATGATCGCCATTAATGTTACCATGGAGACTAAAAATGGTGTTATTAAAAAAATGAAGCCTGATGCTATCACTGACTAGTGTACAATCAGAACAAAAGTAGCATATAGACCGTAGAGATTGAATGTTGAGCTACTATCCGTTTGATCAACATCAACTAAAGTGGTGGAAAAAAAATGTTTTTCCATGTATTCATGATAATGGTAGTCAACTCTTTTATCTTGTTTAATGAAACAAGAGTAAAGTAGGCTCATCTTTCTGACTACATTGCTCAACTAGTGTAGGGTGGTGAACAGTTGAACACAGATTTGAATGTGACTTCTCCTGTGAATCGATTGTTGGTGCGGCGCAACTGAGAAATCTCAGAGGCCACACAGATGATTGAAAGTCTGTGCTTGAAACCACTATTTTGAGAAATGAAATGTCTGCTTTTGTTTCCTTAAGTGTTTTGAATTATTTCGTACTAGAGCCAGTTTCCACAGTTTTCTAATTTTTCAATGATTAGTATGGATGTTGTGTTTCATAAGTGTATCATGGTGGGTGGGTGGGGGTGGGGGGGGTGTGTGTGTGTGTGTGTGTGTGTGTGTGTGTGTGTGTGTGTGTGTGTGTGTGTGTGTGTGTGTGTGTGTGTGTGTGTGTGTGTGTGTGTGTGTGTGTGTGTGTGTGTGTGTGTGTGTGTGTGTGTGTGTGTGTGACTTTTCATGTTTTTAATATACATTGCAAAAATTTAATAAAGATTTAAAGTAGAAAAAAGTTTTTTTAATCTATTTATAAAAATGAGTGGTTTTGCTCCAATTTTGAAAATCAAGTTATGCGTGCATAGCTCAAACATTGCTGAATCCAAAATAGGTTTCTGACTGAAAGTAAGGTTATTTTTGTATAAAAATGTGAAAATTCACTAAAATGCTCAGTCTACAGTGTAAGATCTCATCTGCTCAGTCTTCAATGTGTTAAACAGAAAAATGCATTATGCATTATGGGAATAACTATCAGCAGCTGTTATGACATTAAGGTAAGCAGAGGAAAATCATTGTGTGCTTTTCATTGCTCTCCTGTCTTTTGTGATTAAAGGCCATATCCTATTACTTCTTATTGCAGAGAATAGAGTGTGCCTCTAGGTCTATGACTCAAAACAGCCTGTCATTGCTGTCAGCTTGCTTGAGTTGGTTTTGAACTCTTGTTTTGTGCTCATTCTAGGTTCACTTTGCAAGATAAATTGAAGACTTTGGGGGGAAACAGTGATAAGCCTCATTTTGTAAGTTCTGAGATATAATGAAATTAATTTTCACACTGCTAACATTTTTGATATTAGAAACATATTACTCATGACAGTGGTACATGCAGTCCTTCTTTATAACATTATGGAGAAGAAATGCATAAAAAGCAGTGTTATAGGGATATAGAGTATATTAAACACTAAATATGCCTATATATTTGAGGGTTATAATTATTTACATGCAATGTGGATAAAGTAGTGAACAATTGACAATACAGGAAAACATCTCTAGGAAATATACAAAAATACGTATAGATAGAAACAAGTTAAGAACACAATTACAATAATAAAATGCTTTAATTATTGTCAGTTAAGTAGTCTTTCTCACTCTCAACTGGACGTATCTAACTCTGATCATCCTCCTCATTAATGAACGTTTCTGTACAGTTTGTACTACTGCACTTCGAACTACCATCAAATTCAGAGTATACTGGTAGTACCCATTGAAGCACTTTCCTTACCGCCCTAAGAAAGGAAGAAAAATTCTGAATGTAGACTTATGTTCAATAAAATGAACTAAGTTAAAGAAAAATAATTTATTATAATGTTGTTGCTTTTACGTATCACTAACTACTTTTACGGTTTTTGGATACACCGAGATGCTGAAATTTTGTCCTGCAGGAGTTCTTTAATGTGCCGGTAAATCTACTGACACAAAGCTGATGTATCTGATCGCCTTCATATACCACCACACTGAGCCTAGATGGAACCCACTAACCTAAGGTCAGAAAGCTAGCGCTCTGCTGCCTAAGGTACACACTGCAAGAGACTATGCTCATTTTTCCGTATTGAAAGTCTGTTAAAGGAGAACAATAAAACTTTGATTTCCACATATTCAATACATCAAAAGCAATTATAAAATTAGGATCTCATCCTTATTTTATTATTTAGTTATTAAAACATAGGACATTTTTCATTCAAATTCTGAACATCTTCAGCTATAAACATTCTTACAAGGTTAAACCGGTAACATTATTGTAGAACTTACACTTATTGTTTATTGTTAACAAACTTAACCATAATAAACTATAACAATCTCTTAAATATAAAGCTTTATATATTATGTCATCTTATTAAAAACAATATAACTATTTGTTGCAATTGAAACTTTAAAACCTTGTTCTAATATTTGAAATACAATGTCACTAGTTAGTCTCTGTATAAATACATTTACAATCTGTTAAAATTGCTGAATGTCTTAAAATTATTTGTTGGAATACACATTAAAAACATTCTGTTATTATTGGCGTGAGCTTTTCACATGTTGTACCATGTGGAAATGAAATCTTAGTACACTCTCAAAACAGCTGAGTTTAGATGTGACTAATATTCTTTTTGTCCGTAAAATGACAAACTGATGCACACTGTTGATTATAGGTTATAAATTTGTCGTACTTTAAATATTCAACGTCCTATTTTTCAAATTCACAAATTGCTTGTAGACTTTACCAATGTAGGGCAATTCTACAGACGTAAGCAAGGACTCGGTCAAATGGTGACAATCAAGTTTTGATGATAAGCAAGTGGTAACTATGTCAAATTTTATGTAAGTATGTTTGTTGACATCTCTGTAACAGAAAAATATTTTTGTAAAAATATGTTAGATAGTTTAAAAGTTGAAGAAACTAACATTGAAGGATCAACACTTACCCTTTCTAATTCTGCCTGCATTTTTGTTGGTGCACTCAGCTGTTTGATGACTGCTTGTGCTCCTCATGTTGTATGTGTGTCTCTATATCTGCGGAGTATTGGGAGGGGAGGTAATAGAGGGTGGCGTTCTATCGAATGTCATGTTTTGTAGAGGGGAATGTTCAGAAGTTGTGTGGAGGAGAGTTTGTATATTTGTAGATTGACTATTATTATTATTAATCGGGATAAAATTGTTTGTCAATTTTGTGCTATTGAGTTTGAATATTTGTGTTAACTTCAGAATTTGTTCTATTAATGAGTTTTTTATTTCTATTTCATTGTTCAGGTTTTTATCTCTATTGAAGTATTTGTCTAGGTATGCATGTTCTCTAGATCATTCATTCATTCATTTTCCTTTATCGACCTTTCTGATTATTTTAAAATCTTTTTTATTGTAGTAAAATGGTGTCCTTTTTCTTGCATATGATTAGTCATGGCAGAAAATTTATGTTTATCAGCGTTTACATGTTCTAAATATCTAGTTATAAAACTTCTGCAAGTTTGGCCAACGTAAGGACTATGTTTGAGGTTGTGATACGTAGACGATACCTTTGTTATAATAGATAGCAAACTTAATGACAGTGATAATATACGGTATTAAACTTCTTAAATAACCTACACCAAAGAGTAAAATCCACTAGGGAGGAAGAAACTAATCATTTGTTAACTTTCTAGATATTACAGTAACACAAACAGAAAATAATTTTCAGATTTATAGAAAGCCATCTTACGTTCTAATAGCTATGAAGAAAAGATTCTCTACACCCAAAATCACAGAAACAAGCCATTTTTAGTCTGATATACAGAGCCTTCAAAATGCCACTCTGATAATAGTTTAAAGAAAGAAATTAAATTTATAAAAGACTTAGCTTCAGTCAACAGTTATAAAATAGAAGTGGTTAACAAAATTGTTAATAGAGTGAAATTTTTTTTTGCTAGGGGCTTTATGTCGCACCGACACAGATAGGTCTTATGGCAACGATGGGATAGGAAAGGCCTAGGAGTTGGAAGGAAGCAGCTGTGGCCTTAATTAAGGTACAGCCCCAGCATTTGCCTGGTGTGAAAATGGAAAACCACGGAAAACCATTTTCAGGGCTGCTGATAGTGGGATTCGAACCTACTATCTCCCGGATGCAAGCTCACAGCCGCGCGCCTCTACACGCACGGCCAACTCGCCCGGTAGAGTGAAATTGAAACTAGCCACAAACCTTATTCCGATCAAAACTGAAAAACCAAAATTCGCAACATTTACATTCACCAAACCAGCAGTATTTCAAATTACGAATCTGATCAAAAAATGGCAAATTAATATTGCATTTAGAACACAAAATACAAATAGAAATATATTTTTCAACCATAATAATGTAAATTCAGTCAACAACAAATATCAAAGTTCAGGAATCTATAAGCTGATTTGCTCAGATTGTGGTTTTTCTTACGTTGGCCAAACTGGCGGAAGTTTTATAACTAGATATTTAGAACATGTAAACGCTGATTAAACGTAACAAATTTTCTGCCATGAGTAATCATATGCAAGAAAAAGGACACCATTTTAGTACAATAGACACAGATTTTAAAATAATCAGAAAGGTCGATAGAGGAAAATGAATGAATGAACTAAAGAACATACATACCTAGACAAATACTTCAATAGAGATAAAAACCTGAAGAACGAAATAGAAATAAAAAAACCCATTAATGGAAGAAGTTAATACAAACATTCAAACTCAATAGCACAAAACTGACAAACAATTTTATCCCGAATAATAATAATAGTCCATCTACAAATATACAAACTCTCCTCCAAACAATTTCTGAACATTCCCCTCAGGGAACCACACCATTCGATAGAACGCCACCCTCTATTACCTCCCCTCCCAATGCTCCGCAGATATAGAGACACACATACAACATGAGGAGCACAAGCAGTCATCAAACAGCTGAGTGCACTAACAAAAATGCAGGCAGAATTAGAAAGGGTAAGTGCTGATCCTTCAATGTTAGTTTCTTCAACTTTTAAACTATCTAACATATTTTTACAAAAATATTTTCCTGTTACAGAGATGTCAACCGATGTACTTACGTAAAATTTGATGAAGTTACCACGTGCTTTTCATGAAAACTTGATTGTCACCATTTGACCGAGTCCTTGCTTACGTCTGTAGAATTGCCCTACATTGGTAAAGTCTACAAGCAATTTGTGAATTTGAAAAATAGGACATTAAATATTTAAAGTACGACAAATTTATAACCTATAATCAACAGTGTGCATCAGTTTGTCATTTTACGGACAAAAAGAATATTAGTCACATTTAAACTCAGCTGTTTTGAGAGTGTACTAAGATTTCATATCCACATGGTACAACATGTGAAAAGCTCACGCCAGTAATAACAGAATGTTTTTAATGTGTATTCCAACAAATAATTTTAAGACATTCAGCAATTTTAACAGATTGTAAATGTATTTATACAGAGATAACTAGTGACATTGTATTTCAAATATTAGAACAAGGTTTTAAAGTTTCATTTGCAACAAATAGTTATATTGTTTTTAATAATATGATGTAATATATAAAGCTTTATATTTCTTGATAAAACTAGCTTCTTGATAAAATAAAACTAAAGGAATACTGTTCCATGTTTCCAGCCGAGCTGCTTGCAATAGTGAAAGCAGTCGAGTGGTGCATAAACAAAAATACGTGTGCGACTATAGTTTAATATGATTAAGTTTGTTAACAGTAAACAATAAGTGTAAGTTCTAGAATAATGTCACTGGTTTAAGCTTGTAAGAATGTTTATAGCTGAAGATGTTCCGAATTTGAACGAAACATATCCTATGCTTTAATAACTAAGCAATAAAATAAGGATGAGATCCTAATTTTATAATTGCTTGTAATGTATTGAATGGGTGGAAATCAAATTTTTGTGTTCTGCTCTAAGCTACACACCCCGGCATGTTAAAGAGATTTCCATACTTTTTTTAAATGTCACATAATGCAGTTACCGTACCCAATTATTTTAAAGAAAATAACAGGTAAACTATTTATAACCTACATAGCACCGGTACATGAACAAGTGAAAAAGTTATAACTCACATAGTCGCATAAAGGACGTATAAAGAGCGATTATGTTTATAACATTTCAGTATAAAGGCACTAGTTAAGTATAGGTTTTAGCATGATTTGTTAATAACAATGAATCCTAATGCTAATACTTTTGCAAAAGTTATTTTATATCACAGCATATAAATAGTTATAACCAACATTCAAAACCACATGTTAAACAAAGCTGCTAGCCATCTCAAAAACTTACTTGTTCACTACTTTCAGATGAACTTCCATAATATTCCCAGGTTTCAACATAATCCGGATCCTTCAAACTGTCATCTCTGTCCATAAACTCCCCAACTTCTTTGTTTTCTGTACCATAAATGACATTTTGTTTGACAGAAAGCACTTTGTTAGAAACATGATCCACATCTTGGAAATGTGGATTGTCATTGTTTATTGCAGAGACATGTGGCTTATTATAAAAATGAAGCTGAATTGGGCTGCCATCTCTCATTAAATCAACTAGCTTCTTGATAAAACTAGCTTCTTGATAAAATAAAACTAAAGGAATACTGTTGTGTGTTTCAAGCCGAGCTGCTTGCAATAGTGAAAGCAGTCGAGTGGTGCATAAACAAAAATACGTGTGCGACTATACTCAGTGACTTGCAAGCGGCGCTGAATTCCATAAGAGATAAATATAACTTACACAATTTGGCACTACATGTAAGAGAGAATATATCAAAGTACAATAAACATATATGTTTCAGTTGGGTGCGAGGTCATTCCGCCATAAAAAGGAACGAAAGAGCTGACCAATTGGCCAAAGAAGCTTGTAATTCTAACTTGTCGGAGAGTTATACTAAATGCCCATTTTCTTTTGTCAAAAGAACCGTAAAGGATGAAATGCTCTCTCGCTGGAATGAACTGTGGTTAACAAGTATAAATGGCTTGGTAACCAAAGACCTGTTCTTTCCAAATGTATATAGTAGGCTGGGATGTAAATATATAGTGTGCAACTTTCATTCAACTCAAGTGCTATCAGGTCATGGTAAATTCAATGCTTACTTCGAGCGATTCAAAATTCCAACACAAAATGGCTCACTGTGCTTCTACACTGAAGACATTCAAACTGTAGAACACATTCTGTTCAACTGTCCTGCTTTTGTGAGAGCACGTTTTGAACTTAAGATGCATATGTTAACTTGCAGTTGCTATTTTGAAAAACCACTAAATTTCATATTTCATAAAAAATGCTGCACTTCTCAGTTTTCAGAATTTATTGACTATGTATTTAAACATATATAATTTGATACTGTCTGCTTTATTAGCTGCTTAACATATGTATTGTATATACTGTATATATATTGTATGTCTGGTATTTTTAAATATTAGTACGGTACTCTTAGTATTAAGGATTGTATATATCATACTTTTATTTTTCCATTTCTGTTCATGTCTATTTTGCTGTTTATGTATTTTGAATTTTATCAGAGAAATTGTATATTTTGTATAAACTACAACCCTAACATACCTTATGGTAAAATAGGGTTCACAGCACTTTGGAGATTAAATAATAATAGTAATTCTTGATAAAAATCAAAACTTTATGTTGGAATGAACTCTTTACTACAAAAACCTGAAAATTTTAAAATTTGAGAGTTATCACTATTTCCCTCCCAAGGTCTTCAATTATTAATATTTTAATTTTGCAGCTATGAAATTCATTCTGTCAACTCTTCCTTGTTTATTTTCATATTTAAATCTTGTACCAGCCTTACTCTGCTATTCTTAAGTTATTTTGTTTATAGACTTGTGCAGATGTTAAGAAAGAAGTAGACATAGAAGTGCCTGCAGTTGATGAATTCCCCATGTATATCAAAGAAGAAAAGAAGTAAGTACAGTTCAGCTTAACTAGATTATACACCCCTAATCCTACACAATACTGCTCTGTGTGGGTTATATTTCAAACTTAGAAAACAAGTTGCTAGAAATGAGTGAAATGTTCTGGATGTTAAGAATAGATTAAATGACTTTCTGTCTGTACAGTGGTTTTTATTGAAGATATGCATATCTCTGGTTGATCAATAGCTTTCACAAAGCAGTTTTTCTTTGTAATATACGTAAGAAAACTTAAAAATTTCATTTTTCACTGTCACTGCTTCATTTGGTATAATATTTTCACAGTGTTAAATACCATCTCGTTATTTCCCGCAAAGCATTTTCAATTCTGAGATTGATGATGCCTTTTGTATCACCAAATGGTACATAGAAGTCATGTTCATCGTTTAGAAACTTCTTTTGATTTACAAGTTTGTTGGGCTGAGTGGCTAAAAACTGTCAACATAGTTACTGGGATATAAAGCAAAAATAACTTTATTTAAAATCTACAAGTTTGATTTTAAATTTTTTGGAAAATGATATAACTGTACCGTTCTATCGTAACTAAGCTCTGAAAATGATATATCAAAGCTTTTGTTGATCAAGCAGCAAGTATCCCTGCATTTGGATGCTCTTAATGGGAAAGATAGACAACCAACTGAACTATTACTCTAAAATGGCATGAGTTTACTTGGGGATGAATGCTCTGATGCTTGTAAAATTGAAGTATGAGCAAATAAGTTTTCTGTGTTAAAATAAATTGTCTTCAAATTGTGCTGATACTCAGCTCTGCAATTTAAAAGATTCTGTGTAAGGGGGCATTTAACAAATCTGTGGGTATTCTGTAATAGTAGTTCTTGTTTGGGTATCATTTGTTATACTAGTTTGATTCAGACCTCTGTGCAATGTTATCTTGTGCAAACAATTTTGTTATTAATGATAATGATGGTGAATAAACAATATAAGAGAAGGACTGTTCAATGAAAGTTGAGAAACTAGAGGTTAGGACCAGGGTCCATCCAGTTACTTATATCTGCTGATGAAATTGTTCTGTATTGTATGAAATCAGGAAAATCTAGACAAGTCTCGTGGTTAAAAAGGGAAACACTAGTACAGGTCAGCTTAATATAAGTGTCTGGTATTATTATGACATTGATGAGGACTCCAATGGGATGGAAAGAAATTTGAACCAGTCTCTTTGGAACAATAATCACCTCAAATGGTAGAAGAGATGTAGAAGTGAACCACTGTGTCAAGAGTGTGGTCATCATAACAGGAGAGTAGTTAGAAAGGGGGAGATCAAGGAAGAGAAAAGGATGATGGTATATGGAACACCCTTTCAACCTACACTTATAGTACTCTGGATAAGAGGCAGGCGAGTTACCCTCACAGCACGGGGCCGGCAAATAAATGTTGAATACACTTGATACCTTGTAGCTTTCCTACAGACCTATCAGTCTCTTCAAGTTTATCATTGTAGTTCATTGTATTCTGGTTTCAGTGGCTTCTTGTACTATCATTCCCCAGACAACACTAATTGATAATAATTGAACAATGCTGCCATATATTAATCCCTTATTTTCAGATGCTGAATTAAAAAAGTAATTTAAAAATCTTATATAGCTAGTAAGAACTGGAAAGAGTATGCTTGCACAATTCAAAACTTTTTATATCAGAATGAAGTGATAAGTTGTTGTGTTGGTGGTGTCCAACGCGGTATGGAGCATCAAAAGTTACCACATAATTAATTCACCTCGTACATGTCTAATATCTTGATAAGGTTGTATATGTTTAACATAAAAAATACATTATTTTTGTCATGTTTTTATGGGACTACCAAAGTGCATGCAAGCCAGGCACAAATATCTTCAGCACTCCATATATTTCCATTCATCTCCCACTTTGTCTCTCCTTATTTATATATCGAGTGAGTTGGCTGTGCAGTTAGTGGTGTGCAGCTGTGAGCTTGCATTCTGAATATAGTGAGTTTGAACCCTATTGTTGGCAGCCCTGAAGATGGTTTCCTGTGGTTTCCCATTTTCACACCAGGCAAATGTATCTTAATTAAGGCTGTGGCTGCTTCCTTCCCATTCGTAGCCCATTCCTATCCCATAGTCACCATAAGACCTGATATAGATATTGATTCCCATAGGGAATATCATCTGATGCCCAAACAGGCATCAGTTTTTGGTAATGAGACAAAGTCTCTCACAGTGCAATGGCACTGCCGGTGGCTCCAAATAGCCTACACAGTGTCCTCCATGGCATGCACTAGCCATGCGTCTTGGTAGGTGTGCTAGGTACCAACTGATAAGCCCAACCTAGCACACGGGGGTGAAACGCTGGCAACCAGAAATGAGTTAGCTGGAAAATTTATAATAGCCAATAACAGACCATTTATATTGGTATCATAAGACCAATCTGTGTCAATGCAGTGTTAAGCAACTAAGCAACTTGTTTCACCTTCATTGGTTGTACTGTTCTGCCTCCCATGTCTGCACTTCCTTATAAAGCCACTGCCCAAAAAACTTCATGCATTTGTAATATCGTACAGTAACTAGAAGTTATCCTGTTTGGATGATAGCTTACACGAGTGGCCAAATTAGTTGAGTGGCTTGATTGTGAATCATTGCAGCATTCCTCTACACAAAACAACAATAATCAGAGCAGATGCATGATGATAACTTCAGTTCTCTGATGAGTGCTACCAAGGGGAAAATGTTTAAAGTTGTATCCAATATGTTTCTATTCTTTTTAATAATACAAAACCGTACTTCAAATTATTGTAAAAATAAAGAGATACTTACATTTTTAGCAGTTTTTGGAGGAAATTTATTTATAAAATTACTTTTCCCAAGAAGATCAAGAAGTATTCATTTGTACTTTATTTCTCAATGCCTATGAAAATATTTTGTTGTAATGTTTTTATTTACATGTTACAAAACCACAATAGCAGTACATTATTTCATGCACAAGGCAGTTACAGTTCCTCCAAATGCTGTGTTGATGGTTTTGAGTCACTTTTGATGTGTCGAACATTTTGTGTTGGCATGATCCAAGCTCTGCATGATGGTTGGTTGGATACTGTATCAGAATGATATCTCAGAAGTATTTCCAATCACAAATGGGCTCAAGCAAGGATGTGTACTTGCACCTGCATTTTTTTCCCTGTACCTGTCAGCCATGCTTTATGAGAAATCACCTGCAAACAACGTAAGTGTGGAAATTAAATATCAGTATGAAGGGGGCTTTTTGACCCGGCCAGCCCTCGCTCTGGGAGATAAACAAGTTCCACCCAGGTTACAGAATTGCAATATATAGATGACAATGCTTTTCCAGTCCACATACACCAGAAGAACTTCAACAATCTTGTCATCAGCTTCAGCAGAGCATACGAACATTGTGGTCAGACTGCTAACATTTAGAAGACCAAAGTTCCTGCTTAGACTGCTCCTGGAACTAGCATTCCAGATTTTGACATCACTATATCTGGCACAACTCTGGAAAGGGTAGATCACTAATTGTACCTCAGGAGTATTCTCTCAATGCAGAGTACCTTTGTGAAGGACGTGGAGAACAGAATACAGGCTGTCCATGTGGCTTTTGGATGGCTTGCATTGAGTGTTCCAGAACAAAGATCTGAGAATTAGCACGAAAATGATGGTGTGCCAAGGTGTTGTTGTTTCTGCGTTACTCCATGGGTTTGAAACCTGGACTCTATACTGCCAAGGCATCAAGAAACTGGAATGCTTTGACCAACAAAATCTTAGGTCCATCGACAATCCCAAGTAGTAATATTGTAACTCACGTGTTTGGGGTTTTGAGTTAAGTCAGTCACTGAACTAACATTAAAATTGTCTATCATTTGAACCATAAAACATAGTATGTTTGAAATTGAAAAAAAGAAGTTATTCTCAAAAATATTAATATTGTAATAGTAACTAGATCCCCTATTACAGGTATTAATATTGTATCTTGAATTACAATTGTACTACTCGAAGCTTTTCATTGTTGTCTAACATTGTCAACATTTCAGATTCAATTGATAGGTTTGTTTTATCATGTTTCCTACTCTGATGAAACATAAGAATCATGCTTCTCTTGTTTTGGCACCATTTCTCAGGTGATGGTCTGAAAATTGGTATTACAGAAGCCTCTAATGCTTCTTCCTTGTCACAAGTTCTAACCATACTGTAGTATGGCCCCGCGATGTAGGGGGCAACATATCCATCTGTCACCCGGCGGCCTCAGTTTCAATTCCCAGCCAGGTCAGGGTTTTTTAATTGTAATGATTAATATACCTGGTCTGGGGACTGGGTGTTTTTGACATCCTTAATCTTCCTTTCCTCACACACATTCCACACTACCGCCATTCCAATTACATGCAGATTCATATAATATGATGCCAGTAGGGGCAAAAGATCCACATGGGTCGACACCCCAAACAAATAGCATTTTTTTAAAAAGAATACCTTAAGTGAAACGATAAGGGATTTTTCATTTTTGCACAAGGAAAATGGTGCAAATGGCACTCAATATCTTCAAAAACAAAGAAATAATCAGTTTAGGTGTAATAATAATTAATTTCATTCTTTAACTTTTAATTATAGGAAATAATATTTGACTGAATTACTTCTAGAGTCATTGTTTGTGTTTGTTTCATTCCCCTTTATGGACGATAAATTGTCGTCCAGCAGGAAATGCCCGCCGCACGTTATGGACATGGACTTAAGGCAAATTATTTTGACCACACTTGCATTGTATTTTACTGAATGTTTTCTTGAAACACTAAAAAATGTGTTTGTATCTTACTGTTACATGTTGAGTTTAGTATAATGCCTCGAACCAGGAGTTGAAGCACAAGGGCACATTTCCGCCGGCAGCGCACATTGTTCTTACATCTTTCCTATCACCTGTTTTCTGACACAACACAAATCATTGGCTGGCATATCTTTTTCTTTTCTGTAGTGGGCGTAGCCTAATTTATCCACAAAGACACACACAAGATGCTGTCAGTTGGTACACTTATTTATTTAATCTTAAGTTCACATAAACTTATACATAACTGTAATCACTGCTGTCACTAGCAAAATACAGTACATACATCAACAAAGCCACCATTCTAAACAACTTCCTATCACTTCAGCGTGGAGACTGCAACCACTGTATGTCACAACAGCATGAGGCCACAAGTGTATTCTTCCTACACCATAACACTACTAAGCAATAACTCATAAGTCATCATTACCATCAAGACCACTTCCTTATATTCATGCCTGGCTAGACTTCTAGAAAAATACATTACAAAAAAAAATACCTCCTCGAAAATTCTAGAGTGCCTAACAACATGATTATAATGTACATATTTCATGACATAACCTCATAAACAACGTGATCCTAAAAAAAAATACCTCCTCGAAAATTCTAGAGTGCCTAACAACATGATTATAATGTACATATTTCATGACATAACCTCATAAACAACGTGATCCTAAAAAAAAATACCTCCTCGAAAATTCTAGAGTGCCTAACAACATGATTATAATGTACATATTTCATGACATAACCTCATAAACAATGTGATCGTATAATAATAATAATAATAATAATAATAATAATAATAATAACTTGAAACAATTTCCACCCTTCGTCACACTCGTCGACTTTGCCTTGGACGTAGATTGTATCTTCTTTCTTCCTCAATGTCACTGGATGTTCTCACCTGGTCTTGACCAGCTTGTGCCGTGTCGGGGGTCAGGGTTGCCTCTCTGCCAGCCTCTTTCTGAATGATACTAACTGGATGTAACACTTCATGGCCATACATACAAGTAATAATAATCATAATCATAAAATAATAATATTAAGAATAATTCAAGCTCGATACTTGCATTATTTATCCACAGGTGAGACTATATTGTTTTCTAGTTAAATCTGTTTATCACACTTGCGTCAGTATCCCCCCTATAACTTGAAATCATTTCCACACTTCGTCACACTTGTCGACTTTGCCTTGGACGTACGGTGTATCTTCTTTCTTCCTCGATGTCGCTGGATGTGCTCACCTCCTCTTGACCAGCTTGTGCCGCGTAGCGGGTGAGGGTTTCCTCGCTGCCAGCCTCTTTCTGAATTATAGTCAATGCATTCTCCTCACGATGACCAGATGGTGCTATGTCATTAGTAGCCTCTCCTCCAGGCTTACTCTGTATGCGCAGTGGTTGCGTGACTCACCACAACTCCGATGTGCGGACCTTGATAGAAGGGTTGGTCTTTAGTAAGTACACCCCATGGCCCAGGTGTTTACCCATCTCGATGGGACCAACCAACAGGTGCAAGATCTGTGTGAAACCCTCCAATCTTATTACTGGTTACGTCGCAGTACATGTTTGCCTGATAGGAAGATCTGGGTCTCTTCGACATCTTGAGCCTTGGCCTAGGTAAAGGATCTCTTTTGGACCAAAGCTTGCTTCTCCTTGATATTCTGCTTTTGCTGCTGCTGATGCCACTCTGCCAGGGAAAAGCTGCATCATCTTGACCTGAAGTGGGTGGTGGACGAATCTCCCAATCCCCAGTGCCGTATAGCTGTCGACCAAGAAACAGCTCCGCTGGGGAGTAGCCGGTGGCACGGTTGATGCATCGTCACAAGGCAAAGAGTGACTGCAGTATCTGACAGTCCCACAGTCGATGTTCTTTGTATATCAGGTATACCTGTAGCATCCTTTTTAGCTCCTGGTTTCGTCATTCTGTTGAATTGGTGGCCCTTGGGTTGTAGATAGGGGTGGTCCAGTGCTAAAAAAATACCCATTCTGTCATCATTTGCTGCCACTTCCTCGACGCGAACCGACTCTCATTGTCTGACTGACCCGTAGCAGACTGGTGATGCATCCCATCTTTGCTTCAGGTATTGGAAAAACCTCAGTCCATCTTGTGAAGAGATCAGTGATTACTGGGAGTCCTGTTTCACCCCGTCATGTTCTAGGGAAGGACCCATGAAGTACAGGGCTATGACCTTGCATGGGCATTGTGGCTGTCTTCCTCGTTGGCTGGAATCTGCCTTCCTATTGCTTGCCTTGGTGCAGGCACAGATGTAGCACCCCTTCACGTAGTCCAGGATGTCTTTCTGCATGTTGACCCAGAAGAATCTTCGTTGGAGAGACTGATATGTCTCTCTGCCTCCTGGATGTCTGGCTTCAGTGCTGTCGTCGAACTTCTCAAGGATGTCAGTCGTGGGCTGTCTGGGGATCACCACTACTGTAGGCGCATCGGAGAGGTGTGACCTGTACATCAAGAGTCCTCCGTCAAACTGGATGTTCTTGTAGCCCATCTTAAATTCCCTCGGAACAAGTCGACTATCAGTGTTCTCTCTCCCAATCCACTGCGTCATGGTTCTACAGGGCTTGTCTTGTTCCTGCCACTGTTTGATCACTCCCAGATCAAGTTCATTCTTGATGGTCATAAGGCTAGTTTGCTTAGGCCGTCTCGTGTTTTGGTGGGAACTTTCTCTCAATGGTGCTCTTAGCTTCAGGTTCTATCGTTTGGTGCCTAGATAAGCTGTCTGCTCCTATGTTCGTCGGTCCTGGGACGTGACACACATCAAAATCAAATTCTGCGATTAACAGAGCCCATCGCATCAATTTAGATTTTGAGCCAGAGACCAAGTTTAACCATTTGAGAGTGGCATTATCGGTGTAGAGCTGGAAGTTCCTTCCCTCCAAGTAGCCTCTGAATTTGCCCATGGCCCACACCATGGCTAAGGCTTCCTTCTTGGCAGTCCAGTAGCGTCGTTTGGTGGGAGATAGCTTCCTTCTGGCATACTCGAAGATATCCCTTCCGCCATCACTCCTCTCCTGGAATAACACTGTTCCTAAGCCGGAGTCGCTGCCGTCCGTCTGCAGACACATCTTCCGTTGAGGGTCGGGATGAGCTAGTTTGGGAGCATTGCATATCGCAGCTTTAATGCCTTGGGATGCTGCCCTTCCTTGCTGGTTCATGGGAATTGGTGGTTGTTATGGAGTAGATTGGTGAGTGGTATTGCCTTCTCTTCAATGTATGGCACGAAGCTGCTATTCCATCCACACAAGCCAAGGAACTGATGTACTTGCCACTTGGTCCATGGGCGTTCAGCTTCTTCGATGGCTCCATTCTTCTCCAGTTGCCGTTTTAAGCCTTCAGAGGTTTCATGGCCAAGATATTCTACATAGGACTGGGCGAAGTGACACTTCTCCAGTTGGCAGGTCAGTCCATGAATCTTCAGTCATTCCAGCACTTTCCTCAGATGTACAAGATGTTCTTGAAAATTCTTGCTGTAAATTAAAATGTCGTCGAGATACACCTGGCAAATATTTCCAACATATCCTGATAATACCTTGTACATCAGATGCATGAAGGTGGCAGGAGCATTCTTCAATCCAAAGGGCATTACTGCAAACTGGTACAATCCTCTCGGTTTCATGAAAGCAGTCAGTGGTCTAGAACCTTCCTCGTCCTCCACTTGCCAGTATCCGAAGTTGAGATCCAGCGTGCTGTAAATCCTAGACCCACTTACTTGTTTCAGCGAGTCATTCAGGTCAGGCATGGGGTAGGTATCACTAACAGTCTTGTTTTTTAACCTGCGAAAGTCCACACACAGTTGATACTCCCCATTATTCTTTTTTGGTAGGACAGTTGGTGAAGCCCAACAGGATATGGAGGGTTCGATGAGAACTTGCCATTCCATCTCTTGAATCTTCTGGATGATGAAGTTGCACTTATCAGAGTTGATTGAACATGGACATTGCTTGATGGGTGAGGAAGCGCTGCATTCAGTGCTATGTGTTACCCTGATAGTCGTCCTATTTTATTGGTGATGACTTCTGGAAAGTCTCTTAAGGTGTTTCTCAGCTCCTCCTCTTCACTCAGTCGAAGGTGTGGTAACTGGATATCTCCCAGGTTTATGTCGACTTCAGTATCCTTGCGAGTCCGGAGATTTCCATCGTGCCAGGTGACCCTCCTAAAAAGACTTCATGAGTTGTATAGTCTAGGATCACCTTGTATTCCACCAGAAAGTCATGACCTAATCTGATGTCAGGTATTTCTGAATCACTGCAACATCGCTTGCAATAGGCATACTCATACATTTAGGACTTAGGTTTGTCTGTCCTTGGATGGAATAGATTACCCCGTCCACTGCTATCACCACACTTCCAAGGTGGTGACATTTCATACGCAGTAGTAATCTGGCAACAGTCTCATTGACAAATGAATGGCTTGCTTAGCTGTCGAGTATGGCTGAAAAATTCTCGTTGCCAATCCTTCAAATGATAATTAGTTGGGGTTTGCCTGTTCTACTCACTACCTGACCAATCCCTCTCTTACTTGACCAGTGTTGCTCGTTTGTCAGCTCTTGAGCCACCTTCCTGGTCTCGGTCCTGCTACCCTCCCCCCCTTAATCCATAATGGGCTGGACCAAGTTTCCCCTGCCACCCTCCCCCCCCCCCCTTAATACATAATGGGCTGGACCAAGTTTCCCCAACGTCAAGGCTGGGCACTTGTTCTTCGAGTGACCCGCTCTTTCACAATGGTAGCACTTCTTAACTGCGCTGGTCTCTTCTGTAGCTTTGCTCTTATGTTCCTCCTCCAGCTGGGCAATGATTCTGCGTAGATCATCAAAGGATCTGATCTGGGTTGTGATACTTTCACTGGGGATCGAATCTTATCGTAGAGTAGCTCTGTGATGTCTGGTAAGATCTCATTTTCGCTTCCTTCTGGGTGCAGATGATTGAAGAGTTGGTACTTTTGTAGGACGAAGGCGCTAGCTCTCATGCCGATGGGTTGTGCCTCAGTCAGTAGCTTCCTTTTCACGGAGATCTTCATCCCTTCGTAATTAAACCTAGGAAGGAATTCCCTCTTGACGTCCTTCCAGTTTAGATTTAAACCCTTCAAGTTGTTCCACCAAGTAGCGGCTTGCCCCTTTAATCGCGGTTTGACGAGTTGCATGGAGACGTCCTCTGGTAAATTAGTCCTTCCTAATGGGCTGACTGATCCCTCGACGAAGCTAGTAGGGTTCTCCTCCAGTCACCCCTGGTATTCTGGAAGGCTCTCTATAATCACCTTCGGGTCTAAGTGTGGTGTATTGTCGGTCAGGGTAGAGGGGGATAGAGGTGTGGTGATACATCCCGTTTGTGTTAATATTTTTTCTACTGCATGAAGGATGTTTTCCCTTATATCCTGCATATCTCCCTTGATAGTCGAAAACCGGTTTTCTGACGTTCCTTCAACAGCAGAAATACAGCTTCCAAGATTTCCCTCGATGGCAGAGATACGGCTTTCAAAATTTCCCTCAATGTTAGAAATCCTCCCCTCAACCTGTTGTTTAATGCCGGAAACCTGGATTTCCACCCCCCTCCTTGAGGTCCAAGAAATACCCTTTCAGCTGGCTTGCTCTACTATCGATCTGGTCAACCTGCCTCAGATTTGACCTGATGTCCGATATCTTCTGCATTAATTGATTGGTGACGTCGCTAATTTGCGATGAAATTCTGTCACTTATGGTTGAAATTTTCCGTTCTAGGCCCTGTTCTACATTGTAAATCTGTGTGTACACGTGTGCTATCTGGCCAATTATAACTGAGTTAGCTCGAGAAATTTCATCTGTAAGTTTGTCATTTACGTCTGAAATTTTGTTATTTAGTGCCTGCATCATGGTCATTAGGTTAAAACGTATTTTGGGAATATTTACCTCTTCTTCCGATGTTTTGTTGGCATCTTTGTTGACTTCGATGAAAAACTTTTTGGGATCTTCTCTTTTTTCCACGAGATCTTCCCGTAGCCGCTCCTGTAGCGATTTCTTCCCGTTCATCGAGAGATTCCTCTTGGTAAGTTCATCTTTTGAGCTGTTTCACTGACATATTCTATAGTATTCCTTGCATTTTGATCTACTACACTCGTATTCGCTCGTAAATTCTTACGTCCTGTCCCACGGTCACCAGTTAACATATCCACAAAGATGCACACAAGATGCTGTCAGTTGGTACACTTATTAATTTCATCGTAAATTCACGTAAACTTACACATAACCTTAATCACTGCTGTCACTAGAAAGATAGACACATTAACAAAGCTGCCATTTTAAACACTATCACTTGAACATGGAGACTGCAACCAATGTTTATTACAATAACACGAAGTCGCAAGTATATTCTTGCTACACCATAACTGTAATAAACAGTAAGTCATTGTTACCATCAAGACCGCCTCCTTATATACGTGCCTGGTCAGGCTTGTAGAAAAATACATTTTTTAAAAAACCTTCTTGATAATTCTAGAGTGCCTAACTACAGGATTATAATGTACAGAATATTCTACCATCATTCAGTGCCTTTCTGGAAGTTACAGTGTGTTTCAAAATACCATAGTGGATTACAAATTATATATACAGGTAAGAATAAATTATATAATATTAATTTACAGGTATTTACATTTACTGAACTCAGATAAATATTTATGTACAGCATATTTTTCATGACATAACCACACAAACAATGCGATTGTATCATAATAATAATACAAATATTAACTGGATGTAACAATTCATAGCCATTCATACAAATAATAATAATAATAATAATAATAATAATAATAATAATAATAATAATAATAATAATAATAATAATAATAATAATAATCATAATAATAATAATAATAAGAATAATAATTTGAGCTCGATACTTGCATTATTTACCCATGGGTGAGAGAATATTGGGGGGTTATAAATCCCCCATGGAATTATTCTGAACTGACAATAAACAAGTGAAAGCCATCTCAAAATGTTGGCTCTTATGAATATTCACAGAGACAACATTGTAAAACCAACAGATCTCTTGAATCTATTTTCTAAAAAGCCTTGAAAGTTGGATTTTGGATGGTAATCTGAACATACCATTCACTGTAAAACTATTCACTTTGATCATAGTTTTCTTGTTCGGTATTTTAATGTAAGATTTTGTAATGTACCGGTAATGCAATCTGAATATCAACATAATTTACTTGTATCAGTGTCCTTATAATGACACTCATGCATGCATGCAGCACACTTGCGCAAGCTTTTTGTAACTGGAACCTCCTCCCCAATGGTCGAGTTTGGCTGCACTACTGCTCTTTCAGCCTATCACCAAAGTTGAAATCAGTGCCATTGTCATTTTCTAGTGCATCTTCACCAAAATACATCATAATATTTGCCCCATTAACACTCTATACTTCGCAAACCGCTCAGCTCACATTGACTTGTTCAAGCCATACTTACAAGTGATCATGATCCAACCTTAAGTATCCACGATATATTATTTGTATAATATCATGATCTATTTGTATTCAATTGTAATTATGATTCTTTCTTTCTTTCTACATCTGTTTACCATCCCCCTACACCCCAAGGGTTGCTTTTACTCTCATACTTAGCGAGGGTAAATATAAATGTAAACAGACTCTGGGATGGGTTTAAAGAAATTGTTGAGGAATGCGAAAACAGGTTTGTACCATTAAGGGTGGTAAGGAATCGTAAAGACCCACCTTATTATAATAGAGAAATAAAGAGACTAAGAAGGAGGTGCAGACTGGAAAGAAATAGAGTTAGAAATGGCTGTGGAAGTAAGGAGAAATTGAAGGAAATTACTAGAAAATTGAATCTAGCAAAGAAGGCAGCTAAGGATAATATGATGGCAAGCATAATTGGCAGTCATACAAATTTTAGTGAAAAATGGAAGGGTATGTATAGGTATTTTAAGGCAGAAACAGGTTCCAAGAAGGACATTCCAGGACTAATTAATGAACAAGGGGAGTGTGTATGTGGGGATCTTCAAAAGGCAGAAGTATTCAGTCAGCAGTATGTAAAGATTGTTGGTTACAAGGAAAATGTCGAGATAGAGGAGGAGACTAAGGCCAAAGAAGTAATAAAATTTACATATGATAACAATGACATTTACAATAAGATACAAAAGTTAAAAACTAGAAAAGCGACTGGAATTGATCAGATTTCTGGGGATATACTAAAGACAATGGGTTGGGATATAGTACCATATCTGAAGTACTTATTTGATTATTGTTTGGTCAGAGTAGCTATACCAGATGAATGGAGAGTTGCTATAGTTGCCCCTGTGTATAAAGGAAAGGGTGATAGACATAAAGCTGAAAATTACAGGCCAGTAAGTTTGACATGCATTGTATGTAAGCTTTGGGAAGGCATTCTTTCTGATTATATTAGACATGTTTGTGAAATTAATAACTGGTTCGATAGAAGGCAATTCGGTTTTAGGAAAGGTTATTCCACTGAAGCTCAACTTGTAGGATTCCAGCAAGATATAACAGATATCTTGGATTCAGGAGGTCAAATGGACTGTATTGCGATTGACCTGTCTAAGGCATTTGATAGGGTGGATCATGGGAGACTACTGGCAAAAATGAGTGCAATTGGACTAGACAAAAGAGTGACTGAATGGGTTGCTATATTTCTAGAAAATAGATCTCAGAGAATTAGAGTAGGTGAAGCTTTATCTGACCCTGTAATAATTAAGAGGGG
Source organism: Anabrus simplex (assembly GCF_040414725.1). Lineage (NCBI taxonomy): Eukaryota > Metazoa > Arthropoda > Insecta > Orthoptera > Tettigoniidae > Anabrus > Anabrus simplex. The sequence goes on along the minus strand of NC_090269.1, from coordinate 430,438,444 downwards.
AATTCCTCAAGGCAGTATTATCGGACCTTTATGTTTTCTTATATATATAAATGATATGAGTAAAGGAGTGGAATCGGAGGTAAGGCTTTTTGCGGATGATGTTATTCTCTATAGAGTGATAAATAAGTTACGAGATTGTGAGCAACTGCAACGTGACCTCGAAAATGTTGTGAGATGGACAGCAGGCAATGGTATGTTGATAAACGGGGTTAAAAGTCAGGTTGTGAGTTTTACAAATAGGAAAAGTCCTCTCAGTTTTAATTACTGCGTTGATGGGGTGAAAGTTCCTTTTGGGGATCATTGTAAGTATCTAGGTGTTAATATAAGGAAAGATCTTCATTGGGGTAATCACATAAATGGGATTGTAAATAATGGGTACAGATCTCTGCACATGGTTATGAGGGTGTTTAGGGGTTGTAGTAAGGATGTAAAGGAGAGGGCATATAAGTCTCTGGTAAGACCCCAACTAGAGTATGGTTCCAGTGTATGGGACCCTCACCAGGATTACCTGATTCAAGAACTGGAAAAAATCCAAAGAAAAGCAGCTCGATTTGTTCTGGGCGATTTCCGACAAAAGAGTAGCGTTACAAAAATGTTGCAATGTTTGGGTTGGGAAGAATTGAGAGAAAGAAGAGGAGCTGCTCGACTAAGTGGTATGTTCCGGGCTGTCAGCGGAGAGATGGTGTGGAATGACATTAGTAGACGAATAAGTTTGAATGGCGTTTATAAAAGTAGGAAAGATCACAATATGAAGATAAAGTTGGAATTCAAGAGGACAAACTGGGGCAAATATTCATTTATAGGAAGGGGAGTTAGGGATTGGAATAACTTACCAAGAGAGATGTTCAATAAATTTCCAATTTCTTTGAAATCATTTAGGAAAAGGCTAGGAAAACAACAAATAGGGAATCTGCCACCTGGGCGACTGCCCTAAACGCAGATCAGTATTGATTGATGATGATTGAGGGATCTCACCTCTACCGCCTGAAGGGCAGTATCCTGGAGCATGAGAATTTGTATTGTGGATGTACAACTGGGGAGGAGGACCAGTTTCTTAGGTCACCTCGCCTGCTATGCTAACAGGGGCTTTGTGGGGGATGGGAAAATTGGAAGGGATCGACAAGGAAGAGGGAAATAAATGTTCGTTTCCTTAAGTTATGTACCATCCCAGCATTTGCCTGCAGGAGAAGTGGGAACCACGGAAAACCACCTTGAGGAAGGCTGAGGCGGGAATCGAATGGCCCTCTACTCAGATGACCTCCCGAGGCTGAGTGGACCCTGTTGCAGCCCATGTACCACTTTTCAAATTTTGTGACAGAGCCAGGAATAGAACCCAGACCTCCAAGGTGGCAGGTAATCATGCTGATCATACACCGCAGAGGTGGACAAAATTATCATTATGTGTAATTTCATAGTGTTTTTCGTTTAAATATATTTACCTCTTTTTTCTTATGCTTTAAAAAATATGTCAAATAGGTATTGAATATTAAATAATATAAAGTGTATGTTAGAGATAAATAAATAAATAAATAATAATATTGCTGGTGTTCGAACACAATGAACAATGAAACATACACAAATAATCGTCAAATTTTTGTATATTTTACAAGTAGTATCATTGTAACATGACATACAATATTCATATTTTAAATCATTCAGAATCTGATTATTGTATCATGTAATTCTGTAATCAATACATGAAAGAAATCACCAGTTTTATATATTGTTGTCTTTCTGTTCAACACCAACAATAAATTGTAAAAACAACACTAAGTAGTTTAGCTGATTTGTGAGGAATGTACACACGTTGAAAGTGCCATATCTCTAAATATTGAGTTCTGAGGTACAGTGTTACTACTAGGGACCGTCGATATGGGATTTGCGGTTCTCAAAACAGCACGGCTAAACAGTATAGAAGAATTCATCATCTGTCATTAGCTTAAATTGGCAGGCCATGTCCATCATATGAGTGAGAGCAGACTCCTTTGGAAAATCCTGTACAGTGAACTCAGCCCTGGCAAGAGGACTCATGGTGCTCCCCTGAAGCGATATAAAGATCAACTGAAACAGACCATGAGAAGAGTAGATATAAACCCAAATACTTGGCATACGCTTCCAGTGGATCACACTCGTTGGCGTGTATCATCTCGGTTACAGTTGTACAGTTTCAGCGGGAACATTGAAGAAAGGAAAAGGAAACTCATATTGAAAGAAACTCTGTTAAACTCTACCACGCCCGCTACCTTCCATTGGATGCAACATGTGTGGTTGCATGTTTTGTACAAGAATTGATCCAATAAGCCATTGGAGCCATGTCCATCGAGTGGACCAGTGAATTGCAGAACGGCAGGCAAGAAGCATCAACTTGAGTAGAGTGTTTTCCAACAACGAATATGGCAATTACCATACCCTAAACATTATTATATTGCCATTGTACCTTGACAGTGTTAAGGGGCGAAATACTGTCCCGGAGCACATGTATTATTTAGAAGGAAAATAAGCTGAAATATTATGATCAAAGCATTGGAAAAGAGCAATGTGAGTAAAACCGTTGTCAAATGGATTAAATCCATGTTAGACGGAAGGAAGATAAAAGCAACCTGTTTGAAGAAACACCGATGGTTAGGGCCACCCAAGGCTGTGCTCAGGGAGGAGTTCTTTCTCCTCTGCTGTGGAACCTCATGGTGAACAAAATCATAGGTATGCTCAACGAACAAGGTTTTTATACACAAGGATAGGCAGATGACCTAGTGATTATGGTACAAGCTAAGGTGGTGAGTGTTCTCCAGGACCTCATGCAAAGATCACTGAACATTGCGGAGAACTGATGTTGGGAAGAATGTCTATCAGTCAACCCGAACAAGATAACTCTGGTCTCTTTTACAAGAAGGAGGAAATTAGAGGTAAAGAGATCAGTGAAACTCTTTGGGCAAGATATATATATGGAAGAACAGGCACTGCACCTAGGTGTAGTGTTAGATAAATCAACATATAGAAAGGAACATAACCCAGGCCAAGAACTTGCTGCATGCATGTAAAAGAGCCGTCAGGATGACATGCGGCCTAAGACCATTGGTAATGTGGATATACACAATGATCATTAGACCATTGATGGCCTATGCTGCAATCATCTGGTGGCAGAAAGTAAGCCAAGGAAAAGTCAGTAGTAGATTGGATAGCCTACAGAGAATGGCATACATAGCCATAACTGGAGCTATGAGAAGTACGCTGACAGAAGCCTTGAATACTTAACTAGACCTCCAATCGCTATGCAGTTTCATAAAAGTATAGGCTAGAATGATTTCATATAGAGTGGCACAATCAGAGTGCTGGAATGCAAAAAGTCCCAATCTAGGACACTGTAAAATTAACAGAGTAATAACAGAGGAAATTCTACACATGCCTTCTGATCATATGATACGAAAGTACAGCTTTGTAAAATCATTTGACACCCAGATAATAAAAAAAGAAGACTGGAATATCAACAAATGGAATACTGAAAAAGAAGATATATAGTGTGGTGGACTAATGGCTCGAAGACTGGGGATGGCACAGGAGGAGGGATCAATGGGGGAAGACCTGAGAGATCAATCCAGATGAGCCTGGGCAATCACACTGCAGTCTTTTTCAAGCATAAGTGATAGCTGTCACAACATGTCTTGAAGAAAATCTGAAAATGAATTATAGGAATAAGAACATTTTCATTTTTATGGACAGCCAAGCGGCCATTAAGGCACTAGAAGCAGTCCAGATAATATCCAGTATTGTCTGGTATTGCCATTCACTTCTCCTGAAGCTCTCAAAGTCAACATTTTCAAAATAATATAGGTACCAGGGCATGCAGGTATAGAAGGAAATGAAAAGGCAGATAAACTGGCCAGGAAAGCTGCAGAAACACATTTTGTAGGCCTAGAACCTGTATGCGGGATTTCCTATGGACAAGCCCGACACTACATAGGAAAATGGGTACAAAAGAAAGAAATGGAGAACTGGAGAAATACTCCAGGATGCAGGCTTGTGAAGGAACTGATAAAAGGACGAAACAAAAAGCATACTGAAGAACTGTTGAAACTCAGCAGACAAAATATAAGATGGGTAGTAGGACTGTTGACAGGACACTGCCATCTGAAAAAACACCTACATAGAATTGGAGTAGTAAGAGACAATATATATAGGAAATGCAATGAAGCAGAGGAATCAGCTGAACACATACTTTTTGAGAGGCTGGGTAGAATCAGACTCTCCACTCTAGGACTACCAGGTGAAGAGGGAGAAAAAATTCAAGAAGACCCAATAAGAACAACCTGCAGCTTTGTGAAGGGAGCAGGTATATCTAGGTGGGAATGAAGGAAAAACATGGTAGCAAAAGATCTTAGAGGTCGACACTAATTAGGAACTAATATTTAGAGGCCCAATGAAGAGAAGAGCTGAAATATTATCACATAGTTGTCTTCTAGGTGCAAGGAGAATATTCTCTTCTCTACATCATTATACAAGTGTCCCACTCACCTCAAAATTCAAGAAATTGTTTATATGTTACTGCATTAACAACCTTCAGAACTGTGTTGCATTGGTATTAAACCAAATTCAGAATTGTTTCTTCTACACAGCACTAGAGTATAGCACATCACATGGTAACTCCCTCAAATCTTTACTGTCCTCTTGAATTTGCTTGGATGTGTACAGTCACTTTTCAGCTTTCACAGGCAGCTTTCAGACCTTAGTTCTCCCTATCTATATCATTATATAGGACTCTCCCCACTACTGTTCATGTTGCCATTGTATGCTACTATGACTCGGTAAATTATGATATCTCTTCTCTACTTTCAGGGTGTTTTGTATCTTAGGGAACATACTGTTCTCAATAAAGACTGATTTAGCTAGGATGACATTACCTGCATAGATCTCATGCAATTGGTGATAGTGCATCAACCTAGTTTCTCTCTCTAGCGTTATCTGCTTCATTTATTAGCAGAACGTTGGCCTTAAACTCTGCCATTATAGTAACATTGGCTAATTATTTTGAATTCTCAACAGTTGCTGATGTTAAGTTCATACAGTGGCTTCATTGTAGGAAGATGTCAGGCACACTGACGTGCAGGTATATTCTTTTCCCTACCAAGACATATTCTGACATTGAGCCATGTGCAAGCTCCTTCTAAGTAAATGAAGGAGTCAGTGACTAACAGGAAACATGTGTCAAAGTTGTGTTGAAATTTAGTCACAGTGTGAGTGCTTAATGAAATTTAAGTTATAGGCTTGACAAGTTGTAGCAGATCATTGAAATTATTTATTTGATTTTCATTTTTTCTCTGTAAGAATACTTTTTTACATCATTGCTTATATTTTCCTACCTATGGGCTAACATGATAGAAAACCATGAAAAACGTCAAATAAGATAATAACCCATTAGGAGGTGGGTGGAAACTCTTTGCACTTGGCAGAATGAATTATTATTAATAATAATGACGTTAATCATTCTTGGTCGAATAGATACTTTGCCTTCTACTCCTTGCTACTTTCCTAATGGACTTATCTAAACAGTCTTATTGCCTGATATTTTGTTAGGATCCATGTTATTCAAGCTGGCATCATGTTTGTGTGTTGATTACAGTCTTGGATAATTCATACCCAATGCACGTCCTAACGTGAGTTAATTAGAGGAAGGTTTAATTTTCTTATTGATTTACATTCGCAGTTCGTAGCGATCAGACTAGCTTAGCTGTGGTGTAGTGTAGTTGGGTTGCTCACACCAGTTCCTCGTGTTAATCTTTGTGGAGCTATTCTGCTCCCGTAAAATGCAGCGGTCACCCATCCATGTGGATTTTAGGCCTATGTTGCTTAACCATTAATATCTCCAGATTATGAGTCAAGGTATGAAGTTGTTAAAAGGAATGAATAGCACCAGGTTAGAGTCGCAAAGCTCAGTGTATCACATGGTGGAGCAGAGGATATAAGAAAACAAGTGTAGTTTAGACACTAGTCTGGTGCTGTAGTGTAGTTAATTATGGTAGAAAGAGAGATATACCACTAACCAGTAAATGGGATATTAAAGGTTTGTTTGGACGTTTATACCATGCTCATATGCTGCAATCAGTTTATATATTGCACTGCCAAGCTGTGCATCTGACAGATTAAGTAGGTCTGTCACTGATGGAAGATTAAATTAAATTACCACTTTTAGCAAGAAACTCCTGATTAATCCCAAATGTTATTATTTCTGACATATTTGACTCTGTATTTATTTACTGTTATTTATTCCATCGCAATTCAATAGTTGCCTGAGATCCAGAGGACTACTTTATTTCTAAATTACGGTACTCAACTCTAATTAAGGCAGAGGGTTGACACTTGCCTGACGTTGAGGCCACTGTACTGGTCCACCAGGTCCATCAGTTGTACACTCCCATGTGCTGTTGCCAAAAACCTCCACATAAATATCTCATAAATTTAATACAGTTGTTGAAACAATGCAGCCATGCACAACCAGAATGTACTGGAGGAAGTATATCGTATGTTTCACAAAAGAAGAAAATACAGATTAAAAGTCTAATTAGTTGAGATGATTAGAAACATTCACTGTGGTAAGAAGAATAAGTGTAATGTTCAAAATCAATCCCTAAAAGTAATCTGATCACATTTTAGAATTCACTATAAAAGTGGATCAAACTATTCAATGCATTTGAAAGTAACATTTTTGAGTCCCTTGTATTGCAAGTATATTGTCTATATTTAAAAAATATATATTATTGCAAGATGAATTTTTCTTCTGGTTGAATATCAGATAACAGCTGAATGGTAAAGTATTGAAGATGACCCTTATATACAAAAAAAAAAACAAAGTTATTGCAACAGGAATGCGTATCATTCAGAGAATTACCCTTCTATGTGGAGGCATTTTATATTTGATTCTCTTCAGATTGACTGCCTGTCAACTGTTCCCAGAAGCAAGACTCTGCTTCATTGTTCAGTTTTACCACTGATGAGCACAAATTCGATGGTGGACATTTTTACTAAATATTTATTTCCGATGGTTTCTGAGATAAGGGCATTAACCCTCTTAATGCTGAGCTCTCATGCTGAGAATGTGCCGAGTATGCCAGCTGATTAGTAGCACCATATAATTTTCAATTCTTAATATTTTGACTTTAAACTCTGAGGAAATGTTGCTACTGGCAATGATTACAATACCATTGTTTCAAAATATATATATTTTAAATATTTTCAGAACACATTGGAACAAAAGATCAAATTTAAGAAAAGAGCAATAAAAATAAATAAAAATTAAAAATAGAGATAAAATATGGTAAATCCTTTGCAATGCAGCCATCCAAGTGAACAAACACAGAAAATTTGAAAAGTATCTGTTTGGTAGTTCAGTAGGTAGGTAATTACTGTTACATAACTGCCAATTGTTGCATGACCACAGAAACAAATGATTTTCACAAATCCATTGTGTGTAAATAAATTAACAAATGAAATGTGAAGTGATAAAATTAGAAACTGCATTCTTTAGTCTGTGGAAACAAAATGTAAGACATTGCCATCTGCCGTTCATAATTATGGTAAATGCAGATAGTAAGACACGCTGTTCAAGCGATGTATTGTTGTTCACACTTTATGCACAAGTACCAGACAGTGACATATCTTTGTCTGGCATTCTAAATTTTAATACTGAGAGATTTTGAAGTAGCCATCCTTTTTTTAATACCATGTATAGCGTGCTATATTGCTCTTTTTTTTCAGTGTCTGTATTCTAACACACAAGATTGTTGTCCATGATTTTACACAGAAAGACCAAAAGCATTGTCAGAATCACTCTCATAATTAGAAATATCTCATTCAGAGTCTCTAGTTACATCTGATAACTGCAGGTATATCTGATAACCGATCTGCATACAATTCATCAAAACTATCCATACCTGTTAGCAACCGTATGCGCCGCGCCATGTTGATAGCTGCACTGAAGCTCCAAGAAATAGCTCTACATTTCTGGTATTAATTTGTTATGAAGGTATAATGAAAAGATGATGATGGAGCAATAGTTGCCTTATACTATTTATTCAGCTATAGTTGCCTTATACTATTTATTCTATGCCTACACTCTTTAAAGCTAATAATTTCACTACCAGATTGTAGAAGCGATCAAGGAAACACAAGGTCCATAAAAATGAATTCTTGTAGCCCAATCAATGAATATTCAAGATAAACGTAAATATTATAACTAAGTGGTCCACCTATTCAATACATTATATAATGTATTATATCTAGTACATGCTCGTCCCCTAAGGGACATCATCAGCTAATAATAACATTAATATATCAGAAATAAATATTATTAAAATTGGAAAGACACATTAACATTTTTGACATTTAAAATAAGATCTTCAAAATTTTGTTAAAATTGTAAGTCATAAGACAGATAAAACAGTTAAATTGTCCATATTTCTCTTGTCGATATTCTTGGAAAATACCAGTTTTCCTTATAAATCTTAAGATATCATTTGTTATAAATAGCACACTTGATTTGTATCTCTTGGTGAAAGATTTGTTGAAACTTAATAAGCATTCTTTAGATGGTATAATAAATGTAAATGCTTCAGAATTTAAAGTCAGCTCGGGGCCGTGATGGTAAAGTTCTGTGAGGTAATGGATATAATTTTATCTGAAATAAAATTAAAAAATAAATATTGAAAAAAAAATATAAGTGTAAGTAATATGAAATAGAAGATGAAATAAATATAACGTAATGTAATAAAATCGTATTACTTACTCCTTATTATTGGTCCCGATGTGTGGAGAAGGACTCACTTCTACCGAGGTAAGTGTGCATCTGCTTTAAAACAAGTACTGGTAGCTGCTACGCTGAGCAGGGAGTGTGGAGGGGAAGTAGGAGAGTGTGTCCTAAGGTGAACAACCTGAGTGTCACTGAGTGTGTGACGTGTTAGAGTCTGACGTTTCTTCCTAACTTTCACTTTTAATAGTTCTTCATATAAAATGTTATACTTCTCAGAAAGCTTGATATTATTTGTTGGATTGTTTCTCTGGTTTAGATAAATGTAAATTTCCTCATATATGTTTAATAAATGGCCTTTATTTATGGTTTTCAGTATTTTAAAGTCATTATCTATGTTTGTAAACATGTGATTGGAGTCGGTCATGTGTTCGCTCATGGCCGAGTATCTGTTACATTACGTTATATTTATTTCATCTTCCATTTCACGTTACTTACACTTATATTATTTTTCAATTTTTATTTTTTGATTTTATTTCAGATAAAATTACATCCATTACCTCACAGAACTTTACCATTACGCCCCCGAGCTGACTTTAAATTCTGAAGCATTTAAATTTATTATACCATCTAAGGAATGCTTATTAAGTTTCAACAAATCTTTCACCAAGAGATACAAATCAAGTGTGCTATTTATAACAAATGATATATTATGATTTTAAAAGCAAAACTGGTATTTTCCAAGAATATCAACAAGAGAAATATGGACAGTTTAACTGTTTTATCAGTCTTATCATTTACAATTTTAACAAAATTTCAAAGATCTTATTTTAAATGTCAAAAATTTTAATGTGTCTTTCCAATTTTAATAATATTTATTTCTGATATATTAATGTTAATTTATTATTAGCTGTTGATGTCCCTTAGGGAACGAAACATGTACTAGATATAATAAATTATATAATGTATTGAATAGGCAGACCACTTAGTTATAATATTTAAGTTTATCTTGAATATTCATTGATTGATTATAGTCAATACAGGATTAGTATTATTTGAAATGAAGCTGTTAAAGCTTATCACTTGTAATTCTTGTAGCCCATCATGTACGGTTGGCTGAGAAACTACGTGAATTCTTGGGGCCCATCACCGATGTGTTAAGTCTATTTAAATCTAGAAACTAATGCAGAGTTCAGTTAAATTTTTTTGTTGAAAAGGTCTAGAATATTAAAATATTCTGTAGTTCAAGGTCATCATGAGTAAGAATTTGTACAGTGTTGGGATGACTGTAAAATCAAGTTAAATTTGAGTTAAGATGTCTTGTCTTGATATATAAAACTATAATATCATGTTATGTAGTAAAAATCTACTGTTGGTAGCCCTGAAGATGGTTTTCCGTGGTTTCCCATTTTCACACGAGGCAAATACTGGGGCTGTACCTTAATTAAGGCCATGGCCACTTCCTTCCCACTCCTAGACCTCCCCTATCCCATCATTGCCATAACATCTATCTGTGTCGTAGCGACGTAAAGCAAATTTAAAAAAAAACCTACATTATTGTATAACTGATACAGTCAATATGGATGTGAAGCTGGTATCATGCAATAAGTCGTACAATCTGAGCTCTCGGTGGAGAGAGAGCGTGGAATGATATTAGTAGATGAATAAGTTTGAGTAGTGTTTTTTAAATAAGGAAAGATCACAATATGAAGATGAAGGTGGAATTCAAAATGCGCGGTAAATTTTCGTACATAGGAAGGGAAGTTAGGAATTGAAATAATTTACCAAGGGAGATATAATAGGTTTCCAAATTTTTTGCAATTATTTAAGAAATGTCTAGGTAAACAACAGATAGAGTATCTGCTACCTGCGCAAAATGCAGATCAGTGGAGATTGTTGATGATGATGATGATGATGATGATATGAATGTACTTGGTAAGAGAAGTAGAGGGAGATAGGGCTACGATGGTTAGGCTCAGTTTCTAATGATTTACAAATAAGAGGTACACAAATAAACAAGGCCAGAGAGTGAGTTAGAAATAGGGGATTTTAGCAGAGTAGTTAGTAAAATCACAGAGGCTTGCAGACTGAATACTGAAAGACATAACAGTCTTTAATGTGGATATATATATTAAACTCACTGGTATACAGCAGAGGCTCAGATGCACATAAGTTGTGTATAGGTAGCACTTGTAATATGTACTAGGTATAGATAAAGTCAGTGGCTTCTCAAAAGATAATCCAGTTCGTAATTTACACGTTTGAGGACAATATCTAGAATAGTTTTTGTGTTACATGATTTTGAGTGCAGCAGTGTAAATTTGTTCTTGAAGGCTTAAACTATCTAGGCAACAGGGCTAGTAGCCTCCATTCGAACCCAGTCACCAATGTGTTAAGGCAACACTATGTATAAATTTTTAATTTTCATAACCTTGAGGTATGGAAGTGTATTTTTAATATTCTTTCTCTCTAAAACTTATTAAACACATAATTGTAACATATGTGCTATCAAAAGTGAAATCCACTGAAGATGGCCCATACCAAGAGTCGAAAAATGTAAGGTCATAATGAAAATTTGACTCCCTCATAGAAGATGCAGCATTGCATTGAATAGAAAAACTGAATTATAACCTACATTATTGTATAAACATACCACTTAATTGAGCAGCTAGTCTCCTTTCTCCAAAGTCTTCCCAGCCCAAACTTTGCAACATTTTCGTAACACTACTTCTTTGACAGAAATCATCCAGAACAAATCAGGCTGCTTTTCCTTGGACATTTTCCAGTTCTTGAATCAGGTAATCCTGGTGTGGTTTCTATACACTGAAACCATACTCTAGTTGGGGTCTTACCAGAGACATATACACCCTCTGTCTTACATCCTTAATACAACCTGTAAATACTATCCTATCCATGTGAAGTGATCTGTAACCTTTATTAACAACCTCATCAATGTGATTACCCCAGTAAAGATCATTCCTTATATTAAACAACTAGGTACTTAGAATATTACCCATTAGGTATTGTCTTCCATTCAACAAAGTAATTAAAACAGATAGGACTTTTCCTCTTGTTAAAACTGACAACTTGACTTTTCATCCCATTTAACATCATACCATATATGAGGAAAGAACTGGAATCACAGATAAGGCTATATGTGGATGATGCTATACTGTATAGAGTAGGAAATGAGTTGCAGGATTGTGAGCAACTGCAGGTAGAACTTTACAATGTTGTGAGATGGACAGCAGATAATGGACGACATTCAGAATCTAACTCGGTAGGTTCAGTTTGTTGGGAAACGTGCCTCAAGACCAATGTTTGCTTTTACAGGAGTAAATATGATAAATATAGACTTTAGTGGTGTACAAAGTGTCACAGAATACTTCATTGCATTTGTAGAGGATGATATGTTCTAATTGTTAGCTGAACAGGCTAACTTGTTTGCTAGCCAAAGAATTTGACACAACTGGAAATGGAACAAACTTCTCATTAATGCATTATAAACTGATAACTAAATTAAAAGTGTGGATTTCAACAAAATCCTAGAATTTCCTATATCAGCTTTACATAAACTTCAAAATGAATCGAACCTATCACAGTGGATTTATGTACAAATTTTACACTCGTGGAATACTATCAAATGCTCATACATTCTTGTAAATTACAGTACTTACAAGTTTCACTTATCATCGCAGTACAATAGATTGAGTATATGTGGCTAGGCCACATATATTCCACGATAAATCATATAAAATAACTTGACTAGGAAACTCATAATTTTACATATTGGTTCGTTCAAAACAACACTAGCTTCTAAAAAGCCTTTACCAATGTGGCAATTGTCCAGTAAATTATTTCTCTCTTTTAATACACCTATGAATATAATTGGGGAAAAAATTGTGTAATTATTCAAGTTCTGAATTATTTAATTCATTATCACAGACAATGTGATGAGTAAGCATTTCATTAACTTTTATTTCAAATCATTAATGTTTTTTTAATGTGTTATTTAGCCCTAATTAAAAAATTAACTTTAATCTGTTTAATTACATTTTATGTTAGTCATTGAAATGTATAAAATTTTAATTTACCTGACATTATTTATCGACTCCATCAGTCTTAAAAATATTGCATTATCATCTATGATCCATTACATTCTTTGTGAAATCCAGTAATTCCTGAAATAAGATCCATTGATCATAATATAACTCCCTAAGTTTTCTAAATAAATCCAATGATTTTACAACATCCTTTGCTTTCACAAAATTAATCGATCAAACTTAACTGTCTTCATTGAACTTAACATTATCACAAACTCCTATCTAACTTCTTTTACATTAAATTAAATTAAAAATTATATTAATTTCTAAATTTTTAAGGGATATCTTTCCACCCTGGAAATTACTGTACAATGATGCAGAGATTTTCCTATGACAGATCATGAGAAAGCCAACCAAAATTTTTATATGACAAATGGCAAGAATATTCACTAAAATCATTATCTACAGCACTCATACAATCACGTACACACTCGAGGTACGTGTAGATTACTGTTAATTTTATTTCTGGTTTATTTCTGACCAGTATTTCTCATTTTTATTGATGACCGTAACTTCGAAAACATTAAAATTATTCATTTAAACTGACTGACTAGTGATTGGAAACAAGAAAAATGTCACTTTAGAAGGCATTGACATGAACTATTAATAGGCTTTAACCATGTGGTATATTTTGAAGTTTGAAAGCAGATCAAATGACTCACATCAATACGTATCACAACATTTACATTAATTTTGCAAGGAAGTATTACTTTAGACTGAGTGTACTTTTAGAAGTACTTATTATGAATAACAGAACTGGTTGCTTCCAGGCTACAAACACATGCTCAATAAATTCATCACATTACATCTACATTACGACGCGAAATATTGTAATCATCACCAGCATTGGAGAACATTTTATCCTTACATTGTCGAGTTTTAGATTCATAATTCTTGGGCACATTTTGCATCTTAAGAAATGTCTAATTTCCTAATAGCCACGAGAAAATCAAGTCAGAAGAGCATATATAATTATATAATCAGAATAGGAATAAATCAGAAAATCACAATTCACAACACATTATTTCAAACTTGAGCAAAGTGGTAAGTCATATTTAATTTATGGTTATTCAGAAAACAGACATGCCCTAAAAGGATTGAATATTACCCAATATGCATTCAGTTCCAATAGATACAACTAATTCAACTATACCACAAAATTAAGCAACACCATTAATGCTCAAAATTACACAAAACTAATAGAATGACTTTGGCAATGAAAAGACAGTGTACAAATGTACTTAAATTAGTTGCAATGACACTGGAAAACTGCTCATGATGCATTCCCCTAAAGTCTCATGGTCTATTGATGGTTTAGTGATGGCACTTCCTCGTGTTGAATTCTCTCATTTGGTATACCATATTGAATGATTAGGTTCCTCTTCTTTGAAGCATATTAGAGCAATGATCAAAGTAAGTCAGGTTTTGTTTTTGCATTCCATATTCAGAAAATAAAATATGACATTAACTTTTGCTTGGAGCAGATATACTCATTTTATCATCGATAGTTAGAATACTTAGTTAATGTCACACACAAGTCCCTATCTTTAGCTTCTATTTAACTAAAGAATGTAAGGATTTCAGTAGTAGTAGATGAGTGTAAAATACCCCTTGGAAATTTATATGGCAGTGGGCTGATGACCTTAGATGTTAGGCGCCTTTAAACAACAAGCATTATCATCATCAATTTGTACAGCTGTTGGAAATTTCTGATTATAGAATGATACAAGTCCACATCATAAGAGTTAATGTTCATGGCACAGTAGATGTGCTTGCCTCCTCTTAATGAAATTAATACCACTTGTATTCTGAAAATCCTGTAGTTTCTCAGGTTGAATTGTGAAATAAATTCTTGGCAGATTAGTTCAGAGTAGAGCTTATTATTGTAGAGTAATTGAGTAGAGTGGATTCATTTTGAATAATATAAGAAGAATAATAAAGAATAATGAAGATAATAATCATCATACAGCAATGTAATTTAGAATACAGTTGATGATGAGAATGAGTAATTAACTTACATGGCTTTTATGCCCCCATATTTTCAATGGTGGAATTAATTAGTATCCAGTGGTAAAAGTTCTTCTGCATTGTGAAATATTTCTTTGGTTCGACTCTTGGGAGATAGATATTTCCAGAATACATCAATCATATTTAACCTTGACATAATGTGCACTACTGCAGAGAGTCACATAGAATTTTCTTAACCATAAATGAGTAGAAGCCGGTAGCCTCATCAGGTTCATTTTTTCTTTTTGCAAGTTGCTTTACATCGCACCGACACACATAGGCCTTATGGTGACGATGGGACAGAAATGGGCTGGGAGTGGTTAGGAAGTAGCAGTGGCCTTAATTAAGGCACAGCCCCAGCATTCGCCTGGTGTGAATATGGGAAACCATGGAAAAACATATTTAGGGCTGCTGACAGTGGGGTTCGAACCCACTATCTTCAAGGGTTATGAACTTCATGTTGTTGGTCCATATTGAACTGAGATAACACGTAAATAATGCACAGGAGAGTTTTCCACTTATTCAATATTAAGTTGTATGTACAATGTTATTTACATTACGTCAGACTAGTTACAACCCTACTCTGTGTTATCATCAGCCGAATTAAACATACACAATATTTGGTGAAATCCTAAAACATATTTCTAAGCAGTAAGAATCTTATGACATATAATTTACTATATGAAGTGTGGTTGAATTATGCAAGGGCTAGCATAACAGTCAGTCCACATCTGTTATATATTACCAGGACCTACTGAATTCTATGAGTTTATAATCATACTAAAAAATTTTAACCTACAACACAAAGCACCTCATTTGTACTTTTATTCCTGACTTTTTAGCATGTTTAATGTACTTTTATTACTCACCTATGTCACACATAATATTTTATTTTCATTTACAACATTTTGAGTGGCATAGCCCTCATGGATTTGTCAAGTGCATGACCCACAGTCAAACTTCCCAATACCATCTTGAATGCCAGACAATTATTGGCTGAATGATATTTGCAGGAATGGCCTTCTCTTCATTTTATGGACTTTTGTAACCAATTTAGAATTACCAAACATGTCATGAGCCTACCTGTCATACCAGTGCTCACGAGCTAGTTTGAACATCCAGGAACCTTGCTTGTTTGCTTAGAACTATTTCACTAATCATGTGCAAAATGAGAAAAGGCATGTTTTTAAGTGCAGTATTATTTCAACCCCTATACGCCCAACTTTTTATTCTTACAAACCTATATTTTTTCTTTCCAAAGTAAGGGGTATTCATCCAAAAAATATATGCTTAAGACTTCGAGCTCGGTATATGGAACTTTCCTGCTTTGCATCTATACTGTGCTTTGGAATTAGCTGTGATGGCTTGCACTTCATTTCACCCTTGGGTAATGTCCATAGTCCTCTGTTCCTTGAAATAAGCAATATATAACTGTGATAAGAAGTCCAATAGTACCTGTATTTAGTTTCCTTCTGCAATCCTCAATGTATTTTGCTCCTTGTAATTGGTAATAACATTATGTGCATATTTCAGTGTGATGAACATTGCAGCCCTGACGGAAGACCCACTGGATTTGTGTGACGTTCCTTCCAAGCCGTGCAATCAAATCAGTAATCTGAATTACTATTTGCAAACTGATACTGAAGATATGCCTCATTCATGTTCCAAATGCAATAGTAGGTTTTCCTTAAAGGGAACCTTGAAAGCCCATATGCTTACTCACTCTGGACAAATTCCATACAGTTGTTCGGTATGTAGTCGTATGTTTCCCACGAAAAGTCATTTAAAAGTACACATGCTTACTCATTCAGGAGAACGGCCCCATATATGTTCTGTTTGCAATGCTAGTTTTGCCGTGAAGGGTTCCCTGAAAATTCATATGATTACTCACTCTGCACTTAGACCATTCCAGTGTACAGTATGTAATAAATCGTTTGCTTTGAAGGGAGTTCTCAAAACCCACATGCTTATCCATTCTGGGGAAAAGCCGCATGTATGTTCACTATGTGGTCGTAGATATGTGTTCAGAAGTTTCCTAAAAAATCATCTGCTAACTCATTCTGGAATAAGACCGTTTTGCTGCTCTGTATGTAACGTACGATTTACAGAGAGAGCTCAGCTAAATAAGCATATGTTTACTCACTCTAGCAACAAGCCTTACGGCTGTAATGAATGCAATTGCAGATATTCTAGGAAGGATAGCTTACGTTCACATATATTAACTCACTCCAATGACAAGCCCTTCTTTTGTACGGTATGTAATAGCAGTTTCACCCAAGCAAATTCCTTTAAAAGGCACCTCCTTCTACACTCTGGAAAAGGGCGAGTGTGTTGAAATTTCTGTGATAGGACCTTCTTAAAGAAGTCTTATTTGAAAAAGCACCTGTTAATTCACTCTGGAAAATAAATGTATTGGCTTTGTAGTTTTATGCTTATTAAAATGGTGCAATCTAACAATCCACTTTAGGAATAGGGTCTACCACTATAATCAATCCAAAGGTTTTCTCGTTAATGACTACTCTTACAGGATATTTACTAGTGGCTGTCTGAAGGGTACATTCTTTGTACAAGCTGATTTTCAAACTCTTCATTTAAGTCATGCCATTTACATGTTATATTTCTGGCAATAAGAATACATCTCATTGTTGACACATGGGAAATGTCAAAAGTACTGTTTTTAAGGCCCCTTATGAAGTCAAAAGGAAGTTTGTGTTAAATGCATACTGTGCGAGAAAATTTCCGTTCTCCAGTGCCTAACTTTAGGAGCATAAGATGAATACACATGGTGTGTACACCGCACTGTTTGGAATGCGTAGAGACAGAGATTTGTTACAAGTTCAATGATTCAAGTTATATTCAAAGTTCTGAGTTAACCATAAGCACAATATTATATCTCCTTTTGCAAGTGCTGCTGTTCAGGGATGTTGTCTTCCTTCATACCAGCCATTGATATTAACATCATACCCTCAACATGGCTCTCACATCTGCACCACTGAACCATGGTGTTCCCTGGATGGAAGTTTTTGAAGTTCTAGAAGTTCTCATTGCGGGATTCACTTTCATTCTTGGGTTATTGGATGAGTTTTAAATTGTAAGTTCCCTGGATACTAGTAGAAGAGATGTATTCTTGTAACACGAATACTAGGGTCACTTATGTATAGAAACTCATTGGTTTCCACTGATGTCACTGAAGATGATTAACTATGTGAATGTTGTTGTTATTGTTCTTTGAGTCATCAGTCCACATAGCAGTTTCATACAGCTTTTCATGCCACCCTTTCCTGGGTTAACCTTCTCATTTCTACATAACTGCTACATCCTACATCTGTTCTAATCTGTTTAATGTTAATGTTTAAATTTTATGTAAAATATACATTGTATATACATGAAGTGGTTAAGTGTAAGAAAGGGCTGGGAGTCCTAACTTTGCCACAATAAAGATGCTTTAATAATAATAATATTATACCTTGGTCCACTCATACCATTCTTACCACCTACACTTGCCTCAAAAACCAACTGCACAAGTCCTCCGTGTCTCAACCCTCTTGCACCCTGGAGCTGATCTGGTTGGCCACTCGCCATCAGCTGAAAGAGGCCAGAGCTCTGTCTCCACTCTACTAATGTAAAGTGCCAGGCTGGTTTAAGTGGAAATATGTGAATTTCAAAAATTGTGTGTATCTAACTGTGTATCGCAAACACAAGTGAGGAATTTTCTGCATGTCGACTACATATAATAAACAACTGATTCAGAGTGATGTAAAGTGTCAAGAATGTTTTATTGTTGATATTATGCTTGCCAGTAACATTTAATTTTAGGAAAAGAAAAGCATTTTTGCACTTTCTCAATATATACTTTGAAAAACATATGATACAAAAGAATATGCATAATGTTGTAGAATGCATTTCTTAATTTTATTCTATGAAGTAATTACTTTGAATGAGAGCAATAAAAACAAAAAATTCAAACATGTGTCACTAGTTAAAAACAATACAAATTTACTTGAACAAGAACAATAAAAACAAAAAAATCAAACATATGTCACTATTTAAAAACAAGACAAATTTACTCGCTGATAATTTATATATATATATATATATATATATATGGCAAAAACTAACGAGACATTTTCCATGTGTGGACTACATAGTATAAAAATTATCCTGAGTTATTAAAAATAATACTTGATATTATAGTTTTCATTGCTTGGGAAAACCTTTCCTCATTTTCGGTTCTAGTATATATTTGAAAAAAAAAAATTAATACAACAGAATATGAGTAATTAAAATTATATGGCGCTAAAGCCCTGATGGGCCTTGGCCTACCAAGCGACTGCTGCTCAGTCTGAAGATGTGCAGTTTATGAGGTGATGCATGGTCAGTGAGGCATATTCTTTTGGTCATTATACTTGATTTTCTGGACTGAGGTTGCCCTCCGATATCTCAAGTGTATTCACTTAGGGTCACTTAGTTTGAGTGGACTTCAAACCAAGCATCAGGCCCTTGACCTGGCTGGGAATCAAACCCATGACATCCAAGTGAGGGACTGGCATGCTCACTTGGCCTGTAGGGACCGGCATTTATGAAATGGCAGAGAATATATATCAGATTAGAATTCCACAAAATAACTACACTGGACCAGAAAAAGAAAAACGATAAAAATTCCAATATCGTATGTCACCAGTAAAACGAAGGAAAATGACAAAATACATTTACTCACTGGATTGTTGAGATGATCACTTATCACCAGATATATGATATTGAAAGTTTGAGACCACTGTTGAAGCACTTAGTGGTATGGTCATATATTTACACTAACACTAATCTCTTATCACTAACATGAATAGGAACAATAAAGACAATAAAATATTATTTAACCAGGCAAGTTGGCCCTGCAGTCAGGGGCATGCGGCTGTGAGCTTGCATCTGGGAGATAGTGGGTTCGAATCCCACTGCCGGCATCACTAAAGATGGTTTTCCGTGATTTCCCGCTTTCACATCAGGCTGTACCTTAATTAAGGCCATGGCCGCTTCCTTCCAACTCCTAGGCCTTTCCTATCCCATCATCACCATAATACCTATCTATGTTGGTGCGACTTAAAACAACTAGCAAAAACTATATATAAGCCCATCGCAACTTTATAAAAAAATCTGTGTGTTTTTTTTTTAAAGAGAACTTTAAATATATTTTGTTTATTTAGGGCAGTTGTGAAGAGCTGCACATTTAGTATGCAGGACTTTATCACATTTGATGCACACAGTTCGCAACCTCCTCCTCTGTTGTGGAGATCTACATACAATGCACCGTCTTTCTAATTTACCTGACAAAAGTTTTATGCCACACACGGAAATATTCGTGATGTCTATTCTCAAACCATTAAGCACTGAGAGATTCAATTACACAAGTAGAACTGGAGCCTAGTCATTTTTTTTTCCATTACAGTTTTCTAAATACAACAAATAAGCATTTAACACCATTCTCAAATAATACTGAATGCAGCTTTTTCCAGAATTTCAAGGTTCTATGTTCATCTAAATAAAAATACACTGTCATGTCCTTTGTATCAAAACCCCCCATATAATGATTATAGTCTAAGGTCATATTAGGTTTCCTCTTGGGTAGATTACTCTTTCATATAAACCAGGGAGCAAGAGTGAGAATAGGAGACGAGTTGAGTGAAGAAATTGAATTAGGAAGAGGTGTAAGACAGGGCTGCTCTTTATCACCGACACTGTTCAACATCTATCTCGAAGAAATAATCAATGAAAGTTTTAATGGAAATAGTGGAGTTTGTGTTGGAGGTAGGAGAGTAGAATGTATAAAATTCGCAGATGATATGGTTGTGATGGGAGAAAGCGAACGTGAAATGATACAAATGTTAGATAAACTCAACATGAAACTAGAAGAATATGGAATGAGAATTAATAAGACCAAAAGTATGATAATTGGAGGAAAAGGTAGAAGTTGTCATATTAGTATTGGAGGAGAAGAAATAGAGCAAGTCAGTAACTTCAAGTATTTGGGAAGTATGATCAGAGATGATATGTATTGCACAACAGAATTTAAGAAAAGAATTGCCATAGCAAAAGAAGGCTTTAGGAAAAAATCAAAATTATTTTGTGGACCACTAAACAAAGATTTGAGGAAAAGACTTCCTAAGTGCTACATTTGGAGCATAGCGCTGTATGGCGCAGAGACTTGGACATTGAGAAAGAAAGATGAGAGAAGATTGGAGGCACTAGAGATGTGGGTATGGAGGAGAATAGAACGAGTGAAATGGGAAGACCGGGTAAGGAATGAGGAGATATTACGAAGATTTGGAGAAGAACGAAGTATGTTACAAACCATTAGGAGAAAAATGAACTGGCTCGGACATTGTTTGAGGAGGGACTGTTTACTGAAAGAAGGAATAGAAGGAATGGTGAAAGGCAAACGAGGAAGAGGAAGGAAAAAATATCAAATGTTGGACAATATCCAAGGAAATAAATATTCGGACATGAAAAACTTGGCGCAGGACAGGCAACAGTGGAAGAGGTTCATCCCATGACAAGACCTGCCATAAGGCAGAATACCTAGATAGATAGATCTCACATGCAAAATTCACCCCTGTCTGAAATATTTATTATAAACTAAATGGCTTTCTCACAGCATGTGCTAGTCCCTTCCTGTTTCTTCGTATACTACCAGTAATAAAAGTTCCAACTGAATATAAATGTTTCGCAAAGGGATTGACGTAAACCCTTCATTAAATAATTCCCTAGAAACAGAAGTTTTGTCACTACAGTATAGGCTAGTCCATTAATTTTATTTTTTGCTTTGATGGAATTTTCTCCTCAGTACATAAAGAAACCAATGCAATACTTACTGACTGCTTCACACAACATCCAAATCCTTCACTTGTGTTGGTGGACATTCGTCTATGGATAGTTGCTGGTGAGGAGTATAATGAAGTCTAAATAGCCTATTAGAATGACTTACAAGGACTGGAATTGAGCACAGGGATCAAAGTTGGAGAGCCAGAAGGAGAAAGCTTCCTGTTGTCAACTAAAGAAAAAATTAAAACAAGCTTCAACTTTTCCTTGAGAACATTGCACCAAACCAAGGGGTAATGGAATGGTCTACATAACTCCAGTATGGAACAATGGTAGGTTATCTTATCAGTCCCATATTCAGGATGATAGCAATGAACACATTTATTTCTTCAATTGTGGTTAGTCTAAAACAGTGAGAGTGGGAACTGGATGACAGTTCATTACAAGTATGGAGTTGGTCAGTATCTCTGTGGCTATAAGGTTTAACAGAGAAAAAGTGAAAAATAAATTGAAGTATGATATAGGCAGAGAATTAGATGGAGGGGCATGTTTAGTTCCATGAAGTTCTATGGACAATATAGGAGGCTGAGGAACATTGTTAGGTTCATTGGGAGAAATTTCCATGAAAGGTTTTCGAGAAACATCATCATAATCATCACCATCATCAGCATCATCATTACTTTTATCTATCACCGTATTCACAATAGATTGAGTGCTGTTAGAAACAAGTAAACATCTCTTCTTTAGCTGAGGTGATCCCAGGGGCATGTCTGGTATAATTTTATCACTATTCTGAACTAAATTGATTATCGCTATCCGATAAATCATCTGCGTTAACTTCGCATTGTTCCAAATGTGCCATTAATTTATCATCATCAATACCTGCAGAAAAAAATATGCCATTTTGCTCTCACAAATCCACTCACTGCAAGGAACAATCTCTTACTAACTGGTTAGTAGTATTTGGTATTTCTATATACGGGAGACAACACTTGTTAAAGCTCGAACACCCTTGTGGAACTACCAAAGCAAGGTCAGGCACATAATAACTTGTAGCCCCTTTACTATAGGTTGTCGAAAAGGTATTCACATCACTATAGGTTGCCACAAAATTTATGTATATCATACAATTTTAAGCCGGCTGATGTAACCGGCTCTGGCGAATTCCGACTGTACTTTTAAAGGCTGACTTGATCAGCTTTGGCAATTTAAACAACAGGCTTTTGCAGTACCACCTGGCTCCAAGAGGGTTAAGATGTGTCCCAACATTCTATCTCTTCATTTGGTCAAATTTAGCCACTGCTCACCAATGCGATTCAGTATCCCTTCATTCGTGAATAATGAACTGAATTGTGTTCAAATGTTTATGAGATCAATCTCATGACCACTTGTCATGCAGATAATTTTCAATTTCGCTGATTACAAATATTTATAGAAATAAAGAGTTTATTCACAAGTGCAAACACTGCTGAATACCACAAAAGTGTGTTACATGAATCAATTCTCATACTGAGAATCATTTGCATCATTGCATCCATGTGACATGAAGAATAATAAGTTCAATCGATAGTAGTTACAGTCTACAGTACTAATAGTTCATTCATGGTGATGGGAAACTAATGTGTGTTCCCTAATAATCACAATCATAAGTGTTCACTGGTATCTTCTCTTTACTACAGGAGACATCAGAGTTCATTCCTTAAGAAATGTAAACAAAGTTAAAGTTATTTCATAAGTAGAAATGTTTAGAGTTCGTCAAATGGTTGATCAGCAGTACAAGTTCTAACTCACCACGAAATATCACAAGTCTGTGAGACAGTGTGTTACAAAGAATTTAGGTGTAACTTTCACTCATAGGAAATCTAACTTCATTGCAGTTTGTAACTTGTCCTAAGACGTAACGTAAGTTGGCATAATGTCCAGCAGCTAGCTTGCCAAGCAGAGCTCTGAGATTATTTGAGCATTTACTGGCCCTCTTGTATACTGCAATGCTGTAGCTGATGTGCTACATCACGTTTGTTGCATCAGTTTATAGTTTATAATCTACTGAATAACTTCTGTATCCCTGGTCAGATATAGAGGAAATTTTGGTATGTTGTCAAGTAAGTGACAGCGCACATTGTATTGTTCAATTTGCCGTAGTTTGATTATTTTGCGAGTTGTTATAAACTGCAAGGAATCAGGTGATGTGGAATGATATGTCTCAACCTTGACCGACTGGCTGTGTGGCCTCCTCGTTCAACGCCAGCTGTGGCAGAGCAGTTTCCTATTTCCATGCTGATCTACTTCAGATTTACATTTTCTGTACCATTGTTTCAGGTACAGTACTTTACAATTTTCATAGCATTGTTCCATTTGGCTTTTTACAATGGCAAAATTGCAGTAGAATCTCAGAGTTTCTTGCAATCCTAATGTCCTTCAGGTACATGCTGCAAATTCTGGTTTGTTGATATTTCTATTATGACCCTAGTTAAACTCTACATTCTTAATGCATTATGTAAATTAAAACACATCACAGATATACTGAAATGACCTCCACAGTCACAGCACATTAGGTAGAAACCAGGTGGATATATCCTATTGCAGACTACAGAAAAAGAAAATAGGTAATCTGGTTTGCCCATTGAATCTCTTCTGCACATTCCCAACTATGGTACAGGTTCATCCTCATAATATATTTAAAACTGAATTAAAACTTTGGCTGCTCCAACATCCTTCTCATTTAAGAAATGAGTTCTTTAGATGTATGTATTCTGTATTTATTTTCAGAATACTGCAAATATTATGTACCAAAATTGAAATATATATTTTTCTAAATATAATGTTTATGATCATATTGGTTGCGTATACTGTGCTTAATGACAATAATAAAGATTGAATAATTGATTGTACAGATTTCAGTGATGTCATTTATAGATGTGGGTATCTAGAGAACCAGTTCTTTCCTTGATTGTCATGAACAACACAGAAAGAAGTTGATTGTAGTTGCCTGATGCTCATGCAGCTTTTAATTCTGAGGCATAACCATTTAGACCATGTTTTTTATGTTCAAAGATGGAAATGTTAATAGCATGTGCCTCTGTGCATCATTGTTAAACACATTGCAGGTAAATTGTTGACAGCTCCTGGAATTTGTTTTGCTGCATTTCATAGAATATCATAGAATTTTCCTTGCCAGCTTCAAAGATTCCTTCACAAAATTGTCAATACTACAGGAATCATTCATATGGTGCTGCTCTAACAGAATATTTAATATGAATTATTTTCTTACATTATGAAGGCGGGTTCTTGTCTCAGGGTAAGATCACTTCAGACCCAACACTTCCCCGAAAAGAATTTAGTACTGCTATTGAATCTCTAAACACCTTTGACAAGAATAACACACTCTCTTCCTTTGTAAATTGGAGATGTTTTATTTCCTGATTGTAAAGATAATAATCAGCCCAAGACACTACATTGGTTTTCTCCTTGGCTGGTGCATCAAATATTGATCTTTGGAGGTGTTTATGTCTCAGAAGCTCTCTCCCGTGGTGTTCTACTTGTACATGTATTTCTTGATCAACTGCAGGCACAGTAAGTAGTTTCAGAACCATCGGTTCTTGTCCTCCAATATTATGGGTTGTTATCTCACTTTAGCAGTTGCAGCCACAGGTCAGAGTTTGAATAATGAAGAATGTAAATAATAAGTATCAAGTAACAGGAAGTTCATTAATTTTGCATTATAAAATAATCTGGGGAGAGAAATAGGATGTTGAAAGAGAGTACAGTTAGTAGTTTCAATTAGTGCATGTAATATTTGTTTGTGCATTTGAACATGTTCAAGTTAGCAGTAAGAGTATAAAGTATTTTAAATCATAAAATATTAACAGAAACTGTGGGATATAAACTTAATGGTATTGATCCATATATAATTGTGGTCACAATAATAATTAAACTCATGTTCTAATGCTACAACTTTACCTTACTATAGTATGAAATGTTTCCATTGCATTTTTTAAAACTTGAAACTAGTTTCGGCCTTGGCTGGCCATCATCAGCCATAATATAAAACTGTACAAATACATCTAATGACTAGAAACAAATGCACAAATGCAAATGACGTTAAAAGGTATTAAAAGGACATGGGAACAACATATAAAATATGAAATTAAAATAAGTCTCTAAATTCCTTGAATGTGTTGCATCATGTTAAAATGTTAGTTGTTCTTGTTAAAATATCTTGAAAATATTGATGAAGATTGTGACGTACACAGTAGGCCATGCAGCACATGCCATAACGAAAGATTAACTTCATGGACACCGCATAGAATTGTGAATTTCTACCAACTGCATTCTATGAACTGCCAGATATTAACCATATCTTCATGTGTCATTTTTGACAATCTCCATCAACATTTTCGAGATATTTTAACAAGAAGCACTAACATTTTAACAGTATGCAACACATCCAAGGATTTTAGAAACTTATTTTAATTTCATATTTTACAAGTTGTGCCCAGATCCTTTTAATACCTTTTAATGTCATTTTTGTGTTTATGCATTTGTTTTAGTCATTAGATATATTTGTACAGTTTTATACTATGGCTGATGATAGCCAGCCAATGGTGAAACTAGTTCCAAGTTAAAAAATTTAATGTAAACATTGCATAATATAGTATTGAAAAGGTGGACCATAAAAACATAAGTTTAATTATGACTGGGAAACTATGGGAGCAATAATTTAATTCCATGTTTATAGTAACATAGGCTAAGTATAGAAACAACTGGAATCAAAGTCAACTCTTGCTTGGAGCTATGAATTTGATAATGATCTTCAAGATAGTGTCATTAAGTACTTTTTGAAATGGTGGCAACAAAATGCCATGCTTATTTTATTAATATTTGAGAAAAGTAACCATAAGTGAAGCAAACTTAATCCAGATCCAACAGTTTGTACCAAAAACCAGGCAGAGTTAAATGATATAATATATCCAGAGAAACATTTACAGAATATTATCATGTTTATTTTTGTAAAAGATTAGAGGACTGAATGTAAGTGAAGCAAAGTTAATCCAGATCCAAGGGAGTGAACCAAAACCCAAACAGAGTTATACATAATAATAGAAGATGTGTATGACATCTGATGCACAGAAAGCTAAGCAAAGGAATGGTGGCTCTTAGCAGGTTTGCATAATATATCAGTCACTAAGATGTAGAATGTGTTAAAAATTTAAATCATGACCTATTGCTGCTATTACTAGAGATATTACATACAACAACCTACACCATTGGTGCTCACACGACCATTCCTGAAATCGAGATGAGTTGGACGCTGAGGGACTGCTGATAACACCCACACAAGGCTGCACACTTTAGTGTGGCTAATCACAAGACCGTATTGTGTGGACCATTAGTGACGGGACCATTGATGTGGGGGCTTATATCCCCATGGTAGAACAGCGACATGTTAGAACACCAATGCGGTTGATAAGACTCTAGTATCCCCTGCGTTAGGACAGTAACAGTATTAAGTGTATAGACCCTCCCCAGAAAACCTTTTGGACTGGTATTTTTACCATTGGAAATTCATATCAACGGACTTTGGCAATGAACATTGTCGTATCACAATTAATGTGCAATATCTTGCCATTATCCTATTTACTCGATCTGTGCAGTGTTGTGCTCTTGTGTCCAGCCTTTGAACTTTCGAGGTCGCCTCAGGCATTATGCGCGCGTGCTGGCAGCAGCAGAGTAAGCCAAGCTTGTCGGCTTGGGCACGCTAGCAGTCTGAGTTGGGCAGCCATGAATAGAAGTTGTGTCTTCCTTTCTGGCACTACGGTGTGGGTCTGTAGAATGGACCCTGGATGAGACTAACTGACTACAGGCGTTGGAGCCCGTTATGCTGTGATGTTGGCCTCTGTTCTTATTGTGTTTACTACAAGTTATTGTTATGCTTTCTCTTAAATTAAAGGATCTTCGCGTGAAAGGTAGTAGGCCTATCCTCTGGACTGAACTGGTTGTCTCGTTGGCGATAGAGCAAAAACTGTAAGTCTCTCCATAAATTTTACTTATCCATAAAAATTCATGTGAAGAAACGAAAAGGAATTATTTCTGTGACGCATGTTGAAATCAAAATTCTACATCTGAAATGATAATTTCCGTTTCGGATAAGGATGGTGTGTCCATTACGTTATGATGGTTTTGATTAATGAAGCTACATTTTTGCGTTTAAACAAGCATGTCGTAACCTGTTCTTCAAAATTCAATTTTAGGTTTTATTCTAAATTTTACCCTAAAAATGTAATATTCTCTATGTAAAACAAGGAGGCCCTCGCAAGGTTGTATTCATATTTCGTTCAAGCTTAAGCTTTTCTCTTCTCGTGTGTTTGTTCCAGTTTTAATTTTATTCTTTCCTGTTTTGCTGATTTTGCCATTTAATTTTGTGCCGGGCCAATTCTATTGGGCTTTGGGCGGACGTGTTACCATTTATTTTTCTGGTATCCCCTAGCAACGGTATTGTTGATGTTATTATAATTGTTGTTATGTTCTGGGGTTTGATTTGGCCCGTGTTTCTTGTTTTGGCTATCAATTGTGTGGATGTTTATTTATTTCCGGGTGTATTAATTGTGATCTGATTCTCTTTATTCATTTTCGCCGTCTATGAATCTTGTATGTTTATTTTCGAAGGCGATTTGTTTTTGAGTATACTTGCGAAGAACATATCTTTGCGGCAGCCCCTTTGTGAGGGATGGGTTTGAATTCTGTGTGATTTTAAGGGAATTTGTTGGTATTTCACCCACTGGAACAACGTGAATCTAATTTTAATCTAAGAGAATGGTTAATTTAATTTTAAGACAGGTGACCGGATACGACTTTGCGTTTTCATTTTTCTTTTTTTGAAATCCTATGTTCAATTTCTGTTGCATAGAGGTCAACATTTTATTTTAAAACCAGTTTGAATTGATTTGTATTTTATGGCTCTCAAAACTATTTTAAATGAATCAACATTTTATCTCCGTTAAACCTACTTAAATTGGTTTATATTTAATTGTTCCTTTAAAACTTGTCAGCCTAATCAACATTTTATTTTCTTTTAACAAACTTAAATTGGTTTATATTTCATTGTTCCTTTAAAACTTGAAAGTCTAATCTTCAGCTCCACGTTGGCCCTACAAGGGAAAACATTCCAAAACTCCAGTTTTACATGCCCCTCCTTCTGTCAAATACTGCACTAATCAACTCTTTTAACAAACTGGAATGGCTTTTTGACCTGTTGTTTTTTTAAAACTTTCCTAACTAATCGACATTTTATGGTTCCGAAAGATTATTCAGAAAATTTTAATTGATGCTTTCAAAGATTTTACTTTCCATTAGAGTTTTTTTCTAATTTCCTCCTTGGAATTGCTGCAACCAATTCTTCTTATGAATTAAAGTTACCTTGTGTTACAAGAAATGCTGATTTTCATTTCACTGAATCAATGGAGCACTGTCACTGTTTTTGTTGATGTTTGTTTTTAACCTGTCTGCTTTTGGTCTCCCTCTCTTCTGTTCGCTTTCACTCCCTTTTTAGGGTGAATACGCTACCAACCTTTTCACCTGGGAACCTCACCTCTAGGTGTGTAAGGTTAACTGCCCGTCGTCCGAAGGGTTGCTCGAGTTGCCTTGAGGACAGAGCCCGTTTGAATAATGGCCGGTGACAAGACCAATGATCCGGCTAAAAATTTGGTGAATTTCACACCTACTCCACTTGTTATGTTCAGGTCATAGATACATTTGGCACACACCAAGTCACCTTGAAACTTCACAGTTTCATTTTTTTTCCAGAATGTGGCAGCCATGTGGTCACACATGATGTTAGTTGTATGGGAGACAATAGCAAATAGCTCCAATCAACAGAACAGATTTTTTTTAATGGACAAACATATGTTACAATTGTACTATTATTCACCACGGCCTTTGCTTCATCATCTGAATTCATTAGACCCATATTACATCATTCAGTACCGTGTAACTCCACCTCTGGACCTGATAACTGCCTGGATTCAGTTAGGAAGCAAGTACACAATATTCACTAAATAAAAAATACCAGCAACAATATATATTACCTTCTCCAGAACGTATTCCCGACAATTGCGCTCTGCTTTCTACCTCCGTATAATTCAGTAATTCCTCCCAATTTATTTATCTTGACATTTCCAATTCTAATACATACTTACATACATTATCATTATAGACTGTTATGCCTTTCAGCGTTCAGTCTGCAAGCCTCTGTGAATTTACTGAACGTCGCCACAATCCTTGATTTGCAACTAGTGTTGTGGCCTCATTTAGTTCTATACCTCTAATCTTTAAATCGTTAGAAACTGAGTCTAACCATCGTCGTCTTGGTCTACCTCTACTTCTCTTACCCTCCATAACAGAGTCCATTGTTCTCCTAGGTAACCTATCCTCCTCCATTCGCCTCACATGACACCACCACCGAAGCCGGTTTATGCGTACAGCTTCATCCATCGAGTTCATTCCTAAATTAGCCTTTATCTCCTCATTCTGAGTACCCTCCTGCCATTATTCCCACCTGTTTGTACCAGCAATCATTCTTGCTACTTTCACGTCTGTTATTTCTAACTTATGAATAAGATATCCTGAGTCCACCCAGCTTTCACTCCCGTACAGCAAAGTTGGTCTGAAAACAGACCGATTTAAAGATAGTTTCATCTGGGAGCTGACTTCCTTCTTACAGAATACTGTTGATCGCAAGTGCGAGCTCACTGCATTAGCTTTACTACATCTTGATTCAATCTCACTTACTATATTACCATCCTGGGTGAACACACATCCTAAATACTTGAAATTATCAAGCTGTTCTAGCTTTGTATCACCAATTTGACATTCAATTCTGTTGAATTTCTTACCTACCAACATCAATTTAGTCTTTGCGAGGCTAATTTTCATACCATACTCATTGCACCTATTTTCCAAGAAATTACACTGCAGGCTTTCGGCACAATCTGCCATTAAGACCAAGTCGTCAGCATAGGCCAAACTGCTTACTACATTTCCACCTAACTGAATCCCTCTCTGCCATTTTATACCTTTTAGCAGATGATACATGTAAACTATGAACAGCAAAGGTGAAAGATTACAGCCTTGTCTAACCCCTGTAAGTACCCTGAACCAAGAACTCATTCTACCATCAATTCTCACTGAAGCCCAATTGTCAACATAAATGCCTTCAATTGATTTTAATAATCTACATTTAATTCCATAGTCCCCCAGTATGGCGAACATCTTTTCCGTCGGTACCCTGTCATATGCTTTCTCTAGATCTATGAAACATACACACAACTGCCTATTCCTCTCACAGCATTTTTCAATTACCTGGCGCACACTGAAAATCTGATCCTGACATCCTCTCTGTGGTCTGAAGCCACACTGGTTTTCATCCAACTTCCTCTCAACAACTGATCGCACCCTTCCTTCCAAGATGCCAGTGAATACTTTGCCTGGTATACTAATCAATGAGATACCTCAATAGTTATTGCAATCCTTCCTGTTCCCTTGCTTATAGATAGGTGCAATTACTGCTTTTGTCCAATCTGAAAATACCTTACTAAGACTCCATGCTAATTTTACTACTCTATGAAGCCATTTCATCCCTGCCTTCCCACTATACTTCACCATTTCAGGTCTAATTTCATCTGTTCCTGCTGCCTTATGACAATGGAGTTTATTTACTATCCTTTCCACTTCCTCAAGCATAATTTCACCAAAATCATCGTCCTCCTCACCATGAGCTTGGCTGTTCGCAACAGCACCAGGATGATTTCCTTTTACATTGAGAAGATATTCAACATATTCCCTCCACCTCTCCAGTGATTCCCTGGGATCTGTTATGAGATCACCTGAATTACTCAATATACTGCTCATTTCCTTTTTCCCTCCCTTCCTAAGATTCTTTATTACTGTCCAGAAAGGTTTCCCTGCTGCTTGACTTAGCCTTTCCAGGTTGTTACCAAAATCTTTCCATGACTTCTTTTTGGATTGTTTCGCTCTGTTTCTTTCATCTACGTACAAATCCCTGTCTGCCTCAGCCCTTGTTGGGAGCCATTTCTGATAAGCCTTCTTTTTACGTTTACAAGCTGCTCTCACTTCATCATTCCACCAAGATGTTTGCCTTTTCCCATCTTTACACACTGTTGTTTCTGAGCATTCCCTTGCTGTTTCTACTACAGCATCCCTGTATGCCACCCATTCACTTTCTATATCCTGAACCTGCTTACTGTCTACTCTTCGAAACTTCTCACCAATCATATCCATGTACTTCCGTCTAATTTCCTCGTCCTGGAGATTTTCTACCCTTATTCGTTTGCAGACAGATTTCACTTTCTCTGCACTAGGCCTAGAGATACTTAGTTCACTAATGATCAGATAATGGTCTGTATCATCAAAAAATCCGCGGAAAACTCTTACATTCCTAAAAGATTTCCTGAATTCGAAGTTTGTTAAGATATAGTCTATTATGGATCTGGTACCCCTAGCCTCCCATCTGTAGCGGTGAATAGTATTCGTAACAGCTAAACCCATACTAGCACAGAAGTCCAGCAAACGCTTCCCATTCCCATTAGCTTCCATATCTTCCCTACATTTACCAATCACCCTTTTGTATCTTTCAGTTCTATTCCCAACTCTCGCATTGAAATCGCCCATTAGCACTATTCTATCCTTGCTGTTGACCCTTACCACAACGTCACTCAATGCTTCATAAAACTTGTCAACTTCATCCTCATCTGCACCCTCACATGGTGAATACACGGACACAATTCTAGTCCTAATTCCTCCAACTGACAAATCTACCCACATCATTCGCTCATTTACGTGCCTAACAGAAACAATGTTGCGTTCAATGGTATTCCTGATAAAGAGCCCTACCCCAGTCTCTGCTCTTCCCTTTCTAACACCCGTCAAGTACACTTTATAATCTCCTATCTCTTCCTCGTTATCTTCCCTTACCCGAATATCACTTACTCCTAGCACATCCAGATACATCCTCTTTGCTGACGCAGCCAGTTCTACTTTCTTTCTTCCATAAACCCCATTATTATTGATAGCTCCCCATCGAATTCCATTTCGTTCGCCAAGTTGTTTCCAAGGAGTCCCTCGCCTGTCAAATGGGAGTGGGACTCCGTTACTCCCATAGGTCCGAGGCTTGCTTAAAATGTTCTGAGCTCGGTAAATTCATGAAGCAGGATGCACCCTACTTACACATAGTCCAAGTGACGATCTCTCCTCTAACGGGTTATGGACCACCGGTGAATTGTATAGTCCTAGCCGCCTGAGCACAAGGAGGGCCAGGGCTCAGAATATGTCCGAGATGCCCACTCCCATTCCATAGCAACTTGTATCCCGACTCTCAGGACCACTTACTAGGCCACTCAGCCATTGCCCGTGGTTCACGAACTAGGGCGTGACTACAGTAACCCACAAACATGAACCATCCAACTCTAATATGGTAACAAATATATATATTTTAGACTTTCCTTTAATTTGATGACCTCTGTATAACCAATTATGTCACAGTCATAACCTTTAACATTCTCTTAAGCAGGTTCTAATTAAATAAGTTATTCTCGGATGACGTACATAAGACCCCATTTCACCATAATGCATCTTTGGCTCATATTCATTGAGTTGGATATGACGTACACACGTATAAACTTCTTAAGAATCTTAGATTATCATGATGTAATATACTACACCCTTACTGGGCTTGAGCACAGGACCCGAACATAATAATGCGCCTCTGTAACCTGATAAACAACCACCGATGAGACTATATCGATGAGCGACCCGAGCTGCCAATACGGGCTTCGAACGGCCCTCGATTACTTTCTGGGTGAGCTCCGGCATCGCTCGAGCACAGTGGGTTTACGTTCTAGAAAATAACAAGAAAAATACCGGTATTTAAGATGGATTCTTATCTAATGTGGAAATAGGATATTTATGTAACTATTTACCGAAACCTGCTCAGCACCACTAGAAATGGCAAGAATAATGTAATAAGGTCACGAATTTAAATGTATTACTGAATTGTGACATAAGAATAAACAACACTTCTTCTTCTTCTCCTTCTTCTTTTCTAGCCTATTTCTAAACAACACTTCTTCTTCTTCTTCTCCTTCTTCTTTTCTAGCCTATTTCAATCCACTGCTGGATATAGGCCTCTTCCATGTGCTTCCATCGTCTTCGGTCTTGAGCCACTTGGAACCAGCGTGTTCCAGCCAACAGCTTTATGTCGTCAAGCCATCTCTTCAGGGGTCTTCCAATGCCTCTCTTGTGTCCCCATGGTCTCCAGTGAACAATCCTAGAGGTCCACCTGTTGTAGTCTTGTCGAGCTACGTGTCCTACCCATTGCCATTGTAGTCTTCTTCTTTTCTTTAGCAAGACTAAAAACAACACTACCACAACAAAAATCTTCACGCAAATAAGGAAAGTATATGCGAATATAGGCTTGCCTGAAAGGTGTTCGATGTTTTTTTTACACTACAGACTTCCTAGGACTCTAATTTATTGAAGTCTGGTAATAAAATATAATCTTGACTGTCTTCAGCATCGTCTTTCTGTCGATCATAGTCTTGTATCATTTAAGTAGTTGTCTCCTACATAATACACTCTCTAATTAGCACGTACAACCGCGTTCCTACGCTACATGAATACACACAAAATATTTACATTAAAACATACAGCTATGAGCAAAATTCTCGGACTCCCCGTACATCCCGACACCAGAACCCACAACGCTTCTGTTCGAACTGAAAGAAATAACTAAGACACTGAACAAAAATCGTAAGTACAAATGGGCCATTCCTGAAAGAGAAACATGGACATAACCTTCTTCTTCCCCGGCGAAAAGTTAACTGAATCTAAACACAAGCTTGCGCGGGCTCTTCTTTCCCAGGGTTCAAACCGGTTTTTTTTTTTGACTGAGAGATACACACCTGTAAATTCCTATCTACCTATTTCCTGGTACTACCACACATGGGGGGAACAAATGCCTTTTACCATTCATTGTTATCAGTTACGGCTAGCATATTATCATTTGACACACACGTTCTCAACAGAACACAGTGTGAAGTCTCAGTGGACCCCAACTTGCCGGTTCGATCCTGGCACACGGGTCACTCTAGACATGGGCGGTCCACATTTCATGCTACAAACAAGGCACTCATGGACTCGAGAAGCCCTTGCTCGGAATCGCAGAATAGTTCTGATCGTCGCGATTCCTACCGCCGAATTTTCTGCCAAGAATTTATGACACGGGCCGTACCTTATGCCGGAATTGTTCTAGGCAGTTCCCGCTACTTATTTATTCAAACTTCTCTAACAGCCCACTTAATTACGCACAGAATCTGAGTCCTTTGCCTAGGCTCGATTCGCTATTGTTCAAGTTTCTTAATTCACAGCTCACAAGATGCACTCCCGGCTTATAATACTTAGGTACGATCGCGACGGACAATAACTTCGTCTCTTGTTAGCTGTCGCGAAACTGTCTAGGGTCGGCCAGCTGCCTCCCATTTATTTCCAACTGACCGGCACACGGGGTTGGAGACTCTGTCACGCTTAATAAATTAAGGAAATCGGCTCCGTTAATAACTGGAGTTCAAAACATTTGAAGGGTGAATATTATATATATTGCCGGCCCCGTGTTGTAGGGGTAGCGTGCCTGTCACTTACACGGAATCCCTGGGTTCGATTCCCGGCCAGGTCAAGGATTATACCTGGATCTGAGGGCTGGTTCGAGGTTCACTCAGTCTACGTGATGAGAATTGAGGAGCTATCTGAAGGTGAGATAGCGGCCACGGTCTAGAAAGCCGAGAATAACGGCCTAGGCGATTCGTCGTGCTGACCACACGACACTTCTTAATCTGCAGGCCTCCGGGCTAAGCAGCGGTCGCTTGGTAGGCCAAGGCCCTTCAGGGCGCTAGTGTCATGTGAATAGTTATATATAGGGCTTGGATTCGAGCATATTAGCATATTTTGTTCTGAATAGTATACATTGAAAGAAGCCTTTCGGTAGTATTTTCATCTCTCTGGGACCAACAGAATTTTAATTTTCGAGCATATAAATGCATAAAACCACGGTTTTCAGAATAGAAGCATATAAATGCATATTCTTGTGGTTTTCGTCCAAATAGTTTGTTTTTCTTCGAATTCCCCCACGAATTCGGACCCTGACCAACCTTAAGGTTCTAAAACAGAAATTTTGAAAAGCCTATCTGGTGCGAATAATAGAACCCCAGGTTTTTAACCTTTAGTGAGGTCATTCACACGCCCTAATTGGCCTCTGCCGGATTAGAGTGCGACTCGTCAGATAAGCTCTGGAAGCCCCAAGCACCCTTTCACTTTGAAATGTGAGGTATTTTAGCGGTGTGCCTATTGTGGGAACCAGTATAGTTTAAATGGCTTTTCCCATGAAGTGGTGGAAGATCCGACCCGGTCAAGTGAAGTTTCTTCATTCTACTCTCAGTTCTCAGTTCGTAATCGTATCCGTGCGAACCTATCGAGTTCTTGTGATTTCCAAGTACGCGATGCCTAAAGTTAAGGAATCTCTGAGTGTTTTACTCCGACGATGTGCTAAGGAAGACCCTAACTCGTTTTCTACTGACGGGAAAGTTCTTTTCTGCAAAATATGCGAAAAAGAGGTAAGTTCTTATTGACATTTTCACATCTACGTTCTTAAAGATATTACTGGTCAAACGGTTGAAATTTCAAGTAAGCCGTATGTGCAGCATACGGTGCCTACCTACTAGGTAAGTAGCGAGAAGTCTAAGAATTCGGAGTGTAGACCCGTTAGATCCTCAGATTTTACATTTCCGAGACGGAAATTGACGTTTGGATCGAGGGTGCTCGTATTTCTACTGCAGTATTTGAAAATAATTTCATAGTCCACAATGGTTTATTTTTGTTCATTCAATGTATTTTTTCTCACTTATGCGTACCTAGCTATTTATTTTCAGATCAAGATTTCGAAGGGTTTTCAGTTTTCTCAACATAAAGCCACAAGTGGGCACTCAGTAAAAGTTGAAGAATTTAAAAAAAAGGAAATCGAAGAAACAAGTGCTGATACAACCTTTGTTCAATCAGCAACAGCACTCGGACGAGTTCTCTTCCAGAGTGTGTAGGGCGTTTTTAAGTGCCAACATACCCCTCTACAAGGTCGAACATGCTGAGTTTAGAGCTCTTTTCAAGGACTTTGCAGGAAGAGAGTTGCCTCATGAGTCGACCCTACGTAAAAATTACGTTTCTTCAGAGTATGAAACGGCACGATTGCCGTATTCCGCATTCTCGTTTAAACAATTTAGAAGTAATTTTAACATGGATCTGGCTCTGTCGTAATGAAGGTAATCTCTCGATAATACCTTCATTCCACGAAGAATATTCATTCAGGTACTTTCTTCATCAGGTTCTACTCGCAATCAGGGACGACATCGGGAGCCACCCAATTTGGTTATCTATCGGCGAGACCACAGACAGTTGTGGAAGATACATGGCCAACGTTATTGTTGGAAAACTCAGTCCCAGTGAGCCGGGGAAGGGCCACCTAATTCTGTGCAGGGAGCTAGATGTGACAAATCATGGTTCCATTGTGCGAACAGCGCAAGCAGCTCTGCGTAAGTATATTTTTGTTAATTTATTTTTTGAGCGTTTTGCAAAGAGGAATAAGTACAGTCTGGCTATAATTTCAATGCATTCTACGAATGCTCAGTGAAGACTCTGATAGTTCTGATAGTTAAATATCTCTTACAGTCGTACGATATGTCAGAATCCCATTAACTGAACGGTTCACCCTTCGTTGTATGCATTCCTGTTTCAGGCTTGCTGTGGCCAACCTTTCCAGATGAGGAGGTAAACAAAGTACTCGCATTGGTGACTGACGCTGCTCCTTACATGATTAAGACTGGGAAGAGCTTCAAGCTTCTCTACCCGAAGATGTTACATGTTACTTGTCTTGCCCATACAATGCACAGAGTTGCTGAGGAGCTGCGCGAGAAATCGCCCAGCGTGAACTGCGTCATTTCCTCAGTGAAGAAAATTTTCGTCAACGCTCCTTCTCGCGTCCGTGCCTTCAAGACGATGCATCCAGAGCTCCCTTTACCTCCCGTGCCCATATTGACGCGATGGGGAACTTGGATATTGGCTGCCTTGTATTACGCTGAAAATCATAGGGCAATTGAAGAGGTAAGACTAGTTGAAATGTTTAAAATATTCTCATTTTCGAGGTTTTCTCTACAATTCTTTTCATATCTTTTATCTTTACTCCATCATACGGCGCCTAATTTTGTAATTTTCTCAGTTACTCTCCTCGGCTAATGTTTTTTATTTATATTTTTTCCAGGTGATCAATATGTTTGATGAGGCGGACAGCAAGTACATCGCGAAAGCTAAGGCTGCTTTTAAAATGAAGAGCTTGATGCCATCCTTGACTTTCATAATAGCCTACATGAGCGTCATTCCTGAGGCCATCGTAAAGTTGGAATCGCGAGAGATTGAGTTATTTGAAGTGGTCACTACAATACAAGGAGTCATCCAAGAAGCCGACTCGTGGCCTGGAGAGACTGAGAAAACCGTGAAACAAAATTGGAGTTCGTGCTGGCTCGAGATCCCGGTTGGAGTGCAGCGTTGGGCTTGGAGAGGATGCTGCGTTGCGCGCCTGCACCGTCAGAGGATTTTCCGAACTACTCTGCACAAGAAGCAGCATCATTCAAGTATTTACCTCTCGTGTCAGTTGACGTCGAAAGATCGTTCTCATCATTGAAACTTTATTGACTGATTTAAAAAAAATCATTCAAAACTGAAAACATAGAAAATATTCTTGTTGTACAGAGCAATGCAGATCTACTTCAATGACTGGCCTAATTCTGAACATCTTGTAAATGAACTTTTAAAGTGTAACTTTTATACGAAAACTTCTCATATATATATACTTGAAACTTGAATGCGAGTATATCGCAGTGTGTCATACATACAATTTGAAAATAAAGCTCGTATATAAAGATATGTTATTGGGTTTTTAGTTTCACTTTCCTTTTTATAAATTTTAACGGTGTTTTTCGAGCATATTATGCATATTTAACCGCATATAATGTTTTTTCGAGCATATCTATGGAGCATATAATGGGTTTTTCGAACTTATCTATCGAGCATATAACACATGGTTTTCGAGCATATCGATCCGAGACCTAGTTATACATATTGACTTCGTCAAATATGTCAGCCTCGCGTCGGTAGATTTACTGGTACGAAAATAACTCCTATGGGACTAAATTCCGGCACCTGGGCGTCCCCGAAAACTGTAAAAGTATTTAGTGGGACGTAAAGCAAATAACATTAACTTTCTATTGCCAAAATCACTTGCTTTCTCTCTTTTATTTACTTTGTCGCAGAGTTCCCAAGGTATATTACTCACTTATTCTTTATTCTCTCAATCTTCACGTAGATTACCTTTCTGCGTTATAACATTCTAATTCCTCATTTCTCAGAAGTAATTTTGGGCGCTCAACCTCCTCGCTACTTACACTCAATTTCGTGGCACCCACCACGAATTAACTCTGTTTCATATGAAAAGCAAAGAAATACCCCAAATAGGGTTCATGTAATAACTCATCAAAATGAAGGAAAATTTTAAATATTGTTCCTAACACTCTCTCTCCAAATATCAAGCGTTGGTATCTCTGTTTCTCAGCCAAAAATTCTTCATTCTTGAATGCTTCATGTCTTAACAACTGCGGTACACGTTAGCTTAGCATGCAGATGCCTGAATGATCACCCTAAGCTACCAGCTGACTATCTCCAACGCACCATATTGACATTAATCGCAAATTCTTCGACGGGGTATCCTCAACTCGTCACTACTGTTTCCATCCCGTCTAATGGAAGCTGTCTCCTACCCTTCTCTCACGTATTCATCAGCGTATTAAAAATCAGTAACAAAGAAAATAATCCAAACAAAATACTTAGGAAAGAAAAATGAAGGAGTTTTGTCTGAAAAATATTGCCCTTATTCTCTTTACATTTCCATTTACAAAACTAAGAAAAATCATCTTTAGTATTAAGGCATGCATTAATTACAATGTTTAGGTCATTAAGAAGAAACCCTTACATCATTGATCCCGGTTGCTTAGTACATGCTAGGTACGAACTGGGCATCTACTCAGCTATTTGGTGATCGTTCTCCTTCCACGGAGAATCCATGGTGGGGTTCTCCTCGTCTATCATCCCGGCGCTGTAGACGGAAGAATCAGCGTCCTAATTCCGCCGATTGCAGTTCATGTTGAGTGGAGTCGTCCAGCTGCTACCATTGAGGTAATCCAATAGGTCACTCGTCACGTGTTCCTTTCTGGCTACAACGACACACACAGGATTTAACACCGGAGTTTCCCATATGTAAACGGGTCACTCTAGACACAGGTGGGCCGCATTATGCTACGAACAAGGCACTCGTAGACTCGAGAAGCCCTTTCTCGGAATTGCAGAATAGTTCTGACCATCGCGATTCCTACCGCCGAATTTTCTGCCAAGAATTTATGTCGCTAGTTGACTGTTTACGTGCCGTACCTTATGCCGGCATTGTTGTAGCAAGCTCCCGCTACTTATTTATTCAAACTTTCCTAGTAGCCTATTTAATTATGCACAGAATCTGAGACCTTTGCCTAGGCTCGATTGGCTATTGCTCAAGTTTCCTAATTCACAGTTCACAAAATGCACTCCCGTGTTATAACACTTACGATCGCGACTTAGTCCCTTGTTAGCTGTCGCGAAACTGTCTAGGGTCGACCAGCTGCCTCCCATTTATTTCCATCTGACCAGCACACGGGGTTGGGGGCTCTGTCACGCTTAATTAAGGAAATCGGCTTCGTTAATAACTGGAATTAAAATCATTTGAAGGGTCCATATATATGACTTCCTCTTTCACGTGAGCCAAATGCCACCACAGATCGATCGGCAGTTTTTATGTAATCAAGATCCCGCCTTTAATCAGAGCACACGTGTCACATGGTGTGTGGAGTTCTCGACTTCTAGACGCTGATCATTCACTGTTTTCCATTCATTCCAGCCCGTGACCTCAATTCACCTCGTGAATAAAGTATTGCAGGTTTTTAATCTGGAATACACAGAAAATTCAGCTCTATCTTTGATGTGCCCCACATATTTTTCCTGTGTGTGGATCAGAATATGATATAATTTTGCGCGCCAAAATATTACGTTGGCATTCGTTAAACATGGAGAAAAACGGGAAGTTGGTTCTGTTATGGAGGAACCCTCTAAATAAGCTCCACCTCCGGACGTGATAGACATGTGTACCGGTAACGTCGTGTCTTATACCCACTGCCTGCTCGATCTGCATCCGATGGCTGCTTATACTGCCTGCTCATTACAACATTTTAACATGGCACTAAATGAAACACTCCGTTTACAAATACCCACAGCAGGTGGCAGCACCAACCGGCTCCAGCGGCTCCAGACCTGTCGGAATGAAATAGCGGAAATAGGATAGACTGTACTTGTTTTCAGTGAAAATGGTGTACTGCTGCGTGCCTTTCTGCAAATCAAAGAAAGGGAAACCAGAATGCCGTAATATTTCATTCCATGATATACCTTCGAGTACACAATTGCGTCGAAAGTGGTTAAGTATTATATCCAGGGAAGGAAACAGCAAGGGAAGTAAATGGATTCCTTCTGATTATTCCGTGGTTTGCATTCTACATTTCGTAAATGAAGATTTCAAAGTGACCAGCAAAACGCGAAAATTAAAAACAGGATCTGTACCCAGCCCTCTCCCTGATTATCCAGCTTATAAACAACCGCTAATTTCAGCGATGATTAAGAGAAGAGATTCAAGCTCACAGACGTCTAACAAGAGCTCTTCAAACACCATTGCAGAAAATAGTAAGCGTAAGGTTTGAAGTATTACATACTAAGTAATATAATATATGGGGACACTGTACTGTTAATGTGAAAGTACAAAACAGAATAATATGTTGTCATAGATTCCATTGTCCGCCTCTGTGGTGTAGTGGTTAGTGTGATTAACTGCTAACGCCGGAGGCCCGGGTTCGATTCCCGACTCTGCTACGAAATTTGAAAAGTGGTACGAGGGCTGGAACGGGGTCCCCTCAGCCTCGGGAGGTCAACTGGGTAGAGGTGGGTTCGATTCCCACCTCAGCCATCCTGGAAGTGGTTTTCCGTGGTTTCCCACTTCTCCTCCAGGCAAATGCCGGGAGCTTCCTTCACCCTTCCTTGTCTATCCCTTCCAAGGCCCCTGTTCAGCATAGCAGGTGAGGCCGCCTGGGCGAGGTACTGGTCATCCTCCCCAGTTTCATCCCCCCGACCCAGAGTCTGAAGCTCCAGGACACTGCCCTTCAGGCGGTAGAGGTGGGATCCTTCGCTGAGTCCGAGGGAAAAGCCA
Organism: Anabrus simplex; assembly: GCF_040414725.1. Classification (NCBI taxonomy): domain Eukaryota; kingdom Metazoa; phylum Arthropoda; class Insecta; order Orthoptera; family Tettigoniidae; genus Anabrus; species Anabrus simplex. The sequence continues at coordinate 430,396,347 of NC_090269.1, read as the reverse complement.
ACCCTGGAGGGTAAGCAGATTAAGATTCCATAACGAGTCTTTTGCTAGCAGTATAAAATCATGTCAATATACTGCTCTTTTTATTACTATTATTATTTACGCAAGTAGGGCCTATTTAGTTAATTGGTTAATTCCAGTGGCTCGGGGGCTGGGGTGTGTGTGGCATCTTCAGCATTAGAAATCATCCTAGGTAGGGCTTTCATCTTCACAGATATGCAAGTCGCCTAATAAGCCGTCTATTATTATTTAAACTGGAAGATTTTTCGTGAGCCCCTTGAGTCAGTGTGTGTCACTTCGGAAACTGCTTACCAGGGATTAGTGTGTGGTTATTTAGTGCGTGTAATCGAAGAAAAAAACAGAATGCAGCACGTGCTTGAATAACGTTCCTACCTCATTTAATTCATCCCCATTGATAGCTGCGCTAGCCCTAGCAACGATTTATTGGCCTAATTATGAGGCTTCAGAAATTTGTTGAGGCGGCTCTACCGTACTGCAAGAAATCTGTAAGTCTGCTCCAGACTATAAAAAACTATGTTCTACCTTCTTTGTGCCAATGTAAATTTTTAAAGTGTTTTAGTAACAATAAGCACCAGGAACTTGTGCCAGAAACTGTGGTGGCCAAAGTCGTGAAACCTCTACTTAGTAATGAAGGCAAGTACCATACAGACAAAGTTTCCAGGTTTTCTTGTTCGTCGAAACCTCTTTCTCGAAAAGTGCTGAAGCTATAACTCTCTAGAGCACCACTTTATACGTAAAATTCTTTAATATTTCTCTTACTTTCAGATTTAAAATTTTGCTGGTATGCTTATCTAGTTGTATTTTTGCGGTAAATGGGTACGTTTGGTGCTGCCATCTAGCGGCAGATTGTTTGTAAGGCGTGTTACACGTTTGAGTATGGAATGAGCAGGCAGTTTAAGCAGCCGTCGGATGCAGATCGAGCAGGCAGTGCTTATACCTCACTCTGTCTGACGAGAGAGAGCGCTTTTCCCTTCTCCTTTCTGTTGTCCGCCAAGTCTTCTTTCGAGTGCCCAGTTCTGGCCATACATCGATCGAATCAATCAATCAATCAATCAATCAATCAACCATTCGATCAATACCGATCTGCATTTAGGGCAGTCGTCCAGGTGGCAGATTCTGTATGCTTCTACCCTTTTTTGAATGATTTCAAAGAAATTGGAAATTTATTGAACATCTCCCTTGGTAAGTTATTCCAATCCGTAACTCCTCTTCATATAAACGGAAATTTACCCCAATTTGTCCTCCTGAATTCCAACTTTATCTTCATATTGTGATCTTTCCTACTTTTAAAGACACCACTCAAACTCGTCTACAGATGTCTTCTTTGGACTTTTCTCAATTCTTGAATCAAATAATCCTCGTGAACCTGGAACCATACTCCAGTTAGGTTCTTACTAGAGACTTATATGCCCTCTCCTTTACATCCTTACTACAACCCCTAAATACCCTCGTAACCATGTGCAGAGATCTGTACCCTTTATTTACAATCCCGTTTATGTGATTACCCCAATGAAGATCTTTCCTTACAGCAACACCTAGGTACTTACAATGATCCCCATAAGGAACTTTCGTCCCATCAACGCAGTAATTAAAAGTGAGAAGACTTTTCCTGTTTGTGAAACTCACAACTGACTTTTAACCCCGTTTTTCATCATACCATTGCTCGCTGCCCATCTCACAACATTATCGAGGTCAATTTTCAGTTGCTCATAATCTTGTAACTTATTTATTACTGTATACGGAATAACATCATCTGCAAGAAGCCTTATATCTGATTCCACTTCTTTACTCATATCGTTTGTATATAAAAGAAAATATAAAGGTCTAATAATACTGCCTTAAGGAATTCTCCACGTAATTATTACAGGGTCAGATAAAGCTTTTGCTACGCTAATTCTCTGAGATCTATTTTTCCAGAAATATAGCAACCCATTCAGTCACTCTTTTGTCTAGTCCAATTGCACTAATGTTTGCCAGTAGTCTCCGATAATCCGCCCTATCCAGTGTTTCAGGGAGGTCAATCACGATACAATCCGTTTGACCTCCTGAATTCAAGATATCTACTATATCTGGATACAATTATTAATTTCGCAAACGTGTCTAATATAATTCGAAAGAATGCTTTTCCAAAGCTTACATGCAGTGCATGTCAAACTTAGTGGCCTGTAATTTTCAGCTCTATGTCTATCACCCTTTCCTTTATACACAGGGGTTACTCTAGCAACTCTCCATTTTTATTTACCGTTTTTCACCAATCATACTTTCTTTTTAAAAAATCTCTCGCGCCTGCTTTATCAGCCATATGATACTGCCTAATAGTCAGTAGTAGTTAAAAATCTCTTCAAATAGTTTAACTTTGTGCGTGTGATCCACTTAGTGCTAATTATATACTGGTGTTTAGTGCTTGTTGGTAGAAATTGGGCATAGTGATATTTATTTTTTTAATTTTATATCAAGTAGTTCAGTTGGTGTTCAGTAGATTATGTTTACTAGGTTAGGTAGGCTAGCTAGCTTGTTTCGAATTTAGTTTAGGAAATCATTTAATTAATATTATTAACGTTTTAAATATTTAAATAGCTGTAGGTTCGTTAAGTATAATACTTACAAAGACAGATTATCATAACTTCTGCTGTTTTTCATTCGAGCAGACAATAGACACGGTATTTCGTATAGATACCCGTTGGCAGATTCGATCCTGCCTCAGTCGGGTGGTATATTATGGTGCTCAAATACGTCAGCCTCATGTCCGTAGATTTACTGGCACGTAAAATAACTCCAGTGGGACTAAATTCCGGCAGCTCGGCGTTTTAGAAAACCATAAAAGTAGTTGGTGGGACGTAAAGCAAATAACGTTATTATTATTATTATTATTATTATTATTATTATTATTATTATTATTATTATTATTATTATTATTATTATTATTATTATTATTATTATTATTATTATTATTAAACTATCGCGAAGGTAATAATTGTTTCAATTAAATAATACGTTACGCCTTAAAGATTTAAAGAAAGAAGTTAAAGAGAATACACGGTATTGCACCGTTGAATTACTCAATAGCCTTTGGGTTGTTGACGATTTTTAGCTGCATTTCGAGGAGATCAAAGAGTAGAGGGTAGTTGAAGAAACAATAATACAAGAATCAGCTGTTTACTGTATTCCGACAATTTGTAGTTCCAATTCCAAGCATTCTTCGCACCTTGCACCTTCAGTTATTCATAGAGTAAAGTTAATAATTAAATTCATATATCCCAACAAATGCAGTTCAAGGCCTAGGAGTAGATTCGACTGAAGTTTTTAGATACGGTAAATGATTGTAGTCAACCTCATATTTTCCATCATTTAAGGACACTTTTATTCTGCGTCCCTCGTATACGGAAAATAGTAGTAATCCATCAGCTGTAAAAATAACATAACCACATTTCAGTTAAGAACTGTAGTGTATATACGGTATATTAAATAGCATCTTGCCTGATATTTTCAAACATCAGTTCTGTACTTCAGGCAATATTGTACATAGAAGAGAAATTGGATTAGCAATTGAAATCCATATTAGCCAGGGAAAGATATGTTTACTAATAAGAAGCTGTATCCAGATACTTACAGATACGCAATTTCAAGTAGCATCAATAATAATATTAAGAGGCTAAATGAGCATTTTAAATATGTATTCTGCCAATCCAATGTTGATTTCTACTTCCATGAACAACTGTAACACCATGGAATCCGCTTAAGCTGAGGGAGAAGATTGCCTAGGATGCCATAACGAAGCAGAGCAGCAGCAATGCATTGGGCCCGGAGAGGCGGTAGCCGGCTGCATGAAGCACGTGTAACATCTGAGGAGGAGGAGGAGGCAGTTCCGGAGAAGTTTCTTGTTTAAAGGTATTTATATCGTTAGGTAGAAATATTTTCTTTCAAAAAAAATCTCAGATTTATTCTATGTGCCAAATTCTAACCATCAATAGCAAGTCTTAGTCATAAAAACCACGAATATTATTTATTTTATTTGATATGTATACTGTCATGTGAAGTGATATGGTTATGTTGATTTTAGTGAGTGTATTACATATAGATACATGACACCAATCTACTTGGAAAGGCTATTCAGTTATGATTCAGAAAACATTGGGGAGAATGCATGTTATATGAGACGTAGACGAGCTCCAGGAGGCAATTATATTGACAAACATGTCCACGCCTATAAGAATGAAAGTAAGAGATGGATCCTACCTGAATTATATGAATGTTCCAGAAGTAATATCGTTAAGGGAGATTATTATCATAAAAAATGAGAGGTTATAAGGAAGAATAAATGAGAAGAATGATGGCTAAGAAGAGATAGAGTTGAACTGTGTATTAGTGGAAATATATTGAGGTTTAAGTGTTCATATTTCGAGAAGTTATATGTAAGAAGAAGATATTACGAAGTTGTATGATATATATCGATAGAGGATCGTATTGGATAACTATTATAGAGTTAGGCTCATATTGAGAAGAGTGTATTAGCAAGAGACCAGCTGATTTTATGGCAATTTGAAACACATAGTGACATATTATGAGCAGTTGTTAGCTTCTGCATGCATAATGGTGAAAACGTAAGGATATATAATAAGAGTAATCGAAGTAATTAGGGTCTTTCTTTTCCAGACGATCTGTGGATTGAAATATTGAGCTAATTCAAATGAATGGCACGGCGGAATATGAAATGAGGTTTTACTATGATTGATGGTGGAATAATATATGACTGTTTGGCACATACATTTGTTTACACTCCTAGTTGATGATTATTGAAAAGTAGATTTAGCTTGTTTATATTTGCTATTATCACTGATGAATTTTAATATATAGGAGAAATATATGAATATTTCATTTCTAACAACATTTTTGAAGGTATGGCAACAATTGTTGGCCATATTAAGGAAACTTATCAAATATCTCGGATCTCACAAGTAAAACAAAGTCATAAGCATAAACCCAGATACGATATGGGAAATAATAAAGGTCCATAAGGTAAAATTGGACATGATAGGGCTCCAGTTACGAAAATGCCCATGTAATAAAGATTATAGAGATGAAGGTTTTGTGTAGGGACGTCAGGATGGTCAAATATGAATGAAGTTAGATGAAAATTAACCAAACTACATGAATTATATTTTCAGTAGGGCATCTTATTCATATCGTTAAACTTGATTCATCCCGACAGAGGAGTCGAATTGCGATTTAGATGTTACAAGTAGGTATTATATTACATATAATTGAATGTCATGAAGTTCAGTAGAGGACGGGTAAGTTAATATCCTAAAGAAAATCCCATTTCAATAATGAGTCTTTGCCAGAGAGAAATAATATAAATAAGAAAGATGATATCACAAGTGATCACTAGAAATTATTTTTTACTTTGTGTAGAATCACAATCACATTGTTCTTTTCTCGTGTTTATCAGAATTTCTTTTCTTCAGATTAGCGTGCTAATAAATGAGTATAAATGATAAGTTAGATATATTATTTATGTAAGATAGGATAAGATATGTAGAGTTAAGGTCACATATTCATTTGCATTGAGGATTGTTGATACTGAATGTCGAATGGAGACGTCCAGCGACAGGAATATGATTTATTGAGCGATACCTAGAGGATTGGAAGACGATCTTTCTCGGAACCTACGATAAATAAAAAGAATATTGTTGAAATAAATTTCTTACTGGGATGCCATCGGGATTATCTTCACTCCGACTTGGACGCAGGTGGGGAAGAGTACAATGGTAGAATTTTATAGTTAGAGATATATTAATGCTTGAGAGTGGGTAAGATTGGAGGGATTGAGCTAAATTCGCAATTAAAATTTCGCCAATAATTGTCCATTGCATGACGAATACAATCTTCATTAATGTACGAAGTAATACTTGTAATTAAAGGGAAATAAAAATGCACACATTTATTAACCTGATTCGTTGGTATTCGTGTAGTGGATTGTATTTAGTTTTGTAACCTGCTGTGTGATGTATGACAAACCTGGATCCGAACGCATAAACACGTATGTGTTCCCAAAAGGGAGCGATGTTTTGTATTCCATGTATGCAAGTTCGAAATTTTGTTAATGAAAGAACATATTATAGTGACACCATAATACGATTTTGAAATTATTAGCTAGTTAGGAAGTGTTCAACCCATGAACTCATGTCAAAAGCTCGAAATGTCGTTTCTTGCGTCTAGACATGCATGCACTCGTCGAATCATGCACTGTCGCCCCCTTTCAAATACTCCCAGACGGTGTCGAATTGTTTCACAGGCTTTCATAATACGTCAAAGAAGAGTTTCTTCATCTGGGTTGTCTGCTGCATAAACAAAATATTTAAGGTACCCCAGAGATAAAAATCCAAACGATTGAAATCGGGGAATGTGCAGGCCATGGAACTGGTCCTCCACTACTTATCCAACTTTCATGGTAGATACTAGCCTGCGTATCTCAAACCATGAGACTAAAATGTACTGGAACTCTATCATGGGTAAACGACATGTTTCTTCTTACGTATTTGCAGGGCACATCTAGTAAGTCTGGGAGAGTGTTCTAAACAAACTTCCTGTAGACAGCACCTGTAAGGCGTGCTGGGAGAACGTATGGACCTACCAGACAGTCATCTACAATATTGCAACCCACGCATTAATCCTAAACTGATGTTCCAGCCTGAACTGTAGCATGACGATGAAGAACTGCCCTATGCGTTGGTTGTGGAAATTTGTTATTCTATCTCTTCAAAACGTTGCCTTACCTGTAAACAAAATTGAAGGAACAAACAATGGATTGGCAGATTGTGCAAGAAACCATCGGTAAATGTTCTCCCGTGGTGGGTGATCGGCAGGCAAAAATCCCTGCACACGTTGAAAATGATACGGATACAGGAACTGCTCGTGAAATATCCTCTATGCTGTACTTTGAGATGTACCACATGCCAGGGCCACTTTTCTCTGGTGACACCTGGATCTTCTTCTAGAGACTAGAGAATGTGTTCTTCCTGGTCAAGCGTACGAGCAACTCTTAGTTCTCCTTCGATTAATAGTCTATAGTGTTACGAATCCTGTCTCAGCACCGTGACGATAAGCAGCAGCAAAGGTTAAATGGCTTTACTGTCTTCGGTCTGGAAACGAACTCTGACACAGCCGTTCAGCCTCGTGTCTATTGCCATTCGCGCAGCCATACATAACAATCATGTCAGCCTGTTCACGAAATGCATATTATGCCATGGTTGAACGGAACTATTTCACTGTAACATGTACACAATTGAAACGTTTAAGACAGTTAATTCACTACAGAATCCAGGAGCTGTGATGTGGATGTGGAACAGTAATTACTGGTACAGTCATGTACAATGGTACGAAACACACTTTACTAATACATGTAAGGAGGGTGATTTTACGGGTTCGGCGGCCGCTTATAGGTGGAGGGATCGGCTAAGTTAACCTAAGCTAACCTCACACCTTCGCTAAAATGAGCTAAACTAACCTCACACCCAGGAGTGTCTTAACCTCACACCTTGGCTAAGAGTAGTGGCCTAACACTCCGGCGGGACGTAACCTCACACTTTGGCCGGGCCTAACCTCACGCTGACCATGCGATAAAACTAACCTAACCTAACCCAAACTAACTTAACATTAGCTAAGAGTTCGGAGTAATAATCACTAGCTGTTTCTACGCCCGGTTGCCCTTCTCGACAGGGCTTAATCTCACTAAGTCTGAGGCGGGAGCAAAGGAGGAGGCTAACGCTGACCTAAGTAGTTGCTCGAAATGTTCTTAACGTGTGCGGATTTATCCTCAGCGGCTCTTTTCTACGCCAGGCTGCCCTTCCTTACACCAGGTTGTCCTTCTCTACACTGATTTAAAGTTTTGAAGTAAAAGTGAATTTTATAGTAAAATAGTACTTCTGGGGTGAAAACAATCCTGAACTTTAAAATGTAATAACTCCTGAACTGATGGTCCTGAAAAGTGATATTACCTTCAAATTCATTGAAAATCCTCTAACTGGTGATACTGATCAACTCGACACCGACTGTTTCTTTCTAAGTTTTGGGATAAAAACTATGTTTGTAACAAACTTTAAATGACTTTTAGAGTAAAAATTAGGCAGGGGGTGAAAACAACACGTAAATTTGAAATTTAATAACTCTTAAACCTATGGTCGTAGAAAATTGATTCTCAGCTTAAAATTTATTCTCCAACCGGTGATATAGATCAACTTACCCTCGAGTGCTTCTTTCCATGTTTTGGGGTAAAAATGATTTTGACGTTAAAAGAGTGTCCTTCCCTACATAAGTAAGAGCTGAACTTAACTAAGGTTGTGGCGGGGGCTGAGAAATTAAAGAATTAATAACTCCTAAACCGATGGTCCTAGAAAATTGATTTTAGCTTAAAATGTATTGAAAATTGTCCTCTAACTAGTGATACAGGCCTACTTACCCTCATTAATTATTTTCAAAGCGTGGTGTAAAACGACTTTAAAAGTGTTAGAAGATACTTTAAATTACCACGTGTTAACCTATCCTAACCTAACGCTCTGGGAGCTGGAATACTGGCATTGAAAACGGCAGTCACCTAACTAGGCAATAGTGTTGATATATGAGACTAAATAAACAACAGGCTAGTGTGCATGGGCTTGATTCAGCAGTTTCATCTTCTTAACCGGCTGTGGCATTTACTTTGCTTGCAGTCAGACTGAGTGGCACAGGCCCTCCACGTTCAATCCTTGTTCAATAGGGCAGTGCACGGGCGGACACTTAACAGAACTCTTGGATGACTAAATAGAAATTGCATACCCAGAGAAGCTAGGCACTTTCCTGGCAAGGACTAGTGAGCTGGGGCTAACGAACATGAGCTTATGAGAAATGACCAATGAGCAGGGCTAACGAACATGAGCTTATGAGAAATGACCAATGAGCAGGGGCTAATATGGAAGGACTAATGAGCAGGCTACAATGAGTGCGGGCTAATGAGCATGGGCTAATTAGCAAGAGCTAATGAGCAGGCTATAATGAGTATGGGCTAATGAGCATGGCCGAATGAACAATGGATAATGAACAGGGGCTAATGAGCACGGACTTATGAACATGGGCTATTGAGCATAGGCTAATGAGCAAGAGCTAATAATTATCGGATAATGAACAAGGGCTAGTGAGTAGGGGCTAATGGGTAAGAGCTAATGAGATAGAACGAATGAGCCGGGCTAATGAACGAGGTCTAATGAGCATGGAATAATGAGCAATCGCTATTGAACAGGGGCTAATGAGCAGTCGGTAATGAGCATTGGCTAATGAGCTGTCGCTAATGGGCATTGGCTAATGAGCAGTCGGTAATGAGCATTGGCTAATGAGCATGAGCCGAATGAACAATGGATAATGAACAGGGGCTAATGAGCACGGACTTATGAACATGGGCTATTGAGCATAGGCTAATGAGCAAGAGCTAATAATTATCGGATAATGAACAAGGGCTAGTGAGTAGGGGCTAATGGGTAAGAGCTGAGATAGAACGAATGAGCCGGGCTAATGAACAAGGTGTAATAAGCACGGAATAATGAGCAATCGCTATTGAACAGGGGCTAATGAGCAGTCGGTAATGAGCATTGGCTAATGAGCATTGGCAAATGAGCTGTCGCTAATGGGCATTGGCTAATGAGCAGTCGGTAATGAGCATTGGCTAATGAGCATGAGCTAATGAGATAGAACTAATGAGCCGGGCTAATGAACGAGGTCTAACGAGCAATCGCTATTGAACAGGGGCTAATGAGCAGTCGGTAATGATCATTGGCTAATGAGCATTGGCAAATGAGCTGTCGCTAATGGGCATTGGCTAATGAGCAGTCGGTAATGAGCATTGGCTAATGAGCATGAGCTAATGAGATAGAACTAATGAGCCGGGCTAATGAACGAGGTCTAACGAGCAATCGCTATTGAACAGGGGCTAATGAGCAGTCGATAATGAGCGTGGATTAATGAGCAATCGCTAATGAACGAGGTCTGATGAGCAGTCTGTAATGAGCATTGGCTAATGAGCAGTCGCTAATGAGCATTGTCTAATGAGCAGTATATTGCAAGTTTTATTACATTTTTCAACCATTTCCTCGCACCTCGGCAAAATTCTAATTTTACGATTTTCTCTATTAAACAGAAGAGCCTTTTCTACAACTTTGGATTTTTCGATACGACTACTACGAATGCAGAATAGCATTTTGAATTTGTCCCCCTAAATTGTTCTTTCGGCTATCATAAATAAAATTATTTGTAGACTACGCGATAACGCTTTATTTCTACTCTTTTTCATTCTGTTCAACTACTTCTTCACACGTTAGCAAAACTCTAAATTTACGATTTTCAGAACAGAAAAGCATGCTCAGATAAAAATTATTAGACACCAAAAAGACTTCGGTTGTGAAGTTTTAATAGAGCCGCTACTAACGTAGAATGACATTTAGAAACTTTCTCCCTAAACTACTATTTACCTAGTTCACTATTTAGGATGTTCCTCTTTTTGTCCGGAGCTTGAGACCGGGAGGCAGAATTAACACCCTAAAGGAAGGAGTCTGCAAAATTACAATTTACTTTGTATAGTTTTCTGCCCAAAGGCCGGATAGATCCCATTAGCTCTACCATTAGCTGGCCTAGGCATCACTGAAGTGGGAAATGTAGAGTGATATAGTTTTTCATTGCTTTATTCACTGAGCCTGAAAATTGCTATTACATATCAGATTTCCAATCCCACTGAAATGCATACACCAACCGACTCTATGAGTAACATTTCCACACCATTTATAGCAGGGACTGGCTGCCTAAGGAATTGCTCAGATGTTAAGATAAAAATTATTACAGTCTAAAAGACTTCGGTTATGAAGTTGTCAAAGCTATGGTTAAGACTAAGACTAATCAATAAAAGTAACAAAATTGTTCTAGCCCATACTAGAAGACATGGTGCACTGTAAACATAAGGTCTCGCCAGCAAAATTCTAATTTTACGATTATTTCTGTTAAACAGAAGAGCCTTTTCTACAACTTTGGATTTTTCGATACGACTACTACTAATACTACATAAAAAGTCTTCAGTGTCGTAATGAAAATATGGGACGGTATTAAGGATACAAGGAAACAGTTTACAAGTAAGATTTCATTTTGAAGAGTTATTACTCGATAATACCTCTACAACGTAATGCTAAAATGTATCCTTTACACTCTGTGTAACCAGCATTTTGATAGGCTCTTAGTAGTTGCAGGCATTCTACGAGTAGGTTAGTGTTTCTACAATATCTTAACATTGACATAGAGTCACAGAGGCTCGAAGAGTCTGCATACAGGCAGTTTACTTGTTCTTTTGATGTAGCAGGTGTGGCGTTTGTAAGTACAAACTTAACTTGCTTTGAAATATCCTTCTTGCTTTTCTTGGATAAGTTTGCACGGTGAGAGAACGTGTAGAGGTTTAGAATTAAAATGCTATTGTAGTAAAGAAACATTGAGACCTGTCTTTTTCTTTCTCTTGTTTCTTTTTATCTTGTGTCTATAGGAAGAGGGCTGTACAATGAGTAAAAATAACAAATATTTTGTAGAGTTGTATTTTTCTCAATAAAATCACTCTATGCTTCCATAAACCTCCTTCTCGATGAAGCTACACTACAAGGTTTTCATGACGTTTGCCATTGTAAGCGTTCTTGTATTGGCGTCTACCGTTTTTGCACTGAAAAATGTTTTACACGATATCGCATGACGTCTCTTGTATCACCGGAGGGAAGGGTTTCAACACTCCTTGCAAATATAGCTACGAATGGGTTGTTCCATGATAGACGATTATTCTAGAGTAAACAATACGACTCAAGCGATGAATCTATGTTAGTGAAGCGAATACAAGTGTTAACACATTTATGTGGCCTTGAAATGAATATATAATTTACATTTTTTCCTCTTTCCTATACCAGATATAACATGCTATAGAGTTGAGCTTTGTGTACGACTTGCTTTCAAAAGAAGAATCTCTGTTATAAACAGACGTGGTTACCAAGCTAATATGAGTACCTACCCGTGTAAAATGATTTTGAACAAACATTAATTTTTAACGCTAATGAACTAATGACAACGACATGACATTGTTCATTATAAAGCAAATGTAATCTATATATATAAAATAAGAGTTTTGTCTGTACATTGCTCAGAACTGGAAAAGAATGGTATTTCTGTATCGGTCATGTCCACAGTAACAAGAAAATGTATTTTTTACTTTTCCGTAATTTCTGTCTGTCTGTCTGTCTGTCTGTCTGTCTGTCTGTCTGTCTGTCTGTCTGTCTGTCTGTCTGTCTGTCTGTCTGTCTGTCTGTCTGTCTGTCTGTCTGTCTGTCTGTCTGTCTGTCTGTATTCTGTCTGTCTGTATATACACGCATCACGAGAAAACGGTTGAAGAGAATTTAATGAAAATCGGCATGTAAAGTCGGAGGATGAGCCGCTACAATCTAGGCTATAAATTATTTTATTCACGCTGAGTGAAAATGGTAGTTTAGGGGAAGGCCTAAAATTTAATTATCCAATATTTATATTATTAGCGGTCCTATCGATAAATACTATATAACTAAAGTTATATAGAATTCAATTTCCAGTCATTTATGTCTTATACATTTTTGCCGTACCGGCTCTGATAACACAGATATTAATGAATTTGTATTTTTGTTGCTAAGTCCATATCAACGCCGAGCCACGAGAAAATGGGTTAACAGAATTTAATGAAAACCGCTATATAGAGTCGGGGATAAGAAACTACAATCTAGGCTGTAAATAATTTTATTTTCCCCGAGATGAAATGGTAGTTTAGGGGAAGGCGCCTAAAATTTAATTTTAAATACCGGTACCTATGTTTTTGATGCTATAGAAAAGTACGGTACTACATAACAAAAGTTATAGACAATACAATTTCCGATCATTTATGTTTCATTCAGTTTTACTGTACCGACTATTATAAGAGTGGTATTTCAGAAGGCCTACAATATCCAAAGCGCTTAACACTGGACAACAATTACTTTACATTGACCATTATTTGTTGTGATGTTCTTCGTTTCTTATGGTGCCACTCAACTCCGATAGATGGGATTACTACTGCGTACCGAGTATAACAGCCTGACTGAACATTGGCGGGAAATAGCTGGGGGAGTTGGGAAACTTTCTTCTTTAGCATGCCGTTCCTCTGGTTCATACATTTTCTGATACTGCAGGTACGTAACACACTGGTTCATCATAGCATTCACCAGTATCTAGTAATCGGGAGATAGTGGGTTCGAGCCCCACTGTCGGCAGCCCTGAAAATGGTTTTCCGTAGTTTCCCATTTTCACGCCAGGCAAATGCCGGGAATGTACCTTAATTAAGGCCACGGCCACTTCCTTCCACTTCCTAGGCCTTTCCTAACCCATCGTTGCCATAAGACATATCTGTGTCGGTGCGACGTAAAGCAAATAGCAAAAAAAAAAAAAATAGCATCATAGCATTCGAGCTATTCAATCCCTACTCTGAGGCACTGATTGGAATGAGTAATGTGCATATTTAACGGAATAATGACAGAGGAGTGTTCATGGCAGTCTGCGACCTGGTTGTTCCAGCTCTGGAACTTTGGACTGTTAGATCGGCACCGTAGTACTGTTGTTGAAAGTGAGAAAATGTGCGGTTTTTCATTTGATCGAGTATTTTATATGATAACATTGCTTTCAATCGCTACATTCCTACTGACGTTTTTGTAATGACCTATGTTGAATTCAGTTAGGAAAACCACCAAGTCAGTCTTTCTGAGAATCCCGTAGCGAAGCACGGGTACATCAGCTAGTATTGTCATATAACAAATTTGTAGTATAACATAGTAGTACGTCTTAAAATATATTATGCATTGATATATAAAGTATTATTTAATGAGATTAAATTATTCTTTTAAAAATATCATCACTGTCTAACTCCTCTGATGTATCTTCATGGTTTGTATGGTCATCATAATTGTCTCCTCAACACACACACACACATTGTTCAGTGCAGTCTAGATTGTAAGAAAGACATTTGCATGGTGGAGCAGACATTCTTTTAACACAAGAGTACCGAATATGCTGAAGAACCGTCTCTGGAGCACATGATGGCATGCATATAACAGGAGCATAATAGTTGTCATTATTTTTCAATTCCCAGCTAGAGTTAATGGTGAAGGCTGATATTGGTAGGGCTGGTCGGCACGGCGCCATGCTATGGTTTGTTAACGAACTCTATCAACATATGGCATCAGTGGTGCTCTTGTTGGTGGCAAGTTTCTCCTCAAGTATGATACATTTGTACCAGGAACATAGATTTGACATATGAACTTTTCTATTAAAAGTCTATCATTATGAAGAAGATTTTCCACGCCTCAAAATTTGCTAACAGCTTCAAGAATGTTCTCATCTGCTTTACTGAAGACTTTCCAAAAAGGAGTTTTGCTTTCTTTGCGAATGTTTCTGTGGTGTTATTTCCGGACAATGCATGCACACCTAGTAATGCTGAAGTTTCCTTTGGGTCCAGGGAATCAGTTACTTTGATGACACTGATCATTCTTTGATCTTGACCAATTCCAGTTACAAACACAGTGTCCAGTGCAAATGGCTTGGGCCACCACAAATGAAAGACGAAAACATCTTTATCGGGCGAGAAAATATGAAGGTGTGTGACACCACGACGACTGGCGAATATGGAATGTAACATTATTTTCATGTCTGCCTTCCCATGATTGGTTTTGAGTTATTTTGTTACAATAGCCATTTAAGACTTTGCTGTTTCCCTCCAAGATAGAAATAAACACTTGTTTCTTTCAGCTGCATGCTTTAACGTTTTCTTGGATAAGTAAGCTTTTAACTCATCTTTAGCCTTGGTGTGTGATAACAATAACTTCATACAAGTTTTTCCAATGTACAATGTATCACCTTGTACTGGGATGGCTGTGTGTTGCCAGTTTTCCTTACACATATAATACAGGGGTATTAAAAAAGATGGACCTAATTTAATTAATTCGTATGTCTCGAAAAGTACACTGGACATGAGCAATCTACATCAACCTGAACAGTGGAAGGTTCAAAGTTTTGTTCACCACAGGTTACCCCCTGTTCTGCACGGCAAACATCTAAGCGGTAGCATCTCCCGTGTTACTGAGTGCACCGCAGTGGTGATACGGTTCCGCAGGTCGGCCAGAGTTGTTGGTAGAGCTGGGCTGTATACCGTGTCCTTAACATAGCCCCACATGGCGTGAGATCGGGTGACTGGTAACCAGAAGTGTAGAGCCAGGTCTCCCTTTCCTATGCGACCTATCCATCGCCAGGGAAGGGATTTCTTTAACGGACTTGGACATCAAGGCGCCAATACGGCCGAGCTCCATCCTGTTGGAAAATGAACTCTTCTGAATCTTCGGTGAGTTGAGGATAAAGCCGTTATACCATTATGTCCAGGTGCGTTATTTCACTTAAAGTGCCTTCTACAAAGGGAATAGTCCACACACTTGTTTGTGATAAGGCACTGAACATGTTTAGCTTCGGTGAGTCTCTCTTGTGTATGAATATAACGAGGAAATTTTGCAGACCACATATGGGAGTATTGTGATTATTCACCCCGTCCACTGAGATGGAACGTAGTAGCTTCATCACTAAAAAGTGTGCGTGATATAAACGTGTCATCTTCCATCATTTCTACCATATCACCACAAAATCCTGTACACTTGGTTTTGTCATTCAGACGGAGAGCATGCACAAGTTGTAAGCGGTATGGACTGTACACCAAACGCCGTCTCAAGACTCGCCATATAGTTGTTTTGGATATTCTTAGTTCTCTACTAGCTCTATTGGTTGACTTACGTGGACATACCGGTAACGTTCCTCTATTCGTCTGTTTTCATCCTCAGACACAATAGGTCGGTCTGGCTGGGCTTTTCCCTTTGCAGAGACACCCAGTTTCGTGAAATTGCATAACTTATGCTTTTCCTAGTCGGTGGTTCAATGCCAAATCGGAGACGAAAATCCCGCTGCACTGTAACTACCGATTCACGTATGCAAAATCAAGAACGCAGAAAACCTTATGCTGCGTCTTATTCACAATTGACGGCGAAGCGGGACGGTGCGAGTACCCAAGCTGGCGTTTTACGCAACTATCACCGCCCAAGCGGTGGTGGTCAGCAAATCTTGAACCTTCGACTATTCTTTGGTATGTTCATATCCAATGTACGAGGGCAGATCAGAAAATAAGCTGCACTTCCCAGTTATGGCCATTTATTACACCACCTATACAACAGCAACACGACTATAACGACATACACTGTAACGTCACTTTTCGACATAGTTTTCAAGAAACTCCAAACATTTCTGCGAACGCACAACCAACTTGTCGATGCCGGATGCATAGAAATTTCCTCCAGCGTTCTGCAACCAGTCGGAGACAGGTCTGGAAACGTCGACCACCGAGCTCAGTTTTGAGCTTACCGAACAGATGAGAGTCACATGGCGCTAGGTCGGGACTGTAGGGTGGATGTTGCCAGACCTTCCATTTGAAACGCTGCAGCAGTTCTCTCGTTTGGCGGACCTTGTGAGGTGTTGCGTTATCGTGCAACAAAATCACACCGGCGCTCTATTTCCCTCGGCGCTTCTCTTTAATCGCTTTACGCAACCGGTGCAACGTTTGACAACACGACGCCGCGTTTATCGTCGTTCCTGTCGGCATGAATTCCACGTGCAGCAAAACCTCCATGTCAAGGAATGCTGTCGCCATAACCTTACCGGCTGAAGGTTGAACCTTGGCCTTCTTTCGTTGTGGTGATGAGGGGTGCACCCATTCCAATGAGGTTCACTTCGTTTCGCGGGTGAAATGGTGGACGCACGTTTTGTCGCCTGTGACGATTCGTCGCAGAAACCCGTTGCCGTCTGCGGCATAGCGTTGCAAAAATGCCAGGGAGGATTCGAAACGTTGCCCCTTGTGCTCATCGGTGAGACGACGTGGGACCTATCTTTGACACAGCTTACGATATCCAAGGTCCTCGTGAACAATGGCGAACACACTGACATACAAGTTCATTTGCGTCGTGATTTCTCTCAGTTTAATGCGCCGGTTCTGTCTAATGATCGCGTTCACACTGTTGACATTTGCGCGTGTCCTGGACGTTGCAGGCCTGCCTTCGCGATGGTTGTCCGTGATACCCGTGCGTCCGGCTCTGAATTGCTGACACCATCTTACGATACCTTGCTGGGAAATGGCCCGCTCCCCATACACAGCACTAATTTCGCGATGAACTTCCGTGCAATTCTTCCTTTTGGCCCATAGGAATCGAATTGTCGCACACCTCATATTTGGAGTGAACGTCCAGTTGACGCGCCATTGTATTTGGCCGCTATTCACACAGTACTAGACCAGACACCACAGCGACCATCCTAACAGACGTGTGGGCAGTGTCTGTCCCTTTCTCCGCTGTGCCCACGTTTGCGACACACAGCGCGCTACTGCGGCGCGTTAATGCAACTAACCTTTTGATCCACCCACGTATATTTCGTGAAATACAAATTAAATAAATTGGATCTACCTTTTTAATAACCCTGTATTTCAGTGAAACTTCTCTCTATGTGTTGAAGAACAAGTGAGTACGGACGGGTCGAGGCCCAATCCCTCATGTAAATAATTATCTTCTAGCTATGTTCGTTTTACTAATAAAGCTTGCAGTTGAGAGGAGCATGCTCCTCTCGTGGCGAAATATCGCCTCCGCAGCCAACCCTGCTGACGTCCCGTCCAGGGAGGTGCTGGCCTCCTTACACGCACACCCTGACCTGCTATAAATAGCGTTCGCTCCCCAGACCGGGACTTCAGTCTGAACAGGCGAGTTGGAGGGGATAAATCGTAAGTACCCAGTGACTCTTTCAGATTGATATCAGGTTTTCTTCTGGACACAACCAGCCAACGTGTAAACAGTAATCAATCTGCCTTTAGTTGTACAGTTGCTTCTCCCAATTTTATTGATACTTTCTTGAAAGTAGATTTACACAAGTTAAATTAAACTTGCTTTATTTTCGTCGAGAAGTACGTTAAGCCAGGCCCTTTCGCTCAGTTTTGAAGCAGATATTCAACTCCTTCCCAATTGCAGACATTCTTGTTGCATCAATGAGAATGTCTTCGCTAAAAACAGCCTTTCTGCTGATATTGAAAAGGTCGTTACCATTGTATGACATTGGGTCCGCTGAATTATTCAGGGCACTGAATACTGTAGTCACGTCAGAAATTTGGCGTTTCTACATTGATGTTGTAAGATTGTGGTGATGTATGTGAGGATATTTTGTGATTCCCGTCAAGTCTTTGATTCTGTTGCTAGCTTTGACAGTTCATAAGCAATAAAAAGAAACTTGCCAGTGCTCTTCTCTTTTGGACAATATTTATAAGACCTCCTGCCACCTTCATTGCTATATTTAGGTATTCTAGTGCCTTGTCTGCACCCAAACCACAAAATGGTATCTTACTCTTGTTAACTACACTCTTCGCTTTCATAAACTCTTCCCAGAGATTTGGGTTTCTCTTTTCTATCTGCATTCTTTTAGCTAAATACGAAGCCATCATACTAGCATAGTTTCTTAAATCAAGAGCAAAACACACATCTGACAAAATCTCCAATGAAGCTAGATGTAGCTCCCAGTTACCAGCTCTTACAGATCAACATAGTCCCAAATATTTCGATGTATTGGCGAGCAACTTTAAAGGTGGGCTTGTGCTCTCCTTCAGCATTATCAAGCTCCTCCATTTTAGTCAGTATTTTCAATTCCTTTGGAGCAAAAACGGTTTGTTTGTTGTACTAAATAAAAGGTCCCACTGATTTATTGTGAAGTAAGGTTTGGAGGTTCATATGTTCCTATAGTTCGCAGTATAGCTCAGTTATTCTGTTACGGTAATAAGAGGTCGTGGTAATAATGATAATTCGAATAGTAATACAGATTGCAGACTTGCACTATGTAAAGAATATCACAGTGGAAGGAACGCGCGTGAACATCAGAATAGGTCGAGTCAAGTGAGGAACACTATAGGTTACGATTTCAAGATAAGAGAAAACCACAACAAAATTTTATGACGAATGTATTCTAGAAAAAACGAAACCTAAAAAATTCAGTCTTTCTCTGAACATCACTGAGCCATACAAATATAGCTATTTTCCCAACCATAAACCCTATTATGTTTTTTTTAATTATAAGAGCAAACAAGAAAGAGAGTGAGAAAGAAAGAACCAGGGAAGGGGAGGAAATGAAAATATATGCCTACCCAATAACAAGTTAATAAACTAAGAAGTAGATACATTATTTTACAGGATTACAATCTCAAGAAAAACGGACGTTACTACACAAAAATGTCTTCAGAGTTGAAGTCCATTGAATAATCACACCTAAAAATTATATTAGTAAAGAACTGTATCTATCGACAGTCTATCAGCACGTAAGATCATGTTTGGAAAGTTCACTGACCTTGCAGAAATCACAGTCATCCGACGGGGCTGTTCAAAGACAGTCTCTTTCAACCTCGCATTATAGGAACATAGTTCAGAAGCACGGTTCATACGTAAGCATGTATGGGACTCGCAGGGCACTAGAAATTGAACACTAACAGCTCAAAAGAAATGTTGCCATTAAGTTCATAATTTATCCGAAGATAGAAAAGGGATGAAGTCTTGACTTAGAAACGGCAAGCTTCCAATTATAAATTTTAAAAGGAAATTTGTTCCTCCTGAGATTCCAAATTTAAAAGGATGAATGAAAATTGTTTGTCATACCTCATCTTGAAGTTCATTGCACTAGAGCAAGAAAGGCAGTCAAAGTGCACGGCTCCATAATTACGAAGACGAATTCCGCGTTCAACTCTCCACACAGGCAAAGGTCCATCTCAATTAAATCAGGGGAAGGCCTGGTTTATATAAGAAAGTGTAGAGGGCGAAAATGTTGAGGTAAGTCGAGCACATTCTAGATGTTGCGAGAGCGTACGCTAGTAAACAGAACAATATCGGATGACGTCATCAGGAGTATGAGCAGGCTTGAAGGCAGCCAGTTGACAGAGCACGGCAAATATGAATAGAGCTGGAATGCATGCAGGGTATTGGATTTTCAATAAATATTGGCGATGAGGTGAATCAATAACAGTCGCCGAGGGAAATACGGTGTATTATCATAATAAAGGTGAATCCATAGTAGTAGTTTAGTAGGAGGTTATGTGCGAGCGGTGAATTTCTCATTGCAGTAGATGCCGGTGATGTGATGAATCCGTTACATTGTGAACTGAATTAATATCTCTAACGTTGCCGGTTTGCAGGGCAGCAATCGACCTATTGATCTCCCTATCAAATTCATCTTTTATACCTTCATTACCGGAAGGAGGCAAGTATAGCAAGCAGTAGTGTTGTATGCGCTACAGTTCCTCGTCTCACGTGTTTTCCTGCCAGGATTTGTGTGACATTACTCAATCACCATATAAATCACTAAATGCACATTCAAGTCCTGTACCTTCTACAAATGTACGGTACCCATTGTTCTTAGCATTGCGATAACTGTGTGCAATTCTCCTGGTCTCAACACCCTATTTTTAGAGAGATCCTTTTTTGTCATTGCTAAATGACAAACTATTTTGTAAAGACAAAGGTCTAATGAGACAAAAGTTTTTGAATCAGAAATTGCAATGGCGGTTGTTTTTCCAACCTTTCCATACATGTTACCTTTGTGGAAGAAGTTTTTTGACTACTATCCATGAGAGGAAGCGTACAAACCCTCATGTTTTTCATTGGCTTCTTCACCAATTATTGATATGCAGACAAATAGGGCGATATATAATCTAGGCCGTAAATGTAGGTTAATAAATATGTTCCATGGAGGAAAACTGCCGTATAAATCACGAACGGTAAGAGATTTGAAAACATTGATAACGACTGAGTTTTCTCATCGGATCGTGGACACCAGAAAAATATTTCTGCACATTTTACTCTGGAAGGAGTTATTCTTAATATAATGAATAAATGTCACATATGGCGGCCATCTTGTACTGATGAAGTCATAAAACAAAACGGCGCAATATTAAGGTAAACAACCAGTACTTAACTATCATGTTGTTGTTTAAGTCATCAGTCAATAGACTGGTTTGAAGCAGCTCTCCATGCTACCCTATCATGTGCCAACATTTTCATTTCTACGTAACTACTGATCCTACATCTGCTCTAATCTGCTTGTCATATTCATACCTTGGTCTACCCCTACCGTTATTACCACCTACACTTCCTTCATAAACCAACTGAACAAGTCCTGGGTGTCTTAAGATGTGTCCTATCATTCTATCTCTTCTCGTCAAATTTAGCCAAATCAATCTCCTCTCGACAATTCGATTCCGTATCTTTTCATCTGTGATTCGATCTATCCATCTCACCCTCAGCATTCTTCTGTAACACCACATTTCAAAATCTTCTATTATCTATCTTTCTGAACTAGCTATCGTCCATGTTTCATTTCCATACCTTGCCACGCTCCGTACGAAAGTCTTCAAAAACGTCTTTCTAATTCATATATCAATGTTTGAAGTGAGCAAATTTCTTTTCTTAAGAAAGCTCTTCCTTGCTTGTGCTAATCGGCATTTTATGTCCTTCTTACTTTTGCCATCGTTAGTTATTTTACTAACCAAGAAACAATATTCATCTACTTCCCTTAAGACTTCATTTCTTAATTTAGTATTTCCTGCATCAGCTGCCTTCGTTCGACTGCACTCCATTACTTTTGTTTTGGACTTATTTATTTTCATCATGTGCTCTTTAAACAAGACTTTGTCCATATCATTCAGCGCTTCTCGAGATCTTCTGCAGTCGCAAATAAAATAACAATATCATCGGCAAATCTCAAGGTTTTGATTTCCTCTCCTTCAATTGTGATTCCCTTTCCAAATTCCTCTCTGATTTCCTTTACTGCCTGTTCTGTGTAAACATTGAAAAGGAGGGGAGACAAACTGCAGCCTTGTCTCACTCCTTTCTGGATTGCTGCTTCTTTTTTCAAAGCCCTTGATTCTCATCACTGCAGACTGATTTTTATACAGATTGTAGATAATTCTTCGTTCTCGGTATCTGATCCCAATCACCTTCAGAATCTTAAACAGTTTGGTCAAATCAACATTATCAAATGCCTTTTCTAGATCTACGATTGCCATGTATACGTGGGCTTGTCCTACTTGATTCGATCCTCTAAGATCAGACGTAAAGTCAGGATTGCTTCACGTGTTCCTGCATTTCTTTTGAAGCCAAATTGATCTTCTCCCAACTGAGTTTCAACTTGTTTTTCCATTCTTCTGTAAACAATACATGTTAAAATTTTGCAGGCATGAGATACTAAACTAATGGTGCGATAGTTTTCACACCTATCACCACCGGCTTTCTTGGGAATAGGTATAACAACATTCTGCCGAAAATCGGATGGGACTTCTCCTGTCTCATACATCTTACACACTAAATGGAATAGTCTTGCCATGCTGGTTTCTCCTAAGGCAGTCAGTAATTCAGATGGAATGTCATCAATTCCAGGCACCTTGTTCCTATTTAAGCCGCTCACAGCTCTGTCAAACTCTGACCTCGAAATTGGGGCTCCCAATTCATCAGCGTCAACAGACTCTTCTTGTTCCAGAACCAAATTATCTACATCTTCACCTTGATACAACTCTTGGATATGTTCCTGCCATCTTTCTGCTTTGTCTTCTTTCCCTAGAACTGGCTTTCCATCTGAGCTCTTAATATTCATACACCTAGATTTCCCTTCTCCAAATGTTTCCTTGAATTTCCTGTATGCAGCATCTACCTTTCCTAGGACCATAAAACCTTCGACATCCTTGCACTTCCTATACACTTCATTCTTTAATCGCCTGTATTCTTTTCTGCCTTCATTTCTGGGATTCTTGTATTTTCGTCGTTCATCAATCAGGTCTAGTATCTCCTGAGTTATCCACTGATTCTTAGATGATCTTTTCTTCCTTTCTAACATTTCTTCAGCAGCCCTGCTAACTTCATTTTTCATGACTCTCCACTCTTCCTCTATTGTGTTTCCTTCAGCTTTTTCATTTAGTCCTTGTGCAACATGTTCCTTGAAGCAATCCCTCACACTCTTCTCTTTCATCCTGTTTAGATCCACTCTTTTTGCATTCTTTCCTTTCTTCAATTTCTTCAGCTTCAGGTGGCATTTCATGACCAACAAGTTGTGGTCAGAGTCCACGTCTGCTCCTGGGAAAGTTTTGCAATCCAACACCTGGTTTCTGAATCTCTGCCTAACCATAATGAAGTCTATTTGATACTTCCAGCTCTCGTCCACGTATACAGCCGTCGTTTGTGGTGTCTGAACCTAGAACTGGCAAGGACTAAATTATGATCAGTGCAGAATTCAACCAGCCGACTTCCTCTTTCGTTCCTTTGTCCCAATCCAAATTCTCCTACTGTATTACCTTCTCTTCCTTGGCCTACCACTGCATTCCAGTCTCCCATCACAATTAGATTCTCGTCACCTTTTACATACTGTATTATGTCTTCTATCTCTTCATATGTTCTTTCGATTTCCTCATCATCCGCTGAGCTAGTAGGCATATAGGCCTGCACTATTGTGGTGGGCATTGGTTTGGTATCTATCTTGACGACAATAATTATTTCACTATGCTGGTCGTAGTAGCTTACCCGCTGCCCTACTTTCTTATTCATTATTAAACCAACTCCTTTATATCCCCTGTTTGATTTTGTGTTGAAAATTCTGTAGTCGCCTGACCAAAAATCCTGTTTTTCCTGCCAACGTAATTCGCTTATACCCACTACATCTAACTTTAGTCTATCTCCCTTTTCATATTCTCTAACCTACCACAACGATTCAAACTTCTAGCATTCCACGCTCCGACTCGCAGAATGTCATTATCCATCTTCCTGATGATCGCCCCCTCTCGTGTAGTCCCCACCTGGAGATCCGAATGGGGGACTAGTTTACCTCCGGAATATTTTACCCACTAGGAAGCCATCATCAGTACATCATTCATACAGAGAGCGCTGCATGTCCTCGGGAGTTAGTTACGTCTGTAGTTTACCGTTGCTTTTAGTCGTATAATAGCAGTATCAACACAGCTAAGCCATGTTGAGTATTATTACAAGGCCATATCAGTCAATCATCTAGACTGCCGCCCTTGCAACTACCGAAAGGCTGCTACCCCCCTTTCGATGAACCATTCCTTAGTCTGGTCTCTCAACAGATACCTATCCGATATGGTTGCACCTGCGGCTCGGCTATCTGCTTCATTGGGACACGCAAGCCTCCCAACCGCGGATAGGTCACATGGTTCGTAGGGAAGGAACCTTCATATAGCACACAACAAAGCGATTCCACATGGTCCACACTTTGCCTTTACAAAAAATCCCACGGAGTAGGTAAATGTGCATTAAGCTCCTGCACTAATATGTACAGAAATTACAAATGAGAAATGTAAACAAAACTCCATGGCAACACATCGTCATCTACGTACGATACGTCAAAGCCTTTTGTGAATGAGTGTATAGATATGAAGT
The DNA here is from genome assembly GCF_040414725.1 of Anabrus simplex. NCBI lineage: Eukaryota > Metazoa > Arthropoda > Insecta > Orthoptera > Tettigoniidae > Anabrus > Anabrus simplex. The sequence goes on along the minus strand of NC_090269.1, from coordinate 430,371,742 downwards.
TGTTGGGTCGGACCAGGACAGCCGTTGTGCGTAAACATTAATTTATAAGTAAACGAGCTGATGTTACTGTGCTTCGCTACGGGATTTTCAGAAAGACAGACTTTTTATTTTTCCTAACTGAAGTCAACATAGGCATTGCAAAACGTCAGTAGAAATGTAGTGATTAAAAGCAATGTTATCACATAAAATACTCGATCACATGAGAAAATGAACATTTTCTCACTTTTAACGCACAGTACTACGGTGCCGATTCTACAGTCCAAAGTTCCAGAGCTGGAATGACCAGGCCGCAGACAACTGTGAACACTTCTCTCCCATTATTCCGTTAAATATGTACACTTCTCAATCCAATCACTGCCTCAGAGTCAGGGGAGACAGGTAAAGAGTGTGTACCCTTAACATTTTGTGAAAGAAATATTGTCTAGTTAATTCAATTACTTTTTAGAACATCAAATATTTCCAGATTCGTGACATTATTGTATTCCCCGCTATACTTATTTTCGTCTCACTTCGGCAATGCTAAGGCTCACGAAGCACGTAGGTGAAAGTAGACGCTGTCTATTCTGTGTATTTTCCCTTTGATTTTCAAAGCTTTCAGAACGCTCTCTGTAGGTGCTGAGTGTGGAACTATGACTTTCCTATAGCGAGATGTATCCGCCCAGTAGATAGACTTACCAGCGTCTCTTCTTGCTCTCATTGGCTAGTATTTGGATCTCTCTTATAAAGGTGCTCTTATTGGCTAGCAGATTAGACATGCTTTTAATGTTATTAATTTGAATTTACTGTATTATAAGACACGTCTAAAAATAAATTAATAATATTTAAATACGAAGTATAGTAAACTTACACCTAATAAATGAATGACAGCATCAAAACCCTTCAGGTACGTGCATTTTCGTGCCCACCAATATTAGTTGCGGTATTATAACCCCAATAACTATTGGCTTCCAGTCTTAATAAGGTACTCCAGATTACGCATACGAAAAAAATTGCTTAACTTCATGCTGTATATTCCGTTAAAGTCAGTTTCTAGTGAACGCGCTATGAGTGCTTTCAAATGAATTAAAACGTATTTAAGGAATTGGATGACCAACCAGAGACTCTCTAACTTGGGAACTCTAGCTATAGAGAAGAAATTTATGTGGAATCTTAGCAAGACGCCTGACTTCAAGACGAGAGTAATAGATACATTTGCCGAAGTGAAGGACAGGCGGATTAAACTCATTTACAAGAATATTGTTTAAGGTGACTTGTACGAACAACTGTTTATTTCTCTTGTTAAATCTACATAACAATGAAATATATTGCTATTTTTATTCTAAAAGTGTGGTGTTATTTGACAACTCCCGCGGCCTATTTCGTCTATATTTAAAAATGAAGCAAGTGCACATAGGGTTATAGGTTGTTATAGGGTTTGTCTTATTTTCAGAGTCATTAATATAATACTGAATACAGATGTATGCGTCGAAAACAAAATTCAATATAATAATATTAAAAGAGTTTAAGTAAAATAAATCTCTCTCTACCCCCTTACTTAGTTCACGCTTCGCCACTGCTCAGAGTAGGGATTGAATAGCTCGAATGCTATGATGAACCAGTGTGTTACGTACCAGTAGTATCGGAAAATTTATGAAACAGAGGAACGGCATGCCATATTTTATGAAGTACCTTTCTTGCTAGGAGGTTCATGTAACTAAAAAACTCATTGACTTTTATTTGTAAATAGCAGTCCAACCGGCCGTGTTCGAGATGTACTTTCAGGGGAGTTTGAAAGACCTATCCTGCCAATGTTAAATAAGCCAAGATTATAGTCCTATATTTTGGAACCAATGAAGATACGACTCTGAATTCTTTACAGCTGATATTTCTACATTATTTATGTGGGCTGAAGTAGAATTAAAATATGGAAACCAAAAGAACGAGATATATTCATTTTTTAAATATGCCATTTTTTACACAAAATACTTGTAGATAGGCACCCCTAACTTCATGTCTATGGAAACCTGTGCTATGATTCTGCTTCAGTACGGACAGTAAGATATAGTAAGGAATCTCACAAAGTTTTATATATGTATCACAAGAATTTTTTCAGATACAGGAATATTAATTGTAAAAAAAAGTCATTTTAAGAAAATCAGGTTTAAAACTCGAACTTATAAGAACTCACTCGGATTTTTAAATTAAGGCTCAAAAGCACCCTGCAGCTTAGTCAGGATCCTCTTCCTGGTACCTCTCCTTCTCTAAAAACCTTTTCCTTCGGAATGACCTTGTTATTTGGTGTTGAACTCTGCTGCACGCTGTGCCTTGGCAATTCTTAGTTTGTCTAAATGTTGCAGTCCTTTCATAGTATGGCGGCCAGGGTTCATGTTGAGATGCAATAACACTCTTACTCTTCCCATGTTCCCATCATTAAATGTTAATACATCATCACTGACTCCCCATTTCAAAGTTACCGAGCTCGATAGCTGCAGTCGCTTAAGTGCGGCCAGTATCCAGTATTCGGGAGATAGTAAGTTCGAACCCCACTGTCGGCAGCACTGAAAATGGTTTTCCGTGGTTTCCCATTTTTACACCAGGCAAATGCTGGGACTGTACCTTAATTAAGGCCACGGCCGCTTCCTTCCCATTCCTAGCCGTGTCCTGTCCCATCGTCGCCATAAGACCTATCTGTGTCGGTGCGACGTAAAACAACTAGCAAAAAAAATATTTCAAAGTTCTTAACTCCACAAATTAATACATTTTTGGCACTCAAGTCCAGAAAATATTGTTGAAAGTTTCATTGGGATTCTGAGTTCGCGCATGTAGACACTTTCTGAGAAGGTCTCTGTAGATTGGCTTGATAGCTTCCATAACTGCTTCAGGTATAGAATTATTGTGCTCAAAATACTCTCCTGAAACTTCAGCCGTTTGGAACTTACACGACGTTTCAAGTCCAGGTGGGCAAAGTCAATGTATTGGCTGTCTGTTACTTGAGAGTTTGTGGAAGTATGTGGTCCAGAATGCTTACTTTATATTTTGTAAATTGTTAACATTATTTCTGATTGCCATGCCATAATACTGCTGAAGTTCAGTAGCTTCCCATCTGATAATACAGTGGTGCGCAGAGTTTGCTTCTATTTTCTAAGCCGTATGCCCATCCCCTTCCTGCACACTCCACTTTCGTTATCTCAATAGCCCCATATGGTTTTGACACACTTATAAGCTTTAGAATCACCATCCCCTAAAAACTGTGTAAAACGAACACCCCTTTCTTGGAGCGAGCGACTGAATATTTTCACTGCACCATCAGCTTCCATTCCTCTATCAGTTCCTTCATAGTTTTCTTGACAGTTTTCATGTTCACTACTTCTACAGAACCTATAGCAGTATTTTGTAAGTGACTCAAAATCAATTACTTTGCCTGTGTCTATACTTGCAATTGTGGCAACTGAGTTTTTAGAGGTGTGGCCTCATTTTTGCCATGCCCCGTCAAATGCAATAGGTAAATCACTATTACCTACAATCATTTCAATGGCCTCCTTTGCAGCAGCCTTCATTGATAAGGAAGCAACAGAGTCAACAGCTCCTCCAACAACTTCAGTGTAATTCTAAATTCTGGCAGGAGGTGCTGGAAGATTCATGAGTGAGCAGAAAAGTTGAGCTGCACTGAGACCTTTGCCAGTAGCTCTCATGGCATAGAAGAGTGTTACATTAACCTCATACATACTGTTCTTGCATTTTTTGAAGTAAAACATAACTTTCTGTCTTTCCAGTTAATACAAATAATTACAATTCTTGCTGCTCTTGTTGAAATATCTTCCTCTACAGTTACTTGGCCACCACAAAGGTTGCAACATAAAAAATCAGTCAAAACTTGACTAAAAATATTCATATTGAAAAAGAAACGCCCGTACTTCAGCTTAGTGGAGAGCATGGATTAACGCCAAAGCTTGTACGGTTCATGCTAAGAGAGTAAAAGAGAGAAGGGTAGAGCAATGAGTTCATTTGTAAAGTGGAACTTGCATTTTATTCAAGAAAACATAGAAATCATATCACCTTTTACAGATGAATGGTTTGAATGTCCTCAAAGATGAGGAGAAGACGTCGTCCCTCGGCGTCGGCGTCGTCCTACGTCGTTGGCGTCGCCCCACGGCGGTTGTCAACCCTCAATGTTGAAAGAGACTCGAACCTGGGGCGGTCGTCTGATGATAGTGCAGCGAGGAATAGTTGATTAGCTTTGTATTCCACTACAGTCCCATGAAGGGAGTAGAGAAATGTAAGAGGTTCGCACAGAATGTCAATAGAATCTGATTCGATACTTCTCTGCCGCATTGCACTGCAAGATGTAGTGAGACACTGTTTATTAGCCGAACAAGTTCCACTGTAAATGGTGTTGGACGCACATTACTTTTGGAAAAACAAATGGATTCAAAATCACATTTCTGTGAAAATAAAAGAAATTAATACTGTTCATGAACTAGTCACTGGCGAACTCGAAGTGATAGACAACGAAAAATAATCTGGAACTTTCTGAAATTCAACTGTATACAACTTCACTTAATCTCAGTGCGAAGGAAAAAATAAATTAAGTACTACGGACACAGTCTTTCGTACTGTTTGTAATGAGTACGGAGAAGCAAATGCAATGATCTAGCACACTCACACGTGGAAATATATTAAAGTTTCTATGAAGACAGTAAAGAAACAGTTTATGACTCTTAGCACGCAGTCTCGCGAAAAAGAACCAAGTTCCATTAAGACACATCTTAATAAAAAATCACATAGTTTCTCCGAAATAAGTTCTCCACTGAGGCACAGTTTTACAAGTAGCTTAACACAACTTCTCGGCAATAAATGTAGACACAGTCTTTCACGAGGGAATTTAACATAGTCCCTTGAAAAGAAATAAAGGCACAGTATTTCAGGAAGCGAATCAACACAGTCTTTGGAAAGAAATGTCGGCACAGTCTTATGAAAGAAAATGTTAGCACAGTTCCACGAAGTGAATTAACACAGTCTTTTGAAAAAAAGGTTGTCACATTCTTATGAAAAGAAATGTTAATTGACACAGTCTTTGAAAAGAAAGGTTGGCACTGTCCTTTATGAAACAAATTAACACTGTCTTTTGAAAAGAAATGTACTTTCACTAGGGCACAGTTTCACGAAATAACTTAACACAGTCTCTTGAAGGGGAAACGATGTTTCACTAAAGCACAGTCTTTACGCCCTACGTCCTTTAAGCACATTTTCAAAAATACCTAGCGATTACTGTATAGTCTCTGCAATACGAAATTCACAAGACAAAATAATGTTGATCAGCTCGACAGATCAACATTATAAGTGAATAAGTATTCCGCTTGCACGCGACGTTAGAGTCCGATGAGAATATGTTCGACACTTATATCGCGTACTTTCTATCACCGGTCCTTAGCCGGACAGAGTAACGGACTGTACTACTCCAGCTGGCCCGCACAGCGTGACGGCTGATACGTGACGAAATCACACACTGTCTACTCCGGGGCTGGAGACCTCCTTATATTTTTCAAGGTCGTACGGCCAGACTGGAAATATGAGCTGCTTTAAAAATTTATAACTCGGCCATCCTTCTGCCGATTTTCATGAAATTTTGCGTAAGTAGCATTTGTTATCCAGGCCTACAAGGTGGCGTTCTTCAAGTCACGATCTGACATTCCGTTCGTGATATAATGACATCGAACCGAATGGAATATTCGATCGTGACGTCACTTGGCCTTGGCAGATACTCTGCAGTAAGCGATCACTTGCATACTGTCACCCATGATGCCTGCGCGCTCGGCGCTCTTTTTAAATCCACACAGTCGGGTGTTAGTCCGTTCTCCTCAAGAAATACATGAACGGCGAATGCTGACAGGGCATTCCCGTTTCAATATCAAGTAAGACATAACCTAAATCACAACTATTACTCTCTGAAGTTTCTTCTAATGGTCCCATTTCTTCAAAATTTTTACCTAATTTAGATTCACTTGCACTGGTAGGGGGCGTGTCTGTCTTCTTTTTTGATGTCACATTTTGACATTCTGTTTCTACACTGTTGGCGGATTCTACCTCATGTGAACCACATGGTCTTGCGTTTTTAGTACGCTGTTTGCCACAAAACACACGTTTCCTAAGTAGACTAGCACTTCTAGGCATATTTATACTTTATTTACCAAAATAAGTGCAATCAAACTACACGTAATCACTTCCAGAGGCACTAATCCATACGAAGTTTAACACTCTTTACACAAAAACAAGCATAACGTCAGAAATATTTGAAACAGAATAGTAACGAAAATAGAGCGCCAAGTATTCTCTATCGACAGGTGAAAACCAGAGTCTTCTACATGTAGTTGTTTCAGAGATATTCGTAAATAAACAGATGTATGTCCAAAATCAACAAGCCTGACAGATATGCAAGAAATGTTATAAAACGAAAAAAAATACTTCTAGCAGTCACACAGAGATAAATTTTATACCATTTTATTCATGAAACTCTAAATAATAATATTGTAGGACTTATTTCGAAAAATGTAAAAAAATCACATTTTTGCCTTTCGAAATTCCCTTCATTGCGGAGGAATCTGTTCGTTTTTGCACCAGACGGGAAAAGCAAAAAATGTTATGTATCCACTCGCGTTGCAATGAACATCATGCACCATACAAATAAATAGCCATTTATGTAAGCAATTAGAAATAGTTTGATCAAATTGATAGACATATGGATCTAAAATATAAAACATATTTACAGTAATTATTTCTTTGTTTTGTAAGTGAAATTACAAGTAAATATAAGAAAAATGTAAATAACAACACAACCAAAAATAATGAAGAAAAATGTTAATAAAATTGCATAAAGTAGAATTAATTTAAAAACGCCTTTTATTTATTGAGGCGTAGCAGGGCACGCTGGGTATGAACTAGTATATAATAAAATCTCTTCCACTTGAACACACAATATAAACCAAAACCCGATTACCTCGTGGCCATTTTATCACTTGTCTTCAAGTATGATAATTGTACTTGGTCTTCAATGATCAGGGGCGTAACTTTAAGGCCTGCAATGGAGGCGGGCCGGGGTCTTGAAGGGGCGCTTTAGACTCCTAATGTCACTCTGCGTAATGGTCTGGCGAGTTTTGTCGGAGACTAGCGAAGCTTGAGCGTTGGAATCGACTAGGGTAGTTATAGTTAGATGGCCTATCGTAACTTTAATAACTCGGAGACCGCGTTGTATCTTAGGATTTACAATTGTAGAATCTTCATACAGTAGTTCGGTATCATCCAAGTGTCAATAGTTAATATTAGTGATGCAAAACATTTCCCCTCCACTTCGGTTTTCTTATTGCTGGGAAATCGAAGTTATTTTATCGCGCCTGTTAACTTAAGATTTGGCTCCGACGTCTCATTCCGTCTGCCAATGTTTCCTTGGTACTCCAGTGAAGCGGCGCCCGGTAATCCTTCGTCTTGGTTTCTACGTTGTACATAGTCACGGGGATCCCTCAGCCTTCTTTCAATTTCGGCTCTTTGTGTACCTCGATCTGGGTTAGTTGATTTGGTGGGCTTTTTCCAAGTCCGATTAGGCTCATAGGGTGTTCTACCCTCATATGGGCGCTTTCTAAATTTTCGGAAGCGAGAAGGTGGATCCCTTCTCTGCTCCCCATCTTCGCGAGTTTCGGGGTTCAACCTCGACTTGGATTTAATTTCCACATGATTAGTTGTGACATCTTTCGGTTTATTAGCTTTCGTTGAATTCTGCGTGTGGGCAGTAACCAAGTTCCTCAGAACTTTGTCAAGCTGCTCTAAATCTTGAACATTAGCTGCCACGGAAACCTCTTGAACATGTGCAGGAAATTGAAGCGTCAGTAGCTGAATTAGCTCATGCTCAGGTAGAGTCGGATCGAAGATCGGCATTTTCTTTAATTGCCAAATTAAAATATCTGAGTAACGTGAGGAATTGATTGCCGAATTATATTTTCTCGAGTATATTTGCAGCTTGATTAAATGCTGAATTTCCGAGTTCCAGAATCTCTTTATTAATGCCTCTTTGAAGACGTCATACGTCTTAATACTGAACTTCAATGCTGAGTATCATGTTAAGTCTCTTCCCTCTAAAAATTGGGAGGATATCCGTAACTTGCATTCAGGTCTAACTTGATTTTCCAGGAAATATTCTTCAAAGTTAAGGAGGAATTCCTTCGCAGTACACTCCTCTTTCCCAGAGAACTTCGCGGGCTTGTCATCTGATATTCTTAAGACAGGACAAATGTTAGGATTTTCCCAGGTATTACTGTTAAATTTTGGTACTGTTATGCCTTTTTTGATTTGAGAAACTTTATCTCTGAGAGTCTCAATCTTTCCCTGAAGTTCTACTTTAATGGTTTTGACCTGTCAACTAATGGAAACTTCTACATCCTGAACTTTTTTTTCGAGGTCTTATTTAACTTTGCTTATGCGGGCGATCTGCGTATGCGCGCTGTCGAGTTGAGATCAAACATGCTTGTCGGTTTCCTCTTTTTTTTTTTTTTTTTTTTTTTTTTTTTGCTAATTGCTTTACGTCGCACCAACACAGGTAGGTCTTATGGCGACAATGGGACAGGGAAAGGCTGGGAGTGGGAAGGAAGCGGCCGTGGCCTTAATTAAGGTACAGCCCCAGTATTTGCCTGGTGTGAAAATTGGAAATCACGGAAAACCATTTTCAGGGCTGCCGACAGTGGGGTTCGAACCTACTATCTCCCGAATACTGGATACTGGCCGCGCTTAAGCGACTGCAGCTATAGAGCTCGGTGGTTTCCTCTTGTTGAGTTTTAGTAAGTCGACTTCGGCATTTAATTTGTGAAGACCATTCTTAAAAGATTGGCAAATACTATCTTGTATTGAAGCTATCCTAGCTTGTGCTTGAGATAGATGGCCATGTGATTCTTGAAATTCTGCCTTTAAACTTCCTACTTCATCGATTAATTGTTGCGAAGTCGGGAGGGCAGCTTTTAAATCTTCAACTACTTGCCGTTTCATATCGTCCTTTACTGTGTCTAAGTCGCGAGTAAAGCGCTCATTTATATCGGAAACTGAGAATTTATTTTAGCATTGGTTTCAGAAAACCTTTTCTCGATCTCCGAACAAAGCTTTAGCAAGTCTACGCTCGAGATTATTATTTACCTCAGAAAATTTAATCTCTATATTTTCTGTCATATGAGCAATACGAGTTTCTGAATGGCATTAGACTCGTTAATACGAGCTCCTAGTCTAGCGTTGGACTCATTAATGTGATCTCCTAGGCTAGCGTTCGATTCATTAATACGTGCCTCCGAATTAATATTAGATTCCTGAATACGCCGTCCTTAATTGGTGTTAGATTATGTAATTCTCTCGTTTAAGCTAACTTTCAGAGCTTCTATTGCGGCTAATATGTTATCCATTTTGAAGAAAAAATTATACTTGATCAAGAATGAGACAAGTAAGAAATTATCAATCACTTACAAACTTGTATCACCATTAATAATCAATGGTGGACAGTGTGTAAAATGTTCATTTAAATACTGGCATTTATTTCAATACAAGGTATTAAACTTCAATGCAGTCTAATTGTATCGCATATAGAAAATTATTTCTGTAGCTGACTATTTTAAGTTATACCAAGTATCACTTTTAAATTAATTTAACTAAGTTCAAAAATGCATCTGTGACTGTTTACTTTTAAAATGCTTTGATTAAATGACACACGATCAGCGTTGCTATTTTGATCACTGCGCTTTAATAAAGTTAACACATTCTAAAATGATTCATTGATACTTCTTTACTTCAGTTCAATATCTATGATGTCTCTGGTGCAAGTTATACTTATGCATTTGTTATACTTTTTCAGATCGAGCCCTTAACGTCTGGGTAGCCATTTATACTTATTTCTCTCTCTCTCTCTGCAAACCGGAATTATTGTTCAAGTCGGCTAGCTAAGCATAATACTGACACAGGGTGTGTCTGGTTCCTATTCGTATCGTTACAGAGAGGAGAAGTTGGCATGAAATAAGTATAATGGAATCCTTTTAAAATTGCTAAAGGATTTATTCACAAAATTAATATTAAATTCCACATCACCTCCTTACAGCAGATTTTATGAGTGCCCTCCTTGGTCTGGGCTGGTAATGTACACTGTGGTTCTGCTATTGCTCGTTCACCCCTGCATCGTCTTGCGATGGAGGTCTGGAGGTTCTCGAAATTCTAGATCTTGATGTTCGCGAAATTCTAGAAGGTCCAGAAGCCGATGTAGATGTAGAAATAGAACACGGCAATGCACTTATGCCCGAAATGTACTCGTTTGACTTCTGCACAGACAAAGTTATCAGTAGTAATGGCTTCAAAATAAATCACTAATGACGACAGAATGTTACTGAAATCTGTTCGCACTTGAAAACTTTTAGAGTAAATGTTATTAAAATTGAACACACAGATGCATTTCATAGTTGAAAAGGTCAGGTCGAGTCGAATGTGTAATGGGATCGAATTCGTAATGCAAAATAAAATTGAACTTGTGATGCAATTAGCCACTTAGGAAAGAACAGAAAGTATGTCACTGGTCACTGTTAAGAATTTTCAAAATCGACTGAAGAATAACGTGAAAATAAAGTACTCCACTCGTGATTACTAATAAGTTTACAGTTTTTAATTGGAATTAATACATACATACATACATACATACATACATTATCATTATAGACTGTTATGCCTTTCAGCGTTCAGTCTGCAAGCCTCTGAGAATTTACTAAACGTCGCCACAATCCTCGATTTGCAACTAGTGTTGTGGCCTCATTTAGTTCTATACCTCTTATCTTTAAATCGTTAGAAACAGAGTCTAACCATCGTCGTCTTGGTCTCCCTCTACTTCTCTTACCCTCCATAACAGAGTCCATTATTCTCCTAGGTAACCTATCCTCCTCCATTCGCCTCACATGACCCCACCACCGAAGCCGGTTTACGCGTACAGCTTCATCCATCGAGTTCATTCCTAAATTAGCCTTTATCTCCTCATTCCGAGTTCCCTCCTGCCATTGTTCCCACCTGTTTGTACCAGCAATCATTCTTGCTACTTTCATGTCTGTTACTTCGAACTTATGAATAAGATATCCTGAGTCCACCCAGCTTTCGCTCCCATAAAGCAAAGTTGGTCTGAAAACAGACCGATGTAAAGATAGTTTCGTCTGGGAGCTGACTTCCTTCTTACAGAATACTGCTGATCGCAACTGCGAGCTCACTGCATTAGCTTTACTACACTTTGATTCAATCTCACTTACTATATTACCATCCTGGGAAAACACACAACCTAAATACTTGAAATTATCGACCTGTTCTAGCTTTGTATCACCAATCCGACATTCAATTCTGTTGGATTTCTTACCTACTGACATCAATTTAGTCTTCGAGAGGCTAATTTTCATACCATACTCATTGCACCTATTTTCATGTTCCAAGATGTTAGACTGCAGGCTTTCGGCACAGTCTGCCATTAAGACCAAGTCGTCAGCATAGGCCAGGCTGCTTACTACATTTCCACCTAACTGAATCCCTCCCTGCCATTTTAGACCTTTCAGCATATGATCCATGTAAACTACAAACAGCAAAGGTGAAAGATTACAGCCTTGTCTAACTCCTGTAAGTACCCTGAAACAAGAACTCATTCTACCATCAATTCTCACTGAAGCCCAATTGTCAACATAAATGCCTTTGATTGATTTTAATAATCTACCTTTAATTCCATAGTCCCCCACTATAGCGAACATCTTTTCCCTCGGTACCCTGTCATATGCTTTCTCTAGATCTAAGAAACATAAACACAACTGCCTATTCCTCTCGTAGCATTTTTCAATTACCTGGCGCATACTGAAAATCTCATCCTGACAGCCTCTCTGTGGTCTGAAACCACACTGGTTTTCATCCAACTTCCTCTCAACGACTGATCGCACCCTCCCTTCCAAGATGCCTGTGAATACTTTGCCTGGTATACTAATCAATGAGATACCTCGATAGTTGTTGCAATCCTTCCTGTTCCCTTGCTTATAGATAGGTGCAATGACTGATTTTGTCCAATCTGAAGGTACCTTACCAACACTCCACGCTAATTTTACTACTCTATGAAGCCATTTCATTCCTGCCTTCCCACTGTACTTCACCATTTCAGGTCTAATTTCATCTATTCCTGCTGCCTTATGACAATGGAGTTTATTTACTATCCTTTCCACTTCCTCAAGCATAATTTCACCAACATCATTTTCCTCCTCCCCATGAGCTTGACTGTTTGCAACACCACATTGATGATTTCCTTTTACATTGAGAAGATGTTCAAAATATTCCCTCCACCTCTCCAGTGATTCCCTGGGATCTGTTATGAGTTCACCTGAATTACTCAAAACACTGTTCATTTCCTTTTTCCCTCCCTTCCTAAGATTCTTTATTACTGTCCAGAAAGGTTTCCCTGCTGCTTGACCTAGCCTTTCCAGGTTATTACCAAAATCTTCCCATGACTTCTTTTTGGATTCAACAACTATTTGTTTCGCTCTGTTTCTTTCATCTACGTACAAATCCCTGTCTGCCTCGGCCCTTGTTTGGAGCCATTTCTGATAAGCCTTCTTTTTACGTTTACAGGCTGCTCTCACTTCATCATTCCACCAAGATGTTCGCCTTTTCCCATCTTTACACACAGTTGTTCCTAGGCATTCCCTCGCTGTTTCTACTACAGCATCCCTGTATGCCACCCATTCACTTTCTATATCCTGAACCTGCTTACTGTCTACTGTTCGAAACTTCTCACTAATCATATCCATGTACTTCTGTCTAATTTCCTCGTCCTGGAGATTTTCTACCCTTATTCGTTTGCAGACAGATTTCACTTTCTCTACCCTAGGCTTAGAGATACTTAGTTCACTACAGATCAGATAATGGTCTGTATCATCGAAAAATCCCCGAAAAACTCGTAATTTCCTAACAGATTTCCTGAATTCAAAGTCTGTTAAGATATAGTCTATTATGGATCAGGTACCCCTAGCCTCCCATGTGTAGCGGTGAATAGCCTTATGCTTGAAGAATGTATTCGTAACAGCTAAACCCATACTAGCACAGAAGTCCAGCAAACGCTTCCCATTCCCATTAGTTTCCATATCTTCCACACTTTTACCAATCACCCTTTCGTATCCTTCAGTTCTATTCCCAACTCTCGCATTGAAATCGCCCATTAGCACTATTCTATCCTTGTTGTTGACCCTGACCACGATGTCACTCAATGCTTCATAAAACTTGTCAACTTCATCCTCATCTGCACCCTCACATGGTGAATACACGGACACAATTCTTGTCCTAATTCCTCCCACTGACAAATCTACCCACATCATTCGCTCACTTACGTGCCTAACAGAAACTATGTTGCGTGCAATGGTATTCCTGATAAAGAGCCCTACCCCAGACTCTGCCCTTCCCTTTCTAACACCCGTCAAGTACACTTTATAATCTCCTATCTCTTCCTCCTTATCTCTCCTTAGCCGAATATCACTTACTCCTAGCACATCCAGATGCATCCTCTTTGATGACTCAGCAAGTTCTACCTTCTTTCTTCCATAAGCCCCATTAATATTAATAGCTCCCCATCGAATTCCATTTCGTTCGCCATGTTGTTTCCAAGGAGTCCCTCGCCTGTCAAATGGGAGTGGGACTCCATTACTCCCATAGGTCCGAGGCTTGCTTAAAGTGTTCTGAGCTCGGTAAATTCATGAAGCAGGATGCTGCCCTACTTGCACATAGTCCAAGTGAGGATCTCTCCTCTAACGGGTTATGGACCACCGGTGAATTGTGTAGTCCTAGCCGCCTGAGCACAAGGAGGGCCACGACTCAGAATATGTCCGAGATGCCCACTCCCATTCCATAGCAACTGGTATCCCGACTCTTAGGACCACTTACTAGGCCACTCAGCCGTTGCCATGGTTCACGAACTAGGACGTGACTACAGTAACCCACAAACATGAACCATATTTGGAATTAATCACGGTAATACATTTTAAATAAAGCTTTCATCTTGTGAATTTAATCCCGTTCACTTCTCTATAAACAATATTGTAATGTAAGCATAGTCTGTTCGAGAATAGTTCCTGGTTCGATCTATTTACAGATACAAGAACGCGAGAAATGTCTTTCGTGCGTAAAAACACAAGTCATGAATTTAGTCCCTTTCACTTCACTTGGTTATAAAGAGTAACGTTGTAATGCAAGCAGAGTCTGTTCGTGAACAGTCCTTAGTTTGATCTACAAGTTCTATCTTAAGAATGCGAGAAAAGTCCTTTGTACGTAAAACACAGGTTTAAGGAATCGCCAGTCGTGACAATGTCCTACTTAGAAAGCTATTTACTTGAGAAATTCTAAATCTCGATCGTAATATTTTACTCGGTTAAACATGTCAATCACTTTGAAAAGAATAGACGAACAGTTTGAAATTTACTGTCGGATAAATTCCTATCACCTTTGGATTTGTACACCGAGTTATATTCAATCACTTGGGAAAACGTTGCACTCGTGAGAGAAATAAATACAAGTTCTCATTATACTTGGGCTGGTCACTAAATAGTTAATCACTTGGAATACACGTAAAATTAACATGTCTTATCTCACAGTGGAACTTCTTATCACACGCGAATGGTGTAAAGTTAAAGTTCTTGTCATGCAGACTTTCAAACACTCGACGAGAATCAAACTCATAACTCACATCACGGCAGTATATAACCATCAGCTGACCGTCCGGCTTCAACTGCACTACCGTACATAATTGACTGACTTCACATGCAAATATTCTCCCCTTTAATACATGATTTTGGAGATTTGAGGCTATTCTATTTCATAAATATCTCCCTTAATCTTTGTTGGATTTCCTTCAAATTTAAGAATGATGATGGCAAAAAATTGGTCAACACGATCACATTGTTCATTTAATCGTTCTCTAGTCCAAACAAGAGTTATTAATGATAAATGATTGATTGAACATTTAGAATGTTGTCCCAGCTGACGTAATTTAGTCTTGACGGAGCGTGACGTCACACGCTCCACGTTGCTCGCAGCTGACGTGCTTGTAGCCGGCTGGGTCTTTACTTTAAACATCGGGAACTCTCTTTTTGGGCCAGCATTTCTGGTACAATATTTTCATAAAAACATCAACAATAGTACACGTAAGATGGAAATAATTGACTGCCAGACCTTGAGCAATTAAACAACGTAGCGGTGACAACTCGGCACATGCAGCCTATTGTACATGTTTCACTCTGGCAAGTTTATCTGAAACACGGGAATAATTTTCCATTTAACATCATTCTTGTTATAACAAGAGAATTCAAACAAAAACATTTTAAATTTACATTTTTCAGGGGGACGGGATAATTTACTTACAAGGAAAGAAGTACCCGTTAGTGCCGCATGAAGCGCTGACGACTCGGGTAGCCACCGGGCAAGGTCAGACCGTGTCAGTGACTTGTCTGCCTACTCTGTGCGAGGTTGCGTGATGCGTGATCACGTTCGACCTTGTGATATTCATCGCCAATTAACGGAGGTGTATGGAGACAATGTGATGGACGAGTTGTCTGTTCAGCGCTGGTGTCGCAACTTCAACCTGGGGAGGGGGAATACACACGACGAGGAGCGTTCAGGGAGACCATCTGTCATTACAGACCAACTGCTGAGTGCAGTAGATGAATGCGTGAGGAACGATCGGTGCGTCACAATTGATGAACTACCGGGCGAGTTGGCCGTGCGTGTAGAGGCGCGCGGCTGTGAGCTTGCATCCGGGAGATAGTAGGTTCGAATCCCACTATCGGCAGCCCTGAAAATGGTTTTCCGTGGTTTCCCATTTTCACACCAGGCAAATGCTGGGGCTGTCCCTTAATTAAGGCCACGGCCGCTTCCTTCCAACTCCTAGGCCTTTCCTATCCCATCGTCGCCATAAGACCTATCTGTGTCGGTGCGACGTAAAGCCCCTAGCAAAAAAAAAAAAAAAAATTATGAACTCTGTGAACATTTTCCTAATGTGTCTCGAACAATTGTTCATGAAATTGTCAAAGACCATCTGCATTATTAAAACATTTGTGCAAGGTGGGCCCCTCGCATGCTTACAGAGGAGCACAAAACCAAGCGTATGGCTGCAGCACTGACGTTTCCGGGGCGTTATTCTGATGAAGAAGACGCTTTCCTGACTCGCATCATTACTGGGGACGAAACTTGGGTTTGTTATGCATCACCTGAGAGTAAACGACAGTCAAGGTAGTGGCATTATGCTCATTCACCAACCAAACCAAAAAAAAATTCAAGAGAGTTCTGTCCACCAGGAAACTCATGACAACCATTTTCTGGGATCGCCGAAGTGTACTGTTCATTGTTTTTTTGGCCCGTGGAGACACAATTAATGCTAATGCGTATTGTGAAACATTAAAGAAATTACGGTGGGCAATACAAAATCGACGGCGGGGTCTATTGTCTACAGACATCATTCTCCTTCGTGACAATGCCAGGCCTCATGCAGCTGGGATAACACAACAACTTTTGCAGCAATTCAAGTGGGAAACCTTCGACCATCCCCAGTATAGCCCGGACTTTGCCCCTTTGGTTTTTCATCTCTTTACGAAGCTTAAAGACTTTCTAGCGGGAAAAAGATTTGACAGCGATGAAGAACTTACACGAGCCGTGACTACGTATCTCAATACGCTGGCGGCGGAGGACTGATGCTGGAATACAAAAACTCGTCCCATGTTATGACAAATGCCTAAATTTGCTTGGAGATTATGTGGAGAAGTAGTGTAAAAATAAAAATGTGTATATTTGTTCATATTTACTCCTGTGTCTTTATTGCGCAGACGTGTACCACTTTCCGGATGGCCTTCATAAATACTAGTAGTTAAGACCTATGATCCTTCTCCCCCCCCCCCCGCAACATTTTTTTCCGATTTTGCACCCTGCCATAGTCTCAATACAAAATACGGACAAATCAACAGACTCCCTCACTTCAAATGCCAGGGCGAAATCCTCGAGCCAACCGGACAAGAAAAAATAGCCCGAAACAACCGTGACCAAAAACTCAGTAGAGCATATGGAAGAACAGGAGAAATCTACAACAAAAATGTATGTTTTTCCACGTTAAGATTAAACATTACAACACTGTAATCACACCTGAGGCTTTATATGCAGGGGAAACTAAAACGCTTCATAAAAAGGGCGAGCTCGAAAATATCCTAAAAGAAGAGCGAAAAATCACGAGGAAAATTTTAGGACCAAGACACGCGGAAAAAGGGTAGCGCCTCCACTTCCAGAAATTCAGAGAAAAATTATCTAATATTGCGGCAGACCTCAGGAAAAGAAGGCTAAAATTTTATCGACATGTTAAGAGGCTTCCAGAAACAAGACGAACCCACTAAATTCTTGAAAGAGTTGATAAACTGAAGAATTTCCCTTGGGTGCACAAACAAAAGCGGACATGAAGAACGCACAATTTCAACCTGAAGAAATTTTGAATCGATATATAGATAGAAAATTGACAAGTGGGAAGTTACGCCAGAGAATGAAGTACCAAAAAGGTCAGGTACCAAGTGGACGGAAGAAAGGAAGAGGATCTTTACTAAACAGATGAAAGCATCCTGGATCCTCCGCTAAAGAAATCATAAATAAAGCTTTGCATGTTCTGAAAGGGACCATTCACACATAATAATAATAATAATAATAATAATAATAATAATAATAATAATAATAATAATCCTCAGCAACTGTTAAAAGCAGAAGCACTTCCTCATCAGACGCTACTGTTTCCCACCCCGGTGTGAAGACAAGGACGAACTTCGCAGCACGGCTGGACTGTAGGTTTCGCTCAGACTCCCGCTCCTCGTATCCCGCATTAGTGTGTGCAGACCTTAAGACAGGGCTGCTCTTTATCACCAGCACTGTTCAACATCTATCTCGAAGAAATAATCAATGAAAGTTTTAATGAAATGAAATGAAATATCGTATGGCTTTTAGTGCCGGGATATCCCAGGACGGGTTCGGCTAGCCAGGTGCAGGTTTTTCTATTTGACTCCCGTAGGCGACCTGCGCGTCGTGGTGAGGATGAAATGATGATTAAGACAACACATACACCCAGCCCCCGTGCCATTGGAATAAACCAATTAAGGTTCAAATCCCCGACCCGGCTGGAAATCGAACCCGGGACCCTCTGAACCGAAGGCCAGGACGCTGACCGTTCAGCCAACGAGTCGGACAAATTTTTAATGGAAAAAGTGGAGTATGTGCTGGAGGTAGGAGAGCAGACTGTGTAAGATTTGCAGGTGATACGGTTGTGATGGGAGAAATCCAACGTGAAATGTTACAAATGTTAGATGAACTGAACACGAAACTAGAAGGATATGGAATGAGAAGATCAAAAGTATGATAATTGGTGGAAGAGGTAGAAGTTGTCGTATTAGTATAGGGGGAGAAGAAATAGACCAAGTCAGTAACTTTAATTGCCGGTATTTGGGAAGTATGATCAGAGATTAATGAAGAAAATTAAGAAAAGAATTGACATGGCAAAAGAAGGCTTTAAGATAACATCGAAATTACATTGTGGGCCACTAAACGAAGATTTGAGGCGCAGAGACTTGGTCATTGCGAAATGAAGATGAGAGATGATAGGAGGCACAAGCGATGTGGGTATGGAGGAGAATAGAACAAGTGAAATGGGGAAACCGGGTAAGGAATGAAGAGGTATTACGAAGAGTTGGAGAAGAACGAAGTATGTTGTAAATCATTAGAAGGAGAAAAATGAACTGGATCGGGCATTGTTTGAGGAGGGTATGTTTACTGAAAGAAGAAATAGAAGGAATGGTGAAAGGCAAACGAAGAAGAGGAAGGAAAAGATATCGAAAGTTGGACAATATTAACGGGAGGAAATATTCGGATATGAAAAATTTGGTGCAGGACAGCCAAAAGTGGAAGAGGTTCATCCCATGACAAGACCTGCCATAAGGCAGAATAGCTGCATGATGGTTAGAGGATCCTCATTATGTTCTATATCTGTAACTGACGTTATAATAATCTTTCGCCATTACTGGAATCAAGCAGTTAACGTAACATTCCTTTTCTAATACGTTTCCTGGCTCGTAGAAAACACGGTCCTATGTGCGAGCATCCTTGACCAACATTGTTCTCCCCCAGCTGGCTGCAATTAGCCAACAGACTAAGGATATATCGGCCCACAACCGCGCACTATCATTCATGACCTCAGTCTCTGGGCCACACAGAAACATTTCGGCCACTCATTACCACACATAATCTATTATGTCTATATAACTTCACCAGTAAAGAATAACCATTACATAACTTGCTTCGAGAAAACACAGCAACAAAGGGAATACTTCGCTGGGCCTAGGTTGGCGGACACGGGTTCGGTTTGTCGTCCTCTCTGCATCATTCTTGGTTCTCTGTCGTACCAGAAATCTACCGTGCAGAAAATACTCATGCATGCTTTACTTTAATTTACGACCGGGCGAGTTGGACGTGCGGTTAGAGTCGCACAGCCGTGAGCTTGCATCCGGGAGATAGTGGGTTGGAGCCCCACTGTCGACAGCCCTGAAGATGGTTTTCCGTGTTTTCTCATTTTCACACCAGACAAATGCTGGGGCTGTACCTTAATTAAGGCCACGGCCGCTTCCATCCCAGTCCTAGGCCTTTCCTATCCCATCGTCGCCAAAAAACCTATCTTTGTCAGTGCGACGTAAAGCAAATAGCAATCTTTAATTTACGGATGAAATGCCTTCTAAAATTCCTGATTCCTTCCTGGCTGGACTTCAAATAAATTAATGTGGCCTTGCGTACATTGACGGTCACCCCAATTAGCATATACACAAAGAGTACACTAAGTTCCTCACAGGACTTATGTCCAAACGTCCTGTCTCAACCGCATAAGGCATTCACGAACAGATAAAAATGAAATTAACCCACTGGCACTCTCCTATCTTATCTCAACCGAACATGGTATTCACATTACCTGCAAACCTAACCTGTTATATACACGTGCGTGGTTTCCTTTGATATATGATTACATGGTGATGACTACTCCGGACACATTGGGGTCCTTTGCGTTCCTAGACAACCATCCAGTCGCCATAGCCTCCCAGAAGTTTCACACTCCAACGTTGGTAGATGAGTTCCGTACCAGTGACTTCTTCCATCCGTATCCTGGAGAATGTTTTTGGTTGCAATAAGATCGCACACGCATCAGCGTTTCGCACCTCCCCATTCGTCTTCCCACTCAATAACAAGTACACTTTACCGGGACGGGTCTCAAATCCCGCTCCCTTGTAATTCACTGAGCCGTTAACACGAAAGTTATTGTTTATCGACTATGACTGTGGCAATAATGACGCGAATCACCGGGACAACCTCCTGTATTGTTATTATAGTTAATAATAATAATAATAATAATAATAATAATAATAATAAATAATTATTATTAATAGCGCCCGCACTCGTAATTCTGATTGCGTTTTGTCTCTGCAGCAATTTTATTTTTGTGCTACCTCACTCATGTCCCTTTTACCAGCGCGGCTTTTTGTCTACTGTCGAATTATGTCACAGCCTCGTACACCGGGCAACCCCAACTAGAGTATGGTTCCAGTGTATGGGACCCTCACCAGGATTACTACTTCAAGAACTGGAAAAAATCCAAAGAAAAGCAGCTTGATTTGTTCTGGTTGATTTCAGACAAAAGAGCAGCGTTGCAAAAATTTGGGCTAGGAAGAACTGGGAGAAAGAAGACGAGCTGCTCGACTAAGTGGTATGTTCCGAGCTGTCAGTGGAGAGATGGCATGGAATTACATTAGTAGACGAATAAGTTTGAGTGGCGTCTTTAAAAGTAGGAAAGATCACAATATGAAGATAAAGTTGGAATTCAAGAGGACAAATAGGGGCAAATATTAATTTATAGGAAAGGGAGTTAGTGATTGGAATAACTTACCAAGGTAGATGTTCAATATATTTCCAATTTCTTTGAAATCATTTAAGAAAAGATAGGAACACAACAGATAGGGATTCTCCACCTTGGGGACTGCCCAAAATGCAGATCTTGATTGATTGATTGATTGATTGATTGATTGATTGATTGATTGACTGAATTGCGATGATAGGCCGGATAACACCCGCGCATATGGCTCACACCAGCGCCCCCTTAAGTGCTGCGCATGCCGTGTGGTGATCATCACCACCACAGCAGTTCCACCTCACTTGGACTATACAACTAGCCTGATGGTGGCCCCACCATGTACATCGGAAACACTGCAAGAGCTACTGAGTGGGGCGTTTAGATCTCACCTGACTGCCGCTTCGCGTTAAGATCTCCTGATTGGCTCCTCGTTCAACTGCCTTCCTCGGAGCAGTCCCGGGCTGCGGCTGTGTCGCCCTCTCCTCGTGGGCCGGCGTATTTTCCTTCCTGGTGCGGGGTCAGCGTCTGCTTCCTGGATGCGGTCTCTTCTCGATGGGGGAGGAGAACTTCCTGATGGAGGCCCTATTACCGGCCTGGGGACCGTATAGTGTGTCGAACCCAATCGGTGCCTCATATTTATACATTTATACCACGAGACTTTGAGAGAGGTGCTCCACTAATATTGTTGATAGGAAGTTCTGACAGCTCATATTGTATCTTGAGTTCTACCATACACACTGATCAATTTGCGTCTCAATCGCATTGTGAGCTTCCAATATAGCGGTCACAAGAAGTAGAGCGTCTACAAGGAATCCCCTCGGCCGGGGATGGCCCTCTTGCTAACCGTCCTTTACCTTTGTATGGCAGGGACCTAGATTTCTCTTCCAACGACTTAAATTGACATCGCTTATTTATAACCTTGTAACTACAATTGAAATTTACACTATGGTATGTTGTTCGAAAAATTACACACACACACACACGCACACACACACACGAAGATCGATTTCCGTTAATTTCTCCCCACTGGCCAGAAACCACAGTATTTGTGCCGCTTATATGGGTGTTGGATGGCTTGTCACGGGCTTTCGGCCAATGAGATTATTTGTTTGGCGTTGCAAGCAGAGTTATTTCGACTGTCCTTGTTGAAATACGAAACTGTGTATCTGTGGTCTTCCTCCAGCGATGGCAGGGCTCTGCGTCTGATATTGCTAGACACGGCCTAGCAACAAGCTTGCAGCGGGTACAAAATTTAGGAGTGGCCGAGCTTTGTTCGACAAACTTCCTTTTCTCACGAGAAAGTAGCATACAAAATCTTCCAAGTGAAAAATTGGAGACTTTAATGACCTCTTGTTGTTGCCTGTACGTGCCCTAACAGAAGTACTAAGGATATGAGCTGAAGCCAAGAGTGTCTGGGCTGTAACAAAGACTAAATGCGATAATTATACAGATTTTTAGAACACATTCCCTGTATGAAATTAATAATTTTAATAAAATCATAGCTTGGGCAATTGCATATGGGTGCAATATATACGTTATAAAGGGGACATTCAATTTGAAAAACTAGTTTCTAAAACCTGGCGGATTCAACATCTCAACAACCCAGTTCACTGCCCGGCTAACACTTCGTTTTACGTAGCCTGAGGGTTAGAGCCGCAGTCAATATTCGGTCCTGACCTGCATTCCCGCATAAGACGTTGACCTTTACCGGGTTGGTAGAAAGCTGCTCGCTGCTAACAACCTGTTTGATTTTCGCGACGAAGCGAACTAACTGTCTAGCGTTCTGTTTGCATATACAGTATGTATACTAGATGAATTTTTACACACAATAAACTCACGTCTGCTAATATTAAATAATATAATCTCACACTTAGCATTAAGATACATATAACAAGCGAAATCGCTCACACCATTCGTTGGACATCAGAAGAAAATGGGTTCGAACCCTACTGTTGAGAGCCCCCAAAAGTGGTTTTCTCTGGTTTCCTATTTTCACACCAGCCAAATGCTAGGGGGTGTACCTTAAGGCTACGGCCGCATCTCCTCTTCTATCGCCACAATAAAACCTGTCTGTGTCGGTGTGACGTAAAGCGAATTGTAATCTACCATTAAAAAGTGTGTGAATAAATAGGAAAATATCGTCACCGTTGCCATCAGTGTGTGTTTAGAAACTGTTGAAGATTATGGATCGTCAACAAGTGAAGAATGAGCTTGGGGAGAATAAAACGCTGAAACCATCACCAAACATAGCTGTAAATGCGAAGTATGTACACCGAACGTCAAACCTGATGCATTACGTGCAATATATTTTTCAATAGTATGTGATGCTATTTCAACCTTACTTCAAGCTTACTTCAAATGTCGCAACATCTAATTAACTATTTACCATCAGGGTTTCGCTCAGCGTATGCTGCTCATGACGTACATTTTCCTTGGGAGAAACTACCGTCATATACAAAGGCTTTACTGGAGGTAGCCACATGCCGTCGTTGCCAACGCCATTACAATCATCGTGGAGATATTAAGAGATGATTTTGGCGGTCCGAATCCAATGATTAAGGAATGCGAACCGTGTAAGAAGGAATTTAAAAATGTATTATGAACAAAAAAGTAAATAAACAATATAATGTTCTACATTATTAGACTAGCTTGGATATGATAATTCTTCCTACCTTTCTTGCATCCACGTCCTCTCACCTTTTAAACTGTCTTTCTTCCGTTGACAACCGGGCGAGTTAGCCATGCGGTTAGGACCGCGCAGCTGTGAGTTTGCATCCGGGAGATAGTAGGAGTCCGAACCCCCCTGTCGCCAGCCCTGAAGACAGGTTTCTTCCTATTTTCAAACCAGGCAAATGCTGAGGCTGTACCTTACCTGGGGCCCCACGGTCGCTTCCCTCCTATGCCTTTCCTATCGCCATAAGGCCTATCTGTGTCGGTGCGACGTAAAACACACAAATATAATACGTTAACAATGCAATCATCCAACATGAAGGTTTACGGCAGGATGCCCGTCCTGACACCAACATAAAAATTTCAGAGTTAATCAAGATAAAATAAACGCTCATAAATTATAATAGGTAAGTAGGTAGAACCAATTCAGTAAATAAAGAATTGTAAGAACTGAACACTTATTTACACTCAGTAGAGTTCATCCCCACTCGTAGAGCTGGGGGTGAAGCATGGTTACCCTGCTTGCTCTCACATTAGTCTTCAGTAAAGGATACAAAACAAAAAACATAACAGGTATGGCACACTCCGCACACGCATGGTCTTGCTATCACGGGCAGTGGCTTTGACGGGGGCCCCCGGTGAGGAGCTTGCGCAGAGGCTGAGGTGGTCTGGAGTCCTCAAATATTACCTAGTGATGATTTTTCCAACTTTTTTGAAATTATTTAAGAAAAGTCTAGATAAACAACTGATAGGGAACCTGCTACCTAGACGGGTGCCCCACATACAGATCAGTGGTGACTGATTGAGAGATGAATTAGGAACTGGAATAACGAAGATGTATCAAGGGAAATGCTCGATATATTTCCAAGTTCACATGTAACTTTTACATTTCAAACATTGTTATTCACAGTCGATATCGTACACACAGATGTAGTAAGGGATAGAGTGTGAACTTGTGAGGGCTTCATGAATACAGTACATCATGGCATACAGTTAATAGCGTTTACTCCATTAGCATTTTGATGAAAATGTAGTAATGTTGTGATCTGTTTTCTTACATATGGTATCATAAGAAGAAAGCTGGATGTGAGAGGCATGGGTTAAACGAGAAGGTGGATTTCTTAATTGAGAGGAATAGTAAGCGAGTTTATTTAAATATGATAGTGGAAATTTGTAAGTTCATTTACTTTGTAATTGTTGTTAAGGAGCCATGCGAATATATTTTTTAGGATAAGCTGGTTGCCACTGATCACATCTGCAGGTACTGGATATCCGTGGGCCAAGACAACTTAGGTTCCTATTCAAGAACAAGACTCTGAGACAGTCGACTTTGTACCCACCAAAGCCACCATTTTCCCACTCAGAGTCGAGACTTTACGGAAAGTAGACTTTGGCCGAGACGTTGCTTCAAAGTCGCCAGTGGCCTGTACTTTGACTTCACCCAGTCGACTGTAGAGTGTAATACAATGGCGACATTCTAAATATATTCAGGTTTGTGGAAGATGTTGAATACGTCCAGGAGATTATCCAAGTAATTATTATCGAGTTATACGAGATACGCAAAACCCAATTGATTACTAAAGCGATGACGAATTCGAAATTAGGTACAGATTGATGAAAGAATTCTGTTAGACATTTCGTGATGTTCGAAGGTGCACAAAAGACGGAAAATCAAAGAGGACTACCTGTTCCTCCAATACAAATGCTAATTGCTTTAAGATTTTATGCCACCAGTAGGTTTACCACATTATAGCACCAAGAATTCTGCTTCCCGTTGTACTCTTCCGAGACGAAAGCTTGGACACTTTTCTCCGAGTTTATCCGTAAATGCAAAATTTTCTCTTCAGCAAAATGAGAAATCATCTTTAAAAAATACGAGACAAAGCATGATCAAAACGTAAAGCTGAGCTATAAAAAGTATTATAAAACAAAACAATGTTTCTGTGTCGTACATATTGAAAATCAAGAAACTATTCTTTCAGTGAAGAATATATAATTTAATGAGATGCAGCGGGATGACTCCAGTCTACATGTATATCGCACAAACATAAACTGTTAAGTGAAAACCGCAAGGAAAGAGAAATATCGCAGTTGTCTTTAAGCTAGTTAAAATATCGGTACATCGATTGTAAGCAATATCAATCGATATTTTCTGTTTTACTGGCCAAGACATTCTAAAAATTGGGGTATATGTTCGTTTATAGGTGGGGGAGTTAGGGACTGGAATAACTTACCAAGGGAGATGTTCAATACATTTCCAATTTCTTTTAAATCATTTAAGAACAGGCTAGGATAACAACAGAAATGCAATCTGCCACCTGGGCGACTGCCCTAAATGCAGATCGGTAGTGATTTATCTATGTTTACTAGCTGATATACCCGTGCTTCGCTGCTGAATTCTACATTGTGTACAAAATTCTAGGTTAAGTAGTGTATACATTGTGGGTAAGATTGTATTAAAATGTGTAGCTCTTAACGTTACCCCTGGAACGCACTTGGGAGTCACCACACGTCTTTTCTCAAGCGAAAACTGGATTAGGGAATTTTTATTGCAATGGCAGGCTGTCTTGCTTACTGTCAGTCAATATAAAGTTGAGGAGTTTCCATTATTACGTCAGGCCCACTTGCCTACTCCCAGTCATAATCGATTTGGGCAATTTTTATTATAATTGCATACACTCGCTCTCCACCTGCCGTTTTACATCCTCAGAAATATTGTCTTTGTGGTTTTCCCAACTAATATCAACATATGTCATTACAATAACGTTAGTAGGAATGTCCCGATTAAGAGCAATGTTATCATATGAAATACTCAATAAAGAAAACACGAATACTTCTCACTTTTAATGAATAGTACTACGCTACCGACCTAACAGCCCAGAGTTGGAATGACCAAGCCGCAGACAGCCGTGAACACTCCTCTGCCATATTGCATTAAGTCTGCACACTGCTCATTCCAATCAGTGCTTCAGAGTAGGTACCGAATAGTTGAAATACTACGATGAACCAGTGTGTTACGTACCACTAGTATTAAATATTTATGAACCAAAGGAATGGCACACTAAAGAAGAAAATTATCTAATTCCGCAGCTACTTCCTGCCAATATTCAGACAGCCGGTCATACACGGTACGCAGCAGTAATTCCATCTATCGGATATCAGTGGCAGCAGAAGAAACAACGTACAACAGACAACGGTCAATGTAATGTTATTGTTGATCAATTTTATGAGCTTTCTACCATGTGTATGCAAAAGTATTTTCCGGTTTCACTAAGAGATGGTACCAGTGAACAGTACGCAACATACGGATTTGATACATACGTCAGATTGTTAGTCTGACATTAACCTATCAACACACACAAGTTGAGTCCGCCAAACACTAGCGTCTGTGTTGTATCGTTCAGTTATCATGTCGACGTTTGCACCGGAAAAAGAACATTTGTAGCACGCATTGCTTTTGTTATTTAATCGGAAGGAAAAGTTTGTGGAGGATCACATTTGCTGGTAGAAACAACGGTGAAGACGCTACATCGAACAGAGCATGTGAGACATGATGTCGACAATTTAAACGTGGTGATTTCTGTGGGAAAGAGAGTGCATGCTCTGGTAGACCACAAACGAGCAAGCATTAAATGTGTCACAAGAAACAATCAGCAGACGTTTACGAGCAATGTGGAAGATCAGTAAACTTGGTAAATGGGTCCCACATGATATGAATGAACAGCAAATGGAAAATCGTAAAGTCCCTTGTGAAATGCTACTTCAACGCCACGAAAGAAAGTCATTTCTGTACCCAATTGTGCCGGGTGACGAAAAATGGTTTCATTTTGAAAACCCGAAGTGGAGAAAATCGTGGCTGTCACTTGGTGAATTAGGTGCTTCAACATCAAGGCCAAATTGCTTCGGCAAGAAGACCATGCTTTGTGTCTGGTGGGAAAAAGAGCGGTATTGTGTATTATAAACTCTTGAAGCCCGCAAAACCGTTCATGCACAATGCTATTGCCAACAAATGATTAATTGAAATCACGCATTGATCGAAAGACGACCGGAATGGAGCAGAAGACATGGCAAAGTGATTTTGTTATACGACAATGCGCCGTCTCACACAGCAAAACCAATGAAAGACACTTTGAAATCGCTGGGATGGGACATCCTTCCGCACCCGCCGTACTTCCCCGACCTGGCGCCATCTGACTATCACGTCTTCGCATCAACGGGGTACGCGCTCGCTGAGCAGCACCTCAGGATATTTTGTGGAAGTTGGAAAATGACTCGACGAATCGTTTGCCGCAAAGGACAAGCAGTTTTCCTGGCATTGTATTCATAACTTACCTGAAAGATGGGCAAAGTATATAGAAGCCCACGCCCAATGTTTTAAATAAACAAAAAATGAATTTCCCTTGGAAATTACGTGCTTTCTATACCGGTACCAAAAAACACTTATGCATACACCTGGTATATCGTAAACCTCCACATTTAGTTTTCTTCTGACTGTGTGGTATTCGGGCACCTAATGTAAAGGGGGTCGCCCTTCCTTTCGTGACTTAGGGGCCGATGACCCTGGATGTTAGGCCCCTTTAAACAATCAATCAATCAATCAATCAATCAATCAATCAATCAATCAATCAATCAATCAATCAATCAATACTGATCTGCATTTAGGGCCAGATTCCCCATCTGTTGTTTTCCTAGCCTTTTCTTAAAAGATTTCAAATAAATTGGAAATTTATTGAACATCTCCCTTGGTAAGTTATTCCCATCCCTAACTCCCCTTCCTACCAATGAATATTTTCCCCAATTTGTCCTTTTGAATTCCAACTTTATCTTCATATTGTGATCTTTCCTACTTTTAAAGACACCAGTCAAACTTATTCGTCTACGAACGTCATTCCACGCCATCTCTCCGCTGACAGCTCGGAACATACCACTTAGTCGAGCAGCTCGACTTCTTCCTCCCAATTCTTCCCAGACCAAACTTTGCAACATTTTTGTTTAAACAGCAAGCATCATCATCCTTCCGTGACCCCATCTTGTCTTCTGATCGTTCCTTTACGATTTTGCTCATTTTTATAGCCATCTTCACAACTTTCCTTGTTGATATGGACCGATGACCATGCCATCATGACAAAAACCACGGCCAGTTAACTTGACTGAACAATATTTCCGTGTGCAATGCTCGGCGTGGATATGGACTAAAGAACAAAAGTATAAATTCATGAATTTCCTTATCACAGTGTCCACCTGTAGACGGGGGCGGTAGGATATATCCACGACATCCCCTGCCCGACGAAACAGGCAACAAAATGGGTCTCAGTGTGGCTCTGATCTTTGGAGCTTGGGTTGGTGATCACGGAAACCTTATCTGAACCCTGGCATTGCTTCCACCAGCGGCGTATACTGAAGACTACCAAGGCTATCGGTGAAGCCCAAACCCTAAATGAGAACGATGGGAATCTAAAGCACATTATAATGTAAGCATCTGAAACATTGTTCCATTTAAAAAACTTCAAAGCAATGACAAAAAAACGTCGCACGTATTTCTGAGAGCAAGACATCGGAGACAGATCTTGCAGCCCAGACTCTGCGTCCCTCTCCCCTCAACCCACATCGTGCGGCTTGCTGATATATGCCCGATAGGTTACGGGGACCGGGGGGATAGCTGTACTAGGCTTCGGTCTATCAGATCGCCACTGACAGCCATGCGTTCTTCATCGTGTATACTTCCTCACCTCGTAGATAACAGAAAGCTGATATTTCACTCCCGTTACTTCTACAGTACAGTACATCCTTGTAGGAAGACACTGCAGGGCTGCTGTTTTAGAAGTAATATCGTTTTATTTTTATAGGTAGATCTGCTAAAATGAAATGCAATATTTCAGGTGTAGTCTTCTCTTTCGTTAGTTGGAATCGAACCCGTGATCAGGGGTCGGACACCACCAATGATCTCCTGAGGAAGCTATTAAACCAGTGAACGATGCGTACGACCTCTGGTAAAGCTGTAAAGTTCAAAATTTGTGTTATTATTATGGTACATGGCATTTGTATAAGTTTGGCGGTGACCTCATGAGGATGAAATGAATATGAAGACACCATAAACACTCAGTCCCCAAGCCAGGGGAATGAACAGTACGAAGGGGTTGATACTGAGAACTGAACCTGGGGCATCAGACCAAAGGCACCTCCACTGATCAGGTGTTGAGTACTGACAGTTGCAGAGGCCAGGACAGTAGCTTGTGAAGAAGCCATGACAACACAGCAGGCTACTGTTTTCACTACTGACTACAGCTCGAAATGCCTAAAATGCTTGACATTCACTAAACCAACCATCGTAAAGGGGTAATAACCTAAGTCTAGTGGTAGCCCACGTCTTGGACTCAACATACACCACTGGCTTTCACTTACTTGTGCCAGACCCCTCACTTTCATCTATCCTAACCGACTCAACATACTCACCTCTTGTTCTATTCTGACCACGACATTATCATATACGGAGGCCTAGGGAGTCTTTCTTTCATGCCCTTCATGGTGCTGGTCTTTCCTAGGCCAATACCTTCACTCTTTGAAGTGTCAGGACCCTTCCATTTTTTCTTTCTGATTAATGATATATTGAGGATGGTTGCCTAGTTGTACTTCCTCTTAGAACAAGAATCACCATCACCACCACCACCACCACTCTTATCATAGTTGCTACAGTAAAACTGAATGAGACAGAAATGATCAGAAACTGCACTGTCTATAACTTTTGTTATGTAGTACGTTTTGGTAGGACCAATAACAAACTGTACATACTGTATGTAAAAATTAAATTTTAGGCTCCTTCCTATAAACTACCATATTATTAGTGTGAATAAAATTGTTTGTAGCTTAGATTGTAGTGGCTCATTCACCAAATTTACATACCCATTTTCATTAAATTTTTTCAGCCATTTTCTTGTCATGCACATGCATACATATGCATATACGACCGCTGCTCAGCAAGAAGGCCTGCAGATTACGAGGTGTCGTGTGGTCAGCACGACGAATCCTCTGGGCCGTTATTCTTGGCATTCTATACCAGGGCCGCTATCTCACCGTGAGATAGCTACTCAATTCTAATCACGTAGGCTGAGTGGACCTTGAACCAGCCCTCGGGTCCAGGTAAAAATCCCTGAACTGGCCGGGAATCGAACCCCGGGCAAGAGGCAGGCAAGCTACCCCTACACCACAGGGCCGGCTGAGACAGACAGAAGTGACAGAAAATTAAAAAGGGCATTATTCTTGTTACTGCAGACATGACTGATACAGATACCATTCTTTTTTAAATTCCTAGCAATATACAGATATATATGTAATAACAATAATTGAAATTAAATAAATTAATAAAAATAATTAATTGAAATGTCAAAGTATGGGTTCCAGAGTTCACCAGAATGGATCCCTCAAATTTAATAATGCAGATCACTCTCTCTCCCAGGGCGTGTACATAAAGCTGCGTACTGGTACATCTGCTTCAGGCCTTACCTAACCTTATGAAAATGACTAAATATGTAGGAACTGCACCTAGGTTCATCAATAACTATACTGATTCTAAAATAATTATATTCTGAAAAATATCCGTGCATGAGCATCTCATCAACACACCAAAATATATACATAATACACATACACCATACTGCTCAAAGACTCCATATTTACAATAACAACAGAACCAGTAGGAAACCAAAAGCAAGGACCAAGTTACTATAATCCGTCAGTCCATTGAATATTAATTACAAAACGCATATATGTAGATAAATATCCTTCACTGTCTCTGTGTATCAATACAACTTGCATATACTCACTATTGGAACTTGTTTTATCGCATGGATACTGTACCTTTATAATACTATGTTCACTGATTCTAACACTTGGTTTAAAGATACATTCACTCCAGCAACACATATTTGTTAATCCAGAATGTAAATGATGAAAAGTCTGAAATATAGTACCCCATAGCTCTCATCAATATGTAAGACACCAAATCACCACAAGTGAAATACCACGTGCATAAGCACTCCACTGTTTGTAGGTCAGTACCACACATCACATTCCACAAAATTTCCTGGCAATAACGTTCCACAAAAGTTCCATCTCCTCTCAAAGTTTTAAGTCAAGCCTCTCCGCTGTTTTCTCATATGCCTAAACAAACCTCAGCTTGCCCCTCTCACATGGTACGTCTAGATTGTTCCTGACCATCAAATCACGAGCAGAAGATCCTCTTGCCATAGCAAGACCACACCCCGAACCGCTTCCAGGTCCCATGACAATAACAACAAGGTCACCTCATTGGCCTCTGAGCTATCTGCATGACTCACGCAAACTTTCCGAGTTGTAAATAGCACTGGTTTCCCACTGGCTTGTACAAAACAAATTACTCATATCACACATTATATTATATTAATGAAATAATAACAATAACAATAATAATAATGATGATCAAAATAATAATAATAATAATAATAATAATAATAATAATAATAATAATAATAATAATAATAATCAAAATAATAATAAATGATCAAAATAATAATAATAATAATCAAAATAATAATAATAAATGTATCAGAGATACACCCAATCCGTGCTTTCGAACTGAGCACCTTTGAGGAGGCCATCTCTAATACATATAGAGAAGAAGTTTCGAACATTGCCTTCAGATGTCTTTAGTGTCGACTCACGACCCCCGTCAGGTGGGAAGATAGACAATTAATCTTCAAAGAAATGTTTAGTTTCTAAGTTTGAAAAACTGTAATATTTGTATATTCTATTCTGTGTTCTTAGGTTATTAGAACTGCTATCCCAACTTCTTAATGTCAATTTTCCAACAATCATGAATTTTGGATATTTATTAAATTAATCTATAAGAATCGAGGGTGTGTACAGGGCTTAGGCCTGGAGAGTTCTGGAACCTTCCTCTCTGCTATTAAAAAATTGTCTCAGAAAGCTAACTGGAGGGGAAGGTTTCGAAATTCTTTTGTAATGTAAATTTCAATCCTTCAATATACATTTTTGGACAACCTAAGGACTTTTTTCCTAAATTGGGGAATAAAGAGTGTGAACCCTCTTTTAATTCACATTCAAGGTGGTATTGGAGTGACTGGCTTTGTAACATTTATATCCCTTTTTTTGGAACTTAATATTTTTTCCATCTAGTTGCCTCTTTAGCATAGGCTTAGCCTCTGTAACTTCAGGCCATAAGCCCATATAGTGTTTTTAAGAGATTTCAAGTGTTTTCAAAGGAGTGCATGTGTTCGCCTCCTAGCATTTTGATTTATGACCAATAACCTTTATTTTTTCTTTTTCACTAAGGCCACATAGAATGGGCACTTACTGCCTCTGCTAAAGTTTAACTATTGGACTGTCGAGCGAGTAAATCGGTGAAAACTGTTCATGTAAAGTTTAGATTCTGCCTTGGAGAGGCTTGGTTGTAATATTATTATTATTATGAAG
The DNA here is from genome assembly GCF_040414725.1 of Anabrus simplex. NCBI lineage: Eukaryota > Metazoa > Arthropoda > Insecta > Orthoptera > Tettigoniidae > Anabrus > Anabrus simplex. Next base: position 430,338,651 of record NC_090269.1, on the reverse strand, counting down.
TTTGGAGAGTAGTCTCCTAGAGTGGAGCAAAGACACTCATTTGAAAATTGTAACTTGGGAGCTTCAAGTGTTACTGCCGTATTAGATTGCAAAAACAGAAAAAGAAAGAAAAGATAAAATGTATTACATTGTAATTTGTAAGTTCCAGTTTTTCTTTCATGAATGAATGATTTTGTATTTTTATTATGTTGTATTCTATATGATGAATATTAATTGATGATTAATACTACTGAATATAAATAATTAAATTATGGTGTACTGTGATCACTAAAATGTTGTGGAAATTTCTACATAATTTTTATACCTGCAATACTGTGGATAGTGGGTTGAATACTGCTCCATAAATCAAAATGTCATGTTTTATTTCAATTTCCCTCTTAATCCTAGAAAATCCCCCCTTAGCGCATGAGTTTCCTTTAATCATTCTGGTTACTGGGCATGGCTTTCTTTCTTACAATGTATGTATATTTCATTTCCTGTGTAAGTGGCATGTCTTGATACTATTGACTGTTAAGTTTGGTTTATAGTGTTAAAGAGGTCTGACACCCGAGGTGATGTTAGTGTCTATTTCTGTCATACTTTTTCATCTGAAATAAGGAATGCCAGTCCCACTTACATTCTGGTCACTCCCTTCCTTCATGGCTTTGTGAGTTAGGAAACTTCCTTTCGTCCATAATAATAATAATAATAATAATAATAATAATAATAATAATAATAATAATAATAATAATAATAATGCACAAGCCAACCACCAGGTGTATCATTATCCAGAATGAAGTATTTCAGAGAAAGGCTAGAGAAAAAAAGAAATGAATATATTTAAGAGTGGAGGGAGAGGGGGTGGGAACCTGGGGACCCCACATGCTAAATGATTTAAATCACCCACCCTCTGCCATCTAGGTAATTTTAGTTCAGACCTCAGCCCAGCAGAGGTGCTAGCGTGCAGTTCCTGGCAGCCATTGCATGGCAACGGCCTTACGGAAGTGAAAAAAATGTCTAGACTCGTTTTTCACTCATCCTCTTTGTATCATGTGCTTGCGATGTTATAAGTCATGTGGAAGTGATCCAACGTTCTCCCACCAACTAACCCTGTGATACCCATTACAGGCCTAAGCGGCAATGGGTAGTGTGAAGAGACCCACTTATTCAATCCTGGTAGAATATACCGGTTGGATCCTTCCAGATCACTAGGCAGTTGGCCAGAACTAAACCAATTAGATTATCACAGCACTGATGCTACCCTCTATTCCCTCACACATTCTTGCTTACAATCCACAATATAATATACAGTTAATACAATATTTACCAATAGTATCATATACATTATACATCACAATTAATTATCTTAACCAATACTCTATTCCAATCACACGGACATGGTAGTGATCATGTTTCAACCATTCACCAGCTCTCATTCTCATCCCAGTTCATGCATCATTCATCCCTTCATTTATTTGTTCATTTACTCCCCAACTCGTCCAAACTAACCCTCGTTCCCTTTCACTCATGCTTGCATATGCACATACACCTTATAATAAGGTACAGTGGTACATCGATACATGGAATACTAGATATGAATTATTACATAACTAGATACAGACACACATAATCAAAGTTGTGCTGGGGCTCACGCACTGTCACAATACACTTACACAACACAACACAACACTGGCACATACACTTCACATGCACAGAGTGAAAACACTGCACTACACCGCAGACGACCAGGTATACTGGCGATGCCCCGTCAGAGCTTCGATGTAGATGTACCTGGACCAACAGATGGTATCGGAGTCACAGAGATTGGACATAATCTTCGAATAAATCTTAGAGATGCCTAACATGCGCAGCGTCTTGGCATTGGCTGCATCCCATGCGCCGAGTGAGCCCACCACGAATGCCTCTAAATTGACGTCATACCCAGCATCATGCAGTATCAATCAATAACTATTGATCTGCATTTAGGGCAGTCACACATGTGGCAGATTTCCTATCTATTGTTTTCCTATCCTTTTGTTAAATGATTGCAATGAAATTGGAAATTTATTGAACATCTGCCTTGGTAAGTCATTCCAATCCCTAATTCCCCTTCCTATAAACGAATATACTGCCCCAAATTGTCCCCTTGTATTCCAGCTTTATTTTCATATTTTGATCTTTCCTACTTTTAAAGATACCACTCAAACTCATTTGTCTACTGATGTCATTCCATGCCATCCCTTCACTGACAGCTCAGAACATACCACAGATTAGAGCAGCTTGTCTCACTTCTTCCCAAGTCTTCCCAGCCCAAACTTGCAATATTTTTGTAATGCTACTCTTTTGTTGGAAATCACCCAGAACAAATTGAGCTGCATTTCTTTTAATTTTTTCCAGTTCTTGAATCAAATATTTCAGGTGAGGGTCCCATATATTGGAATCATACTCTAGTTGGTGTCTTCGCAGATACTTATATGCCCTCTCCTTTACATCCTTACTACAACCCCTAAATACCCTCATAAATTAATACAGAGATCTATACCCTTTACTTAAAATCATATTTACGTGATTTCCCCAACGAAGAACTTTCCTTATATTAACACTTACTTACAATGGTCCCTAAAAGGAATTTTCACCCCATCAACGCAGTAATTAAAACTGAGAGGGCTTTTCTTATTTTTGAAACTCGCAACCTGAATTTTAACCCTGTTTATTGTCATACCATTGCCTGCTGTTCATCTCACATTATCGAGGTCCCTTTACAGCTGCTCACAATCTTGTAAATTATTTATTACTCTGTACAGAATAACATCATCTACAAAAAACCTTATCTCTGATTCCACTTCTTTACTTATATGATTTATATATATTCAAGAAAACACAACGATCCAATAATACTGCCTTGAGGAATTCCCTTCTTAATTATTACAGGGTCAGATAAAGCTTAGCCTACTCTAATTATCTGAGATCTATTTTCTAGAAATATAGCCACCCATTCAGTCATTCTTTCGTCCACTCCAATTGCACTCATTTTTGCCAGTAGTCTCCCACGATCTACCCTATCGAATGTTGTTTTTTTTTTTTTTTGCTAGTTGTTTTATGTCGCACCGACACACATAGGTCTTACGGCGATGATGGGACAGGAAAGGGCTAGGAGTGGGAAGGAAGCGTCCGTGGCCTTAATTAAGGTACAGCCCCAGCATTTGCCTGGTGTGAAAATGTGAAACCACGGAAAACCATTTTCAGGGCTGCCGATAGTGGGGTTCGAACCTACTATCTCCCGAATACTGGATACTGGCCGCACTTAAGCGACAGCAGCTATCGAGCTCGGTATCGAATGTCGTAGACAGCTCAATCGCGATACAGTCCATTTGACCTCCTGAATCCAGGATATCAGCTATATCTTGCTGGAATACTACAAGTTGAGCTTCAGTGGAATAACTGCTCCTAAACCCAAAATGCCCTCCAGCATGGTCTGAAACTGATAAGGGAATATTATACTCCAAGAGAAATGATGTGAACAACAATTGGGCATTTGTCACTGCAGTTTCATTACTTTTTATGAAGAACGAAGAAACACTCTTGTTTCGTAATTTTGATTAACCGTGTATGTGATGTTTCTTTGATACTATGTGTCTTCTGCAATCATCTCGTCCACCATGAGCCAGAGAGAAACCACACGAACACATACTGCACACGTGGTTTTCACTAACACGTGAAGCAAGTAGGCATGGCCATTCCTTTGTTCAACCGTCTCAATATTCCTGTAACAATGCTGTCTTATTTGATAATTGCTCCGCTTCATTTTACAAAACCAATCACTTCTTTTCGAATCAAGGACTAGGACAATTAGAATTCAAATACCGGTACGCTAAATATAGCACTTGTTCTACACACACAACAGAGAGATAACTGAATGCACGCACAGGAGAACAGCAGAGCAAGGAGTAGCAAGGAGTAGAGTCTACTTCACATCCGACTTGATGCGTCATTCTAGCTGAGCAGCGTATATCTACGTGGCTGGCCATGATTATACAACACTCGCGGGAAACAAAAGGAAATGACGAACAGATAACTGCCAAAAACGTTTAGTTGCCAACTTACAAACATTGGAACGAGGAGGGTTGACTAGTAATGCTCTAAGTGATTCAACATTTCTACTTATTTCCTTTATTTCGTACAAATTAATTTTTATCGCGACGATGTTGCTTTTTCATAATAATTTACCCTTCGACCGTAATGCCGTAATCGCGAAGTGAAATCCGTAATCATTACAGACAATCCATAACAGTTGTCACCTCTGAACATATATAAAAGTTATGAAGCAAACATGAAATATAAATTTGAAAAACACTCATCACAATCATATGTCCTGTGCAAGGTCTCAGCTTTTCTTCAATTTGAAGACTGCACCTCACAGAAGACCAGATGAAACACTAAAATACCAGCACTTGAGGAATCTTCTAGAACTCAGCTCAGATGAAACAAGTGTGAACAGAATGATGTTGATGGGAAAGTGTTGAGATTTTCATTTGTTTCAAACATCATTTTTTTTAAAACATGCATACCGTGGGGCTGATGGATGTAGAATGGTGAGTGATTGCTGAAGGGAATGAAGGGGGTTTAGAGTACTTAATTTCTCTATATTGCTCTTCAGTACGGATTAATATGAAAATTATTAACTATGACCACCTTGGCTTGTCGGGAAGTTCACCGCCTTCGGGGCTAGCACGCTGAGGAAAATTGAGTACGGCCTTGGCTTCATTCTTGATCTTCCTGTTGAACTGGTATAACAGTGTCTTCTTCACCCTTGATGTTCGCAGCGTGAACTCGAGCTGTGGGCGGATGAAAGTGCGCAGGACATCGAGTTTTTGCTACGGCACCAAGAGGCATTCAAGAATGGTGTCGACCTCTCTCTCGATCCGCAGAATGGCGCTGTTCGGCATCTGGTCAACGTGAAATCCAGTATGGACTCCAAGGTGCCGGTAGGTGTTTACGTCAAGAAGGACCCTCATGGCTCCCCCTGATGATACTGAATACGGTGTCTAAGGCGGCCATTTTCCAAAGATGGAGTGATGCGTATTTCTGCGGTTTGAATTGGAGACCACGCCAAATTACCGTGGCACTTACTCTTGCAGGGCGTTCATGCTCACCGCCGACTTAGCAATGAGAGGGATGTCATCGGCGAAGGTGAGAATAGAGGTGGTTGTGGCCTCTGACGGAGTATCCCTCGGTGGACGATGCTGAACGCAGGGGGGACTCCATCACTCTATCAACCAGAATCGTCGACAAGGGCAATCTTGCCTGACTCCAGCGTCGAAGAGGATGGTGTTCATCTCTCCCATTGTGAATCAGATCCTGTTTTTTCTCCTGGTGTATAGGACCCTGACGATATTGAGGACATATGGGACCTATATTGATTTCCTGTAGTGCCATTAGGATCGTAGAGTGCGGCACTGATGAAAAAGCCTTGGCATGGTTGAGCCAGGCGAATACGAACTCCTTTCGGTTCCTCCTGGTATCCACGATGATCTCATGCAGGACAAACATATGTTCCATGCAGCCTTCGACCGCCATAAATCCCTTCTGTGCTGGAGAGATAATATTGTTCTCGGCTGTGATTCTACCTAGCCTGAGTGCGAAGAAGGTGCAATATTATTTGCCAATGGTGTTGACCAAGGTTATGGGCCTCCAATTAGAAAGGTCGTCCTGGTTCCCCTTTTCATAGATGAGGAAAGTATTGCTCTGTTTCCGGGACAATGGGACTCTTGCGGACTTCAAACAGATGTTTTACAGTACCGGTACACAGTGGCTAAGAGGGCGATGGAAGTACAAAAGGCACACAGTAATATGATATGTTGGAATACCTGCAAACACAAGTGAAGAAAAGCAAATCACTATAGTAGGCCTACACAATTTTATAACAAGACGATTAGTAAGTAAAGGAGAATTTTTGTTTAGGGCGAAGATATGGCGAGAAATCGCTTTGTCCTTGTCTGCAGTAAATTCGTCAAATGATAGTAGCCCTTACAAAAAAGGTGCATAACAATATCACATATTCGAAGAATTTGAACATGATTTTAAACTAAACTACACAGTAAAATACAAACGCATTAGCGCATAACTATCAACTCTCAATAATAAACAAACTTGTACTTATGAACCCATCAGGAACACTTGCGACAGGAAAACAATACATATGAAACTCTAAATGCGATCATTGCGGTATACAGCTTACTGTCAGTGTAATAGGTGGCATTATGGAGAAACTCTATATAAAAAGTAATTACTGTTTTATGCAGGGCTTGACAAGCGATTGTCAAAGGCCGGCAGAAGGAGCGTAGCGAGAGATCCAATCAACCGTATGTGGTTCAGTTTTGAAGTGATCAATTTGTAGTTATTCATGTTTGTATTCGTTTTACTTGTGTTATGCGAAAGTCACATATCGCGTTATACAGTTTTATTCTGCTAATTGTGTTATTTTGTCATTAAGGAACTGTGGTTTCTTTTGTTTTACGCTGTGCCCACGATCTTGGACATACCGTAATGTTTGAGTCTCGATCATTTTATGTTTCCAAACTTCTAGTTGTCAATACAGAACTTAATATTATACGAAACATCGTAAGAAAGAGGTACGGTAAGCTTTATATTTCATAACATTATTTTTGATAAGAAGTCAGGTATATCTATTTTCAGCCTGCGGTGGGTTATTTAGGTTAAATATTATCCATTATTACGTTATTATTATTATTATTATTATTATTATTATTATTATTATTATTATTATTATTATTATTATTATTATTTATAATTCACAATTTTATAATTGGGTTTATTACCTTCTTTGGTACAATGTACATGGAAGAATTACTATTTAGTACATACGCACATATGCTTTATACATATCGGTATATACTTACATTGTTGACTAATAAATTTAACAGATATTTATGAGATATTTTTTATACATAGATGGTCAAAATTATTAGTGGTCGATTTTCATTAGTCCTCTGTGTATGGTGGATGGTTCATGCCAATAAACTTCCTTACTATATGGCACATGGCCAGGATTGCTGCTTTTTGTAATTCTCTGTAAGTGAGAGGGTGGAGATTAAGGGCTTCAATGCTCCTGTGTAGTGTCTTTGGTATAATACCATTACATCCAATCACTACTGGAATTATGATAACATTGTTGAGATTCCACATGGTTTTTATCTCTGTGGCCAGATCTGTGTATTTGGAAATCTTCTCTGTATGTGTTGATTGGAGGTTGTGAGTATTAGGGCATGCTATGTCTATTATGAAGCAGATTTTCTTGTTTTTATCTACAAAAGTTATATCTGGTCTATTGCAGGTAATAGTTTTATCAGTAATGATACTTCTATCCCAGTAAATTTTGTAATTTTCATTTTGCAAGACTGATTGGGGTTTTACTTCCAAAATGCTGTCGTACAGTGGATTAGGTTATTTCGTCGGGCTAATTTCTGGTGAATGATTTTTGCAATTTGGTCATGTCTGTACTTGTAGTCTGTGTTTGCCATTAATTGACAACCTGAAGTTATGTGCTGAATGGTTTCTGGAGATGTATTACATCGTCGGCACAGATCTGAATAGACAGACGGATCATGCAGTACATGCTTTTTGTAGTTCCTTGTGGCAATGAGTTGATCTTGTATTATTATTATTATTATTATTATTATTATTATTATTATTATTATTATTATTATTATTATTATTATTGGTAATAGCCTACATATTGCCAATAGTTCTAACATATTAAACAGAGATGCATACATGGTTGGATGGAGTCAAACTCATATTTTTCCAAATATTCCTGAGAACCGAATAATACGAATCTCTCTAAACGGTTTCAGAAGTCCACTTATTTTGTGACAGCTCGAAATTTTCATGGTAAGTCAGTATATAATTATCTCATTCCGTATATAGTAAATAGGTTTCTTTTCAAAAATTATTAGCTATTGGCCTACAATGACTCCTAAGTATTTAAAGTTGTTAAGTCTTCTCAGTTCATTATCGTGTGTTAGCATACTTTTTTCGACAGAGATATTCTTCCCCCATTCCTAAACACCGTATCTACTGTTCTGTGATTGTTCGGTTAGAGATAGTTTTCTTGGCCCTCACTAGTCAGTTAAAAGATTTTTGCAAATCCTTGTATCGCTTGGCTTTTAGGACTACATCATCCATTTAGATGTAAAGTTTTTGGGCCGTCCCTGATTCCCTGTACTACATGTGCTGTGGTGATGGAAAATAAGTTCAGGGTTAGTTGATTGCCTTGCAGCACCCTGTTGGTCTGTGTGATTGGTCCTGAGATAGAAATATTATCCTTAATGTGTACTGTGTTGTTCAATAGTATGTGTGTGACAAATTTTAGTTGCATCAGTTCTTTTTGTATCATGATTCTATTTAGCAAGTCAAAAGCTTGGTCGAAATCTATGAATACTGCGTGCTGCCTTCCAGTAGGACTACTAAGTGCTTCCTCAATGTCTCTTAATAGGCACATCACTGTGTGAGGTGTATTTCTGCCCCTGCAGAATCCAAATTGTTCTTCTGGTATCAGCAGATCTGTTAGTGTTGTTACTCTTTCTGTGAGAATTTTCATCATCACTTTGAGAAGAGCGCATTCCATTGTGATGCCTCTGTATAAGTTAGTATCATCCTTAACACTTTTGCCTTTATAGAGCATCTTGGTTTTTGACCTTTTCCAGCAGTTCGGTACTTTTCCCGTTTTGAGACACTCATTTATTAGTGGAGCTCATGTTCTTTTCTACATTGCCACAAGTACCTGTAGATGCTTGGTACGTATTTGATTTGGACTGCATGCTCTCCCGTCCTGATTGCTGTTATTGTGTGTTCTATTTCTTCCTCCATAACAGGTTGGAATCCTGAGCACATTGTTTCTTGGCCTTGTGATGGTCGTGTTTTATAAGCCTGCAGTACTTATTACAGACTGTAGGCCCTAAATTTCATATTAGATCCGAATTGATAGTTCAACTTCTTACAAATTGTACAAAATTGTGTTGATTATCTTCCTTATCTTCAACATTACTCCAATTAAGATGAAATTTTAAATAGACATATTTCGACCTGGCATAGGGCCATACTCAGTAAAATATGTATACTGTAAAACACTAAAAGCATGAGACACAATATGAAGTGCTTGTTAAAAAATGTTTCCTTAACTCGGGAGTGGTGGTGCAGGGTCTTTTTGTGACCTGGCGAAAATTTATTTTGTAAAATTGCACTTATTTTAAAACTTAGAGACCTTGGCTGCCACATAGCTCTCCCTGCATTACTTGCTTTTTTTCTGAATTCAGTGGAATCGTAGTGAAGGGTGTTGATTCCTAGAAAGAGGGACTATTGCCGAGTGGTGTAATAAAGTGACCAGTCCTGTTCATTGGAAGAATAACAGGAACAGAGTTGAGTGTACCGAGTTAGTTTCTTTTGTAATCATCTTAGGAATTGATTCAGTCAATCCCTTATAGCAGAAATGGGTTATGAATTGTATGAGGCAAGGGACAAAAGTTTCTACTTCTAAAAACTCTCCAACTCAAACGCAAAACATTGCACTCATACTGGGACCGATGCGCATAGCAAAAAGTGCATCATCGCCTGAAGAAGCTTGAGCACTTTTTCACGACTGATAATATGTTGAACTTCACTATAAACAGTCATCCCTGAAAAATTAAAGAGTGAGAGGGAATTATATTCGCAAACAAATTACTTATCAAGATATGGATTGTCATGAAGAGGACTGTAATTATTTTGGAAGCACACCTCCCCAGCACACAGGGATATACTACAGGAATAGCATTACGTAGTTAGCAAAATCTGAACCTGTCAGCAAGATAAGGTACTTAATAAAGATTATTCCTGTGCGTGATTAGTTTTTACTTTACTTTAGCTGTGAAGCTAATTAATATTTGATATATGCATTTATTTTATTAACATATTATGCTATTGAGTTAATAAACCTAATACATCAATATATGATACATAAAAGTTAGAAATTTTGTTATTAGAGCAAGTTCAGTCATAGTGGTCAGCAAATACCCCACGCCACCTCTCAAGTTGCATCAACGAGCACCATCTGTATAGCGTTAAAATATATTATGAAAGTTAGAAATGTGAAGTTCTTGAGCTGGAGGCCTCTTTGTTGTGATATTCCTGTTGTCTGCTGATGCAGTTCAACTGATATGTTACAGTGTTGAGTTAGTTAATGTGTACAGTCATAGGCTGACAATATAAGTTGTTGTTATTCAAGTTGGACCATCTGCTTTTAGTCTATAAAGTGGATAATAATAATCAAATTAATAATAAAAATGGTGACTGACAGGAAATTTTTAAGAGAAGTATTTGATGAACAAAATAAACTTACATTACATTGCCCACTTATATTAGACACGTTCTCTGACTACAGAGTCCAGCTCTTGCAGTTAAAATGTACAACATGTTGTTCGGTGGAGGTAGAGTGGGGAAATGGGGTGGGAGTATGGGGGTGGTAACTGAAACTGAGTGTAATGATTATGTCATCTGGTCTTGTTTTTTAATACAAATAATTGGAATGAAAATTTCCCATATTATATTCTTTTTTCATTTATCTCATTTCAGACGAGGGCTGAATTGTCATATTGATCCATACTAATGTAAAAATTCTCTAAGGTGTTGAGTAGTGGACATTTTTGTTCACGTTGTATTTTATGATCTTGACCTATTGAGGTACAATTATGACTTTTTGCTAATGGCTTTACGTCGCACAGACACTGATAGGCCTTATGGCAATGATGGGACAGGAAAGGCTTAGCGGAAAATGCTGGTGTGAAAGTGGGAAACCTTGGAAACCATCTTCAGGGCTGCTGACAGTGGGATCCGAACCCACTATCTCCTGGATGCATGCTCACATGTTGTTCGGTCCAACTCGCCTGTACAATAATGATTGTGGTCTTCATGATGGTTACTCATGGGCAAGAAACAATTATATTTTAAAGCACTGTGGAGTTCTGTATAGTATATGAAGAAGTTCCTGCCAGTTTGTTCGACGAAAGTTGAACCACATCCTTGGCATTCCAGTTTATATATCCCAGAATTTATTTATTGCTATTATGTAGAATGAAGAAAATAGTATTTAACCCCATTTGTTTGAGGGTTAAGGACTATTTTTTCATTAGTGTTGCTGGCTTTAAAAGCAATTTTTTAGTTTTTGTTTTCTTAGGATGTTAGTAATTATACATGTATTATTATTACCTACTAAATGCAAATTTGTCATATTTTTCTTTAGTTTTTGACTCTTTCACCAAAGTGGTTATGGGCTTGTTTGTATTAGAAACCGACTGTCAACCTATTAGGTCGTGTTACGTACATTTAGTATGTATTGAAGAGATGTTAAGTACACAACAAAAATGGCCAACCGGATTTTGCGTCGGTTGCTCTATCAATAGGGATGTGTAGAACTAGCACCCATAGAGCACACTGCTGTTGTACTGGGTAAGTGCATGGCGCTCTTTATTTATCTCCTGTGTACTCATGCCACTAATATCAACAAATTTAAGTTATTTAAATTGTTATTTTAATGACTTTGCCAAGCTATTGCAGTGTTCCTTCTTGCAAAAATCAGGGAAGCCCGTTTTCACTTCATCAGTTTCCACAAAATGAAGACATGAGGAAGAAATGATTACATGCTATTAGAAGGAAAAATTTCGATGAGAAGAATCTGACCGAAAATATTGAAGTGTGTTTCCATCATTATCAACCCACAGACTTCACTAAAACTATGTTGGGTAAGTGCCATTTAGGAACGGAAATAATTCTTATTTTCTACCTATAAAGTGATTAGGCATTTTGATAACAACTACCAAATTTACACATTTGTATTTAAAGGTGAGAGAGCAAGATTAAAACCGGGCACTGTTCCATCGCTTTTTCCGTGGACCACGAACACAACAAAAACAAGGAAGAGGCCATACACCAGAAAATTGCCGGATTACGACGATAAGCCTACAATGTCGGAATGTGCAGAAATCATCCCCATTGAAGTACGGGAAGGAATCATGAAATTCCCGAAGAAGTGAATGTAACATTTGTGACTCCCATTTTCAAAGACATCATTACTCAGACAAATATTGGAGGTAATTTGGTTTCTGAGCAAATAATGAATAATCTTGATGCCGTATTGCTTTATACAGGGTTTGTAGACGTCAAACATTTTAATTTGGTGTTTGCTGGTTTGGGAGAAAACAGATACAATTTACAGATATTTGAACCCAGACTGTGTTTCTTCTTGACAGTTATGAAGCTAAGGTCCAACAAATCTGATCAGTAACTAGGCCTTAACTTTGGAATTCATAAATCTACTGTTGGGAGAATATTTACTGTTTGGATTAGTTACTGCTGATTTAAAGAGTTGAACATTTGGCCTGATAGAGAAACTGTCCTTGAAAACATCCTCCTTGCTTTTAGACAGAAATACCCCTCGACTAGAGTTATAATTGATGCAACTGAGATTATAATAGCAAAATCCAAGAACCCTACAGCACAGCAAACTATATTTCCTACATACAAAAATTCAAACCTAACAAAGGTATTAACAGGTATAAATCCATCTGGTTCCATAAGTTTCATATCTGATGCATATGGTGGGGCAATATCAGTTTTTGCAGATTGGGGGTTCAACATTAGGATCTGTTATGAACTAAAGGTGTAACATTAAATATACCACCATTTTTGGAAGGCAAAAGGCAGTTTACTACATCAGAAAACATTGAAACAAGGAGGATAGCCTCTAAAAGCATACACATCGAATGGGCTATAGGACTTGCTAAAACATACAAAATACTGCAGTCCAAATTGCATGTCAGTAAAATTCATTTTTCAGGGAGGATAATATTTGTATTTTTTATGTTATGCAATTTCAGGGAAAACTTTATGTTAGGTTAGGATAACTCGAACAAAATATTCATGGTAAAACTCTTCTAATTTTGCCACCATTTCATGAATGAAAATGTTATCTTTCTCTCCATTTCCAACACTTGCATGTCAACAGCAGTGTACACTACAAAGCTACAAAAATGTCTGCTTGTAACAAACAGCTGGCCTTGCACTTGGAAGTAATGGTTGTGATTTTTCTTGAGTATCACTGCACCACTGCTCTTTCCCATGTATGGAACACATTTAATTGAAATTGCTTTATTTTTATACTTGGCAATCTTTTAAGCTCCAAGACTCTATCCTGTTCAGTTAATCCATCACAAGATGCTGCCATATAATGTCTGGTAGGATAAATATTGAGGCCACATTTTTGGACTACGTGGCCTATTAGCTGAGAATATCTGTCCCTTGCTGAGTCTTCCATTTGAAGTCCCTATTTCATATCACTGGAGCAGAACAAACTCTCCTTGGGTTTTAGGAGATTTTTAGTGACAGATTTTCCCAAAATTACTTGCTGTCAAATGATATTTCCTCTCTTTGAACCATAGACTTTGCTGGGATTGTTGTCTAGTATTTTCCTCAATTTTCTTCCTTTCCTCATCATTGACTCTTACAAGATTTTCAGCTTGTGTCTCACATGGATCCATACCATAATGGTGGTCATGAATGACATCAAAGCTGCTGGCCTGTTCTTTTTTGGGAGAAAAAGGAAAAGCAAGCTTATGTTGGGAACTTTTCACAATACCTTCAACATATTGCTGATATCCAGGCTGATTAACTCCTGACAATGGCCTAACATCATGGTAGGGTTCCTGGAAAACTTGTTCCAAGGGCAAATATTCCACTTTCATAGGGGGAAGGGGGATGGTGAAAAGTGAAAAGTTTGTAAATTTTGGGTGCATGATTCTGAATACTGAATAATACCAGTCTTTGAGAAGTGCTTTAATGCATAGTTTACAGTAGCTGTATGCTTACAACATACCTTCTATTTCCGATTTTCTAAATACAAAATACATCCATCAAATGCATATTTGTGATAGTGATCTTCACCGTATGGTTGATGGTCAAGTCTTCAGAGGAACGAGCACTAGGAAACTCAAGAAATTCACATGCCTTGGGTGGCGGACAAGGCTGTATCTGCAGTTCCATATAAGCCATCAACCTAAAAAATACATGAATCGAAGTCTATAAGTAAGTGGAGCAAGTGCGTATTTAAATCTCTATTTATGATTTAAGTCTTGTGGAGGTATATTTGTATATTTATCAATGTACAATACACAATTAATTGTAATCTTTGGGAATTCTATTCATTATTTGGATAATAAAGTGTGTTAGAATTTTGTAATCACCGCTGTACTAATTCTTCCTTCTTCCCGCTAGTTTTAGCGCCTCTGTTCCATAGCTCATTTTGAAGCTGTTTAATGCTTAAACATTGGAAATTGTCCATAATATACTAGGGGATATACCTGTACAATGAACTAATATAGTCTTGGAGTAAAATTAGAGAATATATAATCGGCTTTAGCTGAGAAATCTTGGTCACAATCTGTACATTTCTCACAGCTGACTGGGAGAAACATAAGACGATCTCCTTGCACTTACCCGGTAATACACGAGCGCTATCTGGCATGAACTTTCTCTGCCTACATCCCTAATGAGCTGTGGTGGCCTAGGCCACCTTTGTTCTGTTGGAAAGGATTTAAACTACAGGTCTGGTTTGTTCTGTACTTAACATCTTTTCAACACGTATTAAATTTACATAACACGACCTAATTGGTTGAAAGTCGTTTCCGATTATAATGGGGTCATGAATATTCAATATTCATTGACTTGGCCCTCAATGGGCAACTTAAACGCACTCTACAGTGTGATGGCAGTAGTGCCAGACCTGTAGCTTAGATCCATTCCAACAGAACAAACATGGTCTAGGCCACCATAGATCAATTGGTAGAGCAACCAATGCAAAAACGGGAGGTTGTGAGTTTGGATCCCACTGGTATTCGGTTGGCCATTCTTGTTCTGTACTTAACATGTCTTCAACATGTATTAGATGTACGTAACATGACCTCATAGGTTGAAAGTCGGTTTTGATTACAATGCAGTCGTGAAAATTCAATATTCATTAGCTTGTTTGATGTTTACTAATTAGCTTATTTATAAACTTTGTGCTCATGGCTATTTTGTGGATTGTCTTGATTTCTTTCTTTATTCACATGTTTCTTTGAGAGCAGGATTTGTAAAGCTCTATTCTAACATGCTTTTGTAGGCTGCCTTTCTATGAATTTCAGGATGTACTGAACTTTGTTCAATGCTATTAGCAGTATAAGTTGGTTTTCTGTAAATGTTAAATGCCAGGTAATTATTCTTATGGAGTAATACTGTTATATCTAAATAATTAAGCGAGTTGTTATTCTCCATTTCCATAGTCAATTTAATACTATGGTCTAAACTATTGAAGAGTTCCAACATTTTCTTTCCTTCATTAACATTACTATCTATAATAGCTAGAACATTGTCGGCATAACGTGTCCAGTATTTTGTGGCTTTGATTTTGTCTATGATGCTTGTGTGTTCTATGTGGTCCATATCTATATTAGCTAAAATGCTCAAGGATGGTGCTCCTATAGGTAACCCTGTCTAGTGTTGCATTATATTCTCAAAGAAAAAATAATTATTACTTAATGTAACTGTATATATAAAATAAGTGTTTTTTTCTGTATGTTACCGAGCTCGATAGCTGCAGATTCACAATTAAGTATTTATTATTTTCCACCTAGTCGATACAATGATTGCTTAAGGCAATTTAATGGTTAAAAGTGGTACATGTTTCGTATTTTATCAACATCTTCAGCCACTTAACACTGTTTAGATGAAAAATATATAAAATTGACAAAGTAATGCTTAAGAGGAAGTGTCCTTAAAATTAACATAAGATTGACAACATTAAAACAAACAAAAACTCAAGAGAAAATATATAAAATATTACTACAATTGAAAGCAGTTGTCAAGGAAACACTTGTACAATATTCCATAGAGAATATGTCCTAAATGAATATTCTTTTCTTAATAATTCATGAAAAAAGGTCAAATTATAAATGATAAACTATACAGTTTATAAGTAATTGTTGAAATGAAGAAAACCAGATATCACAGTGTGGTTATTATTATTAATGCAGATGAAAATATAACTAATTCCTAGTTGTCAAATCTTATTAAGCCTGCTTTCCTTTGGAACAGTAACTCCTGTCATTCTTTCACAGTCTTGTGTCTGGTGTAATATTGATGATGCGTTCTTCCTCGCTCTTGCACCTGAGGAGGAGGAGGAGCGGGGGATATAGG
Source organism: Anabrus simplex (assembly GCF_040414725.1). Taxonomy (NCBI): domain Eukaryota; kingdom Metazoa; phylum Arthropoda; class Insecta; order Orthoptera; family Tettigoniidae; genus Anabrus; species Anabrus simplex. The sequence continues at coordinate 430,322,391 of NC_090269.1, read as the reverse complement.
TGTGTCAAGAACCTCCTTGCTGCCACCTATAGCTTCAACTGAGGAGGAATAAGTTGTAGGGCTATCTGTAGATGAAGAAATTCCAATTCTTTTTTCGTGATCTTTCTCAAGCATTTTCAAATATACTAGAATTTGATAATATAAAGGATTCTTATATGCATTTAAGTTGCCCATTGAGGGCCAAATAAATGAATATTGAATATTCATGACCCTATTATAATCGGAACCGACTTTCAACCAGTTAGGTCGTGTTATGTAAATTTAATACGTATTGAAGAGATGTTAAGTACAGAACAAACCAGACCTGTAGTTTAAATCCTTTCCAACAGAACAAAGGTGACCTAGGCCAGTATCCAGTATTCGGGAGATAGTAGGTTCAAACACCACTGTCGGCAGCCCTGAAAATGGTTTTCCATGGTTTCCCATTTTCACACCAGGCAAATGCTGGGGCTGTACCTTAATTAAGGCCACGGCAACTTCCTTTCCACTCCTCGCCCTTTCCTGTCCCATGATTGCTGTAAGACCTATCTGTGTCGATGTGACGTAAAGCAAATAGCAAAAAAAAAATTCTGTACATTGTTCAGAATTTGAAAAGAATGATATTTCTCTATTGGTCATGTCCACAGTAAGAAGGAAATGCACTTTTTACTTTTCCGTAATTTCTCTCTGTCTGTATGTACACATATCACAAGTAAATGGCTGAAGAGAATTTCATGAAAATCGGTATGTAAAGTCGGGGATGAGCCACTACAGTGTGGGCTGTAAATCATTTTATTCATGCTGAGTGAAGTGGTAGTTTAGGGGAAGTCCTTAAATTTAATTCTTAAATGTTCGTATTATTAGTGGTCCTGTCGATAAATATTACATAACTGAAGTTGTATGGAATTAAATTTCCGATCTTTTATGTCTTATACATTTTTACCATACCGGCTATGACAACATTAATATTCGTGAATTGTATGTTTGTTGCTAAGTCCATATCGACGCTGAGCCATGAGAAACTATGTTAACAGAATTACCATATCAAAAATCATTATATACAGTTGGGGAATAAGGAAGCACATTCTAAGCTATAAACAATTTTGTTCACCCTGGATGAAATTGTGGTTTAGGGGAAGGTGCCAAAAATTTAATTTTTAAATACCTATGTTATTGGTCCTATTGAACAGTACTATATAACAAAAGTTATAGAGAATGCAATTTCTGATCATTTATGTTTTACCGTACCGACTATGATAAGAGTGGCATTTCAGATTCGGAAGAAAACTAAATGTGAGGGCCTACAATATCGATAGCGCATAACATTGGTCATCAATAACATTATATTGAGCATTGTTTGTTGTGATGTTCTTTGTCTCAACTCTGGTTGATAGATTTACTGCTGTGTACTAGTAGAATAGCCTGACTGAATATTGGCGGGAAATAGCTGGGAAGTTAGAAAACTTTAGCATGCCATTCCTCTGTTTCATACACTTTCTGATACTGCTGGTACGTAACAAGCTTGGTTCATCATAGTATTCCAGCTATTCGATCCTTACTCTGATGCACTGTTTTGAATAAGCAGTGTGCACACTTAGACCGAAGGCAGACGCTCACATATTAGTAGTAGTAGTAGTAGTAGTAGTAGTAGTAGTCGTAGCAGTAGGATGACCTGGTCTAGAATTACAATTTAGGCTTATTCCAAATTATAGAACCACAATTCACTAAATAATTCAAAATTAAACCCTGAAAAGAGTTGTTTCTTAAGAAAAGCTTCTTCCTCTTCCCTTTTATTAAATTCTACATTCATTTTATTCCAGATTAGCAGCAAAGAGGGGGTTTCTCCTATGTCATACATACATACATACATACATTATCATTATAGACTGTTATGCCTTTCAGCGTTCAGTCTGCAAGCCTCTGAGAATTTACTAAACGTCGCCACAATCCTCGATTTCCAACTAGTGTTGTGGCCTGATTTAGTTCTGTACCTCTTATCTCTAAATCGTTAGAAACCGAGTCTAACCATCATCGTATTGGTTTACCTCTACTTCTCTTACCCTCCATAGCAGAGTCCATTATTCTCCTAGGTAACCTATCCTCTTCCATTCGCCTCACATGACCCCACCACAGAAGCCGCTTTATGCGTACAGCTTCATCCATCAAGTTCATTCCTAAATTAGCCTTTATCTCCTCATTCCGAGTACCCTCCTGCCATTGTTCCCACTTGTTTGTACCAGCAATCATTCTTGCTACTTTCATGTCTGTTACTTCTAACTTATGAATAAGATATCCTGAATCCACCCAGCTTTCACTCCCATAAAGCAAAGTTGGTCTGAAAACAGACCGATGTAAAGATAGTTTTGTCTGGGAGCTGATTTCCTTCTTACAGAATACTGCTCATCGCAACTGCGAGCTCATTGCATTAGCCTTACTACACCTTGATTCAATCTCACGTAGTATATCACCATCCTGGGAGAACACACAACCTAAATACTTGAAATTATCGACCTGTTCTAGCTTTGTATCACCAATCTGACATTCAATTCTGTTGAATTTCTTACCTATTGACATCAATTTAGTCTTCGAGAGGCTAATTTTCATACCATACTCATTGCACCTATTGTCAAGTTCCAAGATATTAGACTGCAGGCTTTCGGCACAATCTGCCATTAAGACCAAGTTGTCAGCATAGGCCAAACTGCTTACTACATTTCCACCTAACTGAGTCCATCCCTGCCATTTTATACCTTTCAGCAGATGATCCATGTAAATTACGAACAGCAAAGGTGAAAGATTACAGCCTTGTCTAACTGCTGTAAGTACCCTGAACCAAGAGCTCATTCTACCATCAATTCTCACTGAAGCCCAGTTGTCAACATAAATGCCTTTGATTTTAATAATCTACCCTTAATTCCATAGTCCCCCAGTATAATGAACATCTTTTCCCTCGGTACCCTGTCATATGCTTTCTCTAGATCTACGAAACATAAACACAACTGCCTATTCCTCTCGTAGCATTTTTCAGTTACCTGGTGCATACTGAAAATCTGATCCTGACAGCCTCTCTGTGGTCTGAAACCACACTGGTTTTCATCCAACTTCCTCTCAATGACTGATCGCATCCTCCCTTCCAAGATGCCAGTGAATACTTTGCCTGGTTTACTAATCAATGAGATACCTCGATAGTTGTTGCAATCCTTCCTGTTCCCTTGCTTATAGATAGGTGCAATTACTGCTTTTGTCCAATCTGAAGGTACCTTACCAACACTCCATGCTAATTTTACTACTCTATGAAGCCATTTCATCCCTGCCTTCCCACTATACTTCACAATTTCAGGTCTAATTTCATCTATTCCTGCTGCCTTATGACAATGGAGTTTATTTACCATCATTTCCACTTCCTCAAGCATAATTTCACCAACATCATTTTCCTCCTCTCCATGAGCTTGGCTATTTGCAACACCACCAGGATGATTTCCTTTTACATTGAGAAGATGTTCAAAATATTCCCTCCACCTCTCCAGTGATTCCCTGGGATCTATTGTGAGTTCACCTGAACTACTCAAAACACTGTTCATTTCCTTTTTCCCTCCCTTCCTAAGATTCTTTATTACTGACCAGAAAGGTTTCCCTGCTGCTTGACCTAGCCTTTCCAGGTTATTACCAAAATCTTCCCATGACTTCTTTTTGGATTCAACAACTGTTTGTTTCACTGTTTCTTTCATCTACGTACAAATCCCTGTCTGCCTCGGCCCTTGTTTGGAGCCATTTCTGATAGGCCTTCTTTTTACGTTTACAGGCTGCTCTCACTTCATCATTCCACCAAGATGTTCACCTTTTCCCATCTTTACACACAGTTGTTCCTAGGCATTCGCTTGCTGTTTCTACTACAGCATCCCTGTATGCCACACATTCACTTTCTATATCCTGAACCTGCTTACTGTCTACTGTTTGAAACTTCTCACTAATCATATTCATGTACTTCTGTCTAATTTCCTGGTCCTGGAGATTTTCTACCCTTATTCATTTGCAGACAGATTTCACTTTCTCTACCCTAGGCCTAGAGATACTTACTTCACTACATATCAGATAGTGATCTGTATCATCGAAAAATCTGTGAAAAACTCATACATTCCCAACAGATTTCCTGAATTTAAAGTCTATTAAGATATAGTCTATTATGGATCTGGCTCCCCTAGCCTCCCATGTGTAGCGGTGAATAGTCTTATGCTTGAAGAATATATTCATAACAGCTAAACCCATACTAGCACAGAAGTCCAGCAAACGTTTCCCATTCCCATTAGCTTCCATATTTTCCCCACATTTACCAATCACCCTTTCATACCCTTCAGTCCTATTCCCAACTCTCGCATTGAAATCGCCCATTAGCACTATTCTCTCCTTGCTGTTGACCCTGACCACGATGTCACTCAATGCTTCATAAAACTTGTCAACTTCATCCTCATCTGCACCGTCACATGGTGAATACACGGAGACAATTCTAGTCTTGATTGCTCCAACTGACAAATCTACCCACATCATTCGCTCATTTACGTGCCTAACAGAAACTGTGTTGCGTGCAATGGTAATCCTGATAAAGAGCCCCACCCCAGACTCTGCCGTTCCCTTTCTAACACCCGTCAAGTACACTGTATAATCTACTATCTCTTCCTCGTTATCTCCCCTTACCCGAATATCACTTACTCCTAGCACATCCAGATGCATCCTCTTTGCTGACTCAGCCAGTTCTACTTTCTTTCTTCCATAAGCCCCATTAATATTGATAGCTCCCCATCAAATTCCATTTCGTTCGCTAAGTTGTTTCCAAGGAGTCCCTCGCCTGTCAAATGGTAGTGGGACTCCATTACTCCCATATGTCTGAGGCTTGCTTAAAATGTTCTGAGCTCGGTAAATTAATGAAGCAGGATGCTGCCCTACTTGCACATAGTCCAAGTGAGGATCTCTCCTCAAACGGTTTATGGACCACTGGTGAATTGTATAGTCCTAGCCGCCTGAGCAAAAGCAGGGCCATGACTCAGAATATGTCCGAGATGCCCACTCCCGTTCCATAGCGACTGGTATCCCGACTCTCAGGACCACTTACTAGGCCACTCAGCCGTTGCCCATGGATCACGAACTAGGACGTGACTACAGTAACCCACAAACATCTCCCCTTAACAAAAAGTGTTCATGGATCACGACTGTCTGCGGCTTGGACATTCCAGCTGTGAAACTTTGGACAATTAGATCGGCAGTGTAGTAATGTTTAATCGGATATTTCATATGAAATGGCGTATGGCTTTTAGTGCCAGGATGTGTCCAAGGACTCAGGCTCGCCAGGTGCAGGTCTTTTTTTATTTGATGCCCATAGGCAAACTGCGTGACGCGATGAGGATGAAATGATGACGAAGATACACATACACCCAGTCCCCTTGCCAGGGGAATTAACCAATTATGGTTAAAATTCCTGACCGTGCCGGGAATCGATCCTGGGATCCCTGTGACCAAAGGTCAGCACGCTAACCATTTAGCCATGGTGCCGGATATTTCATATGATAGCATTGCTTTTAATAGCCCCATTCCTACTGATGTCATTGTAATGACCTATGTTATTTCAGTTGGGAAAACCACTAAGGCAGTCTTTCAGAGTATGTAAAAGGGCAGGTAGAGAGTGAATATCTGCCATTATAACGAAAACTACCTGGCTGTGACTGATGGCAGGCAGGCGGGGCCTACCATTACAACGAAAATTCCCTAACCCAGTCTTCATATGAGAAAAGGCGTTTGGTAACTTCTCCGTTCCGTTTCTAGGGTAACGTTAAGAGCTATGCAATTTAACACAAGCTTACTCACAACATGTAAACTACTTAACCTAGAATTCTGTACACAGTGCAGCATTCCGTAGCATGACACGGGTACATCAGGTAGTATTTTAATAAACCTCTTAATTCGTCTATTTCACTAGTGCTCAGTTTACTGAATTTGGTTAGATTTTTCCGTATCAATTTTATAGTAGCTTTAACGGGGATATTAGCAGGCATATTAACAACGTATTAGTAAAAGGATCTTGTAATGCTCTGGTCCCTTCAGATATTTTATTCTTTTACAAAATTCTATAGAGTTCCTGATCATAGTATTCGCTTGGTAACGATGTGTACTAAGGAATTGCTGAATAAATTGAGGTAATGTATATGCAAGTATGCCCCTAAAGTTTACGGTTGGTCTAATAGGGGTGTTAGCTTTATGAATTTTTGGTAATTTCGTTCATAGTAATGAGGTTTGTCTTTTCAAATTCATTGAAAAGGAACATACTATTCTTAACTAATGATTTTCATTCTTTTTGTAATCTAATTGTGGGATCCTTAAATTTGCCAGAATTGTTTTCTCTGAAAAATGAATGTGTTTTTTTAATATAGTGGTCCTCCATGATTACTATTGCATTTCCTTTATCCAATTTAGTTGCTATCAGATCATTGACTTTTAACTCTTTCTTGAGGTTTTTTACTTTCATATTAGTAGAGCAGTCTGAATTGTGATTAAATACTTGTTTATGATAACATATTTTGTCTCTTCCCCTTTATCTAAGGGTAATTTGTTGGTGGCCATATCTGTTTCTACTAAAGCAGTAACTGAACTCTAATGTTTGGAGGTGAAGGGCCAATTATTTGTAGTAAAAAACAAGATGAAGATTTCACAATCATTACACTCAGTTTCTGTTACCGCCCCTATAATACTTCATACTCCAACACTCCCACAAGTTGCCCCATTTCCCCATTCCACGTCCTCCTAACAACACGTCATACATTTCGACTGCAGGTGCACGTCAATCGAGAGCTGAAGTCCGTAGTCAGAGCATACGAGTGATACAAGTGGGCCATGTAACGTAAGTTTATTTCATTCATCAAATACTTATCTTAAGTGTTTCCTGTCAGCCACCATTTTTTGATTCTTCATTGGATCTTTATTATCCACTTTACAGACTAAGAACAGATGGTTTAACTTCAATGACAACAAATTATATGTCAGCCTATGACTGAACACATTAACGAGCTCATGTCACATTGTGTGTCTAATGTTTTTAGTATATTTACTGAGGAAGACCCTACTTTGGATCAAAACATGTATATTTAAATTTTTCATCTTAATTGGATGTAATGTTGAGTATTAACTAGGAGGATAATCAAAACAATTTTGTACAATTTTTAAACACCTACAGTACTTGTCATAGGTGTACTTCCCACTTCTCAATTGGGTTGTCTGGGATATTTTGGCCTCTTTGATCGTCTTTAGGTCTTGGATTTCTTGGTGATGGGTCTTGGCTCATTTAATGAGTTCTTTGTAATCCCTACATAGCTGCACATAACTCCAGATTATTTGCTTGCTGGTTTCCCAAGGCTATGTGTAGTGCATTCATAATTTCCTTGTGTCATAGCAATCTCTGTTGAATTATGGCTTTGCTGGCCTACATCCAAATATTTTATGGTGATCTGAAATATTTCCATTTGGGCTTTTTTAAATTTTTGCTCTTGGGTCAGCTCTGTGATTCTGTTGAGTTCAAGGTTTTGGTTTTATGACATATGAGTTTTTTGTGCTGGATTGAGAGGATTTATGTCTTGTGGTTGCATTGGTTGCAGTAGCATAAGATAAGTATTTATTGATTCCTGAAAACAAGAAAGATTAAACACAACTGAAATCACAGCAGAAAACAGGGAAATCATAGCACGTGCAGAATCTCCCGAACGACAGCTATAAGTTAGAATATTTCTAAATTTGTAGAGAGTGTATTGAGACCTCCCTTTATGTGGGAAAACAACAACATTACTGACACAATAAACCCATGAAACACAGACTTGATAACAGGAGAGAAGCAAGCCTGGTTATAGGTACATAAGCTACACCAGTAAAACACAGCTGAGACAACAGTAAATATCATGGTCAAGCACAGCATTACAGATGAAATTGAGTGCAAAAATTTAGAAACCAAAGGGCATTTAAGTACCTTCTGTGTCAGCATACCTTTATCTAGGCTTAAAAGCATAAATACACCTGAATTATGGCCTGCAGGAGATGTTATAAGGCAATATCACTTCTGCAGTAGAGCAGAAGGAGCCATATTTGAATAATAACAAGAAATCCAACAAAAACTGAACAAGACAAGGAACAATGTACTCTACCCAGACTACATGCAATGACGTTGTCTATTGGCCTGTTAACCATATCAGCATACAGAGTACATATGCAAGGTTGAATTGAGAGGGTAGCATAGGTTTATAATTTCTTTTCCTGAGCTTAATAGGTCATAAACTTACAGGTTATTTTTACACTGGTTGTGGAGCATGGAATAATATCAGTGTAGAAATTTCATAACAACTTGTGCAGATTTTAAGCGTTTTGAATGTAGTGTCATCCAACAGTATTTCAGTTTTTACTTATTGTCTATAGAACTTTAATGTTATCCAACGTCATGCTATACTCCATATGCAACAAAGACATATTGTGACTTATATGCAAATAAAAACACACATTCTGATTTACAGTTCATTTATGGAGTACAGATACCTGTTAATTAAGTGATGTTTTACTGCATTGGAAATTCATGTGTTAATCATTCTTATACCTTGTGTTATAATCATGGATCTAACTGTTGCTTCTAGTCAATGGTTTATTGTACTTAATAAACAGAATTGATTTATTGATGTCTGCACCAGAGGTACACCTGCCCCGTACAGTTAAATTAAGCACCTTGGAGAATGCCATCTGATATATGAAGTTTGCAACAACTAATACAAGAAGTTTGGACGTTTCTCTACAGATGTCGCTACTATAAACTTATGTTATGCCCTCTGATGTGAAGATTGACTATTAAAATTGTAGAGTAATTTTGCATGTTGAGGTTTACTAAAATAAATATTGTTTATTCTTTGTTTTAGGTATGTTAAAGTTTCCAACACTTATATCTCTTCCCGCCAAATTAAGATGTTGGCCACTAGAAAATTTTTTATATTTATTTTCAATCCAATCAAAAGTTTCTGGTATTTATTTGATCATCCAGTAACAATTGGGGGTGTGTTGGGCCTTAGCCCAGGGCTTCCTGGAACTTTCCCCTTGACTATAAAAGGTGGGACATTTTCAGGCCAGGTTGTCTTATTGTGTGTGTTTGTCAAGGGGGATGAGGGCGCCACGTCCATCTTCAGGAGGTCCAAGAGTTCAAGGTAATGGCAGATCCAGTCTAAAATCTGATAGTCTTTTAGCTCTAGTAATGTAACTTCATTTTTCTAAAATGTAAATTTAAACTCTAAAGGTAAATTTCATACAAGTAAAAAGAAGTTAGCCAAAATCAGGGAATAGAGGGTGAGATTCCCACTCGAATTCCCCTTCAACTAGCTTTTGAGTTGACTGTGATTTTGTAATCTTTTCTATGTTGTAATTTCTGTAACTTAAATATTCTCTCCATCTAGTCACCTCAGTAGTATAGGCTTAGCCTCTGTGAAGTTGGGCCATAAGCCCAAATAGGATTTTATGCATTGTATTTTAAATTTCTTGGAGTGCAAGAGATCACCCCTTTCCATTTTGGTTTTTGGACCAGTAAGTTAACTTTTTGTTTCTACCAAAGGCCTCATAGAATGCTTACTTGCTACTCCTGTTACAATCAGTGTCATTCCTTTTCATGTCAAATATATGAGACTGTTGAGCATTCAAGATAATGAATATGGTTTGATTTTGTAAAATGTAGGTTGTGCCTTTGATAGGCCTGGAGGTTTCTGGAATTAGGTTCTTAAGTGTAAATTTATGGAGCAAATTCGCTCTTTCTATTAATGTACAGGTTGAATGTTGCCTTTGGAAAGCTGTAATATAATAATGTTTGGAGAGTGGTCTCCTCAATAATTCTGTGGAGCAAAGGTGCTCTTTTAAGATTGTAAATTTTGGATACTCTGTCTCCTAGTGGTGTTAAAGGAATTGGGAGATCCTTCTCCAAGACTGTGGGTTAGAAGAGAGCAGTTGTGCTCATGTAAAGTTGTAGTTGGGAGCTTCAAGCTCAGCCTGTAAAATTGTCATCTTAGATCCCTCTAAAGGTGTTGTTTCAACCGTATGGGCTAACTTTTGCAAATAACTGTTAATTACTTGGCAAGCTATCAAAATTGTGTTATTCACTTAGCAAATTGTTTTGTTAACATTTAACATCTGAAAAAAAAAGATAAAAAAAGGGCTTAAGGGAAGAAATAAATTGTCAATTTTAAAGAAAATGTTAAAATATTATTAAATATTTTAAATTGTCATTACATTTAATCTCATTTCATAGCATTAAGAGCCAATGACCAAGATGTTAGGCTCCTTTAAACATTAAGCATCATCATCATCAGAATATTATTAGTAATGAAAGAATGTTTGCAAGTACCTCAATTCAGATTGCAAAAGATGATCCATAGATATTTCTTTAGTAGAATAAGGAGTCATTTACAACACAACACAAGAAAACTATCCCATAGCTCAAATGAGGGTACACTATTCTATTCCATAGTACACATTTAGTAATACATTCATATCTAGAATTTTTGAAAGCCTATGTAGGCTAATACAAACATTTCAGATGTTAATTTTCTGCAGACATAAACGTGATTCTTCCAAGTCATATATTTATCTAGAACATTGCCTAAGAATTTAGTACAATTTAGACAAATTCTTATATCATCATTGCAGTCCCTTTTAAAATCAAAAGTTCACCACAGTAGTTTTGTGAGGGATATAGGAGATAGAGACAAGGTCCCAAAATAGTATCTTGTGAAATACCAATGTTTGTGATTTCTTACCTCATAATCTATTTCATAATTTATTTCAAACACACTGCTTATGCAGTAAGAAGTTAGCAAATGTAAAGCTATCCAGCAGACACTATAGTGTCCTGATTTCTTTAGCAGTACATCGTAGTCTACACTACAGTCAACAATACAGAAATAACAAAATGATGATTATTTAATACACTATTAGTCATGTCTGCTAGAGCAGTAACATTTGATAAATCTTTCTTGAATCCATGTTCAAAACTTCTAAGAAGGAAATGTTTTCCAAAAAATGTGAGTAAATGATTGAAAATTATGTTCTGAAGGAGTTAATTTAAAGAAGAAAGTCTAGTTATTGGTCTGTAGTTGTTTATATCATCAGCTGGTTTGTTCTTACAAACACTGGTTTTGTGATAATCATCAGCGCTTGGTTTACAGGGTAGGTTAATGGGGTAATAAGCTTATTCTTGCACTGTTTTAATATCTAGTTTGAATGATTTTCACTAACTCACTTAGTGAGCATTTGGTTTTGATAAAGCTCTGAATTTTGTTATCTGAGGGCAGTCTGGATCACAGAATTTTATTACACGTCCTTCTGTGACTCAACAGCAGCCAGAATGTTCCTGTCCATTGTTGCAGTGGAATTCTTCTTCAGTTGCTCCATTGTTTTTTTTAAAAGTATATTTCTTCCTCACAGTAAATTCTTGTTCTAATTGACGATTCTCACTTTCTAACTCACACTGAATGCTAAATTTATTAGACACTTGAGTCTGATGAACCATTAAGTTTTTACAAGTAGATTCCTAGGCCTAATTTTAGCAGCAGTCCTAGGTCTAATCTCTACCTGGCTTTGAAGCTCAATAACTGTTTGTTCATCTGGTCATGGGGAATTTTAGTCTTTTAATTTCTTGCTGTACTTTCAAGTTATGTAAAATTCTGATTATTTCCATTTTTGTGCATTATTGACTCACAAATTATCATACATGCACTCCTGTTCTATTCTGCGGCCTGCACTACTAGTATACAAATGGTGACATAGCCCGCACAGCGTTTACATGACAGTAAATTGCTATTTTCAACAACACAGTTCGATGAAACACATTCTGAATGATATGGTACGAAACGTGACTTGCACTAGATTCATTTGTTGTATAATCCACAAATTTTACCACTGAATTTGCAAGAAGAATATGTACCAACTTCTGCTCCTGACACTTCACTTGCTGGCATATTGCCTTAAGTTGGAGGCCACATGGATAGATCAGTTCGCCAGTAAAGAGATGGTGAATCAAGTTAATGAGAGGTGAGCAATTTGGGAAATTGTGTTGCTGTGAAGAAAAAGATCGATAGAATATGCCTTGGGCACTCGGAAGTTCTTCAGTTATTTTTGAAGGAAGTGGTTGGAATATGTGAGGCAAAATATAACAGCAGATTAGAGAACATGTTGGATGTTGAAGTTATGTAGAAATTAATATGTTAGCACATGATTGGGTGTCATGGAAAGATACATTCACCTGTTTTATAGACCCATATTTTGGTGGCAACAAACATGTGACCTAGTCAGTAGATTCCCATGAAGTTGGCTTTTATTCAGTCCTGATCAATGTTCATGGGATTTCTGAAATTAAAAGTCATGTCCCTGTGGTTCACATTCTATGTAGGATTGAAGGTTCTGTGACCATCAACACAGAATCAAACTGTTTGTTTCATGGCCATAAGACCTATCAGTGTCGATGCGACACAGCTAATTTAAGAATCTACATGTCATATTGTGACGGTGGGTTGTTACGGCGATTATTATATTTGTTATTATTATAATTTATGAAAGATAAATCAGGGATTGTGGAAGCAACATTATTCAAGTGGTCGGCGACAAGAGGTAAACCGTGGATGGTACAAAGGGGGAAGATTTAAATAGCAATGCAGAAGCAGTCAGGAAATTACAAGGACACCAGGGGATAAACAAGAATTGCCACCTTCAGATGAACAAAAATAGATGTATTGAAATGCAAGACACAATAAGTAGAGAATAGTACTGCACCAAAATATCGAAAGAGTAGAACAATATCTACAATATTGCAAAGCTCGGCGATAGGGACAATTTGGATTTCATCTGAATAACATTTACAATTGTATTGATTAAACAGATGTTTCCCAACCAACTGTACAATGACAAATAAGAGAGATCAGGGAAGATAGCAAATACAATAAATAGGAGAATAAATTAAAGATCAGCATTTTTAAATTACAATATCCAGGTATACTATAGGAATTGACCTGACTAGAAGTAGTGCACAGTATTATTATTAAGTTCCAGAAAACACTGGATGTAACACCGATGCCTTTAGCCCAACAGGAGAAATATAAACAAGTTCAAGGGCAAGGCTATTAAGCAGTGGATGAGTGTAAACTAATTTGAAGTACCAGAAATTTTCATGAGTATTGATGCACCGAAAGTTCATAGTCACAGAAGTTAAAACAGTGTTCCCCCAAAAAAGGAATTAGACATCGTGCTGCTCACTTATAAATACATAAATGAGTACAACCACTCATGAACATAGAGATGCAAAGTTCAGAATACCTCATGGTCGAATAATAAGTCACGTTCAGGTGTGAAAATGTACATCGATATAACACAAGGATGTTGCCCCCTCTCCAAGAGCCGAAGAATGCCTCACCGTAGCAGGCAAGGAGTGCAGTTTATATGGGGCCAGTTGGAGAGGGGAGGTACAGGGGAAAGCATGACACACGCCGAGAACGTCCGTGAGGAGTGTATAGTTGATGGCTTGATGACGTTATCCAGGTTTCAGGTGGGTAATCAGCTGACAGTAATCCTGTAGCTGTAGCAGTATACGGGTGCGAAACATCGGAAAATGATGAATGTAGCGAAGGTGAGTCCACAACATTACACTGTGACTATGTAAAAGGATAACGACAGTTGTATGAAACTAATGGTTGCTACAGCTATGTACACGATATCAACATTCCTGTAAAACCTATATTTATGCTCACGATAGAAATAGAGGTCCTTTGGCTTTGATTATGACGTTGACAGTTGTGTAAAACTGCAGGTCCTATGAATGTGATCATTATATCAAAACCCATCTAAAAGTAGTTGCTTTGTCCATCAAGAGATGACGTAATCAACAATAGCAATTGTTCCGGGTTTTTCTGTGGAGCAGAAAGAGGTGAAAGAAGGTGCTGGTATTGAATGGGTGTAACTAAGATATCAAAAATGAATTTAAAGCTTTAAATAAGGTTATATTTCTTTAGAATCTCAAACTTAACAAACAATATTTTCAGGTGCTGGTAATCAGGTACAAAATAGCAATGGAGATAAAAAAAATGTGGAAAACCCAACAATAGGTAATTTACAAGTTTTGAGCTTCAGGCTCCAAATTTACAAGTTTCGCAAATGTTTCGTTAGTCAGATAAGGACAGATATCTCCCAGTACACAGTGCTCACGAGCACTTGGCTCCAACAGTAACAATTTACGGCCCTCCAAAGGCGCCCCTCAATATTACAGTTGACTTAGAAAAGAGCTTACATAGTCTCCAACATTAACGAATTTCGTACAGCCCACTTAAGGTGGCATTACACAAAACCTTACAATCTCTACTGGCCCTTCATGGAAAAAGAATAGGTTAAATTAATGGCCCAAACACACACTGAATGAAGGCGTACACTTGCGCTCCGAGATAATGAAGTATAAAATCCTAATGGCTAATCCCAAACTACTGAAGTGACTCGAATGAAGGTTAATTTAATGCATTATAGGAAAGAAAAACAGTTACAAAGTCGTAGTCACCTCAAACCAAGTTGAAGGGGAACTTGAGAGGGTAACACACTCTTTATCCCCGATTTACAGTTTTAAGAGTTTATGAAATTTTACATTAGCCGAAAGAAGGTTTACATTTTAGAAAACAGGAAGTTACATAATTAGAAATTTGAACCTTCCCCTCGTGTAAGTCTGTGGAGGTAGCTACAGAAAAATAAGACTGATGGTCATTACCTTGGCTGATGGACAATTTAAACACACACACTCTCAGAAATACGGTGATCCAAAAACAAGGTAGCCTGCAATGGCGCAGCTTATATACACAAGGGGACGGTTCTAGAGGGTTCTGGACAAATCTGGACACACCCTCTCAATTTTATTGGCAGAATCAAAACATTGCACCCAAAAACCAACAACAAGCCTATGATATGCTGAAAAATGATTACAGAAAATTCCTTATTGGCTAGATTCAAAAACTGGCGGAATGAGAAGGAAGTGTTGCAAACCTTGAAATATAAAAAAAATCACCTGAAAGTTATTTTACTTGAGAAAACCTATAAACACAAAATTTCTATTAATAACAATTTATTCCACTTTGCACCAGAGTGCGTGACCTCAGTTTTGTAGAGACATCTGTGGAGAAAAGTTCTAACTTCTTGAAGTAAACAAACACAAAGCAAATTAATGCAGTCAGTTTTGGCAACTTCACCATAACACCGTTACTCAATACTTCAATGGTAACATCTTCAGGTCAATGTCCCAACTTCATGCCGTAGGTGTTTAACGTTTTGTTAGAGAGATAGCGTTTCTTAAGGCGCTTCTTTTAAATGAGCGGAGTTGAGGTGTACCTCCCGGTGCAGTAATGATATATTTTTTTGTTCTTTAGTTTCAGGAGGTCAGAGGGCGCAGTTTACAACTCCAGTATCTTTTAAATACATCATTTGCTGTGTGAAATGGACCTGGAATTACGGATCAAAGAGGAGCCAGACTGGCTTGAAGAAACAGGAAATATTTTACTCGTGAGTATCATTGCAGGTAACTTTATAAACCAAACCAAACCCCATGGCACTACAGCACTTGAAGGGCCTTGACCTACCAAGCGACCGCTGCTCAGCCTGGAGGCCTGCAGATTGTGAGGTGTCATGTGGTCAGCACGACTAATCCTCTCGGCCATTATTCTTGGCTTTCGAGACCGGGCCCACTATCTCACCATCAGATAGCTCCTCAATTCTAATCACGTAGGCTGAGTGGACCTCTACCTAGCCCTCAGGTCCAGGTAAAAATCCCTGACCTGGCCGGGAATCGAACTGGGGGCCTCCAGGTAAGAGGCAGGCACGCTACCCCTACACCACGCGGCCAGCAGGTAACTTTATAATGATTCGAATTTAAACCTTAGTAGGTCACGTTTGGCTGGTTTCTGTCAGTATTTCACATCTGAAACCAAACATCCCAATGGTGGTCAAGTTTAAGTGAAAGGTTTTGAAAGAAAAGTGAGTTTTTAAACATCTTTGTTTGCTCTGTCTGTTACTACACTCTGCACAGTCTTTTGTTATCTTCTGAGCTTATTACTTGAAGTTCAGTGGCTTGTCGTCTCAAGAGAAAAACTGTCAGCCTGCATAGGTCAGATATTAGATGGCTGATCTGATCACATTTTGACACGTCTGCTCCTAATCGGTCCAGATGCTGAAATATACCGGCACTTATCGCTAGTTTTACTGGCATGTAAATGAACTCCTACACGACAACATTCTGGGACCTAGGACCTTAAAAGTTGCTACTGGGGCATTTAAAGAATAACAGTGATTCAACAGGAAGAACTATCCAAAAGACTATAAACTGTTGGTTTGTAATGTGATATTACCCAATAGTTGCTAAAAGAACAAATTCTGCCATTTACACACACTATTCTTAGAATAAGTGTATGTGAGTTTCAATGTATATGCACTGCAGGAGATAATGATGCCACAAATATTTAAAATACTGTCACGCTCCTGTTCGACAATTCTTGGTTTGATATTTGTTATAACATTATTGTTGCAATTTCCATTATAAGAGGTACATTACAACAATTCAATCACTCACCACTTATCTGCATTGAGTGCTGTCAGACATGGCAGATTTCTTATCAGTTGTTACCTTGTCTTTTCATAGATGATTTATAAGAAGTTAGAAATTTCTTGAACACCTGCCTTCGTAATCCATACATTCTTTTCCTATTAATGGATCATCATCATCATCATCATCATCATCATCATCATCATTTCCCTTTATCCAGCTGTGGCCATTTGGCGCAAATATGGTTCCTCTCCACTTTCTTCGGTCTTTCCACCACACCTCCTCCAACACGGTGTCCCAGTCCAAGTTTCTTTCTATAATGCTACGTTGGATGGTATCCTTCCATCTCAATTGTGGTCGTCCACGGCCTCTCCTTCCTTGGATTTGCATTTCCATCACCTTTTTTTGGCATTCTTTCGTCGCTCATTCGCTTTATGTGCCCAAACCATCTTAGTCGGCTCTTCTCTATTCTATCATTCATTTTTTCCACTCCAATTTATTCCCGGATTTTCTCATTCCTTATTTTATCTCTTCTACTCTTCTGTATCATACTCCTCAAGAACTTCATTTCGGCTGCCTGTATTCGACACTCATCCTTCTTTGTCATTGTCCTAGTTTCTGCTCCGTAAGTTGTTATGTGTACATAATACATCTTGTACATAGTATCCTTTGCTTCCATTGGCACATCTTTGTCCCATAACATGTTTCTTACACTGCGATAGAAACAACTTGCAGCTTGAATCCTTTTACTAATCTCAGCATCCAGTCGAGCATTCTCCATTAATTCACTCCCCAGGTATTTAAACATTTCCACTACTTCCAGGGGCTTGTCTGCAAGTCTAATCTGACCTTTCCCATCTTTCTCCCCTCTAGTCATAACAAGAGTTTTACTCTTTTCTACACTTATTTTCAATCCACATTCTTCGATCTTCCCATTCACCACATTCAACTGTTCTTGAACCTTCCTGTCATCTTCTCCCCAAATCACAATATCATCTGCAAATAACATCATGTTCATTTCTCTTCCTCCATATGCTGCTTTTGCTGTTCTCATGATGTCATCCATTACTATTGTAAACAGGATTGGTGATAGAACACTCCCCTGTCTCAGCCCACTAGTTATTTTGAACCAACTTGTCCTGCCAACTTGTGTTTGCACGCAACTACAACATTCCTTATAAAATGCCATGATCATTTTTATTAATCCCTGTCCAATTCCTTTTTGCACCAGACTGTCCCAAACTTTCGTCCTGGGGACACTATCATATGCCTTTCAATGTCAGTGAATGTCATCACCATATCATTCCCGTACTCCCAATGCTTTTCCATCAGGTGTCTCATAATGAAAATGGGTTCTACTGTTGACGTTCCACTTCTGAAACCAAACTGATTTTCCTGTATCTGATTCTCAACCCTCAACCTTATTCTACTTTCCAGTATCCTTTACATTATCTTAGCAACATGGGATATTAGAGTATTTCCCCTGTAGTTCCTCAAAACTTTCTTATCACCTTTCTTGAAAATTGGGATGATTATTCCTTTTTGCCAATCCTCAGGGACCTCCTTATTCTCCCAGACATTCCTGAGAACCCAATATATCCACTGCAGGCCTACAGCTCCAGCTGCCTTTATCATCTCCACTGAAATTTCATCTATTCCAGCAGTTTTTCCATTCTTCATCTTTCTTCCTGCCATTTCAATTTCATTCATTGTAATTTCTTTATCCATTTCTTCATCAACTAATTGCCTTTCCTGGTCGTCCATTGAATGACTGTCATCCGTTCTTATGTTCAGCAGCTTCTGAAAATACTCTCTCCATCTATTTCTTATTTCTTCCGGCTTTGTTAAAATTATGCCACTTTCATCCTTCACAAATCTGGTATTTACTTGATCTCTCTTTTTGTTTCTTAAGATACCATACAGTAATTTCTTGCTGCCCTGCATATCATCTCTCAATTTCTGTGTGAATAAGGCCCAGCTTTTCCTCTTTTCTTCCTCCACTACTTTCTTAGCCAAATTCTTTGCCTCCACATATTTTCTTCTACTTTCTTCAGTCTTAGATGTTTTCCATGCTTTCCATGCCATTTTCTTTTCCTTCACTTTAATCATTACCCTATCATTCCACCAGTGTGTTTCTTTGTCTTTCACCTTTCCTGATGTTCTACCACACACCTTTTCTGCATGGATATTTGTCTTAATTTCTCATCATCAATTCCTGATTTTTCTTTATAGTTTGATCCTTCCTATTAATAAAGAACTACATTCAATCTTATTTGCCAGTTAAAAATTGATGCCATCCATTCACTGACAGCATGGAACATACTGCTTAGTATAGAACTTATCTCCTTACTCAGAAGTTTTTCCAGCCTAAGATTGCAACATTTTGTAACTATTTTTTTGGAGAAATCACCCAGAACAAGTCATGCTCCTTTCCTTTGTCTATCAAGTACACCTAGTACACAGCAGAACCATATTTTAATTGCGGCTTTACCAGTGACTTAAATGCTCCCTTGTGTGCATCCTTACTATAACTCTTAAAGACTCATAACCACATGACAAGATCTGTAACTTTTATTTACATATCTGTGTGGTTAACACAATGAAGACCTTTTCTTATATTAACACCAAGGTGTTTCCATTAGACTCTAATGGGCTCAGTGGCTTAGATGGTTGAGGTGCTGGCCTTCTGACCCAGCTTTGCAGGTTTGATCCTGGTTCAGTCCGGTGGTATAAGAAAGTTCTCAAATATATCAGCTTTGTGTCGTAGACTTACTGGCACGTGAAAGAATTTCTGTGGGACTAAGTTTCACCATCTCAGAAAACCATAAAAGTATTTAGTAGGACTTAAAGCCAATAATGTTGTTGTTATTATTATTATTATTATTATTATTATTATTATTATTATTATTATTATTATTATTATTATTATTACTATTATTATTATTATTATTACATTAGAGATGGTTCATGTTTGTGGGTTACTGTAGTCACGTCCTAGTTTGTGAACCATGGGCAACGGCTGAGTGGCCTAGTAAGTGGTCCTGAGAGTCGGGATACCAGTTGCTATGGAATGGGAGTGGGCATCTCGGACATATTCTGAGTCGTGGTCCTCCTCGTGCTCAGGCGGCTAGGACTATACAATTCACCGGTGGTCCATAAACTGTTAGAGGAGAGATCCTCACTTGGACTATGTGCAAGTAGGGCAGCATCCTGCTTCATTAATTTACCGAGCTCAGAACACTTTAAGCAAGCCTCGGACCTATGGGAGTAATGGAATCCCACTCCCATTTGACAGGCGAGGGACTCCTTGGAAACAATTTGGCGAACAAAATGGAATTCGATGGGGAGCTATCAATATTAATGGGGCTTATGTAAGAAAGAAGGTAGAACTGGCTGAGTCAGCCAAGAGGATGCATCTGGATGTGCTACGAGTAAGTGATATTCGGGTAAGGGGAGATAATGAGGAAGAAATAGGAGATTATAAAGTGTACTTGATGGGTGTTAGAAAGGGAAGGGCAGAGTCTGGGGTAGGGCTCTTTATCAGGAATACCATTGCACGCAACATTGTTTCTGTTAGGCACGTAAATGAGCGAATGATATGGGTAGATTTGTCAGTTGGAGGAATTAGGACAAGAATTGTGTCCGTGTATTCACCATGTGAGGGTGCAGATGAGGATGAAGTTGACAAGTTTTATGAAGCATTGAGTGACATCGTGGTCAGGGTCAACAGCAAGGATAGAATAGTGCTAATGGGCGATTTCAATGCGAGAGTTGGGAATAGAACTGAAGGATACAAAAGGGTGATTGGTAAATGTGGGGAAGATATGGAAGCTAATGGGAATGGGAAGCGTTTGCTGGACTTCTGTGCTAGTATGGGTTTAGCTGTTACGAATACATTCTTCAAGCATAAGGCTATTCACCGCTACACATGGGAGGCTAGGGGTACCAGATCCATAATCGACTATATCTTAACCGACTTTGAATTCAGGAAATCTGTTAGGAATGTACGAGTTTTTCACGGATTTTTCGATGATACAGACCACTATCTGATCTGTAGTGAACTAAGTATCTCTAGGCCTAGGGAAGAGAAAGTGAAATCCGTCTGCAAACGAATAAGGGTAGAAAATCTCCAGGACCAGGAAATTAGACAGAAGTACATAGATATGATTAGTGAGAAGTTTCGAACAGTAGACAGTAAGCAGGTTCAGGATATAGAAAGTGAATGGGTGGCATACAGGGATGCTGTAGTAGAAACAGCAAGGGAATGCCTAGGAACAACTGTGTGTAAAGATGGGAAAAGGCAAACATCTTGGTGGAATGATGAAGTGAGGGGAGCCTGTAAACGTAAAAAGAAGGCCTATCAGAAATGGCTCCAAACAAGGGCCGAGGCAGACAGGGATTTGTACGTAGATGAAAGAAACAGAGCGAAACAAATAGTTGTTGAATCCAAAAAGAAGTCATGGGAAGATTTTGGTAATAACCTGGAAATGCTAGGTCAAGCAGCAGGAAAACCTTTCTGGTCAGTAATAAAGAATCTTAGGAAGGGAGGGAGAAAGGAAATGAACAGTGTTTTGAGTAATTCAGGTGAACTCATAATAGATCCCAGGAAATCACTGGAGAGGTGGAGGGAATATTTTGAACATCTTCTCAATGTAAAAGAAAATCATCATGGTGGTGTTGCAAACAGCCAAGCACATGGGGACGAGGAAAATGATGTTGGTGAAATTATGCTTGAGGAAGTGGAAAGGATAGTAAATAAACTCCATTGTCATAAGGCGGCAGGAATAGATGAAATTAGACCTGAAATTGTGAAATATAGTGGGAAGGCAGGGATGAAATGGCTTCATAGAGTAGTAAAATTGGCGTGGAGTGTTGGTAAGGTACCTTCAGATTGGACAAAAGCAGTAATTGCACCTATCTATAAGCAAGGGAACAGGAAGGATTGCAACAACTATCAAGGTATCTCATTGATTAGTATACCAGGCACAGTATTCACTGGCATCCTGGAAGGGAGGGTGCGATCATTCGTTGAGAGGAAGTTGGTATGAAAACCAGTGTGGTTTCAGACCACAGAGAGGCTGTCAGGATCAGATTTTCAGTATGCACCAGGTAATTGAAAAATGCTACGAGAGGAATAGGCAGTTGTGTTTATGTTTCATAGATCTAGAGAAAGCATATGACAGGGTACCGAAGGAAAAGATGTTCGCCATACTGGGGGACTATGGAATTAAAGGTAGATTATTAAAATCAATCAAAGGCATTTATGTTGACAATTGGGCTTCAGTGAGAATTGATGGTAGAATGAGTTCTTGGTTCAGGGTACTTACAGGGGTTAGACAAGGCTGCAATCTTTCACCTTTGCTGTTCGTAGTTTACATGGATCATCTGCTGAAAGATATAAAATGGCAGGGAGGGATTCAGTTAGGTGGAAGCAGTTTGGCCTATGCTGACGACTTGGTCTTAATGGCAGACTGTGCCGAAAGCCTGCAGTCTGATATCTTGGAGCTTGAAAATAGGTGCAATGTGTATGGTATGAAAATTAGCCTCTCGAAGACTAAATTGATGTCAGTAGGTAAGAAATTCAACAGAATCAAATGTCAGATTGGTGATACAAAGCTAGAACAGGTCGATAATTTCAAGTATTTAGGTTGTTTGTTCTCCCAGGATGGAAAAATAGTAAGTGAGATTGAATCAAGGTGTAGTAAAGCTAATGCAGTGAGCTCGCAGTTGCGATCAGCAGTATTCTGTAAGAAGGAAGTCAGCTCCCAGATGAAACTATCTTTACATCGGTCTGTTTTCAGACCAACTTTGCTTTACGAGAGCGAAAGCTGGGTGGACTCAGGATATCTTATTCATAAGTTAGAAGTAACAGACATGAAAGTAGCAAGAATGATTGCTGGTACAAACAGGTGGGAACATTGGCAGGATGGTACTCGGAATGAATAGATAAAGGCTAATTTAGGATGAACTCGATGGATGAAGCTGTACGCGTAAACCGGCTTCGGTGGTGGGGTCATGTGAGGCGAATGAAGGAGGATAGGTTACCTAGGAGAATAATGGACTCTGTTATGGAGGGTAAGAGATGTAGGACCAAGATGACGATGGTTAGACTCGGTTTCTAATGATTTAAAGATAAGAGGTATAGAACTAAATGAGGCCACAACACTAGTTGCAAATCGAGGATTGTGATGATGTTTAGTAAATTCTCAGAGGCTTGCAGACTGAACGCTGAAAGGCATAACAGTCTATAATGATAATGTATGTATCTATGTAATGTTATTACATTAGACTCCATGATGTTCTTTCACTCCTTCAACACAATAATTAACACTGCAAGGACTTTTACTCTTTGCAAACCGTCAACCTGTCATTTAACCCCCTTTTTCCACCATACTGTTATCCAATGTCCATATAACGATTTTTTGGTGGTTCTTTTTGCAGTTGCTTACAATCCTGTAACTTACTAATTACATAACATAGTGTAACATCATTTGCAAAATGTTTTACCTTTTACCAAAGTTCTTTGCTCCCTGTACGGTATGAGAAAATATAATGGTCTGATGATACTGCTTTGGGGAACAACCCCTCTCTTAATCATTACATGGTCCAGTTCCTTGGCTGATTGGTTTGGAAAACTTAACTTTAAATGACTTGGGGACTGGGTATTTGTATGTCTCCATAATTAATGAATCGCACACACCACATACAACATTATCCTCCACTACATGCAGTCCCAATGCACAACAGATACCATACTATAAATAAAATAAATCATTACGTGGTCAGATAATGTTTCATCTAAACTAAATCACTGAGTTCGGTGTCAGACATTTACAAATATCACAATTAATGATATTTAGTGCCAATATCGAAGCTGAAATCTTGTAACATACTACTCCTTTTGTTCATGAACTTGCAGAGTTATTAAAAATGATTCACTACATTTTGGAAATCTGTCGCTGGTAAAGTATTTCCTGTAATATAATGCTTGGTACACTGTAAGAAACATAAAGGTGTTCAGTGGGTCTTGTTTCTGTCACACTATGTACATGTAGGTGGTAGTCTAGTTCAACTCATACACATTGCATCTCACCATCGATGGACATAAGAACAGCATTGGTGCCATCCTGGAGGTCAATTCTTGTTGGTGGAAATTTAAGGTAATTGCTGATTTTGGAACATCACCCATTTTTCCCTCTCGCTCGCTCTCTCCTCCTTTCAGTGTTTTGACCCAGCCCGCTGATGGCTTTATATGTCTGGCAATATAAAGAATACATAGTGATCTAACTGCCCGTATTAACTTTCTTAATGAATGTATATTAAAATATGGTCAAATACCTCATATCTTAGATTTATTTTGTATGGTACAGATGTGTGAGACCTCACGTAGGCATAATATAAGTAATGTCATTTGTAATTGGGAGATAGTTGGTTTGAACCCCACTGTCGGAAGCCCTGAAGATGGTTTTCCGTGGTTTCCCATTTTCACACCAGGCAAATGCTGAGGCTGTACCTTAATTAAGGCCACGGCCGCTTCCTTCCCATTCCTAGGCCTTTCCTATCCCATCGTCGCCATAAGACCTATCTGTGTTGGTGCAACGTAAAGCATATAACAAAAAAAAAAGATGAAGTCTGCGGATTGCCTTCTTACTCCCCACGGGTCAGGGATCTATGCATTTCTCGCCCTCTCTTTGCTGTATTGTATGCTAGTATAACATCCTCCTTTATTAATCAATCCTTTCTGAAGGATATGAAATTCAAGCAGTTCTGGGAATAGATTATTTATCTGTTTACACTTGCGCTGATGGCCGTAATGTATCTTCTGTTAACCAAGTCAAATAAAACTGGGTTCTCAACATAGTTGCCAGTTTGTCTGTACCTATAATTTTTGGCACCAACTTCATGCACTCAACTGGCTTATCGATTGATTTCATATCTCACACCTTCGCCTTCCATTTTTGCTTGGAGGAAGACTTTCCCTTTGAGACACCCACTGGAAACAAATTTGTCTCTTCTGTGTCCAATAATGATTTGCTATTACCCTTATGTGACATCTCCGAGGAGCAACTTTCTGCTTTTATCAGTCTTCTAAAGAAATTTCCTGATGTACTGACTTCTGACTTTTGTTGTGCAAAGAATTTCACATATTGGATTGAAGTAAGGATGATACCTCAGTTATTTAGTAGATATTTATTGTAATAATTAATTTCAATGAGCCAAAGACTGATACAGAGGAATTGTACAATGCAAAATATATTCAGTAGTGGATCTACAAATTCTGATAACAGAACATATATATTGAAAAGTAATGTTTTCTCTGCATTATCAATAGAATTATGGTTTCCTATTCTGTTTATATTTCTCCTGTTGAGCTCAAGGCATCGGTGTTACATCCGGTGTTTTCTGGAATTTAAAATTAATACTGTGCACTACTTCTAGTCAGGTCAATTCCTATAGTATACCCGGATATTGAAATTTAAAAATGCAGATCTTTAATTTATTATCTTATTTGTTGTCTTTCCTATCTTTCCTATCTTCCCTGGTTTGGAAACATCTGTTCCGTTTAATCAGTACAATTGTAAATGCTATTCAGATGAAATCCAAACCTGGATTACTGTTTAAAGATGAATCTATCTAAGATATCTTGTCCTGTTATTCCACTCAGCCTCAAAGTATTATTATTATTATTATTATTATTATTATTATTATTATTATTATTATTATTATTATTATTATTATTATTATTTTAATGATCTCTCGAATGTCCTTCCTGGAATCTGTTTGTGTGTTCCAGTATCTATAGATATATATACATTGCTCCCTAAAATTCATATGGCTGCCAATTATGTTAGCCATCATGTTATCCTTAGCTGATTTTTTTCCCTGAATTCAATTTCCTAGCCATTACCTTCAATCTCTCATTACTCCCGCAACCATTCCTAACTCTTATTTCTTTCTAATCTGCACCCTTTATTTTCCTGTTATAATGAAATGGGTCTTCACTATTCCTTACCACATTTAAAGGTACATGTCTATTTGCACACTCTTCAACAATTGCTTTAAATCTGTCCCATAGGCTGTTTACATTTTAATAATAATAGATTTATTGCAGCTAATAACCCATAATCCTAAAAACTAAACAGTTGTAGCGAAAATGAAAAGGTTATTCACAACGTAAGTCCTTGAGAGAACCCTGTCTCCTGTTACACCGCTCAGCATGATATCATTCACATTTCTGTCCACATAATTCAAAGATGAACACTGATGCTGGCTCATGGAAAGTGGAATACATGCACTGAAAATCGAGTTACTATATATCATATATCATAGTCAGGTGCTTTCCAGTCTTAAAATGTCATGACTTCAGTTGCGTAGAAGTCAGACCATATTTCTTTCTTCTTAGCTTGTAGTTCTGTTGGCAGGTCTTGGTAGGTGGCTGTGGATGGTAGGTGCATATGTAGTCTTATGTTGTCAATATAAAAGGATTCCCTGGCTAATTCATATAGTCTGGATGGGGTGTCTTGTGACAAACACAAAATCATCTTCAGAAAAGTTACCTTTGTGTTTTCTCAAATTTCTTTAAGGTTGTTCTTAGTGAGATAGGGCTAAAGAACTTGTATCGTATGAGTAGCAATGGGACTTACATTACTAAAGAAGATCTTCGTAGCCGTGTCAATTGATAGTCTTTGAAGCAGTTTGATGTTGCTTATTGCTGTTACTGCTGCTGTTGCCCTCTTGATTACATGTTTCATGAAGGAGCGTTTGGAGGTCTGCAAGGTTACGCCAAGATAGTTGAAATCATTAACAATTGTAGTAATCTTGTTCATAGGACAGTTGATCCATGACGGCAACACTGCCACCCTTTCAGGATATCATGTGAACCGTTTTGTCCATCTTTAACTAGAATTTATTGTTTATCTTTTTTTGGCCAGGATACCAATAGATCCCAGCATTTTTGTATGTCTTCAAAATTGGAAAAGCCAAGGGCCATATCATCTGCATGGGTATGTAGAGAGATTTGCCCTTGAAATCCCTTCAGTATTTCCATAACTTCTGCAGTGATTAGGTTTTAAATAAGAGTAGCTAATCAGGTCACCCTGTAGAACACCCCTCATCTGGATGCTAGCGTGAGGATTGAAGATTGTCTCTTACAGTTTATCAATAGGAATCTGATGATCCAGCAGATCGAAAGTCTTTTTGTAGTCTATAAATATATGCTATTTACCTCTGATATGTCTCAGAGCTTTTCTGACGTCTTCCAGTAACTTCTGAATCATGTGTAAAGTTGATCTGAATTTCATGACCCTGTATCGTTGGTCAGGGATGAGTTTGGTAGTTAGCGAGGTGAGCCTATCCGTTGGAACTTTGCAAAAGACTTTGAAGATTGCATTTTATAAAGCAATACCTCTATACAAATGAGGAGAGTCCGGGTTTCCTTTACTTGTATATAGTATCCTCAGTAAGGAGGTTTTCCAGCTGGATGGTATTTAGTTCATCTCTAAACACTTGTTGAAGAGTCCAGTCCATATTTTTTCCAGAAAAGGAAAGGCGCTTTTCAGGTGTTCATTATAGATATTGTCTGGGCCAGCAGCTTTCTGGTTTTTTGGTCCCAATATTGTTGTTCTCATCTCATCCTCCATAATGGTAGGAAAACTGCAGTTTTCTCTTGGGTTTGTTATTTTCTGTGCAGTTCCATCTGTGAGAATATGTCAGAAGTGGTTTATCCATGTATGCATGTCAGAGGATTGACAGAATTTAGGGGATCTTGGCTTCATTGCATCAAAGGGTTTTTATTGGTGGCTTCTACAATTTCTTTTCCTTCCTCTTCCGTCCAGACAGCCCTTTTTTTGTTTTAGGAGTGTCTTGTATTCTCATCTTAAGACATTATAATCTTGTAGATGCTTGTGAATCCTAGACGATTTTTCTGTATGAAGTAGTATAAGAACCTTTTCTCGTAGCTGGGGTGGTGTCGAACCATTGTTCCGATCTTCTTGTCTTCAGATGGGAAATTATTTGTGCATTTTTAATGGTTTGTTAATGCTTTAACACAGCTGATTAATCTTCCCTTGTTGGATCACTCCTATTACTTCATTGGAAGCTAAAGCGAAATCTTCAAGACTACTGATGTTTATACTTCCTTTTATCAATATTTTTTTCCTACCGTTTCGCTTGGAGGTGGAGTGTATGTATCTTTCTTCACAGTTAATGGACGGTGTTTTCTTGAGGAAGCCATGTGTGAGTAGTTGAGTATCTTTATATATATATTGCCTTAATGGCTGTACTTACAAATATCAGATTTATCATAGTCATACCATTGTTGTGAGGCTGGGATCATTTAAAAGTTTAAATCTTTCTCCCTCCAGGTATTCAGTAACTGTGTTGTATATTGTGCATCTTCTCTATCGATGTGGCAATTTAAATCTCCTGGCAGGATGGTATCTGTTTGAGATTGTATGACACTGAACACTATTTACATTTTTATTTACCATTTTCAGTTGATAGTACTTGCTTTTCAAAAATTTCCCCATTCCCCTCTTATCAGCCATATCGTATTGCCTAATAGTCCTACTTTACAACATTCCTTTCTAACAGATTTATTTTGAACTCTTACAGAGACAGCTTCATTATCACTTATACCATCTATAACTTCATCTGATTTAATCAGCACCACATCTAGAATATTTTTCTTTCTAGTTGGTTCCATCACTTTCTCATTCAGCTGTCCTTACCATAATAACTTATTCACCATTTGTTGGTCATGCTTTCTGTCATTCGCTTTCCTTCCCAGGTAACATTTGGCAAGTTCAGATCACCCATTACAATAACATTCCTTTCTGTGTCCTTCCCCACATAGCTGATTATATTATCAAATAATTCTGCATCATTGTCATTGCCAGCCTTGCCAGGTCTGTACACCCCATAAATATCAAATTGCCTGTTGTCTTGAGAAATAAGTCTTTCACTTAGAATTTCATGTTCCCCATCCTTAATTTTTTCATAGCTTACAAATTCTTCTTTCACCAGTATAAATACTCCCCCTCATATCATTTCTAACCTGTCTCTACGATAAACACTCCAAATCCATTAGAAAATGTCCGCATCCATAATATTACTTCTCAGCTATGATTCAGTTTCTGTTACAATATCTGATAAATATTTACCTGTCAAATTTCTTTATTCTATTCCTTTCTTTACAATACTTCTACAGTTTAAGACTAACAATTTTATCTCATGTTTACTCAACTTTATGCTTCCTATACTGTCATCACCGTTGCCTGGTCCATCCCACCTCCCTGAATGTACCTTCCTATAATTCTTCTAGACAAACCTCCTCAATTATATGTACCATTGCAGTACAAGCGAAGGCCATCTGTGCTTAGATTCCTATCTCCTGCCCACTCATTAGGTTGTACAAATTTAACTCCATTTTTTCCACATACCCTCTCCATAGTCTCATTTAAATCTTCTTCCAAGACCACCATGTGAGTATGTGGGGAAGAACAAACAATGGATCACCTTCTTGCTTTTAGATTTTGTCCAGCTAAGTGTACGATGAAGGACTTAAGGAGGGCAACACCTGAATTATATGATGTGTTATATTCTGGTCACACAGTAATAGAATTTTTATAACCTATAATTAGCAGTTATGATTGTACTTATTACCTTAATTCTGTACTTTTAGGGTTGATTTAGCTACTGGCATGGTTAAATAAACTTGTAAGTGATCTCTATTTCATTGTACTTGGAATGCTTGCAACAACTGATGCAGCTTCAGATCTGAGTATGTACTCCATCTCTGACTTTATGCATGGATAACAGGTTTCCTGATGTGGAAAGCTATTATATGCTCTCATACAATACACTGGTCATTAAATGTATTATTGAATTCCTTCACACCACCTTGTTTGTCTTTGAAACTTTTATCCCCAGTGATCAAATTACTGGGGAGGTATTAAAGACAATGGGGTGGTACATAGTGCCTTATTTAAAATTTCTCTTTGACTATGTCATAAATAATAGTGTAATACCAAAGGAATGGAAGGAATCTATAATAATACCAATTTATAAAGGAAAGGGTGATAAAAGGAAACCAGAGAACTACAGACCAATCAGCCTGACCAGTATAGTTTGTAAAATACTGGAGAGTTTAATATCGAAGTAATCAGAGGGATATGTGATGATAAAAATTGGTTCATGAGGAGCCAGTATGGATTTAGAAAGAAATTTTCTTGTGAGGCACAACTGGTGGCATTTCAGCAGGACATATCAGATCAGTTGGATTCAGGAGGTCAGTTAGATTGCATAGCCATAGATCTTTCCAAAGCCTTTGATAGAGTGGAACATGGAATATTTTTTATAAAAGAAATTGGAGGGAATAGGATTGGACGTAAGGGTTACACGTTGGATAAAAACATTTCTAAATTCAAGGGTTCAGAAAGTCAAAGTAGGAAATAATGTATCTCAGGAAGAGAAAGTTTGGAAGGGAATTGCACAGGGTAGTATAATCGGTCCGTTACTTTTCTTAATATACGCAAATGATTTAGGGAACAATATAACATCAAAAATAAGATTGTATGCAGATGACATAATTGCTTATAGGGAAATAAACATCATTGAGGATTGTTCAGAATTACAAAGGGACCTTGAAAAAATCCAACAATGGGTTGAAGAAAATAATATGAAGGTTAATGGAGGCAAATCAACTGTTACAACTTTTACAAACAGGAGCTTTAAAACTGAATTTGAATATACTTTGGATGAGGTAGTTATCCCAAAAGATGGCAAGTGCAAATACTTAGGTGTGAGATTTGAAAGTAATTTGCACTGGAAGGGTCATGTGGATGACATTGTTGGGAAAGCATACAGATCGTTACATGTCATAATGAGGCTACTTAAAGGATGCAACAAAGAATTAAAAGAAAAAAGTTACTTGAGTATGGTTTGTCCATTATTGGAATATGCAAACAGTGTTTGGGATCCTCACCAAGAATACCTAATAAAAGAAATAGATAGTGTGCAGAGGAAAGCAGCAAGATTTGTAACAGGGGATTTCAGGAGAAAAAGTAGTGTATCAGAAATGTTAAAGGAACTTGGGTGGGAAACTTTAAGTAAGAGAAGGGAGAAAACTAGACTTATAGGATTATATAGAGCCTATACAGGAGAAGCAGCATGGGGAGATATCCGTGAGAGGCTTCAGTTGGAAAATAATTCTATTGGCAGGACTGACCACAAATATAAAATTAGAAGGAATTTTAGCAGAAGCGATTGGGGTAAATTTTCATTCATTGGGAAGGGTGTGAAGGAGTGGAACAGTTTACCAGGGGTAGTGTTTGATCCTTTTCCAAAATCTGTACAGATATTCAAGAAGAGAATAAACAGCAACAGAGAAAATAAATGAAGTGTTAGAGGGCATTCGACCAGTGCAGGTTATTGTAAATTTAAAAAAATGTGTGTGAATAAATTAATTCCATCCCCTGGTCTAAGGAGTTTGGACAGCCAAAGTAGGGGACTGCCTGTAGGGGTAAAGTACAGTGGGGACTTTGAGGGTCCTGGGACCGCTACGGTAGCTGTGAAGGCCCTTCAGGAAGTCTGAAAAGTGGTGGCAAAAGGGGCTCTGGTTACGACGCAGCAAGTCGTTATGCTACTTAGGATCCAGAACGGGTTAAAAAAAAAGTAAATAAATAAATGCAATGTAAATATTAATCTTATACCAGTTGTATAGTATCATTTGAAGTAATTCCACATACTGTATATCAGTTGACTATATTTGTAAGTAGTACAGGAGATATTATAAGTAGAATTTTATAAACAATATAAATTTATTAAGAATGAGCTGTGTGTTTAATAGAAAACATTGTTAGCGTAAATTGTATAATATTGTATTATAGGAAAATTTTCTTCTCTTGTTAATTTAATATTTAGTGCTTGACAATAATGTATTTTGGTGGACCATTTGCCACCGAGGTGGACACCTCATTTGCAAATAAAGAGATTTTGATTTTTGATTTTGATTTGATTTGATTTTTATTACACTAACATAATCCTTTGAGGGCTTATAGCAGATGTCTGCATAAAATTGTTCCTGCATACATTCTTTACCCTATTTTTTCCATCTTGAATTGTGTAACTTACATTGCACTCTGTTCTCCTCAAAGACAGTTCACTGAATATACTGTGGTGATGTCTCATAACTGGTTATACTTGCATCAGTCCCGTGAGATAACTTTCCTGTTTATTCGGCCCCAGCTGGTAGAAATCATTGAATAGCTGCAGCTTCATATTGGCAACATCTTTGTAAGCATTCTTTTAGTTGGATATTACCTAAAACAATGAAAGCACATGACTTGTTAAGTAACTTACTCACTTATGGAAAAATTCTCAAAGAAAAGTAATGAAACTTCCACTGTATGTTAATTGAGGTAATATGCCATGATGTGTGACTCAGAGCAAGTAGCATGTAGGGACCTTATACGGAGGCAGCCCAGCCCAGGGAGTAGCGCCCCTGCCTACATGAGTCTCAGAGCACGCTGACCTGGTGTGTAGGATCTGGTAAGGGTCCCTGCTCAGTGTTATCAGCGAAGACCTCAAAAGAATCTACAGCGGACCAGATGGACTTCGGAACTGCAGAGATTGTGGAAGAGGCAGCCCCCGGGGAACTATTCATCAGCAGTGTTTGTTTCCCATGTAAGGGGCGGCCTGAATAATTGCTGGCAGTAGCTCTAAAATGTCTTTGAGAGTAGCGAGTTCATCATAACAATAGCCTAAAATGAATGGTGGTAATTATCGACCTTGGAAGAGGTTAGGGCACTCTGCTAAAAACAATGTTCATTTCTCGTACTGGGGGAGCTGTAATAGGTGGACAACCAGCATTTAATATTTTGAAGGAAGGCATAATAAATGTCATGACCCTGACAGGAAAATCGAGTTGATTGATTTTATGGAGCTGGAGAATACTGCAACGATGGGACTGAGTGAGTTCAAGTGGCAGGGAAGGGGCATGAAGAGGGTGAGTAGAGGGTACACCCTATACTGGAGCGGAGGAGGTGAGGCAAAGAATGGAGTAGGAGTGATTGTTAACAAAATTCTGGATGAAAATGTGAATATGCTAGACTATGTTAGTGATAGAACAATCAGAGTACAACTAAAGATGGAAGAAGGAGTAAAAGATTTCATCCAAGTTTATGTACCCCTAACTTGTAACAGTGAGGAAAGTATAGAGGAATTCTTGGAGACACTCAAGGAATTAATCACTGATGTGAAAGTAATAGTCATTTTATACCTCAATGTGCAGGTTGGAAATGACAGAATTGAGAAAGAAGTGATTGGTCCGTTTGGGTATGGAGAAAGAAACAGTGAGGGAGATAAGTTGATTGATTTTTTTTTTTATAGAAGTGGAATAATTGTGGGTAACACTTGGTTTAGGAATATCACTAGATATGGATGGCATGAAAGGAGGACAGAATGAGTTATTGATGAATTTTTGGTTGAGAAAGAAAACCATAAACTGTTATTGGATGCAATAGCACTACCAAATGGGGCATTTGATGGAGACCACAGAGTACTGGAAGCAAAATTGAAAATAGGTAAAATTGTGAGAGTAAAAGAAATAAGACAGGAGAAAATAAAAGCATGGGAATTGAAAGATGAAAGAACTGTGGACAAATTTCAGGAGGAATTAAAAGAGCACATCCCTATATCACAAAATAGAAAGTGTGAAAGAAGAATGGACCAAATTCAAAAACATGTTTGTGCAGAGATGATTTGTAACTTCAGCGAAGGTGAAGGAAAAGGAGAGACACCTTGGTGGAATGAAAAGGTGAAAGCATGGCAAGAATGGAATAGAGATAGAAAAGAAGGAAGTAAGATTAAATATCAGGAAATTAAAAGTAAGTATAAAAGAATGTTAAATGAGGAAAAGAAAAATGTTGGGAGAGATTAACACAAGAGTTGGAAAAGGATATAAATGGTGGAAGAAGGGTGTTGTATGTATTGATATAAAGTACGAGGAAAGAAAAATCTACACAAAATAAGTGGAGGAAGAAAGTGGAAATGTAATAACAGACCTAGAGGAGATAAAGAGTAGGTGGAAAGACTATTTTGATAAACTCCTGAATATGAGAAATTATGTAGAAGAGCGTGTAGAGGTAAATGAGGATGGTCCAGAAATGGAGAGTAATATTGCACTGGCAGAGGTAGAAATGGCTGTTGAACAAGTGAAAACAGGAAGAGCATCAAGGATGGATGAAATATGTCTGGAAATGATAAAGCCAGCAGGACCCATTGGTCTACATTGGTTGTATAGGCTGCTAAGGTGTATATGGAGGAAAAAGCAATTATCTTATGATTGGTGGATACGTGTAATAATACCAGTATTTAAGAAAGGTGACAGGAAGATTTGTGACAAGTATTGAGGAATTACACTGTTGTTAAGTAGCCAAAATATTGGAGAGAATAATAGAAAGGAAGATAAGAGGAAGTTTGGAATGAAATTTAGCAGTATGGATTTTGATAAGGCAGATCAACATTAGACCCTATATTTACCATGAGATTACTGATGGGAAAACAGTGTGAATATGGAAAATATCTTGTTATGGTATTCCTTGATCTAGAAAAGGTATATGATAGTGTTAATAGAGGAAAAGTATGGGAAACCCTGGAAAGAAAAGGATGTGAAAGGCAATGAAGGCAAGTAGTGAAGGCAATGTATGAAATTTGTTCTAGTCATAACCAGACTCCAGTGGGGAGAACAGATTGGTTTAGAAACCAAACTGGACTAAACAGGGAAGCGTAGTATCTCCACTTATGTTTATAATGTTTATGGGTGAAATTCTAAAAGAAACAAAGGCAAGATGTGGAGGGGAATGAAAATATTGTTATTTGTTGGTGACGTAGTGATCTCGGGAGTCAACAATAAAAAAATGCAAATCCAGCTAGAGGCTTTAAATTACAATATTGAGAAATGTAGTGTGAAAATCAGCATAGAGAAGAACAAAATAGTGGTGATGACAAAAGGAGAAAGAGAAGGAAAAAATTTGTTAGTATCAGGAGATAAAACCTTGAGTAGGTTGAATATTTCAAATTTTTGGGGAGTGAAATAATGCAAGACGTAAGGTTGGATAACAAGATCAGCAGAAGGGTACAAGTGGGAATACGTCCTATCAGAATGTAAGCAACCTGGTATGGAACAGAGAAGTTCCTATGAAATGTAAAGTTATAACATACAGGATGTACAATACCCCCCCCTTTATTACCGAGCTTGATAGCTGCAGTCGCTTAAGTGCGGCTAGTCTTAGGGAGATAGTAGGTTCGAACCCCACTGTCGGCAGCCCTGGAAATGGTTTACCGTGCTTTCCCATTTTCACACCAGGCAAATGCTGGGGCTGTACCTTAATTAAGGCCATGGCCACTTCCTTCCCACTCCTAGTCCTTTCCTGTCTCATCATCGCCGAAAGACCAATCTGTGTCAGTGCGACGTAAAGCAACTAGCAAAAAAAAAAAAAAAGAGAAAGAGTAGTGTATCAGAAATGTTTAAAGGAACTTGGGTGGGAAACTTTAAGTAAGAGAAGGGAGAAAACTAGACTTATAGGATTATATAGAGCCTATACAGGAGAAGAAGCATAGGGAGATATCTGTGAGAGGCTTCAGTTGGAAAATAATTATATCGGCAGGACTGACCACAAGTATAAAATTAGACAGAATTTTAGCAGAAGCGATTGGGGTAAATTTTCATTCATTGAGAAGGGCATGAAGGAGTGGAACAGTTTACCAGGGGTAGTGGTTGATCATTTTCCAAAATCTGTACAGATATTCAAGAAGAGAATAAACAGCAACAGAGAAAAGAAATGAAATGTTAGAGGGCATTCGACCAGTGCAGGTTAATCTAAATAAAAAATGTGTGTGAATAAATTAATTCCATCCCCTGGTCTAAGGAGTTTGGACAGCCAAAGTAGGGGACTGCCTGTAGGGGTGAAGTACAGTGGGGACTTCGAGGGCCCTGGGACCGCTACGGTAGCTGTGAAGGCCCTTCAGGAACTCTGAAAATTGGTGGCAAAAAGGGCTCTGGTTAACTGGTTAAGACGCAGCAGGTCGTTATTCTACTTAGGTTCCAAAATGGGTAAAAAATAAATAACTAAATAAATGCAATGTAAATTTTAATCTTACACCAGTTGTATACTATTATTTGAACTAATTCCACATACTGTATATGAGTTGACTATATTTGTAAGTACAGGAGATATTATAAGTAGAACTCTGTAAACAATATAAATTTATTGAGAATGAGCTGTGTGTTTAATAGAACAAATTATTAGCGTAAATAGTATAATATTGTATTCTAGGAAAATTTTCTTCTGTTTTTAATCTAAAATTTAGTGCTTGGCAATAAAGTATTTTAGTGTACCATTTGCCACTGAGGTAGACACCTCATTTGCAAATAAAGAGATTTTGATTTGATTTTATTTCAAAACTAAACATACAGATGCAGTACAAACTTACAAACAAAAGAGGCAGATTACATCATACCAACTTTTGGCACATAGACCAATTTGCCTGAGACTGGCATAGGGACATACATCCAGTATGATCTAGCAACATATTTGTCAACTGCAGGGTGCAAGTAAGTCTACTCAGATCATATAGCTTGACATTTGCAATGGCAATTAGAATATGTAGGGTTAAAGAAATCACATTACCTTGCCATGCTTCATTTCTTCAGACCATGAAATACCAAAGAAAAGTTAGATTACAAGAAATACAGCTTTAAAACTAAACTAAAATACATACATTTGCTAAATGCATCACATAGAAAGTCTCTGGAATTGAGATGTACTCATAACTATTGATATGTCATTTAAGACACTAGCATGACTATTGCAGACAATACTTCGAAAGAAAACACACAGGATTTGGAAAAGTGCACGCATCCTCCTGGAAATGTCCATGCAAAATTTGCTAATTACTCATTAGCTGACTGATCATTAGCTACTGTTAGCAACTTCTCATTGGACCCTCTTCATTAGCACCAACTCATTAGTCTATGCTCATTTGCCTCTGCTCATTTTTTCTGTGATATGAGTGGATAGATATAGTAGCAGAGACAATCCTTAGTTTTAAGGTGGTCTGAACACCGGTTATCAGTCCTCGATTGATGTAAAACTACTATAGTCTACTAGAAGTCCATAGAATTCAAACCTATAAGTGCAAGTTAATATCAGAAATTGTGAGATGGGAATGTAGGAAGGTGTTCAGGGTGCCATGTGTAATGTAGAGAGAAATAAATCTTTATGCATTTTCAGAATCTCTGTCTCTTACCCTGTGTGACCTTTCTCTCAAGAGTCTTTTACCAGTTGCCGACATTCTACAAGTACTTTGGGATCATTCCAGTATGCCATGTCTTAGCATTGTAACAGAGACTTGTAGAGAATATTGAGACCCCATGCAGACAGTTGATGTTGTATGGTATGACAGAATTTGTTTTGATTTAGTTTGTGTTCATGCCTTGGCCTCTGTAGGTAAAAACTCAATCCATTTTGATTTTTGCATCCTCCTCATCCTCTTCTTCACATCTTGAGATATTCGCACGGTGTCAGAACTTGTAGCAGGCTTAGACGATGAGATAGAATTTAAAAGGTTTTGTAGTGGTGTGTCAAGCTCTGTTTTCAAAGAGAATTTAAAACCTTCCCATTTTCTCCACCTTATCTCACACAATCCTATAAAAGACCATGAGCTCTTATCTGATCCTAGCGAGGGGGAAGTTGAATGTGATAGCAGATGGAATCTCGTGCCTCTGCTTAGTCCTCCTCCTTGCCAGGTCTTGTACTTCTCGGTAGACTAGGAACATGTATTTGTCTGGACCTGTGCACTTTTAATTGAACTAAGGCAATTGTCTAAGCAGAATTTGTTAGTGCTATTCCTCTTATAGGCTTTTATTTCAGGTACCAACAGGAAATATTGCAGAAAGCAGGACATCTGCTGCCAGCTATGTGACCGACCCAGAGCAGCTCAGAGTGTACATGGAGACCATCACCCAGAGTGTTGCCGCTAAGACCGAGCATGCTGATCCAGCCCTACCAGCTCTGATGGTGTATCACCGAGAAGGCAAGGATAGGATAGAGGAGACATGCACTATCTTTAACTACCTCAGCAAATTCACAGAGCATGGTGCTCAGGACCCAGTAGAACTCACGGAAGCAGTCCTTCCCTGGGCATTCATCATACGCCCGGAGAACCAAAGCTGGTTCAGATGCTATGAGAGGAACCTGTCCCGTGACTTCCAGGTCGTCCGACTGCCTGGTAAGGGAACCAGAGCAGAGGACAATAACAGACAGGATGCAGCTACCCAGACGCTGCGGGAAGAGAAGGTAATGTCTAATGCCAGTACGCAGACAGCCAGGAGGCAGCGGCACAAGCAGGTGAGCACAGACTCATACCCCCCAGCTGTGATGGAGCCAACAACTGCAATGACCGGTATGGATGGCAGCGTGGAGGTGGAGACAGATGCACCCTGGAGTTCTGAGACTGTCACCCAGGCCTCATGGCCTGTTACTGCCAGCTACACAGTGCAGACCGACGCCGCCAACCAGCATGAAGAAGTGGGTGCTGTAGCAGGTCACATATTGCCCTCACGGTCTCCAGGCTGGGAGGAGGGGCACTTTCAGGATGAGGTTTGTAATCATTTTTCATTACTTGCAACATCAGATTCCACTTATTGACATCAAAGGCTTTTGACATTAAAAAAATATGTGGAAAAATATAATATAAAGGAAGTAATTATTAAAAATGGAAATTGATGTAAAATGGCATATGTTCATGCGTACATATTAATCTCATAATTTCATACAGTGATAGAAAATGTTTTTAAATTTCAATTATAACCAAAATTAGTGTCAGTCACACTTGAACACTGCCTCAGATAATTTTTGCAGTGTAATACATCACATTCTGGTAATAGTACATGGTTTCTCTTTTGAATCCTTTAATCAAGCCATTTTGCCCTAAAGTATGGCTGTGACAATGTTACTTGTTTTATGCTCTATGTCAGCCTCAGTTGAGGAGCTAATGATCATGAAATGAATGATGGGTAAGGAGGTGGAAGGGATTGGCTGTAGTCTCCCGGCATTTGCCTAGAAGTGAATTTGGGAAACCACAGAAAATTCTTCTTAGGACAGCTGACAGTGGGGGTCGAACACACGCATCTCCCAAATGCAGAGCTGGCTTCATAGCTGTAGCTCATTAAAACATGCTTCCAGTCTGAACTCTTATTTTATAACATTTTTATGCAGTGAAAGTTTTTGTTGCTGACAGAACTTCATGAATTAGTAAGCAGCATATGTGAGCTTGCTGAAAACCAGGAGAATGGCTGAAATGTTCCGAATATGTCAAGGGATGTAAATCTTAACGTAAACAACACTGTAGTGAGAAGAAGGTAATACTATTCCTCACTAGCTGACATAGTGTAAAGTACCTTGGTTCAGACAACCTGAAGGAACTATTTGATGTGATTCAATGCGTACGAACTGTTCATGTGGTTTAGGAATTATGTTCATGCCTTTGTAAATATGTGTCAATATTTGTTGATCAATCAATCAATCAATACTGATCTGCATTTAGGGCAGTCGCCCAGGTGGCAGATTCCCTATCTGTTGCTTTCCTAGCCTTTTCCGAAATGATTTCAAAGAAATTGGAAATTTATTGAACATCTCCCTTGGTAAGTTATTCCAATCCCTAACTCCCCTTCCTATAAATGAATATTTGCCCCAGTTTGTCCTCTTGAATTCCAACTTTATCTTCATATTGTGATCTTTCCTACTTTTATAGACGCCATTCAAACCTATTCGTCTACTAATGTCATTCCACGCCATCTCTCCGCTGACAGCTCGGAACATACCACTTAGTTGAGCAGCTCTTCTTCTTTCTCTCAATTCTTCCTAACCCAAACATTGCAACATTTTTGTAACGCTACTCTTTTGTCGGAAATCACCCAGAACAAATCGAGCTGCTTTTCTTTGGATTTTTTCCAGTTCTTGAATCAGGTAATCCTGGTGAGGGTCCCATACACTGGAACCATACTCTAGTTGGGGTCTTACCAGAGACTTATATACACTCTCCTTTACATCCTTACTACAACCCCTAAACACCCTCATAACCATGTGCAGAGATCGGTACCCTTTATTTACAATCCCATTTATGTGATTACCCCAGTGAAGATCTTTCCTTATATTAACACCTAGATACTTACAATGATCCCCAAAAGGAACTTTCACTCCATCAACGCAGTAATTAAAACGGAGAGGACTTTTCCTATTTGTGAAACTCACAACCTGACTTTTAGCCCCGTTTATCAACATACCATTGCCTGCTGTCCATCTCACAATATTTTCGAGGTCACGTTGCAGTTGCTCACAATCTTGTAACTTATTTATCACTCTATAGAGAATATCATCATCCGCAAAAAGCCTTACCTTCGATTCCACTCCTTTACTCATATCATTTATATATATATGAAAACATAAAGGTCCGATAACACTGCCCTGAGGAACTCCCCTCTCAACTATTACAGGGTCAGACAAAGCTTCACCTACTCTAACTCTCTGAGATTTATTTTCTAGAAATATAGCAACCCATTCAGTCACTCATTTTTGCCAGTAGTCTCCCATGATCCACCCTATCAAATGCTTTAGACATGTCAATTGCGATACAGTCCATTTGACCTCCAGAATCCAAGATATCTGCTATATCTTGCTGGAATCCTACAAGTTGAGCTTCAGTGGAATAACCTTTCCTAAAACCGAATTGCCTTCTATCGAACCAGTTATTAATTTCACAAACATGTCTAATATAATCAGAAAGAATGCCTTCCCAAAGCTTACATACAATGCATGTCAAACTTACTGGCCTGTAATTTTCAGCTTTATGTCTATCACCCTTTCCTTTATACACAGGGGCTACTATAGCAACTCTCCATTCATCTGGTATAGCTCCTTCGGCCAGACAATAATCAAATAAGTACTTCTGATATGGTACTATATCCCAACCCATTGTCTTTAGTATATTCCCAGAAATCTGATCAATTCCAGCCGCTTTTCTAGTTTTCAACTTTTGTATCTTATTGTAAATGTCATTGTTATCATACGTAAATTTTATTACTTCTTCGGCCTTAGTCTCTTCCTCTATCTCGACATTATCCTTGTAACCAACAATCTTTACATACTGCTGACTGAATACTTCTGCCTTTTGAAGATCCTCACATACACACTCCCCTTGTTCATTAATTATTCCTGGAATGTCCTTCTTGGAACCTGTTTCTGCCTTAAAATACCTATACATACCCTTCCATTTTTCATTTTTTTTTTTTTTTTTTTTTTTTTTGAGATACAGTGTCTTCTACTAAGGGGCAGTACAAGTTTGTATCTTAGTCTCATTCTTAGCTCTTACAGTATGAAAGTAACAGAGGTATGGGTAGTGCTAGAAACACCATTTTCAGTATAGCCACCTCCTGTAATGATGTGGTTTTCTGGTGCATACATATCAGTGGACTTAGTATGTGTAACATCAGTGTCTGGTTAGGGGAGGAAAGCAGTGGGAAACTATTTTTACTTCTCATTACTTGCATACTGTGTCTCCTCATGCTACCTAGGCTCTCTGTGGCAGGTGATGTAGC
This sequence comes from Anabrus simplex, assembly GCF_040414725.1. Lineage (NCBI taxonomy): Eukaryota > Metazoa > Arthropoda > Insecta > Orthoptera > Tettigoniidae > Anabrus > Anabrus simplex. The sequence goes on along the minus strand of NC_090269.1, from coordinate 430,281,139 downwards.
CTTCAGGCTGGGACAATGGGTGAGGTGGAAGACAAGCCTGCAGGTGTTACATGTAAAAGATCACAGTCACCAAGTATGAAGTTCTGAATTTTTAATAATTGGTTTGTTTAAGATGAGCTGAATATTTATTATTATTTCTGTGCATTTTTCTTATATTACAGTAATATTTAGAAGGTTTCATGTCCAATGTATTTACTTCTCAGTACAAAAAATTCTCTGAACAGTCAAATGGGAATCTTTTCTTCTCCTGAAGGACATGAAGCCATCATGTTTTGGGGATCATACTCTGGTACAAAAATTCCTAAAACATTAATGGAGAATTGAAACTAATGTATTTACTGCATAGTTATGAATTTTTGTGCTCATTCAATGGTGAATAGATTGCCAAATGTGTCTGAAGAGCCTGCCTAATATATAAACTTTACGGAAGGAAGATTTTTTATTTGTATCTGGAATACAATTTTGAGAGAAGAAACCCAGTCGGATTTAATGGAGCCAAAACCAAAAAAAAGTAAACATATTTGAGTTATGTAGAGTTTGAGGGATGTTCCACCATTCAACACATTGCAACAATTTATTAAATTATAAGAAGACCGGTTTCGACTCCCATGGAGTCATCATCAGTTCTTGGTGAAAATTAAATTAAGGGGAATCTGATAACAATTGTCATAACGAAAAATCCATGCACCTATAGGTGGTTGCATGGAAATACATCATTGAGCTGATAGATATTACCTTGAAATGCAACATACACTTGGCAAGGAGAACTTGGAACTTAGAAAGTTCCCAGTTCTGGCTCTAACAGTCTTGTGTTCATAGAATACAGAACACTGGAATTACATGTACTGGATTGAAAATAATTACAAAACACAATAAGGACACTTATAATGGTGTGGAAAACTTGGCTCTCTAAGAGCATTCTTGGATTTGACAGTCCTGTTTCTGTCTGAAAAAGATTGGATGAAATACACACCATGAAGCAAAATGAATAAAGACATAGATCTGGTCTAAACTGTCGCGTGTTCATGTACACGGAGCACTGGGAACACTTGTATTGTTTGATAACACACTCGTTCAAATGAAAACACTTATAACCATATGAAATATTGGCGTTACAAGAATGTTTATGGGTTTGACTGTTCTGCTTCCCCTGACTAAACTAGTCAAATAAATATACATTGAATGTTAAAGATAAACTACTTTGTATTTAAAGTTCTGGTTTTGGGTTTCAAAAATTGTCATGCGTTCGTGGAACACAGAATAGAACTGCTGGTCCTGCTTCTGCCTACTGGAAACTAATGCATTAACGCAGTTGAAATTAATTGATTGAAATTTTATACACCAATGTGAAACACTTGGCACTTTAATATTCTTGGATCTGAGTAAAATATTGTTGTATATTTATACAACTTGGCATAGACTTGTTGAGCGGTCTTGTCACAATCAACCAGAATATGTGAACCTTTAAAAAAAAAAAAAAACATAAAACAAAGACTTGTTGAACTCCGCCACTGCCGGTCCCAAGCCCGGGGCCCCATCTTGCAAGTGATGGGGAAGAAGGAGGGGGAGGAGTAACAACCTCGTAAAAAAACCTGGGTCCATCTGGCTCCGGATGGTAGCACCCTGTAAGGGCCCCTGCCTAGGGTTACAGGTGAAGCCTGGTCAACGGTCTCGAAGGCGGATGAGGAATTTAATGTCCCAATGGCGGAGAGAGCGGAAGAACCTAGTGGAGTAAAGCACGAATAAAAAATCATTTCGGACTAACAATCCGATCTTATCTTGGAATTAATTTCCTACCTTGTACAATGTACAATTACAATTGCAGAATGGAAAGTCCGCTGAATGAAAGCACTACCCCAGGTGGTAGCTCGGAGGAGAAATCCACCATTGCGTTATGCAATGCATCGGGACCTAGGGTTCTGGGGAGTCCCAACATCTGCAATAAGGGTGAGTCAGAGCATCCTTGGAATCCTTTCAGATTTAAATTTAAGAGGAAATTCTTTGCAGGCACTCTTAATGTAAATTCCTTGCTAAAAACCGGCAAACAGAAAGAACTGGAAATTTTCTTAGATAGACACGAAATCCAGATCTTAGCAGCTCAAGAGACACGGTTTATGGATGAGAATGTAACAGAAACCAAAAATTATAGAATCTTTAAAGGTAAACCAGCAATCAAAATTATGAAAGGAATGCCACTACTAGGTACCGCCTTTTATGTCCATAAAGCAATAGTTGATAATGTTATGGAATTCAAATCTAGTTCAGAAAGGTTATCTCTTCTCACACTTAAATGCAAGAACAAAAAGTATACATTTGTTAACTGTCATGCACCAATAAATGAAGATAATAGCAAGAACCCAAGTAAAACTGAAGAATTCTGGAGTCTTCTAGATGATGAAATGTCAAAAATTCCAAAATCAAATGTTATTATTCTACTCGGTGATTTTAATGCACAGGTAGGCAAAGAAAAAGTTTTCAGCAAAACAGTAGGGGCATATCCGGCACACAAAAGAACAAACAAAAATGGCATGAGACTAATTAATCTCTGTAAATCCTTTCACCTAAAATTAATGTCGACCTTCTTTAAGAAACTTCCAAGAAAGGCTAAAACATGGGTGTCCCCAAATCCGATGTTCGGTGAGTTTCAGTTGGACCATGTAGCTATTTCTCAAGAAAGTATTAAGGAAATTATGAATGTTAAAGTAATAAGAAGTGGGGAGTTTGACTCCGATCATTACCTCTCTAAAATTAAGCTAAAGCTTGTACCTCGCAGGAATCAAAGAAGGCCGAGAAAATTAATGAAATACAACATAGATAGGCTCAACATTACACAAGCAACTATAGAAAACTTTCAGGAAGAAATTAAAATAACTCAGCATGGCAAATGGCCAGAATTATCTAAACAGATTAATAGTGCAGCGAAGAAAGTATTTGGATCAGTTAAAACTAAAAAGAAAGTATGGTGGAATAACGTATGTGGGGAAGCACTTATGGAAAGAGTGAAAAAGTGGAAAAAATGGAAATGTTCCAGAAAGAATGAACACTATGAGCTATTTAAACAACGAAGAAAGGAAACAACAAGAATAATAAGGCAGGTTAAAAGATCTTTTGAAAAATCGCAGCTAGTAGATATTGAGAATAATTTTGTAAGAAATAACTCCCGAAATTTCTATCAGACCTTTAAGAATAACCTGAAAGGTTATCAATCCCGGAGCATTTGCTTCAGAGATGTAAATGGTAATATTGGCCTTAACAATGCCGAGAATTGTGAGATTCTGGCAAAACACTTCGAACACCTGCTGAACTGTCCTGAACCAAATCATAAATTAGAATTTTCAGAAATTCAGGAAAATCTAGAAGCTGATTCACCTCCAACAGCAGAAGAAATAAAGGAAGCAATAAAAAATCTTAAAAATAACAAAGCTAGTGGGGAAGACTCCATAACAGCTGAACTTTTAAAATGGGCTGAACCAAAAGTTATAGAAGATCTACAAATAATCTTTGAAGAAATTTGGGAAACAGAAAAGATCCCAGAGGATTGGAAAGTGGCTCTAATACACCCATTACACAAGAAGGGTAACAAGCAGGATGTCAACAACTACAGAGGTATATCTCTCTTGCCAGTTGCTTACAAGATATTCTCAACAATACTACTAAATAGAGTAAAATCGACACTGTACAGTCAATTGGGTGAATATCAAGGTGGATTTAGAGAAGGAAGATCTTGCTCCGAACAGATTTTCAACCTGAAATCTATAATTCGACACAGATTAATAAACTCCATAGTTGTAACATTTATTGACTTTAAAAAAGCCTTTGACTCTGTTGATAGGGAAACCCTAGATGAAGTAATCCGTGAATTTGGAGTTAAAACTAAATTGGCAAACCTAATTCGTGAAACACTTACAGACACTATCTCGAAAGTAAAATTTATTGGTGAAGTATCTCGACTTTTCAAAATAAATTCAAGTGTCAGGCAGGGCGATAGTCTATCTCCACTTCTTTTCAATTGTGTCATGGAGAAAATTGTAAGAATTTGGAATGAAAAACTGAGAGAATCTAAAATATTGCTACTCGTGCTGGGGGAAGAAGAACAAAGGTGTTGCAATAAATTGCCTAGCATTTGCAGATGACTTTGCCATACTTTCAGAAAGCCTTACAGATGCAGCAATGCAAGTCAATCTCCTTGAAAAGACAGCCAACATGACAGGCTTGAGAATCTCTGCCGAGAAAACTAAATTTTTGACGAATATAAAAAGTGCCCCAAAGTTTTTTGCAACGGATATTGGTCGAATAGAAAAGGTAAAGAAATTCTAATATTTGGGTGAGACAATTCAAGAAAATGGTTTAGAAAAATCTGCTATAGAGGAGAGGATACAAAAGATGGAAAGAGCATACGGTATAACTAAGAATACTTACAACAAAAAGTGCTTATCAAGAAAACTTAAAATAAAGCACTACAACACAGTAGTGAAACCAGGATGCCTTTATGCCAGCGAATGTCTAGCACTGAACTACAAGCTTGATAAATTAGAAATATTAGAAGGAAGAATTATAAGGAAAATATTAGGTCCTCCAAGAATTTCAGAGTTTTGGAAATTAAGAAGTAACAATGAAATTTACCAGAACGTAGAAAACATATCAGAAACAATAAGAAAAAGGAGATTGCTATTTCTTGGACACATTTACAGAATGGATGACATTAGGCTAACTAAACGAATCTTCAAGTACCTTTGGGAAAAGAAATCAACTACCACCTGGATTCAAGAAGTCAAGAAAGACCTGGAAAGGAACAACATACGAGAAGAAGAATTATTGGAAAGAAAGATTTTTAGGAAGAAAGTCTTACAAATGGAAGGATTCCAAGAGAGGAAGGAAAAGAAAACAGGCACAAAGTGGACTGAAGACAGGAAAAAGAAACACAGTGAAACAATGAAAGAATACTGGAAGAAAAGGAAAGAACAACTAAGGAGGAACAATTGAAATTGTAACGTGGTCCTTAGAAGGCTGGAACGCAAGAAGAAGAAGAAGAAAGACTTGTTGACTATTACAACCACACATCACATGAAACGTTTGGTGAACAGCTGAAGTTACACACTGGTCTGAGATGCTTAGTATTTAGGAGAGATCTTGGGTCTATATTAAAATTGTTACCGTGTGTTAGTGGAACATGGAACTTGCCAAGTGTTTGTTGCATTTCAAGATTACATCTATCAACTCAATGATGTATTTCCATGCAACCACCTATAGGTGCATGGATTTTTCGTTATGATGATTGTTATCAGATTCCCCTTAATTTAATTATCACCAAGAACTGATGATGACTCCATGGGAGTCGAAACCGGTCTTCTTATAATTTAATAAATTGTTGCAATGTGTTGAATGGTGGAACATCCCTCGAACTCTATGTTATTGGTTAAAAGTCAACACGGAAATGAAGATCATAACTTACGATATTAGAGTTAGTCAGACATTTTATAGGAACTTCATGCTACCATCTGATAAACCATTGCATGTTATTGGAAATTGTGAGGAAACCACTGAACAGGTGTCAGTGAGTGACCTCTCATTTTAAAGTATATTAGTTGAAGAACCTTGCATAAATAGTCATTTTTATGATATAGGCAGAATTCTTACCCAACATTTATATTTTCTGCATGATGGACTTGTGATAGGTACTGTGTTGCAGCTGGTATTGTTCTGAAGCGAAGTGGGCAGTTGCTGGTTTTATTGCTGTTAATAGTGGATCAGAAGATTTGCTAGTCCTAAGCATGAGTATTATGAAGTTACTGTAAATAGTTTCTAGTAGCTTTGTTATTGCGAACAGGCTGGGTTACCTTCCCTGTATAAACATTAATATACAAATCAATTTACTGCTGTGTGCAATAGGGTCCTATCCCAAAGATATGACCCATCTTTAAGAGGATCATCTGAGAGAAATTGAGCCCTTAGATTGCAAATATGGACTGCAGTTTTTCTCATATACATTGTAACCATGATTTCTTTCTGCAGCATTTGCTACATAAGCTGCTATTGTTTCCATACATTTTACTAGATATTACCTTTCAAATATACAATATAAGTCAGTCTCCCTTAACATTCATTTGTAATATTTAGAATGATGAATTTGACTAACCTTCTTTTTCTATTTTCAAAAGCTTAGTGATATTTCACTACATTCAAACCTTTCACCACCATTAGAACAGATATGATTCACTCTAGAAAAGCAAAACAAAGGTGTGTATTTCGTCTTTTTCATAAACCTAAGAGATATAATCAGGTAGAATCAAGTCAGTGTCTGTTGAATGTAAGTGATAAAATATTGCAGGCTATTCTATTCATATCTGAGGTATTTTATTAGAGAGTTTTAATTTATCTGAACAGAGTACTTCACAATTTGAATAAAAATGTCCTGAATTTCATAAGTCAATATTGATGATAATTTCTGGTTCTCAGATTCCAACAACTGATCATTTGTAGACTGAACTCGGATAGGGCACAACTTGGTCATGACGACGATCATTGTATGTCTACTTGATGATCAGAATCTAAGGAAATTAGATCCAGAGAAACTAAGACATATTGGTGATGAAATAGATAAAGCAAGGCTATTAGTTCAACGATATAAACTAACTGAAGCAGTAGAAATGTGTACAAGAACCCTTCAGTCATGCCAAACTCACACGAGAGTAAGGAGAGCACAACCATGGTTCAATAAAGACTGTTACAATGAATGGAAAGAGACCCTTCTGGCACTACATCGAGCGAAGAACACATCGAACCCAAGTCATCTGGCCCAATACGCCGAACAAAGAAGGAAATATAAATCACTAATCAAGAAAACAAGAATGGAGTACATTGAGGAAGACGCCAGGAGACATGCTGCAAACGCCCAAAAAGACCCATTCCTAGTCTTTAGGAAACCAAAAACTTCAGCAACAAATAATATCTCAATGGAGTCATGGGAAAACCATTTCAAAAGCATTCTCAACCTCCAACACCGATCAACAGCTTTTGAATTAACTCCAGTAACAATGACAGGAAATCACATCCCTATAATGAGGCAGGAAATATATAATACAATAACAGCAGCAAAAAATGGAAAGGCCCCCAGCCCAGACAGCATTTGCACAGAACACCTGAAAGACACTCTACCTGTCATGCTACACTACTGGGTAGAACTATTCAACACATGCATGCACACTGGAGAAATTCCAGAGCAATGGAGATTGTCAACAATCAAAATGATGTTTAAGAAAGGAGAAACTGACAATCCTGATTCGTATCGAGGTATAGCCTTCCAAAATACATCATTCAAAATCTTCATGAAAATCTTAACAATCAGGCTTGCAGAAGAAATAGACTCCCAGATACCAGAAAATTAATTCGGCTTACGAAAGGGAAGAAGCACACTACATGCCGTAAAATACCTAATAGAACAAGACCAAGATACATTGAGGCATCCAGGAAAGAAATATTTTGTAGTCTTCGTAGACTGTGGTAAGGCTTTTGACCTTGTTGATAGAGCAACACTCATCCGAAAACTCAATTACCTAATAGGGGCTACACATCCGATAGCAATCATAATCTCGAATATCCTCAAATATAACTATGTCTAAATATCAGACAACATAACCCTATCCAAAAACGTAACCCAAATAAACGGAGTCCTACAAGGTGACCCAATCAGCCTAATTTTATATAACATCATGACAGCAGACATCACAGAAATAATCACAGATACCTCAGCATTGCTTATACTTTATGCAGATGATATGGCAATAGGCTCAGAAAACATAGAAGAGCTCCAAGAGGTCCTCAATAGGCTCACATCATGGGCAGAGAGAAACGGTTTGCAAATAAACCACAACAATACTAAACAAATGACCTTTAGGAAAGGAGGAAAACATGCACCTAAAAATAAAAAAACCATGCACAACAAACCTCTAGAAGTAGTGCCGAAATTCAAGTACCTTGGAGTCACCCTCCAAACTACTCTAATATCCTACAATATCCACGTCAAAGAAAGAGCAGCCGCAGCAATAAAAGCCATCTACAACATTCAACAACCTCAATAATATCATTGGGTACAGCAATGCTACTGTTCAGGACAGCCATATCACCAATAGCAATCTATGGGATTAGTATCATCTGGAAAAACCTCACACTCAGTGACCTGATGACAGTAGAAAAAATCAAGGCCCGATATCTCAAGAGCATTCTAGGCATTGGAAAGTCAGCCCCATCAAGGTTAACATATGTTCTAACCAAAGAGGACTACTTCATTGACGATATCAAAACACAGTTTTGTCTACCAAACACCAAGCCCTACGAGAATGCACGCCAAACTTTAAATGAGAAAATAAATGCTATTTGGTCTGACTTCTATTCCACGGACGCCATAATGACGGAAGAGTAGAAGCAAGCAAATTACGACCTATGGCACGTAATTACACATTATGCCACTCATGGATTTCACCACAGATTCTGCCAAACCAAAAACTTTCACCAGCCGAACGAAGACTGTATATGTAACCTGTACAACAATCATTGTGAAAGATACCATGCACAAAACTGCAAAATGAGGACAACCTCAATAATAAGAATGGCATTAGCATAATTGACCATCTGTACAAAAACTGTTTTTGCACATTGTGCGCTTTTCATTTAATAATAATAATAAAGCAGCAAACCAGTGACAAGTCATATTTAGAAAGATAGGAACACAAATAGAGAATAAAAATAATATGACAGTAAGAGGGAACAGTAGACAGAGAAGGCATGGGATGTGGAGATTGTCCTCGTCCTTTAAAATTCCTCCTTTTCTCTTACTGCCTCTTCCAGTGCTGTTCTCTCAGTATGTTCATCCTATTCTGTGTTTCTTTCATGTTCCAAACTCTCTCTACTTGATATGGCGCTTCTTTGTTCGTTTCTATTTCTTATGCAGTGACCACAAAACAAGAATTTACAGCACACTCAGGGGTCGAGCAATGAGCTACCTGGTGGGAGGCAAGAACATCTTTGCCCCATCCCCTGTCCTGTAAAGATCAGTCTTTAACAGAGCTCTTCACTTGTGTTAGCAAGACATGTGGTTTATTTGAAATGCTCAGTGATTGTGATTATAATGACATATGCATCATCATTGAGCAAGGTGTTTGTTGTTGAAATGTATCTTTTAACAAATAAATCCCTTGATATGTTAAAGTACAAGTGTTGCAAATGAATTCCAGAAAGTTTCATACAGTCAAAGTTTGTTTGACAAGTGGCATGCAACACGATCAATCTTAACACTTTGAAGACAACGACGTTCGTCGCACATTGATTGTAATGTTCCGTGGAGGATGAGCGACGCAAGGCATTGAGTTCTAGTGTTTTTATATCTGCTTCAACATACTATAAACACTAGCAGAGTGCTGGAACACATTCCGCAGTGCTTGTAATTAATTAAAAAGTACCAGGTAGCAGCACACCATTGGAACCTATTTCTATTATGATACTAAGTTGGTACTACCGAGGCAGGTTCACATGGCTGCATGACCTAGCACGGCTGATGAGTGAGTGAATTGTAAATGCACAGTAGTTTGGTGTAATCATGGACTCAATGTCTAAACTGGCAAGAACTGGAGATTTTATTGTTTAATCCTAGTTCGAACATCGATGACGACTGTTCGGATGAAGAAATCAAAGATAATGGTTGGTAAATTTATAATTTATTACTTTTCCTCTGTCAATTTTAGCTGTAACCACACTTGTACCCCTGCTGTTTATTTTAATTTTCTCTGGTATATGGATGCTTAGATACTCACTTTTTTTTTCCATTGTAGGCGAGGAGACTTTAGTTAGCCTTGAAAATGCTTGTGTAAAATTAGTGCTAACTCCCATTAGTGTTGGCTACTGAATTAATGATTCGAAGCAGTGTATCGATTCATTCAAGTGTCCAAGTGAATCGATTCACAGGAACGCCGAGCTCATGGGACACGATTCAGCTTACTTCCAGCGGACAGTGCTAAGTGGCGCACTCACAGCTGACTAGTGGGACACTGGACGTTGGTGGGGAGCCGAAAGAATTGTGCGCATAGTACGGCTCAGTGAGACACAAGATACACACGTCTCCTTGTCAGCACACTGGACACTGGCGGAGAGCCGAGCTTCCACTGCAGCGAGACATACAGTGAGCCATGGCACACCAAAAGAATCGTGTGCACAGCAGGCTCAGTGAGATACAAGATACACACGGCTCCTTATCGGCACACTAGACACTGGCAGAGAGCTGAGCTTCCGCTGCAGCGAGACATACAGTGAGCCATGGCACACCAAAAGAATCATACTCAGTCACGGATCAGTGAGACACAACACACACACACGGTTCATTGCATTTACTGTCCTCTTCTTACAGGGAGGTTTAAATAATACATGGATTTATTTACAGTGTTAAAAAGGTAGTCAAAATATAATTCTAAAGTAGCTAGTAAGTAGGTAGGCTATTAGGTTATACTATATATTTAATGAATCTTAGTATTATAACGTAGTTCACTGTTGACAATTACTTAACCCATTGAGCCCTGCATATTTGTTGGATTGAAACTGCATTGGCGCTGGGATTATTTTTGGAGGAACTATAGTATCGCTTCATATCGTGAGAAATTTCTTACTTACAAGACAATTAAAGTTTTAAATATACATGAAAACAAAAGTCTTTCATACCACAAACTGCGGAACAAGGAATAGAGTAAAACATTTTATATTATTAGCATCACGGGTCCTTACTCAGTCCGCCTGCTGAGCTGAAACGCATCCTTCTCTTTGCATTTTCTCTTTGATTTCCACATCTATTTGTTCTTCAGGAGCTTTGCTCACACTGGTACTAATATTACTACTAATTTCACTGAAAAAATGACATTCCTAATCATCATTACTTCCTAAAAGGGGTTATATATATGTAAATATCAGTTCTATACTGGCAGCCATCTTGTTTACAAACGAATCTCAAAGTCGATAGATAGCCCACTTCAAACTAATATTACCAAGCACACTATCGATAAATATTAGCAAAGAGCGTATAACATTGCAAAGAAAGACTCCCTACACAAATCACAATTGCAACCCACTCTGGCCTCTCTTGAGGAAAAGGTGAATTACGTAGTAAAATGAGACAACAGAACAGTTCCGTGGTCCGGCATTTGGTCCACCGAGATGAAGCACGGAACGGTTCCGTGGCTCGGGCCCAATGAGTTAAACTCAAATCTAGCCTGCCATATCACTACGAGTCATGCTCATGACCACTCAATAGTACTTGTTTTATATTTGGAAGAACGACTCGGTATTCTCTCAGTTCGTATGTCACATCGTTGGACAAGACTTCAGTCATATGTGGACAGTAAGTGAGCCGACTGACACAATAACTTAACCAACAGTATGTTGAATCAGAAAACCAGTGGGCTACTGTACATCTTGTGTAGCCTATACAAAGTATGACGATTTAAAAAAATTCTCAGCTGATAGAAAAATTCATAGTTTCAAAAATGACTGAGCGAGTTGGACGTGTGGTTAGTATCGTGTAGCTATACGCTTGCATTCAGGGGATGGTAGGTTTAAATCCCATTGATGTATTAGTGACTAGCATTTTTTTCTAAGGAAGGAGTTCATAACATGAGGACCAGATGGCAGCAATGGGCACTGAATGCTGTTGCTGCTGTCTTACCAGTACATACTACACAGATGCAATAGGAGCAGTGACTCTAATGTGCTATGAATTTTCCAGCAGTGGCCTCCACAGTATGCACTAGCCTTGCGTCTTGGGTGGTGTGCTAAGTCCCAACTGACGAGCCTAACTTAGCACATGAGGGCGAAACACTGGCAACCAAGAATGAGTTAGCTGGAAAATTTATAATGTCCAATAACGGACCATTATATTGGTATTATAAATTTACTCATTCAGGACAAATATTTTAGGTTCCCTATGGGAATCAACATCTACTTCATTTGATGGCCAGGCAGGCATCTATTTTTTGGAAATGGGACATAGCTCTCATAGTGCATTGGCACTGCTGGTGGCTTCAGATAGCCTATGCAGTGGCCTCCACAGTATGCACTAGCCTTGCGTCTTGGGTGGTGTGCTAAGTCCCAACTGACGAGCCTAACTTAGCACACGAGGGCGAAACGCAGGCAACCAAGAATGAGTTAGCTGGAAAATTTATAATGTCCAATAACGGACCATTATATTGGTATTATAAATTTACTCATTCAGGACAAATATTTTAGGTTCCCTATGGGAATCAACATCTAGGTCATTGATGTTACCGTGAAGACTAAATATGTTGTTATTAAAAAATGAAGCCTGATGCTATAATTGACTACAGTCAGAACAAAACTGGCGTAGACCATAGCGATTAAATGTTGAGCTACTATCCATTCAATCGATATCAACTAAAGTGGTGGAAAAAGTGTTTTTTCATGTATTCATGTTAATGGTAGTCAACTCTTTTATCTTGTTTAATGAAACAAGAGTAAAGTAGGCTCATCTTTCTGACTACATTGCACAACTAGTGCAGGGTGGTGAACAGTTGAACACAGATTTCAATGTGACTTCTCCTGTGAATCGATTGTCAGTGCGGCACATCTGAGAAATCTCAGAGGCCACACAGATGATGTTAAGTCTGTGCTGAAAGCACTATTGTAAGCAATGTAATGTCGGTTTTTGTCTCCTTAAGTGTTTTGAATTATTTCATACTAGAGCCAATTCCCACAGTTTTTTAATTTCTCAATGATTAGTATGGATGTTGTGTTTCATAAATGTATCATGGTGTGTCCGACTATGCAATTTTTCTTGTTTTTAATATGCATTGTGAAAATTTAATAAAGATTGGTGGTAGGAAAAAGGGTTTTAAAAATTTATTTATAAAAATTAGTGGTTTTGCTCCAATTTTGAAAATCAAGTTATGCATGCGTAGCTCAACATTGCTGAATCCAAAATAGGTTTCTGACTGTAAGTAAGGTTATTTTTGTATAAAAATTGAAAACTTGCTAAATGCTCAGTCCACAGTGTATAATCTCACCTGTTGAGTCTTCAATGTGTTAAACAGAAAAATGCATAATGGAAACAGGGTCTAAACTGATAAAAAACTTGAGGATGTGCAAGCAGGGTTTAAGGTTAGGCCTCATAAGTGGAAATAATTATCAGCAGCTGTTATGACTTTAAAGTAATGTACCATTACGTTACATTTGAGGCGCTCATACGCACGGAAAGGAGCAGACAAAATGGCGCACGGCAGCTTCACACAGCACAAATGCATATAGATCCTCACCAGGATGCAGATTAATCTAAGCTTTAGAAGGCATAGAATCATAGAGACGTTGCAAAAGGAGCTTCAAGATGGAACAAGAATTGTTTTAAAAAAGTAGTTGAAACAAATTCATTCTTAATACTGTAAGAAAAAGATCGCACTGAAAAATCAACTTAGCAGCAAGAAGAGGCAAACTTACATTGGAAAGGAAGGAAACAGCAGATTAAATACAAATATTTGAGATGAATTCCGAGATCCATAACGGCAGACCAAGTCAAGTTGTGGAGAGGATCGAATATCTTTTAATTCAAAATATTAGAGAGGGGAGATATTCAAGCCGTGGAAAAAAAAAAAAAAACGAGAAAGGGCGAATTCCCTTGCTACAAGCAATCTATAATACTGAAGAATATTTAAAATAGTAATTGGAAGCACTAATTAGCCTGGGGAAAAGACATATGTAATAAAATAAGCCACATTTGAATAAATATACAGGCACAGTTTCGAGATAAGGACACTATCTATTGAGAGGTTAAAATGAATGATTCAGTTATTTATTCTGCCCGTATAATATAATTTTCTACTTTTATGAATGACTGCGACATGATGAGAGCTGCCTAAACTGTTGGGAGAAGATTGCCCAGGTTACCATAACGAAGTCCAACAGTGCTATGCCGTGGAGCCAGAGATGACGTCTCTAGAGGTGGAATCCAGCTACATGGAGATGGCATAATGAGCAAGCAGAAACCAGCAATCCCCAGAGGAGAGACAAGATATAAGTTTCCTGTGTAAAAATATTTGCAGTATTTGTTGAAATAATCTGTGTTAGTGAAATATTTACTATAAATGAATCCTATGTGCCAAGTTCTAAATATTAGTGGTAGGTCTTGGTCGTATAACTGCAAATAATTATTAATTTAAATAGCAGATATACTCAAATATGAAGTGTTATGGTTATGTTGACATACGTGGTGAGTGTATATTGATTTAACGTACCAATCTACACGGAAAGTCTGGTCAACTATGAACTGGGAGATACTGGGAAGAATACACGTATTACAAAGCATAGTCAAGTTTTAAGAGGAAACCAGTTCGACAGACATGACCGTATTTACTTGATTAATAAGAAGAAATGGATCCTACTTGGAATATGAGTTTATTATAGAGAATATATCGTCGAGGGAATCTTGTACCGTAACAAAGATGATATTTAAGGGAAGAGTAATGAGATATTATATATGAAGAAGGATTAATAAGAAGAGATGGATTTGAATTACATGGTAATAGAAATGTTGAGATGTGTAACGTGCTACTACCATAACCTCTCGATCGACGTTCTACGAGTTTCTGCAAACTTCGTCGCATGTACATCTCCACATACTCTACAATTTTATGTTTCTACAGGACTATACGCTATTATTATTATCTGCTCTGGTTATCAATACTTCTTCCTATCATCGGAATTACCTTACTTTTTGCTCACCTGTCGTTACCCTCCGACGTTTCTCGACACACTGACTGGTGTCTTTCTGTCTGCCTCGCACCTACTCCGTCATCTGCCACGTCACATGATCTTTCTCAAATGAACTGGTCTTTGCTTCCGGGCGTGTATATATTGGACTGCTTGGCCCGTCTTGGGCAGACTGGCATCATCATCTTCTGTAAATAGTGTGTGTGGAGGGGGCTACGGACTTCGTACGACTTGCCGTGTGCTGCCATTTTCTTCCCTACCGGCTGATGGAGTTGACTTGAAATGGGCTTTGGTGAGCTAAACATTTCTTTAAGTAAACTTGTTTAAAAATTCTAACTTGGCCTGTTTTGGCATTCCCGTGATGACATGCTATGAAAATTTTCAAGGCCTTGTTTCGAGCCTGGCTCCTTGCCACCTTCAAACTTATTGAAATTATTTGATTTTTAAGTGCTATAATATTGGTGATGTGGACTGAGCCTGAACATCATCAAACAGAACTTTCTCAAGCTTAGATGATTCCGGAAAAACATAAATTGGCAGACTGAACTTTCTCAACCATTACGCAGTCGGAGTTTCCATTCTTTTCATCCTTACTTATCCTTATTGTGCTGATCCTTCTTTTTACCCTACCCTTTTTTCCTTTATTCGGTGTATATGGTTTTTATATTAGAGCGCCCTGGAGGTGTCTTCGTTTGTTTTTTAATGTGGCCAAATAATTTTTTGATCTTCATAGTAAAAGTATACTTGTTCCTTCCAAAGTTGTTCGGATAATAATAACAATTATAATTATTTGAGGTGATTGTGTGTGTGACACCTCCCTTTTCAAAAATAAAAATTGAGAAAACTTGTTTTGTAAATATTTTGTCAAACTTTTGTTGGGTTACTCCTTTTTCCAATACTTTTCCTCCTAACGGCGATCCAAGCTATTTGCCTTTGTGATCAATGTCCGGGGTTTTGCTCGGGCTTATTTTCCTTGTTTAACAAGGTGTGTACTGTGATAAAACTTTTTACCCCAATTCTATTCACAAAAAAAAAAGGGAGTCTTTCTTTTAAAGAGTTTAGAAAATTCTAGTCAGGAAATGTATTATCTGATATATTTATCTGTATAACTATTGGAAATCAAAAAAAGATAGGTCCTGCATGGCAGTTCCTTATTAATCTCTTTGTATATTGGTCAGTTCAATTCTGTAAAAAAGGGTTAGCTTAATTATCTCTCTTGTACTTTTTTGAGGATCTGTATTCTCCAAGTATGTCAGTGCGTACTGTATTCTCATAATAGTTGCTGTTCCAATACACTTGGTCACTCTAAGAATTTCTTTGAAAAGGGTGTTGTTCTTTATTTTGGATGTTGGTACCTACCACAGTAAACCTCTCCTATTATCCCCTCCCTTGCCCCAGTACTGCTTCCAGCCACTCTGCTTTTTCTTTTTTTGGTGTGACCGACTTGGCACTGTTGCCTATGCATAGATATTGTTTTGGCATTTTTCTTTTTTTTATTTCTTACAACCGTGATGGAAAGATTCATTGTGGAGAAAGCTCTCAAGATATCTTAACTATATTGCACAATCTACGTTACAGATGTAATGTTTATTTCGTCGAGAGGTTATGTGGAAGAAGTTGTTACGGATTCGTATGATAAATGTTGGTAGAGGATCGTATGTGAAATGAAGGTTGCAAGGTTAGGTCATGTTGAGATGAACGTAAAATCAAGAGACCAGCTGATTCAATGACGATTTGTGAAATAATGTAAGAAATCAAGAGTAGTTATTGAACTTCATATGCTTAATGGTATAAATGTAGGGAGTTATGTTAAGAATTATTGTCGTCTTATAGAGAATTATCATCTCCCAAGCAAACAGTAGATTGATGAATTGAGTTAAATTGAATTATTGGCACAGTAGTATATGAAATAAGATTATATATGACTGATGGTATATAAGTAGTTGGCACAATTTCTCAGATGATATATTAATGGAATATTTTATGAAAGGTTTAATTGACCTATATATGAGTGCCACTGTCGCAAATGAATTAATATAGCAGTGATTAATAAATATTTTTAATTATAACGATATTTTAGGCTGTGGCAACAATAATTAGCCATAAGAAGGAAACTTACTGAATATCTCGTATCTCATAAATCATATATGACCACACCAAGATGGCCCAAATATGGAATATGCCCCATAGTCAAATAAATAAAGATAAAGACCTTGTGTAGAGACAACTCCATGACCAGTTATGAATTTTACTTGGATATTAATCAGTTTATGAACATTAAATTTCAATATGCATGTTGTTCACATGGTAAACTTTAACTATTCGTCCGTTGAGTTGAATTACAAGTTTGGAAGTTATGTGATGATATTAAATTGAGTAAAGCGATTTTTGGCAACTAATGAATGTATAAGCGGAAGAGATCCCATTTCAGCTATGTTATCGATAGAAAGCAATGGAAATATGTGTTAATTGAATATCAAGCATCGCTTTTCTTTTCTCTGCGAACTGTAATTTAATTACATTCTTTTACCAGGATTATCATGCTAATAAATGAGTGTAAGAATTATTTTTGAGTTATTATTTTGAAAAATAGGATAAGATACGTAGCAGTAAGGTATTATAATCATTGACAATAGGATTTATTCACATCATGTGTTGAATGGAGACATCCACCAGCAGAGTTTGGGAATTGAATGATACGTAGAGGATATGCCTTTACTCTTCTGCAGAACCTGCAATATACTAACATATTAATGACGAGATGAATTTTTTAACCTGAGATGCTACCGGGGCTTTATCCAGGCGCCTACTTGGACGCGGGTAGGGTGGAGTAAGGAGAGGAAAATCATTATGTGCTTTTGTTTCCTTTCCTGTCTTTTGTGATTAAAGGCCATATCCTATTACTTCTTATTGCAGAGAACAGAGTGTGCCTCTAGGTGGAGGACTCAAAGCAGCCTGTCGTTGCTGTCAGCTTGCTTGAGTTTGCTTAGAACTCGTGTTTTGTGCTTACTCTAGGTTCACTTTGCAAGATAAATTATTAATATTTTAAATGTGCAACTATTAAATTCATTCTGTCAACTCTTCCTTGTTTATCTTTATATTTCAGTCTTGCTACCTCCTTACTCTGTTATTCTTAAGTTATTTTGTTTATAGCTTTGTGCAGACGTTAAGAAAGAAGTGGACATGGAAACGCCTGCAATTGATGAATTCACCGTGTATATCAAAGAAGAAAACAAGTAAGTACAGTTCAGCTTAACTAGATTGCTCACCCCTAATCCTACACAGTACAGCTCTCTGTGTGGGTTATATTTCAATCTTAAAAAACAAGTGGCTAAAATTGAGTGAAATGTTCTGGAAGTTAAGAATAGGTTAAATGACTCTGTATGTACAGTGGTTGTTATTGAAGATATGCATATCTCTGGTTGATCAATAGTTTTCACAAAGCAGGTTTGTTTATAATATATGTATGAAAACTTAAAAATTTCATTTTTCACTGTCACTGCTTCATGCATAGCTCAAACACTGCTAAATTCAAAATAGGTTTCTGACTGTAAGTAAGGTTATTTTTGTATAAAAATGAGAAAATTCGCTAAAATGCTCAGTCCACAGTGTAAGATCTCACCTGCTCAGTCTTCAGTGTGTTAAACAGAAAAATGCATTATGCAAAGAGGGTCTTAACTGATAAAAAACTTGAGGATGTGCAAGCTGGGCTTAAGGTTAGGCCTCATAAGTGGAAATAATTATCAGCGCAATGTTAAATGCCATCTCCAGTTATTTCCTGTAAAGTATTTTCAATTTTCTTACAATGATGATGACTTTTGTACCACCAAATGATACATAGTTTTACAGATTGGAAACTACTTCATTTTATCTACAAGTTTGCCGGGCTGAATGGCTCAGATGGGTTCAGGTGCTGGCTTTCTTACGCCAACTTTGTAGGTTCAATCCTGGCTCAGTCCAGTGGTATTTGAAGGTGCTCAAATACGTCAGCCGTATGTTGGTAGATTTAGTGACACATAAAAGAACTCCAGTGCGACCAAATTCAAGCACCTCAGTGTCTCCAAAAGCTGTCGATGTAGTTACTGGCATGTAAAGCAAAAATAACATTATTTAAGATCTACAAGTTTGACCCTGTTCAAATTTAAAATCTTTGGAAAATGATATAACTATATCGATCTAACATAACTAAGCTCAGAAAATGATATATCTCAATGCTTTGTTGATCAAGACAGCAAGTTTCCCGCATTTGGATGCTCTTAATGGGAAACATAGACAAGTAAATGAACTATTACTCTTAAATATCCATGAGATTACTTGGCGATGAATGCTCTGATGCTTGTAAAAAAGAAGTATGTAGAAATAAGTTTGCAACACCCCCTTATAAAATAATTGAATGACGTGCATCATAGGGACGTGTGCACACAAGACCAATATTGAAAGAGCAATAACTCATAATAAATCAGAATAATAACACAACAAACATGGAAGAGTACTCGAACCAACCCAAAATGGAACAAGAGAGGAGTGGATCAAGGGACTACGGGGCAAAGCAACATCAAAATTACACCAAAATTTTCATAAAATAAAAATGTAATTAATGAATAATGGTTACCATTATACATCAAATTAAAAAAATTAAAATACTCGGAGGAAGCATTAAACTTGCAAAAAAAAAAAAACAGTATTAAGAAGTAAAATGAAAATTCGTGTAAATCAAATAAAATTTCTAATAAATAGTACCTTTCTGTTTCAAAAAAAAAATTATATATATACTGATGCATCAGCTTAACTTAATTATTATTATTAATAGACACATGTCTGAAGTCTGTTAATATTAAATTAATTTAAGCCGGGCTGAGTGGTTGGCCCCAACTTGGCAGGTTTGATTCTGGCTTAGTCCGGTGGTATTTGAAGGTGCTCAAATACGTCAGCCTCGTGTCGGTAGATTTACTGGCACGTAAAAGAACTCCTACAGGACTAAATTCCAGCTCCTCAGCGTCTCCGAAAACCATAAAAGAGTAGTTAGTTGGACGTAAAACAAATAACATTATTATTAATATTAAATTAATTTAAAATTTATACAGAAAAGGGAAGCATTTGAATTGAAAATCGAGAGCTTTTGACAGCACCCCAGTGGAAAATAAGACCCCACCAAACCACATATTAATGAAGAAACACGACATATTACCATTAACACAGAACATGGCAAATACAGACATAATGTCCCCTCAGGAGACAAACCCAGAAAAATAAACGTACGACCAAATAAAACCAAAATTTAAGACCACAACATCATGTTAAGGAGAGACAATAAATAAAAATACCGACACATAATTTACAGGATAGAACCAGTTCACATAACGTCACCGTGAACCAAAAAATTAAATTGCAGTTTCAGAAGGAAACAGTCATAATATTATTCACGGAGCAATCCACAAGGTGCACATATCGCACTGGCGACAATTCACAATCTCCCCAATAATGACAATAATAAGTTACGTAACCGTCAGGCCAGAACACATAGCAAAACAATACAAATCAGGAGCGATAAGATAAGGACCAGGCTCCATATCTTTCGCACTCGGGTTGTCTAAGCCCTCGATTAAAATGAAAACGTTACAGTGGCATTGTTGACAAACGTTAATGTAAATGCGGATTTACTAAAATAATTAGAACAAGGATCTCATTAAAAGCCCGCAATAGGGATGAAAATAAACTCATTAAGCCTAAATAAATATTCTCAGAGAGAGAAAAACAGATATTCAAATTGACAAAAATAATAATAATAATAATAATAATAATAATAATAATAATAATAATAATAATAATAATAATAATAATAATCCAAAAAAAATTAGAAACTAGTGTAAGCGTAGTGTTAGTTCGAACACGGACAAATGAAATGCCAAAACAGACGGAAAGATATACCGAAAATTTAGATGAGAATAACGACCAAGATCACACGTAGGAATGTGTAACCACACACACCACAACAGCAAAATTTAAAAGAATTCACCAAAGAATTATCACACTCAACAAACCATGGCCATAATCACTCACAAAATACAGAAACAAATAAACCCAAGGGAAAATCAACTTTTCAATCAAGGCGGAGGTGAATTCAGAAATTACTTGGGCAATAATGGCCAACTACGTTACAAACACAGAACAGACTTAAACATGACGCCTTACCACAAAACTTTGATATATTTAAAATCACAAAGAAGACACGCATGATTATTTAACAGACTTACACAAGATTTGAGCACAAGGAAATAACGGCGTTCATACCTTAATCCATATATGCCTAGGTAAGGCAACAGTGTTCCAACTATCACTACAACTCACCAGTAAGAAATAAACTTAAGATATTCACATACTTACAACCACATCATCATCATCATCATCATTTCCCTTTATCCAGCTGTAGCCGGGTAGGGGCAAATATGGTTCCTCTCCACTTTCTTCGGTCGTTCCACCACTCCTCCTCCAACACTGTGTCCCAGTCCAGGTTTCTTTCTATAATGCTGCGTTGGATGGTGTCCTTCCATCTCAATCGTGGTCGTCCACGGCCTCTCCTTCCTTGGATTTGCATTTCCATCACCTTTTTTGGCATTCTATCGTCGCTCATTCACTTTATGTGCCCAAACCATCTTAGTCGGCTCTTCTCTATTCTATCATTCATTTTTCCACTCCAATTTCTTCCCGGATTTTCTCATTCCTTATTTTGTCTCTTCTACTCTTCTGTATCATACTCCTCAAGAATTTCATTTCGGCTGCCTGTATTCGACTCTCATCCTTCTTTGTCATTGTCCAAGTTTCTGCTCCGTAAGTTGTTATGGGTACGTAATACATCTTGTACATAGTATCCTTTGCTTCCATTGGCACATCTTTGTCCCATAACATATTTCTTACACTATGATAGAAACAACTTCCAGCTTGAATCCTTTTACTAATCTCAGCATCCAGTCGAGCATTCTTCATTAATTCACTCCCCAGGTATTTAAACGTTTCCACTACTTCCAAGGGCTTGTCTGCAAGTCTAATCTGACCTTTCCCTTCTTTCTCCCCTCTAGTCATAACAAGAGTTTTACTCTTTTCTACACTTATTTTCAATCCACATTCTTCAATCTTCTAGATCCTCTCTCATTTCTCCACACTATTTTTATCACTATGTCTTTTACTGTTGTAATTTGGCTAGGCTGATGATGGTCCACAGTGGACCGAAACTAGTACCTTTTAATATCACTGTAATGTTTTTGTAAAAACATCAAATGATTTTTTAGTATTGAGAAGGTGGAATATTAACATTTTGTATTTACTTTAAGCATAGTCTCAACTCAATACGGAACCTAACAATGAAGTTTATTCCTTATACAATGCCATGATCATTTTTATTAATCCCTGTCCAATTCCTTTTTGCACCAGACTGTCCCAAACTTTCGTCCTAGGGACATACACATATTTACACAAAATTACAATAGAACTAATTTACACCATAACACAAGAATATAATTCCCCAGATGGGAAGGGGTAAGGGCATTACCCTATAGCAGTCTGCGAATGCATTGTTTTTGCAGCGGGAACATAAGCCATGTTCACGTTAGCATCTTCTCTCCACACCTTCAAGCGCAGATTGACTCACTTCCAAGTTCCCCGCTAGGAGTGACACGGAATAGGCTGGATACTCGCCCTGGTGGGCAATGTCAAAACACACACTGTAGTAGCAAATGTAGTCTCATAGATGGCGTAAGAGTACGTGTAGCTGTCCGCTGTGCAATTATACTCTTAGAAATAATAACACACAGTATAACTATGTGACGAAAGGTTCACTTCTCCTCGTATAGACAGAGTAGATGCCCAGTAGGCCAAGAGTTCAAGGTGCTAAGGCAGAATTTATCAGAGTCCCTGACATACGAAGTTTTTATTAATTCAATACTTCAAATATAGTAGGATTCCAGTCTCATATAATTGTGGTATATCACAGCTCCGTACAATAACTAGGCCGTGAACACGAGGTCTGTAGTGGAATGAAATAATTCACCAAAGTATACGATATAACTAGCATGTTTGTTAAATAACGCTGCAGTCAAACCCCCCCCCCGAAAGAGGATCACAGGGGGCCGAGATTAGGCAGGTAGCATTCAGTCATATGCACTCAAAAAGGTATCACTCAGTCACAGAGTACCAGAGTGTCCAAAGAGTTTGACGTAAGTCCACCAGTTTAGTTCATGAATCAGTTAGACATAACCCCCATTGAATCACGTCGTGTACATATCATTTCATGCCAAGAGAATAAGATTTAGGAACAGTCTTACTTAGTAATGGGTGACATCGAAGAAGCAACACGGGGTACACATGGACTGTTGAATGTGCAGGAAGACGGAGTACCAATGGCCAGTCAGCACAGGGTACAACACACCAGGTGGTAAACAGACTCATGACTTGTAAGATTTCAGCACCGAATGTTGAAATCCAATGACACAGGTTCTTTTAGATGCACGAGTCCAGCTTAGCTTCTTGCAACGGCAGCTCCAAAACGCGCATGAATAGAAAGCAGCAGCAACGGAACAAGTACAGTTCAAAAACAATTAGTCACCACTTCAGTCCTCACACACTCATTAGGGATTTCATTAGTTCCGAACCGGGTTTCCAATGACCCACTTGAAATAGTGTTTTTCAAAGTTCATTGGACAGTAGTAACCACAAACACTTACAATGACAAGAGTATCGTCTCTAGTATTAACTTTAAGTTTGACCACACAGGTAACACCCTTGGCTTGAGTACAGTTCATTAGCCACTTCTGGCATTGACATTTGCTAACTTTTATGGTTATTGCTACAGAATATTACATTACTTGAAATAAATTACTATAATCTATTTTAAAAGAACTTAAATTAGAACTAATAAATCTAGATAATCTTACAATATTAGAATAAAGCAGTCCATATATACAAAGAAAAGAGGACCTAACCTAACTGAATGTTCCCAATAATTTAATTTTCAAAAGGGAAATAACATATCAGAAACAAGAGCAACAATTTGGAATACAGATGCTGGGTCATGAAATACCGAGGAAAGCAACGTAAATTTAGCCCACAACAGGACCACATATATTAACAAGCCCAAACCAGGGTAATCAAACTCCAAATTACAAGGTCGAAGACCATTATTATATAATTTTCCACATTCATTTTTACAAGAAACAACTTAGCATTTTTCCACACCTTACATAATTTAACAGATGAGAGAAACGGATCAGGAATGAGGCACAACACACATCAGAAATAAGTAAACAATGGAGGATACAGGGAGGGATATAAAGATGGATTATCACACAGCAAGACGGACATATTTCACCCACAACAATCAGCCCATTTACATGGCACAAGGTACATGATAATCAGATAACTCAGAAGAAAATGAAAGGCAGGATGGTCACCACCAAGAAAAAGAAAACACAGCACCCCAAATCATCCATAACCATAACGCAGAGATCACATGGCAATCAACCCAGATTAAAGGAAGCAATGGCAATAACAGGAGACTTCGCTAGCATAATAACAGATGGAGAGGAGCTCATAAGTGTGTCTGCTAGAAATCATCATGCAACAGTTACCCAGGCCAACAACCACATGACAGCCAACAATCACAGAAAGGATGCTAGGGAACACCACAAGAAATGAAAATGAAATTATAGCACCAGGTGGAACCAACACAAAGCAGCATAAATAAGGGCCAAAATTCAAAAAAGTCCACTCCATACAAACCATCTTCGAATACAAGGAGCACAGGTGTTCTACCAAATCCATCAAGTGTTCAGAGAATCTCTGGATAACCCAGGACTAAAAATATGGTGGCGTAAAGACAGTCCACCTATGCCAATTAACAAACACCCTTCCATGGGATATAATAAGAATAAACGATGCAGACTTGATAGGTGACTCGATGACAGAACTCACGAGTTGATGGAGAAGAACCTACAATCAGTCAATTGGGTCCCATACCTCCAATGACCGACCAAGAATTTCAGCGACTGCCCACGGACTATCCCACATGATCCCATACTCATAGGAACAGACTCCAGAACAGCCAGATGACAACCAAGCAACATTATAATATTGCAAAAACATGCCGGTGTAAGCAAAAAGCAACCAAACTACAAGAGAAGGTAAACCAGATGACGAACAGACCAAGGCATAAAATAAGGAGCAAATTATGTAAACGAATTTGATCGAATGGAAAAACACTTAAACAGCCATAGGGTGTAAGGGAAACACTTCTCAGTATACAAATTGATTCACATTTGATCTATAGATATCATTTTGAAGAAACTTAAGTTCTCGTATCACAGAATATCCAACTAAACATGCTCGAAGCCAGTGTACATCCACAAAATGACCACAAATGCCCAGACGGGCCTCAAGAAACATCTTGGGCTAATAATAGTGTGAACTGAATCACCTGCAAGACATCCCATACTGACTCGCAAACACCTAGTCTACATGAGGACTCAAGGATTAATAAATATACCAGCCAAGACATGGACATACAATAACGGTTAGGCTCAATGTTACACTGGAGAAGACTTCACGTCAATTTCGATGACACCCCACTCATTTAAATTAACAGCACACGCCAGACTGACAGTGATGATAAAATGAACTCCCATAATCCTCAGCAAAATGAACAGGAAGGAAATCATTAGAAGCAAATATGAATTTAAGAGCAGATTCCACAATATTTAGGTAAATGAACGAGTACCAATAATCACATGACAGCAGTGAGACCCACAACTAAAATCCAAGGATGAAAACACATTAAAAACGAATGATCGTTTCAGCAATAAGCCAGCCATGACCTACACCTAGACTCCAGCAATGAACCTACATAACCACCAAGTAGCACCAGTACCAGGGTATGGATATTACATTTACAATACATACAGTAACCAACCAGCACCAGCAAATGAAAAGTCATGAAGAATGAAACTTTACACTCAAGCACAAGGCTAAAACTGACACTCATCAACCAGAACCAGCAGAAACACCACATGCATGACACTAGTCATCTGCAGCGAGTTTCAGCAAACACAAATCTGGAACAGAAATCTAATACACAGATATCAGGAAGGATGAATGCAAGGGGGAAGAAGCTCACTAGCATTGACTGCCGTTAACAAGGCAATTTTTTTTTTCTTTTTCTAGGGGCTTTACGTCGCACCGACACAGATAGGTCTTATGGCGACGATGGGATAGGAAAGGCTTAGGACTTGGAAGGAAGCGGCCGTGGCCTTAATTCAGGTACAGCCCCAGCATTTGGCTGGTGTGAAAATGGGAAACCACGGAAAACCATTTTCAGAGCTGCCGATAGTGGGATTCGAACCTACTATCTCCCGGATGCAAGCTCACAGCCGCGTGCCTCTACGCGCACGGCCAACTCGCCCGGTAACCAGGCAAACAAACCCACAGGCGTTAAAGAGGAAAACCTAACCAATAAATTCAGAACCCACCTAATTACAACATGACCACATGCACCAAGTACCAGAAACACCAGAAAATAAGCAACACCAGCACAAAACACCACACAGTGAACATTACCAGTAGAAATGGATCAGTGCATGAGAGAACTAACAGCACTACCTGACATGGACACATCAAATTAAATTAAAAGGTCAATATAACCTTCGACGGACCAGACAGCCGTAGCCTATCAGCATTCAACCAACAAAAACACAGCAGAATACACCAGAACAAGAACACAACGCATGGTTACTATCATGACATTAAATCCACGTGAGATTCACATCAATATATCACCATTACAACATATATTCGTACAAGTATACCACACAAGCCCATCATAACAACACAATATTACCCAGGGAACATGCACAAGACTCCCATAAGCCAAATAGGAACAATTTCCTATAGCGCAAGTCCCAGGTAAGTATCCATAATACCAACACCATTATTATCAACTGACATCTCACTATGTCAGCAAATCTCACTATCACCATACAAGGCATGTAGTAACCAGGGCAGAACAGGACCACAAACAGAAATTAGCTGAAAAGAAAGGTCACCATGGGTCAAGATTGTACATAAATTTCGATACACCCACTCCGAACAGCCAGGCGAGAACAGTCTCTGGAAGAGAAATAATAATAATAATAATAATAATAATAATAATAATAATAATAATAATAATAATAATAATAATAACAACAAATTTTTCAACTCATGATCAGGACCAAAAACGAAGCTGAAACAAAGGTAAAATTTTACACACTAAGCAATAGTTACCAATCAATTTACCACAAGTCCCATAAATCTTCACATGGAGTTGATGGGCCACCAACTTAGCAACTCCTTCACTAGAAACAAGACATACTAAAAGAAAGGTAATTAATGACAACAAACACAATATTGTTTCAGTAAAATGTGGGAGAATATTTTGTGAAATTTAATTTTGAACCAGTCTCAAATAAAAATAATGCTATTGAATTCATCAGTAATGAACAATGATGGTCAACGACTCACCCAGATATTGCAGGTCAAAAATAAGAACAGCACAAGGAAAAGAACCAGATTCCATGTCCCTTCATACAGCATTAACCAAAACAGGATAAAATCAAAAGAAGGAGGCCTCGAACATAAGCACCACAAGGGCAAGAGAACAGCGGAACAGCAAGGACTCGCCCGCACATGAAAATAGACAGAAAAACACAAATTACTGGGGAACATTTCAGTTTTACAAAATTTAAGACAAGTCTAAAGCTTCCTATTAGTTGGTGTCATTTTGCATGCATGCATCGCAATTTCATAACTAGCTATTCGGCGTAGCTTCACCCAAGAAACCACGCTCGATAGCGACCAACTACAACACCCCCTTATAAAATAATTGAATGATGTGCGTCATAGGGACGTGTGCACACAAGACCAATATTGAATGAACAATAACTCATAACAAATCAGAATAATATAACACAGCAAACAAGGAAGAGTACTGGAACCAACCCAAAATGGAACGGGAGAGGAGTGGATCAAGGGACTACGGGGCAAAGCAACATCAAAATTACACCAAAATTTTCAAAAAATAAAAATATAATTAATAAATAATGGTTACCATTATACATCAAATTTAAAAAAAATTAAACAACTCGGAGGAAGCATTAAACTTGCAAAAAAAAAAAAAAAAAGGCATTAAGAAGTAAAATGAAAATTCATGTAAATCAAATAAAATTTCTAATAAATAATACCTTTCTGTTCCAAAAAAGTTATTTATATATTGTCCCCTTCTCCGGGGTCGCTCAGTCGGCGGAGCGAGAGTCCCAAAAGGGTGGACCGTTCGCAGGGCCGATTATGCTATTAAGGGACAACTTCATAGAATTTATATTTTCAGGACCCTTGGTGACTGGATAGGTGACACAATATAAATGAAAATCAGGGCAAAATAACAACAACGTTTATTAAAAACATAATGGAAACTCAGTCTGGACAAATGCATGAAAGAAAAAAAAAAAAGAATTATTAAATACAATGTGATTTTTGCAATAAAAGGAATATCTCAATCTTTAATGGCTTGTGAATAAATGAATACGACTGTAAGTCCTCGCATGCTTCTGGAGTTAGATTCCATTGCTTCTCCAATGAAACTCCACCTAAGATTTTACTCTGTAACATCGAATGAATCACTAAATTAGCAAAGCTGTCATTTTCCGTTATAACTCATGTTTAGTCATTTACAGGTAAAATAATTTCATACATTTTGAAGAACAATTACTATTAACTCAGCATTTACTTGTTCAAGAAAATTTCTTGAACATTCATTTCACTCTACCTGTGAAAAATCCTCTAACTCATTTTGTCATCATAAAATTCCTTTACAATTTCATTTTAGTGTTGGGAAATATTTTTACAAATTCTTCACTTTAGCGTTTGGAAATATTTTTACAATTTCTTTGGCATAACTCCCTCTCTCTCGTAGACTACGCTTGACTGTATTCTTTCCTTACTCTATTTAACCTTTCTAAATTACCTAGCATTTCATGGATGGATAGAGCATCATGTGATCCTACACGGAATCAACAACAACAACAACAATGCATCACAGTCACAAAAAAAATATACAAGATAAGTTTCCTTGGAATGATAAAAGTAAATGACACCAAATAACCCAATTCTACCAACTGGTTATAAGTACATTTTTATCACACAATGAATCTGTAATATTTATTATTATTATTATTATCCAGTCATTTATCTCGTCTTCCTCTTGGGTTTTATTGAAGATCCTTATAATCATCTGACCAGAATAAAACTCGCTCATGACTGTAGTTATGATGATACAGAAAGCCAAATTTCTCTCTCGAAGAATAACCATCACCATCATCAGTGATAAGAGCTCAAGAGCCTCGAAAACATCTAATAACGATTAAGTCGTGTATTATTCATATCAGTGGTTGAGCCAGAAATAGACCTATTATAGTCCCTAAATCCGTACATCCTCATAAATCATTATCGCCATAATCATTCATTACAATCATTGTGACTCATAATACCGTTTAGGCCCGACATGCACCCTAGTAGTCCCATGTCGTCCATTAATGGCGAACTCCATTATCACAATGACCATACAAGTTGAATCTCAACAACTTTTACATTATCCGACCTTTACTATTTTGATCATTATTATTATTACTATTATCCTATAATGGCTCCTAGATCGTTCTCTCGAAGAATATTTCTAACATTCGTCGTTCACTTTCCCTTCTACCATCAATCACTACACATGACTAACAGGGTTTTAAAACTACGATTTAATTATAGTTTACTCCTACATTTAATCATATCTTCATTTACTATTTTTATGAGTTTAATTTACTCTTATTATTATTATTATTATTATTATTATGATTGTTAGTAGACCTTACTCCCTTAAATCACTTTCGAAGATCATAATCATTCACTCTTGTCAACTCGAGAACAACTGGGATTATTCATCATCACGTCCAAAAATAAAATTATCATTATTCCAAGAAAATGCAAAGATAGAACAATATTGAAATTACAAATCAACGAAGTAAGGAATGCTCTCCCATCACCATTACATACAAAATTACTAAGGAAACTACTTTACTCTACGCAAGAATACAATCTAGTCATCTACTAAAAGAGAAGAAATTTTACAAGGGTACTCATATTTCCGGTGAAAATCCCTGGCGTCGGGATGCTGCTTCAGGCGACAACGTCTCTTGCCTCATCTATGGTGGTTTACGGATGTACAAAGTCATCGCGTTGGCGTGCACTCTGGAATTTAGTTCCTCATGACTGTAGCTATATTCAGCGTCTTCTTTTTACTCCAGCAAAGTCCCAGAAAATCTCTCGATTTCCCTCTTG
The DNA here is from genome assembly GCF_040414725.1 of Anabrus simplex. NCBI lineage: Eukaryota > Metazoa > Arthropoda > Insecta > Orthoptera > Tettigoniidae > Anabrus > Anabrus simplex. Next base: position 430,250,986 of record NC_090269.1, on the reverse strand, counting down.
ATCGCCGCATGTCGACAACTTGGTTTCCTCGGAGATAGCTGAAACTAAAATATTCTATTAGCACAGGGATCCACACTAGCTATAACTCACTAAGTTATGTACAACACTTAACTTGGCGCAACGATGTACTTTAGGTCCATTATTACTATAAGCTTCGTCTTCTGAACACATTCATTAAGTTACGATACGCCTTAGGCTGACAAATAATAGGGCTGACTATTATGATGATTAAATAAAGGTTAGATTTCCTCTCGCCTATCCACTTGAGATCGTGATTTCCTTTCATAATGTCCAATGGAACATTCCTAAAGCTTCTATGGCAAGAATCGGCTTTAATGAGCACGCTGACTGTCTGCGGTTTAACATTTTCCACCCGGGAGAATGCACGACTGTAATAAGCTCGCTGGATACTGCGTTGAGCTAACAATGAATTACACTGGCATTCAAGTAATGTAATGATCGTGCCCTACAAGGGTTACACTAGTATTCACGTCGTCTGAACATATTCTTCTTTCCCGTAGAGAATACACGGTTCGACTTCTCGTAAGAAACAACTGTCCGACGTGCTCTTGAAAAACTGTTCTGGCCGTCGTCTCGTAAAATTTCTCTTGAACTGTTCTGACGTTCTTACCCAAGAACTTCCTTCGACTTAGTTCCAGAACAATCCTAATATTTCCAGCACTTTCCTCAATTTCTATTGGCTGGTAATCGACCTGCGCCATAGCTCGTCCTTGACCGCTACGAGTGGATTTTATGAGAACATTTCTCCTCCCCTTTGTCGTCTGCCGGTGTCATGACGTAACTGCGCTCTGGTCGCCCTCGATCAGCTGTTGACCTAGTTTCGGCCGGCTCGCTCTCGCACAACTGTGTCACAGCTGGTACACGCGCACTCGTAAGCAATGCTCCGTAATAAATATTCCTAGCTTTCTCAAATTAACTGAGGCACCATTTAGACGGGTACATAATCCCCCTTGGTTGATTTAGGATTTAATTAGCAGATTAAATCATAACAGCTCAGTTTACTTTCTAAATGTACACGGAAAATGTGCACCATTACAGCTCCTTTTCAAGATTAATTTCTAGGATTTCTCCGGAACTGGTGATAGACGCGTAAATTCCCAGCATTATAAATAGCTCTAAAGTGTCCATCAAAGCTCTCTACCTGGTATGCATTGTTCCCCAAATCTTTAATTACTCTGTAAGGTCCAACATATAAAGGTGCGAACTTCGCGTAGAATTTTTCAACAGGACTTGAAATAGCGGGTTTACGGAGTAATACGTACTCTCCAACATTTAAGGGACGATGAAATCGTTTCTTACGTACTCTTCTCCGTCTTCTGTTGGCATGATCTACAAGGTTTTCTCTCGCTTATCCACTTGAATTATCTCAAAGCAGTCCCCTTGACCATTCGCCAATATTTCGGGTATTTCTTCATTCAAAAATTGACGTTTTTTTTTTCACCCCTTGACTCCTTCCGGGTTGGCAGACGGTCTCCTCCTCTCCTTTCCGTCTTTTTTTCTCTTCCTGAAATGCGAGGGATTCTGCGCCTGTTACGTCGGGATCTGTATTTTGATTCAAAATAGCTCTTCTCCATATTTCACCTCCGTCTGTTTTCTCCTTGAGTTCCCGGACATGTTCTTTGTTTTCATCAACTGTCCCCCTTGGTTGATAAAACCGATGATAATTTCTTCTTTTCTCGGCGGCATATTTTACTCCTCGAGAAGTTCGGCCAAAATATCGATCTCTTCCTCTTGATCCCATCGAATACGGTCGAAATCCATGGAAGCCCCTCTGTAATCTCTGCTCATCCCTTGTTTCACTCCGTTCGGACCTCTCTTTAGTTTGTACCTCTTTATTTTTCTGTGGAACCACCGTCCTTTCTTTCTCAACATAAGTCGAATTGATTTCCTGACTCAAGGCTCGAGTATTACGGGTATGATCCCTAGACGTCATATCTAGCTGTCTTAATACTCTTTCCAGCTCCATAGCTGTTCGGATGTTCGATGCTATTAATATTCTTTGTACGTCCGGCGGTAACTGTCGAATGATGACTCGGCATAATTCTTCCTCTGGAAGTGGGTCGTCCAATTCTCGAATTTTCCGGATCTGATTTGCGGCGAACTCGGAAAATTTCGTAGGCAGCGTCGAAGCATATCGACGAGCATACCATTCCGTCCTTAAATTGTGCTGAATATCTGTGTTCCAAAATTTGTCGAAAAATGCGACTTTAAATCCTTCGAAATCATCGAAACTGTACCGGAATGCCATAAACCACGTGTGAGCTGACGAATCTAGGTATTTTTCCGTCACTCGTAATTGTCGTTCAGGAGGAATGTCATTATCTTTAAAATATTCTTGTAGGTCCTTAATAAAGGTTTTAGGTGTAGGTCCGTTTTGATTGTTGAACTTTCGGGGTTGATTGTCCTGTAGACGTATAATATTCACAATCTGCGGCCTGTTCCCTTTATCGTCCATTTGATTTAAAGATGCGGTATTATTCTTAGCTCGACCGGAAGTTTTTATCTCCTGTGCTGCATTAGGAGTCGAACAAATGAATCCTGCTTTAAACTGTTGCTCCATTTGTGATTGCCTTTCAATTACGGACGCAGTCACAACTCGTGTGCTGTCACTATGCAATCGCAACGTTTGTAGTTCCGTTGTCATATTTGATATTTCGTCTGACATCCCCTTTATTTTATCCTCCATTTGTCCTACTAACCCACGGGACGCAAGAAGTTCGTGTTCCACCTTGGATACAACTTCTCCGATAGCTTTCTTATTGTCATTTACAGCTGTTTTCAGACCTTCTACTTCATCAGTAATGAGTTCTTTGCTCATCTGAATTTCCTGTCTGACCCCCTTGTCGACCTGAATTATACTATCACATACTTCCTTAAATCGTTTAGTCCACCTCAATTGCGCATCGGTCGTATTTTCTTTATGCGATTGTATTTGGTTGCTAAGTTCAGAAATTTTCCTTTCCACCTCAGTCTTATGTGTGATCATATTATCCATAATTGATTTCTTGAGCGTGCCTAGCCTCTCAGTAAACTCCTGCGCTACGCTAGCTATCGAGTTTGTAACTGTTCGTTCAATCTCTTGTTTCAACTTCGCCTGACTATCTTTAAAATCACGCGACATCACTTTAATTTCTTGGGTTAACCTAGTCTGGTTGTCTTTGAACTCACGTGACATCTGTGCTTGACTCTCCTTAAACTCAGTCCTAATAGAATCAACACTAGCCTTAGTTTCCGCTCTCATTTCTGATTGATTACGTTCAAGTCTTTCAATACTAGCTTTAGTTTCGGCTTTCATAGAATCAGCACTAGCCCTACACTCGGCCGACATTTGAGATTGCGCAAGTTCAAGTCTTTCAATACTAGCTTTATTCTCAGCTCCCAATTTCTCAGCGCTGGCTCTCATCTCCGCTATCATCCGAGCTAAAGTATCCAAATCCATTACAATTCATAAGCATTGTGCTCGCCAACAACGATGAACCTGTACATCTTTGCCCCATTTGCCTAAATTTCACCGGAAATTGCCAAAGAATTTGTAAAATACAAAGTATGAACTCCACAAGCATGCTCTCCGTACTATAACAAATAGACCTATACCGAAGCAATGTCCAGCTGTATTATGTCATTACCAACCTTGGTATCTCTATCCATTTAATTGTCACCATTTAACTGAATAAAAATTACCATCTCCTTGCTTTTGCGCCACAATAGTGTTCGCCGAAACAACAAGATCGTAAATATAACAACAACAAAAATATGCCCTGGAAATAACTCACCAAAACGATCAATGCCTAAGCAATGAGGGTTTGGGTTGGCCCTGAAAGTTGGGCGCCACAGAAATATGTCCCCTTCTCCGGGGTCGCTCAGTCGGCGGAGCGAGAGTCCCAAAAGGGTGGACCGTTCGCAGGGCCGATTATGCTATTAAGGGACAACTTCATAGAATTTATATTTTCAGGACCCTTGGTGACTGGATAGGTGACACAATATAAATGAAAATCAGGGCAAAATAACAACAACGTTTATTAAAAACATAATGGAAACTCAGTCTGGACAAATGCATGAAAGAAAAAAAAAAAAGAATTATTAAATACAATGTGATTTTTGCAATAAAAGGAATATCTCAATCTTTAATGGCTTGTGAATAAATGAATACGACTGTAAGTCCTCGCATGCTTCTGGAGTTAGATTCCATTGCTTCTCCAATGAAACTCCACCTAAGATTTTACTCTGTAACATCGAATGAATCACTAAATTAGCAAAGCTGTCATTTTCCGTTATAACTCATGTTTAGTCATTTACAGGTAAAATAATTTCATACATTTTGAAGAACAATTACTATTAACTCAGCATTTACTTGTTCAAGAAAATTTCTTGAACATTCATTTCACTCTACCTGTGAAAAATCCTCTAACTCATTTTGTCATCATAAAATTCCTTTACAATTTCATTTTAGTGTTGGGAAATATTTTTACAAATTCTTCACTTTAGCGTTTGGAAATATTTTTACAATTTCTTTGGCATAACTCCCTCTCTCTCGTAGACTACGCTTGACTGTATTCTTTCCTTACTCTATTTAACCTTTCTAAATTACCTAGCATTTCATGGATGGATAGAGCATCATGTGATCCTACACGGAATCAACAACAACAACAACAATGCATCACAGTCACAAAAAAAATATACAAGATAAGTTTCCTTGGAATGATAAAAGTAAATGACACCAAATAACCCAATTCTACCAACTGGTTATAAGTACATTTTTATCACACAATGAATCTGTAATATTTATTATTATTATTATTATCCAGTCATTTATCTCGTCTTCCTCTTGGGTTTTATTGAAGATCCTTATAATCATCTGACCAGAATAAAACTCGCTCATGACTGTAGTTATGATGATACAGAAAGCCAAATTTCTCTCTCGAAGAATAACCATCACCATCATCAGTGATAAGAGCTCAAGAGCCTCGAAAACATCTAATAACGATTAAGTCGTGTATTATTCATATCAGTGGTTGAGCCAGAAATAGACCTATTATAGTCCCTAAATCCGTACATCCTCATAAATCATTATCGCCATAATCATTCATTACAATCATTGTGACTCATAATACCGTTTAGGCCCGACATGCACCCTAGTAGTCCCATGTCGTCCATTAATGGCGAACTCCATTATCACAATGACCATACAAGTTGAATCTCAACAACTTTTACATTATCCGACCTTTACTATTTTGATCATTATTATTATTACTATTATCCTATAATGGCTCCTAGATCGTTCTCTCGAAGAATATTTCTAACATTCGTCGTTCACTTTCCCTTCTACCATCAATCACTACACATGACTAACAGGGTTTTAAAACTACGATTTAATTATAGTTTACTCCTACATTTAATCATATCTTCATTTACTATTTTTATGAGTTTAATTTACTCTTATTATTATTATTATTATTATTATGATTGTTAGTAGACCTTACTCCCTTAAATCACTTTCGAAGATCATAATCATTCACTCTTGTCAACTCGAGAACAACTGGGATTATTCATCATCACGTCCAAAAATAAAATTATCATTATTCCAAGAAAATGCAAAGATAGAACAATATTGAAATTACAAATCAACGAAGTAAGGAATGCTCTCCCATCACCATTACATACAAAATTACTAAGGAAACTACTTTACTCTACGCAAGAATACAATCTAGTCATCTACTAAAAGAGAAGAAATTTTACAAGGGTACTCATATTTCCGGTGAAAATCCTTGGCGTCGGGATGCTGCTTCAGGCGACAACGTCTCTTGCCTCATCTATGGTGGTTTACGGATGTACAAAGTCATCGCGTTGGCGTGCACTCTGGAATTTAGTTCCTCATGACTGTAGCTATATTCAGCGTCTTCTTTTTACTCCAGCAAAGTCCCAGAAAATCTCTCGATTTCCCTCTTGATCGCCGCATGTCGACAACTTGGTTTCCTCGGAGATAGCTGAAACTAAAATATTCTATTAGCACAGGGATCCACACTAGCTATAACTCACTAAGTTATGTACAACACTTAACTTGGCGCAACGATGTACTTTAGGTCCATTATTACTATAAGCTTCGTCTTCTGAACACATTCATTAAGTTACGATACGCCTTAGGCTGACAAATAATAGGGCTGACTATTATGATGATTAAATAAAGGTTAGATTTCCTCTCGCCTATCCACTTGAGATCGTGATTTCCTTTCATAATGTCCAATGGAACATTCCTAAAGCTTCTATGGCAAGAATCGGCTTTAATGAGCACGCTGACTGTCTGCGGTTTAACATTTTCCACCCGGGAGAATGCACGACTGTAATAAGCTCGCTGGATACTGCGTTGAGCTAACAATGAATTACACTGGCATTCAAGTAATGTAATGATCGTGCCCTACAAGGGTTACACTAGTATTCACGTCGTCTGAACATATTCTTCTTTCCCGTAGAGAATACACGGTTCGACTTCTCGTAAGAAACAACTGTCCGACGTGCTCTTGAAAAACTGTTCTGGCCGTCGTCTCGTAAAATTTCTCTTGAACTGTTCTGACGTTCTTACCCAAGAACTTCCTTCGACTTAGTTCCAGAACAATCCTAATATTTCCAGCACTTTCCTCAATTTCTATTGGCTGGTAATCGACCTGCGCCATAGCTCGTCCTTGACCGCTACGAGTGGATTTTATGAGAACATTTCTCCTCCCCTTTGTCGTCTGCCGGTGTCATGACGTAACTGCGCTCTGGTCGCCCTCGATCAGCTGTTGACCTAGTTTCGGCCGGCTCGCTCTCGCACAACTGTGTCACAGCTGGTACACGCGCACTCGTAAGCAATGCTCCGTAATAAATATTCCTAGCTTTCTCAAATTAACTGAGGCACCATTTAGACGGGTACAATATATATATACTGACGCATCAACTTAACTTAATAATTATTATTAATAGACACATGTCTGAAATCTGTTAATATTAAATTAATTTAAAATTTAGTACATAAAAGGGAAGCATTTGAATTGAAAATCGAGAGCTTTTGACAGCACCCCAGTGGAAAATAAGACCCCACCAAACCACATATTAATGAAGAAACACGACATATCACCATTAACACAGAACATGGCAAATACAGACATAATGTCCTCTCAGGAGACAAACCCAGAAAAATAAACGTACGACCAAATAAAACCAAAATTTAAGACCACAACGTCATGTTAAGGAGAGACAATAAATAAAAATACTGACACATAATTTACAGGATAGAACCAGTTCACATAACGTCACCGTGAACCAAAAAATTAAATTGCAGTTTCAGAAGGAAACAGTCATAATATTATTCACGGAGCAATCCACAAGGTGCGCATATCGCACCGGCGACTATTCACAATCTCCCCAATAATGACAATAATAAGTTACCTAACCGTCAGGCCAGAACACATAGCAAAACAATACAAATCACGAGCGATAAGATAAGGACCAGGCTCCATATCTTTCGCACTTGGGTTGTCTAAGCCCTCGATTAAAATGAAAACGTTACAATGGCATTGTTGACAAACGTTAACGTAAATGCAGATTTACTAAAATAATTAGAACAAGGATCTCATTAAAAGCCCGCAATAGGGATGAAAATAAACTCATTAAGCCTAAATAAATATTCTCAGAGAGAGAAAAGCAGATATTCAAATTGACAATAATAATAATAATAATAATAATAATCTAAAGAAATTTAGAAACTAATGTAAGCGTAGGGTTAGTTCGAACACGGACAAATGAAATGCCAAAACAGACGGAAAGATATACCGAAAATTTAGATGAGAATAACGACCAAGATCACACGTAGGAATGTGTAACCACACACACCACAACAGCAAAATTTAAAAGAATTCACCAAAGAATTATCACACTCAACAAACCATGGCCATAATCACTCACAAAATACAGAAACAAATAAACCCAAGGGAAAATCAACGTTTCAATGAAAGCGGAGGAGAATTTAGAAATTACTTAGGCAATAATGGCCAACTACATTACAAACACAGAACAGACTTAAACATGACGCCTTACCACAAAACTTCGATATATTTAAAATCACAAAGAAGACACGCATGATTATATAACAGACTTACACAAGATTTGAGCACAAGGAAATGATAACGGCCTACATACCTTAATCCATATATGCCTAGGTAAGGCAACTGTGCTCCAACTATCACTAAAACTCACCAGTAAGAAATAAACTTAAGATATTCACATACTTTCAACCACATATTTACATAGAATTACAATAGAACTAATTTACACCATAACACAAGAATATAATTCCCCAGATGGGAAGGGGTAAGGGCATTACCCTATACCAGTCTGCGAATGCATTGTTTTTGCAGCGGGAACGTAAGCCATGTTAGCGTCAGCGTCTTCTCTCCACACCTTCAAGCGCAGAATGACTCACTTCCAAGTTCCCCGCTAGGAGTGACATGGAATAGGCCTGATATTCATCCTGGTGGGCAATGTCAAAACACACACTGTAGTAGCAAATGTAGTCTCATAGATGGCGTAAGAGTACGTGTAGCTGTCCACAGTGCAATTATACTCTTACAAATAATAACACACAGTATAACTATGTGACAAAAAGTTCACTTCTCCTCGTATAGACAGAGTAGATGCCCAGTAGGCCAAGAGTTCAGGATGCAAAGCAGAATTTATCAGAGTCCCCGAGATACGAAGTTTTTATTAATTCAATATTTCAAACATAGTAGAATTCCAGTCTCTTATAATTGTGGTATATCACAGCTCCGTACAATAACTAGGCCGAGAACACGAGATCTGCAGTGGAATGAAATAATTCACCAAAGTATATGACATAACTAGAGTATTTGTTAAATAATGCTACAAGTTTCCTAAGTTAAAATAAATTATTCTAACTTCAAATTGTTTTGATCTTCAACTCTGCAATTTTGAAAGATTCTGTGTGAGGGGGCATTTAATAAATCTGTAGGTATTCCTTAATAGTAGTTCTTGTTTGGGTATCATTCATTATATGAGTTTGATACAGAGTTTCATACCATGTTATCTTGTGCAAACAATTTTGTTATTAATAATAATGATGGTGAATAAACAATATAAGAGAAGGAGTGTTCAATGAAAGTTGAGAAGCTAGAGGTTAGGACCAGGGTCCATCCAGTTGCTTATATCTGCTGATGAAATTGTTCTGTATTGTATGAAATCCGGAAAACTAGACAATTCTCGTGGTTAAGTAGGGAAGCTTAATATAAGTGTCTGGTATTAGTAAGACTTTGATGACAACTCCAGTGGGATGGAAAGAAATTTTAACAAGTCATTTTGGAACAAGAATCACTTCCGGTGGTAGAAGAGATGTAGAAGTGAACCACTGTGTCAAGAGTGTGGTCATCATAATAGGACAGTGGTTGGAAAGGGGGAGATCAAGGAAGAGAAAAGGATGACAATATATATAACCACCTTTCAAACTACACTTATGGTACTGAGAGTCTAACCTTCTTGGTAAAACAGAATTGTGAAATCCTGGAGAGCAGCTGGACATGAGGGACTGAGGAAGAGAACACTTAGCTGGAATGGGAATGTGCTGAATGTAGAATGATCTGAGGGCAGTTAGTAATTGAAATGATTAAATTTTTATTTACCTGACGTTATTTGTTGACTCTATCAGTCTAAAAAATATTGCATTATCTTCTCTGATGCATTAAATCCTTTGTGAAATCCAGTAATTCCTTAAATAAGATCTACTGATCATATTATAATTCCCTAAGTTTTCAAAACCCATTGATTTTACAACATCCTATGCTTTTACAAAATTAATTTGTTGATTTTACAACATTCTTTGCTTTCACAAAATTAATCCATTGATTTTACAGTATCCTTTGCTTTCACAAAATAAATCCATTGATTTTACAGCATCCTTTGCTTTCATAAAAGAAATCTATTGATTTTACAACATCCTTTGCTTTCACAAAATTAATCCATTGATTTTACAGTATCCTTTGCTTTCACAAAATAAATCCATTGATTTTACAGCATCCTTTGCTTTCATAAAAGAAATCCATTGATTTTACAGTATCCTTTGCTTTCATAAAAGAAATCCATTGATGTTACAACATCCTTTGCTTTCACAAAATTAATCCATTGATTTTACAGTATCCTTTGCTTTCATAAAAGAAATCCATTGATTTTACAGTATCCTTTACTTACTTACTTACTTACTTACTTACTTACTTACTTACTTACTCCATGGCTCTACGGTCCTTTAAGGACCTTGGCCTCCTTGACCACAGCTCTCCAGTCGTCCCGGTCTTCAGCACGCCTACGCCACCTCCTGACTCCAATGGTCCTCAGATCAGTCTCCACATCCTCCAGCCATCTCATCCGGGGCCGACCTCTCCTTCTCCTGCCCCCAGGGTGTCCTTTCAGTGCTTTCCTTGGAAGTCTTCCCTCCTCCATCCGTTGTACATGCCCCAGCCATCCAATTCGTCTCATTTTGATTGATGTCACCAAGTCCGGCTCCTTATACAATAATCTTATTTCTTCATTTGTTCTGATTCTCCATAACTCTCCCTCCTTCACCGGTCCAAATATCTTCCTCAGTACTTTCCTTTCCCACACATTTAATCTCCTCTCTGTGGCCTCAGTCAATACCCATGCCTCACTCCCATACATAAGCACTGGTTTAATTATTGTTTTGTAGAGAGTCAGTTTTAATTTCCTGCTTAAGTTTTTACTTCTCAGAAGGGGATTCAGTGCCCTGTAGGATCTGTTGGCAGCCTTAATTTGATTTACAATATCTGTCTCAACTTTATTTTCTGATGTTATTACTGAGCCAAGATATGTGAAGCTATCTACTACTTCAAAGGTATAACCATCCACTTGGAGTTTTTCAGTGTTCCTTCCACTTCTCTCTGTTACCATATATTTAGATTTAGCCTCACTTATCCCCAAGCCCAAGGACCCAGCCGCATTTTTCAGCTCCCTCAAGGCAGTTGGAAGTGCCTCGTTACTTCTAGCAGATATCACCACATCATCTGCATAAGCCAAAATTTGGATCAGTCTATTGTAAATATTACCACCCAGATTAGTAGTTACTGATCTTGCAGCTTTCTCCAACACTAGATTAAATAACACTGGTGATAAGGGATCTCCCTGCCTTAGGCCTTCTTCAGTTCTGAAAGATCTTGACAGACTTCCCTGCACTTTTACCTGACTTCTGCTGTTCTCCAGGGTCAACTTAGTCAATTTTATTAACTTCTGTGGGAATTTAAACTCCTTCATTGTTTCCCACAATGTTGATCTCTTAACTTTGTCATAGGCTTGTTTAAAATCTATAAAAAGATGCCCTAGTCGAACATTGTATTCATATGTCTTTTCCAGAGTCATTCCCTCCATGTTTTACCATTTCTGCTGTTATGAGGTCATTCCCTGGGGCTTTACTGCTCTTCAATTGTTTTATAATATCTTATTTCTTCAATCGATGGTGATCCCATATCGTCTTCATCCTCATCTCCATTCTCCTCATCCATCTCTTCCTCCTCACACTCATCTCCATATTCACCCTCCTCCTCTCTCTCTGAAATTTCCATACGGTCTGATCCTTCTTTTTCTTCATTTATTGGTCTGACAGAAAGTAATGTTTCAAAATGTTTTTCCCATTTTTCCAGAATTCATTCTTTCCCAACAATGAGTCTATCAGTCTCATCCTTAAGCATATTCACTCTGGGTTGATATCCCTTCTTTACTTGTCCAACCGCATGGAAGAATTTTCTGCCTTGTTTGTTTTCAAAATTCTTCTGCATTTCATCCACTCTCTCCTTTTCTTCTATTCTTTTCTTGTTCCTTATCAATGTCTTTACTATTCTCCATTTCTCTTTAAAAACTGCAATATTATTTCGAGTGGGTCTCTGTAGCATTGTTTGTCAGGCAAGATTTCTCTCTTTCAGAACCTTATCCACTTCTTCGTCATACCATTTATTTCTTCTCTGTTTCCATCTCTCTCCAAGTACTTCCTGCGCCGTTGTATTTATTGCTAGCTTGGTTTCCTCCCACATTGTGTTGATGTCCACATCTCCGTTTCTGCCCATCTGTAGCTTTCTTTGCAGCTGGTCTCTATACTCTTCCTCCTTCTTCTCATCCCTTAACAGTTCTACATTATAGATCTTGCTCTGCTCAGCTCTGTCCCTGGGTTTAATTGCCAGTCTTTCTCGGAACTTGATCCTCACCAGTATGTGATCTGAATCACTGTCTGCACCACGCATGCTTCTCACATCCATTATATTGGAGGCATGTCGCGCATCTATCAGCACATGGTTTATCTGGTTTCTTGTCAGACCATCCGGTGATATCCATGTCTCTTTATGGATCTCCTTATGGGGAAAACATGTGCTCTTAATCACCAGCTCCTTGCTAAAGGCAAAGTCAATCAATTTTCACCCGTTTTCATTTGATTCTTGGTATTTACTATGATATCCTGCCACTGGGTGGTTTTCTTTCTCTTTGCCTACTTTGGCATTATAATCCCCTAGGACAACTTTAACATCATACTTGGGCAACTTGTCATAGACTTGCTCCATTTTTTCATAGAAATGTTCTTTCTCTTCCTCATCGGCATCCTCTGTTGGTGCATGGACACTAATTAGTGATATGTTGGCAAATCTCCCTCTCAATCTTAACCGGCATAGTCTAGGGCTTATTGCTTCATATTCAATCACATTATGACTGACCGATTTCTTGACCATAAACCCTGTTCCTATTCTATTTTCTTCCTCCCCACTATTGAACAAAATGTAGTGCTGTAGATCTGTCACCTCGATTGTCTTCCATCTTCTGTAATGCTGCCACATCTATCTGATATTTAATTAATTCCTCCTCCAATTTTCTACTAGCCCCGGCCTGAAAGATACTTCTCACATTCCATGTTCCAATATATCCGTATCGTTGCCATTTAGCGCGCTTTAGTCGTCGTAAGTTTGGGACCGTCCGGTTATCTTGATTTGGTTTCTGATCAATATGTAGTTTTGTGGTAGTGGAGTTGTTAGCCCCATGTACCAACCCCCAACCTGGAGGACCAGGGTATCACTCTTAGTCTGGATCATCACCTTAGAACTGTCCAGCTTGGGTGGCTCTACCAGGAGCATATGCTCCCGCCGGCATAGCTCTAAGGATCATTTGAACACGCAAGCCTCCAAAACACCCGGCAAAATTGTATTTTGCCTTTGTCAAGGTGGTGATACCATCGGGAGGACAGTATCCTTTGCTTTCACAAAATAAATCCATTGATTTTACAGCATCCTTTGCTTTCATAAAAAAAATCTATATTTTACAACATCCTTTGCTTTCACAAAATTAATCCATTGATTTTACAGTATCCTTTGCTTTCATAAAAGAAATCCAATGATTTTACAGTATCCTTTGCTTTCACAAAATAAATCCCTTGATTTTATAACATCCTTTGCTTTCACAAAATAAATCCGTTGATTTGATGACATCCCTTGCTTTCACAAAATTAATCCATTGATTTTACAGCATCCTTTGCTTTCACAAAATAAATCTGTTGATTTTACAGTATCCTTTGCTTTCATAAAAGAAATCCATTGATCTTATAACATCCTTTGCTTTCACAAAATTAAACCATTGATTTTACAGCATCCTTTGCTTTCATAAAAGAAATCTATTGATTTTACAAGATCCTTTGCTTTCATAAAAGAAATCCATTGATCTTATAACATCCTTTGCTTTCAAAAAATTAATCCGTTGATTTTACAGCATCCTTTGCTTTCACAAAATAAATCTATTGACTTTAAAACATCCTTTGCTTTCACAAAATTAATCCATCAAATTTACCTGCTTTCAGTGAACTTAGCATGATCTCAAACTTCCTTTACATGAAATTAAAAATTATGTTCATTTCAAAATTATTCAGAGATATATTTCCACCCTGGAAATTACTGTACAATGATGCACTGAGATTTTCCCATGGCAGAGCATGAGAAATTTAACCAAAATTTATATATCACAAATGGCAAGAATAATCACTAAAATCATTACCTATAGCACTCATACAATCACATACACACTCGATGTATGTGTAGATTACTGTTAATTTTATTTCTGATTTATTTCTAATGTGTATTTCTCAGTTTTATTGATGACCTTAACTTCAAAAACATTATAGTTATTCATCTAAACTGACTGATTAGTGATCGGAAACAAGAAAAAGGATCACTCTAGGAGGCATTGACATGAATTATTAATGGGCTTCAACTTCGTGGTACATTTCAAAGATTCATATCAGATCAAATGACTCACGGGAATACATAATATTACAACATTTACATTAATTTTGCAATGGATTATTACTTTGGACTGAGTGTACTTATATAAGTACTTATTATTAATAATAGTACTGGTTGCTTCCATGCAACAATCACATTCTCAATAAATTCATCACATTACATCTACAGTATGGTACAAAATTTTGTAATCACCACCACTGGTGAGCATTCTATCCTCACACTATCTAGCATTAGATTCATAATTCTTGGGCACATTTCGCTTCCTATGAAATGTGTAATTTACTAATAGCCAAGAGAAAATCAAGTCAGAAGAGCATATATAATTACATGATCAGAATAAGAATGAATCAGAAAATTACAATTCACAACACATTATTTCAGAGTTTAGCAAAGTGGTCAGTTATATTTAATTTCTGATTATTCAGAGAAAAGAAATGCTTTAAAATAACTGAAAATTACACAATATCCATTCACTTCCAATGCATACAACTATTTGAACCATACTACAAAATTCACCAACACCATTAATAGTTTGAAGGGGGAAAATGCTCAACATTATACAAAATTAATAGAATGACTATGGCAAGCCAGAAGCTCTTCATAAGTTCCAGGGAAAAATGAGAAGACAATTTACAAATGTACTTAAGTTAGCTGTAATGACACTGGATATGCAGTTGGGCTGGAAAACTGCTCATGATGCATCCCCCTTAATATCTGATGGTCTAATGATGGCTTAGTTACAGCAGTTCCTGGCATTGAATTCCCTCATTTGGTGTACCATATTGAATGATGAGGTTCATCTTCTTTGAAGCATATTGGGGCGATGGTCCAAGTAAATCAGGTTTTGCTTTGCATTCCATATTCTGAAACTAAAATATGACATTAAAATTTGATCAGGGCAGATATATGTAGTTTTTTATCTATCTTAACTAATGGCACACACAAGTCCCTATCTTTAGCTTCTATTTAACTAAACAAAATAATTATTTCACTTGTAGTGGATGACTGTAAAATTCCTGTTGGAAATTTATACGGCTGTTGGAAATTTCTAATCATAGAATAATATAAGTCCATGTCATCATCATTATCATCAATGTCCCACTCCAGTCGCCTGGGTGTGATTATAAGACCACGTCATAGACTTAACGTCCATGGCATGGCAAATGTGCTTGCCTCCTCGTGAGGAAATCAATATCGCTTGTATTCTGAAAATCCTGTAGATTCACATTTTTTTGAATTGTAAAATAAATTTTTTGGCAGAATAGTTAAAAGTAGAGCTTAGTATTGTATAGTAATTGAGTAAAGTAGTTTCATTTTTATAATATGATATCATCGCCATAAGACCTATCTGTGTCGGTGCGACGTAAAGCCCCTAGCAAAAAAGAAATAATATGATAAGTGTAGAGGAGGTAATAATTCTCATAGAGTAATGTAATTTAGAATAGAGTAGATGATGAGAATGAATAATTAACTTTCACAGGTCTTATGCCTTCGTACTTCTGATGGAATTAATTCATATCTGATGGATAAAGTTCTTCTGCAGTTCAAATGTTTCATTGGTTTGACTCACGGATGATTGATATTTGCAGAATACGTCAGGTGTGTTTAACCTTGACACACACGCACTACTGTGGAGTCACATGGAATTTTCTCGGCCAATGATTAACATTGCAGTTTCACTCAATGACAAGTGAGACGGTAGGCTCACCAAGTTCAAACCTCGAGGTTAGAGCATTCCCTCCCAACACAACTGTTCAGCTTGACCCAGTGCCACAATAAATATACTTCGTCTTGGCAATTCTCTAAATAATCTGTTATAATGATTGAAGACTCGGGTACAATGCACTGGTGTATTAGACCCCCTTCTAAGCAAAAATTAATAAAAAACCAAAAAATTATATTTTTCAGATATTCCCAGTTCATTTTCCCACTTTCATCCACTAAAGCTTCGAAAATTAACACAAACATTCAGCTAAATAGTTACAATTTTGTACTCAATTCTGCACTTGGAAAAACTGGGTACTTATGTTGTAGTGTTCTGTCTGAACTTCTCCATTCCTGCCACAATGAAAAATCTGTATCAAAGTAAAGCAGTTGTTGAACATCATTTGAAAAATACACAGATAAGAATGATGAGATGGACTTCTGCTAAGGATTTGGGAAGGATTAAAAGTCATTAACTCCACGGGTCTTTTGTGGCATATCTAGGAACTTGTTTGGGACAGGACTGCAATGGTCAGCCTCATAGTGTTAATAACTGTTGAAGAGATATAAAAATATTATTCAACAAAGAATGAATCTTGCTCACCTATTTGAGTAGAAATGTTCATGTTACTCAGATTCATTATATTAGAATAAAAATATCTATAACTTCATTAGAGGTTCTTGTGGCTTTCACCATTCAGTCTGCAAACATCTGTGAATTGATTATGTACCTCCACAATCTGTTGCTTGAACTAGCCCTATAGCTATATTTATTTGCACACCTCGTATCAAAAAACCATTAAAGACTGAGTCTAACCATCATCACCCAGTCCCGTACCTTGCATGTCAACACCTTTTATTCTCTTAGTTACCCAATCTTCCACCATTTGAGCCATATGACGGCACAACGGAAGCCAACTTGTTCATAAAACTTAATTCATCATATATATCCAAAGTCCATCAAGCTTCCAGTCATGTACAGCAAAGCCTGTGCGAAAACAGTCCAGGGTAAACATAGCCTATGCCAAATCCTTCAAGCAGAAGGAATATAGTTCTGTGAAGACTGTTAGTCATGGGCTCTGACAATAACAGTGGTTTTATATCGCGTACATGGCGATCTCTCCTCGTGGATTTGTCATTGATTTTACTATCAATGTGGGACCTACAGTCGAAATTCTGGAATGAGATACCATCTTGTAGCAAAGACAGTTGTTGGCTGAATGATAGTTGCAAGAATGACTTTCGCTTCATTTGTATGGACTTCTGTAACCGATTTAGAATTAACAAAAATTCCATGAGCTCACCTGTCAAACTAAACTCATCGGTTAGTTTGAAAATGCGGGACCTCTTTTGTGGAATTAGAACTACATCTTGCACAGAATGAGAAAAAGCATGTTTTTAAGTACAGGATGTATTTGAGACCTACTGGCCCAATTTTCTATTTTTACAAATCTATATTTTTTTTCAAAAGTAACGGGTATTGTACAAAAAAATATTTTATAACTTGAGCCCATTCCATTCCAGTATATCGGACTTCCCTGCTTGGCATCTATACTGTGCTTAGGAACTAACTGTGGAGGCTTGCGCTTCATTTCACTCTTGGGTAATGTCCATAGTCACCTTTTCTTGGAAGTAACTAAGTGTGATAAGAAGTCCACTTCTACCTGTATTGAGTTTCCTTCCACAATCTTCAATGCATTTTGTTCCTTGTATGTGGTATTAACATTATGTGTATCTTTCAGTTTTGCAGGCCTGACTGAAGATCCACTGCATTCGTGTGATGTTCCCTCCAAGACATGCAGTCCAATAAGTAATTTGCAAACTGATAATGATGATTTGCCTTACAGTTGTACCGAATGCAATAGTAGGTTTGCATTAAAGGGCACCTTGAAAGCCCATATGCTTACCCACTCTGGACAAATTCCATACTGTTGTCCAGTGTGCAGCCGTATGTTTCCCACAAATAGTAATCTTAAAAACCACATGCTTACTCATTCAGGGGAACGGCCGCATAAATGTACTGTGTGCAATGCCTGTTTTGCCTTGAAAGGTACCCTTAAAGGTCATATGCTGACGCACTCTGCAAATAAGCCGTACCAGTGTTCAGTATGTAATAAATCTTTTGCCCTGAAGACTCCTTTGAAAACTCATATGCTTACTCACTCTGGTGATAAGCCTCATGCATGTTCTCTCTGTAGCCGTAGATTTGTATTCAAAAGTCTTCTCAAAAATCACCTGCTTACTCATTCTGGAATCAGACCTTACTCCTGCTCAATATGTAACATGGGATTTTCAGAGAAATCTCAGCTTAAGAAGCACATGTTTACACATTCTGGTAGCAAGCCTTATGCCTGTAACGAATGCAATTGTAAGTTTTCTAGGAAGTACAGCTTGGTATCGCACATGGTAACTCATTCTGAGGAAAAGCCGTTCTTTTGTTCGGTGTGCAATAATAGTTTTGCCCGAAAGAATTACTTCAAAAAGCACATGCTTCTACACTCGGGAAAAGGGCGAGTGTGTTGTAACGTCTGTGACAGGACGTTCTCAAAAAAGTGTTATTTGAAAAAGCACATGTTAATTCACTCTGAAGATAAGGTGAAATAACTTTGTGGTATTACGCTTATTAAATGATGATGATAATTTCGTGTGGCTATTTCTAGCCGAGTGCAGCCCTTGTAAGGCAGACCCTCGGATGAGGGTGGGCGGCTTCTGCCATGTGTAGGTAACTACGTGTTATTGTGGTGGAGGATTGTGTTATGTGTGGTGTGGAAGTTACAGCGATGTTGGGGACAGCACAAACACCCAGCCTGCGGGCCATTGGAATTAACCAATGAAGGTTAAAATCCCCGACCCGGCCGGGAATCGAACCCGGGACCCTCTGAACCGAAGGCCAGAACGCTGACCATTCAGCCAATGAGTCGGACTATTAAAGGATTTCATCTTACAATCCACTTTTGGAATAAGGTCTACGGTTATAATCAATGCAAAGGAGTAGTCTGACAGGATATTTGTTAGTGGCTGTCTCAAGGGTACATTTTCCATACAAGGTGATTTTCACACTCATCAGTGAAGTCAGGCCATTTACATGTTATATTTCTGGCAATGAGAATACATCATTTAGGTAACACCCGGGAAACGTCAAAAGTAATTTTTTAAGGGCCCTTATGGATTCACATTTAAGTTTGTATTAAATGCATACTGTGCCAGAGAATTCCCGTACTTTAGTGGCTAGTTTTAGGAGCATAAAATGAAAACACAGCGTGTGTACAGCTCGCTGTTAGGAGTGAATACAGACAGAGAGCTGTTACATCTTGTTCAATGATTCGTGTTATTTTCAAAGTTCTGAGTTTATTCATAAGCTCAATATTGTATCTCCTTTTGCAAGTACTGTTGTTCAGGGATGTTGTCTTCCTTGATGTCAGCCAGCGATAACAGTTTCCTACAACCATGGACCTTGGGCTACCTTCAACATGGATAAATCTGCACCATGGAAACATGTATGGAGGTTTTCAAAGTTGATAGAAATTCTCATCGCGGGGTTCACTTTCATTCATTATTGGACGAGTTCAAATTGTAAGTTCTCTGGATACTACTACAACAGATGTATTCTTGTAACACCAATGCCTGGGTCACTTCTGAAAGGAAACACATTGGTTTTCACTGATATTGTCACTGAAGATGATTAAATATATTAATGTTGTTGTTGGAGTCATCAGTCTATAGACCGGTTTGATGCAGCTTCCATGCCACCCTGTCCTGTGCTAAACTTTTCATTTCTACATAACTGCTGCATCCTACATCTGCTCTAATCTGCTTATCATATTGATACATGGGTCTACTCCTACTGTTCTTACCGTCTACACTTGCCTCAAAAACCAACTGCACAAATCGTTCTTAACCCTCTTGGAGACAGGAGCCTATCTGGTTGGCCACTCACAATCAGCTGGAGGAGGCCAGATCTTCGCCTCCACTCTGCTACTGTAAAGTGCCAGGCCGGCTTTAGTGGAAATATGTGAATTTTAAAAATCATGTATATCTATCGGCGTATGGCAAATACAAGCAAGGAATTTTCTGCATAGAATATACAACTGATTCGGAGTGAGGTAAAGTATTAGAAATGTTTTATTGTTGATATTATGGTTGTCATAAACCTTTATTTTTAGGAAAAGAAAAACATTTTTGTACTTTCTCTCTCAGTATATACTTTGAAAAAACATTTATGATAGAAAAAAATATATGTAATATTGTAGAATGTATTTTAAAATCTAATTCAATAAAATAATTACTTTGAAGGGGAAAAATAAAAACAAAAAGTAAAATGAAATTTATATCACTAGCAAAAAACAACAATTTTACTCGCCAATAAAATTAACAGATCGATGTATGGAAAATACTGACAAGGAATTTTCTACGTAGACTACATAGTACAAAAATAATCCTGAGTTATTAAAAAATTAAAAAATAATAGTTGATACTATAATTTTTATTGCCTTTGTATGCTATCTATTTCTGTAGCAGACCAGTTCAGAATTCTGAATGAATAAACAAGAGTTGGAATAGCGTACGTGTTTATAGCTTAAATTTTGTTCTTGGCACTTAGGTGGCTGCACAAAATCTGATGCAACCTCGATGTATATTTATCAATGAGTTCATGTTTGATTTTCTTGTGCTCCAGAGTTGCATTTTGAGCAAATCCAAAGTACTTGTATGTCTCTATTTGTGTCATTCCCCCAATTAAAGATCTGGAATGGAGCTCATATGGTTGGGAGTTTGTGTACCGACCCCGTTCAATTGTTAGCAGCTTACATTTCTTTACTCCCAACGTCATTCCCACATCAGATGAGTAAGAGTCTATTATATTCAGGAGGGTGTTTATATGTGTTTCGTTGTGGACATACACTTTCATATCATCCATATAAAACAAATGAGATATTCTATGTTTCCTTTTGTTATATTTAATATCAAATCCAAAACCAGGAGCTTTTCGAAGATTGGAAGGGGATTCATTGCAAGGCAAACCCACAGAGGACTTAATGAAGCTCCTTGAAATATACCACATTAATTTTAATTGTGTGGGATATGATACATTTATTTTCTGTCTTGGTGCAGAGCACTGTCTTCCAATTGTTCATAGTAACTTCAAGAAAATGAAATATGGCAGGCCTCATCTTGTACAAATGAAGTACTTCTTTCAACCATGAGTGGGGAACTGAGTCAAATGCTTTCTGATAATCTATATACACTGTGTACAGGTTCCTTTGTGAGTGCATTGCGTGTTGTGTTCCAACAGAATCTATGATTATCTGTTCTTTGCACACTAGTGATGACTTTTTGCATCCTTTCTGCTCTTCAGTCAGAATGTTATGGTTGCTGATATGATTATACATTTCTTCTGTGAGTATGGATTGAAACGTTTGTAGATCATTTGTAGACAAGTGATTGGCCCGTAAACTGATGGATCTTTACCAATTCCACCTTCCTTAGGTAGGAGGTATGTAATTCCTGATGTAAGAAATTCAGGACACTCTTGAGGATGATGCATGAGATAAGTGAATTGTTGGGCTATTTTCTTGTGGACGCAAGTGAAATGTTTATACCAAAAATTTTATATTTTGTCTGTACCTGGTGCTTTACAACTTTGAGTTCTCCTGGCAGCATTACTCACGTGGCTTTCTTCCATGGTATCAAAACTCATTTCTGCATAACCATTGTTATTTTTCTCTTCCTTAATCCATGTTTTGTTTGTATTGTGGACTGTGTTAGTACACCAAATACGTTTCCAAAAGTCTTCCGTGTCCTGCATACTTGGAGGTTCTTCTGCCTTAGTTTGCTGATTTTGCTTGAGCATTCTGTAGAATTGGCCCTCATTCGTGGAGAAAAGGTTGTTTTGCATTTTCCTAGCTCGAGACTCTTTGTATCCTACTGAGCCTTGCTGCTTTTGCACACAACTTTTGTTTTTGGGTGCCAATGTATATTTTGACCTTTTCTCTGTGCTCAGGTTCATTTTTGTGTGTGTTGATTTTCCTGAACACATCCCTCAAGTTTCTGTTAGTTTTCATTTTAGTTTTGTTATAGAGGTATGCGGAAAGTTGACCATTGGTTTTTCTTAGCTCTTGGATATCACTTTGTAATCGACGTTGCCATGGTGAAATGTATTCTGAATCTGCATTCTTACAAGAGCTTCTGGAGATGGGTATTGGATTTTAGTTGTTCAGCTTAACCAGAGTTACTGCTGCGCAATAAACGAGGGCATTTATTTCCTACTGGATTCTTATATATACTGCTGTAGGATGTTATTTACAGTACTTACAAGGTTTTTGCTCATTGGTGTTCCTCGAATTTTGGGCAGTTTTGGTCTATAGTTCACTTTGAGACCCACAAACTCCGCCATTGCCTTTTTAAACATATCTTCAGCATGACGTGCTTCATCAGCACCCGAGAAATCACCAGTTTTTCTTATTTCTACAGATTGTCTTCCTGTAGTTCTTTTCTTCCAGGATCGTCCTGCCGAATTTGAGACATTGGGATGGAGTTGCCTTCACTGCTCGGCCTCGTAGCTAGAATTTTAGCAGCTTCCTCCTTAAGATTTGGAATTATTGTGGCAGGAAGTCTGTTGTTGGTTACTATTGCACGTCTTTGGTCTGAAACTCTTTGTTCGGTGACAAAGGAGTACTGGGGGAATTTGTCCACAAACAACCTGTGCATATCTTTCCTGTACGTTGTAAGGTCTTTCTCTAAGTTCGTAGTTATAAAATAGGTGCGCATTATGAATTTATTCATATCATCTGTCCATTTCAAGCGCTGCATCGGTTTACCTGCCTTGGTGGTCAGCTGAACTTCTGAAACATCTTCGGCAGGAGGAGTAGGTAGCTGTTGAGTTCTCCTAGCTGAATTGTCGGCTATAGAATTGTCGGGTGACCTGACATGTGCCCACCTGATCAGAATCATGTCACTGGTGGCTTGCCTGCTGTCACGCTCAGCACCAGCTCCAAGCGTGCCCCGACGACCCTCGGGTAGCGTAATTTTCCAAGGCTCATTTCTATTATTCATTTCCTCCATCAATGATGGGTTGCATTTTATACCTACTGCCAGGATTTTAATGAGGCCGCCCCTAACATAAGGTACAGATGCCTTTCACAGCCGCCCCTAACATGGGGTGCAGACGCTGCTAGATGGTTTGGGTTCAGAAAGTTCATCCGCGCTCTCCGCCATTAGGATATATCCTCTTCTGCCGTCGAAGCCGTTGACCATTTTCACATTCCCTCAGTTGATTGGCTTGGCTAGGCCTTATTTACACCTGTCTTGCATTTCTGCAGGAACTTCCCCTATCAGCCATTGGGACGCGCCGTGTCGGGGTTGAGGGCCCCCGCCCCAGTGTCTCGCATAGAGTTATGGCTAACCCCTACTCAGTTCAGGGCTAGACCCCAATGCAAGCTGACAGGGAAGGTTATTATTATTATTATTATTATTATTATTATTATTATTATTATTATTATTATTATTATTGATACGGAAATATCGTGGAACGGAGAGGTGTAAGAAGGTGCCGGGGACAAGGAAAGGACCAGAGCATAAGTTAAAGCACTAAATTTTGAAATATTTCTTTCCCATTTTAAAAATGTTAAAATGTGATTGATAGAAGATTTGGAACAAATAACGGTTAAATAGAATAACAAATGTGCTCATCAGCTCTCAAGAAAACAGAGGAATATAAGTCCAAAAACCAGGTGCAATAACTAGAGAGAATTATCAACAAGCGATGAGTATAATCGCTCTGAACAAGTACACTATTTTATAAGAGCGTGTTTGCTTCACTCACATCGTCTAAGATTTCGAGCTCCTAAAGTTAATATAATCCAGACCCTCAGAGGGACAAGTTTCTTACAAAATTATGCCTGACACCCTTCAATTAATATGTTTACCGTCATTTCTGCTCAACAGTCTGTAAACGATTATCAAACGAACAGGGGCAATGAGTGCTCATTCTAAATGGCCTTAAGGTAAACATAAATGGTTTAACACGATCGGCCATTAACAAAGGCTAGGAGGCAAACCACTTGCACTCATTTTAGGAAAAAACTCTTAAAGCCCTATATGGGCTTATGGTACGCAGTTGTAGAGGCTAAGCCTATAGGGTACTACAGAGGGGTGACAAGCAAGAAATATTAAATACAGATAGTGTTAAGAATTTAGGCGGTTTAGAAAATTTTGGTCACTCCGCACCAAGTTGAATGGGAAGCAACAGCGGGTGATCACTCTTTGTTCCCTTAATTTACATATTTACCAGCAGGGATTTTAACAGAGTCCTCAGACTTGCCGAAAATCTACATTTGAAGCCATAACTGAGGACTTTACTTAAAATTAAAGAAGTTTGAAACCTTCTCCTCAAGCTATCTGCCTGGAGCTATCATATCTTAACAAATTTATGCCATTACCTTGAGTTGTTAGGCGTTCCCAATGCCGCCCTGCAACCCCTGCCTCCGAATAACTCTCCACACTCACTAGACCGGACCGATGAAGATGACAATACGGCCCTAAAGCGCCCAGCTTTTATGGTATTTTCTAGGGGAAGTTTCCAGAACTCTTTATAGATAGGCTGGATGCCTGTACACCCCCACCAATTATGATTGGCTAGAGAAAATATTCACAAAATATTTGATCAGTTGCTTGGTACAGAAGATAGAGGAGGGGGTTCAAATAGTGTTGACAACCTTGACACAAGAACAAAACAATCTTCACAAACTTAAGAGTTCCACTCGTAAAAATTAACTTTCCCTTAAGAATTAATATTCCTTAATCCCGCCAGAAGGGGCAGTTAGGCCGATGGTAGAGGTATCTAATGGTTAAAAGTCCAAGTATTTTGTATTACACTAGTTCCAGTTTCATGACATTGATGGTCTTATAGAAGGCACGCTGTTTAACAGAACGGAGAAGGTGTACCCCCAGTACAATTATTATTATTATTATTATTATTATTATTATTATTATTATTATTATTATTATTATTGCATGTATATCTGTTATTAGCCTGTTCGCTTCTCTCTGGCGCTACCAGATGGCCTCTGGATGTCCCCTGGCATCTACGATGTGTGTGGGGGTGTGAGGGAGGGGACATGAGGGACACATGTTACGTTTGCTTGAGTGTTAGTGGCAGCGTAGCCCTGCATTTTGCAGCTTAGTCCTGCACCAGTGTATTGACTACCTACAGCCTCTATTAATTGTTCACATGACAATGTTTAATATAACCTAGTTACTCAAGTTTACCATTGGTCCGACTCGTTGGCTGAACGGTCAGCGTACTGGCCTTCGGTTCAGAAGGTCCCGGGTTCGATTCCCGGCCAAGTCGGGGATTTTAACCTTAATGCATGAATTCCAATGGCACGGGGGCTGGGTGTATGTGTTGTCTTCATCATCATTTCATTCTCATCACGACGCGCAGGTCGCGTACGGGAGTTAAATAGAAAGACGTGCACCTGGCGAGCCGAACCCATCCTGGGACATCCCGGCACTAAAAGCCATACGACATTTCATTTCATTTCATTTACCGTTGGTTATATTATTATCCCTTCTTGCATCCTGTGAGAGAACCAGCTTCATGACAATACAGTCCACTTCACAATACTTAAATATTTTCAAGTTTATTCATGGCCATCACCGGCCGGATGCATAGAAGGTGTACTTTAAAATTAACGGATTGTGCATACCGGTACTGTGAACTAAATGTAGTTTCAAGAGTGTTGTGACTGTGATACAATATACGCTTGTGCAAATCGGCCAGTCGTTCGAACGTGTGTGTGGAAGCAGCCATCTTGCGCCGTGACATCACATTCATTGCGCTGACACTGGATCCAGCACCATTGCGAGTTCATCAGCAGAATCAACAACTGGTAACCTCAGTTCATATACATCCTTTCATTTGTCAAATCCTTGCACACAATGAATCCCAATATTAGAAAGTCATAAATAAAGAAGCGATTGATCGCGAAATCGAAGGTAACCAACATAAAGAAATATACCGATTCTTTAACTGGTCCTATTTATAAATTGAGTGTTAAGGTTTGACTTGATCCTTTACAGCAAGCATGGCTGGACCATACTGTCCTGCAAGATCAACTAGAAATAGAAGATGGCGACTTCCAACATCATGAAAGGTATAGGGAACATATCGAACCAGTCACAGGTTTGACATCTCAAGCATCCATCGCAGCCCTCAGAAGACTCGTTTCCCGTCATGGATATATTCAAGATCTCTACAGTGATAATGGTACAACATTTGTTGGAGCTAACAAGGAACTGCAGCAAATGCTGAAGGACGAACAATTCAACAAGGAAATAGGCAATCATGCTGCAGCATCAAAATTCAAATTGTACTTCATTCCGGTACGTTCACCACACTTTGGCGGAATATGGGAGTCCGCAGCGAAGGCGATGAAGTTCCACTTCCGTCGGGTAGTGGGTCAAACAGTTTTAACCTACGAAGAGTTGGTTACCTTCCTCACGCAAATTGAAACGTGCCTCAATTCTAGACCATTGTGTATTCCACAACGCCTCAACGGAGGAACGTACCTGGACTTCCTGCAGAATAGTCTGCCTGGATTGCTTGAGAATGTGCCTTTGGCAATAACACAGGTAATGTGGTTTCTGCATTGTAGAGCACCATCCCACTTCCGCATTACAGTTCCTGAACACCTCAACAACATCTTCCCCAGGCGCTGGATAGGATGCGCAGGCTCTGATGCATGGCCTCCTAGATCACCAGACATAAACCCCCTGGATTTTTACCATCTGAAAAGCGTTGTGTATGCTGAATCTGTTCCTGATGTGCAGACCCTTCAACAGCATGTCCACAACACCTGTGACACTATTCAGCGAGAGGCCAGAACATGTGAAAGAGTAAGGCAATCCATGATACGGCGTCTGAACGCGTGCATTGCAGCCCATGGAGGCCACTTTGAATATCTGCTGTGACGTGGATGTGATTCAGCTATGTACTGTGTTCGGGGACTATTTGCTGTTGTTGCACGCACACCGTCCATTTCTGCACACATGTTCGTAGGACATTTTTCCCTCCATTTCCAGTCAGGAATCAGTCCCTGCAGTTTGTCGGTTTTATTAAAGTTCACCCTGTATTAGAAATGATTTTCATTGGGGTAATCACATAAATGGGTTTATAAATAAAGGATACAGACCTCTGCATATTGATATGAGGGTGTTTGGGGGTTGTAGTTTGAAGTTTGTTTTACGTTGCACCGACACAGATAGGTCTTATGGCGATGAAGGGATAGGAAAGGCCTAGGAGTGAGAAGGAAGCAGCCGTGGCCTTAATTAAGGTACAGCTGCAGCATTTGCCTGGTGTGAAAATGGGAAGTCATGGAAAACCATTTTCAGGGCTGCCGACAGTGAGGTTTGAACCTACTATCTCCCGGATCCAAGCTCACAGCCGTGCACCCTAACCACATGGCCAACTTGCCCAGCAAGGGTTGTAGTAAGGATGTAAAGGAGAGGCCATATAAGTCTCTGGTAGGACCCCAACTACAGAAGAGTATGGTTCCAGTGTATGGGAACCTCACTAGGATTGCTTGATTCAAGATCTAGAAAATGTGCATAGAAAAGCAGCTCGATTTTTTTGGGTGATCTCCGATAAAAGAGTAGCATTACAAAAATGTTGCAAAGTTTGGGCTGGGAAGACTTGGGAGAAAGGAGACGAGCTGCTCAACTACGTGGCATGTTACAATATAAATGTTGATTCCCATAGGGAACCTGAAATATTTGTCCCCAATGAGTATGCACGGTTTGCACTAGCCATGCGTCTTGATAGATGTGCTATTTATCAACTGATGAGAAAAACTTAGCACACTGGGGCAAAATGCTGGCAACCAGGAATGAGTTAGTTGGAAAATTTATAATGTCATATAATGAACCAACTATATTGGTATGTGGTATGTTCCGAGCTGTCAATGGAGAGATGGCGTAGAATGACATTAGTTGACAAATAATTCTGCGTGGTGCCTTTAAAAGTAGGAAAGATCACAATATGAAGATAAAGTTGGAATTCAAGAGGACAAATTGGGGCAAATATTTGTTTGTAGGAAGGGGAGTTAGGGATAATTTACCAAGGGAGATGTTCAATAAATCTCCAATTTCTTTGCAATCATTTAAGAAAAGGTTAGGAAAACAACGGATAGGGAATCTGCCACCTGGGTGACTGTCCTAAATGCAGATCAGTAGTGATTGATTGACTGAAGCCAGATGTAACGATCACCTATATCACCTCCTATGTCTTCGATAGTTTTCTTGTACAGTTTTTTCAAATAACTCTTTTTCAATGTAGATTCGTCTGGTATTTTGTGGCAACTGATGTCCTCAAGAAATTTCTTCAACACAGGATTATGTAGTGCATTCCATGGCACTTTTTCCGAAATGAGCGCTTCACATAAACGGATATTAAAATTATCCACCGTTGAAGTGCCAGGAAAACTGGAAATTAGTGGTTGGTGGGACAGAAAATTGTTCTTCTTTTTTTTTTAAAGCAATGTTGCTGATATGCCCAGTAGATTTCTTGTGCTGAGCAATGTGTGATTTTTGGTCACATGCCACCTAGAAAAATACGTAAATAAATTAATTGTAGTTTATTGTAGACACAAGGTGTGTACTATTTCACTTAAATTTTCAATTTGTGTAGATTCCCTAGTACTATTACTCATCTGAGATTTTCTTTGAAGCATTTGTTTTATGAGCTTTCAACCATAATATTTATGTTAACTCATTTATAATTTTCTATAGAACTTGCTTTTCATTACAGTAACAGGGACTTTTTTGTTAGTGGTATGTTAAATAATTCCTTACCTGCTTTTGGCAGACTCAACAAAATGTCATTTTTCCATCTGTAGTGAAGTCCGGATCTTACCCATCCAATGGCAAATCAACCAACTTCCAGATGACTTGCCTTCAAACATCATTACTTCTGAGATACGTAAGCTTCTTACACTGCCTTCAATAACTGATTTATAGGGAAAATTAATTTTAGTCGGTCTCACAATAATGTGTATAGAGTTAAACAGTGAACAGCTCAGTAGCTGGCGGTAGTCGACCATACACAATGAGAGATGCACTGAAGTTGGTAAATTAGGCGGGCTTGTACCTGCTAGATACAGGTCAGTGAATGCTAGGGGGCTGCCTCTTGATTTGTGCTATACCCTGGTGGAATAGTATCGTATCGCGTTGCTTCGCTCGCATGAGTTATACTTACAAACCAATTCAAGTTCCAAACCAAGAAGTCGTTTCAAAAATTTGTGACTAATTTTTATTTTTTAAAAATCATTCACTTTCATTAATATTTGGTACTTCCATTTCAAAATAACATAATATTGTCTTGAATAGCCCATTTTTTTAGGTTTTAATGTCTTATTTAGCTATTTTTAGATTTTATGAGATTTAAGTAATTTACTCCAATGGTAATGAAATGGATAAGTAAGTTAAAATACTGCAGTTAGCTAGCAAGGACTGAAATAGTTTAAAACCTAAAAATCTGGGCCCTACTGATCATCATAAGGCAAAAGTCTGGATGAATAACTAGAAAGCATTGGCAAATTCTGAATGGGCAAATGTTCTCAGAATGTTGTGCAGCATCTCAGTGGTCTGAGCAGTTCCTGTTAGAGGCTAGGGTGAACAGATGTAAATGGATAAAAAAGACGATAAAACTATTTAAAAGGAGTACAATGCCAATTAAGAAAGGACATAAAAATCCTTCATAAACAGTCTGAAATTTGACTTATTTCATCTAATTTTCTCATACATAAACAAAATTAATCCATTCCCATATCTTACAGTAAATTCTTACCAAATTTAAACAATGAAACTAATTTACAGTTGACTTAACGAGTTTTGGCGTGTCTAACATATAAAAAGACACACATGTAAATTCCTTTATATTATATAGAACCATTAAGAGGACATTCACATATTCTACTTTTAAACGGTTCCTATTTTCAGTCCATTGTGCTGAGATCAATGAAAATACTCTTTCTAACTTTACATTGTGCCCTGGTATAGAAAAAAATGTATTCTGCAAATTTTAATAACTCTGAATTACAATCAACTTTGCCCGTTTCTGAGTACAAGGTCATTGCTACTCTCATGCAGGAACTGTTTGAAATTTCAGAACTGATCAAAAGATTCCACATCATCAATTTGATAGCCAAATACAGAACACAGTTTTCATCATTACAACAATCAATGTTTCTCTCAGTGCCATCCATTTAAAACAGGCTTCCATTAAATCCAGACAATCACCTGTCGTTTGTCACATCAGTTGTCACATATTAACAACAGTGTTCTGACTGAGACAGAAGCACGTTGTAAATAGTGTCTATCATCATAATACAAGGCATGCATTGAACAATCACATGTACTGTATATCCATAATCATATTTCTATATACTAATACAATATTGATGATGCAGTCGCGTAATAAAGAATACTTGTAAAAATGAAGTAGTAACACAAATTACCCCAAATTAAGCAGATTTACTAAATAAATAAAAAAAGAGGACATTTTTTTTTTTTAATAATCTACCCAGACCCCTGAAAATGACCTTGAAACAAGGACATGTCCAGATAAAAGAGAACAATCCACTGCTGTCATTGAGACTGCAGCAGGAATGAGACTCTAGATCATGTGTTTACGATTCTCCTTTCTGGCAATATCCTAAGGAATACCGTCATCACACAGAGAGAGAGAGAGCAACCTTAGCATCTGCAATGAAAGATTTAAACTGGGGAGTTTATGAAGAAGTGCACAAATTTCTTCCACGGGGTCCAACAGAAGAGCAGATGTTGTTGCATTCCAATAACAGACATGCCCAGCTGTTACTCTTGATCCAACCATCCTGTATGAAGGAGATTTATCCCAGGCCAATGAAGTTTACCAGGAAAGAATTTATGAACCATCACCCTTGCATCTCATATATGAGTGAGAGACTGCAAACTTGTCCATAATGGATATGCTGTTCTGAAGCAGAGGCAGTGTACCCAAGCATATGTGGGAAATCCTGAGAATGCTTGGAATCCAGCTCATGACACTGAAAAAAACTTATACCGGTAATGGATATTTGAAAAGGTTCAGTTACTATATTAAATCATCACCTACAATAATTCTAAACTACAGGGAGTATAGTTTAAGGCTTCCAACTTCTGTTCACAGACATGGAAATCCCCAAGTGGGTGCCATATACAGTAGCTTGTGTCAAGCCTGGCAGGAAAAGAAGTGTGAACAACTGGTACAGCAGGATGTTTAGTTGTGTCCCTCAGTTCGCTAGTAACGATTGAACTTTTAAAGGTGTGTTGTAAGGTTGTTATCACGATGGTTGAGCACACTGCAGTGCAGATAATATTTTTGATTGAGTGTTATTTGCACAAGAATAAGAAACCAGATTAAAGGTGCCTTCAAAAATTCCCAGTTCTACAGTATCATCAAAATGGTATGTGCATCAACTCGTTCACAAGTGGCATAGTACTGCTTCCGTAACTAATAAGAAAAATCAGCAAAGGAGAACAGCTCTCACACAAGAGAGATAAGAAGATATACAGGCAAAACTGCAAATCAGTCCACATAAGTAACTTCACAGAGTAGCTCAGGAAACGGGTATTTCACATTCATCATTCATGGATCATAGGAGACTACTGGCAAAAATGAGTGCAATTGGACTAGACAAGAGAGTGACTGAATGGGTTGCTATATTTCTAGAAAATAGATCTCAGATAATTAAAGTAGGTGAGCTTTATCTGACCCTGTAATAATTAAGAGGGGAATTCCTCAAGGCAGTATTATTGGACTTTTTTTTCTTATATATTTAAACTATATGAGTAAAGGAGTGGAATCAGAGATAAGGCAGATGCAGATGATGTTATTCTCTATAGAGTAATAAAAAAGTTATAAGATTGTGAGCAACTACAAAATGACCTTGATAATGTTGTGAGATGGACAGTAGGCAATGGTATGATGATAAACGGGGTTAAAAGTCAGGTTGTGAGTTTCACAAATAGGAAAAGTCCTCTGAGTTTTAAATACTGCGCTGATGGGGTGAAAGTTCCTTTTGGGATCATTGTAAATACCTAGGTATTAATATAAGGAAAGATCTTCATTGGGGTAATCACATAAATGGGATTGTAAATAAAGGATACAGATCTCTCACATGGTTATGAGGGTGTTTAGGGGTTGTAGTAAGGATGTAAAGGAGAGGTCTTATAAGTCTCTGGTAAGACCCCAACTAGAGTATGGTTCCAGTGTACAGGACCCTCACCAGGATTACTTGATTCATGAACTGGAAAAAATCCAACGAAAAGCAGCTTGATTTGTTCTGGGTGATTTCCGACAAAAGAGTAACATTACAAAAATGTTGCAAAGTTTGGGCTGAAAAGACCTGGGAGAAAGGAGATGAGCTGCTCGACTGAGTGGTATGTTCAGAGCTGTCAGCAGAGAAATGGAGTGGAATGACATTAGTAGACGAATAAGTTTGAGTGGCGTCTTTAAAAGTAGAAAAGATCACAATATGAAGATAAAGTTGGAATACAAGAAGACAAATTGGGGCAAATATTAATTTATAGGAACGGGAGTTAGGGATTGGAATAACTTACCAAGGGATATGTTCAATAATCTCCATTGTCATTGAAATCATTTAAGAATAGGCTACGAAAACAACAGATAGGGAATCTGCCACCTGGGCGACTGCCCTAAATGCAGATCAGTATTGATTGACTGATTGATAATAAAGCAATATACATTTACGATCTTACCAGACTCATTCAGTCCATCACATACAGCCTACAGATTTCAATGCCAAAATAAGATTTTGCAATTGGCTAATGAATAGTGTATATGATGGTATCGTGGATCTGAACTTTCTTTTTATGAATGATGAAGCATTTGTGTCTATATGTCAGTTCACAGAACAACAGGAGCTGGGATACAGGGAAACTGGATATTTTACAGCCGAGACCTCTGCACAATGTGTACGTGGGTGTATGGTGCGACAAATTATCAGTCCGATATTTTTTCAGGACACAACTACTTCTCGCCGTTATATGTAGGTCGAGTCATAAGTCATGGTAACTATTTTTTTGTTTTCTCGCGAACAGGAGACAACATGGAAAATCTAAGATATGCGTTTGGAAACATACAGTATGTACTTGCGTGTGATGCCACTAGATGGTGTATCTAAACAACAGTGTGGGTCTATGCATGCCCCCAAATTCAGTGTGTGAGTGAGAGCGTCACAAAATGGAAGTCAACAAGCAGGGGCAACGATCATATATTTAAATAGCAGTTCTCCATGGCAAAAACGCACGCCAATGCCATGCAGAGCTGCAGGAAGCATTAGGTGTGCATGCCATGCCTTATAGAACAGTGGCATCATAATCCTACACGATAACGCGACAGCTCACACAGCAGCCATCATTCAGCATCACTTACAACAGTGGGGATGGGAGGTTCTTCCACACCCGCCTTATTCGTCTGATCTAAGCCCACGTGACTATGATCTAATCCCCAAAGTCAAGAAGCCATTACGTGGACAACAGTTTGCTAACAAAGAGGACATCATAATAGCATTTTGAATAGAGGTGTCACATGATTAGCGATGCACATGCAGCAAATGGTATTCAGTGCCTGCCCCACTGCTGGCAATACATGTGTGGAAACCTTGGGTTATTATTTCAAAGGTCTGTAACCAGTGGAGACCTGTCCTTTGCATGTAGTCTTGTGTATTTGCTGTCTATACCATAATAAAATGTGTACCAACGGCCTGTGCTCTGTCGCTTTCCTACGAGAATCTCCTGAAGTCAGAATTTGTCTTCAGGCACTATGCATAAGTATATGCCCTATATTTCCAAATGCATATTTTAGATTTTCCATGTTGTCTCCTGTTCACGAGAAAAAAATAGTTGCCATGATTTATGACTCGACCCTCATGTTAACAACGTTCTCTAACCAGTTTTTACTGAAGAAAAAAGATACGGCTATTTCCAGTAGAATGGTGCAATGGCTCATATGGCGCATAGGTCTTTGCAACGATTGAAGGAAGTGTTCGATGATCAGATCATCAATAAAGGCTTATGGCCCACTTGTTCACCTGATTTAAGCACCTGTGGCTTTTAACTATGGGGGAATCCAAAGGGAAAGATTACAGGAATAATCCTCAAACTGAGAAGAATTAAAAAACAAAATTAGGAACACTGTGCCTTCCACCAAGGGCCATGAACTGCAAAGTGTGTTTTGAAATTTCATAAGATGTGAAGCTTGCATTGCAGCTCAAGGAGATTACTTTCAAAATTTCTGTAAATACTGGTGAGTTCAGTTTAGCCCGCCTGCTGGTCATGACGATTAACCCCAATGCACCCGTAAGCGGACTGGTATGCGCTTGAGCACCTGGGCCAGGACTCCGCAAGCGGACTGGTACGCCGGGGTGCAGGGTCGCATATTGGAGATGTTTGTGACATCTGTTGGCATTTTCTGGAAACATTTCTACTGGAAATCTGTTCTTGGTGTCTCATAGTGTCCCCAGAATGCTCTGGTATGCTTCTTTGGCAAGGAGAATTGATTAAAATATCGACCCAGAAATCGGTATTCTGTTGTTGACAAGATGGCTGAGAAGGAAGTTGCTTTGTTGCACAATATGTTCAGTAATAGCGAAATTCAAAGCTTACTTGATGTTTTAGGCTCTGATTTCAGCAGTGATAGTGAGGAAGAAGTTATTAGCGATCCTTTGCTTGTTATATCGAATGATTCGAGCGAGAGTGAAAGTGTTTTGAGTGAAAATGATGAGC
This sequence comes from Anabrus simplex, assembly GCF_040414725.1. Lineage (NCBI taxonomy): Eukaryota > Metazoa > Arthropoda > Insecta > Orthoptera > Tettigoniidae > Anabrus > Anabrus simplex. Next base: position 430,216,118 of record NC_090269.1, on the reverse strand, counting down.
AACCTGTTCAATGGAATTGGCTGTCTGAACAGAATTCTCCAATTATTCACAATTTATCTGGAGCAAGTGGAGTGAATCCTGGTAGTGGTATATGTAGAAATGTAAGTAGAGATTTCATTTTCCAGAATTACTTAGATGACAACATTGTACAGTTCATAACAGACGAAACTAATAGGTATGCCAGTGCTGATCCCAACTTTTCTTAGACAAACCCGAATGAAATATGTGTATATATTGCTCTTTGCGTTCTAATGGGACCGGTACAAAAACCAACAGTTCAGACTTACTGGTGCAAAGATATAAGTGTTGATACACCCTATTTTAGAACTATCATGCCTCGCGGCAGATTTCTTGAATTGAGTAAATATTTACATCTGGCTAACAATGAGGTAGCTGATACTTGCGATCCTCTTAGAAAGTTGCACCCTGTTATGGAAATGATTGATACCAAATTTAGAACACTGTACACATCCGGCAGGAACATTTCATTAGATGAATCACTGATGAAATTTAGAGGTCGCCTTCATTTTATTCAGTACTACAAATCTAAGCGAGCATGGTTTGGTGTAAAGTTTTATAAACTGTCTGACTCAAAAAAAGGTTACATACTGTACCCGCTCAAAGCCTGAGTCCCAACCAACATTTATCTCTGGGGGTGTTACGGTCCGGATCTATCGCAACTAATAAACAATTAAAAAATTTATGAAGATATAAGATCTCCAATTAAATGTATGGGCACCATCCAATTAGTACTACAGGGTTGAACGGGGCACTCTAATCATTAACTTTAAGGCTCATCATCAAAACACCTAAAACAACAATATATTAAATCAGATCTAAGGGAAAAATATGAAGGCTCCGTCCTAGAAATGGGGACGGATATTTAAATGGTCACTAGGGGTTTACTATTCTACAAGAACAAAAACCTGGAAGTGTTTCCTTGCAAATGCTAAAGGAACATTTTATTTAAGTAAACAAAATAATTTTTTTACACACAACCAAAATCTGTCGATCCTTAATTTGCCGGTATTGGCAAATTATTCCTGAAACTTTTTTTACACAATATTTGACACTTTTGACCACCCATCCATTTGGGTGGTGAAACCGTTGATATTTGAAGGTATCATAGTTACCCTCGTTAACACAATGACCATTGATGTTCATGGACCAATTACCTGTTGGCCAAGTGGGCGCGATCACATGACCCCTGTCATCGCCTCCACTTTTATTGAGATGAGACCAACCCGGGACACTACAAACTCTATCCGGGTTCCAAACCAAGATATTCTAATCGTTAACTGAAGGAACTGACAAAGCGACTCTAACCTAATGGTCCAGATGTAGGGATTTGCCTTCATATTACAAATATTAACTTAACTTATTATTTACAACAACTTGACATTATTACGTTATTTCGCCAGCTGACTTCCCTAGTATCATTCATCATCATCATCTGAAATAATAAAAAAATAAAAATTATTATTATTATTATTATTATTATTATTATTATTATTAATAGTGGAGATCATGATTATCGTAAGCCATAATTATCCTCGCTCTAATATTTCAATTTCTCACTCTTATTATTATCATCTGAAATTTAAAAAAAGTAGATTCTTCTTCTTCTTCTTCTGATTCTTCAATTATTATTATTATTATTATTATTATTATTATTATTATTATTATTATTATTATTATTATAGTAGTTTGAAAATTTCAATATTTTCATTTCAACTCCCACCATCATTATTATGTTCAGAAATGTTGTTGTTGTTGTTGTTTGAGTCATCAGTCCATAGACTGGTTTGATGCAACTCTCCATGCCACCCTATCCTGTGCTAACCTTTTCATTTCTACGTAACTATTGCATCCTACATCTGCTCTAATCTGTTTGTCATATTCATACCTTGGTCTACCCCTACCGTTCTTGCCACCTACACTTCCTTCAAAAACCAACTGAACAAGTCCTGGGTGTCTTAAGATGTGTCCTATCATTCTATCTCTTCTTTTCATCACATTTAGCCAAATCGATCTCCTCTCACCAATTCGATTCAGTATCTCTTCATTCGTGATTCGATCTATCCATCTCACCTTCAGCATTCTTCTGTAACACCACATTTCAAAAGCTTCTATTCTCTTTCTTTCTGAGCTAGTTATCGTCCATGTTTCACTTTCATACAATGCCACGCTCCACACGAAAGTCTTCAAAAACATCTTTCTAATTCTGATATCAATGTTTGAAATGTGCAAATTTCTTTTCTTAAGAAAGCTCTTCCTTGCTTGTGCTAGTCTGCATTTTATATCCTCCTTACTTCTGCCATCGTTGGTTATTTTACTACCCAAGTAACAGTATTCATCTACTTCCTTTAAGACTTCGTTTCCTAATCTAACATTTCCTACATCACCTGCCTTCATTCGACTGCACTCCATTACTTTTGTTTTGGACTTATTTATTTTCATCTTGTACTCCTTACCTAAGACTTCATCCATACCATTCAGCAACTTCTCGAGATCTTCTGCAGTCTCAGATAAAATAACAATATCATTGGCAAATCTCAAGGTTTTGATTTCCTCTCCTTGGACTGTGATTCCCTTTCCAAATTTCTCTTTGATTTCCTTTACTGCCTGTTCTATGTAAACATTGAAAAGGAGAGGAGACAAACTGCACCCTTGCCTCACTCCTTTCTGGATTGCTGCTTCTTTTTCAAAGCCCTCGATTCTTATCACTGCAGACTGATTTTTATACAGGTTGTAGATAATTCTTCGTTCACGGTATCTGATCCCTATCATCTTCAGAATCATAAATAGCCTGGTCCAATCAACATTATCGAATGCCTTTTCTAGATCTACGAATGCCATGTACGTGGGCTTGTCCTTCTTGATTCGATCCTCTAACATCAGACGTAAAGTCAGGACTGCTTCACGTGTTCCTACATTTCTTCTGAAGCCAAATTGATCTTCTCCCAACTCAGCTTCCACTTCTTTTTCCATTCTTCTGTAAATAATACATGTTAAAATTTTGCAGGCATGAGATACTAAACTAATAGTGCGGTAGTTTTCACACTTGTCAGCACTGGCTTTCTTGGGAATAGGTATAACAACATTCTGCCGAAAATCGGATGGGACTTCTCCTGTCTCATACATCTTGCACACTAAATGAAATAATCTTACCATGCTGGTTTCTCCTAAGGCAGTCAGTAATTCAGAGGGAATATCATCAATTCCAGGTGCCTTGTTCCTATTTAGGTCACTCACAGCTCTGTCAAACTCTGACCTCAAAATTGGGTCTCCCATTTCATCAGCATCAACAGCCTCTTCATGTTCCAGAACCAAATTATCTACATCGTTACCTTGATACAACTGTTGGATATGCTCCTGCCATCTTTCTGCTTGTCTTCTTTTCCTAGAAGTGGCTTTCCATCTGAGCTCTTAATATTCATGCACCTAGATTTCCTTTCTCCAAAGGTTTCCTTGATTTTCCTGTATGCAGCATCTACCTCTCCCAGGACCATACAGCCTTCGACATCCTTGCAATTCTCCTTCAGCCATTCTTCCTTAGCTACCTTGCACTTTCTATCCACTTCATTCATTAATCGCCTGTATTCTTTTCTGCCCTCTTCATTTCTAGCATTCTTGTATTTTCGTCGTTCATCAATCAGGTCTAGTATCTCCTGAGTTATCCACTGATTCTTAGTTGATCTTTTCTTCCTTCCTAACATTTCTTCAGCAGCCCTACTGACTTCATTTTTCATGACTCTCCACTCTTCCTCTACTGTGTTTCCTTCGGCCTTTTCATTTAGTCCTTGTGCAACATGTTCCTTGAAACAATCCCTCACGCTCTTTTCTTTCAACTTGTCTAGATCCCATCTTTTTGCATTCTTTCCTTTCTTCAATTTCTTCAACTTCAGGCGGCATTTCATGACCAACAAGTTGTGGTCAGAGTCCACATCTGCTCCTGGGAAAGTTTTGCAATCCAACACCTGGTTTCTGAATCTCTGCCTAATCATAATGAAGTCTATTTGATACCTTCCAGTGTCTCCAGGTCTCGTCCACGTATACAGCCGTCGTTTGTGGTGTTTGAACCAAGTATTGGCGAGGACTAAATTATGGTCAGTGCAGAATTCAACCAGCCGACTTCCTCTTTCGTTCCTTTGTCCCAATCCAAATTCCCCTACTGTGCTACCTTCTCTTCCTTGGCCTACCACTGCGTTCCAGTCTCCCATCACAATTAGATTCTTGTCACCTTTGACATATTGTATTAAATCTTCTATCTCGTCACATATTCTTTCAATTTCTTCATCATCCACTGAACTAGTAGGCACATAGACCTGCACTATTGTGGTGCGCATTGGTTTGGTGTCTATCTTGGCGACAATAATTCTTTCACTATGCTGGTCGTAGTAGCTTATCCGCTGCCCTATTTTCTTATTCATTATTAAACCAACTCCTGCATTACCCCTGTTTGATTTCGTGTTGATAATTCGGTAGTCGCCTGACCAAAAATCTTGTTCTTCCTGCCAACGTACTTCACTTATACCAACTACATCTAACTTTAGCCTATCCATCTCCCTTTTCAGATTCTCTAACCTACCACAACGATTCAAACTTCTAACATTCCATGCTCCGACTCGCAGAATGTCAGTATCCATCTTCCTGATGATCGCCCCCTCTCATGTAGTCCCCACCCGGAGATCCGAATGGGGGACTAGTTTACCTCCAGAATATTTTACCCGGGAGGAAGCCATCATCAGTCCATCATTCATACAGAGAGACCTGCATATCCTCGGGAGGTGGTTACGGCTGTAGTTTCCCGTTGCTTTCAGCCGTGTAGCAGTATCAACACAGCTAAGCCATGTTGAGTATTATTACAAGGCCGTATCAGTCAATCATTTTAGACTGCCGCCCTTGCAACTACCGAAAGGCTGCTACCCCCCTTTCGATGAACCATTCGTTAGTCTGGTCTCTCAACAGATACCCATCCGATATGGTTGCACCTGCAGCTCGGCTATCTGCATCATTGGGACACGCAAGCCTCCCCACTGCGGCAAGGTCACATGGTTCGCAGAGGAGGTTCAGAAATAAAAAATAAAATCTTCTTCTTCTGCCTCTTCAAATTTCATTGCTGTTAAGTTTTTGAAAATTTATATTTTAATTTCAATTGATACCTGGCAGTCAACTATTATTATGTTTAAAGCATAACCCCTTTTACAATTCCGGTCTAGTTTGGCACTTAATCAATTAAGACATGATTTACTTGGAATATTATTATTAATTCAAAAATTTATATTTTAATTTCCCATCTTTACAACTTAGTCATATATGTTAACTCCCAAATATGAACCACCGAGATCTGATTTCATATCGCTCAGGAAATAATAACGGTATTTGAACCCGCAACCTTATTTTCGTACTGTTGTTAATTCATGGAGACCATGTCCTGCTAAAACAAATCTCAAATCCCGTAACACCTCGCAGTTGGGCAACTACATCCAATCTCTGCAAGTGCTAAATTATTCTTTCCATTTTTGTTTTGAAGTCCATTTTTCACTGGAACTCTTCAAACATTTAATTAATTAACCCTCGGTGCGTGGACCCTATTCTGCCACTCATAACACCGGTCTCGGCATACAACCTCAATGTCAGCCTTAAGATCCATCTATTTCTTCATCAACATCAGTAGGCCTACAATTCTTGGGATCCTCACCAAGAATACCTAATAAAAGAAATAGATAGTGTGCAGAGGAAAGCAGCAAGATTTGTAACAGGGGATTTCAGGAGAAAGAGTAGTGTATCAGAAATGTTAAAGGAACTTGGGTGGGAAACTTTAAGTAAGAGAAGGGAGAAAACTAGACTCACAGGATTATATAGAGCCTATACAGGAGAAGAAGCATGGGGAGATATCCGTGAGAGGCTTCAGTTGGAAAATAATTATATCGGCAGGACTGACCACAAATATAAAATTAGAAGGAATTTTAGCAGAAGCGATTGGGGTAAATTTTCATTCATTGGGAAGGGTGTGAAGGAGTGGAACAGTTTACCAGGGGTAGTGTTTGATCCTTTTCCAAAATCTGTACAGATATTCAAGAAGAGAATAAACAGCAACAGAGAAAATAAATGAAATGTTAGAGGGCATTCGACCAGTGCAGGTTATTGTATATAAAAAAATGTGTGTGAATAAATTAATTCCATCCCCTGGTCTAAGGAGTTTGGACAGCCAAAGTAGGGGACTGCCTGTAGGGGTGAAGTACAGTGGGGACTTCGAGGGCCCTGGGACCGCTACGGTAGCTGTGAAGGCCCTTCAGGAACTCTGAAAAGTGGTGGCAAAAGGGGCTCTGGTTAAGACGCAGCAGGTTGTTATGCTACTTAGGATCCAGAACGGGTAAAAAAAAAAAAAAAAAAAAAGTAAATAAATAAATGCAATGTAAATATTAATGTTATACCAGTTGTATAGTATCATTTGAAGTAATTCCACATACTGTATATCAGTTGACTATATTTGTAAGTAGGACAGGATATATTATAAGTAGAATTTTGTAAACAATATAAATTTATTAAGGATGAGCTGTGTGTTTAATAGAAAACATTGTTGGCGTAAATTGTATAATATTGTATTATAGGAAAAATTTTCTTCTCTTGTTAATTTAATATTTAGTGCTTGACAATAATGTATTTTAGTGTACCATTTGCCACCGAGGTAGACATCTCATTTGCAAATAAAGAGATTTTGATTTGATTTTGATTTTGATCTCGTGCCGGATTTCCATCCTGCACGACTTCCGATCTCAAAAATGGGCTCAAACCACTCTGGGCTTTCAACATATCATGACTATCCTATACATGTGCCTCTATCACTTCTAAACAAAGATTTATGATTATTATGGAGTCCAAAAAACATTAAATCAACAATTAAGATTAAATCATATTTGCTGCCCGAATTAAAATATTCGCGCCACATGTTATCTCCACATTGAAATTACTTTAACTTGCAATCATTCCATTAACTTTGGCACATGCCTTTATTCACAAAGCATTGCAATAAACATAAAAATCACTTGGCAACCCTCTACCTCTGGATACTCTTACAACATGCCTTTAATATCTATAAAGTTTCCAATAACGGAAAACACATTTGAGCACTTATAAAATGAATATCAATCTTGTCTTTACGTGAAATGTGCTCCATATCATTTCGAACAATTCAAGCACTTGAATAAACAAATCAACCCTACTCTACTCTATTAAATAATCAAAATTACGATGAGTGCTTGATCTAATTATGTACATATTAATTTGTCCCTTTGTCTATCTGTCTTTGAATTTATAAGAGCCGGAAACGGTTTGTTTCACAATTAAGTTACCATAATGAAGGAATACGATTTCCTCCCGCTAACGATAGCAATCTACAAATAGATTAAAGGGTACTCATCTCAGCCTGTAGTTTGCTAAACTGGATGAGGAGCTCAAGCCCCGCCCAGTCTAGCCCTGCATTCTAATGATTTTCATGCCAGCTTGAAGAATTAAACCAATGCACTTTTCAGATTTACACATATTAAATTTCAAGTTAAAATTTTAACATTTTAATAATTTTACACACACTAATATTGAACTGAAACTTTACATTCCTGGCCTTTTATCTAGCCCACTTAATGTAAATATACATTCTTTGTTCCTCTGCCGGACACTAGGAACATGGGATACCTCGGGATCCCCTTTTACAACGGCCTGGGCGCACACTCGAATTCCCGTCACGTTTTCACGCAGCTGACCAGGTATCAGTTGATGGTTGACTGTTTACTGGGTGAAATACGTTGAACACCCGTGATCGTTCTCACGCCACATACTTTCTAATTTCTTTTCGTAGAATTTCACTTCCTATCCATAGGTTTTAATATAATTTGTTCGGTAAATATTGGAACTCTTCTTGCTAGTAGACTGTTCAAGACTGTAATATGAACTACTACACGTCACGAATCACTGTGTTACGTAACATTCTAACACTTCTAACACTACTCCACGAGTAAATATACATATGCTCCCTGGCGTAGTAACGGCACAGAATAACCACAAGTAAGTTACGCACCCCTGGCGTGGTAACAACTCGAACACATTATCAGAAGTAAGTTACGCACCCCTGGCGTGGTAACAGCTCGAACACTTTATCAGAAGTCAGTTACGCACCCCTGGCGTGGTAACAGCTCAAACACTTTATCAGAAGTAAGTTACACACCCCTGGTGTGGTAACAGCTCGAACACCTTATCAGAAGTAAGTAAGTCCATCTCCACGACCCTATATTTATATCCGACTCCCCTCTCCTCCGAGTTCATGGGTGGTCATCTTAGGGCAAGCAGTTCCGATATCCTCATCCGACTATTTGCGCCTTTGCCACTGGCTTAAATATGGGATCCAATGATGTAATTATGTTCTCAAAGGCTCCATGTCAATTCTCAACAAATATCGTTCGCTAGTAATTGATATAATTGCGAATTTAGCTCTTGTATCCCGGCCTGGGATTTCGCGCTCTTTTGCAGCGTCTTTTGCCTGCAGCCAATCAATGGATAGCATCCATGAATTCTCAGAATTACGCCAATTAATCTCCCTCAATTAGTGACTTTTAATAACTTTTATTACTTGGTGAGGCTTCTAAAATTCACCTTATCTCGAATCTGTAACTCACTCCCTTCTATAAATTTAATCCGTGGAGTTAATGTTGCTAGTTCTTCTTACAATACGAAGTTGTCGTGCCTGCCTCCCGGCCTATGAATTTTACGATTGGTCCAAGCTCTCGCGGGACAGATAAGTTTCATATTTTTTCTTCAAGTGCCAACCTTGCGCTCAGCTCCTGCTAGTAACTTGGAGCTCCTTTGATATCTTTTCTAAGAATTTTGCACACGGCTCGTGCGGTGTTGCCACAGCAAATTTCGCTCGCGGCAATGAATGTTTCCACTAACTTGTCAACAACTCTCGCCTCTCTCTTTACCCTTCGTCACCATTTCTGAGAATTCTAATTCTGCTGTCCATTATATTTCTTAATCTTAGTGGAGACAACAGTCTGTGGCAGGTTGCACAATACCATTTCGGCCTGTTCTGTACTTACTATATGTCAAGTAAGATATTCTTGCTTCTGAAACTGAACTGTATATTCCTCAATAATTAATTACAATTGAATGCGCCTATCGCCCCTCACCAGGGCGCAATACATTCCTTCAAAATTTATGTAGGTCGAGATAAAGTCGATGATATGCCAGCTAGCAGCAAGATAGTGCTAGATATGATGTCACAGAGTACTTTACTGGATCAGGGCTATTGTTTATATGTAGATAATTGATATTCATCACCAGATCTGTACCTTTATTTACACTCAAAAGGGACAAATGTATGCGGAACAGTCAGGGCTAATAGGGAAAATATGCCCAAAAAAGTAGGTAAGGTACAGCTTCAGAAGGGGGAGGCAACTATATATTCTTGCAACAATATGTGCGCGATCAAATGGAAAGACAAGAAAGATGTTTTGGTGCTCTCAACAATGTATGGACTGGACTTCCCTTGCACTGGCAAGATTGACCAGAAGACTGGAGTTATCCTATTCAAACCCACAGCTATTATATCCTGTAATGCTAACATGGGAGGTATAGATTTAGGAGATCAATTTCTTAGTCAATTTCATGTTGTTCGTAAAACACGTAAGGTATACAAAAAGATTCTTTTTCTTTTTTTTTTTTTAATATTTTGGATGTGGTCCTTCTGAATTCTCACATTCTGCACCGAATTATCAATGGGAAACAGGACAGAACATTTAACGTTTTCAAACAGAAATTGACAGAAGAAATTATTGTTTGCTCATTTCAAGAGGGGTTTGTAGCTAGATATTCTGTCACACCTGGAGAGTTACCGTCAAGATTGACTGGCCGCCACTTCCCAATCAAAGTGGAGCCCTCTGCTGCAAAGGGTTCCAAAACAACAAAACAGTGTGTTGCATGTCTGAAACACAAGCAGAGGAAGGAGACCACGTGGCAGTGTGATCAGTGTAAAAGTTCCACTTTATATGGACCATTTCCAACCATACCACACACTAAAGAACTCCTGAGGTAAGATAAGTTAATCAAAATGTTAAGTTTTCAAAGGGATTTTTTTGTGTGTTATATGTCTGTATTGTTTGGTTTTTGTATCAAAAGCAATGGCATGGAATTTCTCAATAATATAAAACAGGTCCCCTAATAATACGTGCAGTCGATCACCCACTATACTGTTTTAACCGAAGGCTTGCAATACCAAGGTTGCATACTTAAAAGTTGGTGGATTCCTAGCAATGTCAGTGCACAGGACTGGTGGGTGCATACGGGTTAAGGTGCTGAAGTCTAAACAGTCTGTCATCGTGCTTAACCAGTTTGAGTCCCGTTGGCCGAAAGAATTTTCACCATCAGAATATTAGCTGGCAGGGTAGAGGAAATGGTGGTATACAATTTCTAATCACTAGATTGCATGCCAAAAGCCTATTTAAATTCCAAACCTCTCCACAGTGCTCATATGGAGTGAGGGCATATGACGCTGTTCATGGTAATTTGTCCATCGGATGGGGACATTAAGTCTTGAGCAGACACTTTGGTGCTATTCACCAGGAGTAGGCTATGTGCTGGCACCGGGTTTCACCCTTTCCCTTCCTGCTAACATATATCACGTCATTCATTTCATCTCACTAACTCCTCTGATGAGTTTGACATCAGAAAGGGTCTCCGGTCATAAAAAATCCCGCCACAAGAGATACATCTCACCCCGTAGAGAAATGGGACAAAAAACTGTTGAGTTCAGTTTCATTTACTAGTTTAATTATTTATTTATGTGTTCAGAGCATGTATATAGCTGATGAGTTTCTGTAGGTGTAATCATGCCACTTCTTTGTGATGGCTACATCCGCTCGCCATTGTGGGCACTGCTCTCACTGTCACTGCTTATCTGCGTGCCTATGCCTCGGTACTCTGTGATGAAGTCCTAAAATATACTCCCTATATAATCCTTTAGTGTTTCCTTTTTTGTCAGTATTTTTTCACATTTTTGGTTATCATGGACTAAAATGTAAACATTCAGGAACCTTATGGTCATTAATGGTTGATGAACTAGTCATATGGGGAAATATATATATATATATATATATATCGATACCTCCAATATACAAGTTTCCATTTTGAAGTGCAGAAACTAACAGTTAAAAATATGAAAATATTGTGTTATGGCAGTGTACCAGGTTGCATTGTGGTCAATCTGGTCAAATGACTTTTTTGGCATATATCTTTTAGTGTTGACAGTATATGAGGACATGCTTGGCTCACATGGTGTTAAGTCTATCTATGGACGCCCATAGGAAACCTGCACTTCTTGGTGTGAGATGATGATAATGATGTAGAAAGATAGTGAAATCTGATGTCAGCACATGGACTGCTCCCAAGGGGTCTGCTCAAGGTTTGACGTCTCCATCCGACGGACAAATCAGCATCTATAGTGTCAATTGCCCTCACTCCATATACACACTGCAGAGAGGTTTGGGACTGAAGCCAAGATTTTTTCAGGCAATCTAGATATTCAAAATTAATTACTACCGCCTCTACTATCCTGCTGGTCAACATTCTATTGGTGAATATTTTTCATCAATGGGGCTGAAACCATGAGCCAGACCATTAGAGTCTTGATGTCCTAACTATCAATGCAACTAGGCAGGCATAAACAACAGTAATATACTGCAACATAAAAATAGCATTCAGATGGAGATTGTCTGCAAATAGGCATAGAAACCTACGTTGAGCACCAGTGTGAAGCTGATTCCTGTACATGGTGGCACTGAAGAGGTACTTGGACTTGAACATGAGTATTGACCAGAATGTTAACACTTGGCAGCTAGACTATCTGCTGAGGTCTCCTGGCATACAACTCACAAAGAGATGGTAACACAATGCATCAGCTTTTTCCAGCTCCAACTAAGGAAGCTCTTGGGACCAATTCTGAGAATTCTCCAAGTCGGCATTGGCAGAATCAGTGATTTCCTGAATAAGCTGTTGGTAGGAAATATTACTAATGTAGCGTGTATTCAAGAGGCTCACACTCAAGGGATACATCCATGATTACAGGTTAGTTGGAGCTATTTTCCACAAGTCTAATAGCGCTGCAACTCATGTTCGTAACTGTCTTAACAATGTTCATCTGTTATCAAGAAATATTGTAAGATATGTTTTACCATCATAATGGATGAGTGTGAGTCCAACAGTCCTCTAGCCTGAATCTGTTCTTCCAACCTGTTGTTATTTACAATCTTTCTTACGTCACATCGGCACAGATAGGTCTTACGGCGACAGTGGGATGGGAAAGGGCTAGGAGTGGGAAAGAAGTGACCGTAACTTTAACCTTTTCACTGCTAAATTCTCGGACAGGCTGGTGGGACCCCACGGCTGGAATTTTTCAGCCAACCTCATCAAATATCACCAATTTAAACATAAAATACAAGCATTAACTACAGAATAATATTTTGAGACTATATTTTAACCCACCAGTTTGTTCCTTCACTGTTAGAGACAGTTCATGTTTGGGATCCAGGGTTCGATTCCACACGAGGTGGCCAAAATTTTATCCATTAGGAAGTTGCTTAGAAATTTTCATTTGCATTACAGGCTATGCCTGGTATATTTACTCACGATACCAAACCATACACACGATTAACAGCAGAGAGATTAAATTAAACACACAGTATTGGTAAATGTAGGGTCGAACTTGTCATAATCTTAGCATCACCTGTCAGTCTATAAAATCTCTTTGCTTTGTCTGCTACCCTCGCCGACATTTCTTCATCCACAAATACCTCAAAATAATCCATTTCAGGGCATTCAGGGGCCAAATTGTTATTTGACATAGCTAGGTTTTGCGCTTAAAATGCAAGCGTGTTCGCCGCAAACTCGTCACCCGACCATGACGGTGGCCTAGATCAGGGTCATTTCTTCCTCTCTCTAGTAGCAAATCATGACCTCTATCAACATTATTATCACTCCCTATCACTTCAGTGATATCCTCAATATCAATACCGTCGCTGTCGAAAACAACATCAAACTCAATCTCATTTAAAAGTGTAAGATTTCCTCTCGACGCATCTTACGTTCGTACGTGGCAGCCATTTCAAATGCAATGTTTAAAACTGTGACAAAAGAAAAACTTTTCCTGCAGAACTACTTGCAGAAAAATTTTAACTACTTCATTTAAAGTGTGACTAATAAATGGCAGAAACATGTAACACAGTTATAAGGCAGATCGAGTATATTCGGCTGCAGCACTGGTGGTGCAAAGTCTGGCTCGAGTATACTCGATCGCAGCACTGGTGGACCATTTCAGTAACTCGATCGCAGCAGTGAAAAAGGTTAATTAAGGTACAGTCCCAGCATTTGCCTGGTGTAAAAATGGTAAACCACTGAAAACCATATTCAGGGCTGCTGACAGTGGAGTTTGAAACCACTATCTCTTGAATGCAAGCTCACAGCTGCGCGCCTCAAACGGCACGGCCATCTGTCTCGGTTCCAACCTGTTGTATTGGTGGTGACTTTCACACATTCACGCCCATATCCGAGTTATTGCCTCTAGCGCGTGTCCATGCTCGGATAAGTGCAACCTTGAATTGTAGCCGTTCCTATGACAGAGATGAGGGTAATTCACTTATGAATGCTTCTACTTGCTTATGCTCACCAGAAACCACATAGCCTTGGAGATTTTCCCTTCCAATGCATTTTTAAAATTCCATTTCGGAACGAAGGCTAGTGCTGGCTAAGCTAGCTGCATAGTTGGTTTGTGATTGCACAAGCATGTGTATAGTCTCGTTCTGAAGTGTAACCAAGGTGCTTAGGGACAACATAAATGTTGACAAAAGTGCTAACATCCTATTCAATGAAGATTCAGGTAAACTAATTCCTGAATTAAGTGAAAGTGACAGTAATGAACAGTGATGACAGTGAAGAAAATTCTCCTGGACACGTGACAGAAAGCACAGTATCTGAAGGTTTAACATTAACTACCACACCTTCTAGAGATACTACAGGACTTCTTAAGGTATGTGCAACATTTTGTTTCCATATTTTGTTTAGTTTAGAACTTATTGTGAAAATAATTTCTTGTTGTTTCTGTGCCACTAACATCTGGAATAGTTGGGCCAGCCATTTAATTAGAACATTCAGATGATGGGGGTCAATGTGATAATAGCCACCATACTCATCAGAGATACTGAAATTCTGATCGGTGTGGAGAAAGACCCTCAAGATGATTTGTTAAGAACGAAGCCATACTTACGAGTGTCAAGCCAGTTAATGTAACTTCAAAGAGTTGCAATCTTTGAAAATACTAATTATACCATGTATAACATACGTGCGAAAAAATTCACACTACTAAAAGAAGAATACCATGTTTCATTCTACAAGAACATTCTCATATTCTATCAAATCACTTTAAATCATGAGTATATATGTACAATATTGTGTACGTTGCATAAACTTGCCGATTATTGTGAGGTGGTGATATTATGAACAAGACAGACAAATGACTGTAGTAGTTCTGCAGTGTCATTTTGGTAACTTTGAGAGAGTTTCCTATGTGGGAGATAGTGATTTGAACCCAACTGTCAGCAGCCCTGAAGATGGTTTTCCATTGTTTCCCCATTTTCAAACCAAGCAAATGCTGAGATTGTACCTATCCCATTGTCACCATAAGACCTATCTGTATCAGTACATTGTAAAGCCAATGAAAAAAAAATCAAAGTTTCCTGTCCTGTTTTAAGCTGCTAATTTCCTATTATCTCCAGTGACTGCCTTCAGGTTGATGCCAGTTCCTTTGCTCCAGTTGTTGTTGCTAAGTTGGTGGGTCAGGGGAATGCTCTAGGCAACAATTCTGTTTAGTGGTGAGGGAAGGGGAAGTATTGTTTCTTCTCATAATGTATTCTTGTGTATTAAGTGGTAAATTTAAACTAATGATTTTGATGACATAACAAATATGGAATTGAATTAAAGAGTGTCTTGTGAGACATTACATTAGTAATAAATAATAACCTACTAAAACGCCTTGACAGGCGAAAGATGCTGCATAAATTCAGAGAATTAACTATGGATAAGAATATCTTAACCCACATTCCAGACATTTAAGTCAATCCAGCCTCCTGTGGGATTCTCTGGCTCTGTCTCGATCACGCTTTTGGTGTGGTAGACAAAACAACACAACAGAGGACAGTTAAGTCCAATTGGTCTCTTGACCCCATGACAATCTCTACTTGCCGAAATAGGGATTTGATTCATATCTTGGGTGCAACTGATACAGTCGAATTTGAGGTAGAGACCAATGTAGAAAGTGACCTTCTATATCCAGAAAAGATAGAGCCAGTGGGAATGTCTACACCGTTTACTTTCTTTTCTGTGAAAGGAACGAAAAAGCAGTCCCAGCAAACTCTTTGGAAATTTAGTTTCATCCCATGGCCGTCTACCTTCAATCCTAAAACGTATCATAGAAATGCCTCACTGGACTCTCAATGGCTCCATGGCCTATACAAGCCATTACAGCACCATTTTTTTACAATGGTACCTATTAGGAAATCAAATGGAAACTTGATGAAACAGAGCGCTTCAATTATGCTCGAACAAAGTGTTCAAATCTCATTTGTGTTTCATGATGATGAAACATCGGAATGGCTCCTTTGGACATGGAGCAAATGCGAGCCAGAGGTGGATGGAGAGTAGGAATTACTAATTATGATGCAATCAGTGGTACAACACTTCTCTTTTGGACATAATTTATTGTATCTGTTTGTACATAATCTGTAATAAAATATATTAACACTACTTTGCTGTATTTATTTACTCCTTCATATCCATGTGGCAAGGTACTTACACGATCTGGTAACACGATCTGCTTCTTGTCGGTGGACGACAGTGGCAACCGACGTTGTTTTATTGTTCTAGGATTGTGTTGTTGAGACTGTATGTAATTCTGATCCACAAACAATTCCTTATCGTGAAAGAGACAATTTAAATAATCTGTGAACTGTATTTCACACTTGCCAGTAATAGTGCGAGAGTTCATTCATACCCCCTTATGTTTCTGTACAGATGAACCATCACGGAAACGAAGGGCGTATGTTTTCGCTCATAACCCCACAAACTCTACAATTTCTTTATAGTTTACCTCATCTGCCCACAATCCTTCTACTTTGTGAGTTCCGAAAGTTCTAATAACATAGCCAGGTGGTACATTTTCAAAGTCCAGTTTGGAGCTCAACCATGGTTTTCGCATCATAATTAGCAATGAATGTGTGCACTGAGCTTGAGAATGACACAGTAATCTATCAGTATACAGGGTGAAGCGTAAATCGCGCACTCGGGCGTCGCAGTGCGACTCCTCACCTGCCAGCAATAAAAAAATGTCTCTTACAAAATTTCGTCTTGCGAGTATATCCGGCAGAAAAACGACGTTGAAGAGTAGCAATCTGGCAACACTGTAACCACATGTAGGGTAACTACCTCTGTCAACAGAAGTTAGTCGTACGGTACAGTTGGTGCAATGGATAGAGTGTTGGGTTAGCATGCGGGAGGTCGAGTGGTCGATCCTGGGTTGAGGCGTATGTTTTTTATTTCGTAAATGTAGTCCAGGTGGTATGGTATCTGACAAATCGTCAACAGCGATTGCAGTGGGTCCTCTAGAAACATTTGCACTTACATACTACGATCCTAGAAATGGACGAACAATTGTTTTCATTGGTCAGCTTTGAAAGGCGCCCTTTCCACGTCGTGGGCGTGAATTTATTCGCACCACTTTATCTTCTAGATGTGAAACCTGTTTGTTTCAGCTGTCTATTTCTTATTAGTCTAACCAGGTATTTGTTGTTTCAGCGTTACAAAATGTTGTAAATGTAGGATACACGTGACATCAGAAACGGTGTCTTACTGTATTACAGTAGGTAATGTCAGATGGAAATTAGCAAATAAAAAAATGCGCCTCAACCCAGGATCGAACCATCGACCTCCTGCATGCCAACCAAAAACTCTACCCAATGCACCAACTGTACAGCACGACGAGGACGTGCTGACAGCGGTACCTACCCTACATTTGGTTACAGTGTTGCCACATTGCTATTCTTCAACGTCCGTTTTCTACCGGATATACTCGCAAGACGAAAATTTGTAAGAGACAGTTTTTTATTGCTAACATGTGAGGAGTCGCGCTGCGACGCCCGAGAGCGCGAATTACGCTTCACCCTGTATAATAACCGGCCATTCTCATCAAATACTTGCAAAATGTGAAATATGAAAGAATAAATTTCCAATTTTGCGAATTCTAAGATCGTAAACCTTAATTGTACAGGTTTGTTTAAATGGATCTCTGTGTTCTCGAACTCACAAAAGTAGTAGTCATCAATCTTGAGAAACTTCTTCGTCCCTACTAAAAAGGAATTTTCCCGTCCACTGTTAGTGTTCATCTTGGCTTTTAAAACACTGAACTTCTTATATTTACAGACATTTTCACAAGTTTTCCCGTATAATGCATAAGCTTGTACAAATCACTGTATAGTTTTTGTACAAGCATTTAGTCTTTTTTTATTAACATACTCTTTTAAGAAGAAACCTTGGGAAAATACATATATTTCGTGTACATGGGATATCTTCACACCATTATCAACATAGAATTTCAGTGTGATATTGTGCACAATATATGTCCTTATTTCACAACGTGGCGCACAGTCTCTCGAGATAGTGATGGGGCAAGAGGCCTTTGGCAAAAGCTCAATCAGAAGTTTATTTTACATTTAGAGTAGAGCAAATTAATATCGAGATACAATAGACATTCATCCGGTTTATTTTCAACATTCGCATAATGGTGTATACATTGAGACACACCACCGTGCATGCTGTCTTGAATGGATGTATAGATATTCACAACACAAATAATTTTGAAATCGCGGTTATTCTGGCTCACCGCACAGTACCACGCATAACCAGGTGCTCCCTGAAAATAAACGGCATCTACTCTGTATGCCTAATAGGAAACTGTCTGCAATTGTTCATATGCATCAACCATAATCGCAACATTAAGACTGTGATAATAATTATGATATTCTTCGAATATTTGCATTCCTTTTGCATCCCAAACAGCAAAAGCTTTTGTTTTATCTTGTCCCTGTCCTGTTAAAAAGGATACCATGCAGCATCGTCGCTTGGTAAGGACATGTTTAGTTTTTGTGCTGTATCAAACCATTAATATGGAAATAATGGCATTTTCATCTGCATGTAGTATATACCGTCGGTGTTCAACATTTTTAGCAAGGTTGGACAAGGACGTAGATAGGAAATTATAACTAAAATTTTGAATGTCACCTGATCCATCAATACGTATGGGGTATTAATTTTTCTAACCTTTTCGAGCGCATCTGTACAGATTCACCAAAGGTTCGAATTATATCCCTTAGCAATAAATGTGAATCGTACCCCTTAAGATTATGAAAGAATATCGGAACGCAATTTTCCATACAACGCCAGCAATGTGCGTGGTAGGGAACCTTGCTTCCGTCTATAGTACTTCTACTGTAGTGGATTACAGGATCGTGTTCCGTTATCTCATTGCCACATATGAGATAGATGACTTCACACCAGGTGACGACAACTAGTCTTTCGTCCACAGCCTAATAGACTCAACAAATGTGGCGGCTACATCATTAACAGTGTTCAGAGTTTGTAAGTCTTTATGTATCACCTTCCCATTAAGAAGTGCATACCAGGCGTATCCGGAAGGGACATGCTGCTTCGTCTCATCAATATACGACTCAAAATCAGCAAATATTACTATACTATGCATTTTTCCGGGCTTGTCTGATATGGTGACAGTATAATCACCCCATAAGGAAAAGATTTTCCGGGTACATTTTCTGGGAGTATGGTAGCGACAGCAAGTATTACAAAACTCACGAATCTGCACTCCTGTCTTGTCCCAGAGAAATGCATCTAACCATGATATGAACGCAAATTTGTCAGCAGAGTGGAAAATGCATATATAGTCTTTAATGTCACATTCCTTTTGTGCCTGATAAATAACGTTCCTGCGCTTACTGAATATCTGTAAATTAAATCTATTAATTTGTGTATGCCACATCCTTATGTTATTCATAGTCACCTTAATGTCTGAAATCAAATACCTCTAGTCCGCTAGCCACGCCTCGATCCTACGGCGTACCTGACGAGAATTCAACTGTTTCTCAGGAATGTGGTAAAGGCCAATACAGCCAAGCACAGTACACTGTTGTCTGCGTCCTCCATCAATGTACGTTGTAGACCTTGTATTTCTTCTGGTAGGCTGGGCAACATTGTTGGGTTGACAGGGTGCCATCGTAAAACACCAGCGATGGATGCCAATGAAGTTGTACCCAGAATGATGAGCTATTGGGTAATGGTCGATGTCCGATAACTTCTTATACGCCTCCTCTTAAATGAAATCAGTAGATTCCAGGGTATCTACGTCCAGGAGTGTATCCAGTCGGGAAGGAAAGTGCGACTCCACTTCCCTCCCCCTCATGGAGAAAGATACCTGAGACATGCAGTGCCAAATGTATAGAGTTCTCTGTTTCAATGTACTCTGAGATGAAGTTTACTGCCTTTTCATAGGTAGCAGCCCACCTGTAGCCAGCAGATGGGGTAGCGTTGATAATACTTCGAGCCATTGCTAGAGAATGCATGACACTCCCGTCTGTGACCAAACTTTTATGCGATGAACCGTCTGCGACTTTTTATGCAAGTTACTGCATATAGTTCAATGCACCAGGATAAGATTTCTCTGCATGACCTGGCTTGTTCAAGGAGGAAGAAGGAAATCATTTGCATACTAATTTAAAAAGTAGCACTGTTCGCGACCGTCGTCAGCTAGGCTAATGTTAGCGCAGCCCGTCGTGAGCTGGGCCGACATTAGCAGTCTCCCCAGTAGCAAACCCGGCGCCCATTGCCAATGGTGCCGATTTAATATATAAACTCAATCGATTTTCGACATACTGCAACTTGACGAAACTAATAATACTCATGGGCTGTAAAATACAATAATTCATGCTTTAAACAGAATACTTCAATTAAATCATATCTACTTACATCATAGGCCAATGATTTATAGATGAACATAACAATGAAGAAGAAATTCATGTTAAACAGCAGCAGGAGTGCTGAATATTGGTTTGGAGCATACATAACAGGACTTCCTTGATAAATTAAGTAGATACATGATAAAGGCTTTATGCAATAAAACATGTTTAACGTAACACAGGCAAACGTAACACACTGCAAATCATATGCTAGTTTAACTTTAAAGTAATAGTTGTGGACTTTTTAGCTTCCTGCAAACAGTCTTGGAGAAAATGTTTTGTCATAACAGGGACAAGAACTCCTGGTCGTCAAAACAGGAATAGACTCCAGAGATTCATTGGACATGGATGATGTGAACTCTGTTCTATTTTTATTCACAACACTGACAACACGTTCACATTCTGCATTCCAATGGGGTATGGCGAGAATAGAGACCATTACTCTAGAAACTCTGTTATACTTATGAAGTCCATCGGCTCCTCGAATTCTTGATATTTATGCCCAACTGGAATCACTTCCAGCATATTGATTTGCAGCCTAAGTGTCATCTACCTAAAGAGCTGTGTACTGCCTCTGAAGCTTATTTACCACCTCATCTGTGGTTTCATTCTTTCCCTTGCATAACATGATAGGAAACTTTTCCAAGAAAAAAACGGACAGAAGAAAACTGTGCATCTTCAATTTTGTCTAACCTAGCAACTTGAGCATGCTTTAACACATCATCCTTGAGTGGAAACTTGTTGACGATGTATTCACAGGCAGTACAAAAGTAGTTTCTCATTGATGAAAACATAAGCGATTTATCTGTATCCTGGAGATTTGTTCGAAGTCTGAATGTCAATAACTAACTCATCATAACTTCTTTGATTTTGAATCAAGTTGTACTCAAGTTCAAGCAATGAGGAGCTTTTGACAATTTAGGGGCTAAACTTTGTGAACAACTACATTATCAAATCCATTAGAAATTTTAATAAAAAGTGGACTTGTGGGGAAGAAGTCTGAAGGGCAACACTGAATTTGTCAAATACAGGAATAGTCACATGAAGGAAAGTGTGAAAGGCCTTCTTCAAGTTTGAGGACAGGAACATAACCAATTTTTCCTCACGTGTTGTAGCAGAAGTCTTACTTTTCAGGATGGGTTTGTCACATTTGGAAGAATAAGCTATTATTTTAAGGGCATGTGTAGTAGCAGAATCAAGAATTCTCTTCTTCTCAGACTCTTTGAATCCACTTTGTTCAACTCTAGGTATTTTGAATGATGTCAAGCTCATGGAAGTGTTTTGGGTACACAATATTACTTCTTCCTTGAAGAAAGAAAGAAGCGGACCCCATTGGTTCAGTAGTCTATCCAAACATCTGCTAGTACATACATGTGGCAGAATTTTATTTGCCTATTTATTGTGCAAGTTCTCAAATTTCTGAAGGTGTTCTTTTCTTTTGACGTTCTTAACTAAGAGATAAAATATATCAACAAGCATCTCATCCACTTTAAGTGGTAATCCTCCAGCACCTGTTTCAGCTGCTAGATTAATCAGGTGGCAAATGCAACCTATGATGGCAATACCTGGTTGAACTTCCTTCAGAACTTCTGAAACCCCATTTCTGTGTCCTATCATAACAGGAGAATTGTCAGAGCATACAGCCACATAATTTTCAATTGGTAGGCTATGAGAATTCAGCTGTGATAACATCAGATTACCTATAGTTGGGCCCACGAGAGTTGTAGTCTGACGTTTAATGCCACCGGTGAGAAACTGACTAACGCTGCTCGAAAATGGTCTGTTGCTATGGCAACTATAACAGAGATGCCACATTTAAGAACGCTATTGCCACGTGGGTTGGCTTGCTCTCAGTCCCTTTTGTGATATTATTTGGAGTAGTACAGTGTTAGCCACATTAGTTGTTGCTGGTTTCTATAATAATTTAAGTGGTTGTTTCCTGAATATTATTTTCACTGTTATTTTACTTTTTTGTAAGTTAATCAGTGCAAACCATGTGACCTTGCCGCGGTGGGGAGGCTTGCGTGACCCAATGATGCAGATAGCCGAGCCGCAGGTGCAACCATATCGGATGGGTATCTGTTGAGAGACCAGACTAACAAATGGTTCATCG
Source organism: Anabrus simplex (assembly GCF_040414725.1). Taxonomy (NCBI): domain Eukaryota; kingdom Metazoa; phylum Arthropoda; class Insecta; order Orthoptera; family Tettigoniidae; genus Anabrus; species Anabrus simplex. The sequence continues at coordinate 430,193,885 of NC_090269.1, read as the reverse complement.
AAATGGGGGTAGCAGCCTTTCGGTAGTTGCAAGGGCGGCAGTCTAGATGATTGACTGATACGGCCTTGTAATAATACTCAACATGGCTTAGCTGTGTTGACACTGCTACACAGCTGAAAGCAACGGGAAACTCCAGCCATAACTACCTCCCGAGGACGTGCAGCTCTCTCTGTATGAATGATGTACTGATGATGGCTTCCTCCAGGGTAAAATATTCCGGAGGTAAACTAGTCCCCCATTTGGATCTCCGGGTGGGGACTACACGAGAGGGGGCGATCATCAGGAAGATGGATACTGACATTCTGAGAGTCGGAGCGTGGAATGTTAGAAGTTTGAATCGTTGTGGTAGGTTAGAGAATCTGAAAAGGGAGATGGATAGGCTAAAGTTAGATGTAGTTGGTATAAGTGAAGTACGTTGGCAGGAAGAACAAGATTTTTGGTCAGGTGACTACCGAATTATCAACACGAAATCAAACAGGGGAAATGCAGGAGTTAGTTTAATAATGAATAAGAAAATAGGGCAGTGGATAAGCTACTACGACCAGCATAGTGAAAGAATTATTGTCGTCAGGATAGACACCAAACCAATGCCCACCACAATAGTGCAGGTCTATATGCCTACTAGTTCAGCGGATGATGAAGAAATTGAAAGAATATATGAGAAGATAGAAGATTTAATACAATATGTAAAAGGTGATGAGAATCTAATTGTGATGGGAGACTGGAATGCAGTGGTAGGCCAAGGAAGAGAAGGTAGTACAGTAGGAGAATTTGGATTGGGACAAAGGAATGAAAGAGGAAGTTGGCTGGTTGAATTCTGCACTGATCATAATTTAGTCCTTGCCAATACTTGGTTCAAACACCACAAACGACGGCTGTATACGTGGATGAGACCTGGAGACACTGAAAGGTATCAAATGGACTTCATTATGATTAGGCAGAGATTCAGAAATCAGGAGTTGGATTGCAAAACTTTCCCAGGAGCAGACGTGGACTCTGACCACAACTTGTTGGTCAAGAAATGCCATCTGAAGTTGAAGAAATTGAGGAAAGGAAAAAATGCAAAAAGATGGGATCTAGACAAGTTGAAAGAAAAGAGCGTGAGGGATTGTTTCAAGGAACATGTTGCAAAAGGACTAAATGAAAAGGCTGAAGGAAACACAATAGAGGAAGAGTGGAGAGTCATGAAAAATGAAGTCAGTAGGGCTGCTGAAGAAATGTTAGGAAGGAAGAAAAGATCAACTAAGAATCAGTGGGTAACTCAGGAGATACTAGACCTGATTGATGAACGACGAAAATACAAGAATGCTAGAAATGAAGAGGGCAGGAAAGAATACAGGCGATTAAAGAATCAAGTGGATAGAAAGTGCAAGGTAGACAAGGAAGAATGGCTGCGGGAGAAGTGCAAGGATGTCGAAGGCTGTATGGTCCTGGGAAAGGTAGATGCTGCATACAGGAAAATCAAGGAAACCTTTGGAGAAAGGAAATCTAGGTGCATGAATATTAAGAGCTCAGATGGAAAGCCACTTCTAGGGAAAGAAGACAAAGCAGAAAGATGGCAGGAGCATATCCAACAGTTGTATCAAGGTAACGATGTAGATAATTTGGTTCTGGAACATGAAGAGGCTGTTGATGCTGATGAAATGGGAGACCCAATTTTGAGGTCAGATTTTGACAGAGCTGTGAGTAACCTAAATAGCAACAAGGCACCTGGAATTGATGATATTCCCTCTGAATTACTGACTGCCTTAGGAGAAACCAGCATGGTAAGGTTATTTCATTTAGTGTGCAGGATGTATGAGACAGGAGAAGTCCCATCCGATTTTTGGCAGAATGTTGTTATACCTATTCCCAAGAAAGCGGGTGCTGACAGGTGTGAAAACTACTGCACCATTAGTTTAGTATCTCAAGCCTGCAAAATTTTAACACGTATTATTTACAGAAGAATGGAAAAACAAGTTGAAGCTGAGTTGGGAGAAGATCAACTTGGCTTCAGAAGAAATGTAGGAACACGTGAAGCAATCCTGACTTTACGTCTGATCTTAGAGGATCAAATCAAGAAGGACAAGCCCATGTATACATGGCATTCGTAGATCTAGGAAAGGCATTTGATAATGTTGATTGGAACAAGCTATTTATGATACCGAGAACGAAGAATTGTCTACAACCTGTATAAAAATCAGTCTGCAGTGATAAGAATCGAGGGCTTTGAAAAAGAAGCAGCAATCCAGAAAGGAGTGAGGCAAGGCTGCAGTTTTTCCCTCTCCTTTTCAATGTTTACATAGAACAGGCAATAAAGGAAATCAAAGAGAAATTTGGAAAGGGAATCACAGTCCTAGGAGAGGAAATCAAAACCTTGAGATTTGCCGATGATATCGTTATTTTATCTGAGACTGCAGAAGATCTCGAGAAATTGCTGAACGGTATGGATGAAGTCTTGGGTAAGGAGTACAAGATGAAAATAAATAAGTCCAAAACAAAAGTAATGGAGTGCAGTCAAACGAAGGCAGGTGATGTAGGAAATATTAGATTAGGAAACGAGGTCCTAAAGGAAGTAGATGAATATTGTTACTTGGGTAGTAAAATAACTAATGATGGCAGAAGTAAGGAGAACATAAAATGCAGACTAGCACAAGCAAGGAAGAGCTTTCTTAAGAAAAGAAATTTGCTCACTTCAAACACTGATATCGGAATTAGAAAGATGTTTTTGAAGACTTTCATGTGGAGCGTGGCATTGTATGGAAGTGAAACATGGACAATAACTAGCTCAGAAAGAAAGAGAATAGAAGCTTTTGAAATGTGGTGTTACAGAAGAATGCTGAAGGTGAGATGGATAGATCGAATCACGAATGAAAAGATACTGAATCGAATTGGTGAGAGGAGATAGATTTGGCTAAATTTGACGAGAAGAAGAGATAGAATGATAGGACACATCTTAAGACACCCAGGACTTGTTCAGTTGGTTTTTGAAGGAAGCGTAGGTGGTAAGAACGGTAGGGGTAGACCATGGTATGAATATGACAAACAGATTAGAGCAGATGTAGGATGCAATAGTTATGTAGAAATGAAAAGGTTAGCATGTGATAGGGTGGTGCGGAGAGCTGCATCAAACCAGTCTATGGACTGATGACTCAAACACATAATCAGTGGCTAGTTGTACAGTTCTATTCTCTATTTGACATGTGCTTTTGTTGAGGTTATTGTCAGTTTAGTGAATATGAAATCTCATATTTATCGGCAATGACGTGTTATCGCCGGAATTATTAGCACGAGCTTAGGAATGGGCCAAAATTTATTCAATTGCATTAGGCCAACAGAGTTGATTAAATATTCAACTTGTATGAAAGAGTGATATGGCACAGAGTGAGGTACCAGTAACTATGACAATGCAGCTTACTTCGTAGTTACTGCTCTTGCCGCTCAAATGTCAGACTTCAACTCTCGTGGGCCCAACTTTATGTTTTCCCCTGTTGTTGAGTCCTCGTCTAATGCTGGTATGAATATCACAGTGTTCACTTCTTTTTCCTGCGGAATATCATAGAATGTAACAACAATAGGATACAACTTAGCATTCATATCATTGCTTCCATTCGTTGCCAAAGAAAATAGTCCATACTGGTGATGTATTCAAGCTATCTATTTTTTTTGCCATTTTATTAACAATGCATGTTGTTTTTGTGAAACCAAAGCTATATTTCTTTGCATCTACTGATGTGGGAAAATTCTTCTTAAATAAAGCAACGGCATGATCAGCTGCACTTAAGGGCACATTGTGTTCCACCAAAAGGGAACTAAACAGTCCCTCAGCCCTAATTACATCACTGTTAACGTTTCTAGACCTGGCAAAAAAAAAAAAAAGTGTTGATTTTCTTATCTTCCTTCGATTTAACATAACTTGCGTGTTTATCGCACTTCACATGATTACTTAAATCATTTCTTCCAGCATGTGCAGTATTAATATTACACCCACATACCGTGTAAAAGGCAAGTTTTTCTCCCTTTCTGGATTTTAGTATGCATGGAAAATCAACAGAATATGTTTTTAAATGTCTGGAAGTACTGTTCCTTGTTGGATTTATTCATGAATCCTACAATAGGAACATAGCATATTAAAATGTCCGAGAACAAATGTCTTGATATCTACTGAAACATCAAAAGGAACTTGGAACACTGAACATCACCTGAAATTATAACATAAACACTCAAGGCAGTCAAACACTTCATTGCAAGAGTTCATTCAACCAGTTAGATGTAGAAAGGGCAGCATAGTCCAACATACCCCTAATGCACTTGAGGTTGCTGAATGAATGAATGAAGTAATGAATGAATAACATGTAAAAACACACAAAGACTTAAACCATAAAATGAACACAATGCCAACCTGATGAACATAGAATATGCACATGGAAAAAAACACACACATGTGGAACGAATGTAATTAGTCCAAGGAATACAGGAAACTGCAAAGCACAAAGTTATAACACAAAAAAACTCAACCACTTCATTGAAATATGTCATAACCTCAAAAGACCAAAACATTCAAGGAACACGAACTTAGTGAACAAAGAACAACACTCACATGGTCAAAGAATATGGGTTAAATCACAACAAGCGAACGGAGTGGAACAAAGAATTTTGTAGAGCAGAGCCTGTCGACACCTAAGATTCACATGGAATCCACTAGTACAGTTATGCTTTACATCTTGTGAAGCAATCAAGTGTGTATTATTATACTTATCATTAATTGGATGCGAAGCAAATGTTAAGGTTTCATCACATATGGCTTCAAGTGAGGACAGGACATAACTAAGCTTTCAAATGTGTTCTTAAAGCTCAAGTATTTGTCATCATCATCATGTACCTCAGTAGGCAGCACGCTGGGTAAGCAAGTGTGAAACACAACAGGGAAAATGAGACATTTTCACATAGATGTCACTTGTGGTGCAACAGTTAGAGAATATTTGTTTTGAAGATGAAAACTTCTAAACATTACTCGGATGGACAACGTAACTATTTAATGCATACAACTTTACCTTAAGCATAGGTTGCTTAACCCTCAAATGGTCTATGTAAACGACTGTTACGGTCACACGATTTTCAGGATTTTTGTACACTTTCACTCAAAATTCTTAAAAATAGGTTTTAAAAGGAAATCATGCAGTATAATACATTTTATTAAATCATATCATAGGCTATTGAAATAAATATATTTTTGTTTCGTACCTTTCATGATATCTTTACAGCCATCCAGAGTTTCCAAAAAAGTGTTCCAAAATGATATTATCAAAATGTTTGCGCCCATACCAGACACTAAAATACTCGACTTACCCGAGAAAGTCAAATCACAATGTTGTACACAATTTTATGCACTTCAAAAAAATATAAACACTTTAGATGTTATATACACAAATAAAGATATATATATATACATATATATACATATATATACATATATATACATATATATACATATATACACAAGCACTAGAACGCCCCCGCGAAGTCACTCAGAGGAACTACCAGAACTAGACTGCTCTCTCCTTTTTCTTCCTCTCTTTTCAGGCCTCCAAAGGTGCTGTAAATTGTGGTAACACCCCCTGTGAACTGCACAGTTACAACCAGGGCACAAATGCCGGGTCCTTCCCCTTTTTGTTGGTCCACAGATTACGCATAAACGTTCCAGCTTTCCAGGAAGTCTGTCAATGTCACTGTCATTATCATTCATATCACTCGCGTCACTCATTATTTCATCCAACATCTTCCGAATGGGACTTGAACCCAAATTTCTTGGGACTTGAAACTAAATTACTCGCCATTTCCGCAAAACACTGATAAAAACTGCGTGAACAACAGAACGACACTGTGACGTGGCAAGGCGCCATATTGTACTGCACAGTTAAGGTAACGAGCCTAACTACTAAATTTTAAGGCTGTACAGTACATTTAAACGGCAGTCTACAACCTAGCAACTAGAGTAAAAAGAGAGACTGTAATCTGCTGTTTAAAACGATACTACATAGAGCACATTTGTGTGTTACTACGCATAACGAGAGCGTGTCTAATGAACGGCTGCAAAACAGTCGATGTATTGCCCCCATCATGCCGGGCTCAGCTCGCCGGAGAGCGAGGGTCTCAGTGGTGGACCGTTCGCTATCGGCTGTGCAGAAAATTTTAAAGGCAGGGATAGATGAAGGACTAGCGACAAATGAAAGGAGACTAAAATAGGTTTACACATTTATTAAAACTGACACTCTTTTAAATAAAACAATCAAATTCACAAAATCTGGGTTTGATTCTTGAAAATATCTTCTCCTCGTGCTATCATTTATGAGGGATCTCGCTCAAATTAAAGTTCAACGACTGTTCGTTTCTGTAATAATAAATATAGGGATCATTAATTTACTGAAAAATTGATTGAAAAACAAAATAATATCTGATATCATTCTCCTATAATGATAATCAAATTGTTTAAATTAAAATATCCCATCTGGATTTCGCTTATTTTTACAAGAAAATGATTATTTTCTCCTCCTTATTTAAATTATTGAAAATTATTTAATTCATCAATTTATGGTTAGCAAGTCTTCCTTAGACTTTCCCTTCAACAATTACTTCATTTTTATAATTATTAATTGAATACACTTCTTGTAATAAATTTTTACTTGAACTTATATCAACCTAAATGTTACTCAATTTTATGCAGAAAGTGACTGTACAATAACTAATAATTAAATCTCGTGACATCAGTCCACGGACGTTGCCTTCTCTTATTCACTTTAACTTAGTGAATTAGGCCCTAGTCTACTTTAAATTACAATAAAATCTTCTAAAGATTCAAAATTGATCCAATTACGGACACGCGAAATAATACAAGTCGGTCAAAAATTTGACGCACATAATGGAGAATATCATCACAAAATCGTACAAGAAATATTCAAAAAACACAGAATAGGATCAAATCACACATCACACATTCACACATGGGTACACGGCATTATTATAATACTATTTACACGAACACTAACCCATTATTATTAAATTCAGGATTTACTGCAAATTAGGGAAATCATTCTCTAGATGACACTATCACGTACATCCCAGGTATCAATTTAGAATGTGATGGAATTAAGGTTATCACTTATACGTAGAAATTAAACTATACAACGATGTTCAAGGAATATTTTAAACAGAAATCATCCCAATTGAGCAAGTAGAATAACTACAACACAGGTCAAAATATTAGAATACGCGCTTACGGTTCATGAGTTGCGGCATTTATTTTTATTCACCTATAATGTCGTGGCTCTCGATTACTCTGCACTGAAGTTCGAAGAAATCATGTCCAGTGACACATCTCTTCCCAAAATTGACTCTAATGGATGCATAAATTATTACTCAAAATATAATGCCCATCTGCAAGTCATACTCAAATTAATAGCGCAGAAAACATACATCTAATTCGTCAGTACTCCGTCCGGAGAATTGCCATGTCCCAGGCTTACTTTACATAAAGTGAGCACACGATAATACTTTCCAAAAATAACTAACATTAAACCCATGACCTTATTAAATCATTTTAGCACGTAATTAGGTTTAATTATTTTTACTCATTATTATTATTATTATTATTATTATATTCCTGACCGTGCATAATCTCACTCGCAAAGCTGTCGTATGAAGTTACTCGGATGACTCTAAACAAACTCGAACCCACAAACATGTCGTACAATCGTAGAATGAAATTCTACACTAAGAAAAACACTAGAACACTGTCCTAATTTGTCTCAATTAATTTTCAAATTATTTCAAAACCAATCAAAATTAACGCGGGGTTCATTTATTTTTTTATCTCTCCTGCCTTCTAAATTCTTAGGACAGTTGAGGTCTCTCTCGATGACATACACTCATTTCTAACTAATAGAACAAACACACACTCATTCCAGAGCACTAACTACCTCTCACCAAAGAAAGAAGAATGAAAAGTCTAACTACTGCAAAACTAACAGAAATCTAAATGAATAAGGTAAGGCTACGTTTACAAACATTTTACAAAGATAGAAAGAAATTGAATTCTTAAAGAATACTCATGTGGCTGGTGTGAACTGGATTTTGGCTGATGACCTAGCACGTGGTCACATCACCTTCCATCGAACAAAGTCTCGCCCATGTCCGACGCCTTACATGCTTAGTGACTCATGGAGGAGCTGAAGATACACAGGAACTTGTAGTATTCTTCGCAGAACTGGATAACCATCTTGCAGTGAACTCAAACCAAGGACCTTCCTTCTTCCAAGTTCTCGTAGAAAGCTGAAACTAACAAAAGTCTTAGCAATAGCCCAGGATACACACACGATGCTTTATAATTCGGATGTAGACACTTATCTTAGGACAACCCTAAATAAAATCGTAGCTAAATTTTCCGAGTGTCTGAATTGCTGTTTATACGGTCCTCGATGCCTTCTCTAATGTAAAGTCTTCCAGTGAAGCAAACGACGTCCAGTCTCTTCTGTAGCTGCAGTCAGAGTAGTGCTCAAATTTAGCGTCCAGAAGTACAAAACCCTCTATAAAATTTTCCTCTGGAATTACGATTAATTTCCTATCCTAAGACGTAGGTGCGCCCCTTAATTACATCTAATTGGTGGATTTGTTGCATTCCTGTGAAGATTGTCATTTTTATTGGCTGCTCCAGTTTCACGTCACTTGACTTTCCATTTATTGATCGATTGAGATCAGGCTGCTCGCCGGGTCACGTGGTACGCACACATGTGTTTGAAGGCCACATAACAGGAATTCCACCCTGCTTCCTCGTTCTCTTGGTAGGTCGGGAAAAACCGGTTCGCAAGTGGCTGGCTCGCACTAGCACGGAAATACAGAATCTCACCCTCTTGGCGATTAAATAATGTTCCAACACGCTGATGAAATAAATCATTTCCTTTTACTAAATTATTACCACTTTTGAAGGGGACAGTATCGACGTTGACCTCAACAACGTGTACGAAAACGGCGATGCATCGTCGCGTAATCATTTGAGGGTTAAGAATCAGGATGGAGGCTAACAAGCACATTAAACCTGTAACTTAAAAGAGGAGAAAATACAACAAGTGTTTTTGCTTCAAGCAATATATTGCAGATACTGTTTAAATTAATATTTTTTATTGCGAAGATTCCCAAATCCTTCTGTTCAATCCACATATGACCCGCTCATAAGTCTGAATGCGCATTTTCTGCCTGACTACAATCTGCCTTGCTGTTTTCAGTTTTCTCCTCAAGTCATCATTTTTGCTCACTGCACAGTCATACATCTCCCTAAGTTTCTTGGGACTTGGAAGGCAATAATTATGATCCTCATTACTCCCCTCAAAGTTTTCTGGAAAAGAAAAGCAACAAATGGGAAATAATTCAAATAAAACTCACATATTTTCAAAACATTATCAAGTACTCTGTAATTAATGACTATTTCAATTGAAATAAAACATTTACCTGGCTTATCTATGAGATTGGGAGAATCGCATTCAGTGATGCTGGCTGTTTCTTCGAACACTCGTTTCTTGGGAGGTTTTCTGCTGCTCTGCTTTCTTTGCAAATGGGGTGGGAACTTGAAAATTGTTGGTATTGCCTTGGGCAGCAAACGTCTCCTGTCATTAACTTCATACATATAGTGCTCTTCAAAATGTTCCGAACAAAGAGTACTTTGCTGCTTGGGATACCACTTGTCTCTCTTCATGTTAATCACCCACTGCTTAGTCAGTTTTTTGTTCTTTAGAGGGAACCTGCAATGAGAATTTTTGCAATTCAATGGCTAAAATTAAGAACAACTTTCAATATAAACCATGGCAGAGTATTATCCAGGAATTAGGTTAAGGCAGATGTTGAGGAAAGGAGGAGGGAAAGAAGATGGTAGTAGTTTTTCACATTGGTACCAACAATGTAAGAGAAGCAGACAGTTGGGTTGTGTGGGACCTGCTAAATGCAGCATGGATGAAGTTTAAGGAAGCAGAGATTGTTATCAGTTGCATGCTATGTCGGAAGGATACTCACTGAAAGGTGATTGGAGGTTTACATAAGAATATGTAGCAGGTATGTGAGAAACTGGGAGTGAGATTTCTAGATCCTACCTAATGGGTGGGTAAGAGATAGGGCTCTGCGCTCAGATGGTCTTCACTTGAACTGCAGTGGTATGTACAAGTTAGAAAGTTTGTTAAGAAGTGTTACAGGGAGGTACAATCAGGAAACAAAATGGACTAGGGAGCAGTGATAAGGGTACAGCGATCTGGAAGTCAAGCCGGAGTGATATAAAAATGCTAGTGTTGTATGGTAAAAGTATTGTAAAGAAAGAAATAGAATTTAATATGTACCAGATATTGTAACAGGAGTTGAATTTGCTGAGAAGTGATATAATGGATGCACAAATTTTCTCACAGAACTGGAGTGTTTATCGTGGAGATAGGATATGAATGGTAGAAGGGAGAGTATTCATTCTGGTGAAAAGGAATTTGTATGCTACAGAATGTTAAAGTTGACAAATATGAAATTCTGGGTATAAGGCTCATCCCTAAAGAAAATGGGAAACTTGATATTTTTGGAATGTGAAGATCTGGAAAGGGAGATGCAGAAGCTGATTCACAATTACTTGATAAGATAATTAGCTATGTCGAAAATGATAAGGAAAGGAATGTGATTGTAGCTGGTGATCTCAGTTTACCAAATGTCAATTGTGAGGGTAATGTGAATGACAGGAATTGTGACCAACAAATGGCAAATAAGTTAATGTGGGAAGGATAGTGGAATCAGAAAGTGATGGAACAATTAGAGGGAAGAATATTCTGGATGTGGTGCTGGTAAAACCACAGAAACTGAAGTAATAGATGGTATTAGTGATCATCAAGCTGTTTATGTCAAAGTTAAAATAAATGTGTTTGGAAATAAGTTTGTAAAAGTAGGACTATTAGGCAGTATCATATGGTTGATAAGACAGGCATGAGGAAGTTTATAAAAAAAAAGTAATTATGATCATCAGACAACAGTAAATAAAAATGTAAACAGAATCTGGGATGGGTTTAAAGCAATTGTTGAGGAATGTGACAACAGACATGTTTCTTTAAAGGAAGTAAGGAATGGTAAAGACCTGCTATATTATAGCAAAGAAATGAAGAGCGTAAGAAGGAGGTGCAGGTTGGAAAGAAACAGATTTAGAAATGGTTGTGGAAGTAAGGAGAAATTGAGGAACTAACTAAGAAATTACTGAATCTAGCAAAGACGTCAGCTAAGGATAACATGATGGCAAGCATAATTGGCAGTCATACAAATATTGGTGAAAAATGAAGTGGTATGTATAGGTACTTTAAGGCAGAAATAGATTCCAAGAAGGACATTCCAACAATCATTAATAAATAGGGGGAGTGTGTATGTGAGGATCTACAGAAGGCAGAAGTATTCAGTCAGCAGTATGTAAAGATTGTCGATAACAAGTATAATGTCCAGACAGAGGAGGTGACTAATAATAATGAAGTATTGAATTTTACCTACGATAACAAAGACTGACAATAAGGTACAAAATTTGAAAAATAGAAAACCACCCAGAATTGATAAGATTTCTGAGGATATACTGTGCCATTTCACTATTCCAGCAATCAACCTCAATCGAATTAAATGGACATGATTACTAGTAATGAAATTAGACACAATGAATAAATTACATATGATATCAAGGAATTGAGAGTAACACAAAATTGGAATGAATAAAATTGCAGTGGCAGTGACCAGGACAAAATAAGATATTTGAACTGTTAAGGATGACACTGTTTGAAAATACAAATGAAAGCCTAACTGAAGTACATGGACGTATTCTGAAGAAGAAGTAGTAAAATGCCATCAAATTCTTAGAAAGAGTGAAGGAAACGAGAACAAAAAGCTGTTTTTAGGACATATATAAGCCTACAGCATAAGAAGATGTTATAAGATTTAACAAATACATGTAAAGGACAAACGACATGCAATGGACCGAAGACTGGTGACAATACTTACTCTCCTTGATTTCAGTAGTGCATTTGACACTATAAACATCCAGGCTCTATTAAACAACATACAATCTTACTACTTCAATGAACTATTAATTTCTTTTCATCGTAACTCACAAATTGTGTGCAACGAATTATAACCCTTGATCAAACCTCTCACTGGCTAACCAGGGAGTAAGGCATGCTGCAGGGTAGTGTTATAGGCCCTTTGCTCTTTATTTTGTACATAAACGACATTTCATCTAATTTAAAGAATTGTAGCTACCATCTTTACTTACAAATATACTACCACTGTAAGACCTCTGATTTGCCTCATGCCATAACAGGCATCAATGCTGACCTTCAGCGACTGAATACTTACTCCTTGAAAAATTCCCTCCTTCTTAACCCCTCCAAGACACAAGCAATCATTATTGGCTCTCAAAAATTGTTGACCACACTACGATACGGAACTATTCCTCCAGTTGTACTGAATGGTAGAGTTATTCCATTCAGCCAACTGTGAGAAATCTTGGAGTGACAATGAACAAAACTTTAAATTGGTCTGAATATATTAAGAATGTGTGTAAAAAATATTGTCGATACTTCATTCGGTTAAAAGTAACAGTGATATTTTACCTTGTAAGGTGTGAGTCAAACTCATACAAACACTAGTGCTTCCCGTCCTCTACTACTGTGACATCATTCTAGTAGATGCAAGAAAAGAGCAGACTTCGAAACTTCAGCGAGCACTTAACTGTTGCCTTAGATTTATATACAGTCTGAGTTATGATACACATGTCACCCTATACGATCACACTATTTCATGGCTGAAACCTGACAAATGACGAATGTATCACATACTGATACAGATATACAAACTGCTCGCTGAGGACAGACCACTACACATTTCATCCCAGCTTAAGATTTTGTCCTCCTTTCACAGCAGTAATACCCGCTCTGGTTCCTCCCTTTCTATTCCTGTTCACCGATCCTCCATGTACAACAATTCCTTTGTTGTGATGGTTTCTAGACTTTGGAATTCCCTACTTAAATTTAAGACTGCTTGCCGAGACTACCTGCTGAATGCAGCTGACTAACTTGTATGACTGGATAATTGAATGAATGTGAGAATGTGAGTTAGACAAGTGTAATGTATTTTTGTGTAGGTTATTATTTACTAAATGTACTCAAACTCTGATTAATGATGTATCACTAGAGTGGTTAAGTGTAAGAGAGGGCCAAGAGTCCTAACTTCGCCACCTATAAATAAATAAATAAATAAATAAATAAATGAATGAATGAATGAATGAATGAATGAATAAATAAATAAATAACTAAATAAATAAATAAATAAATAAATAAATAAATAAATAAATAAATAAATAAATAAATATGTCATATAAACTGATTTGCAGCAGCCAGCAAGAAGGGCAATGATGGGCCGTGATTTCAAAAATAATTTTCACTATACCGCACTAGAGACGATAAACAACTATTAAAGCCATTCATTACTATAAAAAATGTAAATATATGCAGACATATTGGAGATCTAATTAGAAACACTGCTATTATACAAAGTTATATGAAGTGTAACCCCATTATATAATTCACGTTAGAAGGCTTTGAGACTGTTATAATGTCACACCTGATTTTTTTTTTTTTTTTACTAGGGGCTTTACGTCGCACCGACACAGATAGGTCTTATGGCGACGATGGGATAGGAAAGGCCTAGAAGTTGGAAGGAAGCGGCCGTGGCCTGAATTAAGGTACAGCCCCAGCATTTGCCTGGTGTGAAAATGGGAAACCACGGAAAACCATCTTCAGGGCTGCCGATAGTGGGATTCGAACCTACTATCTCCCAGATGCAAGCTCACAGCCGCGCGCCTCTACGCGCACGGCCAACTCGCCCGGTATACCTGATCTCACCATTGTATTCTGATTTGAGTTTTTGAAGGAAACCATGGCTCACTAAGAAGATTGGGAGTCGATTATCTGGATGATTCTGAACTGGACTGACATGGCTGAGATGATCCCTGCCCCATGATGACACCAATGAAATGAAATGTCGTATGGCTTTTTTTTTTTAATGCTGGGATATCCCAGAACGGGTTCGGCTTGCCAGGTGCAGGTCTTTCCAATTGAAGACCGTAGGCGACCTGCGCATCCTGATGAGGATGCAATGATGATGAAGACAACACATACACCCAGCCCCCGTGCCATTGGAATTAACCAATTAAGGTTAAAATTCCCGACCCGGCCGGGAATCGAACCCGGGATCCTCTGAACCAAAGGCCAGTACGCTGACCGTTCAGCGAATGAGTCGGACAACACCAATGATGCTGGCCAAGCAAAGTGACCAGAATCCAGAAGTGTAGAGAATGACCAAATGATAAATATCACTCCGGAAAGTAACGGAAAAAGATAATTTTTTCTAAAATCATGTGTATAGATAAACAATAACAAGATTAGGATGTTTGTAGCTAAATCCTACATAGATAGATACGTGTTTTGAGTCTTCAGAATGACTTAAATGACATTACATTCTCGCGAGTGATTATTTAATGACTATGATATAAGGGAATAGGTAGTCTTCACCAAATATCAGACAATCCCAAGTTAGGAAGTATAATAAAGTGTTAATAGTATTCTAATGAAAAAGAAGAATCCCTATTACCCATCTTATACTGTACCATATGTAAAATGTTAATAAGAGGGTTTTTTTTTTTTTTTTTTTGCTAGTTGCTTTACGTCGCACCGACACAGATAGGTCTTATGGCGACGATGGGACGGGAAAGGGCTAGGAGTGGGAAGGAAGCGGCCGTGGCTTTAATTAAGGTACAGCCCGAGCATTTGCCTGGTGTGAAAATGGGAAAAAACGGAAAACCATTTTCAGGGCTGCCGACAGTGGGGTTCGAACCCACTATCTCCCGAATACTGGATACCGGCCGCACTTAAGTGACTGCAGCTATTGAGCTCAGTAGGGATAATTTTAGGATCTTTCATATGCAATGCCAAGTGATATTACGACATGTAGGGATTATATGTTACTGTAATAAATTAAGATACGCATTAAATATGGATATAATGGCAGATTGAGCACATGTTAATGTTATTTGATAGGACATTGATCTGATACTGTGAGTAAATGGAAATTTAGATTATTTGAGCATCAGATAAGATATATATAGTTGAAATATATAATAGATTATGAAACGATATAAGGTAAAATGAGTTATGATGAAAACATAACAAGATTATATGTTGTGAATGAAGAATTTGTTGAATGAATATGTAATACTACGACGAGATATGAAATATAAATGATTTGTTTGAAAAGTAAGGAAAGGAATATTGACGCACAGCAGGATCATATATGTTTATTATACAGTAGCAGTGTATTGTCTGAGAATCCATATCCTAGATTGATTGTGTTGTGATCATACATACATACATATACTTATGGAATGCCATTGTAGGTCGAGATCATCAAAAAAGAATTCTTATAAGAATAATTGGCTATGCTCTTGGATATTTTAACTTAATATTACTATTTTAAAATCCAATTTTCCCCAAATAATGATGGCATAACAGAGATCAACATGAATAATTATTATATTGTGTGATAAATATAATTGAAAATAGATACTATATAATGTCTTCAAAAATGATTTTCCATGGCAGAATAATTAGAATAACTTGCACATTAGGTCATTTATTGATATACAGTATTTGGTCTTATTTGAGAATCTTATCATCCTGTTAGACATACCCAATGATTATTTACATTAAAATGAATTGATATAAATTATGATGATAATTTGAATAGAAGCAGATTTATGCTGTTGAGTGAGAAACTTGTCTTTTCCAGAAGCTTATTTTGAAATCATATGAAATAAAATATCAGTCCTGTGTTAACTAAACTTGTCCTAAGCAAAGGTAATGAAAACTAATGTAAAATAGGAAACATGTTGTGATTTTCGTGATTCTTGAACAACAAACGAGATGATAATGTACAGAATGATCCTTCAGATCGATACAACCAACAATTTCCCATGTCAAGATGCAATTTATATATATTTTAATGGATATTTTATTGGAAATAATTAATAATCCATTTCAATTGTGGTATATTGTAAAAATAGTAAAAGATAGGATAAGCAAGAAACCAACTAGCATAACTGATGCCAATTATATGAACACAGATGATTATTACATATGAGAAGAATGAATATTAATCAAATTTTAAACTTAATTCTCACATTTTATCTTTCTTGTCCACTTAATTCTTACTTTCTTGAATAAATGACATTAATTAAGGTCAATATGATGTGTTATTGATGTTTTCCATAGTAACAAAGATCAACTTAGATTTAAGCTGTAGAATTATCAATTTTCTTGCAATTTCATGATACATCAGATGGAGATGTCTATCAATTCTGAAGATGGATAGATTTTCATAGTGTAAGCATTGTTTGGATCTCAGGAAAACTTAAAAAATTTTTTTTTGCTAGGGGTTTTACGTCGCACCGACACAGATAGGTTTTATGGCGACGATAGGATAGGAAAGGCCTAGGAGTTGGAAGGAAGCGGCCGTGGCCTTAATTAAGGTACAGCCCCAGCATTTGCCTGGTGTGAAAATGGGAAACCACGGAAAACCATCTTCAGGGCTGCCGATAGTGGGATTCGAACCTACTATCTCCTGGATGCAAGCTCACAGCCGCGCGCCTCTACGCGCACAGCCAACTCGCCCGGTAAAAACTAAAAAATAAAATCTTTATGAACACAAAGGGGCATAGTAACATATTGTAATGGTTATAGCGTCCACCATGTCAACTTGCTATGGGCCGAGCTCGTCACTCATCGCCCCACACCCCTTACGCTCGACCGTGCCAATCGCGAGCTACATTTAAGAGCTGGGCCGGCCCTTCTCTCTTCTATCCGTGGTCGTGCCGCATGGGACGACAGAAATTACTCGACTATTAATCTGGAGTGTTCCATCTCGCGAGGTTCCTGGATCCATCGAGCATCCCGACGATTTTGAAAGAGCCAGCGCAGGTATATAAGAGAGGAACGACCTGCCTGCAGTCAGTGAGAATTAAACTGGGTTAGTGAGTGAGAGTTAGCGAGATTGAGTTCGCTGGTGTGAGTTAGCGAAGAGCGCAGTCAGTGATAGCCTGGGCTGAGTTGTCAGCCTCATGGAGTATCTGCCTATTGGAGCCGAGGACTCGTTCCTGTTTCCTTGACGTCGTGCGTGTGAATCTCTTGGGACCGGCTGCTGGAGAAGAACCTTGGGTGTTCTGGAGCAGCACGAAGGGAGCACTGGGTGACGACATGTGCAGACTGTGAACGGAGTTCGACGGATTGAGTGAACAGCGGATACTATCCTGACCTGCGAGACTGACATGTACGCTGTGGACCGAGACAGTGCTAACGAGTGTGACTGAGTGGCTGAGTGAGTGTATTGTAAATAATCGGGGACTCTGTGTGTGTGTGTGTGTGTGTGTGTGTGTGTGTGTGTGTGTGTGTGTGTGTGTGTGTGTGTGTGTGTGTGTGTGTGTGTGTGTGTGTGTGTGTGTGTGTGTGTGTGTGTGTGTGTGTGTCATTGTAGATGGAACATGAGAAACTAAGACAGAAAGCACGAACCGTGTAAGTGTGTAACCATATATGTGTGTAAATTGTAAGCTCAGTTATCGTCTGTATGTGTGTGTGTGTAAATCTGTAATTGTAGTGCTTAGTTAATAAATCTTAGAATAGAACGCTACCAGGTTCCGTACCCATTTATTCATTTATTTACCCCGCCAACATGTTACAACTGGTGTCAGAAGTGGGATAGACAAGCGTGATAAACTAGTGGATAAACTCTTACGTTAAAACTGGTGTCAGAATCGAGTACCTGGTAGCGAATTTTGTAGTCAACAGAAATTTCTACTAGCGAAATGAATTCCGAACAGCTCCAGATTTTTCTAAGCAAGTTTAGTGAACTTGAAAACAAAATCTTATCTACCTATGGCGAACTCGTTAGTGAACTGAGATCTGAACGGAGTTCTATCCCGGACCAGTTGGAAACAGACTTAAGTGATCGGAAGAGTGAGCTGTTAAAGTCAGGAGACGAAGTGCGCTCTCTCGAAACAGAGGTCGACAATGACGAAGTACGGGACGACAACGAACTGGATGAGAAGCGGTCCGAAGAGATGCTCACGTTTGTGGAGTCCGGAGTTCGAGGCCCAGCGGTGGAAGTGAGTGCCCTACGTGCGGAAACGATGGCTGTGGAGACGCAAATTAATCCTGCTAGCAGTGACAGCGGCTCCACCATCGTGAAGTTGGAAACCCTACGGGACGACAGGATTACGTCCAAGCGAACATGCCGGACCCAGTTCGAGACCGGATCGACGTCCAAGAAGAGTGCCGAATATCCGATCGCCGGACTACGTGTACAGAAGATAACAGTACAATGCAACCCCCAGCCAAGTTCAAACTACGAGGAGGTTGTGGGAGTGCTCGACGTGCGGTGCAGTGTCCAGCAACTGAGAGCCACCTACTGAGTCCAGCTGCAGGAGAAGACTCAGCGCATCGATATAACGCCGCGGGAATTCAACGCCGAAATCAAGCAACCAGGAGTCATGATTGTGGAAGAGTTATCCCGAGGTGACATCAAGCTCGAGGCGGCTGACGCCTGTGATAAACTACTTGGCGTTGAGATCCATCCGGGAAGGATGATCGGCAAGAAACAGAACAACGAAGAGGCTCTGACGATGGCCCATGAGACAGAGGCAGCGAATGCAATGGCACGGCTGGAGTGACCCCTACTAGGAGACGGAGCACCAATGGAAGACGAACCGATGACCAACGAACGAGGATGCCACCTAACTAGGACACTTGTTCCGGCATGAAGCTGCGTGCTGGTACGAAAATCAAATTCCGCACCCCGAAAGAAGAGGAAATCCAGCAGGGCTAAATCTGGGACGAGCAAACCAGTCCCGGGCATCACACCAGAGGACTACGAAGGCGCTCAAGCCCTGAAAGTAGATGCGGGTGTGGAGGAAAGGAAAACCACCGAAGTTCCGGCTACCATGCGAAGACTTGCTGATCGTTATCAACAGGAATGAGGACACCGTCGATCGAACCTAGCGGATCCCCCATGGGAAGGTGGTGGCCAACCGAACAAACCGTCTTGCAGAGTATCGTGGAACAGCTCAGGACGAGCAGCCTTACGGAGGGGGCAACGTAATGGTTATAGCGTCTGCCATGCCAACTTGCTACGGGCCGAACTCGTCACCCATCGCCCAACCCCCCTTACGCTCGACCGCGCCAATCGCAAGCAACACTTAAGCGCTAGGCCGGCCCTTCTCTCTTCTATCGGTGGTTGCCCCGCATGGGACGATGGAAATTACTCGACTATTAATCTGGAGTGTTCCATCTCGCGAGGTTCCTGGATCCATAGAGCACCCCGACGATTCTGGAAGGGCCAGCGCAGGTATATAAGAGAGGAACGACCTGCCTGCAGTCAGTGAGAATTAGACTGGCTTAGTGAGTGAGAGTTAGCGAGATTGAGTTCGCTGGTGTGAGTTAGCGAAGAGCGCAGTCAGTGATAGCCTGGGCAGAGGTGTCAGCCTCATGGAGTTTCTGCCTGTTGGAGCCGAGGATTCATTCCTGTTTCCTTGACTTCGTGCGTGTGAATCTCTTGGGACCGGCTGCTGGAGAAGAACCTTGGGTGTTCTGGAGTAGCGCGAAGGGAACACTGGGTGCCGACGTGTGAAGACTGCGGGGTTCGACGGATTGAGTGAACAGCGGATACTATCCCGACCTGCGAGACTGATGTGTAGGCTGTGGACCGTGACAGCGCTAACGAGTGTGACTGAGTGTAGTGTAAATAATCAGGGACTGTGTGTGTGTGTGTGTGTGTCATTGTAGATGGAACATGAGAAACTAAGAGAGAGAGCGCGAACCGTGTCAGTGTGTAACCATGTAACCGTGTACGTGTGTAATTAGAAAGCTTGGCTATCATCTGTGTGTGTGTAAATCTGTAATTGTAGTGCTTTGTTAATAAATCTTTAATAGGACACCACCAGGTTTTGTACTCATTTATTCATTTGTTTACCCCACCAACACATTACAATATGTACAAAAATAATTAACCCTGAGATCTAGTCAGATTTCTTTATGTCAGCTATCCTGGGTGCGGGAAGGGAGTAATACTAAAGACAATGGTTCGGGATATAGTACCATATCTGCAGTACTTGTTTGATTACTGCATGAAGAAGCTATACCAAATGAATGGAGAATTGCTACAGTAACCCCTGTGTAAAAAGGAAAGGGTGATAAACATAAAGCCAAAAACTACAGGTCAGTCAGTTTGACATGCGTTGCATGTAAGCTTTGTGAAAGCATTCTGATTATATTAGACATGTATGCAAAATGAATAACTGGTTCAATAGAAGGCAATTCATGTTTTGGAAAGGTTATTCCACTGAAGCTCAAGTTGTAGGATTCCAGCAAGATATAGCTGATAGCTTAGGTTCAGGAAGTCAAGTGGACTGTATTGCAATTGACCTCTCAAAGGCATTTGATAAGGTAGATCATGGCAGACTAGTGGCAAAAATGTGTGCAATTGGACTATACAAAAGAGTGACTGAATGGTGGGGGGGATATTTCTAGAAAATAGAACTCAGAGAATTAGAAGAGGTGAAGCATTATCCGATCTTGTAAAAATTAAGAGGAGAATTCCTCAAACAGTATCATTGGACCTTTATTTTTGTCATATATATAAACTAGCAAATAACTGTGCTTCACTATGGTAAACTGAAAATCATTAGTCAAAGTTGTATATTTTGGAGAGTCCACTGTTGATTGAGCCTGTAAAATACCCCTTCAATTCGTATGCCAAATGGTTTTGTGGGAATGATTATTTTGTAATCTAACACTCATTTTGAAACCCGTACAGAAGAAATGGAATGTTTTAAATCCTATCTTATTTAATATCTTGGATGTAAAAACGACCAACCTGTGAAATTATGATTTTGTATGTCAAACAGTAATGAAGGAATGAATGCATTTTTAAAGGGTGAATGTTTCTAAATACTTAATAACATGTAGGATGTAGATATCCAAGCTTCATGTAAAATTTTAAGTTTGTGCCTGGAACAGTTTTGGAAGAATGGATATTTTGTTTTTGAGAATCAACCACTATCTAAATGCCTTAGGGGAGAAATATTTTGAAGTATACAATATTTTACCCTAGGACATTAAAAGAACTTTCTCATAAAATTACAACTTCGTATGTCAAACGGCTCTGGAGGGATGAATCATTTTCTTTCTAGAGCTAACCCTATTTTAACACTTTAGGAGTGGAATGATTAAAACTATTTTCTATTTCACGTCTAGGATTTAAAATATATACCACTATTTGGAATTTTGTCTTTGTACATTAAACCGATTTGGAGGAAATAATGAACATATTTATTTCTGGATCTTAACCAATATTTAAACCGTTGAGGGGTTAAATTTTTTCAAATCTTCCATTATTTAACACCTAGGATATCATTTGAAATTTGTAATTCAAATGGCTTCATATAAATGCATCTCTTCGTTATCATTCTTCACCCCTCCAGTCAAAACCTTTTAGGGGTGTATTGTATTGTTATTGTTTATTTAAAATCTAAGATAGAATTTTATATTTATAGAGGGCAGCACAGATCCTGATTAAAATCAAGGTGAAATCTCCACTATTACTTAGGCCTAGTATATGTATTAAGCTTGTGGAATTTGATTAGTAATTTGAGAGGTATAAATCTTAAAATATTAAACATTCAACATGCGTACCATAAATGGTATATAGTCTCGAAAAATGTTCCACCAGTCATGTACTAAGTTTAAGATTATTTCAGTTAAACCCCTGAGTTTTACAAATAAATATTGTTTTGTAATAGAGAAGAGAAATCGGAAATTTGGTCCAGTACCCTGGCTGTTGTGAAAACTTAGTTTTAGAACTTCAACTTCTACATGGTCCCAATCCTTATATACATGAAATATTTTGAATTATAACATATTTGACAGCTATCCAATGTTCTTGTAAAATTATAAAATCGTACATCAAATGGTTTGGAGAGATGAATATTTTTTTTTATAAGTCTTCACGCCTAGCCAAAATCCTTTAGGATTGTATTGAAGACATGTTATTATTTAAAATCTAAAACATATAGGAGCAACCCACTTAAAACCTACCGAGCTAGATAGCTGCAGTCGCTTAAGTGCAGCCAGTATCCAGTATTTAGGAGATAGTGGGTTCGAACAGCAGCCCTGAAAATGGTTTTCTGCAGTTTCCTATTTTCACACCTGGCAAATGCTGGGGCTGTACCTTAATTAAGGCCACGGGTGCTTCCTTCCCACTCCTAGCCCTTTTCTGTCCCATCGTCGCCATAAGCTGGTGTGGACAATTAAGATAGTTTCAGAGATTTAAACAGACATCATGATGCGTCTCAAGCACACATCAACGCTGTTGCTAATATGAGCTAATATGTATGTTTGTAGTACTTGTTATATATACAATACCAAATTTTCAGCAAGTATGATCACTCTGAATATAGCAAAAAAGGAAAACGAGTAGAACTTCAAAAGAGTTTAGTCTGTGTTTTGAGGTTACACTCTGCTTTTCGTCATCCAGTCTGGTTTAGCGTGAGTGAAATGCCTCGTAGCAGAGGACGTAGCAGCCAACATTACATTAATTGCACTTTTTCCTGGCAGCTTTACCACACTGAGCGTGCCGCACTTGTTTCTCTCTTGTTTCAAGGTAGTGGGATACCCCATCAAAACGCACTTCTGGCAACACGCGTGAAGATACTTTCATACTCGGTCTTCCTGTGTTAGGACGCATAGTGGCACAAGATCGGATATATGCCCTAACAATGTACCGTGTGAAGATGAGAACGTCTAAATTTTCCTCTTTGCCCTTTGGGGTCAAATGGTAAAGTTGCCATGCATTGTTCATGGAGATGTTCAGAAGGAATGCAATTAGAGGCCAATACCATTTCTTGTTTTTGATGCTGATGCGGTAAAAAGATACATTTTGATCCAATCTATCGACTCCCAGCACGTGCATATTATAAAAATTATACATGCTGGCTGAATTACTGTTATGTATTTCTTTTCAGCATTACCATTGTACCATTTTCACTTATTTTTGTACACACTAGTTCAGTACCAGCCCGGAGTTGATCATGAGAGACACTGCATCTCCACATGACGCATCATCATCGCTATCCCCGTCACTATGGAAAGCATTTTCAGGTGGTTCTATGTATATATTAGCATCTAGGATGTCTTGTGATTCCTCGAGAATGTTTACGATCTGTTCAACAATCAACCTGAGAAGAATAAATGAAAATTTCATATCAGTATTGAGACAATCCCATTCGCACCCACTGTCGACATATGTCGACGTGGAATTTGTGTGTCTTGCTAGACAATAGTAATTATAAATCAGCCATAAATAAATTCAAAATCTCTTCAAGGCATGTTTCGTTATTACATTTACCACAACAGTCCGATCCTTTTTTTTTAACTGTACCAACATTATAAGAAAATATTACTCACCGGGACAGAAGCGTCATCCTCTTGACTGTATATGGAATGATATTTTGCATGCAGCCACGCGATAAGGCACGAAACCGAATGTTTCTTGTTTTCGTGCTGTGCAGTATCAAACAATGAACTGTAAACAATGCACCTCAAAAATATTCTTCCAGTTTAGCGATACAAGATTGACAACATTCAGATATTAACATCAACAAATGTCGACAGTGGGCACATATGAGTTAATAGATACTGTGTCTTTTCTTTCAAAGCAGGATTACCTTTCAATGGTCATTGAGAAACTGAAGAAGCTGATAACAGAGGTAATTACAGGACACCACTTAGAAACATCTACAGTTTTCTCAGAACTTTTCTCTGACATACAAAATTATATTGAAGCCATAGCTACTTTTATGACCAGCGAAATTAAAGGCGAGGTTAAGAAAGCATACTTTATTTCCGTTATTTTGGATGAACGTACAGACATTTCCAATAGTGCACAACTCTCGACTGTATTTAGATATGAGAATCCCGAAGCAAAATTCAAGAGAGATTTTTGAGATTCAGTGATGTAAACGGTGAGCGTCCTGTTCTGTCTCTCTCTAAACATCTCTTTGAAGTGTTACAAGAATTTCAGTGTGGTGAAAAGTTAGTAGCAGAGACATTTAACTGTGCAGCAGTGAAGGCAGGACAGCACAGTGGGTTGCAGAAGTTAGTCAGGGATAAATATGACCAGACTATGTTTGTTCACTGCTATGGCCATAGGCTCAACTTGGTGTTATAGCAATCTGTTAACCACATCACAGAATGCAAAGTATTTTTTCGGACCTTGTCCAGGTTAGCAGGGTTTTTTCTTTCACAATTTCTAAAAGGGCCACTGCCCTTGATAAAGTAATACAAAGATGATTGATTACCAACAGTAGTGCCTACCTGTTGGATATATGCTGGTAGGCTGGTTGAAGTTGTGTCCTCTGTCCATACAGATCTCCTTGAATTATTCAAAGAAATGAAAAATAACACAGACGAATTGGATGGCAGAATGAAAATTCAAGCTAAGGGTTACCATGTTACCCTGCAAGACTTTGATTTATATTTCCTATAAAATTTATTTGCTAAAGTGCTCCCTCCATCTGATGGTCTGTATCAGATCCTTCAGAAGAAAATATGCGATACTGCTTTCTACCCCAGAGAGATCCAGCAGTTTCAAGTGTTTTTGCAGACAACCAGAAAATATTTTGAAACTATGTGGCCAAATTTGCAAGACAATGAACAGAGACAAGATTACCCTCAAAAGTGCCAGAGAATTGATTTTATACGAATGAGGAAAGCATCGTACTTCTGATTGTATTTGGAAATAACTGACATCATGTTTGTGCAACTGCCAGATAGATTTTCTGATATTAAGAAGCTGGAGTACCCTCAGTTAATTATTATTACTTATTATTTAGCATATGGCATACAAATACATTATTACAAATGAACAACAATAACCAATGAACGAAACTACAAACAAATATCTAGATCTTGTATGTAGTCAATACATTTTGGGGTTGCCATCAAGAAGTCTTCATATGGCCCTCCATATGCTCTGATGCTGCTGAGGAGAGCACTCGCCATTTAAAAAGTGAATCCCCACATCTTCCATGTCCCGTCCTGAGTCGGTTGAGCATTGACCATACCTTGCGAGGTTGATCAAACCCTGGAACTGTCTTATCGATGCATGGCATTTTCAGGCATGTAGCTGCATCCATTCTTCCCTCCAGGAATCGGTGATGTTGAACCCAATGTGATTGATCTCGGCTGCAAGAGGTGGATGTCTCGAACGAAGTCGTTTGATTTTGATGTCTGAGATATCAGAGTGTACCGGTAGTCCAGGGTTGCTAGGACCTTGTTGTATTCTCTGATCAAAGCTACTTTCCTTCGCAGGTTAGGGGGTGGTATGTAACTTAGGACAGGCAGCCAGATGGTGGGAGTAGACCTGATTGTTACTGTAATAATGCGCATAGTATTATTTAGTTGGACATCAACTTTGTTAGTATGGGCGCTGTTCAACCATACTGGTGTGCAGTACTCCACCGCAGAATATACCGAGCTCAACGCAGACGTCAGCAGAGTTGTGGCAAAGAATTCCTGAACAATGCCTATCAGTTGTTAGTGATGATCTATGGACGAAATTTTGACTGATCAAAACTTAAAAGTGAACTGCCTGTCCTCTACATGAATCCAAATCTTGTGAAAAATAGTGCATATGACCTCTACTAATATTTGCACACTAATGGTCTTAAAAAAAGCAAATGCAAAAGCAACAAAACTGATTGACCTCATCCTCACTATCCCGACATCTAGTGCTTCCGCTGAAAGAAACTTCTCATCCTTAAAAAGGACATTTTTGATGCCACATCATACCGTCATATCAATCTGAAGTACAAATAGAAAATACTGAGGTAAGGCTTAAAGATCTGTTAGAAATTTAGGTTTATGAGTGCATGAATAGGCTGGGATACGTTTTGCATGATGTGAACTATTTTTAATTAGCACATGATCGAGGCTGCTAGTTTCTATTATATTGATACTCACTAGTGTTGAATATATTATGTACCATTTCATTATTTTCAAGTCTATCACTTATATGAAATGTCATCTACACACTCATAAAAATTCTACAGTGCGAGTGACAATATATTCTAAAGAAGGAATGTGGTATAACACTTTTCAAAACATCATGCTTCACCACTGCAGCAACTGCAAAAGGACGACCTTGACAGGTATGATCATAAACAGTTTTAATTACTGTGTTGATGCGGTTATAGTTCCTTACGGGGATCACTGTAAGTACATAGGTGTTAATATAAGGAATGATCTTCATTTGGGTAAACATAAAAATGGGATTGTGAATAAAGGGTACAGATCTCTGCACATGGTTATGAGGGTATTTAGGGGTCATAGCAAAGATGTAAATAAAAGGGTTTATAAGTCTCATGCAAGGCCCCAATTAGAGTATGGCTCCAGTGTATGGGAACCACACCAGGATTACTTCATACGAAAACTAGAAAGAACCAAAGGAAAGTAGCACGATTTGTTCTGGATGACTTCCGACAAAGGAGTAGTGTTACGAAACTTCGGGCTGGGAAGACTTGGGAATAAGGAGACGAGATGCTCGACTAGAGGGTATGTCATAGGATATAAACTTCACGATTTTGATCCGTATTGAATCGTGATCACAATAATAACTTAATATATGTTGTAATGGTTCACATTTTCAATACTATCATATATTATGTAATGTTTACATTACACATGAGATAAGTTTAGTTATTAATGTAGATAGTATGTTTTGAGCTGTAAGTGGAGAGATGGTGTGGGAGGACATTAGTAGGCAAATACATTTGGGTGGTGTTTCCAAAAGTAGGAAAGATCATAGTATGAAGTTAAGTTGGAATTCAAGAGGACAAATTGCGGCAAATATTCGTTTACAGAAAGAGGGGTTAGGGACTGGAATAAGCGAGATGTTCAATAAATTTCCAAACTCTTTGCAATTATTTACGAAAAGGTTCAGTGAACAACAGATAGGGAATGTGCTACCTGGGCGACTGCCCTAAATGTAGATCAGAGGTGACTGAATGATAGATTGACAGTTTTCTTATAACAGCAAATAAATGAATTTACCTGAAATAAGATACACCGTTCGTTTTGTTGCTTTTGTTCCCACAGAAGCACGCAGAACAGATTGTCGGCATATTCACGCTTCAATAAATAATTAATTCTATCAACGATCAACAGCTGTTGTCAGTTAGTGCATTTATATCATGGCGACCGTAATGCTGCTTGCCTCCGCCCGCAGCGCTAATCGAGTTACTCTAGTCGGTATGAATAATATTTTATTATTATTATTAGAAAAGCGCACGAATGTGCATTACAAAGATCACTGACCGTTTTAGTCTTTGCTATAGTTTTAGCTAATTTTAGCTAATTCGTTTTCTACACTGTAGGACAGATATCTTATACGGTGGTCTTCCCAGAGCTGCAACTGGGTCTGACAACATTACCTCTCGATTATTATTTGTTAGACCGCTCCCTTTCGCGAAGATTAGATCGATGGTGCTTTTCCCTTTATGATATATGTGAGTAAACTCTTCTTTGTTTTTGAGTAATGTGTATAGATCAAGGGTAAGTCCAGTCTTATAATTTGATTTGTCGATTCGACATTTGAGATCGCCCATAAAAATCACATTTCGGTCACTTTTCGCTGCTATCACGGCCTTCAACTATTTGCTCTACTGCGTGCACTTGTCTATTGTTATTTTGTCCATCCTGATGACAAGCATATTTTCATCTAAACTGCAATAAGTGAATTGTAACCAGGATATATTCATACAAAAGAAAAACACCGCAATGGTTATAAATATGCCAAGAAACCCAATTCTGTTCACTACCAAAAATCAGATTTGGCTTCGAAGTGGCGAGTTTGTTGTTATGAAATGATGATATTTAATTGCTTTATATGGTGCGCATTTTGGCATAACGTATGTCAATAGTCGTTGCCTACGCTATAATAGAAGGCCTGGACAAGCCGATACATCTCTGGGCGAACGAAGAAGTTCAGGCAATGGCCGCTTGGATCGCGTTTATGTTCTGTAGTTCTCATATTCTGTCTATATCCTTCCTTATATTGAAGATTCATACATTAACGCGAAATAATACATTTTTATTATCATTGTGTCCGGTGTGAATGAGATATAAATATATAAAATAACTTAGAACACACTACACTTCATAGAGTTCTTTCATTTTGCACTTGTTTATCACAGAGGAGTAAAGAATAGGGAAATAGGCCTAATTAGAAGTATCAATCAATCAATCAATCAATACTGATCTGCATTTAGGGCAGTCGCCCAGGTGGCAGATTCCCTATCTGTTTTCCTAGCCTTTTCCTAAATGATTTAAAAGAAATTGGAAATTTATTAAACGTCTCCCTTGGTAAGTTATTCCAATCCCTAACTCCCCTTCCTATAAATGAATATTTGCCCCAGTTTGTCCTCTTGAATTCCAACTTTATCTTCATATTGTGATTTTTCCTACTTTTATAAACGCCACTCAAACTTATTCGTCTACTAATGTCATTCCACGCTATCTCTCCGCTGACAGCTCGGAACATACCACTTAGTCGAGCAGCTCTTCTTCTTTCTCTCAGTTCTTCCCAACCCAAACTTTGCAACATTTTTGTAACGCTACTCTTTTGTCCGAAATCGCCCAGAACAAATCGAGCTGCTTTTCTTTGGATTTTTTTCCTACTCTTGAATCAGGTAATCCTGATGAGGGTCCCATACACTGGAACCGTACTCTAGTTGAATTTTCCCTATTTCTATAATTTCAACACTTGTCTGCTCAGAGGCTTGCTCTTGAATTTGTTTAATAAATCATAGTCATTAGTCACTTTCTTTGCATTATTATCAAGAACAGGCCTGAAAAATGTTGTAAGTATAACGTATGTGATGTGAGCATGATCACAGTCGTGGCACTGAAACGTCTCTTTAAACTTTGGAGCGGTAAGGAATTTCAGCTTTCGGGCAAGTTTACATTTTCCGAGATATCCTAACGCCCGCGTTGTATATATTTATACATTTTTAAGAAGAAGAATTTGCATCGGCACTTTGTCGGGGAGGCAGAATTCCCCTCACAATACGTACACCGTAATCTGATTCGAAAAAATGCAAGCTACGGTACATATTCTGGAGTTATCATTAGGAGCCGGAAGAGAGACTTTTCTGCTGCCCTGTCCAAAAATAGCAAGCCTGCATTTCTCCCGTAAACTCGGATCTTTAGGAAAAAGATGAAAATTTATATTTGTGTATATTTCTTTGCTGTGTCAGATGTGCAGTTAGGCACGCAACAATAAACCATCTTAATAATGTTAATAAAAATAATGTTATTGGCTTTACGTTCCACTAACTACTTTTTCGGTTTTCGGAGATGCCGAGGTGCCGGGATTTTGTCCCGCAGGAGTTCTTTTACGTGCCAGTAAATCTACCGACACGAGGCTGACGTATTTGAAGACCTTCAAATACCACCGGACTGAGCCAGGATCGAACCTGCCACGTTGGGGTCGGAAGGCCAGCGCCTCAACCGTCTGAGCCACTCAGCCCGGCAATAAACCATCTTAACCTACAGAATGGAAAGAGAAACTTGACGGTAATTGGCCCCAGGGGCTCTGAAATTTTGAGCGTGGGTTGGCAACCATGGGGCCTTTAGCTGAGTCCTGGATTTTCTTCCACTTACTTTGCCAGGCTCCTCACTTTCATCTATCCTATCTGACCTTCCTTGGTCAACTCTAGTTCTTTGCCGACCCCGACGCTATTATGTTTCCGAGGGCTAGGGAGTCTTTTATTTTCACGCCCTTCCTGGCCCTTGTCTTCCTTTGGCCGATATTTTCATTTTTCGAAGTGTTGGACCCCTTCCAGTTTTTCTCTCTCATTAGTGTTATATAGAGGATGGTTGCCTAGTTGTACTTCCTCTTAAAACAATAATCACCACCACAAATCGTGAGACCAAATAAATAAAAAAAACTACAAAACTCTTCACATTTCATGTTAGATAAGGCCTTACCTTATAAAATAAAGTTTAATATATAATTTCTTCTCATAAAACATGTTGCAGTAACACACGTCATCATATAATCCACACCAAACAACAGAACATAAACACGAACCTAGCGGTGGAAAAGAGAAAACTATTACCCCGCTTTTAATGCAAGAAATTGGCTTTCTGTCCAGGCCTTCTAGTATCTAGTAGGCTTTGCTATAGTACAGTTTAATTCCATTAATAGGGTTATGTCTCCAAGTTTTTCTTCATTACAGAATTTTCATTTCTTTCACTGGACACTGTCAACGCCTGCTGGCATTACCTCTCCATTATTACTTGTTAGACCACTCCCTTTCGCGAAGATTAGATCAATGGTGCTTTTCTCTTTATGATATATGTAAGTCTTCTTTGTTTTTGAGTAATGTGTATAGATCAACGACATTAAAAATATAGATTGCTAATTGATGTCCATCTTTGAATCTACTTGAACCACTGGCAGCCATGACACTTGCAGGCAAAACATATGCTTATTTCCTCTGAATCTGCCATAGAAAGGATCTGCAGAAGTTGTTGTGTGTTGGAGTACGGTCTTTGAGAAGGTGTGCAAGGTTAAACTAAATAAATAAATAAATAGATGTCGGCTATGAATTCAGTAGAATGAAGTCAGGCGAGGTTTGACCAAGAGAGTTCCGGTAGAAATATTAAAGTGGTAAAGCTGGTAGGATATCGTATGTGAAAGGAATGCTACACTCAACCAGGGGTCAGGTGTTCTCAACTGTAGAATCTGGGGTTACCCCATTTAGTGGCCCCTTACGACAGGCAGAAGATGCCGTAGAGATTGTAACGGTTCAAATCCTGTTACAAGATGATATTATTATTATTATTATTATTATGTCCGTATTATTATTATATTATCTGTGAGATTACTATTATTTTGTTATAATTATTATTTAATTCCATTATACAATGCTTGTCGCTTGCGTATTTGTAATTGAGTGTATGCATATATACGTATATGTAGATTAACATTAAATACCTGTACAGTGAGAGTTTCGATGTATCAGATGTGGATGTGACATTGTTATATTGCTATACTACTGGCGATTCTGCCAAGTCATTGCTACGTCATGGCTACGTCATCGTGAGCTTTTAGCAATTCGCTCAGAGACTCAGCCGCCCCAGGGGATTTCACCATTACATGCAACAGTTTGAGGCGTTGTGGGAGTATGTCATTGTTATTTCTGGAGATTACGTAGCTGTGTCAACCAACGTCTATAAAAGGTGGCTGCATATTGTAGCGTCAGTCATTAGTTAAACGGAAGCTGAACAGTGAAGAAGTCTACGAGATGAAGAGGCCTCAGTCGGTCAGTCAACGAGTGTGAACGAGAGATGGAGAAGACTCAGTGAGCCATTAATCATTGGTCATTGAGAGAGTGAGGCCAAAGTTAGTAGGTCACTTAGTTGAAGACACGGACGCAAGGGCTTACCATGGAGTCAGAGAGGGCAACCCTGTACCTGCCATGAGGTGATACCATATTGACTTACAAAGAAGTCAGATGATATGGAGAAGAAGCAGTCAAAAGGATGTATCACTAAGTTAGGCGTGACACATCTACAGTAAATACCAGATCAAAGGATTACGTCGTAATTACACTCAAAGTGTAGAAGGTACAGTCAAGTGAATCAGTGAGGGAAATATTTCGTATAAATTGTTAAATGTCCGGTCAAGAAGAATTCAAATTCATGCCTAGTTTCTTTCAGTTGCAATGTCATAATTTCATATTCTCATCTGTTTTATCGCAACAAGACTCACTATTTTTTATATATTATTCAAAGAATATATTTTATTCTATCAAACGAATTCATAGTTTTATTTCAGTGACAGCAAAATATCTTAACCTCAAAATGAATGGGGAAACCAAAAACGCCAATCTCCTTTTCCCAGAACTTATATGGTATGTTGTCAAACGTAAGCTTATTACCCCACACCCTAGAGATAGTCAAGATTCTCATTCTATTATTGCTGCACTGAGTGGTAGCTGGCGCCCTTCAAATAACGTATGTGTAAGTAAGCAGGTAAGAAGTAAGTGTGAGTCCAGGGTTCGACGATTGTGTATTTTATTTAATGAATGTTAATTTTCATAATTTTCATTTTAAATGCAGATATTCAGATTTTTCAATATAAATTCAGATTAATATGTTTCAAAAGTTAGTCAGCGAGTCACGAATATAGTTCTCAAGATATTCTATACTGCAACCAACGGACGTATGTGCTGCATGTCGCACAGCAGTTCTTAGAAAGTAGCAAAAATCATAAAACATATCAAACCAGACAAAGAAGCAAAATTAAAAAATAATACCAAAATGACACCGAAGGTATGAAATGAAAAGGCAGTGGTATCTTTCTCTACGCGTGTGAATTCCTCAATGAACTGCTGTACGTATAACATGTCTTTCTGTAGTGAATGACTTGATTGTTAGTGCACGACGCCAAATTATCCATTCTTCTACATACGTAATTCTCGTTTTAACCAAGCAAATGCTCACCATATTCACTGCGCTTATTTCATTATAACTTCAATGCAACATTAAGCATGTTTGAAAATGTCGTGTTTATTCTTAAATATATCTTTAAATTGCAATAACGTATAATCTCATCAATTCATTGAACTGATAAGGGCTAACTGTCAAGACCAAGAAGTGGCAGCTGCGATGACAGTTGCAGGCAAAAGTTAGTTCGCTGTGCTTCAACCAGGAGCACTGTAACGAGTATGTTTAGCGGTCTATATCTTTCATGTCGTTGGTATAGATCAAGGATAAGTCCAGTCTTATAATTTGATTCGTCGATTCGACATTTGAGATCGCCCCTAAGAAACACATTTCGGTCACTTTTCGCTGCTATCATGGCCTTCAACTATTTGCTCTACTGCATGCACTTGTCTATTGTTATTTTGTCCAGCCTGAAGAGAGTAATGTGGATACACTTTGGGCTAAATTTAAAGGAATCATTTGGGAAGGAGAGAAGAGATTTGTATCTGTTAAGAAGGGTAAAATGACCTCAGACCCTGTTTATTATACAAGGAAAATAAGGAAATTAAAAAGAAAATGTAGAATAGTAAACAGGAAAATCAAAGAGAGTGGGGAGAATAGAGACACTAGGAAACAGCTAATGAGGGAACTGAATAGAGTGAAAAAGGAATGGCATACTTCAAAAGGGTAATGGCCACAAAGGTAAATGGAAAAGACTGTTTTCATATATTAGGAATCAAAAAGGAAAAGGAATCCAAATTCCTACAATGGTGGGAGAGGGGGGTGAACACTATTTAAGAGATACTGAGACAGCAAATCTATTTAGTATGGAATTCAGAGATTCAGTAGAAGATTGTCAGGAGTAGGAAACCGTAACAGAAGATAGAGAGGGATTGACACACAGGGAAACAAGAAGCTTCTCATTCACAAATGATGATATTTTCAGAGAAATCCAACTGCTTCAGCAAGGAAAAGCAGCAGGAAGTGATCAAATTGCTGGGGAGGTATTAAAGACAATGGGGTGGTACATAGTGCCTTATTTAAAATTTCTCTTTGACTATGTCATAAATAATAGTGTAATACCAAAGGAATGGAAGGAATCTATAATAATACCAATTTATAAAGGAAAAGGGGAAAAAAGGAAACCAGAGAACTACAGACCAATCAGCCTGACCAGTTTTGTTTGTAAGATACTGGAGAGTTTAATATCAAAGTACATCAAAGTACATGTGATGATAAAAATTGGTTTATGAGGAGCCAGTATGGATTTAGAAAGAAATTTTCTTGTGAGGCACAACTGGTGGGATTTCAGTAGGACATATACAATCAGTTGGATTCAGGAGGCCAGTTAGATTGCATAGCCATAGATCTTTCCAAAGCCTTTGATAGAGTGGAACATGGAATATTATTAAAGAAATTGGAGGGAATAGGATTGGACGTAAGGGTTATACATTGGATAAGAACATTTCTAAATTCAAGGGTTCAGAAAGTCAAAAGTAGGAAATAATATCTCACAGGAAGAGAAAGTTTGGAAGGCAATTGCACAGGGTAGTATAATCGGTCCATTACTTTTCTTAATATACGCAAATGATTTAGGGAACAATATAACATAAAAAATAAGATTGTTTGCAGATGACATAATTGTTTATAGGGAAATAAATAACATTGAGGATTGTTCAGAATTACAAAGGGACCTTGAGAGTATCCAACAATGGGTTGAAGAAAATAATATGAAGGTTAATGGAGGCAAATCAACTGTTACAACATTTTCAAACAGGAGCTTTAAAACTGAATTTGAATATACTTTGGATGAGGTAGTTATCCCAAAAGATGACAACTGCAAATACTTAGGTGTGAGATTTGAAAGTAATTTGCACTGGAAGGGTCATGTTGATGACATTGTTGGGAAAGCATACAGATCGTTACATGTCATAATGAGGCTACTTAAAGGATGCAACAAAGAATTAAAAGAAAAAAGTTACTTAATTATGGTTCGTCCATTATTGGAATATGCAAACAGTGTTTGGGATCCTCACCATGAGTACCTAATAAAAGAAATAGATAGTGTACAGAGGAAAGCAGCAAGATTTGTAACAGGGGTTTGAGGAGAAAAAGTAGTGTATCAGAAATGTCAGAGGAATTTGGGTGGGAAACTTTAAGTAAGAGAAGGGAGAAAACTAGACTTATAGGATTATATAGAGCCTATACAGGAGAAGAAGCATGGGGAGAAATCTGTGAGAGGCTTCAGTTGGAAAATAATTTTATCGGCAGGACTGACCACAGAAATAAAATTAGAAGGAATTTTAGCAGAAGCGATTGGGATAAATTTTCATTCATTGGGAAGGGCATGAAGGAGTGGAACAGTTTACCAGGGGTAGTGTTTGATCCTTTTCCAAAATCTGTACAGATATTCAAGAAGAGAATCTACATTAATTCTTATGCTTGTTGTTTAAAGTGGCCTTACATCGAAGGTCATCGGCCCTACATTAAATCTTATCGGAGGTATATTGGTAGTATTAATTCATATGCATTTGTAGTATAATAAACCATGGATGAAAATAAGCACAGTATTTAGAAAGTATACAGTCGCACTTTCCTTACCTGTTTTACTGTTTAAAGCAAGGCTGGCGTGATTTCTTGGGAAACATGTTTTGAATTAATTTATTTGAAGTTGATCAGTTTTCTCTTTCACCTGTCTCACTCTCCGTTATCCAAGTGAAATATTTATCAATCAATTTATCATTCATCAATGGTCTGCATTTAAGGCTAGGTACTTACAGCGATCCTCATGAGGTGCTATCACCTCATCAACGCTGTAATTAAAACTGAGAGGACTTTCCCTCTTGGTGAAACTTATAGCCTGATTTTTCATCCCCTTTACCATTATATCATTGTCTAGGTCCTCTTTTACTTATCTATATAGTATAACATCATATCATTAGATTTCCCATCTGTCTCAGAAAAGTATTCAAAATCTTTGATGAGATGTTATGCATTTTGGCATCGGTACTCAATTCTGATCTTATAGCTTTCTGGTGCTAATTGTTTAATAATACTGTGAATTTTGGTGTCTGAATTTTCCTCTGAATGTTAGTATTTTGTGTGCTTTTGTTATACTGGTAATATTTCCAAGAGGGATGATTAGAATGTGATAGTAAATCTCCTGTCAACTCAGTCCAGCTGGTAATGACATTGTCAAGATCATCATTGTTCAT
The DNA here is from genome assembly GCF_040414725.1 of Anabrus simplex. Taxonomy (NCBI): domain Eukaryota; kingdom Metazoa; phylum Arthropoda; class Insecta; order Orthoptera; family Tettigoniidae; genus Anabrus; species Anabrus simplex. The sequence continues at coordinate 430,157,995 of NC_090269.1, read as the reverse complement.
GCTAAAAGAAAACATTTGCCACTATTTCTTCATTTCATATCTGAACTTTGATAATGAATCTGAGGTGTCATTATTCAAGTGTCCAGTAGAGGTTAGGCTTTATCATGTGTGTTGTCTGCCTTCAGAGTGCTGGAGGATGGTGTTACCTTTCAGATGTCCAGAAAATAGTACTTCCCAAAGTATATCCAGTTGGGCTTTGCTAATGTGTATCTTAATACCATGGGAATTAGAGTGAAACATCTGCAGTGAGGCTTCTGCTGATATGGCCACATGCAAAATGAAATGGAAGTTTCACTTTGTGTAATTCAGAATTGACTTGGAGAAATTTGAATTCTTTTTATTTTACCTACACTATGATCTTTATTGAAACATTTATAGCATACAGATGTTTCAGATGATGTCACTTAACTTCTGGCTTTATTTATGTTAATGCCCCTATTTTCAAGTGTCTTTCCATGCAGTGGACATTTAACTAGTTCTTTGTAATATCAGATATTCTTTATTATCATCACTAACATTAATTGAAATGGCCATAGATATTATGTCGCTGGACAAAGAATATCGGCAGTTTTATAACATGATAATTAATTTGAAATAGTACAGATCTTATGTGGAATACCTGGTAGAGGAAAGATATGTTCACTGCGACAGCCAGGGACCCACCCACCAGCCCTCAGGAAGTACATTTGCTTTTATAAGCTAATGTAATTTTTTCTTCTTCTTCCTCTTCATTTTGCTTCATGACTGAGGCGTCGTGACTATTTTAATATTCAGCCCTCTAGCCGATGAACCATACTCTGCCATCCTTCCCTATCTAAAGCTTTTAATGTGGTTACTCTGAAAGAACTCTGTAGGGGGCCGTACACCATGTCAGTCCATTGCGTTGGTACACGTCCTCGTTGTCTGGTTCCCTGGACTTTGCCCTCAACAGTCAGCTTTTGAAGACTACCATCTTAACATTTTCCTCCAGCACCACATTTCAAAGCTTTATATCTGTTCACGATCACGTTTGAGGATGGTCCATGTCTCTGCATCATACAAGAAGACTGAGAAGACTAGAGATTCAACGAGCTTCTTTTTTGTACAGATCATCGCTAACTTTGCTATTTCAATTCTTCGCTTTATTTCATCTTTGCAACCACCAGAATTGAATAGTAAGGAGCCTAGATATACTTCCTGATGTACAACTTCACACTCTCCAATCTGTTTGATATGTGGACTGTTGTCGTTCTTACGATCAACAATCATGACTTTGGTTTTTTATCGATTTAGGCGTAATCCAATTTCTAGGCTTGCTTCCTCTACTATCTTGATCAGCTCTGTCAACTCCTCTTCAGATGATGCTATCAAGGTGGTGTCATCAGCAAATCTCAAGTTGTTGATCTTGCATCTCCCAATGGAAAACCCTTTGTCCCAGCCATCTAATGCAGTTCTCATTGCATATTCACCATAGAGATTGAAAAGTAACAGTGACAGGATACATCCCTGGCGAACTCCAGCCCTTGTACGAAACTGCTGAGACTGTTTGTTTTGAATCTTCACAGTGGCTGTATTTTCCTTATACAAGGACTTGAGGAGATCAATCAAATGGAGTGACAAACCCATGTCATCCAAAATTTTCCAAAGATGGTTTCATTTGACAGTATCGAAGGCCTTTTGGTAATCAATAAAGCGCAGGTATACCGGCACATTGAATTCTCTAGCCTTTTCTATGATTTGTCTTAGGCTTAAGATCTGTTGACGAGTGCCTTTTCCTTTCATGAATCCAGTCTGGACTTCAGGAATTTGTTACTCTAGGAATGCCTGGAGTCTCTTATGCAGGATATGAAGCATAACTTTACTGGCATGTGAAATCAAAGCAATTACGTGATAATTTCCACATTTTTTCCTCGATCCTTACTTGTGGATTGGGACAAAGATTGACTGCACTCATTCCTCGGGCCATCTTCTATAATTCCATACTCCTTGACAGATTTTCAACAGCGTTTCAATTCCAGCATCGTCTGTAGCTTTCAAGACTTCTGCACTTATTCCATCAGGTCCACACGCTTTTCCAGTTCTCAGCATTTTCAAAGCCATTTCTACTTCATCTCAGAGGATGTCAGATTCAGGATCTGACTTTGTCTATCTTCACTTGGTCTTGTTCATTACATTGTTCACTGTACAGATCCTGGCAGTACAATCTCCATGTTTCCAGAACATTCTCTGTATCTACAACATCATCACCTTGTGAGTTCTGTATATTCCAGGAATATGGCTTGAATTCTCGAGTGATTATTCTAATTTTGTTAAAAAGATTCTTGCTGTGATTTTGATTTGCATGGTCTTCAATCTCAAAACAAATGTTACTAAGGAAATTATTCTTATCTCTTCTATAAGAAGACTGAATCCTTCTATCAAGATCAGACATTTGCTCTCTTTTTTTCTTTAGCATTAATGCCAGATTTTTTAAGGCACCTCCTTTCTTCTACAAGCTGAAGTGTCAAGTCAGAGATCCACTGTATTTGGTACTCGAGATTCATTCAAAGAGGACTCTATCCAGTTTTTGGTTACATTCCACAGCCCTTCTGCAGTTGTTACTGGATCCTGTAATATGGAGACTCTTCGCGCCAATGATTCATTGAATGATGACATATTAACTACTTGTGGCATAAGTCAATACTGATGGCGCTGTAATGTAATTTAGCATCTGGTATTCTTCATTGCTGAAGCACACACTAGCATTTCCATTGGCTGAGACACAATTGTATATAATGTCATTCCCAGATCAAGTCAAATGCATTCCATCACCAACTCACACAGAATAAAAACACAACTAATGGTTTTGTTGCTAGCCGGACATAACCAATCCAGACCAATGGGTTTTTCACTAGCCCAAATAATAATTTAATTCAGCTTTTCATCACTGTCGAACATTGCCCTACAGAATGCTGATGCAAGAGGCCTAACAGCTGCTTTGCAGCCCAGATCCCCTTTGCTTGATCACAGTCTAATGGTTTTGTCACTAACTGGACCTAACAAACCCGGGCCCATTGTTTTTTCCAGTCCAGACCAATGGTTTTGTCACTAGCCCAAATGATAAATTTAAGTTCAAGAGTGCACCGCTCAATCAAGTTGATCGTGATAAAGTCTGCGAGAAAGTTACAAACAACGGTGCAATCGCACCTAGATGTCTCCATTGAAAAAGTGGTGCAGTAATTTATTACATCAGGATTGTATGACAGTTGAAAATGTGTAGCGCATTGATTAATGTAATGATTAGTAATTAGCTTGGTTAACATTAGTTGTTCTTCCAATGCTATATAAAAATGTGTGAAATATATAGATATATAAACCACCTTTGCTGGCAGGACCTAGTGTTTACAGTGCACTATGTCTTCTTGTATAGGCTAGAGCAATTTTGTTACTTTCATAGATCTGTCTCTGTCTTATCCTTGGCTTTGACAATATGAAAGTGACTGAGGTATGAGCGATGCTAGTAATGCCAATCCTTATGCAGCCAGTCCCTGCTATTAATGGTGTTAAAATGTTGCTCATAGGGTCAGTTGGTGTTTGCATTTCAGTGGGCTTGGCAGACTGATATGTAATAGCAACTCTGGCTCAGTGAGGAAAGCAATGGGAAACTACCTCACTCCTCATTTCCCTAGTACGCCTCTTCAGTGATGCCTAGGCCATCTATGACAGCTGATGGCAGAGCTGTTGAGGATCCCATCAGCGGCATCGCTGACGGACTGAACATAAATACATACAAATAAATACAAAACATGGTAAATTAATTTTTATTTTTTTTTGCAAGTTCCTTTACGTTGCACCGACACAGATAGGTCTTATGGCGATGATGGGATAGGAAGGGGCTAGGAGTGGGAAGGAAGCGGCCGTGGCCTTAATTAAGGTACAGCCCCAGCATTTGCCTGGTTTGAAAATGGGAAACCACGGAAAACCATCTTCAGGGCTGCCGACAGTGGGGTTCGAACCTACTATCTCCCGAATACTGGATACTGACCACACTTAAGCGACTGCAGCTATTGAGCTTGGTGTAAATGAAATTCAAAGACCTAATATTACCTATAAAATAATATCAGTGGTCCCTAAGCAATAGTATCAACAAAAAGTATCATAAAAATAAATTTAAATGTCTTAAAACAGGAATTGAATAACTCTGCCATTAAGTATAACTGGAGGGAATCTTTCAAGGAGTAAGCATTAAATCACTGAAGGTCAGCATTGATGCCTGTTATGGCTTGATGCAAATCAGAGGTGTTACAGTGACAGTGTATTTGTAAGTCATCCGCATAAAGATCGTAGCTACAATTCATCAATGCTTTACTTCTCGCAGCTCAGCACTCGCTACATTCAGCTGCGCGCGGAACGACTGTCGTTTGTTTACACGCTCGCGGCCTTCTCGGGAAGGATGTTATGAAGCTATGCTCAAAGCTGCCAACCTCTGTACGGAGGAACTAATGAGTGAGGTGCTTCGATAGCTAGTGGCAAGACGATTAGTTATGACGGTTAGGATTCTTGCCGTGGACAAGACCATTGGTCTGGACGGTTAGAAGCCGCGAAGCGGCCTTAGGCCCCTAGTTTCATGTGAAAACACGATTGGTCTGGACGGTTAGGATTCTTGCCGTGGACAAGACGATTGGTCTGGACGGTTAGGATTCTTGCCGTGGACAAGACCATTGATCTGGACGGTTAGAAGCCGCGAAGCGGCCTTAGGCCCCTAGTTTCATGTGAAAACACGATTGGTCTGGACGGTTAGGATTCTTGCCGTGGACAAAACGATTGGTCTGGACGGTTAGGATTCTTGCCGTGGACAAGGTCATTGGTCTGGACGTGCGGACGGTTTGGATAAGACCTGGACAAGACCATTGGTCCGGACGGTTAAAGCCGCATTGTAATTTTACATGGTGTTTTTTTGTTTGTGCTTTTATTCAGCCGGGGTTGGTAACACAATGTATTTATCAGCATTGATGGCAATGACGTCACATTCCGTTCACCATGACCAATGAGAATGCAAGAAACTACTTGAGCCATGGACGATGGCGGCTACTGTTCTTTATTAGGTTATAAAAGTAAATATATTTCTCGGGGCGGGCTGGTGGGTTCCTAGACATGGCAATGAACACATCTCTCCTCTAAAAGGAGTTCCAAGTAAGATTTACATTATTTTCACTTCCCTATAATGTTATAAACGTTGGGCTGCGAGAAGTTAAGATTTACCCTACAATTCTTTAAATTAGATGGAATGTTATTAATGTACAAAATAAAGAGTAAAGGGGTGTTAAAAATTAGCTAAATATTTTGTATGGAATGTCGGTTCGTATGGTGGAGAAACATGGATGTGATAGAAGGAGATAAATATATCTGGAAGGTTTTGAAATGTACAGGGTGTCGCATGAAATATCATACATTGGAAATGTTTTATAAAATGTGTAAACCTGGGCTCACAACCATATCCTTTCGTGAACAGAAACCTTATTTCATGCGTGATCCGACATGTCGTGCATGTGTACCGGTTGCCAGTTATACAGCATAGCGGACAAAGAGAGATAGACGCGTGAACAGAAGGTGAAGATAGTGTTGTTTTATGCAGAAACAAATAGCGTAGCTTGGACCCAGGAAAGGTTTCCTGTTAATTTCCATACTCGGTGGGCTCCTTGCCGGCAGATGGTATACAGACTGGCCAGGCAATTTGAAACAGAAGGCAACATACTGGAGAGAAAACGACCCCGCCTCAAGCCAGTCCACTTACCGGAGAATGTTGCTGCTGTGAGAGCGGCTGTGACTCGGAGCCCCTCCAAATCTACCAGAACTGCATTTGTTCAGCAGGGCATATCTCGTCGGTCAATTCAGAGAATACTGCAGTCTGACCTTGGCGTGTTTCCATACAAAATTAAAACAGGTCATAAACTAACGGCGCTTGACAAGCAACGGTGAGTACAGTTTGCTGCGTTGGCTATTGCAGAAGATGATCCCGTATTGCACAACACATGGTTCTGTGATGAGACACACGTTTATCTCAATGGTGCAGTGAACAAACAGAATGTCCGGTTTTGGGCAAAAGAACGGCCTGCTGTTGTTAACGAGGTTGAAAGTCATGGTGAGAAAGTATGAGTATGGGCTGCAATTTCCAGTCATGGAATTATTGGGCCAGTGTTTTTCAGTGACACACTCAATAGTGCACATTACTTGGACATGTTGACAGTTTCCTTCCAGAACTCTTTGCATCATGACTACCAATAAAGACACAATGGTTAATGCAAGATGGAGCTTGTCTGCAAACAGCAAATGTTGTTCTGGACTGCCTGAATGAACATTTCGGGCCCCGTGTGATGTCCCATCGATATCCTGAGCGTTTTCAGAGCGGCTCAAGCTGGCCACTGCATAGCCCCGATCTCAATCGCTGCGACTTCTTCCTGTGGGGTATTTGAAGGAGACAATCTACCGCCATAAACCAGAAAATGTACAGCAATTGCAAGCGGCCATTGTGACTTTCTTCTGAGGGTTGAGTGAGGACTTATGTCGTAGAGTGATCACAAACATGCGGGTTCATCTCAAAGCTGTTGTACACCGATACGGTGGACATACTGAACGTGTCCTGCACACGGACTAACCATGCACATGTCAGTGAATGTTGTAATGCCATTCTGTTTTCAATATGTTGTATATTACATTTTCTATAAACAATTTCCAGTGTATGACATTTCGTGCGCCACCCTGTATTTCTGTAACATTTCCTGGCACAGCAGTGTTATATTGATTTTCTTCTCTATCATATTGGCATTATCCCACAACAGCTTTATCCAGTTGGTAGCCAGTATTTACCCTTTGCATTTCATTTATGTGTAATATTAAATTTGGCTGCCCCCAATTTATAATGTATTTCATGAGAATTATCAATATCTAAGAGAAATTCAGGGCTAATGTCTGGCTGTGAAAGCCATAAAAGGTGGTTTATCATCAGTGTGTATCAATTTATAGACATGTATCAGTGGAACTTCACCCTCCAAGCACTTCTTCCTTGAGCATCTTCTTTCAACTGAACACACTTTCGGTCCCGGTTTAAATCTGTTATCATTCCAATTCCAATTTTTCTTTAAGCTCAACCCCTCTTTCATTTTTTCTTCCCCTTTTCAATATTTTCTTAGTATACATTCCCTTTTCAGTATGCATCCTATTTCAACTAGCTTTCCTTTTTCTTTTTGCCTTTAATATACCTCCTTTGTTAACCCTCTTGAGAACCCCCTCCTTCCTTGTTTAATCTGTCCATTTTATTTTCTTCTTCTTTTGCCATACCCACATTTCAATACTTTTCAGGTATATTTCATCTTACTTTTATGTCCAAGTTTCTGCACCAAATAAAACAACATTTCATAAAAACATTTAGCAGAGTCTTAAAATGATCATTCTTGCTGTTAGTTCCTATATGTTATTTCTCCGTATGTTATCCTGAAATGCATATCTTTGATATAGTTTCCATTCCACATTACAACACTTCCCAAATATTTAAAAAAACAATCTTGCCCCAATATTACTTCCTTCATTATCTCTGTGGATATTTTTAGGTTGTTTTGAGATTTTTATCAGTTTGACATAGTGATATTAAATTTCTTCTCTAATACTGCATGATATTTTGTGTACGTCATGACCTTCATTTTTCCCCTTCCAACTGCTATCTGAGTGTTGCTTTCCAATCTCTCCTCTATCAGTCTTTCTGCATTTCCACAGCATTAAATAGAAGAGGAGATAGATACCCCCTTATCTTATACCTCTTCCTATTTTTAATTCTCTGTTTCTTCTGCAGAGATTTTCTCTGCTTTGCTCTGTTCCATGTAGAGTTGTGTAATGCACCTATGGTCTTTCCAGTCTGGTATAAAATGAAAATAGAGGGCTTAAATAAAGAAACATAACTGTGTTTTCAACATGGAAGTACACTGATGCATTAGGGAGAACATAGTGAAATCACTTCTACCATTTGTGAGTTCAGCATCAAGCGTCAGCTACTTACCACTTGAAAGGTGGGCCTTGTGGTGACAAACAAGACCATCATTTACAATATACCTACATCATGTTTGAGAAGTCTTAATGGTGGCTGCCCCTATTTCATAACGTATTTCATGAGAATTAACAATACATAAAAGAACTTCAGAACTTACAACAACCTTTCTGACTTAAAGTGCATCCCTGTTCAACTGCTCAAGTTTGATGTTCCTGATAATGTTGGTGTGTAAATCTTGCAAAAAATTATATGTAAGAAATTGGTACCAATATCATAGATGCAATCTTATAACATGTGCCAGCCTTGCAGTGTAGGGGTAGCATGCCTCCCTCTTACCTGGAGGCTGCGGTTCAATTCCTGGCTAGGTCGGACTTTTACCTTGATCTGGGGGCTGGTTCTCTTCAAAAGTCATGCAGCAAATTCTCCATAAAACAAAGAATTTTTACTTTCCTTTCCTCTGAAATGGTCAAATCCAGAAACGTAAGCATATCTAACAATAATAATCTAATTTTTTGTTCATTTTTCAGTGCAAGGTCATTATTTACAACCTCAGCCCCTTCTGAATACTTAATTTGCCATTTGAAATGGACCTGAAAGTGGAGATCAAACAGGAACCAGTCTTGCTTGAAGGAACACTTGTAAGTGTTATTTCAGATAACTTTATAATGATTATAATTTATCCCTTACCCATCTGAAGAAATTTGGTGCAAGCAAATGAGTTCTTTGTCATCTTTCTTTACTCTGTCTGCTTCTACACTCAACGCAGTCTGTTGTAATCATTTGAGCATGTGACTTGCAGTTTAGTGGCTCTTCGTCTAGACAGAACAGATCCTGGTTTAGTCCAGTGGTATTTAAAGTTGCTGAAATATCCCAGCACAGGTCAGAAGTTATAGTGGTAGGTAAGTTAACTCCTGCATGACAAAATTCTGGCACCTCAGTATCTTCGAAAACCTTGAAAGTTGATAGTGGAATGTTAAACAAACAGTGACTTGACAGGAAATAGCTATACCAAACATTATAAAATACATGATATTGCCCAAAAGCTGAAACTCCACCTTTAATGAACACTGTTCTTAGAATAAATGTATGTCAGAAGAGTTCCAGTGTACAAGCATTACAGGAGATAGCAAAATAACTTTTCTGACTGTAAGTGTATCCCTGTTCAGTTGCTCTAGGTTTGATGTTTCTGATAATGTTGGTGTGTAAATCTTGCACAAAATTATATGTAAGAAATTGGTGCCAATATCAGAGATGCAATCTTATAACATATGCCGGCCCCGCAGTGTAGGGGTTGCATGCCACCCTCTTACCCGGAGGCCCTGTATTCTATTCTTGGCCAGGTCAGTGATTTTTAGCAGGATCTGAGGGCTGGTTCACAGTCCACACAGTCTATGTGATTACAGTTGAGGAGCTATCTGACAGTGAGATAGCGGCTCCCGTCTAGAAATCCAGTTTCATCATGCTGAGCTCATGACACCTCATAATCTATAGGCCTTCAGACTGGACAGTGGTCGCTTGGTAGGCCATGGCCTGGCAAATCTATAATGCCATGGATTTTGTTGTTTGGTAAGATGAAAATTGCTGGTAGTGACATTTAAGTAGGTTACTGTTTTTGACAAAATTGTTGACAGTGACTTGTTAGGTCCTGTTTGCCTTGAGCACTGTATGTGACAAAAATTATGAAATTCACCCATGATGTTCACCAGTAACCTTCAATCTGTCTTGTCTTATAGTCCTTGGGGTTTACAAATTTTCTGCTCTTAGCTCAGTAGAGAGGGTGGTTATTGGTGATATTATTATGTGTATGGACAATGATTTTGTCTGTTCTTGTCACTTCATTGGAATGATTTTGTAATATTCATGCTTAATTTTGATAATTGTTTTTCCAATACAGGCCTGTGTGGTATTGGAAAGAAATTTTTGTTTGATTTTTGCTGCTTTTTTTTGGGGACTCTAGAATAGGATGCTTGAGTGGAGGTGTTGTAGCAGTTTGGGATGTCACAGTTCTTATGATGATAATTACTCAGTGATGATATGTAAAGAATACCTTTAATGTGTCCCATGTGGTGAAATCACAAGAAATAATGTAGGATGACCTAAACAGAAATCTGAACAGCACAAAGTCATCCACAGTACTGTGTCCACTGGAGCTGTCTGAAGTTTGCTGCCCAGGTAGAAATGCACTTCTCTCTACAAGAAAGATGGAATCTCATCCTGCTGGAATACAAATTTGCCATAATCCTCTTTCAGTAGTAGAAATAACTTCAACTCCAACATATCAAGGTATGACATTCCTGTGAAAGTGATCTCTAACAAAAAGAAGGATCCGTACACATTTGCTTTTATAATGGACTTATTAAGCACAATGTGTACAGATTTTTTTTGAAGAAAAATGTTCCACTGTCATTGCCAGTTATCATCTTTAGCATAAAGTGAGATTATTAAGGTTCTTAGGGTGCACTCCAACAGGTGGTATATGAGCAGGGTAGTCTGTAGATTTTGCACATGCATTCACTGGACACATGAGGAAAGCATTTCCTATTACAGATGCAATAGTGAAAACCATATATTGCTCCTCGCGTGTAGTTAGCTGTTTTCTGTTCCTCACTGATCATGGCTGATGTGAGGAAAAACTCTGGATCTAGTTCTGCTGTTTTTCTGTTATCACTCTTCTAGGAATGTTTTACTGGCTGGGGTACGCAGCAGGTTGTAAGTGGTCAGGAGGTCCTCTGTGAAAGATTTAGTTTCTGCTAGGTGGTATACAAGTTAGTTTCAGGCAATCTTTTGAGGTAAAGGAAGTTCTTTTAATATATCTGGCTTTGACTCTGAAATGTATTTCAGATATGGCCATGTTATTTCTATGGCATGTGATGCCACAGAGGAAACTTTGAGTCTGACAGTGACATTGCATTCCTGAGTGAAAGGGAGATGAGATTGCAGATGTCCATCATTACTTTTATTGCAGCAGTAGTCCTGTCCTCGATATGCTTCATGGAAGTGAGGTCCATAAGTATTTTTACTCTCTTATTCCCGCAGGATAATTTGTCACCAGCTTTCCTCCGTTATGAAACTTTATGATTTTTGTGTTATTCCGGTTTATGTGAATGCCATTATTCTGAGACCTTTCCTCTGATTTGTTGAGTGTTTCTTGTATTGATGTCCTGTTGCTACTTAGTATGACAGTCATCTTTGAGTCAGCAAGGAGTGCGGATGTGCTGAGTTGAGCACGGAGCAATGGGCAACATGTTGGCTCAATACAGGATAGCGATTGGGAGCTGGCAATGTGGAATGGAAAGTAGAAAGGAGAGAAGAGTGAAGCTAAATAGTGAAAAAAGGGGGATGTTGGCTGCTCTACTGGTGGCAGCGGTGGTGGCTGTGCTGTTGATAATAGGAGGAGTGGAAGTTAATCCTGGTCCAGGTCCAGTGGGTTCCATTGGATGGGAAGAGTTCGAAGCGATAAGAGAGATGATAGGAGAGGCATGTCAGATGGAGCAAATAAGAGAAATGTTTCGAGAGGTATCTAAGGAGTTTAAGGACGTAAAGTTGAGTATTAAGGAAGATGTGAGGAAGATAATGGAGGAGGAAGGGTGTAATAAAGATGAGCTGGATCTGTTGAAGCAGAAGGTAAAAAGTTTTGAGCAAGACCTGAGAGAGACAAAGAGATTAGTAGAGAGGGGTGAGCAAGAAAGTGTGAGGAAGAATTTTTTCATGTATGGTGTGCAAGAAGAGGGAAAAGAGACTAAAGTAGAACTAGTGTATAAATTGGTGGAAGTAGTTCACTAGCGAAGTTGATATAGATGTTGTGCACTGTGTGGGGAAAGTTAAGGGAAGGAGGCCCATCAGAGTGAAATTAATATCTACATTGATGGCGGACATTGTGATAAGGAATGCAAGTAATTTAAAAGGCGAGAAAGTGTGGATAGGAAGGGGATGACCAGGGAAGCCATCGAGAAGAACAGAATCTTGAGCAGGCATTTAAGGGAGGCAAAAAATCAAGACGTTAATGCATAGTTGGATGAAAACCAGTGTGGTTTCAGACCACAGAAGGGCTTTCAGAATCAGATTTTCAGCATGCACCAGGTAACTGAAAAATGCTACGAGAGGAATAGGCAGTTGTGTTTACGTTTCGTAGATCTAGAGAAAGCATATGACAGGGTACCGAGGGAAAGGATGTTCACCATACTCGGGGGCTATGGAATTAAAGGTAGATTATTAAAATCAATCAAAGGTATTTATGTTGACAATTGGGCTTCAGTGAGAATTGATGGTAGAATGAGTTCTTGGTTCAGGCTACTTACAGGAGTTAGACAAGGCTGTAATCTTGTTCGTAGTTTACATGGATCATCTGCTGAAAGGTATAAACTGGCAGGGAGGAATTCAGGTGGGTGGAAATGTAGTAAGCTGTCTGGGCTATGCTGCCGACTTGGTCTTAATGGCAGATTGTGCCGAAAGCCTGCAGTCTAATATCTTGGAACTTGAAAATAGGTGCAATGAGTATGGTATGAAAATTAGCCTTTTGAAGACTAAATTGATGTCAGTAGGTAAGAAATTCAACAGAATTGAATCTCAGATTGGTGATATAAAGCTAGAACAGGTCGATAATTTCAAGTATTTAGGCTGTGTGTTCTCCCAGGGTGGTAACATAGTAAGTGAGATTGAATCAAGGTGTAGTGAAGCTAATGCACTGAGCTCGCAGTTGTGATGAACAGTATTCTGTAAGAAGGAAGTCAGCTCCCAGACAAAACTATCTTTACATCGGTCTGTTTTCAGACCAACTTTGCTTTACGGGAGCGAAAGCTGGATGGACTCAGGATATCATATTCATAAGTTAGAAGTAACAGTCATGAAAGTAGCGAGAATGATTGCTGGTACAAACAGTTGGGAACAAGGGCAGGAGGGTATCTGGAATGAGGAGATAAAGGCTAATTTAGGAATGAACTCGATGGATGAAGCTGTACGCATAAACCGGCTTTGGTGGTGGGGTCTTGTGAGGCGAATGGAGGACGATAGGTTACCTAAGAGAATAACTGACTCTGTTATGGAGGGTGGACCAAGACGACGATGGTTAGACTCAGTTTCTAAAGATTTAAAGATAAGAGGTATAGAACTAAATGAGGCCACAGCACTAGTTGCAAATAGAGGATTGAGGTGACATTTAGTAAATTCACGGAGGCTTCCAGACTGAACGCTGTAAGGCATAACAGTCTATAATGATAATGTACGTAAAATAGAACATTTGATCATACACATGCATTGAGTTTTTTTTTTTTTTTTTTGCATTTAGTGAATTGAGTCCTGACACGCACAATTGTGTGGGTGCTTTTTTTTTCTGATGATAATTTTTATTTGTAGAATAAACTGCAACTATATGCATTTAAGAGCATTTTAGTCAGTTGTTGATGTACAAACAAAACTTCACCTCGCCAGTTTTCTGTCAGGTCTGAAAGGGTTAACATACAACAATCAAATAATAACACAATACGTCTATATACCAGGTAATCGTGCACTTGACTCACAGGAAAAAACTCTTCAGTATCCAGTCAATAACAGCTTGAAGCCTCTACGGCATGGACTGAGCTGGGTCTACCTTCTGCCGCTCTTCAAGAAATGCCCCTCTTTTACTGCAGTCTCTGTTTTAGTTCTGTCCATAAATGCTTTATGGGGTTCATAAATGCTTGATGGCCCAGGCAGTATGTTTTGGGTCATTATTTTGTTGAAAGTAGTAGTTACCAGCAGTCCCTAATTTTTTGGCACTGGGATTCAGATGCTGCTTTAAAATGTCCAAATACACCACCCTATCCCTTGATGCAGGTATCATGTAGAAGTTGCGTACACCAGGCATACGCCCTATATCATGATGAATCCATCCCCATGTTTAACTATATACTGAAGGTTTTACTGTGGATTTCTCGTTCTCCTTTCTCCACACACAACACTTTGCAGATGTATCAAACAAGCTAAATTTACATTCATCTGTAATTAACATTAATTTTCAGAATATAAGTGGCTTGCTAACATAATTTCTTACAAACTCCAATCTCTTCCGCCTGTTTACCTTATTTTTCCAGAATTTATTTTTGCTTAAACAGCCTTTTGAAATAGCTCTGTCTAACACTTGTCTTACAGTGATGGTGCTGATGTTCAGCCCACTTCATGGTTCTACATCTGCTCGCAGTACAGGACCAGAAGCAGGATCAGAGGCTGCGTCTGTCCGCACATTGTGGGAGCTTCCTACAGCGTCATGTTCTTGGTTTATTTATCTTAGTCAAAGTAGTTTTGAACCTGTGAGTAATACCTTCTCCTGTTGATTTTGGTATTCCTGTTTTCTTAGCAATTTGTTGTTTTGAATGTCCTTTATGGAGTTCATCAATTCGCTCCCACTCAACAAGTGTTTTCCCTTGCCTTACTCGTTCTAAATCTGAACGTGATGTTTACATATTACACCATAGCAGATACTGCTCGCAGGAACCCTGACTTTTATATTTCACCAAATCATTGTCAGACATCACACAAATAAACAATTTTGTGTTACCGTTTATTATGCTATGTTTGTACACACGCACATTAATGGTGTCCCGACATTAACAATCAACACTGCCCCACTCCAGTACTGAAAAGGAGGGCAGAGAGTAAAGGGATAGTGTTGAAGGCCACTCCAGTACTGAAAAGGAGGGGAAGGGAGTGAACAGGTAGTGCTAAATACACAGTGTGTGTATTCCGGCGTTATACTGTAACATTGTAATAAGGTGGCTCCTATCCTATCACAGGTGAATCGAGGCTGTATTATTGGCATGTGGGAGGCTCACATGGTCCCCCAAGCAATAGCACAAGCAATGCCATGTAGTCTTAAGACAGTTTGGAGATGGATAGAAATATGGCAAGAACGAGGGGAAGAAGGATTGGTAGACCCGATATAACACAGCTACAAAATATTCCTAACTGGTATAAAATACTTTTCGGTTAAAAACCTCCTTTACCTCTTAATACTGTCATTATCAGAGTAGGCTACTTTTTAATTTTTTTTATGTTAAAATGCTATTTGTTCTGGGCGTCGACCTATAGAGTTCTTTTGCCCCTGCTTGCACAATATATGAACCTGCATGTAATTGGAATTGCGGAAGTGTTGAGTGTTGAATGTGAGAAACGTTAAGGACGACACAAACACGCAGTCCCCAGGCCAGGGATATAATTATTTACAATTAAAACCCCCCTGACCCGGCCGGGAATCGAACCTGGGCCGGCTGGACGCGTTGCCCCGTACACTGAGGGGCCGGACGAGTAGGTAACCTAATGCTGTACTTCAATACATCCGTCACTGTGCCCATTTCGATCACAACGAAGTCTTGTAGCGGGCTGCCTACATGCAGTCCATGCAGCAAAGCGTTAAGTGAGAAGGTGAGTCATTGTGCCTTCGACACTACCCCTTCACTCCCTTCCCCCATATTTTGTACTGGATTGGCCTTCAACACTACCCCTTCACTCTCTCCCCTTCTTTTCAGTACTGGAGTGGGGCAGTGTTGATTGTTTATGTCGGGACACCATTAATGTGCTCGTCTGTATATTAACGAATTATTAATAGAAATGTAGGTAGGCATAATATATAATGATACCATTATATTCCATCTTAATGTTACTTTCCTAGATTATGTCTTTGGGGCTTTCTGAAGGTATTTGGGTGCCATTTTACTAAAGTGTTTATCACACCAGCAGGTAGATGGATACTTTTGTGACTATCTGTATGTACTTGCTTTGAGTCACATTGCAGCAGTTTGAAATCCAATTTAGCTCAAAATCCTCTGTTATATTTTTATCTGTTCTAGGATTTGTACATGAAAAATGCTGTTGATAATGACAGGAATGTAAAGGTTGAGTGCCAACCCTCAGTTACTCTAAAGGTAGAGGATGGAGCATTACATCCAAGAAACAAAGATGACATGACACTGGTAAGTTCAGTTATGAGAAATAGAATTCTACCACTTTGTTCCTTCAAATTAGGTTTGAAAAGAAGATTACACCTTCCAGTACTTAAATTTATAGGCTAATCTATGCAATTAACACATATTTTTAAGCTATGCATTTTTATTATCTAATGTTTTATCTGTTTTTTGTCAGTTTTTGTAATTTACATTTTTTGTCTTAGCTGAAGATGTTCCGAAAGAGGAATGAAAAGTACTAATACAGATAACAAGATACTAAGCTAAGGTTAGCCAACAGGTATTTGAAGATGGAATCTTCTTTTTAAACCTAGGTTGAATTAATGCCAAGACGGTATCATAGATATTCATAAATTGTACTTTCTTCCTTGTTTCCCATGTTATTTATTTTCCTGGATAGTGATTTTGTAATAATTTTCCTTCCTTTGCATCACTATTTTCAGCTGGAATGTGCATTTTGTATATTTCTTTACAGTAGTGACTCAGAATGATATAAGAAAATTCAATGTTGTGTTTCTCAAGAATGGTGGGTTTTTTATTTTTTATATTTATTTTTTTAATAAGAAAGCTGTACTGCCCAGTGTCAAGGTAGTGAATGTAACTTAAAAACAAATTCAGTCTGTCAAACACATCACCAGTTCATTATTATTGTCTAGTTTATGCAATGTAAACAATATTGTAAATAGATGTGCAGAATTTAATGTGGTTTGATAGTATCTGAGAATATTCTTGTAGAATGAGATATGTCATTCTTTGATATAGATGTTGATTCCCATAGGGCGAAACGCAGGCAACCAGGAATGAGTTAGCTGGAAAATTTATAATGTCCAATAACGGACCATTATATTGGTATTGTCATTCTTTGTTACTGTGTATTTTGTACAGGTATGTTATAGTGTTATATATTACACTTTGAACGGTTATGGTTGACAGACTGAAAAAGCTTTCAAGTTACATCATGGATTTTTTGGAGAAAGAAATAATTTTATTTGAAATTCCCAAAATATCAAGGCAAAAATAATTGCAGGCATTTGATGCAACATATATTACATGCCTAATAGAATTCTAAGTTACTGTAACCTTCCCTAGCTATGGGGCTAAGTGTACGTTGTATGCTGGTTATTCAGCCCAAAGGCTGGTTTGATCCTCCACAGCTGTTATAGATAGTCTAGGCATCATTGAAGAAGCATACGAGGGAAATGAGGAGTGGAGTTGTTTCCTGTTGCGTTCCTCACTGAGCCAGAAGTGGCTATTACATATCACTCTGCCAGGCTTACTGAAATGCATGCAGCAACTGACCCTATGAGCAATATTTTCACACCATTTATAACAGGGACTAGCTGCATAAAGAATGGCATTAGTAGCATTGTTCATACCTCAGTCTCTTTCATATTGTCAAAGCCAAGGATAAGACAGAGACAGATCAGTGAAAGTAACAAATTTATTCTAGCCATACTAGAATACATAGTGCGTAAACACTATATGTTGCCAGCAAAGGTATGATTGTAGTATGATTGGTTCTGTTGGTTCAGTTATCCTGTTTTAACCTCCCAGTGTCATAACCATTTAAAGAGCTTCCTACTCCGGGGCTGGGGGAGATTTCAACTACGCACTAATTACATTGACTCACTTAAACCGCTCGTACAGGTATATGAGTAGCCAGAAATTCATGAAATTTGGAATTCCTTATGACAGAACTATTTTGTTGTTTGAGTCATCAGTCCATAGACTGGTTTGATGCAGCTGTCTAAACCACCCTATCTTGTGCTAACCTTTTAATTTCTATGTAACTATTGCATCCTACATCTGCTCTAATTTGCTTGTCATATTCATACCTTGGTCTATCCCTACCATTCTTACCACCTACACTTCCTTCAAAAATCAACTGAACAAGTCCTGGGTATCTTAACCCTCCCCCGCCCATAGCGTAGTAATGCGTAGCGCGAAAGCTTAGGGCCTCCTGCCCATAGCGTAGTAAAGCGTACTTGTACTTCTAGTCGCATGTATGAGCCATCTATCGGCCGATAGACAAATATAACTGTTACTAGCATGTACACTTCCTAGAGACCAAAGATATTAGTTTTCTTCTTTTTAAACCTTAGCAGGCATATTAGAACACGAAATACAGAAGGCAGTGACATATTGTAAACAAACACGTCGACGTTTAATTCGCGTGAAAATATTTTATGCAATAACGACATTGAACGTTTGGTGAACGATAATCCTGACTGTGGAACTGTTAGTAGTGGCTCAAGTGAACTCAGTGAACTGGAAAGTGAAAATAAAAATAACGATATTTCAGGAAATGACGACGTACACATGGGTGATGACATAGATTGTAGGCCTAACTTTCAGTGGACAAATACATTGTCTTACGTTGAACCAGCGGACTTTACTAAAGAGGCAGGACCTTGCCATTCTCTTCCTGTAGCTAGTACAGCATTAGAGTATTTATACCTTATATTTGATGAAAACATTTTCGATTTAATTGTTCATTAGTTTTTGTACAATATACATTTTTATAAATATCTGCATTATCATAATGATGGCTGAAAATAGTTTAATTCTGGGGAAAACATGCATTTTAATATGGGCGGGAAAGGGTTAAGATGTGTCCTATTCTTCTTCTCGTCAAATTTAGCCAAATCAATCTCCTCTCACCAATTCGATCCAGTATCTCTTCATTCGTGATTTGATCTATCCATCTCACCTTCAGCATTCTTCTGTAACACCAATTTCAGAAGCTTCTATTCTCTTTCTTTCTGAGCTAGTTATCATCCATGTTTCACTTCCATACAGTGCCACGCTCCACATGAAAGTCTTCAAAAACATCTTTCTAATTCCTATATCAATGTTTGAAGTGAGCAAATTTCTTTTCTTAAGAAAGCTCTTCCTTGCTTGTGTTAGTCTGCATTTTATGTCCTCCTTACTTCTGCCATCGTTAGTTATTTTACTACCCAAGTAACAATATTCATCTACTTCCTTTAAGACTTCATTTCCTAATCTAATATTTCCTGCATCACCTGCCTTCCTTTGACTGCACTCCATTACTTTTGTTTTGGACTTATTTATTTACATCTTGTACTCCTTACCCAAGACTTCGCCCATACCATTCAGCACCTTCTTGAGATCTTCTGCAGTCTCAGATAAAATAACAATATCATCGGCAAATCTCAAAGTTTTGATTTCCTATCCTTGGATTGTGATTCCCTTTCTATATTTCTCTTTGATTTCCTTCACTGCCTGTTCTATGTAAACATTGAAAGGGAGGGGGGACAAACCGCAGCCTTGTCTCACTCCTTTGTAGATTGCTGCTTCTTTTTTAAAGCCCTCGATTCTTATCACTGCAGACTGACTTTTATACAGATTGCAGACAATTCTTCGTTCTCAGTATCTGATCCCAATCACCTTCAGAATCTTGAATAACTTGGTCCAATCAACATTATCAAATGCCTTTTCTAGATCTACGAATGCCATTTTATTATCTTCTGCCCATTCCACGATTAAGTCCATGGCAGCTTGTAGTTCCTCTTTCCTCTCAGACGCAATAGCCATGCCATCCGCATATACGTACGTGTTAACCAACAATTTCCTCTAGTTTTCTAACAAGTTTCCTTCTATCTAGTGTATCAAAAGCCTTGAAATAGTCAATAAATATTACTAACATTTTGCCTTGCTTTTTCCTGGTTGTTTCATGAATATTTTGCAAGAGGCATTCCATTGCCACTGCCATCAGAGTCAATTTCCTGGCTCTAAATCCGAACTGTTCATCAGGCAGAAGCGGGTCTGATATTCTGTTGATTCTCTGAGTTATCAGTTTGGTGAGGATCTTAAAAGCTGCTGATTCAAGAATCACTCCGCGATATGATTCCAGTTTGTTTACTTCTCCTTTCCATTTGTAGAGCATCTTAATGACTGATTTTCTCCATACATTTGGGATGCTCCCTGTCTCCAGACACTTGTTCATCAGTTCTAACCATACTGTTTGTAGCCAAGGGAGAGATGTCTTCAGATATTCGTTGTAGAGGCCATCTGAGCCTCCTACCTTGATAGATTTTGCACTTGAGATCACTTTCCTTACTTCTTCTTGAGTGGAAGGACTGCATGGTTCAACTTCTCCTTCCATTGTAGGTGTTAAGTCCCATTTACATAGTATATTTTTCCATTTACACCTCCCAGGTCTCCATTGGTATGTCTGCTGGGAATTTTGGTTGGTGTGGACTCACTGCTTTGTACAGGTTTTCCTTGATTTCCTTCATTAGCTTCTGATATTGAGCTTCTATGTAACTGGGTTTCTTATCCTTCAAAAGAGTTTTGTATGCCTTTCTAGCAGATTGATATTCTGCTAGGTGGACGACGTCCATACGTGTGAGAAGTGTTTGGGACTGCACCTCTATGCCCTTTACTAGAACTTTTATATATTAGTGTATATTAATATTTCCATATTAATTCACATTTCTATGAACAGATAAAAGAATGGCTGAAAGGGGCAGGCATAGGGACTGTGGGTGTGAATGGGAACTGAGGAAGATGAGGGAAGAGATAGCGACTTTGAGGGAGATAATTGGGCTTGTAATGGAGGACAGAAATGAAGATGGGTCTCCTTCAATCAGTGTACAGGCAATACAGGTGGACTAATGTTTAATGGGAAAGGAGAATAAGGGCTAAGAGATTTCCTCAGCAAGTGAGCTGAGGAGAGGTATGTGAGTTACTGCAGGCAGATCAGCAGAGGGATGTGTTACAGAGGATACACAAGCCAAGAGGAAAGAGAGATGTAGAGCAGGAGATAAGAGCAGGATGTGAAACAAGGTAATGAGAGGGGGAGAAGGGAGGAGGAAGTGGGTTATGCAGGCAGAGAACGATTTTTTCAAGTGCTTTGGATGCTCCACACCAATACCCCCCCCAGTGCAGATCCCACCAGAACAAGACTGGGTAAAATCAGCAACCTAGTTCTATACCTGGAAAGCAAGTTTTGAGAGTTCTGTCTTTATAACAGGAAAATATCAATTGATGAAAGTACTGTTTGTTTTATGGGTAGAGTCATATTCAAGTGCTACAATCTTCAAAAGCCAAATAAGTGGGGTCTTTGCATATATGTCACTGCAGATTCTGCTACAGGTTATCTGTATACATTCGTCCCATACTATGGTTCTACAAATACAAACTCTTTGATTCTTCCTGGCAAGCCCTTTACAACAAGAATTGTGGTGCAGCTTTGCCAACAACTCATTCAGGATTTGATTGGGACTCATGGATTTCATATCTTTCCTGACAGATTCTACACAAATATGGATTTAGCTGAGCAAATGTACAATAATGGTTTTCATTTAACAGGAATGGTTCTGATGAACATAAGAGGCCTACTTGTTGTTGTTGTTGTTGTTGTTGTTGTTGTTGTTGTTGTTGTTGTTGTTGTTGTTGTTGTTGTTGTTGTTGTTGTTGTTGTTGTTGTTGTTGTTGTTGTTGTTGTTGTTGTTGTTGTTGTTGTTGTTGTTGTTGTTGTTGTTGTTGTTGTTGTTGTTGTTGTTGTTGTTGTTGTTGTTGTTGTTGTTGTTGTTGAGTCATCAGTCCATAGGCTGGTTTGATGCAGCCCTCCATGCCACCCTATCCTGTGCCAACCTTTTCATTTCTACATAACTATTGCATCCTACATCTGCTCTAATCTGCTTGTCATATTCATGCCTTGGTCTACCCCTACCATTCTTACCACCTACACTTCCTTCAAAAACCGACTGAACAATTCGTGGGAGTCTTAAGATGTGTCCTATCATTGTATCTCTTCTTCTCATCAAATTTAGCCAAATCAATCTCCTCTCACCAATTCGATCCAGTATCTCTTCATTTGTGATTCGATCTATCCATCTCACCTTCAGCACTCTTCTGTAACACCATATTTCAAAAGCTTCTATTCTCTTTCTTTCTGAGCTAGTTATCATCCATGTTTCACTTCCATACAATGCCACGCTCCACACGAAGGTCTTCAAAAACATCTTTCTAATTCCGATATCAATGTTTGAAGTGAGCAAATTTCTTTTCTTAAGAAAGCTCTTCCTTACTTGTGCTAGTCTGCATTTAAGTCCTCCTTACTTCTGCCATCGTTAGCTATTTTACTACCCAAGTAACAATATTCATCTACTTCCTTTGAGACTTCATTTCATAATTTAATATTTCCCGCATCACCTGCCTTCATTCGACTGCACTCCGTTACTTTTGTTTTGGACTTATTTATTTTCATCTTGTACTCCTTACCCAAGACTTTGTCCATACCATTCAGTAGCTTCTCAAGATCTTCTGGAGTCTCAGATAAAATAACAATATCATCGGCAAATCTCAAGGTTTTGATTTCCTCTCCTTGGATTGTGATTACCTTTCCAAATTCCTCTCTGATTTCCTTTACTGCCTGTTCTATGTAAACATTGAAAAGGAGGGGAGACAAACTGCAGCCTTGTCCCACTCCTTTGCGGATTGCTGCTTCTTTTTCAAAGCCCTTGATTCTTATCACTGCAGACTTATTTTTATACAGATTGTAGATAATTCTTCGTTCTCGGTATCTGATCCCAATCACCTTCAGAACCTTAAATAGTTTGGTCAAATCAACATTATCAAATGCCTTTTCTAGATCTACGATTGCCATGTATACGTGGGCTTGTCCTTCTTGATTCGATCCTCTAAGATCAGACGTAAAGTCAGGATTCCTTCACGTCTTCCTGCATTTCTTCTGAAGCCTAATTGATCTCCTCCCAACTGAGTTTCACTTGTTTTTCCATTCTTTTGTAAACAATACATGTTAAAATTTTGCAGGCATGTGATACTAAACTAATGGTGCAATAGTTTTCACACCTATCACCACCGGCTTTCTCGGGAATAGGTATAACAACATTCTGCCGAAAATCGGATGGGACTTCTCCTGTCTCATACATCTTACACACTAAATGGAATAACTTTGCCATGCTGGTTTCTCCTAAGGCAGTCAGTAATTCAGAGGGAATGTCATCAATTCCAGCTGCCTTGTTCCTATTTAGGTCGCTCACAGCTCTGTCAAACTCTGTCCTCAAAATTGGGTCTCCCATTCATCAGAATCAACAGCCTCTTCTTGTTCCAGAACCGAAGTATCTACATCTTCTCCTTGATACAACTGTTGGATATGTTCCTGCCATCTTTCTGCTTTGTCTTTTTTCCCTAGAGGTGGCTTTCCATCTGAGCTCTTAATATTCATACACCTAGATTTCCTTTTTCCAAAGGTTTCCTTGATTTTCCTGTATGCAGAATCTACCTTTCCTAGGACCATACAACCTTCAACATCCTTGCACTTCTCCTTCAGCCACTTTTCCTTAGCTACCTTGCACTTTCTATCCACTTCATTCTTTAATCGCCTATATCCTTTTTTGCTCTCTTCATTTCTAACATTCTTGTATTTTCGTCGTTCGTCAATCAGGTCTAGTATCTCCTGAGTTATCCACTGATTCTTAGTTGATCTTTTCTTCCTTCCTAACATTTCTTCAGTAGCCGTGCTGACTTGATTTTTCATGACTGTCCACTCTTCCTCTATTGTGTTTCCTTAAGCCCTTTCATTTAGTCCTTTTGCAACATGTTCCTTGAAACAATCCCTCACACTCTTTTCTTTCAACTTGTCTAGATCCCATCTTTTTGCATTCTTTCCTTTCTTCAATTTCTTCAGCTTCAGGTAGCATTTCCTGACCAGCAAGTTGTGGTCAGAGTCCACGTCTGCTCCTGGGAAAGTTTTGCAATCCAACACCTGGTTTCTGAATCTCTGCCTAATCATAATGAAGTCTATTTGATACCTTCCAGTGTCTCCAGCTCTTGTCCATGTATAAAGCCGCTGTTTGTGGTGTTTGAACCAAGTATTGGCAAGGAGTAAATTATGATCAGTGCAGTATTCAATCAGCCGACTTCCTCTTTCGTTCCTTTGTCCCAATCCGAATTTTCCTACTGTATTACCTTCTCTTCCGTGGCCTACCAAAGCATTCCAGTCTCCCATTACAATTAGATTCTCGTCACCTTTTACATATTGTATTAAATCTTCTATCTCTTCATATGTTCTTTTGATTTCCTCATCATCCGCTGAGCTAGTAGGCATATAGACCTGCACTGTTGTGGTGGGCATTGGTTTGGTGTCTGTCTTGACGACAATAATTCTTTCACTATGCTGGTCATAGTAGCTTACCCACTGCCCTATTTTCTTATTCATTATTAAACCAACTCCTGTATTTCCCCTATTTGATTTTGTGTTGATAATTCGGTAGTCGCCTGACCAAAAATCTTGTTCTTCCTGCCAACGTACTTCACTTACACCAACTACATCTAACTTTAGTCTATCCATCTCCCTTTTAAGATTCTCTAATCTACCACAAGGGTTCAAACTTCTAACATTCCACGCTCCAACTCTCAGAATGGCAGTATCCATCTTCATGATGATCGCCCCCTCTCATGTAGTCCCCACCTGGAGATTCAAATGGGGGACTAGTTTACCTCCGGAATATTTTACCCGGGAGGAAGCCGTCATCAGTACATCATTCATTCTGATGGAGCTGCATGTCCCCGAGAGTTTGTTACGGCTGTAGTTTCCCATTGCTTTCAGCCCCGTAGCAGTATCAACACACGTAAGCCATGTTGAGTATTATTACAAGGTCATATCAGTCAATCATCCAGACTGCCACCCTTGCAACTTCCGAAAGGCTGCTACCCCCCTTTCGATGAACCATTTGTTAATCTGGTCTCTCAACAGATAGCCATACGGTATGGTTGCACGTGCAGCTCAGCTATCTGCTTCATTGGGACACACAAGCCTCCCCACCATGGCAAGGTCACGTGGTTTGCAGGGGAGGTCTGCTGAACTGAAAGGAAGGAGACTAAAAAATTTGAAGAAGCATAAAGTTGTGCTTACAAAAGGAGGACAAGTTAATGGTACTCGCATGGTATGACAAGAGAACAGTAACAGTACTTAGTACATGGCACAACAACAAGCAACAGCCATGCACACCAAAGAAACACAAACGTGTTGATGTCATCCTCAAGCCCACCATCATCTGTGACTGCATGGAGCACCTGTGAGGCGTGGATAATTTGTAAGCTATGAAAAAGTTAAGGATGAGGAATATGAAATTCTAGGTTTAAGACTCATCTCTAAAGACAATAGGCAACTTGATGTTTTTGGGGTGAACAGACCTGGGAAGGCTGGTGCTGATGCTGATATGGAATTATTTGATAAGCTATGTGGGGAAAGAAATAGAAAGGAACATTATTGTACCAGGTGATCTGAACTTACCAAATGTTAACTGGGAAGGAAATGTGAATGACAGAAATCATGACCAACAAATGGTGAATAAGTTTTTATTGGAAGGACAGCTGACTCTGATGGAATCAACTATAGGAGAAAATATTCTAGACATAGTGTTGACAGATCAGCTCTGTAGAGAAACTGAAGTGATAGATGTGTAAGTGACCATGAAGCTGATTTTGTCATAGTTTGACATAAATGTGATAGTAAGGAATGTTGTAGGACGGCTGTTAGGGATAACATATGGTTGATAAGAGAGACATGGAGAAGTTTTTAACAAGCAATTATGATCAGTTGAAAATGATAAAAAAAAAAAAAGTAAGCAGCCTATGGGATGTTTTCATGGCAGCTGTTGAAGAATAGGTATTGTACCTGTAAAGGTGGTAAGGATTGAGAAAATTCCAGTATGTTATAACAGTGAAGAGATTAAGATGCAGTTTAGAGAGAAATGGAGTTAGGAAAGGTTGTGGAAGTAACGAGAGATTAAAGGAACTTAGCAAAATAAGTCAGCTAAGAATAATATGATGGCAGACATAATTGGCAGTCATGTGAATTGAAGTGAAAAATGGAAGGGAATATATGCGTACTTAAATGAAAAATAGGTTGCAGGGGAGTGTAAATGAAAGGACTTATGAAGGAAAAAGTATTCAGCCAGCAGCATATAAATGTAGATGGAGGGAGTTACATTCAGGAAAACGGGGTGGTCTAGGGAACGATTGTAAGGGTACAGGGATCTGGAAGTCAAGTAGGGATGACATAAAAATGTTAGTGTTGAACTGTAGAAGTATTGTAAAGAAAGAAATAGAATTAAGTAATTTTGTATATCATAGAGATAGGATAGGAATGGTAGGAGGGAGAGTATTCATTCTGGTGAAAGAAGAATTTGTAAGCTATGAAAATGTTAAAGGTGACAAATATGAAATTCTGGATGTAAGGTTCATTTCTAAAGATAATAGGCAACTTGATATATTTGGAGTGTACAGACCAGGAAAGGGTAGCCCTGATGCTGGTGCAGAATTATTTGATAAGATAATCAGCTATGTATGAAACAACAAGGAAAGGAATGTGATTGTAGCGGAAGATCTGAATTGACCAAATGTCAATTGGGAATGTAATGCGAACGACAGGAAGCATGACCAACAAATGGCAAATAAGTTTATATGGGAAGGACGGCTGATTCAGAAAGTGATGAAACCAACTAGAAGGAAGAATATACTGGACGTGGTGCTGGTAAAACCAGATGAGCTCTATAGAGAAACTGAAGTAATAGATGCTATTAATGATCACAAAGATGTTTTTGTCGTAGTTAAAAATAAATGTGATAGAAAGGGAGGTCTTAAAGTAGGACTATTAGGCAGTACCATATGGCTGATAAAGCAAGTATGAGGGTTTTTTTTAAAATAACTATAGTAGGTAGAAAACGATAAATAAAAATGTAAACATATTCTGGGATAGGTTTAAAGCAGTTGTTGAGGATTGTGAAAACAGTTTACAAATAAAGAAACACAGATATTTTGTTTTTGAAAAATTGACTTAAGGTCAATATAAGTGAAGAAGGAATTGAATTCTGTTATGAGAATACTTATATCTCAAAAACTAAGATGTTACAGACGTGAAAATTGGTATACCACAATGGTGGTTTACAAAGAGGTTCTGGGGTAAATGAAATGCAATTTTTTGGTGAGTTTTTATACTTTAAGGATTTTCAGATAATGTCTTAGTGCAGTACTGAGGAACAGTTAATTTTTTCTAATTACGAAATCCTCTTAAGCAATGCTGTGGGTAACAGGTAGTGTTTGATTAATTTTCAGGTTCTTTGAAAATATTTAAGAAAAGGCTAGGTACAAGTAATTTTAATGTAAGGAAATCCACCTTTTCCATACATACAAGACTGTTGCACATAAGCTATACCACAACATTTTTATTATTATGAAGGTACCGGTTTCAACATGTTTTCAATGTCATCATCAGCCTTTCGTAAAACGAAGCAAGAGAACAAACTCACATATAGCAGCAATATACACACACTAAGTGAATGTTTTGTATAACGACACACGTTTAAAATAGTTTACAGAAAGCGCCTCAACTTATGCACCGAGACAACATAAGACTATTATGGTGCCAAGAAATAGCATTCCTCATATACAAACTATTTTGAACATATGTCATTACACCAAAAAAATATGTTACTTAGTGTGTGTGTATTGCTGCTATATGTGAATTTATTCTCTTGCTTGGTTTTACGAAAGGCTGATGATGACATTGAAAACATGTCAAAACCCGTACCTTCATAATAATAAAAAAGTTCTGGTATAACTTATGTGCTACAGTTTTGTTTGTATTGAAAAGGTGGATTTCCTTGCATTAAAATTACTTGTGTGATTCTCAGTTCAATACAGAACAACCATGAAGTTTACTTTAGATGAAACAGCTTACCAGGCAAAATCAAAGGTCCACTATTACATGGGACTTACAATCAAGGTCGCAAAACTGGGCAATGATATAGATTTTCTTAAGGAATGTATAAACATAACTTAACACCTAATTTCCTCAAAACTAACATTAAAAACGTCGGAATAGTCCCCAACGTTGGGAGAGACAGATCAAAGTCAACAAAATTTGATTAAAAACAAAATTAAGCTTTTGTATAAGAAATCTTTTTTAAACAACCGACTTTACGAGACTCACCTTGAAGCAGCTTGCTTGGTTATTGGTGCTCAATGGAACTTGTTTCAAACCTAAGTTAATAATAGATTATTTGAGGTCTTATCTAAAAAACAGCTTACTGTTGAAAGGAAGCATAATATACTCAAGAATAATTCATCATTTAATAACAACATGCCAAGAGTAACTAAAAAGCTCTCTGTCTCTTACAACTTCATTGATCAATTTCATCCCCCGGTAGTGAACTTATCAAAAACACAATTAAATGATGATGAAAATGCAATCCTTGCTAAAGGCCCTAAATACAACTCATCCAGTTTTAATAAAGCAAATGCAGCTTCCAACTTAATCATAGAATCAGAAGTTACCATTAATAAAATGCCTTTAAATTTACAAGAGGAAGTAAGACTAGACGTAAAAAGGAAATTGAGTAAAATATATACCTCCGAAAACCAAACGACAACCGCTAATCATAATAATTGTTACCAAGTTTTTGTGGATCACAGAGGTGAAAGAAGGTGCGGGCTGGAACGGGTCTATCTACAAAAGTCAAAGATTAATTTAAAACTTTAAAACAAATGTTATATTTCTTTTCAGATATTAAATTTCAACAAAACTTTTCACTTGGTGAAATAACAAGGTTTCAGGTAAATAGCAATTTTGATACAAAAAAGGAAAACCCAAGGATTGGTAATTTACAAATTTTGAGCTTGAAGCTCCTAATTTACAAGTTTCCAATGTTGCATGTAGTTGGAGAGACATCTCCCAGAGCACTGTGTTCCTACGGTTACAACTACAGCCTTCCAAAGGCCCCATTCAATAGTGCACAGAAATCTATTACATAACCACAAAAGCTTACATGCTCTACAATTCTACCAGGGAGACAGTGCTCCTGAACTCTTATGGCCCACTCAAGGCACCCATTAACTATTACAAGATGGAAAAGAGTGTCTTTGCTCAATACAATTCAACCTTTAGGCCTCTTTAGGCACAACCTGCAATTTACAATACCATATGAATTTTAGTTGACACAGGGATATCTAGTGCCCATTCTACTGAGCCTTCTTGAAAAAGAACAGGTTAAGTTACTGGCCCAAACTCAAAAATGTATGGAGGCAAACACTTGCGCTCCTAGAAATGAAGGTTAAAACCCTACTTGGGCTTGCAGCCCAGCAATGCAGAGGCTAATCCGACACTACTGAGGTGACTAGAAAGACAAGTACTTTATGATTTACAGGAGAAAAACAGTTACAAAATAATCATCACCTCGAGATAAATGGAAGGGCAATTCAAGAGGGTAACACATTCTCTATCCCTGTTTTACAGTTTAATCCTTTAGGACTTGTATGAAATTTTACATCAGAAAGAAGAAAATTAGAAAATTGGCGGTTACATAGTTAAGGACTAGAATCTTCCCCTCGTGTCCATTTGAGGAGATAACTACTTAGATGGAAAAACTGTTGGCCATTACCTTAGCTGATGTTCTGCCTCCTGTCTTAACACACACACTCAGATATTCAACGATCTGTAAGACAAGTTAGCTCAAAAATGGTACAGCTTTTATACCCCAGAGGAAGTTTCGAGAAGGCTCTGGACTAAATCCGGACACACCCTTTCATTTTTATTGGCAGATAAAATAGGTACAAGAAATGTTTGATTGACTGGTAAAATAAATACAGAAAATTTGTCATTGGTTGGAATCCCAAGTTGGTGGGATGAATAAGAAGTGTTGCAAACCTCGAAGCACCAAAAATAAGAAAAGTCAATTCAGTTCAGAAAAGGCAAGAAATAAACACAAAACTTCTTTGAATTTCTAGTTATTTTGCTTTGCACCAGAGTGCATGACCGCAGTTCGTTCATAGAGACATCTATGGAGTAAAGTCAAACTTTCTTGAAATAGTTGTTGCAACTAGTGATACACCAGTCAGTTTAGGAAACTTGTTCAACATTACTAATATTTGTATGTATCCAAGTATTAATATCAATAAAAATTAATTCTCATCATTGAAAGAAATCTAAATACACACAGTTCCCTAAGCTAACTTGAGATCCAAGACTTCATGAAGGTCCTGAAATTAGTAATCCGGAATAATGTCTGTATCTTTGACAGCATCATATATTAACAGGATGGACTGGCAATGGGGTCACTGACCTCAGGGATCTTAGCGGAAATATATCTAGATTCCTTAGAACATACAGTAATTGACAATGATTATACTTTTGCCAGTGTTCTATTTTGGTCTAGATATGTCAATGATACTTTGGCAATGCAAGGCGATAGGACTACTAGCGCTACCTCTACTCTTGACAACCTCAACAATATAGATCCAGATATTAAATTCACACTTGAGTCGGAATCCAACAAACAAATTAACTTTCTAGACCTCATGATAAGCAGACATCCATCCTCCCTAACATACAGTATATATAGAACACCCACACAAACAGCTACAACCATAAGACAGGACTCTGCACATCCTTACACACAAAAATGTGCTACTTATAATAGCATGGTCGATCGTGCATTTAAAATACTGATGTCAGAGACAAATTTAAAGAAAGAATTAGACATAATCCGTTCCACTGCCAAATTTAATGGATATAATGACTGTTTCATAGAAAGAATAATGAATAAATTCAAGCATTGAATAACACAATGTTAGAAAAAGAAAAACCCAACCCTATTATGTATTCTACCTTCACTTTCAACGAAAAGGTTTACAATATCACCAACATTTTTAAGAAACATATTATCAAGATGTCTTTTCATACTAATAATAGGAATGTGGAAATAATACATAACTCCAACACAATAAACAAAAATAACACCTTCTTGACGTCAGAAGTATACCGGTTTATTTGCAGTAACTGCAGTTCCTCATAAATAGGGCAGACCGGAAGAAACTTCAAAATTAGGTTCATAGAACACGTCAGTGCTATTAAATACAAGAGGTTTTTGGCAGTGGGCCAACATATGCATGATGTGGAACATAATTTTACTACTACAGACCAAGACTTAGAGATTCTCGGGACCATAGAGAAAAGCCCTCTCCTAGATGTCACCAAAAATTGCTTCGTACACCTCAATCAGTTTTTCAACCCCAATTTAAATCTAAATAAAATTTCTGAGAAACCTAAGGTTCTCTACGACTTTCTTGTTATGGTTCGTAAAGGTATTAAGTTTCTCGAGAAAGCGTTCAATCTTCCACGCATTACATAACACTCTCCCTTGCCATACATCCAGACCCACCCCCAACACCTCCCCTGTAGGTGGTTCCTCTCCAAGCCCCTCCCTTCCCTTCCTCCCCTCTCCCATCTACCTCTATTCTACTCCCACAAACCAGCTCTAGTTGTCAGCTCCTCTCCATAGAGTAAGCTGCTTGACATGCTGCGCCAGGATGAGTCTCACACTATAACTCTCTACACCTTTGCTTCATATGACTTGCCCTTTATAGAATACCATATTAAAATCAGCTCCCCCTTTTTTCTCTAGTTTCATGTCCTCCTTAAACTGAGGAACCTCAGTCCTACGTATCATCCTAGGACCTACATGTACACTGAAAACCACCTTTCGACATGCATAGTACAATTTTAAGATAAGAAGATTATGCCACCAACAGTGCTCAGATTATTCCTCAGTGCCGCATTTCACTATGAATAAGACACTTATCAAAATTTTAACGTGTTCATTAAGCTTTATCATACCAAAGCCCAAATTTACAGAAAGTGCCTCAACTTATGTACCAAGACTACATAAGACTATTACGCTGCCAACACAATCCTTATTACAAACTATTTTAAACATGTGTCATTATACAAAAATTTTACTCAGTGTGTTTATATTGCTGCTATATGTGAATTTATTCTCTTGCTTGGTTTTATGAAAGGCTGATGATGACATTGAAAACATGTCAAAACCGGTACCTTCGTAATAATAAAAATGTATTTCAATTCTGACATATATTCAATTAAATCTTCTTCCCCTGAACATTAAAAAAGTTATGAAATTCATTCATTTGCTGTGAAATTATGAAATGCCTTGCTCATTCAGTGATTATGAGTTGGCCAGATATGGTTGAAGAGCATATTGAATACATTATTTTTCGTAATCAGGAGATAGTGGGTCCAAACCCCACTGTCGGCAGCCCTGAAGATGGTTTTCCATGGTTTCCCATTCTCACACCAGGCAAATGCTGGGGCTGTACCTTAATTAAGGCCACGACCATTTCCTTCCCATTCCTAGGCCTTTCCTATCCCATCGTCGCCATAAGACATATCTGTGTCTGTGCGACATAAAGCAAATAGCAAAGATTATTTTTCGCACACAAAAATGTTTAGGTTATCTGGAATGACACATTAGAAAGAATAATCAAATCAGAGTTGACAGAGCCAGGACCAGTATGGGTCTGACCAGTCCTGTCCGCTACAGTAATAGAATAGACCTTACAGTCAGCAACTCCGCATTGAGTGTCGGGCAGCGAGAAATAACTCGACTTCCTAAGAGGACTAACGGCTTTGGGCACATGAGTTCCTTTAGGTGGACAGATGATCTCCTTAGTACAGGAAATGACACTGGAACCCATAAACCAGCATCTGTTCCCAGGTTAGGGGCGGCTGCAGAGGGTGTCTGTTCTCCGTGTTAGGAGCAGTCTCATCATCTGCTGGCAACAGCTCTAAAATGTCTTTGGGAGTGGCAAACCCATTATAACAACAGCCTAAAAATGAGTGCAAAAATGGTGCAGCCTCGGAAAATGCTAGGGCATCCCTTGCAGGCGATGCACAGTTCTTAAGGTACTGGGGGAGCTGTGAGAATCGGGTGATCAGTATCACAATCTATCCAAGGCGAGATAGTCAACATCCTAACCCTGACATACAAGATCAAAGAGCTCATAAGAGTTGATAAAAAAAAAAGATCTGTCCTTGGTCTTATTGAAACATAATGGAGAAGAAGAGAGGAAAATCTGAAGGAAGAGTACAGACTGTTTTAGAGTGGAGAACAGGATGCAGTAAACAGAGTAGGAACAATCATTAGAAAGGACGTTCTGGAATATGTGGAAGAGGTGAAGAAGATCAATGACAGAATGATCATAGCAAGGATACAGTTTGAGACAGGAACACGACATCTATTCTGAGCATATGCTCCACAAACTGGAAATAAAGAAGAGAATACAGAAAAATTCCTTGAAGAAGTAGAAATATGTATAGAAGACAATGATGTAATTATAATGGGAGATATGAACTCACAAGTGGGAAGAGAAGAGATACTGGGGACATAAGGATATGGCAACAGGAATCAAGAAGAGGATATGCTAATGGCCTTTTGCCAGAGAAACCAACTAACATAGGTAACTCATAATTCAGAAAGAAAAACAGCCAGAAGATTGCCAAGTCTGATGGAGAGAGAAAAGAACAAAAACATTAATTGATTACCAACCATATAATCCCAAATGCCACCCACACATTTTTCAAAAATATCACTTCTAAAAATTGGGAGCGGGTCTTATTCAAGCATTTCACTTCGCAGCCCGATACTTCAGATGTCTTAGAGAATGTTATGTTTTTTAGTGTATTTTAGTTTTAAGGGTTGGCATTGGATTCAACCATGTCTTCCAACAGCATTTGTTCGAAAATAGCAAGTGGACATGTGTGTACCATATTATTCTCTCTTATGTGTTTCATGTGATAATGGAGAATTGTTTTATAACATAAATGTATGTAAAACTTTCCTAAATGCTGCATGTAGTTTATAAGATTAATAAAATTATTTCTAAGTATGGAACAACCCTGAAATCAAACATCGGGACACTCATGGTCGATGTGACTTGGCAGCCGGACTTCTCAATGTGCGCTCTCCCAACCCTAAACACACTTTCATCTGTTACCAGAAGCACTCAGCAGCAGTCAGTCTACAGTCTCACGTTCTCTGAGTACTGCATGTAAACATGAATTCAACAAAGCATTTGCAGTCTTTTAGTGTAAGTGAAAAACTGAAAGTTATAAAGGAAGCTGAAATTATTGGAAATCTTGCCGCTGGTTGGAAACATAGCATTGATGAACCTTGCATTCATGATTGAAGAAAGAAGAAAGATTTTCCTTTAAACAATAGTAGTGATCATAGCGTTTTCTACAGGCAGAGTGTACAGTTTTTACAATGCTTAGTACAGCTAAAGGTTCCACCTATTCAATACCTTATCGTAATGGTCTATTTAGAACATCACATATTTATTTAACTTATCATAAAATACATCTTTGGGACCGGTTTCGGCAATCCACTATGCCATCATCAGCCATTGAGTTTTTTATAGCAAGGAACATTCAAAAAAAATTTAAAAATATGCAATAGCAAGTCCTATTCTTACATGAAAAACATTAAAAATATAGCTAAATAGCATAGGCCCATTGTACTATACAAGTAACATGTCTTGTTAAAAAATATAGTATTATTTGGTGCGTCTAGAATTGTTTTTTAGGTGCTTAAAAAGACTATGGTTTGATATAGTTGTTACACAGGAAATTTTCTATAAAATTGATGATGTTTCTATAAAAACCTCTGTCATTTTTTAACACAGTTTCTTAGTTCCTCATAACAAGACATGTTACTTGTATAACATAAAAAAGGGTTAATACTAACTAGCCAAGTTTTAATATTTCCATGTAAAATAGGACTTGTTGTTTTTAAAAACTGTGGTTTAAATGGCAAAAGTAGATTCTTTTATCAATTTTACATGATTCTATTGTACATAAGGTATACCAAATCATAGACTTTGCCAATTATATATAAAAAATAATTTTAGATGCACTAAATAATATTGTATTTTTCAAAAAAGACATGTTATTTGTATAGTACAATGGGCCTATGCTATTTAGCTATATTTTTTAATGTTTTTCATGTAAGAATAGGACTTGCTATTGCATATTTTTAAAAAAAAATTTGAATGTTCCTTGCTATAAAAAACTCAATGGCTGATGATGGCATAGTGGATTGCCGAAACCGGTCCCAAAGATGTATTTTATGATAAGTTAAATAAATATGTGATGTTCTAAATAGACCATTACGATAACGTATTGAATAGGTGGAACCTTTAGCTTTACTAAGCATTGTAAAATCTTGAGTCAATACAGACAAAAAATGAAGTTTTTAATACTAAAAAAAGAGTGTACAGTTCCCTGAAATTGAAAGGATTATGTACAAATACGTAACAAAGGTGGGAATTGTGATTCGACATGTCTACCAAAATATGCCAAAATGTGCAAAAGAACTTTCTACACCTCAGTTTAAAGCAAGGCAAGGGTAGATCAGAAATTTCTCTAACAGGAATGGACTGAGCATTAGAAAGCGTACCACAATTTCACAGCATGTTCTTACTGCCTGTGAAGAGAAACTGTTTTCCTTCTGGTGCCATATAATTCAGTTGAAAAAATGAAAAATTTGTATCTGCTTTCCCAAATTGGAAACGCAGATCAGATGCCCGTCTATTCTGAAATGCCATTGGACAGCACTGTGAGTGTTAAGGGGTCAAAAAGTGTTACCATCAGAACGGGTGGTAATGAAAAACAGAGGTGTACAGTAAATGTATGTATACTTGCTGATGGAACTAAGCTTCCATCGTACGTTGTCTTGAAGAGGAAGACGCTTCTGAATGAAAATCCACCTGCTGGTGTTATCGTCAGAACTCAGGACTCCAGTTGGATGGATACTCTACTAGTGGAAGACTGACTGAAATGTGTTTGGCAACATTGCCCTGGTGCATTGCTTGGATGGAAAGCTTGCTTGATGTGGACAGCTACCGCAGTCTCACAACAGAAGCTGTGAAGAAGCAAACCAAGAATGCAAAGATTGATCTAGCAATCATTTTGGGTGGATTGACCTCTATGTTACAGCCGTTGGATCTCTGTGTTACCCATCCATTCAGAGCAGCCATGAAACAGCTGTATACTGAGTGGGTGGCAGCTGACAATCATGCACTGATGCCAACTGGTCGTAATAAGTGCCCTGAAGTTCAGCTTCTTTGTTTGTGGGTAAAGGCGGTGTGGGATCGTATCTCTGATGACCTCGCCCGGAAAAGTTTCCGGAAATGCAGTATTTCTAATGCTATGGATGGCAGGTAAGACGATGTTGTGTGGGAACCTGTACGTCAAAGTGATAATGAAAGCTCCGAAGTTGGTACTTCTGATGATGAATGAAGTGTTGACTGTCATTCTGTGATTAATAACTTTTTCTATGTGTGTTCTAAATAATTTATTTGGTATTATTTCAAGGACACTTGAAAACTGTCTGAAACTATTTTAAATTCATGAAACATGCACAGTGAAATGACATTCTTGTTCTGTAGCAATTATTGTAAATACATTTCATAGAAACTTTTTTTATTTATAAATTTTGCCCTTTAAAATATAAGGTGCAGGTCTTATTCAGGAGCAGTTGGTACTTGGGGTTATATGATATTAGTGGAAAAAAGGACATTGGAAAAATCATATGAATGTTGCAATTATGTCTGTGGAACCCTTTTGGGATGACCATAGAGCATAAACTTGAAAGTAGGCAAGGTGAAGAAACTATATGAAAATATAGAAATAAAGATTAGGGTCTGGAGATTAAAGAAAAAGGAGGTTCAGGAAGAGTTCAGAAAAGAATTACAAAAATTGATGCCAAGGACATACATTAGTCATGTTGAACAGGAATGGAACAATATTAAGAGAGCATTTGTATGGTGTGCAGTGAAAACATATGGTAGACAATCAAGAAAAGTAAGAGAGAAGGAGACAAGGTGGTGGAATGATAGTCAAAGATAAAGAAAAAGAAGAATATTTTAAAGGAATGGGAAAAGGGCATTATAATACCACTATTCAAGAAAGAAGGTAAAATGATGTGCAGTAACTCCCGAGGAATCACCATCCTCTCCCACGTTGCTAAGTTATTGGAAAGATAAATTTATGAAAAGGTGGGATGTCAGTTACAAGAGGAGCACTTGGGATTCAGAGGTGGTCGGTCTGCAGTAGAACCCATTTTCATTCTGAGATAGAAAATTAAGAGCTGGGAATATAGTAATAACTTTTATTATGTGAAAAAAATATTTGGGAAAGCCTGACACACAGGTGCATTAACAAGGAACTAATAAAAAATATACAGGCTGTGTGAAGACAACAGTGGGTGGAAAAGAATGGTTTGGAATTGTCAATGGTCTAAAACAAGGCAGTGTGTTGTCACCTTCGCTGATCACAGTGGTGACAATTGACATCATAAAGGCAGCAAGGATAGATTGTGGAGGGGAGAGAATGAATCTGATAAAGTAAAGTAAACTCGTGTCCTCATCCTGAGGTGGTGCAGCTCTTTTCAGGCACACCCCCATTGGAGTTGAGCTGCATGTACCATTTCAACCACATACCAGCCCTCCTGCCATTCTTAAATTCCTGGCAGTACCGGGAATCAAACCCAGCCCCCTGAGGATGGCAGCTAATAACACTAACCGTTACGCTACGAAGGCAGACAATGAATCGGATGGTGTTTTGGGATGAAGAGGAGGTACAACAACAGCTGAATGTAATAAATAGAAGGACCAAACGATGGGGATTGAGGATCAACGTGGAGAAGAGCAAAACAATGGTGATCAATAGAAGAAGTAAAGAAGGAAAAGGAGCTGTCAAAATTGGAGACAGGAACTGGAAATACAACATTTCAAATACTTGGGAAGTGAACTGACAAAAAATGGATGACTGGATATGAGGCAATCTCCACCTTCCTGCACTTTACAGCGGGGGTGATTTTTGGCTAATATATACAACAGACAGGCTGTAAACGAGTAATCAAAGAAAACCTACCATATAATTAATGGTTAATTAGGTATTTTAAATTGTATTTTGGAGATTGTCCCTTTTGATACTAACTTTCAGATTTTCGTGGATATTGCTCTTTTTGACAGCCTACCAACATGTAAGGAGATCGCTCCTTTTGCTAATAACTTACAAAATCGTGATACCTACACTATTTTTATTTACACTAGAATGAAAGGTCAAGAATGTCACTATAATGTACTGTACATTTAATTAAGAGTTACAAAAATGATGAATAATATTACCTAGACTGAAAAACAGAAGATCACCAGTACGAAACACATCAGTTTAGATTTGCAAATAATCTTATTACTAATACATTCAATATAGGGTACAATAAAATTTAAAAATTAACATTATCCTTCAGATAGTCAGTAAAAAGAAGGAAGAGAAGTCTGTAAACTAAGGATAGCTCTTTTAACAAAGTGTCCTGAGGTTATGATCAGTTCATATGGATATTGACTATACAAGATTATATAAGTCCATTTCCCAATTGAATTTCTACTTGGTAAAAAAATGTTTACTGACTGAATGTTATTGCCACTTTTTTGCAACAACTGATTTCCATTTCCTATGATTGTGAGAGTATTTCCTCGCTTTTGTGGGTGACACAGGTGTCACGTTTTGTGGTAGCATGTCCATCACAGAACACACTGAAGAAAGCTACAGTTTGTTTTAGTAATATAATATGTTTGTGCACATTCATATATTTTCAAGACACCGAAAATACCTCCAGTATAACTCTAAAACTGAAAAATAGGCATGGATAAGCAAGACAGTCTCAATTTATAACTCAATTGAACCAATAAGGCAGCACTCACATGGCGTGAGCAGAAAGAGCTGATTGGTAGTTCTGGAGATTGTCCCTTTTGATACCAACAGATGGCGGAGATTGTTCTGTTTGAAAGTCACACTGTACTTTCATGCTCTGAAACGATGGGATTTTGTTCTTTTAGAAAAAGACAAACAACATAGTTCTATAGACAGCTAATACAATACAATGGTATCAGTAACTCATTTCCAACGAAAAATGGAGATGCTCCTTTTGATACCAATAGCCTCATATGGTAATTAGTAGAAGATACAGCTGGGGAGTGCTTTCTACCTCCAGGTATGGAATATGGAATAAAGAACTACCAATGAAAGATAATGTACAAGGGATATTACTTACCTATAATGACATATGCATCAGAAATATGGACAATGAATTAGAGAGACGGGAGAATTGTACAGCCAGCTGAAATGAAGTTCCTGAACAATATAGTACAGAAGACAAAGGAGCGATAGAGTGAGAAATGAATGATTACGGGGGGGGGTATTAAACTGTGTGAAGTGAGTCCTTTAAAAATTAAATAAAAATGTGACTTTCATAAGTCTTCAGAATTCAGAATGTCAGATTCCAACAACTGACCATTTATAGATTAAACTTAGATATGGTAGGCAAGTCATAGATCTGTAGAGATTGGTTGTAATGAGGACCATTGTATGTCTTCCAGGTGATCAATTCCACTTTGGGAATGCAAATAACGGAAAGGAAAAACAGGTGACGAATTAAGTCCTGTATACAAAAAAATAGGAACCTATAAGAGGATAAACATGATGTAGGGACAGTGTAGGAAGATGCAAAAGCAAAGAGAGAAGACAAGGGATGGTATTGTTTGAGGATGTGGAGATTGTCCTCTCACGTTTCTCCTCTTTGCTTCCTCCCTCTCCTGGTACTGTCATATCATGTTTATCCCATTCTGTGTTTTCTATATACGAGGTGGGCAAAACAAAACTGGCCTGGAAAATATTTATGACTTACATGGAACAGAACCAGTAACTACTGATCTGCATTTAGGGCAGTCGCCCAGGTGGCAGATTCCCTGTCTGTTGTTTTCCTAGCCTTTTCGTAAATGATTGCAATGAAATAGGAAATTTATTGAACATCACCCTTGGTAAATTATTCCAATCCCTAACTCTCCTTTCCTATAAATAAATATTTGCCCAAATTTGTCCTCTTGAATTCCATCTTTATCTTTGTATTGTGACCTTTCCTACTTTTAAAGACGCCACTCAAACTTATTCGTCTACTAATGTCATTCCACGCCATCTCTCCACTTACAGCTCACAACATACAACTTAGTCCAGCAGCTCGTCATCATTCTCCCAATTCTTTCCAGCCCAAACTTTGTGACATTTTTGTAGCGCTACTCTTTTGTCGGAAATCACACAGAACAAATCGATATGCTATTCTTAGGACTTTTTCCAGTTCTTGAATCAAGTAATCCTGGTGAGAGTCCCGTACATTGGAACCATACTTTAGTTGGGGTATTAGCAGAGAGACTTAAATGTCCTCTCTTTACATCCTTACTACAATCCCTATATACCCCCATAATCATGAGCAGAGACCTGTAACCTTTACTTACAATCCCATTTATGTGATTACCCCGACGAAGATCTTACAATGATCCCCAAAAGGAACTTTCACCCCATCAATGCAGTAATTAAAACTGAGAGGACTTTTCCTATTTGTGAAACACACAACCTGACTTTTAACCCTGTTTATCATCATGCCATTGCCCACTACTCATCTCACAACATTATCGGAGTCATTTTGCAGTTTCTCAGTCTTGTAACTTATTTAGTACTCTATACGGAATAACATCATCTGCAAAAAGCCTTATCTCTGATTCCAATTCCATACTCATATCATTTATATACTATGTAAGAAAACATAAAGGTCCAATAATACTGCCTTGAGGAATTCCCCTCGTAATTATTACAGGGCCAGATAAAGCTTTGCCTACTCTAATTCTCTGAAATCTGTTATCTAGAAATGGACAATGGAACAGAACCTTGTTTTCAGTCAGTCACTACTAGTCCAATTGTACTCATTTTTGTCAGTAGTCTCCCATGATCTACTCTATCAAATGCCTTAGATAGGTCAATTGCGATACAATGCATTTGACCTCCTGAATCCATGATATCTGATATATCTTGCTGGATTCCTGCAAGTTGAGCTTGAGTGGAATAACCTTTCCTAAACACGAACTGCCTTCTATCAAACCAGTTATTAATTTTGTGAACATGTCTAATATGATCAGAAAGAATGCTTTCCCTAGGCTTACATTCAATGCATGTTAAACTGACTGGCCTGTAATTTTCAGCTGAATATATATCACACTTCACTTTATACACAGGGTCTACCATAGCAACTCCCCATTCATTTGGTATAGCTCCTTCATGCAAATAATAATCAAATAAGTACTTCAGATATGGTACTATATCCCAACCCATTGTCTTTAGTATATCCTCCGAAATCTTATCAATTCCAAATGCTTTTCTAGTTTTTATTTTTGTATCTTATTGTAAATGTCATTGTTATCATAGGTAAATTATAATACTTCTTTAGTATTAGTTACCTCCTTTATCTGAATATTAGCCTTGTAATCAACAATCCTTACATACTGCTGACTGAATACTTCTGCCTTTTGAAGATCCTCCTCGCATACACACTCCCCCTTGTTCATCAATGATTCCTGGAATGTCCTTTTTTGGAATCTGTTTCTGCCTTCAAATACCTATACATTTCCATTTTTCACTCAAATTTGTATGACTGCCAGTTATGCTTGCCATCATGTTATCTTAGTGGACTTCTTTGATAGATTCAGTTTCCTAGTAAGTTCCTTCAGTTTTGCCTTACACATCCATTTCTATCTGTATTTCCAACCTGCACCTCGTTAGTCTCTTTACTTCTATATTATAGTATAGTGGGTCTTTACCATTCCTTACCACCTTTAAATGTACAAACCTGTTTTCATATTCCTCAACAATTGCTTTAAACCCATCCCAGAGTGTGTTTACCTTTTTATTTACTTTTTTCCACCAATCGTAGTTACTTTCTGAAAACTTCTCATGCCTATTTGATGAGCCATATGGCTGCTTAATAATCCTACTTTTAAGACCTTTTTTCTATCACATCTATTTTTAACTACAACAAAAACAGCTTCGTTATCACTAGGGCTCATCTGGCTTTACCAGCACCACGTCCAGAATATTTCTTCCCTCTAGTTGGTTCCATCGCTTTGTGAATCAGCCGTCCTTCCCATATTAACTTATTTGCCATTTGTTAGTCATGCTTCCTGTCATGCACATGTTAATGAACAGAAGAACCGCCCATCACAGGAAATGCTGGAAACCATGATTTCGATGCACCAATTGGTTGCATGCTCTTTCCCATGTACATCACTATGCCATTATGTGTGAGTGAGTTAAAGGAGCAGATGTGTTTAGTGACCAGTTGAATGCAACAAAAAATTATGCTCACAATGAAACAGGGCTTGTTTATTATCAAGTGGTAAGTAAAGCATGATTCATGGAAAACCTGTAGAGAACTGTTTGCACAAGTGTTAAGACTGGAAATGTTTTGGCAAAACCTCTAGCATAGTCTGCAATGCAAGACTTAGTGGCAAAATGGTGTGAAACAGGCTCTGTAGTGAATAAAAACCATAACTATCCAAAAATATTTTGAACACCAGAAAACATTGCTTGAGTGAAGGAAAGCCTGAAATGAATGAAATCTCAATGCCGTTTATCTGTGCAAGTGGGAATTAAGAATTGATAAACTTAACCATAATAGGTATTTTATTTAATCCTGTATTGATTTGTCTGAATCTATTAAAGAAACTATTTAAAATAGTTTATGTTGCATCCACCTTGTCAGTACACTTTTAACGATTGAGAATGATTTATTCTATTGTACATGTTTCAGGAACAATATGCAGCCCCTTCATCAGTGTATTGACAAGGTGGACTCAACATAAACTATTTTAAATGGTTTCTTTAATAGATTTGGGAATTGAGATTGTTGTGTCTAAACATTATCAGAAAGGACCTGCATCTGTCCTCTTAACAATTTACTGTTTTGCATGCATTAATGCATCCAGAAAAACATTTGTGTGTTGAGTTCTGAGTGAAGTTGAGTCGGCACTTTTGGATCCTCAGCTTTTATTTCTGATGACACCATTTCCAGCATTTTCTGTGATGTTCATTAAGAAGGGTCAATCCCACATCAGTTATATTGTAAATATTTTCCAGGCCAGTTTCTTTTTTTTTCCAACCCCATATGTTTTGACTTGATTTGGCACTTGTTTGTTCCTTTTCATTTCTTATATTTTGGCGTTGGAAGATAAATTAATGATATTTTTATTGTGTAAATATGAAATTCATTTTGTTATCTGTTTCTCATTTATAAATTCTAATCTTGTTGCCTCATTTCTCTATTTTTCATGACTTTACTTACCTTCCTTACATATAGCCTGCTGCAGGCATAAAGGATGAAATATTCATTGAAGAATTTGCAGTTGAACAACTGGTCCCATGTTTCAAGGAAGAAAACAAGTAAGTTCATTTTAACTTCATTACATTTTCCATCCAAACTCGTCACAATTTGCATTGTCTTACCTCTCTCTAAGGATTAGAGATCCCGAGATCACCTGTTTATACC
Source organism: Anabrus simplex (assembly GCF_040414725.1). Classification (NCBI taxonomy): domain Eukaryota; kingdom Metazoa; phylum Arthropoda; class Insecta; order Orthoptera; family Tettigoniidae; genus Anabrus; species Anabrus simplex. The sequence goes on along the minus strand of NC_090269.1, from coordinate 430,114,781 downwards.
CAGCAGAGGTAATTAGATTTTTGAAGGGTGAAAGAATGGTCCATTCGACACTCCATGTTGTACGATGTCAGCATGTAAAAGATCTCTGACATATTTGATGTTCATCCAACAAAATTCATTGAAATTCAATCATTGACACCAATGAGAGATTCAGTTGACTCTGGTTTCAGATTTTTGCACCAGGTAAATAATAGAAGTTGTACCTTAGCTGTATTCACATTTTGTAAACTAGCGATCACCAAGTGAATTAGCTGCGCGGTTAGGGCAATATGTTTCCGTAGTTTCTGATTTTCGCACCAGCTAAATGATGGAAGTTGTATCTTAGCTGTATTCATATCTTGTAAAGTAGCAATCACCTAACTAATTGGCTGCGCTGTTAGGGCAATATGTGTTTCCGTGGTTTCTGATTTTTGCACCAGGTAAATAATAGAAGTTGTATCTTAGCTATATTCATATTGTGTAAAGTAGCGATCACCTAGCTGCACGGTTAGGGCAATACATGTTCCTGTGGTTTCTGATTTTCACACCAGGTAAATGATGGAAGTTGTATCTTAGCTGTAATTATATTTTGTAATGTAGCTGCATCACCTGGCAAATTGGCTGTGTGGTTAGGACATGTGTTTCCACGGTTTCTTATTTTTACACCGAATAAATGATGGAAGTTGTATCTTAGCTATATTCATATTTTGTAATGTAGCTGCATCACCGGGCAAATTAGCTGCGCGGTTAGGGCAGTATGTGTTTCCGTAGTTTCTTGCTTTCATGCCAGGCAATTGATGGAAGATGTATCTTAGCCGTATGAAATTTTGTAAAGTAGCTGCAACACCGAGCGAATTGGCTGCGCGGTTAGGGCATGTGGCTATCTCTTGTTTAATTCTAGTCATGTAAACATTACAGCAGGTAATAAAATCACTGTACTGTTTTCAATCAGACATTCAGTTTCCTAAACACAAAATACCTGTTGTAAGTGTCAGCAATCAATCCTAGTTTATGAGGCTGAGGGTTCAATTCGTAGAAGTAAATCCTTCGAGGTTACATCAATTCAAAACATCTCTCGACTAAAAATAAAAAGTGTCGCGTTAGTAGCCGTCCCTAAAATAAATGTAAGTTAATAATATACATTTCCGATCCCTCTCATAGCATATTTTATCAGCATGATAGTAGTAATGTTTTATTTAAGAGGAAGTACACTTCTATTCCTCTCCCTTGTAAACAAAGTTTAAATCCCATGATTTTTTATTGTGTTAGAACAGGGTTTGAATCAATAATTTTTCTCTAGCACAATATGATATAGAACAAAAGTATCCCCTGCTAAGTAGTAAAATCATTCTATCTGCTCAGTAGTATATTTTTTAATCTGTTTTGGTAACTAAAGCACTATACAGATGTTGCATATGTTAGAATCCTGCAAAATTCATCTCCTTATGACAAAGGTATCCCCTGCTAAGTAGTAATAATTTTTTCTGGAGTAATTAAGAAGAAGTACGTCGGATGGAGATATACAACATTTGCAATTCTATGTATATGCGCTGATTGCACAGAAGTGCGTTTGTATCAACAGAGAGATTAATCTCATAATGTTTTGCATTATAAGTTTTTCTGTTCTAAACACTAATAGCTAACATGTTTTGTCTTGTTCTACAATCAATTCTAGTGTGTGCTAATTGTAACTTGTCTTGTCGAATAGAGACATACAGCTCAGTAGCGTTAAAAGTTTTTCTGTTTAATAGTTAGATGAAGACATACAGCATTAGCATGTTAATTCTATATTTTTGCTAATTGCATTCTGTAACAACATTGAACCTGTTTTGTCTTGTCGGATACAGCATTTGCTTATCCTACAATATTTTTGCATGCTGATTGCAATCAAAAAAGTATTACCTTCTCCTTACCGCCTCCTCCTCCTACCGCTCCCTCCTCAATCGAAAAACTTATGCGATGAGAACAATGCTACATAACGTAAGTATAATTGCACTCATTTTTTATCAATTCAAGAAGGCATCTGTCCGTAGGAGGAGGAATTGAGCTAACCTCAGAAACTGCAAGGAGGAGGAGTTGCCCTTTTGCCAGGAAGAAGAGCCCTTTTGCCCTTTTTCTAGGAGGAGGTGCCCTTTTGCCAGGAGGAAGTGCCCTTTTTCCAGGAGGAGGATGAGCCCCTTTGCCCTTTTGTTAAATGGTTGAGGAGGAGGAGGAGGAGCCCTTTTGCTACCGGTATACGGATTGTCAGGAAGGAACTATGTCGTTATGAGCAGGAGGCGAAGGAGGCTGTTACATTTTCAAAGTAAAGTTAAGGTCTGAGAATGTTGAGAAGGGCAGCTTGCTTTAAAACTATGTTCTGTAAGATGATGGTATGTCGAGAAGGGCAGCTTGCCTTTGGTAGCTATGTCCTCAAATTCCGCAGTGTGGCTAAGTCCTGTCAGGATGAATTTAAATTCCACTTCACTTTGTGCATAAGGTGGCATCAATGAGGTATAGCTCCGTCAAGATAGCAGCACTGAGGTAAGCCATGTTCACTTGTTTGAAAACCATGCCCATGTGGTTAAAGATGGCAGCTGTCATCTTAACAGATGTCAAAAAGGCATGTGGTTTTTAAATTGCCCGCCACCACATGCATAAGGTAGCAGCAGTGAGGTTTAGCCCCGTCAAAACGACAGCTGTCAAAAGAGCACGTGGCTTTGTTTACTAACAAGAGAACGTGGTCGTGATGTCACGGTCACGTGACCAGGGTCAATGACCTCAGTTGCTGATGCTAGTGTCCAGAACCCGCTTTGCTCCCTTACTAACAACTTTTGTTAAGAAGGTTATCCAAAAACTCCCAGAAGGAACCCATGCTGAGTAATGCCAAGCAGGTCTCCCTCCTGTAGGAATTCCAGCTCATTCCTTGCTAATAATCGCTCCATACATTTACAAATGAGATATGTTATTGCACCGGGCCTATAATTATCAATGTTATCTTTTCCTCCACTTTTCAAAATTGGTATTAAGGGGCCGATATACATGCAATATTTTTGTGCAGTATCGGGGTTTGTGCAATATAATTGATAGTGTGTATTTAATATTGAAGGGTTGTTCAATATATTGTACAAAATCAAGAAAGTTTGATATATATTGCACAAATCGGAAAATACTGTGCCGTCTGTAGGCAGTACTGTGCAATATCCCATCCTCCTGCCAGTTGGTATCAACACGTGGGGGAGAACATATCATGATGGCAGACAAACAGGAGGAGAAAAGTTTATTTTGGAGTTTATCGAAGTGTACCATGGCCTTCTGGCTATATGGAATGTTAAGAGCAAAGATTACAGTAATTGCGTTAGAAAAGGTGAACAGTATGAGGTTCTTATTGAGAAATATCGTGAAAAATACCCGAATGCTGACAAGCGAGAATTTATTAAAAAATTCCGTTCTTTGCATACAATACAAACTTCCAGAAGGAAGCAAAGTGGCTTCATGATGCAGGAAAGAGTGCAGGTGCAGAGGATGTTGAACCTTCACTGTGGTACGTTGAAGAAATGAAGTTTCTTCTACGTCAAGAAACACCAACAGCTTCAATCATCATGATAGACACAATTGAGGACCCAGCTGAGATGGGAGATGAGGATCGTGATACAAGTTACACTGACGAAGGCACAGCCAGCAAGTTCTGTAAAGCATTACTACATTTTGATTGTGAGTTATATACTAATAATTTTATCAATTTTGCTATATCAGTTTTTCTTAAAATCATATGGTGAAGCATACAACATATAGTGAATCAACTTGATTTACTATTCATTTTTACTTATGTTATTAATTTCACTTCAAATATTTTTTTTCAAATCATATTTAATTGCCATGAAACCTGCCCTTCGCTGTTAAAGAAATTACAATAGGTATCTCTGATCATCTTAGAACATTGTAACAACTGGTCCGTTCGAAGGTTACATTCTTTACCCGATACCTCCATTTCAACTCGTCGTTGGACAGCCTAGTCAGACGAAATGGGGTCGCTCAGCGGATACCTCAGGGTTTTCTAATGGCAAGTAAGACATGTAATCTTACTATAGGATACGCTTAATGTGAGTTCAAGAGATTAGCAACTCACGGGTGACGCCTACAGAAACACACGACGTAATAGTAGTAATCGTCGACAAATTTTATCTGAATATTTGACTACGTGAGAACTGGTCATGATAAAATGGAACACTTAATTACTCAGTACTTCTCTTAGCTATCAACTAACTTATGAACTAGGCTGTAATGGAAGAATTCATGACACATACAATTGTAGAAAATAAATAAGATATTTATTGATAAAATATTGGATTATTAAATTGGCATATTATGCGAGGCATTATTTGGAATTGCGTAAAAACAAGTATGGAATATGAGTCAGCGCTGGCTCGTAAAAACGAAAATAATATCCAGTATTTAAGTTATGAAGATCAGTTCCTTCGTGAAGTAAAAATTGAGTATCTACATATTTACAATAGATCACTGGACATCTAAGGTCCACACTGTAGTTGAGACGTAAGTGTAATACCAACACGATCAACTTGTTAGGATAGCTCATTTCCTTTAGTCTACAGTAATTAAACAAGTCTCACTTAGACACAATGTTAAGCCGAAGTGTATCTCGAGTCCACTAATCAGTTCAACCTTAAATTGAACCAAACATCATTTTTTTTAATCTGAGGACTGAACTGTATCACGGATATATTTACTCGTCGATCCAGTTAAAATTGAGCGTTGAGAACATCACATGGTAAATTGTAGCTAATACTCAGTCAATGACGAGTCACTAATAAGAAAAATTCATATAAGCAAACTGAAATAAGTAAGTCTAGATGCGTAAATTTAACTGGATGAATCTATATGAGTGAACTTAAATGCATACTTCCATGTGAATAAATCTGAATAAATCTGAATAAATCCAAATAAATTTGAGTAAATCCAAATAAATCTGAGTAAATCCGAAGTCATGTTTTTGTTGCTACGTTCTCGTTGTGCATGGATAACTACTTACGAACTAAGGCATTCGTTCCTAGTACCTGATAAATACGGCTCCTATTCTAGTCTTTTCCTAGCTGTAGTTCGTTGAGAAAATGTAAGTCCAAACAAAGAATGTTAATCTATTTAGCTGTCTAACTAATTTCAACATGATCTTTGGCTGTCATACACATGTCCTTTTAGGTTCAATGTCCCTTTCCTTCGTTATATTCCATAACATTCTACTTCAATGCAAGCTACTTTCTTCTTGCGCAGTTACTATGGAAGCGCTATGCCGCGGTGTTCAGAAACATACTCTCATATACATCGGTGTCGTGAATGCATTTGGTTAAATACAGCTATCAAACGTATCGTTGTATTCCGATATTCATTACAACACATCTAAAGTTGACATACGATTCCTTCACGAGCATACCGGTACTTCTACAATAGTAAATTCTGTTCATACCTTGGCTTAGGTCGCTCCAGCGGTGTGGGCAATCTTACGTATATGAATCATTAAAAAAACATGTAGTGTGGCATATCTTATACTGCAGGCACTCGATGGCCCCTGCGTAGTGCGAATAAAACTTCTCATATCACTATATAACTCATACCTTTGCTCCAGTTAGCACAATCGTATCCTTATTACAACATCCATCTAATATTTTAACATCGTAGCCTCAATAATAACTCGTCGCGTTCCCAAATTCACGACTATGTCAAAGTACCACAATCTCATAACCTATGATTGAGTTCAATGCCCTTATTGTGTAGCAAAACAATGCGTTATTCCATCTGTTTATTTTTACACCGCGCACAACCAATCGTGACGTCAACTTGTAACATTACCTCTATGAAATCTCTGTAATCTGCCAGTATGTCATTATAATCAGCTATTTCCACCCTTCTCTTTTAAACCTCACGTTACATACGAGTATTCCGATCGATATACGTTGACGTATATATCCATTACATCAGAAACTACTGCTATATTGCTAAATCATGTAACTACGAACTTAAATATCTCACATTTCGTTGGTAACATTCACTTGCATTTCTTATGTATCGGTCTACAATTGGCCCATCGGCACATACCTAAGGTACATGCGATTAAATGTTGTAAATGACTTAGCTCGCTCATGATTGTCCCTGGTCCAGCTGTTCTGTTCCCAAATGGATGTAGTTGGGTCTTCGGTTAGGTCATGGGTTGGACATCTGGTACATCATCCGCTTCTTCATTATGGAAGTGCTGTCTGGATTCCCGTCGCCTTCCTCGTCATGGCTCGGTCGTATAGCAAGATGTACTGGTCCCCAGGTTGGTCCATCATGTGTATTTAGCACATCATCCTCATGGTCTTCTTGTCAGTCTCTGAATTGATGATTATAATGCAGTGTATAGCCATTATACAATTCTTTTTTGACGTCTGTAGTCCTTCATTTTATTCTTTATTTTTTTTCGTGGCTCTCCGACGTATCCTCGATTTCGTTGGTAATGAATTCAGTGCGTCTATTCTCTGTCTGCACTTCTTGTAGATCTTGACGAAAACTTATTTTTATTTTTATTCAACCGTTGGAGATATTTCTCTCTTCTTATGTGTGATCCTCTTTATGTCGGCCTGGTCTCCTTTTGCAGACTGTAGCTCATTGCGCTGAGTATCCACCCACGCGTATCTCGTAGCTCTTGTAGGTGATTCCTTCTTAATATCTCGAGTCAACTATGCTATTTTTCGATGATTTGACTTGTTTCTTCTCCTTTCCGATGCTTTTTCCTCTAATATACGTTTAGATCCTTTGTTATTCCTAAAAGAATTATACCGCGGTCGGTAATTGCGTCCTCACTCTCCATTGTGAAAATTTAAGATGGAGTTTCCTTAACAATCAAATTTTTCTACTTTTTTTGTAAAACAATACAGTAGACCGTCCACTGTCCGTTTCACCCTGAATACTTGACCGTTCCATGACGTGTATGGCCCTCTGGGTCATCCCAACTGGTGTCTATTCTTTGCTTGCTATAGATTACATGGCCCATACCTTCAGTCGGCGCCATTTTGAAAGCTGTCGCGGACGTGTGAACGGGCACAACATGTTGAAGCATTTCTGGAGGTACTTGGCTGAAGAGGCATTGCCTCATTAACCACATCTCTCCATCTTCCCCTTGTGACAATACCAGCCTGGAAATCCTCATTAATTACATGATGCCTAGTAATGTAAACTCATGGCTAGCATTTTCATAAAAAGTTATGGAAATAAAAACATGCCATGCCAACCTTTTAAGCCTTTTCTGGAGAAAATGCTATAGGATTCTGAACTACACCAAATCTGCTGAACAAAACGCCATTTTTTTTTTTCGATAACACGACGTGCATGACCTAACCGATGATTGAAGACTCTTTTCTCCAAATTTAATCCTACTTGGGGGTAGGGTCCCAGGAGAATGTCTGTCATTGCAAAAGCCTCATCCCCAACAAAACAAATAGCACTAATATCTCTGACTATTGGACAGTAGTGAAGGTTCCGGGATTCCAAGGGAATTACCTGAAAGTATTCTCCCGAACTCCATGCAACTAAATACACCACCGTCTGATATTCGCGCACTGATTTCCACATCAACCATGATGAACTCATAATTTCAATCAATCAATCAGTACTGATCTGCATTTAGGGCAGTCGCCAAGGTGGCAGATTCCGTAGCCTTTCCTTAAATGATTTCAAAGAAATTGGAAATTTATTGAACATCTCCCTTGGTAAGCTTTTCCCATCTATAACTCCCCTTCCTATAAATGAATATTTGCCCCAATTTGTCCCCTTGAATTCCGAATTTATCTTCATATTGTGATCTTTCCTACTTTTAAAGACGCCGCTCAAACTTTTCGTCTATTTATGTCATTCTACGCCATCTCTCCGCTGACAGCTTGGAACATACCACTTAGTCGAGCAGCTCGTCTTTTTCCTCTCAGTTCTTCATAGCCCAAATTTTGCAACGTCTTTTAATGTTACCCTTTTGTCAGAAATCATCCAGAACAAATCAAGTGCTTTTCTTTGGATCAAGTAATCTTGGTGAGGATCCCATACACTGGAACCATACTCTAGTTGGGGTCTTACCAGAGACTTATATGCCTTCTCCTTTACATTCTTACTACAACCCCTAATCATCCTCATAACCATGTACAGAGATCTGTACTCTTTATTTACAATCCCATTTATGTGATTACCCCAATGAAGATCTTTCCTTATATTAACACCTAGATACTTACAATGATCCCCAAAAGGAACTTTCACCCCATCAATGCAGTAATTAAAACTTAGAGGATTTTCCTATTTGTGAAACTCACAACCTGACTTTTAACCCTGTTTATCAACATACCATTGCCTGCTGTACATCTCACAACATTATCAAGGTCACGTTGCAGTTGCTCAAATTCTTGTAACTTGTTTATTACTCTATACAGAATAACATCATCCAGAAAAAGCCTTACCTCTGATTCCAGTTGTTTTCTCATATCATATATATGTATATGAGAAAACATAAAGGTCCAATAATACTGCATTGAGGAATTCCCCTCTTAATTATTAATGGTCAGATAAAGCTTCGCCTACTCTAATTCTCTGAGATCTATTTTCTAGAAATATAACAACCCATTCAGTCATTCTTTTGTCTAGTCCAATTACACTCATTTTTGCCAGTAGTCTCCCATGATCCACCCTATCAAATCCTTTAGACAGGTCAATCGCGATACAGTCCATTTGACCTCCTGAATCCAAGATATCTGATATATCTTGCGGGAATCCTACAAGTTGAGCTTCAGTGGAATAACCTTTCCTAAAACTAGACTGCCTTCCATCGAACCAGTTATTAATTTTGCAAACATGTCTAATATAATCAGAAAGAATGCCTTCCCAAAGCGTACATGCAACGCATGTCAAACCTACTGGCCTGTAACTTTCGGCTTCATTTCTATCACCCTTTCCTTTATACACAGGGGCTATTCTATAAACTCTCCATTCATTTGGTATAGCTCCTTCAACCAAACAATAATCAAATAAGTACTTCAGATATGGTACTATATCCCAACACATTGTCTTTAGTATATCCCCAGAAATCTTATCAATTCCAGCGGCTTTTCTAGTTTTCAACTTTTGTAACTTATTGTAAATGTCATTGTTATCATATATAAATTTTAATACTTTTTTAGCATTAGTCTCCTCCTCTATCTTGACATTATCCTTGTAACCAACAATCTTTACCTACTGCTGACTGAATACTTCTGCCTTTTGAAGATCCTCACATACACACTGCCCTTGTTCATTAATTATTCCTGGAATGTCCTTCTTGGAACTTGTTTCTGCCTTAAAATACCTATACATACCCTTCCATTTTTCACTAAAATTTGTATGACTGCCAATTATGCTTGCCATCATGTTATCCTTAGTTGCCTTCTTTGCTAGGTTCAATTTTCTAGTAAGTTCCTCTAATATCTCCTTACTTCCACAGCCATTTCTAACTCTATTTCTTTCCAATCTGCACCCCCTTCTTAGTCTCTTTATTTCTCTGTTATAATAAGGTGGGTCTTTACCATTCCTTACCACCTTTAAAAGTACAAACATGTTTTCATATTCCTCAACAATTGCTTTAACCCCATCCCAGAGTCTGTTTACATTTTTCTTTACCGTTTTGCACTGAACATAGTTACTTTTCAGAAACTGCCTCATGCCTGATTTATCAGGTATATGGTACTGCCTAATAGTCCTACTTTTAACACCTTCCTTTCTATCACATTTATTTTTAATTACGACAATAACAGCTTCATGATTACTAATGCCATCTATTACTTCGGTTTGTCTATAGAACTCATCTGGTTTTACCAGCACTACACCCAGGATATTTTTCCCTCTAGTTGATTCCATCACTTCTGAAACAGCTGTCCTTCCCATATTAGTTTATTTGCCATTTGTTGGTCATGCTTCCTGTCGTTCACATTTCCTTCCCAATTGACATTTGGTAAATTCGGATCTCCCGCTACGATCACATTTTTTCCATGTCGTTTCCCACATAGCTGATTATCTTATCAAATAATTCTGAATCCGTGTCAGCGCAACACTTTCCCGGTCTGTACACTCCAAATATATCAAGTTGCCTCTTATCTTTAGAAGTGAGCCTTACACCTAGAATTTCATGTTTCTCATCTTTAACTTTTTCGTAGCTTACAAATTCTTCTTTCACCAGAATGAATACTCCCCCTCCCACCATTCCTATCCTATCTCTACAATACAGTCTCCAGTGTACAGACAAGAAATGTGTTCCACCTATCAATACTTATTTATTATAAATGGATTTACAATACGGAAAATGAAACTTATAAATAATGGCACTCTCCAGTTCCATGAGAAAATTTCTGTATCCATTATATCATTTCTCAGCCATGATTCAACTCCTGTTACAATATCTGGTAAATATATATCTATTAAATTACTTAATTCTACTCCTTTCTTTAAAATTCGTCCAACACCAACATTTTTATGTCATCCCTACTTGACTTCCAGACCTCTGTACCATTATCACAACTTCTCAGACAACCCCGCTTCCCTGAATGTACCTCCCTATTTCCCTTCCAAAAAAATGTCCTAACTTATACGTACCACTGCAGTTTAAGTGAAGGCCATCTAACGCAGATCCCTATCTCCTACCTACCCATTAGGATCTAGAAATTTCACTCCCAGTTGCCTACATACCCACTCCATAGTCTCATTTAAATCCCCAATCACTTTCCAGTCAGTATCCCTCCTACACAGTATTCCACTAATAACAATCTCTGCTTCCTTAAAATACACCCGTGCTGCATTTACCGGATCCCACACTTCCCCTAGTATGTTGGTACTTATATCAGCTTGCCTTACGTTGTTGGTACCAACGTGAAACACTACCACCTTCTCCTTCCCCTCCTCCCTCTCTTCTACTTTCCTCAACATCTGCCTCAACTTAATTCCTGGATAACACTCTACCCTCATTCCCTTTCCTCCACACACTTTCTCCACGTGTCTAACGATGGAATCCCCCATGACCAGAGCCTCAACCCTACCCACCTCATTTGATCCCCTCCCCTCTTGGCAGCCCTATCTTTCCTGATAGCTGCAGAAGCTACTTCCTCTTCCCTTTTCTCCTTCCCATGACCCTGTTCCATCTGTCTTTTCCTATCCTCTACTTTGTATTTCCCTTTCATACCTTTTCGCTTCCTCTTACTTCCACACATCTCAGCAACAGTTCCCTGTTCCTCATCTTTCCTCTGTTGTTCTACCTGGAGTGATTCGTACCAATTTTGCACAACTGCACATTTGCATTTGCTGCTGCCAACATCACAATTTAAAAATCCACAGCCTGTTTCCAGTCATTCGACTGGGTCAGGAATGGAATGGATGAAGCCCCCATCTAGCAGCAAGGATAGGAATTGTGCTGGCTGCCAAAGCCTTTTGCACTCTTCTGGAGCAATGATTAATGAATGATAGATGAAATGAAATTATATTGGAGAGTGTTACTGGAATGAAATATGACAGAGAAAACCAGAGTACTTGGAGAAAAACCTGTCCTGCCTCTGCTTTGTCCAGCACAAATCTCTCATGGAGTGACCAGGATTTAAACCACAGAACCCAGTGGTCAGAGGCCAGTATGCTACAGCCTGAGTCATGCATGTAGGCTTCTCATCATCACAATACTGAAGAATTTTTTGTAGTTGAAGTAGAGTGATCCTGAATTAAGGGGTTTCTTTATTGCCACATGTTTTCCTTCAATTGCTCTCAAGCAGTTTGGAAAATTCCACAGATCCTTGAATTCTCGAGCAATTTCTTTCCATTCTTCATCCGAAGTTGGTATGTGCAACAAAAAATTATACTGTTACAGGGAAAAGAAAGAAAATATTATTTACTTTTATGTTATTTTTATTTTTATATTTTACATAATTTTTATTTTTTGAGGTTCAAAGCAAGCATGGACCTACTAAGAAGAATAACAACATAACAGATTCGATGAGGAGTTGGTGAAAATGGCTTGCGAACGTCTTAAGAGACGACCAAATTTCTACAATATGTAGCTGCACCTTGGGCAGTCAAAGTTAAGAAAATGGATCCACAACAGCAGTTGTTCGCAAAGAAGACGATTAATAATATTATATTTGAGGGAGAAATGAGGACCTTCCACCGCAATTCTGTGGAAATTAATGCCTTCCATGCTTCCACCCCATACAGTGTTCAGTCTTTCCGTGCGGGCATTGACTATGTATGGTTCCACAGTAGAACAGTCTGCAAAACACAAGTTCATATTTTGATACTTTTCAATAAAATGTCCAAATGTCATATACAGTATATTGTAACGTGAATAAGTGAGACTCTAGTGTACTGGGATATTGTCCACTGCCTCGTGAGATTGTTTAATTGGTGAGATCTACCGTTCAAATTATTTAAATGTGTGATCTGTAATTATTGCATCATAGCTGAGTCGAATGCTATTCATTCAATGTAAAAATCAATACTGCCACGCATACGCATAACTCGTTTCTTGACTGAGAGCTTCTTCTTCACCGGGACTTGCTCTGTCACATCGGTCCAAGATGGAAGTACGTTGGTGTGTGTCCAAGAAGACATCTTTGCTACCGAGCTCGATAGTTTAAGTGCGGCCAGTATCCAGTAATCGGGAGATAGTGGGTTCGAGCCCCACTGTCGGCAGCCCTGAAGATGGTTTTCCGTGGTTTCCCATTTTCACACCAGGCAAATGCCGGGGCTGTACCTTAATTAAGGCCACGGCCGCTTCCTTCCAACTCCTAGGCCTTTCCTATCCCATCGTCGCCATAAGACATATCTGTGTCGGTGCGACGTAAAGCAAATAGCAAAAAAAAAATCTTTGCTAATCAGCAGAATGTAGTACATCGTATCGGCCCCACCCCCCTTACGCTCGAGCGCGCCAATCACGAGCAACACTTGATGCTAGGCCGGCCCTCTCGCCTCCGTCCGCGGTCCCACAGCAGAAGACGACGGAAATTACTCGACTATTAATCTGGAGTCTTCTATCTCGCGAGGTTCCTGGATACTTCTAGCATCCGGACTGTTCTGGAAGGCCCAGAGCAGGTATATTAGGAGAGGAGTAGCTTGGAGAGTTAGTTAGAGTTAGACAGAGTTAGTTAGTGAGTGAGTGAGGCGAGATTGAGTTCGCTGGTGTGAGTTAGCGAAGAACGCAGTCAGTGATAGCCTGGGCTGAGGTGTCAGCCTGATGGAGTATCTGCCTTTTGGAGCCGAGGACTCTTTCCTGTTTCTCTGATATCGTGTGTGTGTGTGTGTGTGTGTGTGTGTCCCTCGAGGCTGGCTGCTGAAGGAGAACCTGGAGTGTTCTGGAGCAGCGCGAAGGGAACACTGGGTGCCGACGTGTGCGGACTGCGAACGGGGTTCGACGGGTTGAGTGAACAGTGGATACTATCCCGACCTGCGAGACTGACGTGTTGGCTGTGGACCGTGGGTGTGACTGAGTGGCTGAGTGAGTGTAGTGTAAATAATCGATGACTCTGTGTGTGTGTGTGTGTGTGTGTGTGTGTGTGTGTGTGTGTGTGTGTGTGTGTGTGTGTGTGTGTGTGTGTGTGTGTGTGTGTGTGTGTGTGTGTGTGTGCGTGTGTGTCATTGTAGATGGAACATGAGAAACTAAGAGAGAGAGAGCGCGCGCGCGTGAACCGTGTAAGTGTACTTGAGTAAGTTGTAATCTCGGCTATCGTCGGTGTGTGTGTAAATCTGTAATTGTAGTGCTAAGTTAATAAATCTTAGAAATAGGACGCTACCAGGTTCTGTACTCATTTATTCATTTATTTACCCCGCCAACATGTTACAACTGGCGTCAGAAGTGGGATGGACAAGTGTGATAAACTAGTGGATAAACTCTTTCGTAAAAAGCTGGTGTCATAATCGAGTACCTGGTAGTTTATTTTGTAGCCGGCAGAAATTTCTACGAGTGAAATGAATTCCGAACAGCTCCAGATTTTTCTAAGTTTAGTGAACTTGGAAATAAAATCTTATGTAGCTATGGCGAACTCGTTAGTGAACTGAGGTCTGAACGGAGTTCTAATACGAACCAACTGAAAACAGACTTAAGTGAACGGAAGAGTGAGCAGTTAAAGTCGGAAAATGAAGTGCGCTCTCTCGAAAAAGATGTCGACAATGACGATGTGCGGGACGACAACGAACTCGACGAGAAGCGGTCCGAAGAGTTTCCCGCTGTTGTGGAGTCCGCAGTTCGAGGCCCAGCGGTGGAAGTGAGTGCCCTGCGTGCGAGAACGATGGCTGTGGAGACGCGAATGAATTCTGCTAGCAGCGACGGCGGCTCCACCATCGTGAACTTGGAAACCCTACGGGACGACGGGATTACTTCCAAGAGAACATGCCGGACCCAGTTCGAGACCGGATCGACGTCCAAGAAGTGTGCCGAATACCCGGTCGCCGGACTACGTGTACAGAAGATGACAGTACAACGCAGCCCCCAGCCAAGTTCAACCTACGAGGAGATTGTGGGAGTGCTGGACGTGCGCTGCGGTGTCCAGCAACCGAGAGCCACCTAACGAGTCCAGCTGCAGGAGAGGACTCAGCGCACCGATATAACGCCGCGGATAATCGACGCCGAGATCGAGCCACTAGGCGAAACGATTGTGGAAGAGTTACCCCGAGGTGACACCAAGCTCGAGGCGGCTGACGCCTGTGATAAACTACGTGGCGCTGAGATCCGTCCAGGGAGGACGATCGGCAGGAAAGAGAACTACGAACAGACTCTGACGATGGCCCGTGAGACAGAGGCAGCGACTGCAACGACACGACTGAAGGGACCCCTACTAGAAGACGGAGCACCAATGGAAGATGAACCGATGACCAACGAACGAGGATGCCACCTGACCACGACACTTGTTCCGGCACGAAGCTGCGTGCCGGTACGAACATCAAATTCCGCACCCCGGAAGAAAAGGAAATTCAGCAGGGCTAAATCTGGGGCGAGCAAACCAGTTCCGGGCATCGCACCAGAGGACTACGAAGACGTTGAAGCGCTGAAAGTAGACGCGGGTGTGGACGAAAGGAAACCCACCGAAGATCCGGCTGCCACGCAGGACTTGCTGATCGGTGTCAACGGGAACGAGGACACCATCGACCGGACCCAGCGGATCCCCCATGGGAAGGTGGTGGCCACCCGAACAAACCGTATTGCAGCGTATCGTGGAGCAGCTCGGGACGAGCAGCCTTAAGGAGGGGGCAATGTAATGGTTATGGCGTCCGCCATGCCAATTCTTTACGCGCCGTGGGCGTCATCGTATCGGCCCCACCCCCTTTCGCTTTAGTGCGCCAGTCACAAGCAACACTTGGTGCTAGCCCGGCCCTCTCGCCTCCGTCCGCGGTCCCACAGCAGAGGACGACGGAAATTACTCGACTATTAATCTGGAGTCTTCTATCTCGCGAGGTTCCTGGATAAATCTAGCATCCGGACTGTTCTGGAAGGCCCAGAGCATGACCACCGATAGAGAAGGCCACAGCATAGGAGCGTGACGTCATCACAGGTGGTTACACGGAGACCATTCTCCCGTTAGGCAACATGAAGTTGCTATATAGCTATTAATAAAAAGCGTTGCACTTGCACACGTTCTTAATTATGTTTTCTTCTTCTTCTTGTCGTTTGGGCCTACTGAGGACCACGGGGCTCGTTTCGACTCCTTGTATGGAAATTTTGTTTTTTCTTCGCCCAGAAAGCTTTCATCTTCTGGCTGTGTGCTTGTTTCCTTTCCTCGGTCCACTTCGATCGGGTGGTGCCTGTTCTCTGTCTGCTGGTGAGAGACTCTCGAAAGACACCTTGAAAGGTCAACTGCCGGAATAATACACGATCCTGTATGGTTTGTTCTGAAATCCCCAGCTGTTCTAAGTCGGACTTCACTGTGGTGATCCATTTATTTTTGGACGCTTTCCCTCTGCCTGTAGTTTTAAAGATCTTGCTGGTAAGTCTGTAAGTACTCATATGAGACAAATGCCCATAGAAAGTCAATCGCTTCTTCCTCATGGATGTAGCTATGTTTTCTTGATGATAATAGATCTCATTGTTGTACCTTATCTTGTAGGTACCATCCCCTTCTCTTATTGGTCCTAAAATTCTCCTAGTTTTTTCGTTCCTTGAGCTCTAGCTTCCTCAGTGGACCTTTTCTGTTCATCAGAAGACACTTAGAGGCGTACAGTACGGACGATCTTACTACTGAATTGTAATATTGGAGTTTAAGGTTCTTAGATAGGCACTTGGATGTATAGATGATCTTACAGGTATGGTAGATCCTTTCCAACTTGGTGCATCTGGTGTCTTATTGCTAATGTCTCATTCTCGGTTGCTGAAATCCACTCCCCTAGGTACTTCACTGCAGGAACCATGAACTCAGTTTTCTTTATATTGACCCTCAAGCCAGTTTTAGCTGCTATGGTATAGAGGCTCTGTAGCTGGTGAGTAGCTTCTTCTCTGTTGTTGGCTAATAAGGTAAGGTCGTCGGCAAAGGCCAGGCAAGGTACACTGAGATTATCTTTATTGTAGCCAACTTTCAGTTCACTTCCTGGAGGTAATGTGGCAGTCCATTCTCTGATAATCTTCTCTAGAACACAATTAAAGAGAATGCAAGAAATTCTATCACCTTGTCTAACTCCTGTTTTAATAGAGAAACCCTCTGAGAGCTCACCTCTAAACTTTACTTTGGAGGTGGTGTTCTTGAGGGTAGCCTGGATTAGTCTGGTGGTCTTCTCATCCAGGCCTAATTCCCATAAGGTGGAGAAGAGGGTCTGCCTATCTATTGAATCATGTGCCTTCTGGAAGTCCACTAGTATGACTACCCATTTGTGTCCGCCACGATTCTTGTACCTCAGGATTGTCTTGAGGTTCTGTATCTGCTCTGTGCAAGATCTATTTGCGCGAAAACCGGCCTGATATTCACCTATTTGGGAATCCAGTTGACTGTCCACTCTGGTTTGCAGGGCTTTAAAAAAGATCTTGTGTATAACCGATATTAGAGTGATGCCTCTGTAGTTGTCGACATTCCTCAGGTAAGATCTCCGTTGCCCAAATATCCTCTATGATCTGATGGATGCGTTGTATGGATTGTTCGTCAGCATGTTTCCACATCTCCGCTACTATACCGTCTTCACCTGAGGCCTTGTTGTTCTTTAGGCTCTTGATAATGTCCCTTATTTCTTCAATGGTTGGCGGTGTGGAGTCTCGGTTTCTGGAAAGAGGCTCGGGGAATGCGAGTCTCTCTTTAGGTTCCTCTGCATTAAGGAGCTGTTTGAAATACCCTGCAAGAGTATCGGTACAATCCTTTTTGTTGAACTCAAGTTTCCCATCAGGTCCACGAAGATGAAGGGTAGGAGCTGTGTACTTCGTTGTCTGTTTTTTGAGTTCCCTGTAGAAATCTCTTGAGTTGTGCCTCTTAAAGTCCTCTTCCGCCTGTTGTATTAGAGCCTTTTTATGGTTCCTCTTAGCCTGTCGTACTATACTGGCATTTATTTTCCTTTGAGTAAGGAAGGCCTGGTAGTTAGCCTCATTGTTGCATTGGTTCCATGTGACCCAGGCTCTGCGTCTATCGTCTATAGCATGGTCACATGTAGTGGTCCACCATGTTTTCCTTTGTTGGATGAGGCAGGCATGGTCTTCTGAGCAGCGTCCAGTAGAGCTTTTTGTAGGTTGGGCCACCCTTGCTTCTGTGTGTTTTCTTTCAGAGCGACTTTGAAATCATGGTCTTCATCACTCAGTCGGAGGATGTTGAACTTCGGTATTTTAGCCTTTTTGCCGACATTCGCTGGCCTTCTCAGTGGTTGTAGGATGGTTTTTACCAGAGATAGGTAATGGTCCGAGTCTAAGTTAGCACCCCTTAGCACCTTGACATTCTGAATCTCATAGTGGTGCCTTTTGTCCATGGCCACATGGTCTATCTGGAATTCACCTAGTGGTGGATGTGGGCTCTTCCATGTCTTCGCCTTCCTAGGCAGGTGTTTGAAGGCAGTTGATTTTAGGACGAGACCATATTTGTCACAAAGGTCTATAAGACGTTCTCCGTTCTTATTTGTCCTCTTATGGGCTGGGTAGAGCCCCACTAACCTGCGATATTTTTTCTCCTTTCCTACCTATGCATTGAAATCACCCATCAGTATGGTGGTATGATGTTGTGGGATCTTGTCCAGAGCTTCTTCTAGAGTGCTCCAGTATTGTTCATCTGCTTCCAGGTCATTTCTATTTGTGTCGTTTGAGGGTGCATGGAAGTTCATTATGGTATATGCCCTATTGCGGAACCTCAAAGATATTGAGGAGGTCCTACCATTAGGTGAAGTGAACCCTATTATGTGATCAATCATGCTATGATGAACAGCAAAGCCAGTGCCAAGATGTGGGACTGTCTTCATCACCCTGATGCCTGGTTTCCCCTTGTATATTTTGTATCCTCGAGATTCAAAAGCATCTTCGTCCGTGAATCGTGTTTCTTGTAGTGCTGCAATCTTGATGTTATATTTGTTCAGCATGTCTTTAGCAACGAGTTGATATTCACTGTAACCAAGTAGGTGATATTTCTCTTTCTTTTTTGCTGTTGTTTGCATGAGGGAGTACATGAAGGTGCAGGCTCCCCAGAATCCGATGACCTGCTTGCCCCATCACAAGTGGGGGTGGATTTGTTACCACCTGGGGTATACTTTGTATTAGTGTTTCCTTTCATTTTGAGTCCAACGAGTATGTAGATGAGGCCACCCTAGCGGGTGACAGCTTGTCTCCTCAAGGTTGTTAGCCCTGAGGAGAAAAAATTAAGGGGCCCGACACCTCGAAAAATTAAGGTATCTGCCAAAGAAAGACAAGGGCCACAAAGGGCATGAAAATGAAGCACTCCTTAGCACTCGGAAACCTTATAGTGCCGGGGTCGGAAAAGAACAAGAGTTGACCAAGGGAGGTCGGATAGGACAGATGAAAGTGAGGAGCCTGGCACAAATAAGTTGAAGCAATGCCAGGACTCAGCTAAGGGCCCCGTGGTCACCAATCCACGATCCACATTTCAGAGCGCCTGGGGCCCCTTTTAGTCGCCTCTTACGACAGGCAGGGGATATCGTGGGTGTTATTCTACCGCCCCCACCCACAGGGGGTGTGTTATGTTTTAATTTAGAATGTAGCAGCTAAATAATCCTAACAAAGTATTTTCGTAATATCGTCTGCAAAGAACATGAATAAACATGATTTCCAGTATATATTCAAATCAAGATTTCTTACGCAAAATAATGTAGGCTAAAGGTAAGCAGTATGTCCACAATAAACGAATAAATAAATGATAACTGAAAATAAAACATGTTCTCTTGACTCTCTAATACATTCATAAGACTCTCTAGTACATTCATAATAGTTGTTAGATATTGTCAAATGCCATAACTGAAGAAAGCATTGAATATGAGACAGTTTGTTGATTAATCAAACAGTATTCAATTCACATACAAGCAATTTATGGTTTACTTAGCACTACAAATCACTTAAGTAAAAGGTCCATTGTGCATGCCAAAAATTTGAATACATACAGTACAGTACCTATGGGAATATTCACCCTGCGAAGAATTTACATACTGTGCATAGTTTTTTCAGAAGAATGTCAACAAAAAGAAATATTCTGTACCATTATGATAGCTCTAGAATACGTTGTGTATTTAATACTCGTATAAACTGAGTATCCTAAGTACAGCATTGCAAACTGGGTACTTCAACAAATTCCTGCAAGACTCGCTTCTTCAAGGATTACTGAATTTGGGAAGATGGGTCTTGTAGATGGTCATTAGTAAGTACAGTGAAGAACGATTACAGTTTATAATAAATATTGTCACTTTATTACAGGGAAATTATACAATTATGTCAACCATTTTGTTATTTTCTCAAAATAAATTTTACATAATGATCATAAAGAATTCAATCTAAGACTTCCAAGTGCCTGTTTCGTCAACCACACTTGTTTCCTGATAATGTCATGGGATGTGAAATGGAGCTCACAGACCTGAAAGTGGTAAGAAATAAAATAAAATGGAGATAATCTACCCAATAGGAATAGGTACAAATATAACATATATATAACCCTTTCTTGACCATTGTGACTTAGAAGTCCATGGATAAGTGTATCCAATTATACATTCTAAAAAATCATATGGAATTATATTTAGGAAACACGCATAGTTAGGAATATATTTCTATTACTTGACAGGACTTATAATCCATAATATCATAAGTATTCACATATTTCTAAGTGGGACAAGTCCTTGTGGGCAGCTAGTGACACTAGTGCCAAATTCCATGTATTAGTGCTATCTGCCCTGTGGCATGAAGTAGACCTAAGTTAGCATGACAGGGCACATATTTTGACAGGTATTTCAACTTTTTTATTTTTCAGTTGTGAATTTGCCCTGTACCATGAAGCAGACAAAAGTTAGAGTGACAGCACACACAGGTATTTCAACTTCTTGTATTTTTCAGTTATAAATGTTAGGTAATTCATTTTTATAGTTAATTTATAATTCACCACAATGAATATTTGTTTCCGTATTTGAATAACGAATGTAAATCACATCTCAACATGCGCTTCTAAGTTTCGGTCAATACTGGGATATGAAGAGCATTGACTGCCCAGCAGGACTCACGACTCCACTGCTCTTTTCGTTACCATATATTTTTTCTTCTGTAAATTACTTACAGTTTATTAACATTACATTTAACAATATTCAACATTGGTCAAGAAAGGCTTAGATGAGTTTCCAGTATAAATAAAATCATATTGGAAGGCCAAGGTTTTCTTTAAACGAAGGTCTATCGATGAGTTTGTTATGTACCGGTATCAATTTTGTACACAGCATATATGTAAGGGGGTACGGAAAAAATTATATGGATTTGTATAAGTTAATATGCTGATGAACAATCACTGCAAAATAGTGAACAGTGAAAGGTCTTTCAGAACAAGAAATAGGAGAAAACTGAGTACTCTTCCAACATAATATGCTCATGTGACATCAGAAAAAATCTATATTAACACTTGAAGTTCAATAAAGCATGGAAAATGAATTGTTTGTAGTGGTACAGGTAGATGTTATTTTGCTATGTGATCACCATATTTTATACGTCCCACACTGCCCTAATTAACTACATGAACTACTGCCCCCGTTTTACCAGGCAGCTCAGCCAGTAAGCAAGAGTCCCAGAGGCGGAACGTTCACTTACAGGCAACGCAAAAATTATTGAGGACAGGGACAACCTAAGGACTGACGACAAATGAAAACACTAAAAATGGGTTTTAACATTTATTAAAATTAATTAGCACTTTCCAAAATTCAATTAATATTTCCAAAATTTTGAATAAAAATATTTAATTCTTCCCTGTTGGAATTCACCCACAATTCTTCATTAAATTGCATTCTGCAAAGATACGAAACTGAGTTTTATTAAATCGTATTAGAAAATTAATTAACTTATTATCTGAGAAAATCCTATCTCAAAATATCAAAAATCTGATTTTTCGCATCATTATTTAAATTAACAATATTCTGCTATTTACTCTTAAATGAATCAAACTTTCACCTCTCATTAAAAAATCAAATAATAATTTCCATTAATTAAATATTATCCTGATGAATTATTTATGCTTCAAGTTATTTAATTAAATTACTTTGAAGTCCTATATTCAACTCCTTATATTTTCAATCTCGAGTTATTTGACCTAGTGTTGTGCACAACTCACAATAAAGACTTAAAATTCTCACTGTGTAAGGTTAAACATTTTTACATTTCGTGAGCTTAGTTCATTGACGTGATCCTTGCTTAAGTATTTTTTCTCGAAGCAAAGATCCTAATCTGTCCTATTTTATCATAAAATCGCTTAAAGATTTATAATTGAGCCAAATATGCTCGTCACAAAACAATAAGAAATCGAAAAACATTACGCACACTGCGTACACATATCATGACGAAATATCACCATGAAAAATCACATTTACAAAATATCAATCATTCATCCATCTCACATTCAAGCTTAGGTTCCCGGTAGTATTATCAAATAGATTTATCGAAACCTATCTCTTGATTTTTATTTTTAAAAATTCTTTGAAATATGAGAGTTTTCCCGATGACGATATCAGATAAGGGCTACCATTGCGATCGTCTAGCGTGTGATTGTAACAGGATTATCACTTTTTCAACGAAATAGATTCCACAACGATGTTCCAGGATAATTTTTCGGTAGAAATCATCATTAAAAATTCCATAGAATTGCCTACAGTCATAGATAAATAAGCATTCGCGCATACGGTCTATGAGTCACGCCTTCGTTATTTTTAATCTCCTATTTTCTCAAATTATCGATCAATATGTGCTGCATAAGAAGAAGTTATGTTCAAAGACATACTCTCTTCCTTAAATGACTCATGTAATGGACACACAAATAAAATCCTATCTCAAGATCCATTTACAAGTCTCAAAAATACCACACAACAGTAAATGCAAAATTTGTAAACATTCAAGTCACGACCAATATTCCAGGCCTACATCTACTTCAATATAGCACACATTAATCACTTATAAGCACAGTAATAATTACACTCATGACCTTTAAACATTCTATTAGACCGTAACAATGTTTATTATTATTATTATTATTATTATTATTATTATTATTATTATTATTATTATTATTATTATTATTATTATTATTATTATTATTATACGCGCGCGGTCGCGTCATCGTAGGCTTAGTTTAATGAAATCATAGATGACTCTATCCTATCTCGAATCCATGATAAACCACAAAAACATCAAGGAAAAATCCTAAATTCACAGAACATGTCGATATTGTCCCAAATAATTAAAAAATAATTCCCAAATTATTTAATAAATTTATAACTGTTATCGCGTGGGTCAAATACTTTTAACACTTTCCTCGGGGGTGAAGCTGATTCCTGCTCGTGGTGCCCCTGCATAGGTACCTGGATTAAAATTCCAGTACTGAACTGAACGTCAGCATTCCAGAAGTATCTACCAGTCAATATGACCCAATCGCTATATTCAGAACGGTCTTTATCAAGACCAACACTAACCATTATATCTGTAAATATTGAAGGTTTATCTCCATCTAAAGAAGGAATATTACACCAGCTTTGTCAAACTTACAAATGTGATATATTATGCCTTCAGGAAACTCACAGGGATGAGCAACTACGGCGACCAAAAATAGCGGGAATGAGACTTGTGGCCGAGATTCCCCACAGACAGTATGGCAGCGCTGTTTTTGCCAAACCAAATTTACAAATTTTGTCTGTTGCAACCACCAATGAAAATCAAATCGAGATAATAACTGTGGAACTCAGTAACTGCACCGTTTCGGGCATCTACAAACCACCAAATGTAGATTTCTCCTTTAAAATTCCAGATAACTACTTCAAGCAAAAGACAAACTTTGTGGTTGGAGACTTCAACAGCCATAACAGTGCATGGGGATATACAGATGATGATAATAATGGAGAAGCTGTATTAGAATGGGCTGATGATTACCAATTACAACTTATTCATGACCCCAAACTACCTCCATCCTTTAACAGCAGTAGATGGCGACGAGGCTTCAACCCAGACCTGATATTTGTGAGTGAACACGTGGCACAGCAATGTGTGAAATCAATGTGCAATCCTATTCCAAATACCCAGCATCGGCCCGTAATGTGTCAACTTTTCTCTGCAATTCAACCAATAAAGGTTCCGTTTCGAAGGAGATATAATTTCAAAAAAGCAGACTGGGAGAAGTTCAGCTCAACCCTTGATAAAATAATATCAGATATCCACCCAACACCAGAGTTTTATGATCAGTTTGTTGAAGCTGTGAAGAAAGCTTCCCGCGCTTCCATACCACGAGGATGCAGAGTTAACTATATACAAGGTCTAACTTCAGACACAGCTGCCCAAATGAACACATATATTTCACTGTTTCAGGAAGATCCACTAAGTGAAGACACTATCTCAGCTGGAAGGAAACTGCTTTCCTCAATTGCAGAGGCAAAGAAAGATGCTTGGATCAAACTTATGGAGGAAACTGACATGTCAAGGGATAGCCGAAAGGCTTGGAAGCTTCTCAAACGACTTAGCAACGATCCAACAAAGGGACCAGTCCATGCAAATGTTACGGCAAACCAAATCGCAAATCAGCTTGCCATCAATGGGAAAACAAATCACCCAATAAGGAAGATGGAACATAATATCCTAAAAAGCGAGGTAATGAAGTCCAGTAACCTATCCCGGCCATTTGAAATAACGGAATTACAGAAAGCGATTCAATGCGCCAAAAATGGAAAAGCGGCAGGATTAGATGATATCACAATAGAACAAATAAAACACTTCAGTTCAACCACACAGGCATGGCTTTTAAAATTCTTCAACAACTGCTTTACTTCCCTAAAAATTCCAAAAATATGGAGAAAATCCAAGGTGATCGCATTTCTGAAACCTGGAAAGGAACCTTCGAACCCTAAAAATTTCAGACCAATCTCCTTACTCTGCCACCTATACAAAATAATGGAAAGAATGTTGCTCAATCGCTTAATGGGAGTAGTAGACCAAGTCCTAATCCCTCAGCAATGTGGCTTCCGCCCAGGAAAGAGTTGCACAGCACAGGTTTTACATCTAACCCAGCATATCGAGGACGGGTTTGAAATGAAGAAGATTACTGGTGTGGCTTTTGTGGACCTCTCAGCCGCCTACAATACAGTAAATCACAGGATATTATTACACAAACTTTATAGAATGATTACAGACATCAAGGTAACCAAGATGATAGCTACTCTCCTGGAAAATCGTCGCTTTTTTGTCGAATTCCAAGGACGCCGAAGCAGATGGAGGAATCAAAGGAATGGACTACCTCAAGGCAGTGTACTGGCTCCTGTTCTTTTCAACATCTACACTAATGACCAGCCATTACCAGAAAATACTAAAAGCTTTATCTATGCCGATGACCTTGCACTTACTACTCAAACTGATACCTTTGATGAAGCAGAGATCTCTTTAACTGCTGCATTAGAAGAGCTAGGTAACTATTATGAGAAAAACCAACTCAAACCAAATCCAGCTAAGACTCAAATCTGTGCGTTCCATCTGCGGCATGCGCAGGCCTCTCAGAAACTCAAAGTACTATGGAAGGGGAACTTACTGGAACACTGCTTTACGCCAAAGTACCTGGGAGTTATGCTGGATCGCACATTAACATATAAGAAACATTGCCAAAACCTGAAACAAAAGATAGCTGCCAGAAACAACATTCTACGAAAGTTATCAGGAACAAGTTGGGGAACACAACCACAAACAATTAGAACATCAGCTCTAGCTCTATGCTATTCTGCAGGAGAATATGCCTCCCCAGTTTGGTACAGGTCAGCTCATACGAAGCAGGTCGACATAGCTTTAAACGAAAGCTGCAGGATCATCACTGGATGTTTGAAACCTACACCCATTGAGAAGGTCCAACTTTTAGCTGGTATTGCTCCCGGTGAGATTCGTAGGGAGGTAGCAGCTAACAAGGAAAGGCTCCAGGCATCTTCTTCAGAAGCACATCCTCTCTATGGATACCAACCAGCCACACAGAGGCTAAAATCTAGGAAAAGTTTTCTCCGCACATCAGTCAACCTTGAGGGGAAAGCAGAGAATGCTAGAATCACAATGTGGAAAGAAAGAATCCACCACCTTTCCAACTGGATAGAGCCAAAGGAAAGTCTTCCATGTGGACACCAGGAGAAGTGGACAGTATGGAAAGCCCTTAACAGACTCCGTACAGAAGTCGGCAGAACCAAAGTAAACTTGCGGAAGTGGGGCTTCTCAAGTGATTCATCACTTTGTGATTGCGGAGAACAGCAGACGATCCAACATCTATGTCAGTGTGTCTTATGTCCTTCAATGTGCACTATGAAAGACTTGATTGCAGCCTCCCCCAACGCTATTGACGTCGCCCAATACTGGGCAAGCATCATCTAGCTCTTGAATATTGTTGCTCTATCTGTGATTGTATAATAGACTTGTATATTTGTATAGTAGAAATGTAGATGTTGCTTTTTGTTAAATATCTATAAGTTGATACTTCTGACACGAATAAAGAAAGACACTTTCCTCGACTTATTATGGGACAGTGAGAACATGTCACGAAGCACTCACTCAAATAGAATGAAATACAGGTCCCAAATACATTCTCACACACATCAAATCTACCAACACCAATGAAAGAAGAGTGAAATTTCTAACTACAAACACTATTAGAAATGATCTCAAATATTCAAGCAAGGACTACGTCTACATAATTATTACAACAGAAAATAGAGAAAAATATAATTTAAAATCTTAGCTGTAGTAGACTTGGCTTCTGGACTCGTTTGATGATCAGTGAATATTTAACCGGACTTCATCTCAGATATTATTCTCCCCTGGGCTGAATTATGCCTCACATTCTAATTACACATGGCTGCAGCAGGCGAATACTTAGGACAGTTACCAACTCCGTCGCAATGTTGAAGTTCCATTCTTCCGAAATAATTCAGGACTGCTAATGATCTTCCGTCTTCTGGTGAAAGCTGAAACTAAAAAGTTTGTTTTATTAATAGTTCCCAACACACACTTGATTCTCCAAGTTGGCACAGATTTTACGTACTTTAAAAGTGCCTCAGATTTGTAAAGTTAAGGAAATCTGAACTGCGGCGTCTCCAATATTTTCCGTATCTCAAAATTTCCTCAAAGCAGAAATAATATCATCCTTCATCAAATGAATGCTTATAATTTTTAATATCGTATATGCCGTCTCCAATTATACATGTGCTCTTATAACACGACGACGAGTACTTGTACGAAGCAATTATTCACGTAGAAAGCCGAAGACAAAAGAGCGCAAATTTCCCCGACACATGGGTATTTATTTCTTCAAGACGTAGGTGTGTTTGTCAGTTGAATTTTATAGGCTGAGATTTAGCGATCGGGCTAACCTTGCGATCTAATTGGTTAAATATCATGACGTCAAAATCTCAAAGTATTGATCGCTTTTGGTCTGGTAAAATTCTGTCCACGTGCTACTAAGCTGAGATCCCCAACAAGGCACACAAAAAACCCATACTTCCTTGCACGGCGGGGAAAAACCTGTTCTGCTGCTGGCTAGCAGAGACAGTGCAGAGTTGAACTCTCCTTCCTAAATGATAATGTTATGCATTGTTCCACCCCAGTAATAAAATATTCTTTCCATACAGACCAATAACCAATTTTCAAGGGTACACTACCGGTATTACATCCTTCGAAGCGTCAATGATAATCACACTCAGATAGGTCATAATGTAAAATAGGCCTACCATAACCCATCAGAATCCAAGTTTAGCAATACCGTAAGTTATTAGGTTTGTTTCATAATGCTACATTAACCTACACTTGTTGCTAGCCCTATGGCCATGCTTATCTTATGTACCTATCCAGAAACAAGGCTAACACATTTGGGTATGTTAAATTCATTTTATAATGATCACTTTCTACCTAGAAAAGTGCCAAAGTAATAACAGGCCTGGTTTCGCTTACAGTAAATCTACAGATATGTGGAATAGGCCAACAAATTAAAGTGATTTTATAATAACTTTAGAAGTACCGGTACTGTATGTAAACATTTTTTTCAGGAATCTGGAGAATGAAGATTTAGGTAAGAACTCGGAATGCTAAACTAATTTGTAATCAACCGGTAGTTGTTTTAAGATTAGGGTGCAGAGAAAGTGATGATTTCGTACATTTCTAAAGCACAGAAATATTCCTCAACAAGTTGGTCCAGTTTGTACGTTTGTTTAGACTTACCTTGCTGTATGGAGCTGGCGGAAAATCTCGTTTAATTGCACCTATCCACTTCTGTAGTAACTCTGGTTCCTGTGGGAAGTTCTAGACCGTTATTTTCTGCTCATTCCTGTAATTTCCATTACATCTGGACACCGAGCAGCAGTGCGGCATGTTTGACTTTATTTATATTACGCAACTCGTTTACAGAATTGACAAAAATGCAAAAAATCACACAGGTAAATGCAATGTAACTCAGCACAACTTTGTCACCACCATTACATTCCGTACTTACAGAAAACCCAAGATTCCTCGCGCACGGTGGTGATAGTGTCACCATTCATGATGACGTCACTCATAGCTCGCCAGGCAATGCTGAGGCCTTCTTTATCGGTCACGCCCAGAGCAGATATATAAGGAGAGGAGTAACCTGGAGAGTTAGAGTTAGTGTGTGAGTGAGTGAGTGAGTGAGTGAGGGCGAGATTGAGTTCGCTGGTGTGAGTTAGCGAAGAACGCAGTCAGTGATAGCCTGGGCTGAGGTGTCAGCCTGATGGAGTATCTGCCTTTTGGGGCCGAGGACTCTTTCCTATTTCTCTGATGTGTGTGTCCCTTGAGGCTGGCTGCTGGAGGAGAACCTGGAGTGTTCTGGAGCAGCGCGAAGTGTGCCTACTGCGAACGGGGTTCGACGGGTTGAGCGAACAGCGGATACTATCCCGACCTGCGAGACTGACGTGTAGGCTGTGGACAGTGACAGCGCTAACGAGTGTGACTGAGTGGCTGAGTGAGTGTAGTGTACATAATCGATGACTCTGTGTGTGTCATTGTAGATGGAACATGAGAAACTAAGAGAGAGAGAGCGCACGCGAACCGTGTAAGTGTACTTGCGTAAGTTGTAATCTCGGCTATCGTCTGTGTGTGTGTAAATCTGTGATTGTAGTGCTAAGTTAATAAATCTTAGAAATAGGACGCTACCAGGTTCTGTACTCATTTATTCATTTATTTACCCGCCAATATGTTACAATAAGCTATATAGGGTATTTGAAAATAAAATTACAGTGTAACACAGTATGATTTACAATTTAGTATCTATATTTTTTGTCCTGCAATTTGTACATGAATGTGTTTTGTTCCTCACAAGTACTTATACCATATGTGTATATTTCAGTGTGAAGAATGTTGCAGAATTGACCAAGGCACCACTTCAATCATGTAATGTTTGCTACAAAGCTTTCAGGAAAAGAAGTAATCTAAACCGCCATTTGGTTACTCATTCAGGAAGAGGACCCTACCAATGTACTTTATGTAATCGTGCGTTCTACCGAAGTTACGACTTTAAAAGGCATGAATTAATTCACTCAGCAGATAGGCCCTACTGTTGTTCAGTATGCAAACGTACCTTTGCTCAAAAATTGCAGCTTGTTGCCCATATGCTCGTTCATTCTGAAAAAAGGCCACATACCTGTAATGTCTGTAATAAATCGTTCTTTACGAAGTCTCATTTGACGACGCATCATGTACTTCACTCTGAAAAAAGACCGTATTCTTGTTCTGTGTGCCATAGTACATTTGTTTACAAAGGAGATTTTAAAACCCATCTCCTAATACACTCCACAGGAGATAAATATTCTTGTAGTGCTTGCCTTAGATCATTTACACGAAAGGCCTCATTGATATCACATTTGTCTATACATTCCAAGGACAGGCCGTACTCTTGCACTTCATGCGGTAGGACTTTCTACACAATTTTTAAACTTAAACGGCATATGAGGAGACACAGCAAATAGTGGCCGTACTATTGTAGTAAATGCAATGCTTCGTTCTAGGGAATCTGTAGTCTCAGAAGACGTCTGCGTTGTGTTTGTTTAACAACTGTCTAGTTAGAAAGAACGCTGATGACTCACCTACTCTGTTCCCTATGCAGTCCGACTCGTTGGCTGAACGGTCAGCGTACTGGCCTTCGGTTCAGAGCGTCCCGGGTTCGATTCCCGGCCGGGTCGGGGATTTTAACCTTAATTGGTTAATTCCAATGGCACGGGGGCTGGGTGTATGTGTGGTCTTCATCATCATTTCATCCTCATCACGACGCGCAGGTCGCCTACGGGTGTCAACTCGAAAGACCTGCACCTGGCGAGCCGAACATGTCTTCGGACACTCCCGGCACTAAAAGCCATACGCCATTCCATTCCCTATGCATAGTGCAAACTCATCATAAACCTAACTCTACAGAAATATCTATATTCAGTATAATCGCCTTACAAGCTCACCAGTTAACTTTAGCCATTTGCATGTTTAAATTCTGGATGTAATTTTTTATAGCCGTTTAATTTACGAAAATACAGCAGTGCACATATGAGTAGTAGTAATTTTTTGTTTGATTTTTGGAAAAACCTGTACTGTAGTTCATCCGACCTTACAAATCGAGAGGTACACGCTATAAATTCGTCTTTCCCATCCTATATTTGTGAAAAAATGTTACATTATAAAGTTGTAAAAGTTTGCACTGCAATGAACACTAGAGAGAAGTAATGACATCTGTTTGAGTTTAGACACGTGAATTCATCCTTAAAGAAAATTAATTCTACTCCACAGTTAACAGTTTCAGAGTTGTTGCAGTTCTATCAAGGCACAAGTTTCTTCATAGTAATCGACGAATTATCTGTGAGCAACTTATACAAATGTGTAGCTGTAAAGATGATTCCTTTCTCTAGTACTTGTATGATTTTTTGTGAAAATTGATTATGTAATATTTTAGTAGAACACTTATTAAAGCAGACTTTGATGTCATAAAAACAAAATGATCCAGAATACATGGTGTACATTTTTCATATTGCAAAAATTATTGGAATTATGAAGGGCAGGAGATAAAATTGGTGAGATTTTCCACTTTTCCCTGTTGAGGTATATGCATATGGTTCAGGCAATCTGCTAAGATGATGGAGACTCCAGAGCGAGTAGTGAAATATTTTGTTTGAGAGCATTGCAGTCTTCAGCAACTCCTTAGAGCTCAATACAGTGTACTACCGGCCATCTACAAATTGTAATGATTCAGCCCTAAAGCAAACAATTAGTGTGATATTACATATGAGATAGTTTATTGTCCTGCATTCAAGAAGGTGTTTTCTGCTACCAATTGCCTTAACATTTTAGAACTCTACAGTTAAAGAAAGAAAGTCTTCTTAAAAGCATCCATAATTTCCAAAAGGATGATTTCTGCAACACTGAGAGCAATCTGTATTTGGGAATTCCTCAACAAAATGTTCCATGGCCAGTAATGTGACTGTGGTGTTTAGGCCTTCTAATTCATAAATTAGGACACTCCCAAACATATCCACATGGCAGTCTGGGGAGACGAATCACTGATGGATCTGCAGGGAAATATCCGGAGTTATTTATACAGATACAAGGCCATTGAACCTCCAAGCCATGTGGTGTAACATTTCCAACAGGTGAAGTTTGCAGGGTATGTAACATCTGACATACAGAAGAGTAGCCTATTTGATACAAGTTTTGTAATCTTTGTATGTCCTGGATAAGAAGTTCATAAATGCATTCATTTATACCCCACACAATTTTTTTTCTATCTTCTGGTAACTATTGATTACTCGACATATTGGTCTATTTCTTCCTTGGGATTGCTGGAGATACCCCAGGTATCTTGAATATTAATGATCCTTGTGGGCTAGATCGAGGTGATTGCTTTCTAATCCTTGAATTGTAAGATTGCTGCTCTGAACATTCACTATAGTTCTAGACTAGCCTGACATTACTCAATATCATTGAACATATAACACTCATCTAAAGACTCCTTTGCTTTATAATGTTCTTTAAATGAAGGGAGGACCTTGTGATTTGTGGGTTTCCTCCAGTATGTGAGAGCATAGATGAGAGAAGGAATCTCCAATTTTGTTGTGGTATGATTAAATTAATGGTTCCATACCTTTGAGTTAAAAATGTTAATTCTGCATTACCTCAGAGTTCATGGCATCTTGGTGTAGGACTGCAGCAATGCCAACTGATGATGCATCCATCTATATGAATTTTTGTACTTAAGTCTGGATATCCCAATTTTAAGTGGTTTAACAACAACTGAATAGACTGCTGAAACAAATTTTCTCATTTTCATCTCATTCCCCATTATTGTTTTTCTTAACCCTACAAGTGTAGTTTCATGCGTTAATGGTGAAACTGTAAAAGTTCAGAAAATATTTTATAAAATATTAAAATATTAACAGAAACAAACAAGTTATTCTGATAAAAAGATATATAAAAAACAAAATATTGGAACTAAGGAACCTTTATAGAAAAGAAACTTTTTGTTGGTCAGAATTTTTTATTTCTTGAAAACAAAGTGAAATTGTACAAAGATTGTCATGATAACAAAAAGGCAGAAATATACAAAATGTCCCCCATGAAATGCTGAAATAACTCTGAAACTTTCAAGAAAATCTGTACATCATTAACACTCCTAGAACACTTTGTGTCAAAATAGGGGAAAAAGAAAACATTCACTCCTTCCTTGCAGCTTATTCTGATTCTACTTCCTCTTCCTGGGATTTCTTTTTCTTTGTCCCCTTGCTCAAAAGAAGTGCTCTTTCCTAGCATGTTTCATGAACTCCCATATTACATCCTGGACACCAGTGTCTGGATTGCCCTTGCTTTTCTGTTGTCACACATACAGCACACTTTCTCAGTTGTCTGCAATGGTGTATCATCATCTGACAAATTATCCAAACTTCTTCTAGCCTAACCTAGATTTTCAAAGTCTTCAGAATCATCTTCACTATTAATTTCATTAAGGTCACTAGTCTCATCAAAAGCTTGTAAAATATCCCTTTCAGTTAACAATGTTTTTGATTTTGATGCTGTCATATTTGTTTACTACAGTCACATGGCAACTACTAGATACGAGATTTGTATAGACATGAAACTCTAACAAATACTACCTAAAGCAACAATAGTGGTGATAAGTGTGCATTAGAGACACTCAAGTTGATGTAGTAAGAATGTTTCACCGAGCTCGATAACTGCAGTCGCTTAAGTGCGGTCAGTATCCAGTATTCGGGAGGTGGGTTCGAACCTCACTGTCGGCAGCCCTGAAAATGGTTTTCCGTGGTTTCCCATTTTCACACCAGGCAAATGCTGGGGCTGTACCTTAATTAAGGCCACGGCCGCTTCCTTCCCACTCCGAGCCCTTTCCTGTCTCATCGTCGCCATAAGACCTATCTGTGTCGTGTGACGTAAAGCAACTAGCAAGAAAAGTTTCACCAACAGATGATGTAAGAGTCAGGAAAACACATTTACTGAGGGTCTCAAAATGTGATCCTGGCACCACAGGAAAATGCAGTGAGCCACTTTCAGAGATCCTTGTCACTTCTTGGGTTAAGGAAGTTCGGGAGTGGTGGCATTGCATTAGTATAATTTTGGCATTTTTTGGCAAAGAACTAACATATTACTAAGAATTTTCCTGCACGCTTTACCTTGGGAGAACATGGAAAGTTATTGATTGCCTTTATTTTGACTGGAATTGGAGGAATTACACCACCATCAATGATGCGCTCTAAACATAAGGTCTCTCCCTGGCAAAATTGAGATTAATTCAACTTGAGTAAATTCTCTGCTTCTAAGCTCTTCTTATAATTTAGACATCTTGACCAAGAATATGTCAAATGATGTCATCGATTTACCTGGTAAATTCCTTCACCTTCGGCATAAAAATTATTGCATAAAATGAATTTCATTATAAAACCTGTATTGTTGTACGTATACTTAAACTGTATGGTCATATGTTCCACCTTTACAATACTAAAAGTTTTTTATTTAATTATTTAAATAACATTTTAAAAATAACGGAACATGCTTCATCTACCTTGTAGACATCATCAGCCGAAAATATTAAGCACAAAGGACAAGGACAAAAACACATAAAATTTTATTGAACCATCTCATGTGTACAATATTTTAATTTCACTTTTAACAGTATTTAAGTGTTGTGCTCAGAACATTCCTCAACACTTTAACTGACGCATTCGGCAGTCCGAATTACTTTTAATGTATTTTTGTCCTTGTCCTTTGTGCATAATCTTATAACATTTAGGCTGATGGTGTTTACAAGCTAGATGAAACATGTACCGTTATTTTTAAATGTAATTTAAATAATTAAATAAAAAATATTTAGTACTGTAAAGGTGGAACACTTGACCATACATTTTAAGTACATGAATTATATAAAGTGCTCTACTTAAAGCAGCAGTAAAAGTAGAATTCATGTGTTTCCTGGTCACATGAATTCAGTGAAAATCTAGATTTATTTTCTAACTGCACATGATATTATGAGGATATCAGATCAATGTATGTGAGATATTTCGAGCATTTGAACTTCCTATTTACCTCCCTAACCTTTAATTAGTCATGAATGTTCTTTTAGACTTTAAGTGTTATATTTCGCTTATGAGTTTTGGAGGCAACTGAGATAACCACCATACTGTGTGCTTATGCCCTCAGTTGTTAATAACTTGGGCAGATTATTTTCAAATTTTGGTAGCAAATGTGTGTTTGTATTGTAGTACTGAACCAAGACTGTCTCAACTTCCATGTGCGACTACTTGTAACTGCCAAATTTTCTGCTGTTACCCTTGTAATTACAGAGCAGGATTCTGTTTTCTTTTTCAGTCTGATACTTCTTCCCTAACATCTTGACATAAGTACATTTCCTACTGCCTAATATTCAAATTCTAGAGCTACATCGAAAGCTTCCCTAAGTAACTGAATGTGTAAGTCTGGATGCTTGCTGGGTTTCCTAATAGACTAAAATCACCAAAGCCACAATTGCACCTTGAAGATTCAGTCTTTTTGTAGCTGACGGAAGGATAGGGAGAAGAGTGCTTCATGAGCGAACTGTCGAAAGGATGCTTGCAACAGTGTAATGTGTGCACTTCTGACAGATGAGTACGACAGCCAGTGGAGAATTGAATCAATCTATGAACAATGGATTCTATTACCTTTATATGTAAAACTACGGTAAAACTGGGTCTACGCCTGCCAAGCTCAGATCAAAGGTCTGCAGATACGAGCTGGCAAGTGGTCAGCGCAATGAATCTTCTCTGCTGTTATTCTTGGCTTTATAAATTGGGGCCGCTACCTCACTGTCAGATAGCTCCTCAGTTCTATTCATGTAGGCTGAGTGGATCTTGAACCAGCCATCAGATCCAGGTAGAAATCCCTGACCTGGCTGGCAATCAAACCCAGGGCCTCTGGGTAAGATGCACACACGCACCCCTACTTTGTGTGACGTGTTGAAAAAATATGATAACTACATAAATATAAAAGTCAACCATGGAAACCGGATATGTGGACAGAAGATATGTAAGTAAGGTCAAGTATGCAGGAGCACACATGAACATGAGTCGAAGTAGTTTAAGTATTTCTGGTGGTTATATTTATCCTGTATGTTGATTTTTGTATCTGGTAAAGTTTTCTGAGAAGGATATATACGGGGCCGATGACCTTCGATGTTAGGCCCCTTTAAACAACAAGCATCATCAACAAGCCAGCAAGGATATATACGTATTTTGTACCCACTCTTTTAAGACTATATGCGATTAAATTTGGTAAAAGGCTGCTGGTCTAAATAAAGGCAAAAGGTCATGTTCTGGGGCCAGTCATCATTCCACATTTGTGAACCTTAACATACATGTAGTGATCCATCCTGTTTAGAACAGTACCATCTGGTGTTGGAGCTTTAGATATCAGTCCGATTCTTCCACATCCCTGATTATTAATTTATTGTCAGTGAAACATATTTCAGAAACAAAATAATGTTTCTTCTTAAATGATGCCCAGTCATTTTCTAATGAAGTAATGTATATACACCTCCCTGTACCATATGTAACAATTAGATAGTATTATTAGTAAAATTAAACATCACAAATGTTTTTGTTCGGAACCATTAGTGATTAAATTATTTTAAAATATTAATCCACAAAGGTGTGTCAAAATAAAATTCAGCCGAGATGAAATAAACTGTATAAGAAAAACTTATGACAAAGAGTGTAAGAACCTATTCCTAGACTTTCAAAATGTTGCTTTATGATTTAACAGGCAGTAATGGGCAACACTCTCACTCAAGACTCTCGAGAATGACATCACTGTGAAGTCCCAGTAACTGCAAGGGTAAGCTTTAAGCTTGATAATATATCAGCAGTTATAAATGAAATAACGTCGTATGAAAACGTGTGTGCCGAGAACTTTCGTCAAAAGCCTGGAAAAGTACTGCATATTAAAGAATGTGCCCTTAAATACCATTAATGAAAGAAAAAACAGAACAGTTCACGAATTATTTGGGGTAGACAGTTTTTTGACCGAATCACGAATGCAGCCCCCATCTAGAGGCAAGGATAGGAATTGTGCTGGCTGTTGAAGCCTGCCGCTCTCCTCTGAGGCAGTGATAGATGGCTGACAAATGAAATTATACTCAAGAGTGTTGCTGGAATGAAAGATGACGGGAATTCGGAGTACCCGGAAAAATCCTGTGCCGAATTCACTTTGTCCAGGACAAATCTCACAAGGAGTGTGGGATGGGATCTGAACTACGGTGTCACACGTACGACATTTTAACTGGTGTAAAACCTTCAATTATTATGTTTAATATGTTTTAATTATAGTTTATTTAATGCTAAATTATATTTTATTAAATGTTAAACATGACTATCCAGTCCCTGCTATGAATGGTGTGAAAATGTCGCTCATAGGGTCGGTTGGTGCACGCATTTCAGCGGGCTTGGCAGACTAATGTGCAATAACAACTTCTGGCTCAGTGAGGAAAGCAACGGGAAACTACCTCACTCCTCATTTCCCTAGTACGCCTCTTCAGTGACACCTAGGCCATCTATGACAGCTAAGGGTGAACCTGTTGAGGATCCAACCAGCCTTAGGGCTGAATACCCAACATATAATACAGTACATTATTTCCCTGTAAATATGTAGTATAATTTGTATAACCTCAAATATATATTGCGTATAAGTTTAACCTCAAAATCTATATAGTCGAAAACGGTAGAAAATTCCATAATGTTCGTATGTTAGACTTATTGTACTATAATTTGGTATATATGAAGGGTTCTGGAAACTAACTCTAAGGTTTTATTATCCAGATACATGGAGAGACATTAGGAATGTTGGAGAAATTTCTGTGTGTGTTAGTAAACAGAAAACGAAAGTTCGGGTTGGATCCATACTGGAGTACTCCATTCGACTAGCTGGTCGATCAATGTTTCGAGTGTTGTAAGAACCCTTCCAGAAATCGATAATTCTAGAAGGTTGATCAAACAGTATATATATCTATATATATATATATCGAGTCGTTAGTGAGTGAGTGAGTGAGTGTTTATCGTTCTGCAATGCGATTTTATTTTACGTAAATGAATATCACACGAGTACACGCTCACTTCCTTGTATAAATTATTTACACTGTATGTCACAACACACAATTATACACAGTAGCAAATGACACTACAACACTCAATAGCGGAGTACCATGAAGTCGATTCTGACAAGTACAGATATCAACAACACTGACTCTTGCACTATAACATGCATTCTGTTGAATTCACTGCCTCACTCACTGACGACTCAATATATATACTGTTTGATCAACCATCTAGAATTATCGATTTCTGGAAGGGTTCTTACAACACTCCAATGGAACACACTCGAAACATCGATCGACCAGCTAGTCGAATGGAGTACTCCAGTAATGGATCCAACTCAAACTTTCGTTTTCTGTTTACTAACACACATATAAATTTCTCCAACATTCCTAATGTCTCTCCATGTATCTGGATAATAAAACCTTAGAGTAAGTTTCCAGAACCCTTCATATATACCAAATTATAGTACAATAAGTCTAACATACGAACGTTATGGAATTTTCTACCGCTTTCGACTATACAGATTTTGAGGTTAAACTTATACGCAATATATATTTGAGGTTATACAAATTTATACTACATATTTACAGGGAAACCGTGTACTAGTCATGTTTAACATTTAATAAAAGATAATTTAGCATTAAATAAACTATAATTAAAAATATATTAAAGATAATAATTGAAGGTTTTACACCAGTCACAATGTCGTACGTACGACAACGGGACCCAGCGGTGAGAGGCTGGAGCGCTGCTGCCTGGGTCACGGAGGCTCCTGAATAACCCTGTATAAATTGTTAATAGCTGTAGATAGGATGTGCAACTACCTGGATACCTCACAATTTTTATTGACAGGGTAGCTTCTTGTGATACACACCGGGCTGGAGGTGTTCTCTGTGATAGTTCCCATGCGGTGATATTATAATATGTCTTTAAGTACCGGATCAACCCAGAAGTATTTCTACTGATGTATTTTACTTCTTTTGAACAAACAACACAGTGGGCGAATACTCCATAACATTGTAAGTAATTATTTCCTTCATCGCCATAATGTCGGTAAACACGGGCACCTACAGTAGCTGTCAGTTTCTGTACTTAGCCTGCTCATTCCCCTAGATACCACTGCATATTATGCCAGAATGTGTATCCTTTATAATTATGTTATACTGCATCAAGATATACCTTGGTAGAAATGAACGTCCTATCATCTGATGGCCAGGCAGGCATCAGTTTTTGATAATGAGACAAAGTATCTCATAGTGCATTGGCAATGCCGGTGTCTCCAGGCAGCCTACGCATAGGCCTCCACGGTATGCACTAGCCATGCGTCTTGGTAGGTGTGCTATTTACCAACTGATGAGCCCAAATTAGCATACTGGAGCGAAACACTGGCAACCAGGAATGAGTTAGCTGGAAAATGTATAACGTAAATAATGGATCAAATATATTGGCTTGTTGACATGTATTTACGGAATAGTGATGGCCCGTGCTTGGCTATTCAGATACCCGGGACAAATAACATTCAGCTGTCCACCTGTAGACCTATGGCTTGCCGCACAGTGTGGGAATAACGCTCTCGAGATCTCTCTAAATTTCTCGCGAGAAATGGGTGCTTGTTCCAGACTCCACAAATCTTGAGACCCTATCTCAAACTGCCCATCACTAGTAACAGATAATAGACAGAATGTGCTAGCAGCATGTATCATTGCCTCATATCAAGGTTGAAACCAATTTACTACTAATAGCAGTTTCATTCAGAATCTTAACAAGTTCTTATTTCTGTGCCATAAATATTTCATTATTTTCACGGGTATTTAATTCTAAACCGTAGTTACCTCTAAAAATTCACTTCCTATCTTTTTCAATGACTTATGATTATTATTGTAACCATGTGTTGCAAAGGCTGAATGTTGTATTTTATAGCCTTAAAACGTTCCTGATATCGCAGTATTAGGGTACACCCAGTCCATGCTATATAAATCATTTTATAATCATTATAAGCAGACCGATATACTCCCGAATTAGTATAAACACCTGTTTCGTTGACAGTATTTGAATTCTAGATTTTTCTGATATTTTAATTCTAAAAGCTATGTTGAACTTAAATTTCTTGATGGTAATTGCAATTTTTAAAATTTCACTTCTGATATGTGTAAATGTTACATACTGATTACAATCTAAATTTTTTCTCGTTTTCATTATTTTTCTATACTCCTTTTTCTTTTTTACATGTAATTCGGTCTACCATTTCTAGGCTGTATCCATTTGCTATTGTAGTTATTTTTACGTTTTTAATTTTTTTACTTTATTTCCTTAGTTCATGGGGATTCTTGATACATACTTGCCAACCCTTCCGATTTACCCGAAAACTTTCCGTTTTTAAACTCGTCTTCCGATTTTCCGATTTATTTTAAATTCTTCCTATTTTTTTTAACCTCCAGTACGGTCAATACTCTTCCCGTACGACAAAAAGGATACATTCTTATGTGCTTGAGTAATTTACCCAATCTCATTTTCAAGCGTATTTATTTGATGCTTTATTTCGCGAGTGTATCGTCCGTCGCCTTCGTGTATCGTGTTTTCTGCTCGCTACAGCAGCATGTGTGCTTTACGGCTGGGGATTCGGGACGGCAATCGTCCTACAAGCAAGAACGGCTAGCGACTCAGTTAATCGGGACGAAAGATTGAGTTTCTTATTGTGTGGTTCGCGCTCTATTATTAACATCGTTTCCGTGCGTAATTTCGTTGGGAGTTGTAGGCCACGTGTCTCTTCTAGCGGTTCTGTGCTTTTCCTAGTGTCAAAGTCGTATGTATGAGACATACCGATCTGTTTTGTATGTGGTAGTTTTGCGCATTTCAATGCATTTTTGTTCATTCTTACTTCATAATTTTAATGAGTTGAATGTGTTTCAGGGAGTTGTATCGGTGACAGTTTCTGGTATTTTCACTTCACGTTATGGCCAAAAAACATAACAAACATCTCCAAGTGTTCAGAGATACATATAGAATTAAATTTCCGTTCGTTTTACAGTCTAATAAAAGAAATTATTATACGTTTCGTTGCTTTTTTTGTTGTGGGCGAAGAAATGGAGAGTCCCAGGGTGAAAACTATGCCCTTTTACTCATCTGTTTCCAAGGAATAGCCGATGGGCCGGAAAATCACAATCATTGCACTGGCGGGGGTAAAAGCGATCTGTCTTGTAGGTGGAGGACCTACAAGTCAGAGGCGAAAATCCCCTCTTCGCTACAATAATTTGGAAAATATATGCTTCTAAAAATTAGTGGCGGTGAAGAGGAAGGAGCCTTCTTAACAAACGGTGCTTTTCAGGGTGTAATTTAGAGGTATTTAATGGATGGGTAGTGCTAAAATTTGGAAAAGGCCGAAATTATTTTTAGGGCGGGTCGTATAAGAGCCAAGGGCCTCGGTACTTATAACGAGTATTAGGCTTCTTGGTTCTGATGACCCGAGATGCCCTGATCGGTGACTGGGCTTGGAGCATTCTAGCCTTGGTCATCTTGGTAAGCTTGTTTATCTGAGTTCTAATAGTCGGAATACGGACTTCATTGCGTATCTTCCTATTAGATCTCAGGATGGGGGCTCTTGTCATTTTTCTCAATATCTTGTTTTGCAAAATTTCTAATTTTGAAAGTGGAGTCTTGGGAATATAGCCCCAGGCCTCGCACCCGTAGAGCAGTATGGGCCTGATACATGCTAACTAGAGCTTTCTCTTGATGGAATTTGAGATATATCTATTATAAAGCAGAGGTTTCAGGTTGGCCACACGTGCCCACGCTCGTTGCAGGGCCTGTTCTACATTCCCTCTCCAGATAAGACTTCTGTCCATTGTTAGGCCGAGATACTTGATTTTATTGGTCCAGGACAGGGGGGTCGAGGTGACCAAGGCTAGGCATTCTTCTAGAAAAAATAATTGCTTGGGTCTTGCCGGCATTTATTTTAATTCTGTTCCGAAGGCACCACTTCCAGAACAGTGAGATCCAAGCTTGCAGAGCAGAGATGGTATCTCTGTTTCTCCTTCTAGAGGCATAAACAGCTATATCATCAGAGTACTGCTGTATTTCTACTCCTTGCCACTGGGGTAGGTCGTTCACATTTAGGGCGTAGAGTATAGGAGAGATTTTTTTCACCCTGAGGGACCCCGGCTCGAAGCCTCCGAGGGGTGGAATTTTTTTCGTCTACGGTAACGTAGAATTTTCTATGAGTTAGATAGGAAGTGATAATTTTGATTAAATAATTTGGAATTACATTGAGATCCAGAAGTTTGGCAATTAAATTTTCGTGCCAGACGGTGTCAAAGGCCTTCTCTATGTCGAAAAATACCGCTGGCACGCAACGCCGTAAATTGAATGATCTACAGACATGCTGCACGAGGCGCAGCGCCGCTAGAGGGGCACTGCGCTTCGACCGGAAACCAAATTGTGGTCGTCATTCCTAAACCGGGGAAGGATAGATTGTTCCCTCAAAATTACAGACCAATAACCCTATTATCTCATATCTCAAAGATACTCGAGAGACTTGTTCTCAACCGCCTCACAGCTTGCGTAAACACCCAAACCTTGGGGAAGTATCCCTGTTTAAAACAAGCCGAAAAAATGGTAGCCAAAAAGATGACTGCTCTATAGGGCAGTGATTTAATTTCTTTATTGCTAACCCTATCATCCCCGGGAGACTTCTTCTCATTTAAGTCTTTAATAACTCTGCGGACTTCTGCAGGCGTGACGTCAGATATGTCATTGTCAGGCGTCCATTGTTGTATAAAAGATGAGACCTTTCTGTGTACCTCACGGGTCCGTAGTTCGTTATCGTCGTCATCTTCAGAAAGGTCGTGTGGTACACTTTGACTTTCTATAGTGTCTGCGAAGGCCTCAGCTTTATCGTAAGGGGAGAATTCTAATCTGTGGCGGCCAAAAATAGCTCGCCTGGGTGCGGTGGGGCGATTCAGAGAACGAGTAACCCGCCAAAACTCGTGATCTGATTCGTTTTCAGTGAGGGCACGGCAGAATTTCTCCCATCTTTCCACCTTACGTTCCAGTAATCGCTTGCGGACTTCTTGAGCGAGTTCGTGGTATTTCGCTCTGTCCGCTGGGTCCCGAAATCTTTGCCATCTTTTACGATATGCATTTTTCATTTTGATCAAGTCTTTAATAATTTCAGGTGTAGAGTCTCCTTGGCTATCCTCGCAACCTCCCGCATTATTGTTAATTTGGGTGTTATGACTTATCGTATTCCCGCCATGTTGTGTGGGCGTACGATTGCCATTGTTGCCCCTAGCATTAGTTACAGAATTTCGAGCAGAATTCAGGATGTATTTACGGGCGTTTCGCATCTTATTAGTAAGATGCATAACGGCCCGGTCATTATCATCCCGGCTGTTAATATCGAAAGGTTTTAAGTTTTTATTGACATGCCAAGTAAACTTATTGTACCGGTAGTCTAAAGATAAATTCAAGAATGGTGAAGATGGCTCAGATAACCTAACCCATGTAAGGTTGAAAAGAATGGGGTCATGGTCCGAATTTAATTCCCTAGGAACAGTAAAATCAATAGGATAATTATAAAATTTTGTCACTGCAACATCAATGACATCAGGGCGCGAACCATTACTGGGATAAATAGTAGGTTCGGTAGGAGCAAAGACCCTGATGCCATTGTCCCTCGTGTATTGTTGTAGCATTCTTCCCTTAGGATTTGTCACTCGTGAATTCCAATCTGGATGCGTGGCATTCAAGTCACCAATGATGAAAGAGGATACTTTGGACGGATTGTTTAATAATATATCTAATTCCGCTGTATGTAACGGAGCCTTGGGAGGTAAATAGGCCGCAAAAATATGATAATGATACTTGTTGTTGTGTCTAACCTCAATGCCGGGGGACTCAATAACACCATGAGGAAGGGGGTCAATAACGTCGTGTAAAGTTTAGACCTAATCAGCACCGCTACGCCCCCGTGCTCATCGTGAAGTATATCTTTACGATAGGCAGTAAAATTTTTAATTTGAAAGGGCATATGTGGTTTTAGCCAAGTCTCTTCTAACAGCATTATATCGATATTGTGGTCAGAAATAAAAGCCTCAAACTCATATTTCTCACCAACAACACTCTGACAGTTCCAAGCACAGATTGTTAAGTCGATGTCAGAACAGAATGGACCGTAAAATTAGGGTTCAGAGAAATACTGCATAGCAGCATTTATCAGGACCATAATCTTGTCCATTGTTGTCTGACATGATCTTAATTTAGTCGCTGTGTCTTTTACAATAGGTATCAGCTTAGGAAAATTTATTTGCTTGCAGAGGTCCACTATATATTTCAGTCCAGAGAGGTCGGACATGAAAGATGCCGCCGACTGAGGGGCAGGGTCAGGGTCAGCTGAGGGTGCCTGAGATGTGGATGGGGAGGGGGCGGGGGCTCCTCCATACGCTTGGGCGTAAGAGAAGCTGGGGTCAACTTCTCTCGTGGGAGGGAGGGTCCTTCCTTTCTGAGTTTTCCGGACATCTCTAGCCACTTTTTGTTCCATGATGGAGCGGTAAGTGGGGCAGCCTCTAAAGGAAGCAGGGTGGCTTTCCCCAGAGTTTACACATTTGGCCGGTGCGTTATCCTGGAGCGGGCACGCCGCAGCCATATGGTTTTCTCCACATTTCACGCACCTAACCGGCATCTGGCAATAGTTAGCTGTGTGACCCCACCTCTGGCATTTATAGCACTGAGATGGGCCCTCATGGCCTTTGAACGCCTCTATCTTGACCTTTGACCTACAAAGGTTGTGCACGGAGTAAATGGCCTTGGAGTACTCCGTGTTCGGGAGGGTTAGGCTCATGATATTGGGGAGTATCTGCTTATTGGTCGTGGCATCACGACGGGTGTATTGGTGGAGGTCTTGGGGTTCGTATCCCAACTCCATGAGCTCTTCCCGAGCCCAGTCCACTCCTACCGTAGAAATAATATTTCTGATAATGACTTTGAGGAGTCTATTGCCTGGCAGTTGGTGTGTATAGAATTTAGCGTTAGACTCCTCGAAGTACTGCTTTATTAGTTTATAGTCGTCTTCATTTTCTGCATGGTATTTCAGGGCATC
Source organism: Anabrus simplex (assembly GCF_040414725.1). Taxonomy (NCBI): domain Eukaryota; kingdom Metazoa; phylum Arthropoda; class Insecta; order Orthoptera; family Tettigoniidae; genus Anabrus; species Anabrus simplex. The sequence goes on along the minus strand of NC_090269.1, from coordinate 430,070,437 downwards.
TCGAGTATTGATGACCCTGATTTCGCCAGTGCATTTAGATTTCAAATATTTGTAATGCCGCTGATAATCAGACTTATCAGCGACAACAATAGGAGAGATTGAGACTTTCTTCGTCGGGGGGGGTCGCCATTTCCACGTTCTGGCTACCAGGGAGAGCTGAGATGGTCCCAGACTGAGCCACTACAGTCTGGAGTGAGCTCGTTGCCATTTGAGCCACATTAATGGGCTGACTGGCAGCCGTGTTACTGATTTGCGGCTGAGCAGGAGGAGGCAAGGGGGAAACTCCCCGCTGGTAGGGAGAGCCGTTAGAAAGTTAAATCTATTTTCAGTTTTTACTGGCTTGTATGCAACTTTTTCCACCTTTCGGAGACGCATTTTAGGGGGGGGGGGGGGGGTTCCTCTTTCCTCTTACCATGGTATGCCATGGCGGGAGGGAAGAAAGGTTAGACAGAATGCATGAAATGTTGCCAGTATTAACCAAGTCCACGAAGGTCTTGGGGTCAATATCAGGTAGGATATTAATACCACCACTTACAGGGGTAGCGGAAAGACATGCAGAAGGCCCAGGAGAACCTAGGGAGGTATCACTAGCGCATGCAGGGATGTCCCAGCCTCCCGGTGGGGCGGAGGCCATCACCACAAGACATCTACAAGGTCGTTAAACAGAACTACACCCAACACAGCAAAAACCCCAACAACACAACATACAACACAGAAAGCACAACACGATCACTAAGGGCATAAACGCCTCTCACATGCAAAACCCACTACGATGTTAGCTTCCCTCTTCACACAACAATGCACACAGATAAGGAGCCAGGGGCATGCACGTCCGAACTCTTCAATGATTAGATAAGGAATGCGTTTCGTTGCATGTGTCGGTGTGATATAAAAATAGTGGAACCTCGATATCTCGAATCATCTCGGGAGATAAATTTTATTTCGAGTTATCGAGATATAGAGAATACCGTTTTTGAGCATATATACCGGTATCTCGTAAATGAATCACGTGTCTACGGGCTTTTACTGAATACATTATTTTTAAAAGTACTTAAAATATACAAAAAATTATTTTACGGCATCACTTTAATTATAACACTGATTATAGTAGGTAACTTTTTAGAAGACAGGATACAGTAGTGAAACAAGAAACAGCTCCGTTAACATCTTTGGAAAAAAATCCGTTAGTCTCTTCTGTTTGTTGTGGTTAACCTTTCCTCCGTTCACGTTGAAACTTCTCGTCAATACCACGCAGCCGAGATTTGTAAATGGAGCTTGTCATCCGCGACTTCTGGGCTTGCTTTCGTACATGACCGGTAATTAATTGACACCCGAGAAACAGCGACGCTTTGCCCATTTTGCAATCACTAGAAGTTCAAGTTTCTCGGTTGCCGTCATATCAGTTCCCAGCTTCACTGTAACCCTTTCTTTACTTGTTAACTGTTCCTCACAAATTCCGTATTGCACAGTTAATGTTGCACAAAATTCGAGGTACACAGTATTTTTTGCTTCAAGGGAGGAAATTTTTGCTTCGAGAAATCGAGAAATTCGTGTAACCGAATTTCGAGTCCATCTATCTATTATCTAAAGGCTAAGCCTTGTCGCTGCAGTCACATCCCACGGTCTTCAGCAGTCCTTTTCATCGTGACATAGGAAGCAAAACCCAGCTGAGTGATTGTTCCTAAGATATGAGAGGCGTGGTCTTCCTCTCGAATTCTTACCTAGGACCTTTCCTTCGAAGACATTCTGGAGAAAGGTGTCATGTCGTAGGACGTGTCCATGAAATTTAACTTTCCTCTGCTCTATTGAATAAATTATGGTCCGTTTCTCATTAGCGTCATTCAAGATTTGGATATTAGTCTCTTTTCTGTCCAACTCGTCCCTGTCAATCTTCTCCAGAAGAATTTCGACTAACAGACAAATAAATACGCGTGAAGAATTGGACAAACGGCCGGAAAATTTAAGTTACTTCGAGATACTGAAAATTTGAGTGATGGAGGTTCGAGATATCGTGGTTGGACTGTATTATTATTATTATTATTATTAGTAGTAGTAGTAGTAGTAGTATTTTATAATTATTCATATGTATAAATGTGAGTGATTAGGTAAATTTTCTTGTAACCATTTTTATGGTTTTTTTAGTTTAAGATTTTAAATGTAATGGTCAATTCACATTTTAACTGTAGATATGTATGCCTTATATCCTGTCCTTTTTTCACTTAGACCGTGGCACAATATAAATGTGATGAAATCCAAGAATTAAAAAATCTTCCTATTTTTGATTTCTAAAAGTTGGCAGCTATGTTGATAGTCTGTTAGTGAACCTATCATATGCTGCTTATAATGAGTTACTGGGTGATTAGAATTTTAGTTAATCATAGGATTTGATTGTGTGGGTTTTTGGAAATTTTCAAAATTTGCACTCTTGTGTTTTCATCAATATGAGGTGTAAAAGATCTGCTTTATCATTATTTTTATTCTCTGTTGTAAGTTTGATGTTATTGTCAAGCAAACTCAAGAAGCCCAGAAATGTTTCTGGAATAATGAGGTCTCCATTTAAGAATACCACCGTAACGTCAATATTACAGACCCAAAGTCTTATTTCCTTCTGGCATGTGTTTAAAATGGGTCTTTCAATGTTATTTAAATATCAGCCAGCAAGCCTGATAGGGTCCCTCTATAGCCGTGTCTGTTGTTGGTAGTATTTGATTGTTATTTGATATTAAAACCCATTAGTTCCCAGAACTTTTTTCTTCTAAAACGGCTGAAATGTTTCGTATTGGTTCGTTAGCACTAGAAAATTATTCCCGGGAATGTTTTACTGCGGTCCCATGACCACAAGCCTAGAATGAGTATGTTGCGAAAACGCATCACCGGGAACAAAGGGTTGCAAACACAGTCATATCGAACAAATGCAATTGGAAAGAAATTATTGTTATTATCCTCCTCAGACCCAGCAAAACACAAATGAAAATTTACTTCTTAAGTGTTATTAGTCTATGTTACTAGCAGTGATGAAATCACACAATCACTGTCATTTTTGTGTTTTGACTTTTGGTTCCCAAGAAATCGTATGTATCGTATAGGACACATTGGGTCCCAAGGTGACTATATTGTTCACAATCACAAAATTCAACTTTGTAGCGAAAGCAGTCCTTTATTGATTAGGAATAAATGTAAATGAAAAATTGCAATATCTAATAACAAAAGAAAATTATAAAACAAAAATTACTGTTTAAATTTCAGTTTGGTTGAACTTCACTCAAATCTTTGTCCATTGGCTCATTCTAGTGACAGCTGGATGATTTTACAATAAAAAACTGAAACACAAGTAAAAAAACTTCGAATAATAAGTACAAATTTCAAAACTAGGCAAAATGAAAATATATGCAAATTTTCAGTGATGCTTAACTTCTTCAAGGAGGAACTTTACTGAAAACATACTGCGCAGGAAAGGCAACAACCAGTGACACTTAGGTAACCTCATAGTTCATGGTACATCTTGAAACAGTTCCTGTTTTGTACAAAGCAAAGCTGTACACCACACGTAGTACAACGTGCACGAGCACGTACACTGGAGCATCCTGGGTAACTGCACCTAAAGTTTTTTCCAGGGGCTGACATTTCCGGCATGTGCAGAACTTGTTTCTTCCTCAGAACAGCTGACGGGTGTGGCACCGAAGCCTGGGTCATCATCATTATCACCATCACTTTCATTGTCAGAGTCATCTTGTGAGTCCAGTAGGTGATCTGCAACATTTTCACGGAACGTGATGAAGTCCATAATATCCCGCTTCAGTTTGTTCAGTGCTGTTTGATCTCGTCTCTACTCTATCCAAGATGCTGCTATTGCGAAATCAATTACATGAAATATCAGCCGTACAGTCCACTTTCTTGTTTTGGCACACATCCTGTAGTAGCTAATGACCCTGACCAGGAAATCTACTCCACCCATGTAAGTATTATAGCTCCTACAATTGAGGGTCTTTTCACAGAAATATATTTCTTCTCTGTTCTTGACCATCGCTGGCATTCATCGTTAGGAAGCGTACCTTCTAAGGATGATGCCATTAGCACTGGCTTGTTGTCAAACCACTTTACAATGCAAACCTGACCATCACCTCGAACGACTTGGTCTGTTGACCCTCGTCCTCTTTTCTTAAGGTCTATATCAGATGCCAGTTGTACATCCTTGTCTATCAGACCTTTCTGAATAGTTCTTGTGCCCTGACACTTCGCTTCTGAATGTAAAACGTCCAGTAGGTGAAGAGATGTGAAGTACCTGTCAATATATATGTGGCATCCAGGTGGCATTTCATCACACAAACGCATCACCACTTTCCCTCCAATGTCCAATGTCTGATAAGCATCATTTGAAGTAACTGTGTCTCCTTTTCCCTCGTAAATGATAAAGTCCAATGGGAAGCCATCTGGTGCTGTTGCTACGAACAACTTCAAACCACATGGATTCGGTTTTCCACGCACAAACTGTCTCATTTCAGTGTGACCCCAAAAGGGCATCATCTGCTCATCCGCAGATACTACCTTCGAGCGTGGGTTTTGAAGGCATCCCCTCCTTACACTTGTAATCAGAGGTGCAACTTTCCAGTACTTAGTTTTCCTTTTTTCCTCATCACTGACTGCATCATCATCGACCAGTTTTATACTCCTCCTTATCTGAAAAAGCCTGTTCCTACTTATCTTATCAGCTATAGCTGCAACTCGAGTCTTTCTTGCCCAGTACATGCGAATTCTGGGATAGAGTAGGTACGACATAACCACATTAACTCCAATAAATATTTTCATTTCCTGTGGTGTTGTACTTAAAATGTTACCGGTTTGTTTAAAAAAAAAACGGATATTAGTGTAAGTACTCATTGATTCAAATATGTCATTTGCTATGTACTTTTCGAAGTACTTTATTGGAGACTGGTTTTTACCAGTCCAAACAGGCTCATCATATTCAGGTGCTGGGGGGAGCGGTGTGAAATTATCAGGATGACGCCATATTAATCGCCTGCGTGTTGCACGAGGAGACGGTAAAGTACAGTGTTCATCCTCACTTGAAGAACTGGAAGACTCTTCAGGCTCAATATCCTCAGTGTCCAATGCAGTGTGGAGATCAAATGTCACATCACTATCCTCATCTTCTGACATACAATCAACATCAGATGTGTTGCCATCTACTTCTAGTAATGATTCCTGAATGTCCCTTTCCGATAAACCTGTAGGGTAAATAAAAGCTCTGGTCAGTCAACTTCAAATTGTTGAAAGAGGCCTAACCTAAAAGTACCCCTGGTTAAAATATGTTGCAGCTGCATTATAAATACATACTAATCATTTACCATACAAAATAAGGCTACTCTAAACTATAATCACGTAGGAAATAACACTTTAGCCTTCAAAGGAACCTAGAAATTACTCTGTACTATGAGGCAGTTTCAGACCCGCTGTGTCTTATTCGACACATCATTTCTTAACACAGCAGTAAGGTATCGATTAGTACCCAAAACAAACGGCAGATTAGCTCAAAATTACCTATGAAACTTACAGATTAGTTGCTTATATAATAATTACCAGATAACAACAATGTTACCTCAATAATAAGTACCGTAAATGAAATGGAGCAGCACATTACTTACCGCCTTTACGGAGAGAAGCCATGTCAAAGATGCTAAGCATCGAAGAAAAGGCGCTGCCTTCTAATATCTGCAATCAAAACATTCTCTGACATCTAGTGGAGACAAAGAACACCATTTCCGCTTGGTATCACCAGCGACACAGCTGGTCTCTAGCAAACAGCCAATGCATGTTTAGTGTGTCCTATACGACACTTGGGGTCTGAGGAGGACCAATGTATTGTGCATATAATACTACTTTTCTACTTCTATTGTAATTGTTTCCTATTTATTACAAAATCGTGTTCACAATTGTTGATGTATCGTCCGATTGCAATACGAAAGAAAAGAAAACACTTCCAAGACCACTGCCCGTATTTTCCTTATTTTCGAACGTGACATTCGAAGAAACACTTGTCATGCAGGGCCACACCGTATTTAGCACACCTTCTGTTTGTCGAAATGCAGAGAGCACATAGTGTTCGTTTGTCTTGCTTCCCTACAATGTGCCCTCTTTCATCGAACCGGATGTCTGATGAGACTCTTCTAGCAGCTGCAGTTACAGTTGTCCGCAAATATGTGATGAGGGAGCACTTTTCATTTCCGTCTTGAGGCAGATTTTCAGAAAACGTAATTAGAATTCCTCCTCCTAACACAAAATCTTGCTTGTACTCATTCTGCTGTCCCTTTGCATCTTGGTAGACGACAAAGTCGATCAGGTAACTCAGTCTTAGATTATGCCACTACACTTTGTATCCAAAGCGGACTGGCTTGCCTCGAATGTAATGTTTCAGGCCGTGCCTTCCGCAGTACGGGCTCATAGCTGCAGCAATGCTTGACTTTATCTCCCACGTAGCAAATTCCTTGAAAATCTCTTTCAGTTTGTCTAGGTATGGTCTAACCTTCGCAATACGATATTTTTTGTCAAAACTGGTTTTGTCGCTCAATTGGAGATTCCTCACAATTTCTTCAAACTTAGTTCTTCGCACTGTGCTCGAAACTAAGTCATTTCTGTTATCACTACTTTCTTCCCAGTACATCCTATAGCGGGGCAATGGAACGTAACCACTGAGTAACAGAATACCACTAAAAGCTTTCAGCTCATCGGAAGAAAACTGTAACATTGGTCGTACTTTCTGAACAGAATATATGACACTTTGTTTCACAATATCTTGAAATGTCAGCTCTTCACAGTAAAATAGCTGAAATACTTCTACAGAAGATACCGTAATGCCCTACATAATGCGTTAGACTCGTAAAATACATACTTGTTTCTGTTCCCTAGCGTTTTCTTCAATTCACAGTTTTCAGGCAGATCACAATTTCTCCACATTCTAACCTGTTTCCTGTTCCTATTCCCCAACAAACTAATTTTCGCCACTGTCGCACTAAAACTACTCATATCCTGTTCGCTAATATCGTGAGAACTGTCTTGGTCTGGAAGTGCAATCTCCTCAGAATATTCTTCTACAGTTTCTCCCTCAAGTACCGTATCCTCATTGAAACTACGGAAGATGGCTTCGGCTTCAGATCTTAGCTGCTGTCCACTTAGATTATTTATTGTTCCTCCAGTGTCTTCGTCACCACTGCCTTCATTTGTGTTGTACCTTACCGGTGGGGGAGCCATACATATATCCACGCAGTTGGCTCGTAACATATCCGGAGGCTCTTCCTCCTCCGGTAATGTCACTATCTCGTGCACGGGCAGGCTCCTACATGAGATGAAAAAGAGAACGAGAATTCAAAAAGTGCACAGAAGTACTAAGAAAATGGTAAGAACTGTAATAATATGTCAAAAGATAACAGAATAAAAATTAATGTTTTTGATATCATTTGTGCTCGGTGTTGCGAAAACGCAACACTCGTAATCTAACTAGTCTGAGTGACCCATTGTTGCATCCGGGATTAATTTTTTCACACAGGCATATTATGTTATCCCTGTGCTATGCTATAAACACGAGTCCGTCATTATAGCTTCAGTTTCATTACTATTTACTTACCGTTGTTTTCGGTCAGACATAGCCATACTTGGAGTTCATTTACTGCTTCAGTTCACCAGCTCTCCACACGGTGGGAAACACATGGAGCTCGTAGCTTGAGTCATTGAGTAACTAAATGGCTAACACAAAAGAGTTCACAATAGCTTCTGCCAAATTGATTTAACAAAATGTATATTATTGTACGCTGTTGCGAAAATGCATCAACGGGAACTAATGAGAGAGGAAAGGGCTAGGAGTGGGAAAGTCCAACAGATGATATCAAGCCGCAATCCATGTCCGCACCAAGGTCGCCCCTTACAGTCGCCTTTTACGACAGGCAAGGATACCGTGGGTGTATTCTTCATCTGTGTCCCCTCCCACAGCCGGTGAATCCTTGATTAAAGTGGTGTTTGGTTTATTTTTATTATATATTTTGCCTATAAACTTTTTCTTATAACCGTTACCATCGGCTGTGGCACATAGCCTATGGTCCTAATTTCGTTTTTGAAATCTTCGCGAGATAAAGGGATCTTGAATGGTCTATGTAACATGCTATTATATGACGTTTTCTTATGGGCTTCTGGATGTGTTGAGCATTACCGGTTTGCATTGGTTTTCTAAACATTTTACAGGATAATTTATTACCGCCGCTATTATGAATAATGGTAAAGTATGTCGTAGGACAGGTATCCTAATTATGATAAAACCTTCAATACTCGTATTTTGAAAGTTTACATTGAGCCGAAAGTATTACGTTATTATATTTATGTTTCGTGTCCATGGACGTATAACGTGCATATGCTTATCCTGGTTAACATAGCAACGGACGTACGGACACACAGACTTCCAATATGGCGTCAAGGAACAGCACCATTAGATCTCTGATGTGAAACATGTATAAATTCTATGTAGATGGTTTTGAGAGCGATCGTTTTGTATTCTCAGAGAGGCACTAAATGTTTTTTTCTTCTTCTGACAGGATAAGTTTCGTAGTGATAATAAAGTTGTTTTAGAAATACGTAAAAGTGTTCTCGTGTGATATTTTTATTGCGTAAAATAGAAAATCGCATATAGAGAACGATAAGTATAAGTAATTGTGTGAGCGCTCATTTTTGGATTCTTTGGTGAAATTTACATGTGGATCTATCTCATTAAGGTAATTATTTGCTATTTGCTTTACGTCACACCGACACAGATATGTCTTATGACGACGATGGGATAGGAAAGGCCTAGGAAGTGGAAGGAAGCGGCCGTGGCCTTAATCAAGGTACAGCCCCAGCATTTGCCTGGTGTGAAAATGGGAAATCACGGAAAACCATCTTCAGGGCTGCCGACAGTGGAGTTCGAACCCACTATCTTCCGAATGCTGGATACTGGCCTCACTTAAGCGACTGCAGCTATCAAGCTCGGTGCATACAATTTAGTCGTGTCATATGACACTAGTATGGTTACCTCATCCGCGTTGTCTGAATCTTATAAATTGCTTCTAGTGGGTTCGATATTGAAATATTTTCAGTTTTTGTGTGCTTTTTTTTAGACATTTAAGTAAATATGTTGACAATCGAAATGTGGGGGTATTCCTACAGTTCACAATAGGTCTAACAGTGTGGTCTCTTTTAACAGTTTTTGAGAAAGCCTTTAATGTAGGGCTTCTCGGATTCATCGGTACTAGTTTATATTTTCTTTTTCATTTAGTATTAACTCTCATTCCTTTAAATTTTATTTTTGTGTTTGGATTCTTACTTGGATCCTTCTTTAGTTTTTACATTGTTTTTTCTATAAATTCAATTATTTTTTGGATATAGTTGTTTCTTTAAAGAATAGCAGTAACACTGTTCTTACCTACTTCTGTTACAATTAAATCATTTTTTTATTTTAGTTTTAAGGTAAGTTATTAATTTTAAAAATAATACAACCATCAGCACTATTTTAATATTATGCCTTTGATATTTTATAATGAATGTTCAAAATGCTCTACGTTAGAACTGATGCATGTACTCAAGGGATACATCAGCCTATGTCCGGCTCCATGGCTAAATGGTTAGCGTGCTGGCCACAGGGGTCCCGGGTTCGATTCCCGGCAGGGTCGGGATTTTAACCATAATTGGTTACTTTCGCTGGCAGGGGGACTGGGTGTATCTGTCGTCTTCATCATCATTTCATCCTCATCATGGCGTGCAGGTCGCCTACGGGGGTCAAATCAAAAGACCTGCATCTGGCGAGCCGAACTTGTCCTCGGACACTCCCGGCACTAAAAGCCATACGCCATTTCATTTCATTTCATCAGCCTATCAGTGCGATGGCGGGTGGGCGCATGTATCATTGCTAACAGAGGGCACTTTCAAAAATTAATGTAAGAAAACACTTTTCTGTGGTACGCTGGTACCGTCTGTCCTGGTGTTTCCCAAGACTAATGCATTATGTTTTACTCATTGGCTGAATGGTCAGCAGCGAGGCCTTCCGTTCAGAGGGTCCTGGGTTCGATTCCAGGCCGGGTCGTGGATTTTAATTGTGTCTGATGAATTCCTCTTGCTCAGGGACTCTCCTCTTCATATTCAGACAACACACCACTCTATCAACCACAACAGAAACAAGAATGATTACATCCCTCCTCATGGGTCTGGTGTCAGGAAGGGCATCCAGCTGCAAAACATAGCCAAATCCACTTGCTCTATACAATTGCACCTGCAACCCCACAGGTGTGGGAATAGTGGACGAAGAAAAAAATGAAGAATGTACCAGTTGTCTCAATGGATAATAAATTTTAGAGTAAGCCCCACTTACAAGTTTTCTCAATTTGTACAAAAGTTCCTTAAATTTCACTATCATTTTCATGCATAAAATTCAATTAAAAACATTAGAATTGGTAGACAAAATTAAGCTTTTGAACATTTCACCTCATTACACCATACATACCTGCAACATAGTCAATATTTATCTAAGTATACCGGTACCTATCAAAAGTGTTAATTTAAAAAATTAAGCACAGCAGGCTTAGTAAACAAGAAATAGAAGAATTTATGCACAAAGTGGAGTTTGTTTCTGATAATTATTGTACATTTAACAACAAAATTTATCAGCAGAAAGGCCTATAAATGGAGGCACCAGCCTCAGGAATATTGGCCGATATATAGGTTTGGATTATCTCGAGGAAAATAAAATTCTCAGTACCCACAAAGGAATTGTTTATGGGCACGTTTTGCAGACGTTTTTACTATCGCAGATCAACAAGTCACTAGCAGCGAAAATGTCCTTAATTATCTTAATGACCGAGCTCGATAGTTGCAGTCGCTTAAGTGCGGCCAGTATCCAGTAATCGGGAGATAGTGGGTTCGAGCCCCTCTGTCGGTAGCCCTGAAGATGATTTTCTGTGGTTTCCCATTTTCACACCAGGCAAATGCCAGGGCTGTACCTTAATTATGGCCACGGCCGCTTCCTTCCACTTCCTAGGCCTTTCCTCTCCCATCGTCGTCATAAGACATATCTGTGTCGATGTGACGTAAAGCAAATAGCAAATAATTACCTTAATGAGATAGATCCACATGTAAATTTCACCAAAGAATCCAAAAATGAGCGCTCACACAATTACTTATACCTTACCATTATTCATAATTGCAACAGTAATAAATTATCCTCTAAAATGTTTAGAAAACCAATGCAAACCGGTAACACCATTAAACAGTGCTCAACACATCCAGAAGCCCATAAGGAAACGTCATATAATAGCATGTTACATAGACATTCAAGATCCCTTTATCTCGCGAAGATTTTAAAAACGAAATTAGGACCATAGGCTATATGCCATAGCTGATGGTAACGGTTATAAGGAAAAGTTTATAGGCAAAATATATAATAAAAATAAACCAAACACCACTTTAATTAAGGATTCATCGGCTGTGGGTGGGGGACACAGATGAAGAATACACCCACGGTATCCCTGCCTGTCGTAAAAGGCAACTGTAAGGGGCGACCTTGGTGCGGACATGGACTGCGGCTTGGTATCATCTGTTGGACCTCCTGCAGATGGGAGAGGCTGAATACATTCACAGGCAACCCCTGCCTGTCGTACAAGGTGACTAAAAGGGTCATGTGGCCATTGGTCCCCTCTTTATTTATTTTTTGAGGGTTAGTTGTAGACGACTCGAAATTCTTGATGTGCGTGCTGCTCGGAGATGGGCCTCTTATGTGTGCAATTACGCCTGAAAGCCCATTTGTGACCACCCAGGAGACTGCGGGTGGGAGCACCATGTACCCGTGCAGTAGTATCTGCCTGACAACACAGGTCCCCGCACAGCCGAATGCCAGGACATATTATTAATAGTTTTTTAAATTTTATCTCTATATTTATTACTGTGTACATGCTATGGGGTACATTCTATGGGGTACATGCTATAGCGGGTGATTGGAGGAAGAGAGTCGTAGTGCCCATTACCTCAATCACTCCGTATTAGACATCGTCCAACATCGGACTATGTGCAATACCTGCTACGACCAGGTGGGTATTGCCTTGGCTGCTTGGTTCGGGCTACAGAGGCCCCTGATCGGAGTGATTGGCATTCGGGGAGAATGATTTCGGGCATGGCTTCAAAACGTCTTCAACCTGCCCACGGTGGTCCCCCACCGAAGCCTTTAACTTTTGATTCCTGAGAGGTTTAACCCCCTGGGAACATAAGCAGCGTGAAAGAGTGAGATCAAGCTTCCCTAGGTTTCTGCTTGTTACCAGAACCAATGGGCACGATTTTAAGCTGGTAAAATGAATCCTGTTTCGTAGATACATTGAAGGCGTCTACAGCGAACGTGTTGATCTCAAGGAAATGAGCAACGGTGGCTTACTTTTGAAGACTCGCACAGCACTGCAAGCCGATCAGTTGCTTAAGTGTGACCACTATGGCAAAATCCCCATCAACGTGGAGGAGCACAAATCCTTTAATCTGGCTTGTGGAGTCATCTTCTATCGCAACCTTATTTCGAATGACGATCAGTTGATGGAAGACCTGAAGAACCATGGCGTGACACACGTGCGGCGCATTATGCTCAAAGTCAATGGTAAAGACGTTACCACTGGTGCCTCCACTGTCTCACGTTGTCAGTGTTACCAGAAAAAGTCAAGGTAGAGCCCGCGCAGCCAAACAACAGCTCTGGGTGCAGTTAATGAGAAACTTGAGTGCGAGTTTCTCCGCGGAGTTCATAGCCACACCTACCCATCTAGAGAGCCAGAGCCAAGCAGCTGCTGCCAGAGTACGTGAGCTGTTGTTGAGGCTGGTCTAGCGTTTCCATATTTTGATCACAAAAGGGAATCGAGTAACGTTAACGCCTGTAATCAGCGCTATGTTTTTTACATACATACATATCTTTATTGCCCACCCTAGTGTACACCATCGGCTTACAGGCAATAAAGACAGACAGAGCGAAACAAAGGAAAACAAGCAATAATAGCAACTACATCTCTCTTAAAACTACTTAACTACATTAACTACCTCTACATCTACTCAGTATCATCCCACACGTACGCGGATAGCCAGCACACATGCAGGACGATACCGCACTACTAACTACCCTAAGCCCAACCCCTGACTACCCACCTAAAAAAAATTAAGAGTGGTCGCTGCAACAGCCCTGGTATGGAACACACGCCCACCAACCCGTCTACAGCAGCCACCAGCCTTGCCACCTGAGAACTGGTATCGTATCTCACCGACACTCGCTGACAAACACTGTGTTCCTTTCCTTATCATGTGTTACAAGCCACCCTGGCTGAAACCAGACCCAACAGGTGGCCTGCCACACACTTCCGCTATGTACGTCACACATACTCTTGTCCATTGTCAGCACACTACCTTCCCTTTCCTTTTCCTTTCCGTGCAGACATGCTCAAGTCTAACTTCTTTGGAGTGGGGTCAAGTCCCCACCCCTCCCTCTTCCCTTGATACGTCACCCTCACCTCTCACGCACTACTCCCGCTCACTACATCTCACCTTATAAAACTTAAGACTTAAACATCAGCTAACAACCATTTAACATTCCTCATCAACGCACCTAAAACAATTAACTTTTTTTTACACAGACACACAGTTTTCATTCGTAGTCCATTAGTTCACTCAGTCTTCTCCACCTATCGCACCACACTTCACATATCAAACCGTCTCACCTTATTAAGCTTCAGACTTAAACATCAACTAACAATCATTTTACATCCCTCGTCGTCGTACTTAAAACAATTTAACTTTTTTAACATTTCACTTACACACAAACAAACAGTTTCCATTCCAAATCCAATAGTTCACTCCGTCTTCTCAGTCTACAGCACCTCAATTACATCAAACTGTTATACTTATCCCATTTCTTCCATCCTATTAAACTTAATACATAAACATCAAGAATCCCTCAATTTTACACCCCTCATCAAGGCATCTACACCATTTAACATTTTTTTTCATATGACCTACTTTCATAATTTCCATACTGCCAACATTTTCTCCTTAACTACATTCCCACTTAATCTATCTCAATTCTATCACATACACCTTCCTTATACTCCCTCCTCACACAAATACACTTAAACAATCCATCCACTCCTCATTTACACACCAACAGACAGTACTCCATTCCAAGTCCATTAGTTCACTCAGTCAACTCACTTTTTTTTTGCTTCCACCTAAGCTTCATTTCAACTATCCACGATAAACTTAAACTATATACCAACTTCTTAAATTTACACTACCCTCAAACCTACTCAACCTCCCCTTTTCTCAACTCTTACCTAATTTTCTCAGGCTTTCCCTTGGCCCCAGGCGGATCACCTTTCCACAGGGCAAGGTGCTCTCCCCCTTTCCCCTAACACTACAGCCCCCTCTTCTGATATCATGAATTACCATGATACCCTTCCCGCATCTGCTCAGGGCGGAGATCCATTCCTCTGAGCAGAATGCCTTCCCCCTTTCTCCCAGGGCACGAACCACATTATCTGCAACACCCCTGTTACTCCCTCAATTTCTTTATAAATACAGCTCTGGCCACATTTAAGAATTTCGCTATACTCGTTCCTTTCTCCCACTCTCTACATAACCAAGATGTTATAGTTTTCCCCTACCATATGCAGCTCCTTCTTACTTAGTAGTTTGATCTTTATCTCCGCCAATGGTCGGCATTGATTAAAAATATGCAGGTCCTCCCACTTCTCTCCACATAACACACATCTATCCCTATTCTCACTACCTACCCATCCCCTATTCCTTGGAACACCCAATAGGCAATACAAACCTCTCTTACCCCTTCTACCCTCAAACTCCGTATTCGGGTTTATTACTTCCACCAATTTATTTAATACTGATAAAGAGACTCTCTCTCTCTACATTCCCCTATTAAGCTCTGTCTTTCAATATCTAGTAGTCTTCCCTTTATCCTATCCCATACCCATTTATTCCTACCATCCCCCCAGACCTCTCCATATACCCCCAATCCAACCTTTTGTAACCATTTTTTGCACTTATTCACCCAGTAACCTTCATTCGTCATACCTTACTGAAAACTGAACGTTTCTTGTACTAACGCCCCACCCTTACCTTCCTCCAATCTAATCCAGTACTTGAACACCCTCTTAGCTATTTCAACCTCTATCGATTCTTTACAGACTAATCTGGCCCCGGCATTGGCTGTACAATTCGGGAGGTCCATCATGATCTTGCTAAATTTCGCCACCACCTGGTTTAGTTCACTCCTACCCTCCTCCATTCCCCATACTTCAACCCCAAATAGCATTTTGCCCATTATCAGTGATTTAAACACCGTTTTCTGAATTTTGTATTTAACGTCTGGAAATTTCTTTCCTAATACCCCACCGCCGCAAGCGCTCCTCTTCCTTTAAATTTTGCACTCTTACACTTATTTTTCCAAGAAGCATTCTTACTAATTATTACACCTAGGTACTCAATTTTTCCCCCTGGTTTAATTTTTCCTGATCTAGCCTCCAGACTTCATTATTCTTTCTCCCACCCCTTTTCCTACACACCATTATCTGAGTCTTTCTTACATTTACTCTGAGAGACCATTTCCTAGTATATTCAACTACCTTATCCAACCCTTTTTGCAACCCACTTGCCGTCAAAGCCAAAATCAATAGGTCATCCGCGAATAGCAACCCCGGAACCTCCATTATCCCTACCCAAGGGCATTGCCATGCGTCTCCGCCATGACCCTCTAAAATATTTATAAATAATATAAATAATATCGGGGATAGCTTACATCCCTGTCTCACCCCGCTTTTCGATTCAAAACACTTACTCAACCTTCAACCCTGCAATTTAATCATCACAAACACTTCCTCATAAATAGTTTCTATTGCCACCCTCATTTTTTTCGACATTCCAACCTCCCCTAATCTCTAAAATAGCGCCTCCCTACTGACCGTATCAAAGGCTTTTTCTAAGTCAATCGCTGCTATAAATAATTTACGCCCTGCTATCCTCACATACTTTGTAATCAAAGTGTCCAGAATCCAAACATTATCGACTGTATTACGTCCTTTCCTAAATCCATTTTGGAACTCAGATATCCTACCGTACTGTTCCGCCCAATTTGTTATCCTATTCGCCAAAACCCCTGTGTACACCTTTGAGAGCGAGTCTAGGAGTATAATTCCTCTATAGTTGTTTGGATCACTACTAGCTCCTTTATTTTTATAAATAGAGCATAATACCCCCTTCCTCCAATCTCTAGGAAATTTCCCCGTTTCCAGCAACCTATTAAAGAATTTCACAATCCCTCTCAACATCGGTTCATTTGCCCCAACCTCCTTCCATACACTATTGGAAATACCATTCACACCTCCTGCAGCCTTGGGTCTAGCATTTTTAATACTGTAATTACCTCCTGCCTTGTTATCTCCCCATCCAATATTGTAATGCCTACTTCAAGTTCCCATCCAATTTGTGACTTGTCCATTTCTCTACCCAATTTCCCCTCCCCTTCTAAAAGCCTTTTAAAATGCCTAACCCACTCGTTTTCTCCTATTTTATCCCCCTTCCCCACCGGTTTCGTTCTTCTGATCTTGTTTATTGACTCCCAAATCCTCTCAAATTTCTTGTCTCTACAATATATATTTATTTTTTCAGCTTCTGCCTCCTTCCATCCTCTTTTCTTCTCATTCAATACCTCCTTATATTCGCTTCTCAATTTACAATATTCCTTCCTTTTTTCTTGCACAACCTCCTTCCTAAACTCCGCTAGGGCTCTCATTACAACCTCACGTTTTCTCCTACAGTCTTCATCAAACCATCCATTCCTTTTATTCTTTTTTCCCTCTACCCTTCTCCTCACTTTCTTCCCCACCCTCCATACAGGGAGTTCTATTAATTTTAGCACGTTATCCATATCATTCCCTTCTACCGCCCTTTCAATTCCTGCCCTTAATATATCTCCCTCCTCTTTCAAATGCCGTCTTAATTTCTCTTTAGTATTATCATCCCATACATACTTCTATCCCACATTCCTATATCTCTCCTTACTTTCCTCCATCTTTCCCTTCTCATCAGCAACCAAAGTTCTCAATTTTATTTTGATAGGCGTATGTTCCGTCAACCCACATTCTAACACCTCAAAACTTATTATTCTCCTTAACGCTATCTCTGAGCTTATTCCTATATCCACTACACTCCGTCCATTTGTTGTAATATAGGTCAAATCTCCCACACTATCCCCCTTCATCCACCCATTTAAAATAAATAAATGTTCTATAGCACATAATTCTAATACCCTTTCTCCTTAACTATTTACAACATTATCCTAACTCTTCCTTTGCAGTACCCCGTCTACTTTTACTTCTTTCCCGTACACCGGTACTCTATTGCTCACTCTCGCATTCCAATCCCCCAATAAAATCATCCCATCTTCTACATACATTCCTTTAATTGTGTTTATTTCTTCAATCAGTTCGTCAAAAAATGTTTATTTGCATAAACAAAATCGCTCGGATGGTTATAAAGCAGTGCCAGACAAATTAATTCCGCTGCCCCCTTCCCCATTTTTACTCTCAACCACACTACCCCTTCTACCCTAGTCTGTAACGACTCCACCCATTCAGCTATCTCATTTCTTATTAAAACTACTATGCCCCCTGGGTTTCGGCCCCTCTTCCCTATTTTTTCCTTAACACGTTAACTACTCTATAACCGTCCCATGTAATTTCAACCCCCTTCCCCAACCACGTCTCTACTAGAGCAATAATCTCAAAATTTTTCACTAAATCCATAATTCCCTTATTCCCTAACTTCCCCATCAACCCCTCAATATTCAGCATCCCTATCACCATATCTAGTTATTTATTTCCTCCCCCTCCCTTCCTATACTTCTGCATTTCACCGCTTCCCCCTTCTCGCGATTCTTCCTTTTGACTCCACCCCATCCCTCTCTTTCTTCTCCCCCCCCCCCCCATCTTTCCCCTTTTCCGTGCCAGAGTCTTTTTTCCCACCTCATAGATCTTTTAAACTTAACGATCTCGCCTTATTTAACGCCTGCTTTCTCTCCAGGTTTATTTCTGCATTTCTCTTATTCGGGGAGGTTGAGTCACTACCCTGACTCCTTTCCCTTCCTGCCCCCTCTTCACTACCTGTATCCACTTCACTTCGGTCTAGTGTCCTACTTGTTGATTCACTCCTGCCTGTGCTGTTCTGACTCACCAAGGACTCTGCTGTCTTCGCTACCTGCCCGCTGACACCGCAGTCCCGTCTTCTCTCTTCCTTCTCCGTACAGATGTCGCCCTGCTCTCGATTTCTGCAACTCATTTCCTCCTCACATTTTTCCATCCTCAGCAGTTCCTCCTGTGTCCACGATCGCGACCAATTTTTGCCTGAAGTTACCAGACACCTCCCCACTATCTTGACTCGCAATCCCTGCGCTCTAGCACGCCACATATGCCGCTTATAGACATCCAACCGCATCCTGTCTTCTTTCTCTATCTCAGCCTTCAAATAAATGTTCGATCCTTTCAAATTTCCAGCATTCCTCAGAATTATATCAGCCTTCAGGGTTGATATTAATCTTAACTTCGCCGGCCTATGTCCCTTGTTCCTTCCCACTCTATATCAATACTAATTCCACTTTTGATTCTGTTCCTTCCTCAGTTACACCATACACAAACACATTTTTCCTTGCTGATTCGTTCCTTGCTAACCTCACTTCTCTCTTCATTGCTGTTAATTCCTCTTCCAGTACCACCACCTTCTTTTTCAAGCTCCCTACCTCATCTTCTATCTCCGCTAACTTGTCATTTACACCTCCAATTTCTTCTTTTATACAAAATTTTTAAGTCCTTCATCTCCTTCATTTGGGTTGCCCGGTGTTCCTGCATCATTTCCTTAGTTTCTTCTCCTTTGCTTGCTTCCTTCACCACTCTCTTGATCTCTTCAAGCTCCTCCCAACCGAACGGTCCCTGGTTTGGACCCGGGTTCTTTTCTATACCTCCTACCACCAGCAGCGTCGCAATAATCGTCGCACACAACATAATCTCCAACAGTCCTTTATAACCACTAATTTCTCTTCCTCTCTCAACTCCACCTTCCTTCCAACACTGCCTTGCACCATGCCATCTTCCAATTCTTAGCCTGTTTTGCTGTAGCGTTATTCCCATATTGCTCACATCAGCTCACTCACACGTCCGCACTTCCCGATGTCTCGCTCGTGACTCTGTCAACGCTATGTTCACATCTATATATATATATAAATGGCATTGTATGTATGTATGTATGTATGTATGTATGTATGTATGTATGTATGTATGTATGTATGTATGTATGTATGTATGTATGTATGTATGTATGTATTACATCTCCTCCTAAACCACTGGAACGATTTACACCAAACTTGTTGCACTTACGACTTAGTATCAGGAGACAAACAGCGTGGGGGTAAGACACCCCAAGTACCCTTAGGGGCGGGGGGCGAGGGGGATCACATATAAAAATATACGAAAATGGTGTCGAATCCATACTTTTCGGGGTCGCTGAGATGAATAGTAATACTCCGGAATTTTTAATGTCCAAATTCAGCCCCCTTTTGGGTGGGGGGAAGGGGGAGTGATATAACAAAATAATAGCAAATAAAGTCGAATCGATCCTTTTCGGGGTCGCTGAGATGAATAGTGACACTCCGGATTTTTTGACAAACCGCGTGGGGGTAAGACACCCGTGGTACCCTTAGGGCTGGGGAGCGAGGGGGGCGACATTTAAAAATATTCGAAAATAGTGTCGAATCTATACTTTTCGGGGTCGCTCAGATGAATAGTGATACTCCGGAAATTTTAACGTCCAAATTCAGCCCCCTTTTGGGTGGGGCGGCAAGGGGGGAGTGGTATATAAATATAATAGAAAATAATGTCGAATCCATCCTCTTCGGGGTCGCTGAGATGAATAGTGACACTCCAGATTTTTCTTAACAAACCGCGTGGGGGTAAGACACCCGAAGTACCCTTAGGGGCGGGGAGGCGAGAGGTGTGACATTTAAAAATATTCGAAAATAGTGTCGAATCCATACTTTTCGGGGTCGCTGAGATGAATACTGACACTCTGGAATTTTTAAAAGTCCAAATTCAGCCCTATTTGGGGTGGGGGCGAAGGAGAGTGAGATATCAAAATAATCGAAATTAGTGTCGAATCCATCCTTTTCAGGTTCGCTGAGATGAATAGTGACACTCCAGATTTTTCTTAACAAACTGCGTGGGGGTAAGACACCCGAAGTACCCTTAGGGGCGGGGGGCGAGGGGTGTAACATTTAAAAATATTCGAAAATGGTGTCGAATCCATACTTTTCGGGGTCGCTGAGATGAATAGTGATACTCCGAAATTGTTTAACGTCCAAATTCAGCCGCTTTTGGGTGGGGGTTGAGGGGCTTTGAGGTATAATTATTAATCGAAAATAGTATCGAATCCATACTTTTCGGGGTCGCTGAGATGAATAGTGATACTCCGAAATTGTTTAACGTCCAAATTCAGCCGCTTTTGGGTGGGGGTTGAGGGGCTTTGAGGTATAATTATTAATCGAAAATAGTATCGAACCCATAGTTTTCGGTATCACTGAGGTGAATTGTGGTACTCCGGATTTTTATGAGTATATGTTCATCCCCCTATATGGTGGGGATTATGGGGGAGTGAGGTATAAAAGTGATCGAAAATAGTGTCGATTCCATAGGTTTTGGTGTCACTGAGGTGAATAGTGACACTCCGGATTTTTTAAAGTCCAAGTTCATCCCCTTCGAGGTGGGGAAGAGGGGTCAGTGATTTAGATAGTATTCTAAAATAGTGTCGAATCAGTAGTTTTCGTGGGCACTGAGATAATTCGTCTCACTCCGAATATTTTGTAAGTCCAAGTTCAGTCCCCTTTGCGGTTTGGGGCGCAGGGGGTGTGTTAAGTAAAAATAAACGAAAATAGTTTCGAATCCTTAATTTCGGGGTCCCTGAGATTTAATAATGACGCTCCGGACTTTTTATAAATCGTAATTGATCCCCCTTTGGCAGAGGGGGAGGAGATGAGATGAATAGTGACAATCTGAATATTTTTAAATTCCATGTTCAGCCCCCTTTGGGGTGGGGGCGGGTGGAGTGATATATAAAATGAATCGAAAATAATGTCAAATACATAGTTTTTGGAGTCGCCTAAGTGAATATTGACACTCCGGATTTTTAGTATCAGTAGAAAAACCGCGTGGGTTTAAGGCACCCCAGGAACCGTTAGGGGGGAGGGCTAAATAATGGACGTACCGTAGCCTATGTTTGTTACAGCGTATCTTTCAACCAAAATTGATACAAGTATGACTTACTATCTGGAGAAAGTATTGTTTGCGATAAGACACCCCTGCAAGCTCAAGAGGAGGGGTGATTTATATACGTAACTAAAAGCGGACAATAATACTTTTCCGGACTACTGGAGCGATTCAAAAAAAACGGTACACTTATGAATTACTATCAGGAGATAAATTGCCTGGGCTTATGACAATTTAGCACGCCTAGGGGTAGGTGTTGGAAAGGGTGAGATATAAAAATAATCGAAATTGGGTCACATCAAAACTGTTTTCGGGGTCGCTGAAATTAATAATGATCCCCAATTGGCAGGCGGGTGAGAAGAAGTGAAGAAAAGAAGATATCCAAATGACCGAGATTAAGGATGTTTGTGTGTACGTTCCAATATACACTGACTGACAGAGCAAATGCAACACCAAGAAGGAGTGGTTCGAAAGGGATGAAAGTTGGGGAAAAAACAGAGACGGCACGGACGAATAATTGATGTTTATTTCAAACCGATATGCAGGTTACACAATGCACACGGCATCGACTCAGTAGGATGTAGGACCACCGCGAGCGGCGATGCACGCATAAATACGTCGATGTACAGAGTCAATAAGAGTGCGGATGGTGTCCTGAGGGATGGTTCTCCATTCTCTGTCAACCATTTGCCACAGTTGGTCGTCCGTACGAGGCTGGGGCAGAGTTTGCAAACGGCGTCCAATGATATCCCACACGTGTTCGATTGGTGAGAGATCCGGAGAGTACGCTGGCCACGGAAGCATCTGTATACCTCGTAGAGCCTGTTGGGAGATGCGAGCAGTGTGTGGGCGGGCATTATCCTGCTGAAACAGAGCATTGGGCAGCCCCTGAAGGTACGGGAGTGCCACCGGCCACAGCACATGCTGCACGTAGCGGTGGGCATTTAACGTGCCTTGAATACGCACTAGAGGTGACGTGGAATCATACGCAATAGCGCCCCAAACCATGATGCCGCGTTGTCTAGCGGTAGGGCGCTCCACAGTTACTGCCGGATTTGACCTCTCTCCACGCCGACGCCACACTCGTCTGCGGTGACTATCACTGACAGAACAGAAGCGTGACTCATCGGAGAACACGACGTTCCGCCATTCCCTCATCCAAGTCGCTCTAGCCCGGCACCATGCCAGGCGTGCACGTCTATGCTGTGGAGTCAATGGTAGTCTTCTGAGCGGACGCCGGGAGTGCAGGCCTCCTTCAGCCAATCGACGGGAAATTGTTCTGGTCGATATTGGAACAGCCAGGGTGTCTTGCACATGCTGAAGAATGGCGGTTGACGTGGCGTGCGGGGCTGCCACCGCTTGGCGGCGGATGCGCCGATCCTCGCGTGCTGACGTCACTCGGGCTGCGCCTGGACCCCTCGCACGTGCCACATGTCCCTGCGCCAACCATCTTCGCCACAGGCGCTGCACCGTGGACACATCCCTATGGGTATCGGCTGCGATTTGACGAAGCGACCAACCTGCCCTTCTCAGCCCGATCACCATACCCCTCGTAATGTCGTTTGTCTGCTGGAAATGCCTCCGTTGACGGCGGCCTGGCATTCTTAGCTATACACGTGTCCTGTGGCACACGACAACACGTTCTACAATGACTATCGGCTGAGAAATCACGGTACGAAGTGGGCCATTCGCCAACGCCGTGTCCCATTTATCGTTCGCTACGTGCGCAGCACAGCGGCGCATTTCACATCATGAGCATACCTCAGTGACGTCAGTCTACCCTGCAATTGGCATAAAGTTCTGACCACTCCTTCTTGGTGTTGCATTTGCTCTGTCAGTCAGTGTAATTGTCAGCTGAACTTGGTACAAATATTACCTACTATCTAGAAAAAAATACTGTGGGGGAAAGACACCCCTAGAAGCCTTAGGTAAGGGGACGAAATATAACAATATTAGTGTTGAATCCATACTTTTCGGGAATACGGGAGCGATTTCAAACAACCTTAGTCACTTATGACTTATTATCAGGAGACAAAGTGCATGGAGGTATGACAACGCTAGCACACCGACGAGGGGGTGAGATGTAGAAATAATCGAAAATAGTGTCGAATCCATTCTTTTCGGGGTCGCTGAGATGAATAGTAACGCTCCGAATTTTTTAGAAGTCCAAGTTCTGCCTCCTTTGGGATATCGGTAAGAAGAAGTGAAAAACAAAATTTCCAAAATGACCGAGATAATGGACGTATATGTATGTATTCCAGCATAATTCTCAACCAAAATCGGACCTACTGTCTGGAAAAAAGTACCTTTGGGGTAAGCCTCTAAAGTAGAGCTGAAATATTAACATTAAACGAAAACGACCGATATCTGTGCCTAATCCATACTTTTGAGGATCGCTGAGATGAACTATGACACTCTGGATGACGTTTAAGGTTAAGTTTAGACCTAATCAGCAGGCGAGTTAGAACCGATAAAGAAAAGAAAATGTTTAAAGGGACAGAGTTTAAAAACGTATGTGTGTATGCTCTAGCATACCTCTCAACCAAACTTGGTATACACATGACTTACTATATAGGAAACAATAGTGTGGGGGTCAGATACACCTAGCACCCCTAGGGGCGAGGGTGAATTATAAAGAACATAGAAAGACGGGTGAAATATAAAAAATAATAGATAACGACAAATATTCGTGTACAGTCCATACTTTTCGAGGTCGCTGAGGTGAATAATGACACTCCGGTTGTCGTTGTTCAGCCCCTATCGGCATGGATATAAGAAGGGGTGGAAAGGAAAATTTTCAATATGACCAAAAACACGGATGTATTTTTCATCCAGCATAGCCCTCATATAAAATTGGTACACGTACGACTTACTATCTGAAAAAAAATACTGTTGGGGTAAAACACCCCTAGCACACCTAGGGGAGATGGTGAAATATAAAAGTAAACGATTTTTTACTGATATTAATGTCGAATACGTTATTTCCGAGGTCACAGAGTTGATCTGTGACACTCTGGATGGTCAAGTCATACTTCAGCCGCAATCAGTATGGAGGTTGAGAGGGGGTGAAATGAATGTAAATATAACGGATATTATGGATGTACTGTATGTGGGTATGTTCCAGAATTGCTCTCAACGAAACATGGTACACATATAACTTACCATCTTAGAAAAAAGACTATGGAGATGAAAAATCACAGCCTCAGTTGGGGGTGGGGAATGAGAGGGGCTGACGTGCAAAAATGATGGAAAACAACCGATATTAATGTCGAAATCCATTGTTTATGTGTCTCTTATACGAACTGTGACGCTCTAGATACCGTTTAAGTCCACGTTCAGTCTCCATTGAGACAGGAGCTGAGAAGGGCTTAAAAGCATATAGTATAAAATGACCGAGAATAGTGTTGAATACACTGCTTTTGGGGTCACTAGGCTGATTGTGACAGTCTCAATGACTGCCGAAATCGTGTACATCATATGTATAGTGTGATGGGTAAATATAATTTTTACTTTTATTTTTTTTGGAAAGTATCAACTACTTCCAGTCAATTCTAGCTTCCACGAGGACAAGGTTTTACTCGAAAATTAAATAATCTAAAACTTGAAATTAGATACATCTAAATAACTCTAAAACTGCATAATAGGTAATATCAACTTCTCAAAAATAAATCAATAAGCATCCACTTCACACTTAACTAACTGGTAATACAAATACTAAAGGTAAAAATTCAAAAGCTACCCGGACAACGCCGGGTACTACAGCTAGTCATACTATATACCGTATAATGCAAAGAATGTCCCCACAACTCCCATATATTCCCTCGCTTGAACAGACAACTGCTTATAGTCGCGTTTCCTTTTTATATTGCACGTAAGAGCGACGAACTGCTTAGAGCTTTAACCTGGTGTGATTCTATTCTCCTATAGCACAACTGGTAACCCAGCTACAAAATCGTGAACATGTGTACGAAACAGAAGTTTGGAATGTTAGCGACGTCTATATTAACATTAAGAAAACTTTCCAACTAAAAATTCACGTACATTATTATTATTATTATTATTATTATTATTATTATTATTATTATTATTATTATTATTATAGCAGTAGTATTAATGTTATTTCATGGCAAATATGATGATACCCTAGTCATTTGAAATAAGGGTCTCTAATGAAATGATCATCCTATAGAAATCTTTGTTAAAAGAATACGTTGTTTATTTCTTACATTTTACCAAAAAAAAATTATACGAAACATAAATGGTGAATTATAGCCAGTATGAAGCCTCCTGTAACAGACTCATTTTACAAAGATGGAAGGTGCCGTACATTACACAGAATAGCAAAAGAAAGAAAGAAAGTGTATCTAATATAGGCTGTTATTCCCTACAGCTACAGTCGCCTTTCGTTTTCAATTTATATTTTTGCTGGAGTGGTAAATTTTATTTCTCACTTCGCGAGTCCATTGCTTAACGTCAAACCAGAAACGCAGCGATCAAATACCGGTTATGGTACTTTATTCAAATCCTGAAAAACAACGATACCTTATCACAAGAACTCTTGCCTCGCAAACACTTAACATAACATCGTGTTTATAGAGCTCATAATGTAGAGAGTTAAGGCTGGAGTTCTTCAATTCCAGACATGTCAACTTCACTTTCACTATCCGAGCCACTGCTTGAAGATTCATCCTCACTGCTGCTGCTGTTGGTTGCATTAATTGTTAGGCGCTCAATTTCAGGTTCCCAAAGGCCTTCCGACTGTATATATTGTTCCTCAGTCTCTCTGACATGACGGCATACTGAAGCCCACTCTCCCGTACCAATTTCGGAAAATCTCTGAACGCAAAGATTTCTAACATCATCCAGCTTGAAGGTTTTTTTCTGTGCCACCCATTGTTTCACATCACCCCAGATTTTTTCGATGCTGTTCAAATCTGGATGATAAGCCGGCAAGCGATGAACAGTGTGCCCGTATTCATGTAAAAGACGGTCCAGAATATAGCTCTTAGTTCGAGGCTTATTGATCTTTATAAGTTCATAAAGTTCAGTGTTGGACATATCATTTCCGTAAGGTATGTTGTGCTCTGTTAGCCAGTTCTTCATTTCCTGTTTGCGAGCGTTAGAAGTAGGGAATTTATCATACTGAACGTTGTGATAGGATGCATTGTCTATCACAAGAGCAGATTTTGGTGCCAAGTTTGGCAGAAGCATTTCTTTCACCCATTTCATGTAGTTCGTGGCATTCATTTCTCGATGGTAATCGCCGGATGTCTGATTTGATTTAAATATCAAGAGGGCGTTCGGAATAACACCCAGCTGATAGCCTGCATAAGGCGCTGTCCTTTCGATATCGGCGATTTAAGACCCTCTGTAGGAGATGTGGTGTCACACCAAGCCTTCGGTGTTGTGTGGGAGCTGTTAATGTAGGTTTCATCACTGTAAACTATTGGGCGACCCTCCTGACGATACCTAGTAACAGAACGCAAAAATGTGATTCGAGCACTTCGAATATCATTACGCTCAATCAGCAAACACCTGTTAGTTTCTACCCTTTTCCACCGAAATCCAAGTTCTTTGAAAATTTTTCGCAAACTACTGCATTGGCCCTTGTACTGTATACTTTTTTTTAAGTTTTGCCAACACAGATTTCACAGTCGGAATTTCTTCCTCAGTTATATAAAATTAATTGATTGTCCTTCGAACAATGTACATGTCAAAATCATCTAATCCAGTGCACGGACGCTTGCGAGGTGTATTGAACGATGCCAACTTTCC
Source organism: Anabrus simplex (assembly GCF_040414725.1). NCBI lineage: Eukaryota > Metazoa > Arthropoda > Insecta > Orthoptera > Tettigoniidae > Anabrus > Anabrus simplex. The sequence continues at coordinate 430,043,315 of NC_090269.1, read as the reverse complement.
AGCCTGGACCTGTAGCAATTGTTTCTTCACGGACTTCACGGTGCACGCACTTACACGAGTTGGAGCACACACACACACACGCTCCTGCACTTTTTGACTGGAATAATAAATTAGTTTTCATCGGCTTCTTTCTGCACGAACTGTAACACGTTAGACACTATTTCTCGACCCTGAGAATGAAGAGTTTTTCCTGTATAGTTTTGAAAGGATGGGAGGCATATTGTTATCACTACTATTTCGCACAAGTCAACAGTCACAACGCAAAGTGCTCTGGTAGGGAGACGTGTTATCGCCAAGCTTGCCTCAGATTAACCAACTACTGCGCACCCAGCCGCGCGCACCTCCGATCCAAGTAAGGTGTACAGAGGGAGGTGCGCTGGAGACGAAGGATCGCCGGCTAGCAGGCAGAAGAAAAGCAGAGCTGTTGTTTAACTGCGCGGGCTCTAATAACTTATCCTTGCGACGTGAGGCCGTACATCCCGCCTACTACGCGATGCTATTAATGACAGAGATTCGGACATATGGCATCTCGTTCGAATTAGTCTGTGTGTGGTACATGTGGAAGAGCAGCTCACGGCATGGAAGAGTGCACAATTCCTGTGCTATTACACTATTCCCGAAGTGAAACTCCAATCGAATTGGAGTAAGCGCGATTACCCACATCACGATTAAGCAAAATGAATAACTTCATAGAAGATCATAGAAGCTAAGATTGACGCAATATCGAAGTACATATAATGGCAGTGAGAAAAAGACAAAAACAGGAGCCGGGTCGTTAAATGAAATCGACCCAACACTACAGAAAATAACAAGATAACTGACTATTTCAGCGAGCAGATGTATCGCAAGTAAGGAGCGAATTAACTCGGATAAAAGCATCAAGAAAGTAGATAGTTTGGTTAAAGAAGATATCAACGACGATTATACGTCGGAACAAAGCGCAACAAAGTAACATTTGAACACAAAAACACATAAATTTCACTTGAAACATTTACCAAGAGTTAAAAATCAGCCAGATTGAAGACACCAAGGGAATAGAAACAACTAGAGAATCAATAAGTCGCAAGAACGCAATACTATTGCTACCATAAATCATAAAGAAAACCCATTCAAGATATATTTTGATAATATTGCAGACATACTGAGAGTCTGATAAAAATTACAGATCAGTCAAAGAAATTCTAAAATGAGATAAATAATTGTTAAATCAGAAGGCTTTGTTAGCACCCACACGTATCAGCTGATTTCATTTATGTTCTGTATTTCTATAATTGAATGAGAAAAGATAACGGCCCTTTAAGAAGATGGGTGACAGGCTACCTGGGATAACTTGAGCTGGAAGATGATTGACCGACATCGCAGATGACGTCCGCAAGGCCAGCCACACAACATGGAGATCGCCCTCAGCAGCGGAGAATGAATGATGCATAAATCCCTCCAAAAAGCAACGGAAAAGAGATAATTTTCACAAATAAAATTGTCCTGTTTGATCTTCAAATTAATCTGTATCATGTTAGATTCTCACGAATGATATCTCATTAGATCGATATAAAGGAATTATGCAGTCTTCTATAGAAATATAACCAAACCCTAGATACAGAAACGAATAACCAAGTAATACAATAGCAGATGTGAAGTTCTGACAAAAAGAATACTTAATGATATTGTATAGATTCCAAGTGATAGGTTAATATGAATGTAGATGCCATACTTAAATAATATGAATAGGTGATACATTGCTATAATAGAGGATAGTATTACGAAATATAGAAATGTCAGTAGACAGGGGGAATGTTATTGTAATTCGACAAGATATAGATCCAATGATGAGAAGACATGAGAATGGGGTTATTTTTGCGTCAGAAGGATGTGATCATGTGAAAGGTTGGGAATATTAGGAAGAGATGCGAGTTGAGATAAATAAATGCACAGGATATACATATGTTACATGAAAGAAATGAAAGCTGAGTTGGATGAATTATATCCCACGACGAAATGAAAGAAGAAATGGAATTTTTAAAGTAAGAAAGGAGATGATTGGCGCAAACGTGAATGAATTATGTGCGAGATGGAATGGCATTGCATATTTTGTCAAGAATCCATGTATAACAATAATTGAGGCGTACCTTAACCTTCATAGAATAGGATGTTAGGACGTGGTCATCGAAAGATATAATTGTAAGAACGAATATGCATTACACTTCGAAATACTAACTTAGGATTTCTTCTGTAAAGTTGCACTCTTCTAAAACTGAGTATGGCATACTTAGATTAACATGATGGATCATTGCTACTGCATGTAAGAATGTAGATAAGTTGGTTCCGTACAGTATCTTCATGAATGATATTTTTTTAAATTTTCCCTAATGCTTTAATTGAATCATGCAAGATCACACAATCAATTTGAGATCCACTATAGGTTGTAAATACCATGTTAGATTTAATGATTACTTTAATGTAAATAGGAAGGTTATTTTGAGATATGAATTTGAATGAATAGGTAATTTCAACTGATGTAAAGCAAGCTTTTGCTGAATAACCTGAAATTTATCATGCTTTTCGTAAGCTCATGAGGAGATATAGTAAATATCATGAGAAAATTTATGATTAGAAATAACTAAACAATATCTTATCAAAATATTCTGTGAACAAATAAGAATATTACAATGGTTAGGGAATCTTAGCTGCAAGTAATATGATACCTTAATACAACCAAGCTTCCCATGATCAACTTGCATTTATTACCAATGTTATGTTGTAAATATTGTAAATAAAATGAATCATTAGCTTATTTCAATGGTGATATAAAAATATGCTACGAAGAACGTGATTGCTAACTAATAATTCCAACCTACCAAATGTTAACTTGTTAATGACGAGTAAGTTTGAATTTTGTTTTATTTTATTATTCCACTTTTCTCTTCCAAGATTTTATTTTTATTAATAAATCATAGTAGTTAAGATTGACTGGATGTCTTATTTACAGCTTGCTATGATAGCATAAGATGCCATAAAGTCGAAGTGATGAAATTTTTGGTATTCATACGATTTATGGATACGTAAGATGGCGACATCCATCTAGTCTAATGGTACATAAAATAATTAATCGGCATATTAACTTTCTTTTCTGATCGCACGTAAAATAATTATCCATTCAATAACCATGAGAGACTGGCCGGGATTTCTTTTACGTGACCCATTCTGGACGCGGGAAGTGCATACTCCGTACAGGTGCACTAACTGCTCTGGTCTTCATTATCCTCAAAATGAGAACTGTCTGACATATCTGAGTGAAAAGACGATCCATGAGATCAAGACTCTGGATGGTCTTTCCTACCAGGAAGCGCACCCTAAGTTTACTTCCACGAATAGACCTGCCAAGACACTAGACTACAGCATGATAACTCAGTCTCCCAGGTTCATCATTCATGACATTGTTACCCGTAAAGATCACTGCGCCCAAGGCGGCTGTTGCTCTTGTGAGCAAAGCCGCAAAGAGTAAAAGCTCTAAGTGGGGACCACCCCACCTTCGACCACAAAGAAGTCTGTGGCGGCTGGCACTCCTAAGCCGGCACAGCAGAGGACAAGGCCAAGTCTCCCCCTCTAAAGTGGTCGGCGAGTGCCGTGCCTACGCCGGCGGAGGCAGCATCGTCGACCAGGAATGGGAAAATATCTCCCAGCACGTCTAAAGAAAATAGATCTCAGAGAATTAGGGTAGGTGAAGCTTTATCTGACCCTGTAATAGTTGAGAGGGGAATTCCTCAAGGCAGTATTATTGGACCTTTATGTTTTCTTATATATATAAATGATATGAGTAAAGGAGTGGAATTGGAGGTAAGGCTTTTTGCGGATGATGTTATTCTCTATAGAGTGATAAATAACTTACAAGATTGTGAGCAACTGCAGCATGACCTCGAAAATGTAGTGAGATGGACAGCAGGCAATGGTATGATGATAAACGGGGTTAAAAGTCAGGTTGTGAGTTTCACAAATAGGAAAAGTCCTCTCAGTTTTAATTACTGCGTTGATGGGGTGAAAGTTCCTTTTGGGGATCACTGTAAGTATCTAGGTGTTAATATAAGGAAAGATCTTCACTGGGGTAATCACATAAATGGGATTGTAAATAAAGGGTACAGATCTCTGCACATGGTTATGAGGGTGTTTAGGGGTTGTAGTAAGGATGTAAAGGAGAGGGCATATAAGTCTCTGGTAAGACCCTAACTAGAGTATGGTTCCAGTGTATGGGACCCTCACCAGGTTTACCTGATTCAAGAACTGGAAAAAATCCAAAGAAAAGCAGCTCGATTTGTTCTGGGTGATTTCCGACAAAAGAGTAGCGTTACAAAAATGTTGCAATGTTTGGGTTGGGAAGAATTGAGAGAAAGAAGAAGAGCTGCTCGACTAAGTGGTATGTTCCGAGCTGTCAGCGGAGAGTTGGCGTGGAATGACATTAGTAGACGAATAAGTTTGAATGGCGTTTATAAAAGTAGGAAAGATCACAATATGAAGATAAAGTTGGAATTCAAGAGGACAAACTGGGGCAAATATTCATTTATAGGAAGGGGAGTTAGGGATTGGAATAACTTACCAAGGGAGACGTTCAATAAATTTCCAATTTCTTTGAAATCATTTAGGAAAAGGCTAGGAAAGCAACAGATAGGGAATCTGCCACCTGGGCGACTGCCCTAAATGCAGATCAGTATTGATTGTATTGTATTGTATTGTATTGATTGTATTGATTGTATGAATCAGCGCCAGCAGGTACGCTTCTCCTAAACCTGCGCGCTCCCCTCATAGGATGAAATCCCGCCCCCATAATACGTTGATGTTCTGCGCGTCAGTCCCACCATCTGTTGATGACAGAATGGACGTCGAGCTGTCATCTACATGTACGGATGTGGATGTTGATAGTGTTTCGGTTTAAGAGCATCTTGTCGCTCATAACCTAACACTTTCTCTTTTAGTCTACACTTATAGGAGTGCCCTCTTACAGGAAAGCAAGAGCGGACTGATTTGAGCTTTTTTCCCCTTGGTGAACGAGATGATGGGAAATTCTTAGATCAGTAGAGTTATTGTTCTGTGCAATGCATGAATCGCAAAACATCTCTAGATGAGTAACATTAGTGTCAAGGTAATTGTGAACAAAATGCTGAAGTAATGAAGAAACCTCATCACTGCCTTTCCTGCCAAGGGTCTTGGCATGAATATAAAATAAACGCTTTCTCTTGTTGAAAGTACATGCACATTGATGACTGATATTTGTAGTATACCTCGTTCGATGTTATGTTTGAACAATGTTAGGTTTTACATAATTGGAAACAATAGCTTCTATGTGGATTTATTTTCTGCTAGAGTTTTACATTGCAATTTTCCTTGTACCACTCATATACTCATACTAGCCCCAATTTCATTTGAAATGCAATATCCTGAATTTCTTAGTGTGATGTTTCATTAACATCTTCATTTCTCCCATTAGTTGTTTGATCTCTTTTGTGAACAGTTTGCGGATAACCAAATGCGTCATTCTCGTCAGTCTAATTGTAACCGCCAATCGGTCAACTCAATTTTATAGCTATCTTACTACTTGTTCGTCACAGTCTGTTGCTTTGTCCATTTTACTTGTAATAGCAACCTTTTAATGTCAATAATGTTAATACTTTCACCTTTGTAATTCTTCACATTGTAAAAAAAAATTAAAACCAACATTGTTATATTTAATGTTAATTTTAGTTTAAGTCTCTTCAAGACATTTTAAATTCTATTTCATCTTATTATATGCTTTTCAAGTGCTCATTTTTATTCCGAGGTTAAGACAATGGCTGATGATGCCTTTATACTAGGCGAAACATGTACCATTTTTAGTTAATAGATCAATGTAAATCATCCAAGACAATGATTTATTGTATTGATTAGATGATCAATTTAATAAATAACTTACTGTTATTATTCTAATCAAATATCATCAATACGGATCAAAATTGATATTTATTACATGTAATCTCATGACATGGTAAGGTGCTGATGCTGTTGCGTATGTTACTTTATTTAACTGTTGCTCACAGGGGCTGAAGATACCTCTTTCCACAAAATCTGCTTTAATGCTCGATCTTCAGGATGGATGAGGATTTGCCGAAACATCTTTTCCACATCTGCCGTCATGACGTACTTATGGCTGCGAAATCTAAGTACAATGTGAAAAAGATCTCGTTGTAAATTATTTCCTGTCATGAGCTTGTCATTGAGTGATGTCCCGAGTGATGTTTTCCCCAAGGCATCATATACCACTCTGACTTTTGTGGTGTCACTATCTGGACATACCACTGGTTGATGGGGTATGAAGTATGAATTTGGTACATCTTGATTTTGGTTTGTTTCAATCAAGCTCATATGCCCTAGTTATCCATATTCATCCATGAAATTTGCATAAGCCGTCTTGAGTTCGGGGTGTCTGCTTAATCTCTTGACTAATGCTTCTAGTCTGTTTAGTGCGTGTATTCTTGATTCTCCGAGGATGACATCTGGCTTAATAGGTAGCCTTACGATGAATCTACCTGTTGTATCTCTTGAAACGGTGTCCGTGATCTGTCTTTCACATATTCTTTCTTCTGATGTGTAATATTGAATCTCCGGAATTGCTTCTTGTTTTTAAAAAATTTCCATCTGGTCTGATAATTGTTGATTGCTAACTTTCATGCATGTTGTTGTTGATTCTTGTTTGTTCTCAAAAACACCGCCTATAATCCAGCCTAATCGGGTGTTTTGCAGGGCTGGTTGTCCTTCAACTATATTCTTGGGTGGACCTATGACTATTTTCCAATAAAGTCCTGCACCAATTAATATGTCTATGTCTCTAGGCACCTCAAATCCGTCATTCCTTGAAGCGAGGTGTCCTCTGGTAATCCTTTCTGTTTCCACATTGGAACAATCTACTCCAATGATCTGTGTGTTTGTCTTGACAGACCTTATTTTATTAGATTCGACTGAGATCCCGGATTCAATAAGGCTTGGAATGTCATTCTTATTCTGTGAGCATCTTTCACATCAATTAAAGCTGTTAACAAAAGTATTTCGCCAAGCTCACATTGAGCGAAGCAGATATATGCTGAGATTCGACACACAGGTTTATGGGCACTTGATTTTCTTTAACATTTTGTTTCTCTTTGTCATCTTCCTCGGCATGTAAAAGTGTGTTGTGAAGAAGTCCACATTTCTTGCATTTTGATCCTCTCCAATTTTTTGGAATATGTCCTGGTTTCAAACAGTTATGACAATGTCCTTTTTCTCGGAGCAGTTTTCTTCTGTCTTCAACTGATCGCTTAATTAGTTCTTCACATGTAAAAATGGGGTGACTTCCACCACGCAGATTACAGCTTGCCTGAGTAGTCGTCATAACAACTTTCTTGCTAGGTTGTTTGCCCTTCGGATTTGCCTTCGTGTTCGATGCCTTGGTTTTGTTGTGATTTAACAGCATATATGATTGGGAACGTTCAGTTAAAAATTTCAAGAAATCATCCAATGTTGGCATCTTTTCTGCAGTGTTGCCTTTCATCCTTTCCTGCCAGTCTCTTTGCTTAATGAAATCCAGCTGCTTCTTTGCTAGATGAATAACCAATGTATCCCAATATTGTACTGGTTGCTTCATTGCTTTTAATGAAGCCATGTGAGTTTGAATATGAAATTGTAATTGCCTGAGTGATTCAGATTTGTTCTCTTTAAAAACTGTAGGAAACTTGGAAAGTTCATCTAGATGTGTCTCGGGTATCATCATTTGATTATCATATGTATCTACAAGCAAGTTACACGCACTTGTGTAGTTTTCTTCTGAAATGGTAAAACCTTGAATGACTTTTCGTGCCTCGCCCTGCAGAAGACAGATCAGATAATCGTATTTTTGAATACTTGTTGGTTGAGTATCATTATGCATGTTTGACTCAAAACTGTTCTTAAAAAGCAACCATTTTGTGAATTCGCAGTTGAATTCCGGTAATTTAATTTCTGGTAATTTATGTTTTTCTTCTGTTATGATTTTGTGGAACTTCTTCTTGATGAATGGCGTTGTTGATTGCCGTGTTCATTTGAGCTAGCAAATTATTTTGAACATCCTCTGCTTCATCTATTATCGTTTGCAGTTGTGTAACTGCGCTGAAATAAATATATTCAAATAGCTTACGCTCTCCCTCACATTCCTCTACAAACTGTAGTGCAGCTATTTCATCAGTGATCTATGTTTCCTCTACTTTCATTTTTACTTCTTCAAAAGAATTCCATAGCCCTTCACATTTTTAAAATTCTAACCTTCGCCTCTGATTTTGACATGTCAGCTGTAAACGACTTTATTATTCTTGTTAACGTGCCTTTTACTCGACCACGCGATTGTTTCAATTTGTTTAGTTGCGACATATTGAAATTAAGGTTAGCCTATGCTGTGAAAGTTCGAAGGGATTGCGTAAACGTTAGCTATAAGTTCAAGGGAATCGTGTTGCTGAATTGAGTTTATATGGGAAATTGGATCTTTTATATTTATGACAACAGGAGGATCAATGGACTTCAATTATTACTTTCTTATTATTATTATGTTGATCACTGCATGTTTATGTTACGAACATGCACTAAGGGAAAGAGGCTAGAATCTAGGAACTTGGTGCCTTCAATACTTTATTGAATTTGAAATGTCTTAATGATGCGATATCACAATTTGATGACGGATAAGACTGTTGCATGCGTAACCATTTTCAACAATATAAAATCATCTGACTAATCGGAAATAGGCTTGGAAAGTGCCAACTTCAATTCATGAAATAAATTTATAAAAATTAAGTCTCTTCACAACAATCAGCTTTTCTCATGAAGGCTTTGGACTTCTCATCTGGTTGCCAGTAGATCGCTGTGAAATGAACTCTACAGACCTGATGTGGGCCTTTGTGAAGAAGAACCTAGAAATAAACCGAGTAAACGCTTCAGCGTGACAAGAGACCTGACATTTTCGGCACCGAGAAGTCTTCTTTGATCACAAAAAGGAACTTTCTAAAAAAGTCTGATATAATCACTTAGGGTGTTCTTTATATGCTCATATAACTTTTTTTCCACATTTTGACCATTTAAAGCCCCTAATAGGTCATACAAACATGCCTTCTATAAAGCGACGTCCATGTACATGGACTTTGCCAAAAAGTGTTGTCCTGTAGCGTGGGCACGGTACCAAAATCACAGGTAACAGGAGATTCTTGTACTCATAAACAGGGAGTTCTGTAAGAAATAAAATCACTGCATGGAGAAATCTGTGATCCAAAGCTGCTGGCCAAATGTTTACATGGCCATACTCAGAATACGAACAAGGTTTTAGCCATTGCATATGAAAAAAGGTGCATAAAACTGTTTTTGTAGGCATAAAGAATTTAAAAATTGCGGTATTTGATGCTATTATATGTTTCAACAATGGTGATGTTTAGAGATTGCAAGTTATGGAAGATTTGGCATCACACTAGGGAAGAACGTGGAGAAGGCTCTTCAGGAGGTAGATTTACAGCAAGTTATGGAAGCAGAAAAAGCTGTTCAGGAAAGGAACAAGGAAGACAGGTTGAAAAGAGGGCGTAAGAAAGGAGAAAAGTAGGTGAAGAGACCAGAAATGATAATGATTATGGTCCTGGGTAGTTAGCTCCATTGGTATGTGCAAAAATGACATTTAGTTTTTTCTGTTTTCCCAGAAATGGACCTTTTTCTTACTTTAAGTTCACTTTCGTCAAACCCTATAATTGATGCAAGTCTGAAATTTCCTGGTTATTAACAGGCTTGTGTACAACATAACTGGTGAAACATATGATGGTAAAATCCAAAATTAAGTCCAGAAAAAAATTACTATACATTTGGTCAACATACTTTTTGAAATGAAAAAAGGGACTAAGTAATTTCATATCTCACTGAAAATGTCAAAACAGGTCTCAGGAATATTCCATAAAAATATGGTGTAAGGAAGTGAAAATATTGCTGTACCATGAAAATGTTTGAGGTATATGGTATATTCATTACATAATCTTATTACATATGGTATCCCAATTATAAATATGAAAGTCCATTTGGAAACCATCTAAAGGGGGGAGGGAATTTAGATGCCAACATACTTTAATGTCAGTTTCATCAGTGAACAATTCTTGGTTTCCTTAATGCATCAGCTCAGAAAAAATATGTAAAACATACAATAGAAATTGAAAAGAATAGTGGTAAGAAACACCACCTCACCCAAGAGATTCAAGTCCAGGCAGTACTAGTCGGTCCTGAAATATCGACTGTGAAAGCTATTTGAATGCATTGGAAACTGATAATTCTAGTGATGAACCGTAGTTGACTAAGTCTATATATATGTATTGAAAACAGTTAGATATACCAAATAAAAGCTTAAAAAACAAAAATATAAAAAAGCAAAAGTAAGGCATTTTAAAAAATGTCATGTAGCATGACTTTCCCTGCATCGGCCAGCTGATAATTTGTATCATTCTACGAAATACAAATATAAACTGATATAAAAAAGATGAATTCATTTACGTGTTTCAGTCATACTGCATAAAAAGATCACAACGCAAACGATACAATTTTCCAACAATCCTGAGCCGAGAGAAAGTTATCTTACTCTTTCTTGGTAATATAAAATTCTGAAATTCATAATTGATGTACGTATAAAACATTCTAATGTTTATTTTTAAAATTTGGACTCACTCAGATCTGACAGATGGTTGAAACACATTTAAAAACAGGCACCTTTATCATTCCACCTGCAATAATAATATTGGGATATAAAATAAAAAATTGAAACCTACACCACCTAATGTGAAATGAAACAAGCTATATCACGAACCAAATTCTAAAGTGTCACAACTCCAAATGGCTGATTTATCAGAAACAATGTTTTTTATGTTTCTCTCCGTGTATAAAATTCAATTTTCGAATTATGGACTTGGGATTATTTTAAACGAATGCATTTTGGCCTTTTTGGCTGTCCAAATTTATTCTTTAATATGTTTATTTCTGAAAGCATTAAAATAATGTTTTATGACTTACAACAGTTTAGAAGGTACACATTCCTCACAGCCGTAATACTAAATATATAATTACAAACAGCATAATTGTTTTGCTCATATTGTTTAATTCAATTTTTGGCATAAAATTTGATTATACAGTTCTAATCTTCATCATAGGTTTGTTCGTCATTGTGGCAGAAAATGGCCGGAAATATCCATGATACACTTGTAAAATTACATTACGTTTGCAATCAGTCATCAGGTCCTGTTTTTAGCTTCAGAAATCTTAAAGCTTTTTGTTGAACACTGGAGTTACAAGAATGTTATGAGAAGGTCGGCCTCTTTCCAATACCGATTCTCTTTTATTCTTCCAGCCTGTAATATGTTCTGTAAAGTATAGTGTACTCTAGGTTCTTTTCTACCCTCAGTACTCTTATGTTGCTCCATTTCACTTTCTTCCCATCTTCACTCAATGAAAATGTTTCAAACCATTTTCCTGATAGTTTCCTGAAAACCACAGTCAGATATTGCCATCTGCTTCACTCTAAGGATTACATTCTATTTTACGCATTTGAAGAATAGGAATCCAATGGCTAGGAACATAAATTAGCCCAGATTTTAAAGTATGCTTCTTCTGTTTTCTATCATAGAATGCACACTGTCACCAGCATTCCATTTATGCCTTTTGATGAGAAACTTATGTGTCACTGAATTAACATCACAATGGGAAACTATATGTAACCACATGCAGGCTATGCACCAGTTCTTAGTTAGCCTGGAAAACTTGTCACTATAGAAAATAACATAATTCACTCCAGCACAGCATAAAACTAGACAATCATGAAGAAGACTGGCTATTTTATTTGTGCCTCTTCTTGCTGTGGCTTCATCCCACACATAGCAGAACACATCCTTGCGGACGTCTTCAAAAATTGTGAAGTTATACACATTTATGTTTCTCTTATAATAAAACATGGATGTCTCAAAACCTGTTCCCTATCCACTCCTTTCTTTACATGGCCTGCCTGCAAACTCCTGCTTGACATTAGACATTAGGGATTTACTTCTTTGCCTGAGGTCCCAAGTCAATTTAAAGACATATTATGACAAGAATATCATAACCATAATACTTGTTATTATATGTATTTTAATATAACTATTCCTCCAATTTTGTCTCTGTCTGGTATACATATGTTTAGGTCATCCCATAATATGTTTAAATTTTATTTTGCTGAAGATGGCCACTAAGTGGCTGAAACTAGACTAAAGACTAATGTGATAATATTTACTTGATATATTGTACTGAAAGGGTGGACCCCTCTTGTCAATCTATTTCTTATAATTGCACTTCAGTACAAAACAAAAATGGTATTCTTAGCTTAAAATAAGACTTCACCCATCAAAATGGCAATTGCTCATGGGTTTCACACACCAGTTTGCCGTAACTATCCTGTCGCAAGACTATTTCATTATTTAACATGGAGTTCATGATCCCCGGCAAGTCGTCTCGTTGAAATGATTCCCTATGACAAAAGTATTGATGGACTGGAGTGCATGCTCACCATTAAAGATACCTGTTCTAAACTGGATTTCGCAGTACAGGTAGGTAACAAATCAACCGCTGTGGTCACTGCAGTATTCAAAAGTATCGTTCAGAGATTGAAACATCAACCTAAAATTCTATAAACAGATTAAAGTAATAAGTTTCTCAGCATGGGTTGTTTTGTCTGCCTAAAAGCCCTAGGTGTTCATGATTATTCCTCCTATAGGGATCTAAAAGAAAGTGTTGTGGAATTTTTGAAGTTCAAAAATCAACATGTGGTAGAAATATATGGCCAGGGGATCCTAACACTGGACTGATTTACTGCACACCCTAGTGACACCCTACAACAATACCAAGCGAAGTACCTTCGGCACACAACCGCAATTCATCAAAAAAACATTCTATGCTTGAATCTTATGTTAACTCTATATAAAGAGTGGATCAGAAACATCACTGATCTCGTACAAATGATTATGTACACATGAGTAGACATATGGCTACCTCAGCAAAGGGATACACATTAAATTAGAGCACAGAGGTTTTTCATATTAGAAAAGGAAATTCATCAACCCAGTCACCTATATACTTAATGACCTCAGTGGTCTGTCAATCGAGGTAGGATTCTACAAGGAAGAACTTCGAGAAATTCAATACTCCAAACACTACCTCGAAGAAAACAGCCTTAATTAAATGTGTCAATGAACTTTATGTCATATGGTCAATCAATCAATCAATCAATCAATCAATCAATCAATCAATCAATCAATCAATCAATCAATCAATCAATCACAACTGTTTTGCTTTTTGGTTTTTATCTAGGCTTTTCTTATGAAGTTCAAAGAATTTTTAAATTTGTTGAATGTCTCCCTTGGAAAATTATTCCAAGCCCTAAACCCTCTTCCTACAAATGAATATTTGCCCCAATTTACCATACTGAATAACAACTTTACCTTCATATTTGATCTTTCCTACTATTAAAAACACCACTTAAACATATTCCTCTACTGCCATTCCACGCAATCTCTGCACCAACACAATGGAACATACAGCTTAGCCAAGCAGTTCATATTTTTACACCTTCTTACTCCCCAATCTTCGCAGCCCAAACTATGCACCATTTTGGTAACACAATTCTTTTGCTGAAAATCACCCAGAACAAAACAAGCTGTTTTTCTTTGGATTTTTTCAGTTCTCAAATCAATTCATCCTGGTGAGGTTGCCAAACACTGGAACCATAATCTAGTCATTGCCCTGCCAAAGACTTATACGCCCTCTCCTTTACATCCTTGCTAGATCCCCTAAATAACCTCATAATCCTACAGATTTGTAACCATTATTTATAACCTACTTTATGAAACTGCCCAAACTAGACACTTACAATAATCCCCATGATGTACTTTTACCCCTTCAATGCAGCAACCATAGTTCGGAGGACTTTTCTCATTTGTGAACTTCACATCCTGAATTTTCTACCATTTGGCATCATACCATTGCCTGCTGTACATCAGAGAACATTGCCAAAGTCTTTTTGCAGATGATCAGAATCTTGTCACATATTTATTACTCTAGGCAATTATAACATCATCCATAAAATTCTCCCTGTTTCCAGTTCCTTAGTTATATAATTTATACTGTCTAGTAATATATAGAGAGTAAGAGGTATACTTTATTTTACTAGGTAAACACAGTTATACAATATAATAGTTGTCATACTCCTAGACTGCAGTTTTTGAAAGTTTTGAAGCGCACTTAACAACACTTGCAATGATGTTGTGATAAAGGTTGTATAATGTGTCCAAAGTATTACACACATGCTACGTAGGAAAATCAATGTTTCTTATGAATTAAAATGTGTGCTTTCAGGCTAGGTTTCCATTTACATACATCACCACACGTTACACAGGATTAAGTTTCCCAGTCGTATGTGTCATTGAATGCTTTCGGAGAGAATCCTTACTTCTGAAGGTTTTACCACATGTACTGCACGAAAAAGCCAAACTACAACTATGAATAGATATATGCTTAGTCAAATTGGAAGTGCACGAAAATGCTTTACCACATATAGAACATTTGTGTGGCTTCAATCCTGTGTGAACAAGATGATGCTGTTTAAGGTCCGATTTTCTAGTAAATGACCTCCCGCAGATATTACATTGAAATGGCTTTTCACCAGTATGGACAGCAGTATGGAACTTCAGCCCAACCTTAGTCCTAAACGAAATCCCACAAATAGAGCAAGAGAAAGGTCTAACATCGGAATGTGTATTCTCGTGTCTTGATAACTGAGACGAAAATTTAAACGTACTTCCACAAATGAAACAGGAGAATGGTTTGCTTTGCATGTGAGTTTTCAAGTGTCGCCTTAGCTCAGACGGAAGTGTAAAGCTACTTCCACAAACAGAACACGGGGATAACTTTTGAGCGTGTGCCTTTTCGTGTCTTCTTAGGCTGGCGGAACATTTAAGAGAAATTCCACAAAAGGAACATGAGAAAGCCCTATTTGAAGAGTGTATTATCGCATGGCGTTTTAAATTTGAAGACGTTAAAAACGAATTCCCACAAGTCAAACATTTGAATGGTCTACTCCCAGAGTGATTTAACATGTGGTTCTTGAGATGAGCTTGCTGCGTAAAGGCGCGATTGCATATTGTACAAGAATGCGGCCTTTCTCCTGTGTGAGTGAGCAAATGGCGCTTCAGATTACTTCTTAGACGGAATGTCTTCTGACAAATGTCACATGAATTCACCGCAGCTCCAGTCCCAAATGCAGCATTTCCCACACTGAAATATACAGTATATACAAAAATTATTAACAATCAATAGGAACAACAGAGAGGTATGCAATACCTCGACGTTAAACTCATA
The DNA here is from genome assembly GCF_040414725.1 of Anabrus simplex. NCBI lineage: Eukaryota > Metazoa > Arthropoda > Insecta > Orthoptera > Tettigoniidae > Anabrus > Anabrus simplex. Next base: position 430,027,895 of record NC_090269.1, on the reverse strand, counting down.
AAATGGCGCTTAGACTCTGGATATTAAAAGGACAAAGAGGTTTACAGCAAAAACTGGGAGTGAAACAAGTCTTTTGAACAGTATGATTGGTGATTGAAGTGTCTACTTGGGCACACCTCTAAATAGCGAATACTTACTCTAATCGAAATAGTTTCATTACATTTTGTTTTGTTTTGTTTTAAACCATATAGATAGATCCACTCCTCAATCAAATTTGGTAATGTGATAAAAGAGACTGTGTGTTAGATTTTGGACAAAATGGTTAGGTGGGATGATAAACTGTAACCTGTCCTTGGATTGGTGAAAGGCTCTGGTTAGAACGTGCTGGAACCTAAGTAACTCAGCCTGCGCAGACCTCTAAAATAGAATAAAATCTGGTATAGATTCACAAAGAAAAAAATTAGGTAACAATACGATTGTGCTATTACAACTTAACTTTAGTAACAAATAAGGAGGCCAGTTAATTGAAGCACGCTATACAACATCCTTCCAGACATTACGCCACTCTGTCATTTCAAAGGTACTGATATATCACGTATTTTTCCAACCCTTTTGTGAAATGTTGATCACAAAAACGCAGTGCAATATCGAAAAGATTTGCAATACACGTTAGTCAAAACCTACAACAGGATTAGAGGTGATGAATATAAACTGACTTAGGTTCATTTATTCTTCATCGTTACATAGTCTCAAGTATGTTGACAGAAATTCCCTTTCTCCACACCACCCATGATCTGCCACACATTTCATTTCCGCATGGCAGTTTTCCTTCATATGATTAATGGTGAAGTATGAGAACTGTAATCCTGCATTTCTCTTCCACTTCCGCTCTCCAATTTCTCCTTGAAACACTCACCAGAACAGTATTGTGTTGTACAAGTGTGCAATAAACTGGTCTAATAGTTAAAATACATTCCTTCAAAATCTTAAATTTCCACTGGCTCTTGGAGACACATACTCTCTAAAAAAAATTTGTTCAGAACATCCTTCCAATCATTCCAACTCTACAGCTTTTGCTTTACCAATTGTCTACGTCCTTAGTCAAAGAGGACAATATTCCAGACATAGTTTTATATATATTTTCCTACCTCTTCAAACAGGCCCTTTATAGTCCGTTTCATGTTAATTAACATCCTGGCCTACACATTTATCAACTTCTTAATTCATACAAATTAAAAGTGAATGTAAGCAGAAACTGCAATGTTTTAATGCTTCATCATGTATCAGATACTATCCAAGAAGAAGAATTGTGATTGCTAATGGAACCACTCCACTACTGCAGTCTTCAATTCGCCATTGTTAGTCCATCAGAAATTTGTGATGGTACCCCACAAATGGAGGTTGTATGGTGAAAGATCAGGTCCGTAGAGTGATCAACCACAATTTTTGTTGAAGATATCCAACATGTAACAAGCTTTAACACCTTCATTTTAGATTTAAAAAACTTGTATTGACTATAAAATCAAGTAGCAAATATTAATGAATAACTTAAATATTATATCTAAGCAGTCCACCTATTAAATACATAATTTATTAAATCGAGTACATATTTCTTCCCCTAAGGGAGATCATCAGCTAGAATAAATCACACAACTTTGTCATCAAGAATATTAATGAACAATTCACACCAACTATATTAACTATATGACCTGGATCTTTAATAAAGGCTTAACATCAATGTTTCAGAAAATAATATAGAAATACACAATGTTCATGATCCAGTCATTTATGTAAACAATATTCAGTTCCAACTTGAAGAAACACAAAGTTTTCCAAAAGCCACAAAACATAATTTGCCTGAATATTTTAATTCAGAAGATATTAGAATTCTACTAGCAGAGGTCAAAACCACTACAAACGTAGTAAATCACAAACAACATGACTCCATAAGATATTACATAGACAATAAATTACCTATTATCTTGAAACAAAAATCCTGCAACTGGCAAAAAAGACATTAAAATCCAAAACAATCGAAAAGGTTAAAAGGAATAATGATAACAAGCACTGAAAGAGGAAATAACTATAATTATCAATAAACAAGAATACATAGATAAAACCAAATGATATTTCAAAAACTAGACAAGGATCCAACAGACATCACATATAGAACAAAGACAAATCGATTCTGACAGACATACTTTAACAATTACCGACAATCAGAATATGAAACTTATGAATCCCCATGCAATGTTGAATTTGCCATTAAAAATTCAAAGACCGAGCTCGAGAGGTGCAGTCGCTTAAGTGCGGCCAGTATGCAGTATTCGGGAGATAGTGGGTTCGAACTCCACTGTCAGCAGCCCTGAAGATGATTTTCCGTGGTGTCCCATTTTCACACCAGGCAAATGCCGGGAATATACCTTAATTAAGGCCATGGGCGCTTCCTTCCCAGTCCTAACACTTTCCTGTACCATCGTTGCCATAAGACCTATCTGTGTCAGTGTGACACAAAGCCAATAGCAAAAAAATCAGTGTTGTATTATGAAGGTTAGCTCAATAAAAAATAATCAGACACATCAGAATCTTCTGCTATGCCATATAGCAAAACTATTAAATTATTATTTGTGAAAGTTCAGATAAGAGTGTTTTAAAAACTGTTTTGAAAATGAGAGGTTGAATAACATTCATTAAATAATGATTCAGATAAAGGAATGGATGGAGAACCTGAAGTGTTCCAGTCGTGAAGCCATGAGTCACCTAGCAGGTCGTAAGTGGGAAAAACTTTTCAATATGTAAGCTGATATGGATATGTTGCAGTGTTATTTTGATACTAGCTGAGCAGTGTTCTCTAATTTTAATATAATAACACACTGAGGTACAGTATCAAACACTAAATTCTGCTCAATCATTGCCCTGTCGATGATGTAAATTGAGAAAGAGAGAAAGCATCTCTCTAGAGTGTGGTGAAGTATCTATGAATTATTGTAAATTGATTTTCTACCAAGACTGACTTACCAATTCTAAAATATTAATATCTTTCTATTAAGAAAAGAAAGGTTTTAGATTAGTTTCTTATGCAAAAAGGTATGATTTTATGGTATTTATCCTTTCAATTTATTTCTTGCCCATTGGCAGTTATCTTCAGTTTTAATTTCAATATAATTTTATTTAATTAATTTGAGTTCTAATCCTATCAAGCAAAACTTACAAGGATGAGCTGTAAAGCTTTTCTTAATCTTATCCCTTGAAGTCACTGATTAAATCTTTCTTGATTGCAAAAAAAATTGTCTTGTTTTCTGCTCAAAACTATTTGATGTTCTGACAGGCTGATACATTGTTCCATTGTGTTTTATTGCTTTTCTGCCACCGGGAAGTAAGTTCCTATTTGTTTATGTTTTGTTCTGGGTGTGTAGTTGTGTGTCGCTTCCTGAATTGTTTCACTTGCACTGGGTCAAAAGCTATGGATGGTGCATTAGTACTGACCATTAGCTGGTTTGATTGGGCTTACTGGCTGGCTGGGTCAGTTAGTGGTAGCTATTTGTGTGGTCCCATATGTTTACTACGCTTCTGCTAATGTTACTAACCTGTAAGTTGTTTGTATCCTCCCTTTAATTTCAAAGCCTGCTCGGTGTGTCAAGTTGTTGAGAGGTGAAGGAAAGACAAGAGTTCATAAAGTAACTATTATTCCTGTGAAAAGAAGTGCATCTTGGCTAATATTATACTAACTTTTGTTTCATGTACATTCACGATGGCTCATGCAGTCCTGTCTCCTCACAAGCTTTGGAAGGAAGTTAACGAATGAATTAGCAATCCGTGAAGCTAATCCTGCTGGTTTCGTAGCCGAGTGTGCTAACCATCTCTCTGACCTGATACAGGTGCCTGTTAATCCTTCTAGGGTTCGACCCAGCAATATTGGTGAGTCCCTACATTTAATTACTGATGTGTTGTCTGATACTGAGATGGTACGGGAAGAGTTCATGGAATTGTTGACCACTAAAGCACAAATCAATCATTTGAAAGCTAGAGTCCACCGTTTTCTAGGAAGGATTCAGGATCTGTTATTCCTTAATCACGAACCAGTGTTCGTCTCAGAATGTACCAAATTGTTAACCATTGCCTCTAGCATCTCCACTGAGTTTGACTTAATGATTTCCAGCAGAGGTATGGACAACTTGAATATTCTCAATAAGCGAAACCCTTCTAACCCTATCCCTCAAGGTCCCTTTAACAATTTCGTTCCCACTTCTACCAATTCTGGCTTAAGTTGTGCTACTTCTCCTGTTCTGGAAAGTTTACTATCTAAGCTGACTGTTACTCCTTCTTACAATCCCCTGAAAGATCTTCTCCATGGTGTCAAAAACTTCTCTGTAGATTATATTGAGGAAAGTAAATGTTTTCCCAGATTTTTGGTAGAAATGAAAGACTGGGTACCTTTCGAGCTCTTTACTCCCCTTGCAAGAGCATTTTGAAAAGAAATATTTCAGAGGCTATTTCTCTGAATCTTAAAGTTGATGAATTTCATGAGACAGTATTAGAGAAATGTATCCCTTCATTGACACTCCATTGGCACCTCCACACTGTTTTCGAACTCAGTTCCTACACGAAAATTTACTAGCATATATCCTTGATCTCAGATTCTATTGCAAAGTATTCAAAATATCTGTTTCCAAAGAAGAAATTGTGGCAAGAATTTTAAAAGGGATCTTTCCCTCATCCCAATCCTATCTCTCCTTCAGTACGTGCCCAACAAGTTTTGATGAACTGGAAGTAGCATGTTCATTTGCTGTAGATGTCAAGCATGGAGATGCCTGCAGACCTGTTAATTTACCCCCTCCTGAAAAATCTGTGAATCCCATTCCTTCTCAATAATATAAGTATGCAAATACTAAGAAATGTTTAATTGTGGTTCATGGAACCACTTGGGGCATGCTTGCATTGTGGTTATATGTAACTCTAGGGGTTGTTGCTATAACTGTGGATCTACTCACCATCTTAAGAATAATTGCCCCTTGTTGGTCCAAAATAGTGCTCAATGACTAAAAGTTCCCCCCAAAAACGGGTAAATTTCCTAATCTTGTGAAATCTGTTGGCTCTGAAAAGGTTATCTGTCCCCAAGGGTGCAACAAGAATACTGCTAGTGATGTAACCCAGAGTACCTTTACTAAGGTTGAAGTAAATAATGAACCGTTGCTAGCAATGATAGATTCAGGTAGTGTAGTCAATGTGATTAATTTTGCATGGTATTTTAAACTGAAGAGTGCTTGTAAATTGCTACCTGTTGGTGTGAAATGTGTCACTGCTAATGGGAATAAATGGGAGATTATGGGGGCTGTAAATGTAAAATTAAGGATAGGGAATTTCACCTGTAGAATTACGTGCCTTGTAGCACCTAACCTGTCTTGCAACACGAATTTAGGGGCCAGGTTCTTGTCAGACGGGATTAGCTAGAATGTTCTTTTTTAAATATTCCCCTAATTCTAAATTTGACCTAATTAATAATAATAATGTTATTTGTTTTACGTCCCACTAACTACTTTTTAAGGTCTTCGGAGATGCCAATTTGATTTAATTGATGTTCTCTTGTGTGCATTTAAGATTTCTTCTATAGGTAGGACAGTGCCAGAAGAAAGTAATGAAACTGATCAATTAGATCTCAGCCAATTAAGTAAGGAGGAAGCTGAATTAGTCTGTGCTCTATGTAATGATTTCCCTAATGTGTTCACCAGCAAGTTAGACCTAACTGATGTTCTTGAGTACCAGATTGAGTTATCCAACCACCAACCTCTTAGATCTCCTCCTTACCACCTTTCACCTCACCGCATGTTCGAACTCAAAAAGATAATTGACCAAATGCTATCAGAAAGATTCATCAGACCATCAACCTCTCCTTAAGCATCTCCAGTCTTCCTGGTGCCTAAATCTTCTGAACGGTTCAGAGCTGCTGTTGATGACAGGGCTTTGAACCACAAGATCATCTTGCAATCCATCCCTTTACCAGATTCGCACACTTGTTTTGGTTGGTTCTCGGGAGCCAAGTTCTTTACGGTGTTAGACCTCAACCAGGCCTATTAACAGGTCCCATTGTCAAAGTCTTCCATACCATACTGCCTTCATAACTGATGGGAATCTTTATGATTCCTAAGGCTCCCTTTTGGTCTCTCATGCAGTGCCGCCGTCCTCACTAGACCGTTAGATTCGATCATTTTGGACATCAAGTTTAAATTTGTCTTCAATTACCTCGATGACCTAGTGATCTCAATACCTTTGAAGAACATGCGAAACAAGTTAGAGAAGTCCAGGAGCGCTTGAGGAAAGCTGGACTAACTGTCAAATTGTCAAAGGTGGCGTTTGCTAAGCCAAGTGTGTCCTTCCTTGGGCATGTGGTTTCCGCCGAATGGATCTCCATCAACCACTCTAGGACTCAAGCTATCAGAGATTTCCAACCCCCTAAAGACGTTAAGGGTATTTCTCGATTTGTAGGCATGGTAAACTTCTTCCAAAAATTTATCCCTAATTTTGCAGAGATAGTAGCTCCTCTAAACCATCTCAGACGTAAAGACGTCAAGGTCTTCTGGGATCGTCCTCAGCAAGAAGCTTTCGAAGCCTTAAAATTCGCTCTACTGAATGCTCCTGTTTTGGCTATTCCAAATTTTAATAAGCATTTCATTGTGCAAACTGATGCCTCAGGGAAAGCTATAGCCAGTGTGCTCCTACAGGAATATAAGGATGGACGTAGGCCCGTGGCTTATGTATCTAGGATTCTCACCAGCCTAGCAAATAAATACTCAATTTATAAGTTGAAATATCCTGCAGTATTGTTGCCCTTGAGAAGTTTAGGCCCTTCATCGAACATGTGAATTTCTATCTCGAGACTGACAATCAAGCTCTCTCGTGGGTATTGAATAGCCCCAAAAGAAGAGGTAGATTCACTAGGTGGGCACTTCACATTTCATCTTTCAATTTCAACATTAGACATATTAGAAGCTCAGAAAATGTCACTTCTGACAGCTTAAGTAGAATGTTTGATGGTGATTATGGGGCTGATATAAAATCTGATGATGAACTTTAAGTCAGTGCTGTTGGAGTTAGTGCTATCCTTCTGGGTCTTCGTTTACTGTACCACAAAATTGGAGATCATCAAAAATCAGATCCAGAATTCACAGAGATCATTGGTAAAATTTATGATGGAGCTGGGGTAAAGCCTTACTCTCTAGTGAAGGGCGTTCTTTGATGTAAAGGTCAGAAAGACCATGATTTCAAAATTGTTCTTCCTAAGATACTTGTCCCGATCATATTTAAATATTACCACTGTTCCCCTATTGCTGGCCATTTATATACATTCAAAACCAGGCAGAAAATTAGAAAGTTCTTAATTTGGAAGAAGATGGACTCTTGTCAATCTTATGCCAATAGTAAACTTAACCTGAACATCCATGTGAGATTTCTGTCTTCTTTGCCAGCCTCTAACCCTATGGAAATGCTATTTATTAACTTCGTTGGCCCCCTTCCTTGATCTACCTTGGGAAACACCCAGATTTTTATGTGTATTGATGCGTTCTCTCAGTTATGTGAATTATCCCTACTAGATCTACTAACACTCAAACTTCTATTAACTTTTTTTTTGCTAGTTGCTTTACGTCACACCAACACAGATAGGTCTTATGGCGACGATGGGACAGGAAAGGGCGAGGAGTGGGAAGGAAGCGGCCATGGCCTTAATTAAGGTACAGCCCCAGCATTTGCCTGGTGTGAAAATGGGAAACCACGGAAAACCATTTTCAGGGCTGCCGACAGTGGGGTTCGAACCTATCTCCCGAATACTGGATACTGGCCGCACTTAAGCGACTGCAGCTATCGAGCTCGGTATATTAACTTTTTGAATTCTATTTTTGCATCCTTCGGTCCTCTCAAGTTTCTAGTTTCTGACAACGCCAGTGCTTTCACTAGCCATTTGTTCAAGAAATATCTGTTTGAGTTGTGCATCTCGCATGTTACAACCACCCCATACTATCCAAACCCATCTTACACAGAGAGAATGAATAGGAATCTGAAGTCTGCCTTGATAGCGTATCATTACAATAATCAATTCAAGTGGGACTCTTGCCTGCATTGGTTGGCCCATGCTTTCAACTCTACTTCACATGAATCTCATGGTAAGACACCTATGTCTCTCATGTTTGGTTACCCCCATATTCTCCGATGTCCAATGTGCTTGGTATTGATGATCTTCCCGACATGTCTAAACCCAATGATGTTCAGAAGATTTGGGATGAAGCCAGGAAGAACTTGTCTGTATCATATGAGAAGGTCAAGAAAAGGTACAACAAAGGTAGAAAATCAACGAGGTTGAAAGTTGTTGATCAAGTCTTCATAAAGTGTTACCCCATTAGTAAAACCATCAATAATTTTTCAGCAAAGCTTGCTCCAAGGTATCAAGGCCCTGGTTCTATATTCCAGTTTCTGTCTCCTGTATCTGTGTTATTGAGTCATCCAGTTGCTAAGAGAATTAGACGAGTCCACCTATCTCGGATCAAACCTGGTTAAGGCGTAGTAGTCCTCACATTTTTCTTCTTCCCTGATGGTGCAACATCAAAAAGTGTATCATGTATTAGTCTGAACTTGTGGCTAAGAACTACCTTTTAGTGAAATAATTGTGGTTAATTCACATATATTGTGTAATGTAACTATTCTTGTTGAACATATGTTTCACTTAGTAAATCTTGCTGTGACGGTTGTCTTAGGTTTGAGTACATCATGTAGTATTTTCTGCCTTGAAATATCTGTATTGGTTCCCTGGCTTATGATTATTCTCTGTGCGAGCTTTGGTTTCAGTAAAGTGTGGATAAATTATAATTTAGATGGTTTCTTGCTGATACTCCTTGCTGAATCAGATCAGGCATGTACCTCTTAATTACCATATAAAAGTCTTGTAGCACCGATGTATTGGGTACTACTATCTAGTAACTTATGCCAATGTACTTTAAATTTTGATAGCTCTATGTGATCAAGTGTTCTTTCTCTTGCCCTGCAATGTCTGTCTGTTTGTTGTTACCATCCAATGGCTTGTTCGTTTTGTTTGCTACTCAGGGCTGTTCTTCCTAAATTATTAAATCCACATAATTTAGTATTACGGAAACAGGTCATGATTTGAATATGGACTGTTATGTTTTGGTAACCTTTGGCCCGCTGATATCCTTGAGTACTTAAAGCTTATTTCATTCTATACATTAAACTCCTGTCCTTGGATTCTTAATTTATAAACTGAAGGGAATTTTGGTTCAGAGGTTGTGCATTATGGCCTACCCAATGTGATCATTACTGTTGTTCTATGGTGAGTTGGTTCTATTTCTACTGTATGATTGCTGACTGGTGCTGGTGGTGTGGCAGTTGTGTACTCAGTGCTGGATCAGCTTTTGCACTGTGATATTGTTTTCATAATTAGTGTAAGTCTGTGAGTCGCTAAGTAGTAATTTTCTGACTATTGGTACAAGGTACTCCTCTATTTTCAATACTTCTGGTGCCCTGTTCCTAATTGCACCCATCTCGTGGGCGTCAAATGTCCATCTCGAGCGTGGCTCATCACTAGTCTGTCCTACCTAGTAGATATTCTGGTGCTGAAGTGAAATACTTAACTGCCTTTATTAAAATTTTAATTTTGTTATCCATTTCTGGTAACAGCTGTAAAGGTGTTATCCATTATCGCTTTCATTGGTCTCTGCACTCTGCTAAAAACCTTATTCGCCAGGTTCTTTGTTCCTATTTTTTTCCTATTCCTGTACTGTACCATTCTACTAGTTGTGTTGCATGCAGAACGAAGCGAGTCCTACCTTACCTACTTATTGTTGTAGTGTTGCATCGTGAAAGATAGGTCCTTAACCTGAGGAGTGCAACTTCTTTAAACCGTGATGGTATGGTTCTGGCTCTGTGTCTGGTGATCTTACAGTACCAAGAATTTGTTTTTGGGATTATTTTGAGGTTGCATGATGTCGTTGAGGGTAGTGTAATCCTTTAATACCTGATGGGCTGACACAGGTTTCTGGAAGTTGTCATGGTAGTCATTGTTGTGTGGTTATTGGGTGGTTATGGCACTATGGTAGAAGGTTGCATTGCCTTGTGATTTTGTCTGTGTCCTCGTAGATTTGGGTATTATTTATTTACTTGCACACACAATTCTTGTAGAATAAGGTGTTACGCTGCATCCAACTAGCTGGTCACATATTGCATTCTGGTTCGGCCATCTTATTGTCTTCCTGCATAACCTGTTTCTCTGATGTCATCACGAATTTCATTATTGTGCTGTAAAGTTCATCTTTTGTCAAGCTGCCACTCTAGGCTTTTTCTCAGTGGAACCTTATGCCTGTTGATATGGTTGATTTAACATATTTCCGTTTTGTGTTTTGCTGAATGAGTATGGGCTTATTTTGGTGAATTCTAGATCGGCGCTGAAGTCATTCTGCTAATTGATCTTGTGGTCCCTTGGTAGTATTCCTTCTTCATTGTCCTACTGAGCATTCACTATTGTCCTGCCTCAATTTTTGCCATTTATATTTTTATTTACCTGATCTCCTGGTGGAAAGGAGGAGGTATCTGTTTTGCTGTCAAGCAACAGGGTGATTGAGTTATCACCTATTTTTAGACCGAATTGTGTCAAGGTCCTAATGGACAACCGGTAAATTATGTTGTGTAGGTCATGGCTCCTTATTCCCTGCTGGTCAACTGATCTGAGGTGTATTTCATGTTCCTTTTCATTTGATTAGGTGTCCATTTCGGAGTTAATAGATGGTATTTCGATGAAGGTGGTTGGTTATTTGACTTCAGTTTTGTTTATCGTCCTGTGATTCCTCTTCTAAACCCCCTTCTGTCCTGTTATTCCCATGGTACTATTATGGTCTAGAGAATTTTAATTGTTTTCATCCTTGTGTTACTCATTGCTTGTTGTTATTGATAGTTCGGTCATAGATGACGAACTTAATGTGTACCCACTATCTAATTGAGCTCTAGAGGTTTCCGACTGTATCTGACAGTTTGCACTTGCTTAGAATAACTATTATCCTGTAGCCATAGATTTGATTATGTTAATATTGTCATTCTGGTCTTTCTGCTCTATTTGGTGTTACTGTTTCCTATTTTCATTCTTGTTCTTCTAGGTTATATAGGTGATTATGTGCATGGCATTGAAATCCTGGATAGCTAGAAATTTGAAAATATTTTGGTAGTATATTTGGGAAGTTGGCCAACTACTGGTAGTTCTGTGGGATTTTATTAAAATTTGTCTATAACTTATCTCCCTTCTGCTTGTGCATTGTATTTGGCCTTGCAGACATGTACCTTCCTTCTCAACATCAAGTTGAATAGTACACTTATGTGAATAATTTGTGTTCGATTAGCTCCCCTTTCTTAGGGTTAAGCTGTGTCAGCGAGCAGTCGATCTACATTAAATGTGTAAATGTGCTCTGTCATGGAGTGTATTGATTCTCCTTCTTTAGTTTGTGCTATATTTTTATTTACTTAATTCCCCTATGTTTGTTTTGTGTTATTGGAAACATTGTGTTTCGGTGTCTACCTTAATTCTGTATTTCTGTATTGTAGTGTGCATATGAGTTTTAAAGTTTCTTGTAAAACTGGGGCATACGACAGGATTTTAAAGTCCTATCAGGTAATGTTCCTTCCCTTTTCATTTATCAGTTGATTCTTATGCTTTATGAGTACTTCCCTGTTTAGTACCCTTTTTCCCTCTGTGTAAATAGATGGTGCTTAAGTGTTTTGTCCTATTTCATTGATTCTATTTGAGTTTGCTTCATCTTCATTTTGGGCTCTTGCATCTTCTCCTCCTGGTATTTACTTAAAGCAGTGGTATACTCTAGTGCCAACTCTACTAAACATGCAAGCATTATATTCTGGATCTTATTAATATAAGCAAATAAAACTCACCAACATTGCATTTTTCCTTTTCCCCTCTAACGCGCTTTGTTTTTATATTATATATTGAGGCCCAATTGGCTGCTATAGAACAATCTTGATGGTGTGTTTTTTTGCTAATAACCCGATAAACAGCATTAAAAATTAGAATAAAATGCTGGAACTGCATTTTAAGATATGTTAGGTGGTTAATCCTGAAGTGTATTGGACCTAATTAACTAATCCTTGCTGTTTCTTTTGAACTTTTCCTATAACAATGAGGGTGATGGCTAAAAGAAGTAAACAAATGGAAAAACAATAATTTCAGATAAGTGTGAAATTTTCAAAACTCATTAACTCAAAATGAACTTGGTGCTTGGTAAAGGTGATATGTTCTATTATTAAACTGCATGGAAAGGTGAAATCTAAAGAAAACTTGGTGTTGAACATGTAACAAATTTGAAGTTAAAACTCATTTTGAAATGTGGATTTAAAACTTATGTTGCGGTGCAGTGGAAGTTCAAAAGTAACTGATAACCTCCGGACCTTGAACTGAGTCTACTATTGACTTACTTATATGTGATTTGTGGTGAATTATGAACATTTCAGGTTCTGAAATGCCTTCACTTCTGCATACAGTGGGTATCTGAAGTTGGACCTGGTACCATACTTGCTTGTGTTCAACCATGGAGTATAGACGCTCGTGGTATTATCGTCGTGCCCTGGACTGGAGCAGCGGCATGGACTACAGATAATACTCCTATTTAGGAGGGTCGTGCTCCTAAGCCCTCCGGAGTTCATTACTACATCCTCATATGTTATATTTGGGTTTTTTAAAAATTGGAAGATCTGCCTGTTAAGTGATACATGGGTAGGCCATGTTGAACCTCTCTACTGATAGCCTACTACCATACCATAAGTCATCAATGTTTAATTAACTTTGAATTTTTGTCATCGGGAATGAATTACTTCAAGAACCTTTTCAAAGAAACTGTTTCTATCATACAAAGATGTGTGGTGCATTAGAAATTTATAATCAGCATACTCGTGGAAAACTACCAACATTATGTACTACTAAAAATCAGGTTGAAAACACTGTATTATTTTTGGCATTGCTTAATCACAACTGTTTAATGAAAGTTTCAAGATATTTGGGTAAAGTAGTGTTTCCAAAAATTATTATTATTATTATTATTATTATTATTATTATTATTATTATTATTATTATTATAGCCCAAAGTGGCTACACTTTTCCTGTTTAAAATTAAATCATTTCTTAAATCAGAGCTAATGCAATGGGAGTTCCAGTAAGGATTATTATATTTGATATCCATTTGGTACTTAGTTTGATTTTTGTAACTTTAATTTAATTAAGCTTAATTTCAGATTTTGGTTGATACCTTGGTTTTGGTGATGACTGTAGCTTTATTTTCTTCCACTTTTACTACTATTGTTGGTCCACTAGCGCAATTGGCTGTCATGCGAATGATTGTAATGATGGTTTCCTTGGTGATGCTGATTGTTTTGGTGGGATGGTTAAGGCTTTAATGGTGGACAGTCCTGTCTTGATGCCATTTCTGTGGTACTGAACTGACCCTTGATGGGTATAACTGAATTATTGTGGGCCACATTTTAAGTTTATTTTCTTAATTTTCCTTGTATGTTTTGGGTTACTACCTTTCCTTCGGTACTTTTGTAAGAAGGTTTTGATATCCAGTGCTGGACCTCCCAGAGTATTTCATTGCCCTGTATGATGTAAATTGAGAAAGAGAGAAAGCATCTCTCTAGAGTGTAGTGACATATCTCTGAACTATTGTAAACAGATTTTCTACCAAGAGTGACTTACCAATTTTAAAATATTAATATCCCTCTGTTAAGAAAAGAAAGGTTTGAGATTAGTTTCTTATGCAACAAAAAGGTATGATTGTACGGTATTTATCCTTTCAAATTATTTCTTGCCATCCGGTGGTTTTTTTTAGTTTTAACTTCAATATAATTTGATTTAATTAATTTGAGTTCTAATCCAATCCAGCAAAATCTTATGAGGATGAGCAGTAAAGTTTTTCTTAATTTTACCCTTTGAAGTCACTAATCGAATTTTTCTTGATTGCAAAAAAAATTTGTCTTGTTTTCTGCTCAAAACTGCTTTTCTACCACCTGGAAGTAAGTTTCTATTTGTTTATGTTTTGTTCTGGGTGTGTAGTTGTGTGTCGCTTCCTGAATCGTTTCACTTGCACTGGGTCATTAACTATGGGTGGTGGATTAGTACTGACTGTTAGCTGGGTTTGATTGGGTTTCCTGGCGGGTTAGGTCACATTTTAGTGGGCGCACCACCCCGTCGTTTTCACTGACCGCACGGCTGTCATAACTTAGATATCTGCTAGTTACATAATATTTCAAATTGCTTTACGTCGCACCAACACAGACAGGTTTTATGGTGATGATGGGATAGGAAAGTGCTAGGAGTAGGAAGGAAGCGGCCGTGCTTTTAATTAAGGTACATCCCCAGCATTTACCTGGTGTGAAAATGGGAAACCACGGAAAACCGTCCTCAGTGCTGGCAACAGTGCAGTCGAGCCCACTATTTTCCGAATGCAAGCTCACAACTGCGCGGCTCGGTTTACGTAATATTAATACATTTCAGTCACTGAAAACCTACAACCTGTTTTCCAGTCAGTGACCGGGTCAGGGATGGAATGAATGAAGCCCCCAACTTGAGGCGAGGATAGGAATTGTTCAGGCTACTGAAGCCTGTCGCACTCCTCTGGGACAATAATTAATGACTGAAAGACAGAATGAAATGATACTGGAGAGTGTTGCTGGAATGAAAGATGACAGGCAAAACCGGAGTACCCGAAAAAAAAAAAAAAAACTGTCCCGCCTTCGCATTGTCAGCACAAATCTCACATGAAGTGACAGGGATTTGAACCACAGAACCAGCGGCGAGCAGCCGGTGCGCTGCCGCATGAGCCAAGGAAGCTACACATATTTCAGTCATTATGTGTGCCAAATTAAAATGTAAACACTATAAAACTGTTTATTTAAATGAAAAATCTTCATTATTGTCCGCATAATCGCATGAGTTACAACGGAGTTCAGCTTTTCTTGCAGTGTCCCGCGCGAGCTGTCTCGCATACGAGCACTTGATTCTGCGGGCCCTAACAGTACCGTCTGGCTCCCCACAGCAACCGAGTGATTATGAACGAGCAGCAGAACACTAGTAGATCAAAACACTCTGTTTTTCTTCATGATAACATTAAAATAGTTCATTTTTAGTTAATGTCTACCTGTCTCATATTATTGTTAATGGGCTGAGTGGAATACAATAGAGTTAAAATAAGTATTATTAAGGTCCACCTTTTCAATACAAATTGTACAAGTTTAAATTACATATATGTTTAGGGACTAGTTTTGACCTAACAGCAGGTCATCATCAACCTAAATCAAATTAAATACATAAGTATCAAAGAAATTAAACAATGTAAAGGCATATAAGGTCTCAAAATTGTACATACCATGTGAGAAACTGAGATAAGATTTGAGAGACGTGCTGCACTATGTTAAAAAATAGCTCTCTGATAGAGATTCGTAAAAAGTCCAGTGTGCCATACAACATTTAAAAAGTTGTTAAAGATAGAAATCCTTAAGCTGCTGGTCAAGGAATTCAATATATGCTGGCTCCTTAAAGATGCTGTTATCCATTCAAAGAACAACTGAGCCGAAGTCACATTATTTTTCTAAGATATTCGTAAATGTAATAACACGTGGATGCTAGAAAGGCTCTTCTGTTTTTTGGAACTTGAAGGAAGGCGATTGTTGCACATGGAGGCTTAAGAATCATGAGATGTGCTACATTATGTTAAAAAATAGAGATTTATAAAAAAAGTCCAGTGCGCCATATACCATTAAAAACTTATAAAAGTAATCCTTAAAATTTCTGGTCACAGAAATCAATATAGGCTGGCTCATAGGAGATGCTGCTTTCCATTTAGAGATCAAGTGAGTTGTAGTCACGCTGTCTTCTCAAGATGTTCATAAATTTAGTACACATGGATGCAAAGCATGACGCAAGAATAAAGCTCTCCTGTTTCTAGAATTTGAAGGACGATGGTTGTTGCGCATGGAGGTTTAATACATACAGAATTAAATAAAGGTGGTTAAAAATTTGCAGTTCAATGCAGACTATGCAGATGGCACTGAATAAATGACAGCTAAGAAAGAAAGAGATAAGTTAGGGGGAAGAAAATAAATAAATGAAATATGTTATATGGGAAATTACTTCATGTTGTAATAAGCTGAGCAGAGCTAGAAATGAAGTGAGAATAGGTGGTGGAGTAGGTGAGGTTCAAAGGAAGTCTCGTGTAGGAGGTGCACGGAGAAAGAGAAGAGAAAGGAAAGGAATCAGATGGAGAAGAGGGGGGGATGTTATTAAGGCGGGGCTGAGGGATGAGGGAATGTGGAAGATTGCCTAAGTAAAGTACTGTAAACAGAATGAAAAATCGGACCTTGATTATTTGATTCTGAGATTCTTGATCTTGAAATTTTATCATATTCTTTTTTTTTTTTTTTTTTTTTTTAGTATTCTCTGCCTAGCTATTCATTCCTGCCATCCAGCAAATGAAAATTTCTGGGGTAAACACAGTGTAATATACTGTAGTTTAATATTTACAATATATGCGGATAACTATTCGTGGATGCAGGTGTGAATGAAGAAAGTGCGGATCCAGAGCAGATGCAGATAATATTTTGTATAACCGAGCAGGACTCTAGTTAATTAAGATGATTATGTTTGGTTTTTCCAATTCCATTTATAATTTATACTTGCATAATTCTCCCTCCCCATTTCTGAAGTCAAAATAGAATAGAATATATTTATTTATCACCTACAGGATGTCCCAATTACACACGATGCAATAGAAAATTAAATTAAACATTAAATTAAATAATATATATACAAACAGATATAAATCTTCACGTTTTCTACAGATTATTTACATAATTTACAAAATTATCACGTTCCACCCTTGAGAAGAACTTTCCGAATTGCAGTGGAAGGGTGGTAAAAAATGTCGAGTGACACTTCCAGCTGATTTATGGTCCTAAGAACTTGCATGAACCAAGAATTTTCATGTGCAACCGTCCTACATTTGGGCAGGTGGAATGAGAGGGATTACACGAGTATATAGGTATTTCTATGTTTTTATTCGCTTATCATTTAAGGATAAAAAATTAGTTTTCAGCCAAAATCTGAAGTCTAGTAATGAGAATGACGGCTGGTACAAACAGGTGAGAAAAATTGTGAGAGAGTGCTCAGAAGGGGGCGATAGAGGCAGCTATGAAAGAACTCGATGCGTTAAGCTGTAAACAAAAACCACATATGAGAGGCAAATGTAGAAGGACAGGTTACCTAAGAGAAGCAGAGAGAGCCCAGGATCATGAAGATAAGACTCAATTTTAATCAATTAATGATAAGGTGTGTGAAACTAAATAAGGCCACAGAACTAGTTGCAAACAGAGGATTGTGGAAGTGCAAATTTAATTCACAGAAGCTTCCAAACTGAATACTGAAAGGCATAATCTATAATGATCCACGTAATGTATGTATCTATGTATCATTGCACAATTTCTAAGAAATTCTCCAAGTTGTTGGGGCTATTGCTTGATCAATCCACACGAAAGTGCACAAGTTCCTTGCCCAGGTAAGATAAATACTGACTACATAATACTGTGATATGCTGAACACTTACTCATGAGATGAACCTCCTCTGTTGTCACATTCTTCACTGTGAACTTCTTCCACATCCTAAGGAAATTACAGAACATTACTACTATTACTACAATTAATACTCACATATAATATATAATGCGGGAGTGGTTTTGAAGGGACCTAGAGGGTGATCAACGAAAAACTGGCTTGGTCAAAAACTGCAGGACCTGGAAATAAGAGGCACGGAATGTTCTGTAGTCCTAAGGGAAGAAATGTGGTCATATGATGTCTGCCTGATGCAGGCGTAAAAGGAAAGTAGGGACAAGGGAACGTAAAGAATGCTGCTTCAGTGTTCAACTCTAGAGCCCTGAAAGCAAACAGAATGGAACAAATGTGAAATAGTAGGAAACTGACCTCAGTCTTATACATGGTCACTTTAGAGTACACATAAATGGAGGGGGAAAAAAAGAAAGAGAGTTAAAAGTGTAGTGCTGAAAATATCTGAGCCTGGTTTCCTTGCACCTGGTGGTTCAAAGAAATGTTAACATTAACTTGACAAATATACTATACCCATCATACCAGTACAGTGGAAGATTTTAAACATGAAATATTTTCATTAACTTAGAGCAAAAGGGCTAAGCGAGCAACATTTGTGGCATCAGCTAACATGTCACCCAGTACAAAATTATTCATCTATTTATACAATTAAGATGCCTTTTGAAATGAAATTTTCATTAACAATAGCAATGCAATAAGCCAAGAATCAATTACATACCAATTCAATTGTAAACATCATATAGTTTATAATGGGCTAAATCTGCAGCTGATGCAATTCAGAACTACATGACCTCTTATGTCACAACCAGCTCAAAGTATTCAAGTGAGAACTGACTGCCAACTAAATACAAAACAGATCTGGGCACTGAAAAGTGAGATACTTGTGGAGCAACTGCTTTGCAAAATGACAACGTAATAAGGCAAGTGAGCTCATATTCAAATGGTACAATCAGTTATAATGGTACCTAATGCCATACAATTACCATCATCAGTTCATTAAGGACTTTATATTCTACAGCCTTCTAGTTTCTTTAAACTGTGGAGCACTTTCAAGGTAATGGAACAGTTTCACTGACAGTGTAAAAATCATAGTGAGTTCTCTAGAATTGTTTTTCCTCTAAACCACAAAACATTCATAAAGAGAATAATTTTCAATGACAGTGTAAAACAGGTGACTAAAGTTTACTTCTGGACTCAAGTGAGAAGAATAAATTTAACAGTGTGATAGTTTATGCCACTTCTCTTTGCTATTTCTACTTAATTCAATGAAGTGAAACAAGCAAATAAGCACTGAAGTGTTCTTTCCTTTAACCACAAACCACACAACATTTCTTAGTAAAGATAACAGAAGTGAGAAGATTGTGTATGACACTCTTTGGGTCTTGCATGTGATAAAATTCATTTTTGAGTCCGTATGGAAAGTATTTGTATAAATAACACTAGTATGTTTTTATTATTATTCTCCCACCTATTCAGTACAATACAATCTTAAAAGTTAGATACCTGATTGGGAATGAGTTATGAATACTGTTAAAAAGTATGTCTTGTTAAATGGATTAGAGATCATTAAACAACTATTACAGTATAAAATGTGGTATACTATTACTTAACAATATTTGTGTTAATATTTGAGTCTAAAAATATACAACATAGATGGTTGGTTCTTGATATTAAAAGATGTTACAATAAAGATAAAAATCAGAAAGTACATTCCATATAGTTGTCAAATGACGTGTTAAAAACTTAAGGAAAGTTGAGCATTGGCAATGGTCGTTGGTTCTTGAAGTTTTTTACAGTATTCATAAGTACCTGATCTATTCCTAAGGTAAAAAATGGCTGATGATGCCTACTATTGATAGTCAAAACATGTACCATCCAATGTATTAATTTTCTGTTAACATTTTGATAAGGACAAAGTCCTAACTTTTCAGATTGTATTGTATTGAATAGGTGAGAGAATAATAATCAAAACATACTAGTGTTATTTATACTCTTTGGGTCTTCAAAAACAGACCTTCCACCAAGAGACTAAACCCTTAGTCACTACCATGATTTTTCCTGTCAAGGATTATAGGAATGGAACATCCAGAGCTTTGAGATCAACCTGGTGATGGAGTATCGGAAAGTTCCGTGTTCAGCCAGAAGGAAGTGGTCCTAAGAAGATCTATTAGATGACATTAATTTCACTCTTCCATGTATGTTAGACACTAATTTTTCATGCTAATAAAGATAACCAAAACCAAATTGTTTTGATAATCTCTAAAATACCTTCACTCTGTAACTCCAATTACTGTATGGTACATGCCTTATGACTTTTGTTCTGAGCCAGCTTATGCTTAAATATAATATACATAGAGAATCACAGTTAAGCACAATAATATTTCACTTCATCTTCAATATAATATCCTTTAAAATTCTACAAATCATCAGCCACATATAAGGCAAATGTATGAGGAAACTTCAGCTACATGGTGCCATATATAAACAAAAATGAAACATTTCCTTCAAAATGAAGATCTCCCTCCCATGTGCACCATGTATAAAAGTGAAACATGGATGATAACTAACTCAGAAAGAAAGAGAAAAGAAGCTTCTGAAATGTGGTGTCACAGAAAAATGCTGAAGGTGAGACGGTTAGATCGAATCACGAATGAAGAGAGAGTGAATTGAATTGGTGAGAGGAAATCAATTTGGTTAATTTTGACCAGAAGAAGAGATAGAATGATAAGACACATCTCGAGACACCGAGGACTTGTACAGTTGGTTTTTGAAGGAAGTGTAGGTGGTAAGAACAGTACAGATAGACCAAGGTACGAATATGACTAGCAGATTAGAGCAGATGTAGGATGTACTATTTATGTAGAAATGAAAACGTTAGCACAGGATAGGGTGTTATGGAGCTCTGCATCAAACCAGTCTACAGACTGATGACTCAAACAACAATGAAGATCTCACACTTCACTCTGCCATGAACTTTTTGGTCTGAACAAGCATTCTGCTTCTACCTCTCACTGAATATCTCAGATGTTTACATTAATTTGTTTGTCAGTTGGCATCATTAATTCAGAGTGACATCACAAAGTGAAGAGGGTGTATTCTATTGTTGTAGTTACAACATCCTAACTGGTGTAAAACCTTCTATTATTGTGTTTAATAGATTTTATTAAATGCTAAAAATGTTAAACATGACTAATACATGGTTTCTCTGTAAATATGTATTATAAATTCATATAACTTCAAATACGTATTGTGTTTAAGTTTAAGCTCAAAATCTATACAGTCGAAAGCAGTAGAAAAAACTATAATGTTCATATGTTAGATTTATTCTGCTATAATCAGCGACATATGAAAGGTTCTGGAAACTTACTGTAAGGTTTATTATCCAGATACATGTAGAGACATTAGAAATGTTGGAGAGATTTCCATGTGTACTGGTAAACAGTAAACGGAAGTTCAAGCTGGATCCATTACTGGAGTACTCCATTCGACTATTTGGTCAATGATGTTTCAAGTGTGTTCCATGTAGAGTGTTGTGAGAACCTTTCCAGAAATCAATAATTCTAGATGGTTGATTGAACAGTATATATATATATATATATCAATCAAGTGTTGGGAAGTATTGGACTTGTGAAAAAAGGCAATTAAATGAAAATAAATTATATTGTAATTATTTTTCTTTATTGCAATTTTAAAAAAGCATTTCACCATAAATGGGATAATAATATATGAAGAAGGACATCAGAAAGCTGAGGAGAATACAAAACAGGATTTATCTCACTAAAAGTTTGTAGTTAGGTACTGTTCACACATACTAAGTAGTATTGTTGTTTTAAGTCTTCAATTTGCTATTATTTATAATACAATGTCTGCCATTTCACATGGACTACTGATGCAGACTTCAGAGATGGTGTTGGAACTCTCAAGACCAGTGAAAGCTGTTTCACTTGCTAATATTGTAGTTTTATAAAACTGCAGTGATGGATGATCTTGCCATGTTGAGCCAAAGTGATTCTGCAGGAGATTTTTAGGTCTTTTGTTTTAGAGACAGGAAGAGTAATGCCTTTGATCACTGTGTGAGGTGTCATTTGAGCCAGCAATTTTCCTCTTTTACACAGACTTTGGTACTTCCCAAGATCATTATTGTAAAATACCTCACCTTTTACACGAACAGAATTTTGTGCGAGAAACTTTGATAATCTGCAGTAAAATAAAATGACATATTATTCTTACCATACTCGCTTTCATTGTTGTGATTTCCACTGTGATGTATCTCTTGTTCGCTTTCTTGCACTAGACCTGGGGGTTTCATCTATTGATGTTTCCATTTTGTAAGACAATGTACGAAAATAAATTTTTCAGTTCACCACTCAGAAAAATATACACGTTATACTACACAATAATGACAAAATATGAGCACACAAGAAATACGATTGTTTTCATGCAAATGATGGTAAGAAGCCTGCGAATACATAAATCAGTGTTGCAAACGAACAAAATATGAAATATTATGACTTCACAGAATATGTAATATAAGGAACGATTTTGCTACTGATATCACATTGTTGTGTAATGTAACAACACAAGATTCCAGACAATAATGCTGCAACATGACATGGCCGGTTGTGAATTCACTGCCGGCATGACTTGGCCCATTCTGTTGCACGACCAAGAATTCTGCGCTCAGTAACATGAAGAAATGGACGATTTTAAAGCATATTCTTGTTTCAACTGATAGTGCTACACTTCTACTTCAAATTGATAACCTTAACTCATTTTTGTCAACTTGTGACTTGGCCGGTTTTGATACTACATGACTCAAATGTATTTGAAAAAGATGTTATAAATGGTACATAGACTTAACAAATTAATATTTAATGTTTTCTTTATAATAACTCTCAGAAATTTGCATTTTGTTTATAACTATTACTTATATTAATTTTATAATTAATTATATGTAATTAGGAATCTTAATACTCTGTAGTTTGTACTATGTAGCACATATAAGATGGTTTGGCATAACAGCAGGCTTCATAACCTGAGCCATGCTATATAAAATAAATAAATAAATAAATAAAGATTGCTGCCACAACTCAAGCTTTCATTCTCCATTTGGTAGGTTTACACTTGATATACTGTTTTATGCCCAAACCACCCTTGAAAGTCATCATAGCCTCATCAACACATACTTCCTTTTCTGGTTTATAAATTTCTCTGAATACTGCCACAAGGTTGAGAATTGATCTCACTTTGTACAAATAATCCAAATTGTCTTTATCTTCTTCCTCTTCTGACACCAGGTGCAAATATGTTGTCAGGTGTTTGAAGCAACTTTGCAGCACTGCCTGAACTACTAGAGCAAGACACTAGGTCCTCTGATCAATACATGTGTGGTGTCAGGATGCTGAACAATACCCACATAGATTAATATTTCAAAATATGGTCTTATTTCTTCAATAGAAGTATCCCTCCATTTCGTATCAACCTACCTTTCTAACACCGCAAGTAAGCACATGTACATTTGTTTTCTGGGAAATTAAATCAAAAATATTTTGATCAAATATAAGGGAGAAATACTCTAATGCTGTACTAC
Source organism: Anabrus simplex (assembly GCF_040414725.1). NCBI lineage: Eukaryota > Metazoa > Arthropoda > Insecta > Orthoptera > Tettigoniidae > Anabrus > Anabrus simplex. The sequence goes on along the minus strand of NC_090269.1, from coordinate 430,004,700 downwards.
CGATGAGAATGGCAAGGTCCTAACTCTTCAGTGAAGTCTGCCAGTTTCATGTAAGACAATGTATTTGTCTAATGAAATTTAGGCCTAAAATATATGTCATCACGCATGTGTACGTCGTCATTTCCTAAAATATTGTCACTATCATTTTCACTTTCCACTTCACTGAGTTCACTACTAACAGTTTCACAGTCAGAATTATCATTATCATTCACCAAACGTTCAATGTCATTATTGCATTAAACATTTTCACGCAAAAGCAGCGACATGTTTGTTTACAATATGTCACTGCCTTCCTAATTTCATGTTCTAATATGCCTGTTAAGGTTTTAAAAGAAGAAAACTAATATCTTTTGTTTCTAGGAAGTGCACATCCCAGTAAGTTACATTTGTCTATCTGCTGATAGATGGCTCATAAATGCAATTAGAAGTACACGTACGCTTCACTAATCTGTGGGTGGCAGAGGGTTAAATGGCTAGTGATGCTTCCACAAAAAACTGTCTTTTAGAGGGAGGTCTCCTGAAAAGAGTAGGCATTTGAAAACAATTTATCATAGTATTGTATTTGGGAGTAAGGAGACAAGCTGTCAGTGGAGACATGGTGCGCACTGACATTAGTAGACTAAAGGAGATTTTCAATATATGAAATTTCTTTAAATAATTTAAGACCAGGTAAAAAACTTATAGGGAATCTGCCACCTGGCTGGCAGCCCTAAATTCAGATCAGTGATGACTGATTGACTCAAATTTAACGCTCTTAAGACAGGAAGAAAACAAGAGTTTACCAGAAAGTTTGCATAGGAAAGATGATAGAAAGGAGACTGGCACAAGTCCAGGACCCAGGGTCTTCACACCATACTACCAACAAGCAAATTCTAAGCACATTTCAAGAACTTTAGAGCTTTATCATATATTTCTGATATTTAATTTTTTAATGAAATTATAAATCAGTTAAGCAAAGTTCTGCTGCAATGATATTCACGTGTAATTAAAGTAGTTGTGTAAATGAAATAAACATAGCTAAAATTAGCATGTTATATGGTTGTTCACGTCCTATTTAATATCCAAAATATTCAGGGATCAAGTGAGACAGTAAAGTTTGTAAAATACTGGAGAGTTTAATATCAAAGACCGAGCTCGATAGCTGCAGTCGCTTAAGTGCGGCCAGTATCCAGTATTTGGGAGATAGTGGGTTCGAGCCCCACTGTCGGCAGCCCTGAAGATGGTTTTCCGTGGTTTCCCATTTTCGCGCCAGGCAAATGCTGGGGCTGTACCTTAATTAAGGCCACGGCCGCTTCCTTCCCAGTCCTAGCCCCTTCCTCTCCTATCTTCACCGTAAGACCTATCTGTGTCGGTGCGACGTAAAGCCAATATAGAAAAAAAATTATTATCAAAGTACGTCAGAGGAATATGTGATGATAAAAATTAGTTCACGAGGAGTCAGTATGATGTGGAAAGAAATTTTCTTGTGAGGCACAACTGGTGGGATTTCAGCAGGACATATCAGATCAACTGGATACAGGAGGCCAGTTAGATTGCATACCCATAGATCTTTCAAAAGTCTTTGATAGAGTGGAACATGGAATATTATTAAAGAAATTGGAGGGAATAGGATTGGACGTTAGTGTTACACATTGGATAAAAACATTTCTAAATTCAAGGGTTCAGAAAGTCAAAGTAGGAAATAATGTATCGCAGGAAGTGAAAGTTTGTAAGGGAATTGCACAGGGTAGTATAATCCGTCCGTTACTTTTCTTAATATACATAAATGATTTAGGGAATAATATAACATCAAAAATAAGACTGTATGCAGATGACATAATTGTTTATAGGGAAATAAATAACATTGACGATAGTTCAGAATTACAAAGGGACCTTGAGAGTATCCAACAATGGGTTGAAGAGAATAATATGAAGGTTAATGGAGGCAAATCAACTGTTACAACATTTACAAACAGGAGCTTTATAACTGAATTTGAATATACTTTGAATGAGGTAGTTATCCCAAAAGATGGCAAGTGCAAATACTTAGGTGTGAGATTTGAAAGTAATTTGCACTGGAAGGGTCATGTGGATGACATAGTTGGGAAAGCATATAGATCGTTACATGTCATAATGAGGCTACTTAAAGGATGCAACAAAGAATTAAAAGAGAAAAGTTACTTAAGTATGGTTCATCCATTATTGGAATATGTAAACAGTGTTTGGGATCCACACCAAGAGTACCTAATAAAAGAAATAGATAGTGTGCAGAGGAAAGCAGCAAGGTTTGTAACAGGAGATTTCAGGAGAAAGAGTAGTGTATCAAAAATGTTAAAGGAACTTGGGTGGGAAACTTTAAGTAAGAGAAGGGAGAAAACTAGACTTATAGGATTATATAGAGCCTGTACAGGAGAAGAAGCATGGGGAAATATCCGTGAGAGGCTTCAGTTGGAAAATAATTATATCATCAGGACTGACCACAAATATAAAATTAGAAATAATTTTAGCAGAAGCGATTGGGGTAAATTTTCATTCATTGGGAAGGGTGTGAAGGAGTGGAACAGTTTACCAGGGGTAGTGTTTGATCCTTTTCCAAAATCTGTACAGATATTCAAGACAAGAATAAACAGGAACAGAGAAAATAAATGAAATGTTAGAGGGCATTCGACCAGTGAAAGTTAATGTAAATAAAAAATGTGTGTGAATAAATTAATTCCATCCCCTGGTCTAAGGAGTTTGGACAGCCAAAGTAGGGGAGTGCCTGTAGGGGTGAAGTACAGTGGGGACTTCGAGGGCCCTGGGATCGCTACGGTAGCTGTGAAGGCCTTTCAGAAACTCTGAAAAGTCGTGGCAAAATGGGATCTGGTTAGGACACAGCAGGTCGTTATGCTACTTAGGTTCCAGAATGGGTAAAAAAAAAAGTAAATAAATGCAATGTAAATTTTAATCTTATACCAGTTGTATAGTATCATTTGAAGTAATTCCACATACTGTATATCAGTTGACTATATTTGTATGTAGTACACAAGATATTATAAGTAGAATTTTGTAAACAATATAAATTTATTAAGGATGAACTGTGTATTTAATAGAAAATATTGTTAGTATAAATTGTATAATATTGTTATTATAGGAAAATTTTCTTCTGTTGTTAATCTAAAATTTAGTGCTTGACAATAATGTATTTTAGTGTACCATTTGCCACCTCATTTGCAAATAAAGAGATTTTGATTTGATTTGAAATACCTTAACAGAACATGATTGTTCAACCATTTTTATATCAACCTCCTCCAAACTAGAATCAGCAACCATAGTATGTGGATCTATCTTAGTCTTCACCTCGTTGTTAGAACATAGGAAGTCATTTTGCTCCTATAAAGGAAAAAGAAAAAGATTTCAACATGTTGTTATGCTTTCACAGCAGCTCAAGGAATATGAATACACATTTATTATCATAGAATGGAACTTGAGATAAGCTTCAAATATTATGAACTCATCAGGTCACAACTATAAACTTAACACATTGGAGACCATGTCTAAAGGTGTCATATGGGCAGGCAGACCGCCATATTTTGAAGATTTTAAAAAATTGTAGAAAATAGTAGGTAGGTTGCAATTGTAACACATATATATCATCTAAAAATTAAAGGGGTCTATCCTACAGATTAAAAAGTTGCATTAAGATCTATTGAATACTTTTCAAATTACACATTTTCCAATGGTATGCCTTTTGCAACAAAACAAAAAGAGTCTGACAACAAAGTTTTACACATAATGAGCTTTAGTGTGGAATAGTTTGAAGCATTCAGGGACACAAAGTGCTACAGAACACATTGGATACCACCAGCATGTCTCTTTTCTCGTTACTTTCCCATTTTACGTTTTTCCTTTATCTGCACAGGCTTTGCACGTGCATCCAAATCACCAAAAGTACCCGGCGAATGTGAATCAGTCCCTGCCTTTGAATTATCATCGCATGGGTTACTTCATTCTACACTACATGCTTCCACCTGCGAACTCAAGTAAAAATAAGCTGCTATAAGAGTGAGAAAACGACAGAGGACATGAACGCACGGTATAGCTGTTATAAAAGTTCTTTAATGTCGTATGTATAGTTTCCACTCGATTCTTGTCCTGGCCGTGTTGACAATATACAAAATATGCGGGCCTGAGTTAGCCTCGGGCACGGTCAGTCTGTGCTGTTACCCCACCCCGATACACACTCGGGCTCGGTCTCCAATGTGTTAATGCAAACATTTAGCTAACTAATGGCTTATGCAGCAAAGGTTGCCTAAAATTTAAAAAAAAAAGGCATGGTTCCAGAGAAGGTGAGCTTAAAAAGAAAAATGGAGAATGTATAATCACGTACCGTTTGGTCTGTAATGATGTAAATCAGTTATGCAAAGGTTAGTCGACGAAAACAACATTATGTGTATGCTCATTTATCTCCTTGACTGTTATGGTGTTAATCAGTTTTAAACCCACCTTCTCTTCAAAAATATTTTCCTAAGCATTCACTCTGCTCTTGTTACAGACTATACACCAAAAAGCTCTAATCAACATCAATATACCTTCGACTTTCACTCCTTCAAGCAAGATAAATACGACTATAGACAGCTGAATACCTTTCCTTACTTCTATAGCTACTTAAAAAAGCTGTCATCTTATTTTAACACATTCGACTTTCGCTCCTTCAAGCCAGATAAATACGACTTTAGACAGCTGAACACCTTTCCTTGCTCCACAGCTACTTAAGACACATCTTTAACAGGCTAGCAGTTTTACTTTTTTCTTATCCTCCAATAGGAGTATTCAAGGAAACACATTTGTATTTCATTATAAAAATTGAGCTGTTTATCGCTCCATCCTCAACAGGTTTTGGGCGCATTGACTCAGTGCTCTGGAGAGTGTAATCTTGTGAACTTGTGACATGCAGCTTGATACTGTGGTTGTAACCAAGGACATTCTTATAGTTTTATGTTAGACAAACACCTACATTGATATCCTCTCTTTACGATTAGTGAGAACAATCAGGATCCTGATTATTCACCTTACAGGTTTGAGTTTGGGGCTAATGATGCCCTAAAAATGGGCGAAACATGTCCCTTGTACCTTTTATGATAAGATTTAATTCTTAATTTACTAGATCTCTTTGTATTGAATAGGTGGATATTAAAACAAAACTTTTAACATACTTTGTATTTACGTACATTTCAATACGGACCTAAAATGAGAATTATAATATGTAACATACCACTTAGTCGAGCAGCTCATTTCCTTTCTCCCAAGTCTTCCCAGCCCAAATTTTGCAACATTTTTATAATGCTACTCTTTTGTTGGAAATCACCCGGCACAAATCGAGCTGCTTTCCTTTGGATTTTCTCCTGTTTTTGAATCAAGTAATCCTGGTGAAGGTCCCATATGCTTCAACCATACTCTAATTACGGTCTTACCAGAGACTTATATGCCCTCTCCTTTATATCCTTGCTAAAACCCCTAAATACCCTCATAGCCGTGTGTAGAGATCTGTACCCCTCGTTCACAATCATATTTATATGTTTACCCCAATGAAAGTCTTTCCTTATATTAACACCTAGATACTGAAAATTATCCCCAAAAGGAACTTTCACCCCATCAATGCAATAATTAAAACTGACAGGACTTTTCCTATTTGTGAAACTCACAACAAAACTTTTAACCCCGTTTATCATCATACCATTGCCTACTGTCCATCTCACAACATTATCAAGGTCATTTTGCGGTTGCTCACAATCTTGTAACTTATTTATTACTCTGTACAGAATAACATCATCTGCAAAAAGCCTTACCTCTAATTCCACTTCTTTGCACATATCATTTATATATATAAGAAAATATAAAGGTCCAATAATACTGCCTTGAGGAATTCCCCTCTTAATTATTGCAGGGTCAGATAAAGCTTCACCTACTGTAATTTTCTGAGATCTATTTTCTAGAAATACAGCCACCCATTCACTCACTTTTTTGTAGAGTCCAATTGCACTCATTTTTGCCAGTAGTCTACCATGAGCTAACCTATCAAATGCCTTAGATAGGTCAATCAGGAGACAGTCCATTTAACCTCCTCAATCCAGCATATCTGCTATATCTTGCTGGAATCCCAACCATCAGAGAGTTCTGAAAAGATCACGTAGCAATCTCTAGGAAAAACAGTCCTGAGATTATGAATGTTAACGTTAAAAAATGCATAAACGTGGCCTCAGACCAATACATGTCTATAATTAAATTTAAACCGGTCCCTGCAAACTCCAACAAGACCCCCAAAAATAGCATTCGCTTTGACAATGATAAACTCTGACAAAAAGTCACCGAGTTCCAGAAAAAGGCTTGACCGATCGACTGTGACTTTAACAACACCAAGCAAAAGAAGCAAAAAACTTGCCTGGTGGAATGATACCTGTTTTTCAGTTCTTAAGGAAAGCCTCGATGCATGGAAACAATATTATTCAACAAAATCGCAAACTGACTCGGAAACCTACAAAGCCCAACAGGTTCAAACAGCTAAAGTGATCCGAGCTGAGAAACATAAATATGAAAAGTCACTCACTGAGAAGATCGACCAAGACTTTAAGAAAAATGAAAGCAGAGAGTACTATAGAACATTCAAAAGGAAACTTACAGGCCATAAACCTCCATCGCTATGCTTTCAGTGAAAGAACGGTACACTGGCGACCTTAAACGAAGAAAACTGTACCATCCTCGCTGACTACATTAAGAACTTACTAAATTGCCATAAACCCAGAAATCCCATTAAGACCCAGCACTGGAGCAATTCAGACAAAACAGCCCTAAAGTGCCCTGCTTTTATCGTACCATAAAGGGGAAGCTTCCAGAACTCTTTACTGATAGGCTGGATTCCCGTTCACACCCCCGGTTTTAATTGGTTGGAGTGCGACTTGTCCAAAGGGAGGCAAGGGCAAGGCCTACATGAGGAAGATCCAGCAGCACAAGTTAAAGGCAATATTTACCTAGACAGGTGATAGCTCCTGCGTGTAGTTAGAGAGGAACGTTTCAACCTCTTTCTTTTATTACAATTTTGTAAACTGGTGGTTTTAAATGTAGAATTTTTTGCAAGTCTGAGGACAATGGTTCAAATCCCTACTGGGAAATATGTAATGTAAGAGAACATAGAGTGATGAACTTCTGTTCTTTCCCATTCAATCTTGCATTGGGCAACTAAAGTTTTCAACCTCTACATTTTTTCAAATCTTGTCTTGGCAGTAATGTTTCTCCTTTCATCACTCTGGTGTAGTATAGGATTAGCCTCTGTATCTTCAGGCCATAAGCCCACTTAGGGTTTTAACAATTTCTAGGAGTGCAGGAGTTTCACCTTCTTGCATTTCCTTTATGGCCAGTTATAGGTAACTATTTTCTTTTTTTCTTTAAGGCCATGTAGAATGGGCAATTATGCCCTTGTTTATTCGTTAACTGTTTCTCCATCTTGGTTCCCTTTAGGAACAGTGCTTAATGTTATTGTAAATGTGGAATAATTGATGCTCTAAAGTGAGGTCACCCGATGGGTTTCCTAGTGTAATTTCTGTGTATCAATGGAAACTGACTGCCTCAGTGAGGCTAAACTATGGTTTTCCAGGGTTCAGATTTCTGATTAATGTACCTTCTTGGAGCAAATTCTGCTCTTATAAAGTTTTTGTACCTGTCAAGGACAATAATGCTCTTTTCAATGTTAAACAACAAACTGATAATTACCGCAAGTTTTGTACCTCATTTTCAGACTTCTAAGTCCCTGATGTTGTTGGTGCTGATGAGTTCATTAATAATCTATTTTATTTGCTTGTTTTTCATACAGATTTTCTATCTCTCAATTTTAACAAAAGGAAATAAAATTTCCAAATTGTTTAAGTTCTGCTCTAGTTAATACCTTGTCCAGACATTCAACCCAGACACTTCTTATCACTCTGTGAACCATGAAAACTCTGAAACACGTGGTAGCAGAGTGTGGTTGAATAGGTCAGAACAAAACCCCTTTTGACTGTTTTCTCTAAATTTTGGATTTGAATACTTGATAATTTTTGGTTTTCTGATTTTTCAAAATTTTGTCAAATTTCATTCATCAAGTCTGGCACTAGAGACGTTCTTGCTCCTTGATATTTATGCAAGAAAGAGCTTTTTTATGAATTAGCCATTAGAAAGGTTCAGTTTGGTAGCACAGTTGCGGAAGATGCATCTAGATTAAAGGATTCTTCAGATCTACCTCTTTGTATTTTCTGTTTATGGAGAGAAGGAAGTTGGTGAGGCTTTATCCATGATTACCACCAATATTGCTGACCTTACATCTGTTGTAGTTTTCTGAAGGAGGGGAGCCCTCCGGTAAGCAACTTAAACGTGTTCAGGCTAGGCTGTTTCACTTTTATAATAGAGTGGCGATCGGTTGTCTCTTAAGCTGAGCGAACATTCTAGTATGGTTAACTCCTGGTGCCAACATATTTCTGAGCCATCCAGTAAAGTGAACCAATTGGTGTCTAGGTTTGTTAGTGGGAAGAGTGATTACGTTGCCCCATTAATGATGAATATGGAAGAGGACCCTAATAAGTCTTCAGATAGTGGGGAATCAAATGAACAACTGCAGGCATTAGCCCCATTTTAAGTTTTTTCTTTCAGGGTGATTATTGTTATTTTGGTTGTGTGACCATGATCTAGTCATTCAGACCTTGTATCTTCTTGACATATGTGCTACTTCGCACCTTCCTGATTGGTCATCCATTTAAGATTCTGTTAGTTTCTTTTAAGATATTATTGGGTATGCATGTGTGGTAAATTCTCAGTTGTAGACCATAGTCTTCTAGTACTGGTGCTGCGACTTTAGATCACCTGCTCCTAAACCCTTTGCTAAGCTTAATTCGTTTTCATTTCTAGTTAATTATCTACCATTGTAATATGTCTTTATTTCCTTGCACGATTCGCCCTTTTCTATTTTTATTTTTTGTCTCCATACTGTTGTCTGGTGCCATTAATCATAATAAACAAATTCAAGTATGCCAGAGGAACTACCTCATATGACCAATCTCCAATTGAAGTGGGTTCAAAAGGAGAAAGCATAGCAGAATCCCAACTGAAAGAAACAAATAATTCATTTGACACCTTAGAAATCATTTCCAGATGACTTAGAAGACATACAATTGACTACATGATGCAAAATCAGAGAAAACTTTGATCCAGCGTAGGAAATGAATAAGCCTGCATCATAGACTAGGTACAGGACCTGCACTGAGAAGGGTATAGGCCAAGCGGAAACCATTTTCCACTCTAAAAAGAAAGCACTTTTTACAGATAGCTAGGACATAAGAGACACACATCATAAACAGCAAGAAATGAAAATAGAAGCGCCCGACAAACATCCACATATTGCAAACATCTAGGAAGAGGAGTTAGTGAAGAAATGGTCCTCGATAGATTTTTCCCAACAGTTTCTTATTGGTGTTGCCTACTTAACATGGAACCTCCTCCTTTAGTTCGTGATGTGTTTCTACCCTAAATTTTGGCCTGCTATCTGACCTTCTTGCTTGGTTCACCCATGATGTCCCTTGTATTTGATTATTTGTAGGGTTATATTTTGTGTGAAATAAGACTTTGTATGGGAGTTCTATGCTCCTTTTTTGGATATACATTTTCTCTTTTGTGGTATTTATGATGCGAGAGGATGGGAGGATGTACTGGGAGTATGTTTCTCCTTTTTGAGAATTTATACTTCTTTTTTTGATATTATTGGTGTATAATGTGAGGTTGTGGTGTAACCTCTTTGCTTGTTTAATAAGAGTTTTGTGCTTTGTCCTTTTGACACGGGTGTGATGAGGTCATCATGAAGTGATTATACCTGGTAGGACATTCCTATCGGTAGGAGGCTTGTTTTGGTCTTTTGTATTTATCAGTGGAGTTCTGCACATGGATTGTTCACTCCATGGGAGCTGTCCTATTTTAATACTCGCATGTATTTATGAGGAAGTAAACCATCCTGTTGTTGATATGGTGTTGTTTATCACTATGAGGTTCTTGATTTTGCAGGGAGTAGCTTCTGGGTAGTATGTGCAATTATCCATTGAAAGTCTTCCCTTGAATTCCATTGCGAGCTAGATATGTCATCATTCCCTCATAGGGTGTTCTGGAATTTCTGTACTTCTCCAATTTTTCTTTTCCTATTCTTGCAATTCTTTTGATGAACTTGGTTTCCCTTTCCTTATCTAGTATCTTGGCATCTGTGGTATCTGGTTTCTTCTCAATCTCATGGATTCTCGTAGCGGTCTCTCTAGTTATGTGCCTTTTTTTGTGGGGCCGCGGGATACCACTTACTTTCATATTTACTTTCTCCCTTCAGGTTAGATTATAACTTTAAGTATGACATTACTGTCCTCGAGCCCCCATGTATTAGTAGTCTTCAAGGCAAGTTTGGTAGTTCAGCACTTAGGTATTACCTCGTTCCACTACTAATTAGCGTTGGAGTGATTTTAGCCTAACTGATAACTAATGCTGGTTATCTTTGTAAGATCTTCCCTTTTCTGGTCATTGATTTTCTGTTGTTACTAACCCCCAGCCAACTCTCGCTGAGCCAGTCAATCGAAATCAGCACCTACTGCCTTACACCTTAAACATCATTCTCGTTGGGACACATCCTTGCATTGGTCATCTTTAGCTTTTAATTCGGCCATTCATGAGTCACACAAGTTTTTGCCAATTTCTCTTATGTTTAAGTTCGTCCCAAACACTCCATTGTCAAACCTCTGGTCGATCAATGAGCTCTCACCAGAGACAATAGATCCAAAGAATATCCACGATCTATGAAGGAAAGCTTGAAATAATCTTAAGGCCTCCCATTAGAGAGTAAAAATGAGGTATAACTGTGGACGAAAACCCAGCACCTTAAAAGTTGGAGATCAGGTCATTGCTAAAATGTTGTTCCCGCAGGCAAGCTGGCCCCCAGATTTCATGGACCTTGCATCATTCTAGATTTTCTCACTTTTGTCACCCTTTTGGTAGGTAATGCAGAGACTGACAGGAATTTTCATGTTCACCTGTCTCAAGTAAATATTGTGTGAAGGCCTATAGCTCTGTTCATTATATGTCACCAAGCGATTAATTTATTGAATTAATTATATTTCTTTCCTGAGTGCACATTATTAGTATAAATGTAAGTATTATTGGAAGTAAAAATAAGCAGGCCTTTGGTTATCAAAAGTTTAATATGTAAACTAGTATTTATTCACCTGATTTAGTTGCACCCTAAGTTAACTTTGTTTTCTAGTTAAAATTCTTTGTAAAAACCTTTCCTTCTCTACATTCTACCATAGACTGTCCTTGCCCCCAAATCCAAGTCAGAAACTCTGCGTGCTCCTCCTCCAAAGTCGCCAACGTTATCTACACTATATGTCGTATCGTTTGTACAACTATTACTGCTGCCACAAATTTGCAAGTTACAGTGCCTAACATTATATCAGATGCCATGTGATATCAACCTGGGAGAGATGCCGGCGCAGATTATGAGCCTGCCTCGTTCCGACTAAGACTCCAGACAACTACCTCATTTGGGCCTCTCATTGTTAGAAGATGCTCAGAGGCAGGACTCAACCTACCTACCACTCTATCTTTGGGCCGGACCTTGTTATTTGTTCTTGGGCCCTTATCACCTTGGCTTCAGTCCTCGACGTATTGGGAGGATGGTATGTCACGGTACCTCAGGGGTCCGAGCATCCCCATCCAGACATCATCAAGCGGCGTCCGCTCATGCCGTCAACCCAGGGCACTACAGCCCGGACTTGGATTACTTTGCACAACTCTACTTCAAGAATCCGAAACAAACAGAAAAGAATGAACACTTCAACAAGATATACTCCAACACACCTAAATATTTCTCAAAATTAAGTACTTCAAGACTTCAAAGCTGTTCATCCAACTGTATTAGGAGTGTACCAGAGGTACACCTTCCCCGGATATTTAAACTGCGCACCTTCTCGAAGGCCATCTAACCAAATGGACTTGAACTTGTAAATTTCCAAAGACTTCGTTGTTTATGTTAGATGGCTAGACCATCAATTTGTAATTACTTGACTGAGTAATGTTTATATGAAGTTTATGTAAACCTGGTTCTGAGTATTTTTTTTAATGTACCGAAGTTGTCAATCCTTCAGCTGGTTCCTCCTTGATTGTAATCAACCTATCAGATTCTTGGAAATATGATCTCTAACCAATTAAAACTTGGGATGTCTACAGGAGTCCAGCCTATCAGTAAAGAATTCTGGAAGCTTCCCTCTTATGGTAATATAAAAGCAGGGCACTTCAGGGCCGTTTTGTCTGAATTGCTCCAGTGCTCGGGAGTGCAACTTGTCCGAAGGGAGGCACCGACGAGGCCTGCATGACGAAGATCCAGCGGCACAGCTTAAAGGCAAAATTTACCTAGACAGGTGATAGCTCCTGTGTGTAGTTTGAGAGGAAGGTTTCAACCTCTTTTCTTTTATTACAATTTTGTAAACTGGTGTTTTAAATGTAGAATTTTTTGCAAGTCTGAGGACACTGGTTCAATTCCCTACTGGGAAATATGTAATGTAAGGGAACAAAGAGTGATGAACTTCTGTTCTTTCCCATTCAATCTTGCATTGGGTAACTAAAGTTTTCAACCTCTAAATTTTTCAAATCTTGTCTTGGCAGTAATGTTTCTCCTTTCATCACCCCGGTGTAGTATAGTATTAGCCTCTGTATCTTCAGGCCATAAGCCCACTTAGGGTATTAACAATTTCTAGGAGTGCAGGTGTTTCACCTTCTTGCATTTCCTTTATGGCCGGTTATAGGTAACTATTTTCTTTTTTTCTTTAAGGTCATGTAGAATGGGCAATTATGCCCCTGTTTATTCGTTAACTGTTTCTGCATCTTGGTTCCCTTTAGGAGCGGTGCTTAATGTTACTGTAATTGTGGAGTAAAACATGAACACTCTAAAACAGGGCCTCTCACGCATGCAAACTGGTGTGCAGAGCTCCTATGCACAGTCCATTGGACCCTTGGCTCGGCTTGGCTTGGCTTGGACCAACACTTCGTTCCTGGGCTACTCGGCTCAACTTGGCTTGGATTTGGAGCACTACGGAGCAAGTGAGGAAGGGGGAGACAGGGGGTGCCAGCGAGACAGGCATGGGGAAAGAGAGAGACAGCGCTATTGCTCCAAATCGAGGAGTGGGAGTCTGCACTCTGATATACCAAGCAAAGTCGTCTTTTGCACCGTGCACAGTGCATGCACTCTGAGAGGCCTTCCTCTAAGGTGAAGTCATCCGATGGGTTTCCTAGTGTAATTTCTGTGTATCAATGGAAACTGGCTGCTTTGGCGAGGCTAGACTATGGTTTTTCAGGGTTCAGATTCTTGATTAATGTACCTTCTTGGAGCAAATCCTGCTCTTATAAAAATTTTGTACTTGTAAATTGACAAATATATATCTCAAGGTTTGTACTTGATTTTCAGACTTCTAAGTCCCTGTTATTGTTAGAGCTGATGAGCTAGATAATAATCTGTTCTATTCGCTTGCTTTTCAATCAGATTTTCTATCTCTCAATCTTAACAAAAGGAAAGAAAATTTCCAAATTTGTTGTGTAAAGTTCTGCTCTAGTTAATTCCTTGTCCAGCCATTCGACCCAGATGCCCTCTGTGAACCACAGAAATCCTGTAACACATACTATGAACAACAATGCTGAAAGAATAAATGCCTTTCAAATAAGAATTGTCATAAATTTTCATAGTGGCTTAATCAACAACCTAGATAAACTAAACCCCTTATCCCATAGTCCCTCAGTATACTCTGTTGTATGCATTCTCTAGATGTAGGATTCCTCACATTGTACTGTTCAATTACTTGACAACACAAAAACTGGTGCTGACAGCCCTTCTGTGGTCTCAAAAACTGCACAGGGTTTCATCCAATTTACTTTCCATAATATTCTCAATCATTACAAGAATATGATAGTCAACTTACAAAGTCAGAAGGTTGTTCTTCTGTATCCGAAGGCCATGCTGGCTCACATTTGATGAACAGGGGCTGCTCCATACTTAATGACAAACAAATCTGCAAAATATATGCAATGCAGCTCTTAAAACCAGCACAATTCACTCAAAATTGCAGGTCATTTTATGGTATAATTTTAAATATTGATAAAACTAACAAGATTCCCACAAATATGTTCTTAGACCATGTCATTGGTGATGATTACTGTATTAAGGAGAAGGCAAAAAGAGGGAACCTTCTTCTATTAACTGATGTCAGAATAAAAAATAAAAAAAAGAGTTGCTTCAGCCCTTTAAATAATAAAGCTACAATCAAGAAACAAAGGCAGGAACACAAAAGTCAAAAATCGGCTTATCTACATCATTCTCTCTCTCTCTCTCTCTCTCTCTCTCTCTCTCTCTCTCTCTCCACACTACACATACAACCCACCTCCTCCCAACTATAAGAGCTTGCTCCCAACTATAAGAGCTTGACAAAACTCAGCCCCACTCATTTCAAGATGTAGAAACATTTTCCCCATCGTAATCAGATCAGGACACACCCTCCGTCAAACATGTGATCTGCCCCTCTTAATGCCCTTCTTGATACCAAACCTATGTATTCAACCGTCATTTGTTTCAGTATTAGCTGATAGTGCAAGGTTGGTATTTAGAAAACACAACGAGAACATAGAGGACTAAAATCACTGATCTGGCCAGCAATCGAAACAGAGACCCTCTCGCATGAATGCTGTCACACCAGCCACTTACCAAATCCATCATCAATTACCACTGATTTGTAGTTAGGGCTGTTGCCCAAGTGGCAGATTCCCTATCACTTGCTCACCAAGTATATTTTAAATGATTTCACAGAGAATTTGAAATTTGGTTGAACATCTCTCTTGGTAAATGATTTCCATCCTTAATTCCTTTTCCTATAAACAAATTTCCTGCAATTTGTCTTCCTTAATTCCAAATTTATCTTCATATCATTATGTTTCTTATTATTAAAAACTAAACTCATGCTTATGTGCCCACCAATGTCATTTTGCATTCAAGCTACGATATACATTTTCTTGAATGGGAATGACATTGCCACTATGAAAAGTAAAATTCCTGTTATTCATTCAATAAGATGCAATATATCTACATAATTCAACACCATTAATGTTTGATTCTGCAGAGAGTTTTAATGATATATGAATTTCCCTGTTCACTGAGTTTCTGAAAATAGTATTTTAAACTTATCATCAGACGTTCACTGTCAATAGCTAGCCTCTAAAATTAATTAATTTGGTGACATCAACAACTGACAAGTTTTTAATACATTTCTGTCCTAATACTATACTTTCTCTTGACCACTTTCTAATTTCATAATGATTACGCTTATCTCGACTGTCACACTCACAGAGAAAACAACATTTTGTGAATCCTGGCTACATTCCTGTTAGCTTACTTATTACTTTTAGATCTGCACAAATCTGCCATCCGCGTTCTGTACAGCCGTAAGAATTGTTTCCATGCTATCATACATTTCTTTCACATTCACGGAATAGGCAACTGGGGTTTTAGCATTCCTTTAGAAAACTAAAACCAAGAAGTATGATGAGAAATTTGCACAGAGAGGGAGACAATAGCGCCTTCCCCTCCCGTAGATAGTAACAGTCCCGCTATAGGGTGCGATACAAATATCTCGACAATGTTAGGGGATACGAAAAAACTAATGTTATTTTCGTGATCAGCGTTTCTGAAAGCATGGTAATTGATATATTTCGTGACTGGCAGCAATTCACTGTTCCACTGTGTAGTTTAACGCAAAACCAAATAATCTCAAATTATAATTTAAAATTATACGCATGAAAAAGATTTAGCATAACAGCAGGCTTCATAGCCTGAGCCACACCATATAAAATAAGTCAATAAATAAATAAATAAAAATATTTCTAAATCTACGGAAGGTTTCATAAATTATCAATCAACGTAGCAATAAAGAAATCTGCAAAATTTCACTTCAAACAGGTAATACAAATCCTTAAAATAAACATTCAAAAAAGTAACCGAGCAGAGCCGAATGAAAATAGAAAGATTTGATATATTCTTTTTATGAAAGTATTTACGAGAAGGTACGGTACCTTTCTTACGAAATTGCCTGTCGAGATCTAGAAGACTGGCGACAGTAAATGGTTGAGATCGACAGTAAGCTATGTTACAGGTTGTGGGAAAATTGTAAAATGAAAGAAATCACAGCTTCGTTACCAACAAATTCTCAGAAATACTGTACATTACAGACAACATGTCGCGAATAGCCAAGAAGCACCATACAGAACAACTTTACATAAAAGCAAACCCGCCACTTCAAAACCAAATCACTATAATGAATTGCGGTGCTCCTCGTTTGTGTCAGGCCCATGTAAATACTATAGATCCTGCTCAATCGCCAGCTTCACTCGGTGTTACCAGATCCAAAAGTGTTTTTGAAGATAGTACCGGTACCGTACTCAAAAATTTCGAATGATCTATGTCAATTTTGGTGAAGTTGAATTTGTTACGGTAATTCGAAGTCATGCTTTTCGCATAGTTTTTCCACAGACCGCGAAAGTGGGCGCGTGGTTTGGGTTCAAATCAAATCAAAAACTCCGTATTTGCAAATGAGGTGTCTACCTCGGTGGCAAATGGTACACTAAAATACATTATTGTCAAGCACTAAATTTTAAATTAACAGGAGACGAAGATAATTTTCCTAGAATACAATGTTATACAATTTACGCTAATAATTTTTTCTATTAAACTCACACATCATCCTTAATAAATTTATATTGTTTACAAAATTCTACTTATAATATCTTACAAACATAGTCAACTCATATACAGTACGGTATGTGAAATTACTTCTAATAATACTATACAACTGGTATAAGATTAAAATTAACATTGAATTTATTTACATATTTATATTTTACCCATTTTGGAACCTAACTAGCATAACGTACGTTACGTAGCTATCAACTTGCATTTGGGAGATACTGGAATCGGACCTCTCTGTCGGCAGCCCTGGTTTCTTATTTTCACATCAGGCAAAATGCTGGGGCTGTAACTTAATTAAGGCCACGGCCGCTGCCTTCCCACTCCTACCCCTTCACCAAACACCACTGCCACAACACCTATGTATGTATGTATGTATGTATGTATGTATGTATGTATGTATGTATGTATGTATGTATGTATGTATGTATGTATGTATGTATGTATGTATGTATGTATGTATGTATGTATGTATGTATGTATGTATGTATGTATGTATGTATGTATGTATGTATGTATGTATGTATGTATGTATGTATGTATGTATGTATGTATGTATGTATGTATGTATGTATGTATGTATGTATGTATGTATGTATGTATGTATGTATGTATGTATGTATGTATGTATGTATGTATGTATGTATGTATGTATGTATGTATGTATGTATGTATGTATGTATGTATGTATGTATGTATGTATGTATGTATGTATGTATGTATGTATGTATGTATGTATGTATGTATGTATGTATGTATGTATGTATGTATGTATGTATGTATGTATGTATGTATGTATGTATGTATGTATGTATGTATGTATGTATGTATGTATGTATGTATGTATGTATGTATGTATGTATGTATGTATGTATGTATGTATGTATGTATGTATGTATGTATGTATGTATGTATGTATGTATGTATGTATGTATGTATGTATGTATGTATGTATGTATGTATGTATGTATGTATGTATGTATGTATGTATGTATGTATGTATGTATGTATGTATGTATGTATGTATGTATGTATGTATGTATGTATGTATGTATGTATGTATGTATGTATGTATGTATGTATGTATGTATGTATGTATGTATGTATGTATGTATGTATGTATGTATGTATGTATGTATGTATGTATGTATGTATGTATGTATGTATGTATGTATGTATGTATGTATGTATGTATGTATGTATGTATGTATGTATGTATGTATGTATGTATGTATGTATGTATGTATGTATGTATGTATGTATGTATGTATGTATGTATGTATGTATGTATGTATGTATGTATGTATGTATGTATGTATGTATGTATGTATGTATGTATGTATGTATGTATGTATGTATGTATGTATGTATGTATGTATGTATGTATGTATGTATGTATGTATGTATGTATGTATGTATGTATGTATGTATGTATGTATGTATGTATGTATGTATGTATGTATGTATGTATGTATGTATGTATGTATGTATGTATGTATGTATGTATGTATGTATGTATGTATGTATGTATGTATGTATGTATGTATGTATGTATGTATGTATGTATGTATGTATTGTGACCGTTCGTGGACGCCGTGGTTTGTAGATAACCATGAACTATCAAATTATTTGCCGACTAGTATTCAGAAGGTTCGCATGATACTCCACTCAGGGCATGGCCCTTCGAAGAGTATTCGGTCACATTCAGATAACGACGACTGAGCTATAGATACTGCCAATCATAAAATGTAAATTCTACACTAAGGCAAAGTTTTCAAATAAATTGCAACAGAAATTGGAAGGATCACATTTTAATTAAAAAAATCAATTGATTGAATATGAACAACTGAAATGAACAACGTAAAATAAATCATATGCATTCATTAACATTAAATAAGGACCGAGTCCATCTTGCATTGTCCATCATAAACCGGAAATAATTATTTAACACAAATTCACAGAAATGTAGAATCTTATGGATATACCAAAGTCTATCGGGTCATATTATGTCATTCACTCGCCGTCGCAAATGTTAATTGTACCTGTCTACTCCGCCTTGCCTTTCATAGTTATCATTGTTCCTATCTGACTAACTAAATATCGGTTAACTTGAACCCCCCCAACAGATTTCAGCATTTATAAATGATCACACATGGCAACACAATACACATAAATGAGTAAAATGCACGTCGTTTCCACCCATCGAGCTGCTGGGCTGCACCTGAAATGAATCTTTATCTACTGGCATGAAAATATAAGTTGGTGCCGTCTGGACTGCGTCGAGGTCTGCCTTCACCGTCAGCTGAAATGCTACTACAGCATGAATCTACTATAAGCATCTACTACAGGTACATCGATCGCAATAGGTGACTCTGATCTTAAACATAACTATCACTGAATTGCATTTTAAGACCCTAATCGTGCGCATATTCCAACATTTCATTACTTGCAACTACGAATCTAAATTTATTAATTCATGTACTTGATGACTCTCTTCAATACCAATGCCTAACGCTGGACTAGCTTGTTCAATCATCTCACAAAATATGCGGCGGAAATTCTATTAACAACACCATTAACAACTTAACACGTCTCGAAACTCAATATAATTCGACACGCAAACCATAAAAATCAACCTAAATTATCTCGTGTCCGCCACGCTTTATGACGACCCTACGCTCGTCATCTCATTGTATGCCGCACAAAATCATCACATCCTAACTGCACAAGCAATATTAAGGAAGAGTCTTATTAACATTATACATGAATATTACCTAATACACCTTAATGAACATCCATATCATATCATGGAATTATACCAAGATCACGCACCAATATTTCACACACACTGTCACACTGCAACTTACCTGTAGTAAATGATATTATTTTTGTTTCACAGCGATAAATAATACGGACACAACGCAGTAAAACGTCTCATCCACGGTAATTGACGGCATACAATATTTACCCACGTATGATCAATCGCAACCCGACAAATACAACCGAAAATCTGTTAGATCGTTCAAGTTAACACCCCCTTGTCACCTACGTGACATTGACAAAAGGACTAACGCTACTAAAGCATTCTAGGAAAGCAAAAGATAGACAAGTACAATAACTTATCTGGCTTCTTCATGGTAATTCCGCAGCGGTTTAATCATCATTTTTGTAATTCCGTCCATTCCGGCAGAGGCCTGAGTCCGCCAGGGCACTATATTGGTTTAGCACTTCATGTTGTTCATTTACATTCCCTGGTCAGATAGTGATTTAACATCTCCGGCCGCCACCTGAAACTTGTACAATATAATTAGGAATACAATTTCACACTAATTGTATCTTCACTATTCCAGTTTGATACTGGCCTGAGGAAACATATAATTCGAGGTTTGCAAATGATTTTGGCTATTATATAACTTATATCTGGGCTTATTCTTTATGTTTATCAATTACAGAACCAGATCTTTCAGCTTGCTTCAATTATCTCCCTTCATACAGTAATCAGTAAGTAAAACACGAACTCCTTCCATTATTATTTACAATAATAATAAGTTGCTTTCCATAAGCAGAGAAATCCTATGCTAGCTATACATGTGTTTTTGACATTTGAGGAACTGAATAACAACTCTAACCTTCATCATAGAAGTTGCTAAAGGAAAACACACACTATTGTTCTTCTTCTTACTATGAAACACGTCAGCACGGGCCCATTAGATGATTTGCCATATGAAGTTTCATGCTAATCCATGGCCCCCTTTACAACTTCAAACTAGATATCATGTCTAGCCACATTCTTCTCAGCTGATGCTGACATTGTACTGAGCTCTTGCTTGTAGATAAAGCTGATCTTGACGTAATTCGACATATACCACGGGGTCTTGAGTTCGATCCACCGGCTCTCATCCATTATGTCTATTCTACACTTACGAGTTGTATCGGTTCTTTTATAAATATGCGCGTAAGCCGCACATTGACACGTTACACCTTTTTCCAAGTCATTGATATACATTTCATTTCACTTATGACTTTCAATGACCGGCCGACATATTGCTACAGGTCATTGAAAGGTCATATTCTCCCTCTACTTGGAGAAGAAATTTCGAACGTGGGGAGAAATTTCTTATTATATCAGTCTTTGACTGGCTAAATCCTTCCTTTCTTAAAATATCAATACTTCCAAGCCTCATTTCCGAACAACTCGTGCTCTGCGTTGGAGTTCTGTTAATAATACCTTTGAAATAATACTAATACTGGCGCCTGTATCCAACAACGAGTAAATTTTAATACTTAATATTGTGACCCATATGACCGGAAGTCCTCTTTTAATTTCAGATTCGCCCAATTGGCGGTCTTCCAACAACTCTTCGGGTTCAAATTCCCAAGATTCTATGTTTCCAATCACCCCTTTACGTTGCTCATTCAGTTGCTGCTTGAAATCTATCTTATTCTCCTTAAATTCTAATTTGGCGTTTTTTTTTTCACCCCATTCCTCTCGTGGGAGTTATCATCAAATGAGGTTGCATTAGGATTGAGCATCCGGTCTGCAGCATCCTTTCTTTGTTGCCGCTGATACTCGAGACTCGACGCACCAATGCAATCTGCGTTCATCTCTTGACTCCTTATCGCTTCTTCCCAACGTTTAGTCTCTTGTTGGCGTTTTAATTCTTCTACATATTTCTTCTTTTCTTGGTCAACGTCTCCTTCTCGATTTTCACTTCTATATCCTATCCTTCCTTGACTTCTATTCCTCCGGTACGGCCATCTATCTCGTTGGTAACCCCAACGTGTTCCTCTTCTAAACCGTAGATATCTTCCATTACCATTCTGACATGATGTCCATCTCCGGTCGCGTTGGTTGTCTTCTGAATTATCATGTCTCTCCTGCTTCTCTCTCCTCATGCAGTAGCATTGATTATTCCCCCGACATTCATTTTCCTGTTCCACTGTTGTTGCGACGTTTACCACTGGATCTACATGCCTTATTATTCTATTTCCGACTTGCGTGTTTGTGCTGTCAAGCTGCCTCAAAATTGCCTCTGCTTGCACCGCGGACTGTACGTTCGCTGTTGTCATCAACCGTTGAACATCAGATGGAAATTGTTTAATTATGGCTCGCACCATATCGAGTTCCGTTGGGGGTGAGTCAAGCTCTTTCAAACGGTGAAACTGCATGGTAAAATAGTCCGAGAAACAACTCGGTCCGCTGAGAGAATATTTTTTTGAATACAGCTCCAATCTGACATTTTGTTGAACGTCAATTCCCCAAAAACGTTCTAAGAACGCGCTCTTAAATCCGGCGTAGTCTTCAAAAATGTACCTGAATGCTTTGTACCATATCAGTGGTGCTCCGTCCAAATGTCGTTCCACTGCCTTTAATTGCCTCTCCGGCATTATTTTTGCCTCGCGGAAATACTCTTCGATTTCTCGAATGAACCCTCGAGGAGTCATCCCCGACTTTATATTTCCGGTGAAATTTTTTGGTCTATCTTCGTTTGTGCGTATTACATTTATTATTTGGGTTCCGTTCGCCGTATGCGCAACACTATTCTCACTACTGTCAGTGTTATATACCGGTATTTCAAACTGATAGTCTAGCTCAGTTTTCCTTTCATTATCGACCGATGACTGTTTCTCCAAAGTCGTCAACACAAGTTTCTTGGTTGTTTCAGAATCAATCCTCATATTCTGGATGTTCTTCTGTACATTTTCCAACTCGTCACTTAATTTCTTTATCTGCTGATCCGTTTGGGTCCTGTTTCTATCTGTCTCATCAATAATGGACTGAAATTTACTATTAATGTGTTCTTTCGCCGTATCCATCTCCTCATGAACTCCTCTATTGATTTCTTCAATATTTTCAGTCACTTTCCTAAACTTATCGTCCCGACTAGTATCCGATTCGATAATTTTCCCTTGCATAATAATTACTTCTTCTTTTAATTCATTAATATCACGGTCAACTTGTGTTTGAATATCGTTCACGTTGACCTTCAATTCAGCTTGAAGTTCGGTGAACCTCTCGTTAATCTCTTTTCTATTCTCATTTATTGCTACTGTCACCTCACTTCTCAAGCTTTTCATGTCCTCCTGTATGTCCGCCTGTATTTCGGCTATTCGCGACCCTAGTGCTGATATTTCTTCCTGCATCACCCTTGAGTTCTGCATGACTAATTCTGAAACAACACGCTGATTCTCTTTAATCTCTCTACTGGTCTCCTCCTGCCTTTCTCGTATTTCTCTTCGCATCTCATTTGCCACTGCTTCCTGTGACTCTCTAACCTCCTTTCGCATTTCAATAGCTGCAATTTCCTGTGACTCTCTAATTTCTTTTCGCATTTCGCTCGCCGACATTTCCTGCGATTCTCTAATTTCTTTTAATGCGACTCCCTGCGACTCTCTAATTTCTTTCCGCATTTCATTAACGGTCGTTTCCTGGGATTCCTGCACTTTCGTCAATCTACCCGCTAACTCTTCTAGCAGTAACTTTACTTGCGCTAATGACGCCATTACTAATAACACTGATATTCAAGCAGTAAATGTCTTTATCCTACGTTCCTCAAATATCACCTAACCTATCACTATTGCTTTAGCAGCCACAAAATTCACTGATTAAGCCCTGACGAACCCAAGCTCATACCGAAATGACCGAATAATTACCATACTCACATGAATGAACGAATAATCTGACCCTGATTAATTTATCCTTCCAACTTCCCATTGCCAAACTAAGTCTTTACCATCATCGCTCCGTTGCCTACTATACGCATCATCATCGAGCGGACAAAATACATCATTATTTTCGTTCAATGCCTCGCGATTGACAATCAAAATATAATATATTAACCTGCTCACTCGTCAATACTCAGCCCAACGGTGGGCGACCAAAAACACTAATTCACTATGTGACCGTTCGTGGACGCCGTGGTTTGTAGATAACCATGAACTATCAAATTATTTGCCGACTAGTATTCAGAAGGTTCGCATGATACTCCACTCAGGGCATGGCCCTTCGAAGAGTATTCGGTCACATTCAGATAACGACGACTGAGCTATAGATACTGCCAATCATAAAATGTAAATTCTACACTAAGGCAAAGTTTTCAAATAAATTGCAACAGAAATTGGAAGGATCACATTTTAATAAAAAAAATCAATTGATTGAATATGAACAACTGAAATGAACAACGTAAAATAAATCATATGCATTCATTAACATTAAATAAGGACCGAGCCCATCTTGCATTGTCCATCATAAACCGGAAATAATTATTTAACACAAATTCACAGAAATGTAGAATCTTATGGATATACCAAAGTCTATCGGGTCATATTATGTCATTCACTCGCCGTCGCAAATGTTAATTGTACCTGTCTACTCCGCCTTGCCTTTCATAGTTATCATTGTTCCTATCTGACTAACTAAATATCGGTTAACTTGAACCCCCCCAACAGATTTCAGCATTTATAAATGATCACACATGGCAACACAATACACATAAATGAGTAAAATGCACGTCGTTTCCACCCATCGAGCTGCTGGGCTGCACCTGAAATGAATCTTTATCTACTGGCATGAAAATATAAGTTGGTGCCGTCTGGACTGCGTCGAGGTCTGCCTTCACCGTCAGCTGAAATGCTACTACAGCATGAATCTACTATAAGCATCTACTACAGGTACATCGATCGCAATAGGTGACTCTGATCTTAAACATAACTATCACTGAATTGCATTTTAAGACCCTAATCGTGCGCATATTCCAACATTTCATTACTTGCAACTACGAATCTAAATTTATTAATTCATGTACTTGATGACTCTCTTCAATACCAATGCCTAACGCTGGACTAGCTTGTTCAATCATCTCACAAAATATGCGGCGGAAATTCTATTAACAACACCATTAACAACTTAACACGTCTCGAAACTCAATATAATTCGACACGCAAACCATAAAAATCAACCTAAATTATCTCGTGTCCGCCACGCTTTATGACGACCCTACGCTCGTCATCTCATTGTATACCGCACAAAATCATCACATCCTAACTGCACAAGCAATATTAAGGAAGAGTCTTATTAACATTATACATGAATATTACCTAATACACCTTAATGAACATCCATATCATATCATGGAATTATACCAAGATCACGCACCAATATTTCACACACACTGTCACACTGCAACTTACCTGTAGTAAATGATATTATTTTTGTTTCACAGCGATAAATAATACGGACACAACGCAGTAAAACGTCTCATCCACGGTAATTGACGGCATACAATATTTACCCACGTATGATCAATCGCAACCCGACAAATACAACCGAAAATCTGTTAGATCGTTCAAGTTAACACCCCCTTGTCACCTACGTGACATTGACAAAAGGACTAACGCTACTAAAGCATTCTAGGAAAGCAAAAGATAGACAAGTACAATAACTTATCTGGCTTCTTCATGGTAATTCCGCAGCGGTTTAATCATCATTTTTGTAATTCCGTCCATTCCGGCAGAGGCCTGAGTCCGCCAGGGCACTATATTGGTTTAGCACTTCATGTTGTTCATTTACATTCCCTGGTCAGATAGTGATTTAACATCTCCGGCCGCCACCTGAAACTTGTACAATATAATTAGGAATACAATTTCACACTAATTGTATCTTCACTATTCCAGTTTGATACTGGCCTGAGGAAACATATAATTCGAGGTTTGCAAATGATTTTGGCTATTATATAACTTATATCTGGGCTTATTCTTTATGTTTATCAATTACAGAACCAGATCTTTCAGCTTGCTTCAATTATCTCCCTTCATACAGTAATCAGTAAGTAAAACACGAACTCCTTCCATTATTATTTACAATAATAATAAGTTGCTTTCCATAAGCAGAGAAATCCTATGCTAGCTATACATGTGTTTTTGACATTTGAGGAACTGAATAACAACTCTAACCTTCATCATAGAAGTTGCTAAAGGAAAACACACACTATTGTTCTTCTTCTTACTATGAAACACGTCAGCACGGGCCCATTAGATGATTTGCCATATGAAGTTTCATGCTAATCCATGGCCCCCTTTACAACTTCAAACTAGATATCATGTCTAGCCACATTCTTCTCAGCTGATGCTGACATTGTACTGAGCTCTTGCTTGTAGATAAAGCTGATCTTGACGTAATTCGACATATACCACGGGGTCTTGAGTTCGATCCACCGGCTCTCATCCATTATGTCTATTCTACACTTACGAGTTGTATCGGTTCTTTTATAAATATGCGCGTAAGCCGCACATTGACACGTTACACCTTTTTCCAAGTCATTGATATACATTTCATTTCACTTATGACTTTCAATGACCGGCCGACATATTGCTACAGGTCATTGAAAGGTCATAGTATGTATGTATGTATGTATGTATGTATGTATGTATGTATATATGTATGTATGTATGTATGTATGTATGTATGTATGTATGTATGTATGTATGTATGTATGTATGTATGTATGTTTAGTCCGTCAGCGATTCCGCTGGTGAGATCCTCAACAGCTCAGCCATCAGCTGTCATAGACGGCGTAGGCATCACTGAAGAAGCGTACTAGGGAAATGAGGAGTGAGGTAGTTTCCCGTTGCTTTCCTCACCGAGCCAGAGTTGCTGTTACATATTAGTCTGTCAAGCCAACTGAAATGCATACACCAGCCGACCCTATGAGCAACATTTTCACACCATTCATAGCAGGGACTGGCTGCATAAGGATTGGCATTACTAGCATCACTCATACCTCAGTCACTTTCATACTGTCAAAGCCAAGGATAAGACAGAGACAGATCTATGAAAGTAACAAAATTGCTGCTCTAGCTTATACCAGAAGACATAGTGCACTTTAAACACTAGGTCCTGCCAGCAAAAGCATGTGTAGGTAGGTAGGTGTAGCAAATTCAGTCAGTTGGGGTAACTTTGCACCAGTCAGGTTAAATTTGTACCTAACAAATCTTCATTTGACTTCTACAAATTCATCATCATCAGTCGGTTTACTCATTGCTGAGCGTCGTGACCTCATTTCTTCACTTCATTATTAAATGCATCCTTAACGAGATTTTTCCATCCTGAACGGTCTTCAGCTCTTCTTGGGATACCGTGTTGCAAAGAGGTAGACCAGTGATCTTCTTACCATCTTCTTGTTGTTCTGCCTCTTGGTCTGGTGCCTTCAATTTTGCCCTGCATAATGGTCTTTTCTAAATTGTCTCCTTCTCTCCTCAAAATGTGTTCCAGGAACTGGAGGTACCTAACTTTATCCAACGCGGGAAGATAAACGTTTTGTGATGCTCAGTTTTTCTATAATGGAGGCAAATCATTTTTAGGGGATAGAAGGCAGATTGTTGAAATATCATATACCGGTACTGATTTGAGCAAAAATGTAATTAAGAATGTGTATTCCTGTGCCAGAAACATAGATCATGGTGTTCCACAGGGGTCAGTTTTAGGACCATTATTATTTTTAGTATTTATTAATGATATCGTCCAAATTGTTGATGATATTCAAGGAGTGCAATTAACTTTGTTTGCAGATGATATTACTGTCTTTGTAGCTGATGAAAGTTCTGAAGGGTTAGAATTGAAGGCAGGCAATATAGTGAGTAATATCCTGAGCTGGCTTGAGGATAATAAATTAATTTTAAGTAAACAGAAAACTTCTGTGATTAGATTTCACCATAAGATTAATTTAAATATGGAAGTTAGTCCAATATCATTTGGAGAGACCATAATTGAGTACTCATCATCAACAAAGTTTCTTGGCTTGTGGATGGATGAATCATTAACCTGGGATAAACATACAGAGTTTATAGGGAAAAAGCTTAGTAGAATTTATTTCATGATAATGTCTTTGAAAAATAGTTTTAATTTAAAGGCTTGCCAAATTATGTATTTTGCATATGTCCATCCCATACTAACCTATGGAATCATTTACTGGGGGAATTCACGATATAGCAAAGTCATCTTTAAGTTACAAAAGAAAATAATTAGAGGAATGGCCGGTGTCGGCAGGAGGACAAGCTGCAAGAAATACTTTAAACTTTATTTTATTTTACCATTGCCTAGCCTTTATATCTTCCATACACTTGTATATATGAAGGAGAATGTAAACAGCTACACCATAAATTCTGATGTACATAGGTATAATACTAGAAATAAACACAGTCTGCACATAGAACCACACAAAACTAAGCTATATGAATCAAGTTTGAGTTATGCAGGAGTACATTTATTTAATAAATTACCAGACTGCATTAAGCAGATAAAACCATGTTCAAAATTTAAGAAAGAATTATTCAAATTTGTTTCTAACCATTGTTTTTATTCTATTGAAGAATACTTAGCTCTTGAAAATTAACTTATGTATCACTTTTGTTTTATTTTTTTAAATCTGTGCCTCTTTACCACATTGTATATTTCTCTTTATTTATCATGGCATGTATATTACTGTTTTATCCTTTGTTACTGTAAATATGATTATTGACGTGTCCCATATCACTGTATGATCAGTTGGACGAAATAAAATACAATACAATACAATACAATACATTTGTTCTTCTTTCTGTCCATGGTATACGGAGCATTCTCACCAACACCACATCTCAAAAAGCATCTATTTGGTTCTTGTCACTAGCCTTCACAGTCCAGGTCTCACAACCGTACAGGAAAACAGAAAATACCAGTGATTCCACCAATCGTATTTTCACTGTTTTGGATAATGCCCGGTTTTGCCAGATCTTTGTAAGTTTAACCATTGCGGCACGACCTAGGACAATCCGTCGTTTTATTTCTTTATCACAATTTCCCGTGTAACTGATTATGGAGCCCAATACACAATCATTCACCAACTCCAGATCTTTCAGGCATCCTCTTATTTGGACTGGGATTTGACATTGTCGGTTGATAACCATTAGTTTGGTCTTTTTCATGTTAATTTCTAGACCAAAATCCGAACTAGTGATTGTCACTCTAAAGAGCAATACATCAAGTTCTTGTCCACTTCCTGCAATGTGAGTAGTATCATCAGCGAAGTATAAATTGTTGATTTTCCTACCACCGATTGAAATTCCACAATCCCAGCCATCCAGTGCTCTTCTCATTACTACTCTGTGTAGATGTTGTAGAATTGGGGTGACAATATGCAACCTTGCCTGACTCCATTCGTCACATTCAAAAATTCTGAGCATTCACCATCCACACTTACGGTTGCATTATAACGACGTTAAGTGTTTTGGGACTCCACATTCATTGAGCACTTCCCACAACTTGTCCCACTTGACACAATCGAAGGCCTTGTTATAATCGAGGAAACAAATATAGGCAGGGACAGAAAACTCGCGGAATTTTTCAGTTATCTGCCTCATGTTTGTCATTGACTCTCGTGTACCTTTAACTGCCATAAAACCTGCTTGTTCAGCAGAAATTTGAGATTGCAAGAAAGTTTTTAGTCGTTGATTCATTATGTACAGCAGGACTTTAATAGCATGTGATATTAATGGCAATGCTATGGTGCGGTAATTAGAACATTCCCTAACTGACCCTCTTTTGAGAAGGGGATGAGAACAGATGTAGTCCAGTCTTTAGGCCATTCCCCAGTTTTCCACACTTTATTACATACTGAATGTAAAGCATGGAGGCCTTCTTCTCCCATTACTTTCAGCATTTCTCCACTAATACCATCTATACCTGGGGCTTTGTTATTTTTCAAATGTTTGATGGCGTTCTCAGTTTCACTAAAAATAGGATAAGCAGGCTCTATGTCACATTCCATGCAAATTGTTATCTTCTCTTATGCTATTACGTTTGCAGTATAAGGTTTCGCAGTGTTGTTTCCACCTGGATATTGCTTCTTTCTTGTCACCAATTACATTTCCCTGTGCGTCTTCAATCACCCTTGTAAGTGGTTTGAACTCTCGGGTGATGCTATTTATCTTCTTGTAAAGGTCACGTGTTTCATTTAGCTTGTGATGGTGATCTATTTTATCACAGATATTGGTTAGAAACTGTGTCTTGTAAATTCTACAATTACGCTGTATTTTCGGCGAAGTTCTTTATATATTTCCTCATCTTCCGCAGTTTGTATAGGGTACCACGTTTCTTCAATGTGCTCCTTTTTTCAGTTGAAATCGAGGTATGTTTTGCTTCAGGGATATTAGGAAGTTGTTCGGGAAGGGATGAATAGATGATTTCCTTCATCGTGACCCATGTTTAAGAAGAAGCTCTTTCCTCCTCTACTTGCTGGAATTTTGTTCTTATTATTTCACCAAACTCATAGAGAATATGTTTGTCAGTAATGCGCAACTGTTTTACTCTCAACTTCTTCAATGATTTCAATTTTATCCACATTTTCGTAGACAGTAGTATATGATCACTACCTACCACAGTCTGCTCCAGGGTAGGTCTTACAATCCAGGATTGAAGTCTGCCAACGTTGCCTCACCAAAATGAAATCAATTTGATTCCTTACCTTATCCCCAGGATTAATCCACGTGCAGCGACGCCCAGGCTGATATTGAAAGAAGGTGTTACAGATAGATAACTTATTATTCACACAAAAATTCTAATAAACTCTTTCCGTGTTCATTTCTCACCTCCAGAACGTACAGTCCAACCATAGGTCTCATGTGTCTATCTTCGCGTTAAAATCTCCTTGGATGACTAATGTTCCCTTTTTAGATATCCTACTGATGGTATATTCCAGATGGTCATAAAATTCTTCTATTTCTTCTTCTAGTGAAACTGAAGAGGGGGCGTAAACCTGAATGATGTTGATATTACAAGGAGAACATTTCATCTCAATACAGATTGTTCTATCACAGATGGGCTCATTACCCATAACAGCATTGTTAAGATTCTTTGGAATGATTACAGCGACACCATTACGACTCATATCCTCAGTACCAGAAAAATGTACTGTATTATCTGTTTGAGTCATAAAATTGCCACAGCCTATCCAATGTTTCTCACTAAATCCAACTTATATACAACTAGCTGATATACCCGTGCTTCGTTACGGAATTCTACATTGTGTACAGAATTCTAGGTTAGGTAGTATACACGTTGTGAGCAAGATTGTATTAAATTGCATAGCACTTAATGTTACACTAGAAACGTGATAGGGAAGTTACCAAACGTCTTTTATCATGTGAAGACTGGTTTAGGGAATTTTCTTTGTAATGGTAGGCCCCCTTGCCTACTATCAGTGACAATCAGGTTGGTGAGTATCCATTCTAATGGCAGACACTCACTCTCCACCTGCCTTTTTACATCCTCAGAAAGACTGTCATAGTAGTGTTCCCAACTGAAATGAACATAGGTCATTACAATGACGTCAGTAGGAATGGCGCGATTAAAAGCAATGCTTTCATATCAAATACTCGATCAAATGAAAAATCACACATTTTATCACTTTAAACGAGCCGTACTACGCTGCCGATCTAACAGTCCAAAGTTCCAGAGCTGGAATGACCAAGCCGCAGACAGCCGTGATCCGTGAACACCCTTCGTGTTATTTCGGCCGGGTAGGGGTGTCGAATAGTGGAGACTCCCAGTGTAAAAACTATTCCCTTTTACTAATCTGTTTCCTACGAGCACCCGATGAGCCTGAAAATCTCAGTTCACTACACAGGCGGCAGAAAATCTATCTGACTTGGAGGCAATTATTTCTCCAAGCCAGAGGAGAAACCCCTCATCACTGCTTTCTTTATTTTTGCTAGTGGCTTTACGTCGCACCGACACAGACAGATCATATGGCGACGATGGGATAGGAAAGGGCTAGGAGTGGGAAGGCAGCGGCCGTGGCCTTAAGGTACAGCCCTATGGTGTGAAAATGAGAAACCACGGAAAACCATCTTCAGGGCTGCCGAGAGTGGGATTCGAAACCACTATCTCGCAGATGCAAGCTCACAGCTGCGGGCCCCTAACCGCACGGCCAACTTGCCCGGCCCTCTTCACTGTTAATTTGGAATAACATGAATATAGAATTTAATAAAAGTGAAGAGGAAGAAGTTTTTCTTAAGAAACGGCGCTTTTTTCATTGTTGAATTTTGAGTTATTTAGTGAATTGTGGTGCTATAATTTGGAATAGGCATAAATTTTCATTCTAGAACAGGTCATACTACTACTACTACTACTACTACTACTACTACTACTACTATTAAGTGAGCATCTGCCTTACGTGTGTACACTGCTCATTTAAAACAGCGTGTCAGAGTAGGGATTGAATAGCTGGAATACTATGATAAACCAGTCTGATACGTACCGGTAGTTTCAGAAAATGTATGAACTAGATGAATGGCATGCTAGAGAAGAAAGTTTTTTAACTCCCCAGCTATTTCCCGCCAATATTCAGTCAGGCTGTTATACTCGGTACGCAGCAATAATCCCATCTATCTGAATTGATCGGCAGCAAAAGAAACAAAGAACATCACAACAAACAATGGTCGATGTAATGTTATTGTTGACCAATGTTATGAGCTTTCAATATTGTAGGCCTTCACATGTATATGGTTTCCTTCCGACTGTGAAATACCACTCTTATCGTAGTTGGTACGGTAAAACTGATTAAAACATAAATGGTCGGAAATTTTATTCTCTATAACTTTTGTTACGTAGTACTTTTCGATAACACCAATAACATACTGTAGGTATTTAAAAATTACATTTTAGGCGCCTTCCCCTAAACTACAATTCCGGTAATTCATTCAGGGTGAATACAGTTGTTTATAACTTAGACTGTAGTTTCTTATTCCCCGACTCTCTATACCGACTTTCATTAAATTTTCTTAACCCATTTTCCCGTGGCTCGGAGTTGATATGGACTTGGCAACAAAAATACGAATTCATGAATATCTGTATTATCAAAGCCTGTACGGTAACAATGTATGACATAAATGATCGGAAATTTAATTTTATATAAGTTTAGTTATGTAGTATTTATCGATAGGACCATTAATAATATAAATATTTGAGAATTAGATTTTAGGCTTTCCCCTAAACTACCATTTCACTCAGCGTGAGTAAAATTATTTATAACCTAGATTGTAGTGGCTCATCCTCCGACTTCACATACCGATTTTCATTAAATTATCTTCAGCCGTTTTCTCGTGATGCTTGTACATACGTACATACGTACATACATACAGACAGACAGACAGACAGACAGACAGACAGAAGTTACGGAAAAGTAAAGTGCATTTCCTTGTTACTATAGACATGACCGATACAGAAATACCATTCTTTTCAAATTCTGAGCAATGTACAGACAAAACTTTTATTTTTTATATATAGATATATAGATATATAGTTTTCCTTGAACTCAAAACTGTTTTATAAGTTAACAGTCCCTCTGGAGTATTTCTCATCATTCTACTCTGGTTTTTCACCTTGGTCAATGAGAATATATCTTCTTGAATGAGATCTCTACAAAAGACATACAACTGAAGAGCTGCATTACCATGAAATTTTAGTATAATTATTCAAACTTGATTATTAAGCTTATGCCTAAATAAGACGCGTATACATTATTCTTTCCGTTAAGGTTCATGAAAATAACGTATTGACTTTTTGTAGTGAGGTAATAGACAAAAAACGTGGTGCCTGCTGATTTTCACCATTTTCAGGCTATCATTGTACGAGTGAAATCAGTCGGGATTACTTTGTTCCACTTAATACCAAAATTTCATTTCATATTTTAATTAAATTTGAAAATTCATTAATGCAATGTCTTTGCCTAAAACACTAACCCAGCTTCATATTCTCCTTGGAGCACTTTTCCCGCCACATGATACTTATTTTGTGGAATCCACCGACAGATGATGCCTATTGAATTTACTTGAAGAATGTTCGTGTGCTTTTAAAATTAAAGGTAATAAATTAAAATGAACACAATGTAGTTTAAAATGAAGTCACCTCAGTACTAAATTGTGCTAATAATATCCATGTAATTAACTTTCTCTCTCTTTACGGATGGTTAGAAACAAAGTTGTGACACATGGTACAAGGAGATATGGAACCAGCACTCGATAATCTGAAGAGACTTTAGAAGAAGATTTAGACGCAATCAAGAGTGACAGCACAGAACAACGTGAGGCTGCACGTCAGTATGGAATACCTAGGCAGACAATAATCAATAAGTTATCAAGTAGACATGCTGGATAAATTGGATGACCTTAGGGTTTATTCGGAAGAGGGAGGGAACCATGTTTGTTGAACACTGTCTTGCTCTGAGTGAGTTAGGTATGCCGATCTCACTCTTTGACTTGCACTGTATCGTTAAAGACTATTTGGACAGTGGTAAGAGTAAGGTTCACTGTTTTCCTGATAATATACAAGAATGGGAATGGGGGAAAACATTTCTTTACAGACATAAGCAAAACGTGAAGGAAACATTTGCAAATAATATTTCTCGAAAAGGGCTGCTGTTAATGAATCCAGTGTTAGGAACTTCTTCGAAAATTATACAAAAGAAAGCACGAACCTAACACCAAGACACGTTTTTAATTTTGATGAGACCGTTTTTCATGACACTCCACGAAATTTGTATCGCCGTACCTGTAGACATAATGTTTCTAAAAGATGTTACACAGTGATATTCTCTGGAAGTGCTCATGGTCATTTTTTACCTTTTTATGTCGTATTTAAAGGACAACAGTTCAGTGATTGACTTTTGAATGCCCCGGCAAGAACAAAAGTTATTACATTAAAAAGTGGATGGATGGAGCAAGCAGTATTTGATGACTGGTTCGAAAGACACTTCCTTCCGATTGCAAAGAAACTGACTGGGAGAAAACTTTTAATTGCTGTCAATTTAGCATCTCACATTTCAATTAAAACATTGAAACCATGTGCAGAAAACAATGTCAGTTTCAAAAACAAGGTTCGTAGAAGGAAACCATAATATAGATTGCAAATGTTAAAAACATTAAGTTCTTTAGGCTTCTTTAATTGTGAAATTACCAGCGTTTCGCCCCAGTGTAGCAGTGGGCTCATCATTTGGATTGCTACACATTTCCAAGACGCTGGCGTCCAGTGCGCCATTGAGACACCACTGCAAGCATCTTATGTAGGACAATGCAGTGACGGTGCACTAAGAAAAGGATGTGCCTCCACTTTAAATTATGGTTTACTTCCAAGAACCTTATTTTTGATATAAAGGCCAAAGGCAGGCATTTATACAAGTGGAGGCACATGCTTTTCTTAGTGCACCGTCACTGCATTGTCCTAGATGGTCTTACAGTGGTGTCACAGCGGCGCACTTGCGTCAGTGTCTTGGAAACGTGTAGCAATCCAACTGATGAGCCCACTGCTACACTGGGGGGAAAATGCTGGTAATTTCAGGATTCAAAAAAGCCTATAGAACTTAATGTTTTTAGTATCAGTTTCATTTGCTTGCCACCAAATGTAACACATCTTCTTCAGCCATTAGATCTAGCGTACTTTTCAGCACTTCAAATGAATTGGAGAAGTGTTCTTTTGAATTCGAGAAAGAGAAGTGATGCTGACAAGACTGAATTAAAAAACTCTCCTCTTTGGTGAAAAGACAGCTGCAGAAAATCTAAAGAAATTATTTGAAAAATGTGGCCTACATCAATTAAAATGTCAAAACGTACTGAACTCTCTGCCAGTATATGCAATAGGATCTCCATTGAAGCGAAAGGTTAATGAAGAATTTATAAAATGTTTAGATGATGCCAGAACAGCTGACCTTTCTACAAAGTCAGTTACAAGGTTAAGGATCTCTGTTGAACCTGGAAGAAGCATCGCAGTAGAGGAGATGCGTGAATTCTACCAGGTGAAAATATTTCACCCAAAGGGACGAATGCACATCAGTGTTCTGATTCAGCACTCACACCAGAAGAATTCAGAACTCAGGGAGGTGTAAGGAGGCTCAATAGATTTCGGTCAACTCAACCACATGCAGCGCGTGAAAATACAGAGGAGTCGGCGGTAGTTCATTGCAGTCCTCAAGCATCAACAGTTGTGAGAGATCATCAGAGAGAAGCCGCATTTGTAATGTAGATGGACTAAGTGCAGGTTTTTGCATTGACGACTTTGTAATTGTTGCATATGAGGAATAGTGACGGGGATTGCACAAAATGCTCTAGATATCAACTATAAGATCGACTGCACGGTAAAGAAAGGAAAACATAGGATTTGGCCAGAAAAAGGTTGAAATTTGGTATGTGAAACACGATATGGTTAAAAAGATAGATGAGTCAAATGTAAAAACAAGCTAGTAGAAGAGATGTATATGAAATTAAGGACTGTCCATTGCATTCAGATTCAGAATTTTCTTAATAATACATTCTATACAGCAGTTAAGTGAACAAAAATCCTTTAAATTATCAGTTGTAAATGGCGGTGTAAAAGTGTATAGTCTACTAATGTACTGTGTATAACATCACCACAGCGGAATGGCTATACATAATTACGTCCGTATGTAAACTAAAGTAAAAGATATTTTCTTTCATATATTGTTGTATCTTAAAACAACGTTTTAGTATTTTATTTCATGAACAAATTTTGTGCTATTTAGTCCATTGTTCAAAATTT
This sequence comes from Anabrus simplex, assembly GCF_040414725.1. Taxonomy (NCBI): domain Eukaryota; kingdom Metazoa; phylum Arthropoda; class Insecta; order Orthoptera; family Tettigoniidae; genus Anabrus; species Anabrus simplex. Next base: position 429,968,326 of record NC_090269.1, on the reverse strand, counting down.
AAATTTTTGATTGTGTACGAACTCAACAGTTATTTTAAAGAAAAATACAATTGATAAAAAAGTGTAGTCATAGTAATATTTTGCACTCATCCTTGCACCCTTCCTTTAAACGATTAAATATTAAAATGCATATTAATTGATTGACACGTACAGTGGTACAATCTTACCCAAATCTGGGGTGTAACATTGTATCACCACAAAATCAGAGATTTTTAAATCGGCTTAAATATAGTATTAAAATCTTTAGAATGTATGAGGCAACTTGTATGGAAACATAATAAACATCAAAATATACGGTACCAATGAATCCTGCTCATATTAAGAAAAATGAAAAAATGGCAAAAAGTTACCCCAAATGACTGTTCTGTTCTTAACATTATCTGTATTTAAAAATTCCACAGATATTGTAGTAAACAGACTGGCAATGAACACCTAGTGCTGAAGCCGGAAGTTTGCGGTTACCGCCATCATTCATCACTCCACTGCTTCAATACATTAATGTTAAATCATAGCCAAAATAAGAATATTGGAAAGAAAATAATGAAAAACTCATCAAAAATATAATAATATTACAAGCTGCTTTACGTCGCACCGACAGAGATAGGTCTTATGGGGACGATAGGATAGAAAAGGGCTAGGAGAGGAAAGGAAGCAGCCGTGGTCTTAATTAAGGTACATTTGCCCGGTGTGAAAATGGTAAACCATGCATTACCACCTTCAGTCCATCAATCAATCAAATCACTTCTGATATGCACTTAGGTCAGTCGCCCAGGTGACAGATTTCCCATCTGTTGTTTTCCTAGACTTTTCTAAACTGGAAATTTATTGAACATCTCTCTTGGTAAATTATCCCAATCCCTAACTCTCTTTCCTATAAAACGTGTATTTGCCCCAATCTGCCACCTTGAGTTCCAACTTCATCTTCACATTGTGAATCCTTCCTACTTTTAAAGACACCACTCAAATTTATTCGTCTACTAATGTCATTCCACGCCATCACTCCAGTGACAGCTCGGAACATACCACTTAGTCGAGCAGCTCATCTCTTATCTCCCAAGTTTTCCCAGCCCAAACTTTGCAACATTTTTGTAACGCTACTCTTTTACCGCATATCACCCAGAATAAATCAAGCAGCTTTCCTTTGGATTTATTCCAGTTCTTGAACCAAATAATACAGGTGAGGGTCCCATACATTGGAACCATACTCTGTTTGGGGCCTCCGACAGTGGGGTTCCAACCCACTTTTTTATTTGTACTTTTTACTATTTGCTTTACGTCGCACCGATACAGATAGGTCTTATGGCGACGATGGGACAGGAAAGCCCTAGAAATGGGAAGCAAGCGGCTGTGGTCTTAATTAAGATCCAGCACCAGTACTGGCCTGCTGTGAAAATGGTAAACCACGGAAAACCATTTTCAGGGCTGCAGACACTGGGTTTCGAACCCACTATCCCCCGAATGCAAGCTCACGGCTGCGCGCCCATAACCGCACGGATAACTCACTCGGCAACATCGACCATTTAGGCCTATTATGGCTTTTATATCAATATTCCGAAAAACCAAACAAAATTAACTCTGGTACCTCAATGTACACATGCTTAAAAATACGTAGCTAACTTGTTGACACATCTATGGCGAGACATGTTTGATCTCTCTTACAGCAAGATTCACACGAATTTTCAAATTCACCCTTACAGTAATAATCATGTGTTATGGCCACAGGGTTTATACCTAAAGCATCAGTGTTAAAAATATACCGGTCAATCTCAGCTGTGACCTTAGTAGACATGTACATTTTCATGCCTGCTCTTGAAACACGTATTGTCTCGAAAATAAATATCAGTAGTATAGGCTATGTGTGTTCTGAGCCACCTCGTCAGCATTTTTTGTGCTGAGTCAGCATCCGAGGTCACTGACCCCGGCCAAGGTCATTAACGTCATGACAACGTGACTGTGACGTCAGGAGCACGTGGAATTGTTTGTAAACAAAAGCACGTGCTTTTGACAGAACCTGAAGTACTTTTTAAGCACGTCTGCATGCTAACATCACTGCTGCCGTCTTGACAGGTCCTAAACTTACTTTTTGTGAACAAGTGAACGTGACTAACCTCACTGCTTCCATCTTGACAGGTCCTAACCACGTGGGCGCGGAATTTGAATAAGTAACAGCTGGCATGACAGCTGCCACCCTGACAGGTTCTAACCACGTGCACTTGTTTGGCGCGGATTTTGAACAGTTGAACGTGGCTAACCACAATGTTGCCATCTTGACAGGTCTTACTTTTTGGCCACGTGGGCTCGGAATCTGAACAAGTGAACGTGGCCATACTGACAGCCGTCTTTTTGACAGGCCCTAACCTAGTGCACTTGTCTTGGCGCCGAATTTTCAACGACCCTAACCTCACTGCTGTCAACTTCGCAGGTCCTAACCACGTGCACTCGTTTGCCGCGGATTTTAACTCGAGAACGTGGCTAACCTCATTGTTGCCATCTTGACAGGTCCTGACCTTATTTTCTGGAAAACGAGGCGGGGCACAGAATTTGAAAAGGTAAACGTGGCTAACCTGACAGCCGTCTTTTTGACAGGTCCTAACCACGTGCACTTGTTTGGCACGGAATTTTGAACGATAACTAACCTCACTGCTATCATCTTGACAGGACTTAGCAATGTGCAGGCGCGGGATTTTTGTGAAAGTGAACGATCCTAACCTCACTGCTATCATTTTGACGGGACTTAGCCATGTGCGACACCATCTTGGAGGGACGTAACCTCACAAGGTGCCATCCCGGCACTATCTTTGAGGGGCCTAAGGATCCAACTTGTTAATGCTCGCTGCCCTTCTCGACATGCCCCTTCCCGTTACCATCGTAGAGGGGCAGAAGGATTCTATATTTAAGGCTAGCTGCCTTTCTCAACATGCCCCATCCCCCGACATCATCTCGGAGAGTATCCGACAGCGGGACATTACGGAGGACAGTTAAATCCCACTCTTCCTCCTCAGAGTTACGGAGGTCAGCTCAATCCCTCCTCCTCCTCACAGTTTTACCTTTATCGGACAGATGCCCTCCTGTGCTAGATGGCCCTCCCCTCTACTATTTTTGAAGGTAGCCTAACTACACCATCCCTAAGGCTTTATGTCTCCATCCGAACCGTGACCTCCCCTCCTGAATAAGATGAAACATGTTGTTAATCAATCCTGTTACAGAGGACCGGAAAAATGCATTGTGTTGTGCTCCTCTACCAAGAGCAACAATTGTGTGTGTGTGTTTAGAACATACATAGTCCGTTGTTATCTTACAGTAAAGGTTTGAATAGTCAACATACATTCCCCATCGTGTTCTGAACAGGAAAAATATCTTGATTATAAATATATGTTAGAAGGAGGGCACGCGGTATCTCGTTGATAAAAACCAAGAGAAATTGGCACGCAGGCAGATGATGATGGCATAGAATACCTGTCTCTCTATCTTTATTTCGCGAATATAACATTAAATTTATAACGCAAACAGAATAAAAATTATGGATTCGAACTCTGATCTCTCTGTTCAAACACATGCAACAGAAAAAATCTGTATTACAGATATAGATTCGAAATCTGACTTAGTCACCGTAACAGAATAAAGAAATCATGGATTCGAAACCTGTTCTCTCTGTTTATCGTCAGAATACAAATTCTAATACATGCAACACGTGGAATCGAACCCTGATCTCTCTCATTAATAGTAGAATATAAATACCAAACACATAACTACTGTAAAAATAAAAAACCTCTCTCTCTTTCTCTATTACTGTGATGGATTTGATAAGAATCTCTCTGTTGATTGTTAGATTTAAAAAGAAAATATCGCTAACACACGCACCAGAAAACTCTGTATACAGTTATATCTCTGATTTAGTTACCGTAACAGAACAAAAAATCATGGATTCAAACCCTGTTCTCTCTGTTCAGCGTCAGGATAAAAAAACTCAAATACATGCAACACATGGAATCGAAACCTGATCTCTTTGATTAATAGTAGAATAAAAATACCTTACTCCTTATTTCGTATGCTGTTTACACATGAATCATGACACAAACACACAGTTTCCGTTAAAAAAAATACACGCAAGGAATCGAATACTGAAACTCTCTGATGTGTAGTAGATAACGAGATATTATGAAATGTGGAAGATATCAACAGACTATGCATGTTTACAAACACACCACGCCACTTCTTTTTATGTTATCCGCAGACACAGACGTTTATAATTTTGACACACTCTCTAACGTCAAAGATCGAACACTAGTTATGAAATACGGAATTGAAAGACGCATCGAAAACAAAATTTGTAGACGTCAATCAAAATACTGTAGACTAAGCTGCTCCTCGCACCCGTACATATTTCGAACACCGTGCGCAGTAGAAAATCTTAGATATTGTATTCACACACGTGCACTTCATTCACATTTTTTTGCTAGGGGCTTTACGTCGCACCGACACAGATAGGTCTTATGGCGACGATGGGATAGGAAAGGCCTAGGAGTTGGAAGGAAGCGGCCGTGGCCTTAATTAAGGTACAGCCCCAGCATTTGCCTGGTGTGAAAATGGGAAACCACGGAAAACCATTTTCAGGGCTGCCGATAGTGGGATTCGAACCTACTATCTCCCGGATGCAAGCTCACAGCCGCGCGCCTCTACGCGCACGGCCAACTCGCCCGGTCATTCACATTTTTAGTATTTGCATAACTTGCATTAGCTTTCTATTCACCAATGAAAAATATAAGGGAAATTAATCATGTTTTAAGGTGGATTTGCGCACACAGTGGAGGAAGAGCTCTATTCTCAGTGCTAGGTTCATATAAAGTGAACGAGTCTCGCTAAGTTTGCCTGCACGCTGCTACATCGTCCGGATGTTCTGACTCAGCATATGCAAACAAGTACATCACTTCGCTGTTTCTACCTTACGTTGAGTATCGATTCCATATAGTACAGAGAATTATACTAAAACAAAACATCACATATCTTCTAAAATGTAACAGTTTCGCTATCCTGAACCCTGTTTTACGGTCAGATAACCCTTCTTATTCTGACTTGCAAGCGTTTTGCTTTGAAAATCTGAATCTTTCTTGTTATGATTACCGTTCGTTTACCAAGAAATGTCAGTCCCCAGTATTTGCTTCATGCAGTCCTAGCATTTGCTTGGTAACAACGTTGAGCATTCTATAGAAAGAGTCGGATAATAATTGTTGTGCACCTACCACAGCATTTGCTTCGTATTTTCACTGTTCATTTACAGTCGCAGCATTTCCTTGGAATAGTAGATTGCCAGTTTCTCTAACTAGATCCACTAAAAGCCCTTAACACTGTAACTCGTGCGGTGTAATGTTAAGTAACTCACGTTTTACTGGTCTTATATCGCACTAATTACATTCGACAGGCTGAGCGGCTTAGACGGTTAAAGCGCTGGCCTTCTGAACTTAACAGATTCGACCCTGGCTCAGTCTGATGGTATTTGATTGTGCAAAAATATAACAGCCTTGTGACGGTAGATTTACTAACACGTTAAAGAACTCCTGCGGGAAAAAATCCATTACCTCGACGTTATCTAACTACAGCTTGGCAGATTCGACCCTGAATCATTTTAAAGGTGCTCAAATACAACAACCTTGTTATGGTAAATTTACTAACACGTTAAAGAACTCCTGCGGGACAAAATTCCGTCACCTACACGTTATCTGTCAACAACTTGGCAGATTCGATCCTGTCCGTTTATTTTTATAGTAGTTACGTGTTTGATAGTTTTATTCTACTATTAAATAAATAGATCAAGGTTCGATTCCATGTGCTGCACGTATTCGAGATTTTTTATTCTGGCAATAAACCGAGAGAACAGGGTTCGAATCCCTTATTTTTCATTCTGCAACGGTGACTGAAACAGAGTTTGAATTGGTATCTGTAATACAGATTTCTTATGTTGCATGTGTTTGACTCTTTATTTCAACAGAGAGATCAGAGAACGAATCTATGATTTTTTTATTCTGTTCGGGTTATAAAGTTGATGTTATATTCGCGAAATAAGGAGAGCGAGAGAGAGAGAGAGAGAGAGGTGGTAGTTTTATTATATGTAATCATCATCTGCCTGCGTGTCAAGTTCTCCTATTTTTGTCAACAAGATACCGCGGGCTCTCCTTCTAACATATATTTCTAATCGAGGTAATTTTTTCTGCTCAGAACACGATGGCGAATGTATGTTGACTATTCAAATCGCTACTGTAAGATAACAACAGAACATATATGTCTTAAATACACAAAACATTGTTGATGTTGGTAGAGGGGCACAGCACAATGCATTTTTCCGGTCCTCTGTAAGAGGATTAATTAACAACATGTTTTATCTTGTTCAGGAGGGAAGGTCACGCGTTGAATGCAGACATTAAGCCTTAGCAACGGTGTAGTTAGGCTACCTTCAAAACAGTTGAAAAGAAGAGCCATCTAGCGCAGGAGGGCTTCTGTCCGATAATGGTAAAACTGTGAGGAGGAGGAGGAGGAGGAGGATGAGGAGGAGGAGGGAGTGAGCTGACCTCCGTAACTGTGAGGTGGAGGAGGAGAAGGGATTGAGTTGATCTCCGTAACTGTGAGGAGGAGGAGGAGGAGGAGGAGGAGGATTGCGATGACCACCGTAACGTCACGCTGTCGGATACCCTCTAAGGTGATGTCGGGGAAAGGGGCATGTCGAAAAGGGCAGCTATACTTAAAACTATAATCCTCCAAGCTTAGGCAACACTAAGATGGTGGCATGTCGAGAAGAACAGCTAGCCTTAAAACTAGCGTCCTTAGACCCCTCCAAGATGGTGTTGGGAAGAGACATGTCGACAAGGGCAGCTAGCCTTAAAACTAGAGACCCTACGCCGCCTCTAAGGTGGTGTTGGGAAGGGGCATGTCGAGAAAGGCAGCCAGCCTTAACACTATATTCCTCTGAGGTTAATCCTCTCTAAGGTGGTGTTGGTGAAGCGGCATGTCCAGAAGGACAGCTTGCAATAAAAACTTGGATCCTAAGGCCCATCAAAGATAGTGCCAGGATGGGCACCTTGTGAGGTTACGCCCCTCCAAGATGGTGTCGCACATGGCTAAGTCCCGTCAAAATGATAGCAGTGAGGTTAGGATCGTTCACTTTCACAAAAATCCCGCGCCTGCACATTGCTAAGTCCTGTTAAGATGATAGCAGTGAGGTTAGTTATCGATAAAAATTCCGTGCCAAACAAGTGCACGTGGTTAGAACCTGTGAAGTTGACAGCAGTGAGGTTAGGGTCGTTGAAAATTCGACGCCAAGACAAGTGAACGAGGTTAGGGCCTGTCAAAAAGACGGCTGTCAGTTTGGCCACGTTCACTTGTTCAAATTCCGAGCCCACGTGGCCAAAAAGTAAGACCTGTCAAGATGGCAACATTGCGGTTAACCACGTTCACCTGCTCAAAATCAGCACCAAACAAGTGCACATGGTTATGACCTGGCAACATGACAGCAGTGAGGTAAACCACGTTCACTTGTGCACAAAAAGTAAGGTTAGGACCTGTCAAGATGACAGCTGTCAAATGCATGTGCTTTTGTTTACAAACAAGTCCACGTGCTCGAGACGTCATGGTCCCATGGTCATGGACGTCATGGGGTCAATGACTTTGGCCGGGGTCAATGGCCTCGGGTGTGACTCAGCACAAAAATGCTAACGAAGTGGCTCAGAACATACATAGCCTATACTACGTATATCTCATAAGGAGACCTTAGCGTTATTTATACTTATAGTAAGCCTTGTTGAAAGTGACTTCTCGAATAAAAATGTCCCAAAGACATTGGACTAGATTTTCAGGCAGTTTCGAGAAAATAGGCTTTGACAATTTTCACGTGCGTTATATTACATAAACGTTAACGAAGTGATAAGCCAGATCTTAATTTCGGCCGGAACGGACCGAAACAGTGTTCCGGCATCTTGCAGAGATTTAGAATAAAAACTTACTGGAACACAGTCCAAACCGGAGTTTAAAATAGTGCCCTACACGTGTTTTGAAATATAGAAACTTGTGAATTTTATGGGGGAGGGGGAGGCGCGTATGGTTGAAAAGGGTGCAACATGTATGGGTATGCGTCCCGGCAAGTAAACTTTTTGAAATTACACACTGTGATAAATGAGAACATGGCTCAGTGGGTAGTGCCTGTGTATTTTTACAATGGTATCACTGGTTCAAAGCCCGATACATACATCGTTTCCTTTCCTTCTTTCATCCACTTTTCTCTCTTTTCCCTTGTTATGTTCTATTCTACGTAAATTCCAGGTAAGAATATTTATAATGGTTGAAAAGTTGGGTACAAAAATGAAAAAATGTCAGGTAGGAAGTTGAACATATGTGTATTTTCCTTTTTATTATATTTATTGTTTAATCCGTTTGCGCTCCAGGGTTGGTTTTCTCTCAGACTCAGCGAGGGATCCCATCTCTACCGCCACAAGGGCAGTGTCCTGCAGCGGGAGACATTTGGTCGGGGAGGAGGAGCAGTACCTCGCCCAGGTACTGAATAGTGGGGGATGGGAAAATTGGAAGGGGTAGGCAAGGAAGAGGGAAGAAAGCGGCCGTGGCCCTGACTTAGGAATCATCCCGGTATTTGCCTGGAGAAGAAGCGGCAAAGCAAGGAAAGCCACTTCGAGGTTGGCTGAGGTATTTCCTGAGGTTTAGTGGACCCGTTTTAGTCCTCGTACCACTTTTCAAATTTCGTGTCAGTGCCGGAAATCGAACTCGGGCCTCCGAGGATGCAGCTAATCACACTACAGAGCAAAATTAAACTTTCAATTCCTACTCAATGTTGTCGGTTTTTACCCAACTTTTGAGCCGTTACAAATCACCTTACTTAGAATATAGGTGGGTTGAAACATTAGAAGACAAGAAAGATCGAAGCTGGACTTGAGCCGGCTATCCCTATTCTCGGGTGCTACCCACCGACCTACACGCTCTCTTGCTACTTCTTTAAAGTTTAGTTGACATAAAGTACTGGACATTTATCAAAGCCGATGTTCTCAAGAATGTCTGATATTCCAGCCCAGTGGCTTTGGGTCATTTATATTCGAGACGATAAACGTCACGCACTACCGTATAAGTAGAGAAAATAAACCGGCTACCTGAAGGTCCCTTTGTCAGTAAATTTGCATGCATGAACAAGTAAGTCAGAAGCAAGTGGTCTCTGCTTTCTACATAAGGTATCATTAATAGGCCCTATATAGAACTGATAAATGTAAGTACATTAATAACTAACGAACAACGTGTTGATGTGCATATGTAAGCCACTTATTGATGTAATGAAACCTCCTACTCTTTCCTTTCTTTCTCCTGCGGGACAAAATTTCGGCATCTCCGCGTCTCCTAAAACCTTGTAAGTAGTTAGTGGGACGCAAAGCATATAGCATTAGGCCTATTATTATTTATTTTTCCTTTTTGAGAATAGGAAAAGCTAAGCTCAAACACTGTGCATGTATTCACCATTCTGCCACTTTGTAATTTGCTGAAAATTAATTTTGAAATGTGCATAAAACAACAGAAACCATAGCTTCACTTACTACAACTACTACTATACGTTTCCATTCCTCCCCCGAAGGGGGGAGGCGGGCCTCTCAGACGGTTACGCCGTCTCTCAGGCTGGGAGATTTGTTACAGTGAAGGAGATGTGCGGTGAAGGTGAGGGGGTGGGCGGCCGTGGCCTAAACTACGAACTGTACCGGCATTCGCCTTAGTGCAGGAGAATGGAAAACCACGGAAAACCGTTCTCAGGACAGCCGACGGGTGGGGCCAGGCGTTAAGTCCAGCCCTGTGCCTCTATACCGTCTCCCGAATGCAGAGGCGTAGAGCCACGGTAAAGCCGTGGCCACCTTTACTCTGCTCGGTTGGCCGGTCAGAGTACAGAGCTGTTGGACCACGGACAAGCCGTGACCTCTTAAGGGACGAAACCGAAGGGCCAAAACCCATTCTGCATCTACCGACCAGCTTCCTTAGCACAGTACTGGTAACTTGTATGATTCCAGCCAATTTGTGGTGTGACTTAAGATGGCAGCGTGGGAAAGCTTTCGGCTACACTAGCACCAATAAAACTAGACAGAACTCTGCCTGTGTATTTACTGTGTGTCTGTGACTTCACCAGTCAGGCGAAAACAAGATATGAATGAATAAAACACTGGTATGTGTCTGATTGTTTCTGTCCCCTTTTCGGGGGTCGCTCAATCGGCGGAGCGAGAGTCCCACGGGTGGAACGTTCGCCGATTTTGCTATGTCAGGACAGTTCTTTTAAGATTTACTTTTCGCAGGGCATACGTGATTGGATAGGTAACAATGGCACAATGAAACATAACAAAAAACAATAAACATTTATTAATAACAACAGTCTGGAAATCGGGGGGGGGGGAGGATACAATATGTGCATACCTCTGGGCCCATTCTAATGAATATAAAAACTTATTTACAAAATGTGCCTCTTGCTTACCTTCAACTACAATTTGGATATCTCCCGTATTCATTATCCTCAAATGCTTCTTCTGGTATCAATGTCGATTCAATATGACTGTAACACAAACAAATTCAACTGACATCAGTGAAAATGCGTATTACAATTGGATAATAGGGTATCCAAAATACACCCGTTTGCCCATAACGCATCACCTTGAAAATCACCTTTCTCACGTAGTTCACTTCACCTTGTATAACCTCAATCACTTTGCTGTTAATTAATTTAATAATTAAAATGTATATATTTGTTTATTTATACTATACTCGCTTTTAATTCCTATTCCACACTATGATTATTATTATTATTATTATTATTATTATTATTATTATTATTATTATTATTATTATTATTATTATTATTGTTGTAAATGTTTACAGAAATTGTTAAATCAGCAAGGATTTAAATAAGCTCCTTAATTATGCTTATTTTTATATCCTAGCTTAGCCTCTCTTCCTTCTAGTTAATTATTGGTAAAAATAATAAGGCTATGTATGTTCTAAACCACCTCGTCAGCATTTTTTGTTGCTGAGTCAGCACCCGATGTCATTGACCCCTAGTAGTATACCTATACGGGTTCTGAACCAGAGGTCATTGCCCCTAGTAGTAGGGCTGTGCCGAGTCGCGGAATTTGCATAAGAGAGCGAGCATTGCCTTACAGACGCCTTCTTGGAGGGTCCTAACCTCACTTTTACGGTCAGCTGCCCTTCCTGACTTTTGTATAAGAGAGCAAGCCTAACCTCACAGTCGCCATCTTGGAGGGGCCTAACCTTACTTTAACGGGCAGATGCCCTTCCTCACGAGGACAGTCGCTATCTTGGAGGGGCCGAACTACTCAGGACACAGTTTTACGGTCAGATGAACTTCCCATCGGCATTTTGATCCTCATACCAGAGGGGGCACATATGACCTAACCTAGTTTTATGGTCAGATGCCCTTCCAGACGTCATCATAGAGGTGCCAAACTACACAGGTAGCAGTTTTACGGACATATGCCCCTCCCGACGCCATCTTGGAGGGGCCTAACTACACAGGGCAGAGTTTTACGGTGATTTGAACTTCCCATCGGCATTTTGATCCTCATACTAGAGGGAGCACATATGTACTAACCTAGTTTTATGGTCAGATGCCCTTCCCGACGTCGTAATGGACAGGGCACAGTTTTACGGTCAGATGATCTTCCCGTCGCCATTTTGATCCTCCTACTAGTGCTGGCAAGAGGTCAGTTAAGATGCACCTGTGTTATCGTGTGGTCTGCTTATGGATTTACGTCTCCATCCGACAGAGAAGTAACGTGATGTCACAGTCATATCCTTGCGTATGAGAGCAAGCCTAACCACACGCAGACGTCATTCTGAAGGGGCCTATCCTTTCAGACACCATTTTGGCGGGGTCTGGCCAGTTTTACTCTGCTTATGAATTTAAGTCTCTGTCCGACGGAAAAATAACGAGACGTTACAGCGTGAGCGATTTTAAGAGGTCGTCTCATGGCTTTATGACTCCATCCGACAGTGACGAACAAGTCTAAACGTTCATAACTCTTACGGCGTGATACACTGCATGCCGGGAGGTGAACAACATATGTAAATTGCAGTGTCGAAATGACGTCAGTGCAAAAGAGACGTTTGAAAAATAAGGACATCATGTCATTTCTATCTTATACTAAGTGTAACGCAGTTGAAAAGGCAATTGTAAAGTTTTAAACATGCAGAAAGAAACTAAACACTTTTACTGAAGAAGAGGTGAATGCATTGCCAAAAGCATTTTTGGTTAATGTAGTTGCGAGTGCTGTAAAGAGGATCTGGGATAAGGTGTCTCGTGAGTGGACTCAAGATCCTGTCTTGTCAGAGCTTCAAACGTGTAGTTTACATCATGAACAAGTTAGTTTAGCTGGGAGATCTTCAGCGAGACAGTGTCGTACAAGTCAACTCATTAATCTGTATTACGGACCTAAAACTAACGAGTTGTCTTCGCTTATAAACACTTATCATGGCTGCGAAAAGAGTAAACACGTTGTCTCAGAAAAAGGTAAAGAAACGTGCTGGGAGAAACTTGAGGAAGCACGTTGGGCACGGACTCATCAATAAGGTGATTGCTCTTCTTCCCTTTGAGCACCATCATCCTACTTACCAGCACTGCGGCTCTGGAATACGACTTGACGCCCTTTTCGCACGTGGTAATTCTGGTACTAATATGTTAGATGCTGCCTGCAAAGAGCATTACATTGCTTATCGTCAAAACAATTCACAACTGAGAAGATAGCAGCACTTGTCGTTGCCGGTGCAATAAAAGGAAAACTGTTACTAGAAGTGGCATTAAACAGCGAAGACAGAAAAATAATCTATGAAAGAAAGGGCAAAACAAATTTACTTCATGAAAGAATGTGTATATATTCTAAAATAAATACGAATTGTGAAACATATTGCAGGTCTTGTTTAATTTTTTGGATTTTCACCAAGGGAGTTCATACTGATCAACCTCTAACACTACGATAATCATTGTGTGAACATTACTTGTAATATTATTACAGACATGAATAGTAATCAGCAACATTCGGACATCCTGCACGACTTTATTATTACAGAGGAAAATGGAAATACTATTCGTGAGAAACCGTCAGTAGTAAAACACATTACTAACATTACTCTTAGGCTTGTGAATAAACATAATCAGCTTTTTAATTTAGATCGGCACACCTACGTAGCTTACAAACTTCATCTTAAAGCAGTGTGAAAAAATCAATAAAACACGGTGTACATTCCGAAGACATACCACATGTTTGCGAACATTCAACGAGTTAACAGATAACCATAAGCAGATCCATTACTTCAAGATTTAGGTTATAGGCTACAACAACAAAATGGAAGAAATGCTAGATATTATATACACAGTAGAAACACGTGAAGGTGTAGTACGAAGTGGGCTTCATTCCTATCAACCTTTTACGCTTGGATTGAATAACAATGGTGAAATTCGCTTTATCATTAATCAGCAAGATGTATACCCCCTACCACACGAGAGCTATCTCTATATTGAAGGACGACTAGATAAAGTAGATGGAAGTGGACCAAGCACATCTCAACTAAACAACCATGGCGAAGCTTTTCTCTTTTCTGAAGCGTGATATGAAGTAAATAATGTGTAAATAGATCGAAGAATTTTGGTATTACAAGTGCAATGAAACTCTACCCTTCTTTTTATGATGAAGACAGTAATCTTGTACTTATGGCAGGATGGTGTCCAAAAAGCTACTAACAACTGGATGATTCCTCTTCTTTTCTTCATGGGGCCGAAATATTAGTTCCTAATTAGCGTCGACCTCTAAAATCTTTTGCTACAATGTTTATCCTTCATTCCCACCTAGATATACCTGCTCCCTTCACAAAGCTGCAGGTTGTTCTTATTGGTTCTTCTTGGATTTTTCTCTCTCTTCACCTAGTAGTCCTAGAGTGGAGAGTCTAATTCTACCTAGCGCCACACATTCGAAAAGTGTGTGTTTAGCTGATTCCACTGCTTCATTGCCTTTCATACATATATTGTCTTTTATTACTCCAATTCTATCTAGGTGTTTTTTCAGATGGCAGTGTCCTGTCAACAGTCCAACTACCCATCTTATATTTTCTCTGCTGAGTTTCAACAGTTCTTTGGTATGCTTCTTGTTTGGTCCTTTTATCAGTTCCGTTGCAAGCCTGCATCCTGGAGTACTTTTCTAGTTTTCCATTTGTTTCTTTTGTACCCATTTTCATATGTAGTGTCGGGCTTGTCCATACGAAATCCCGCATACAGGTTCTGGGCCTACAAAATGTGTTTCTCCTCCTTTCCTGGCCAGTTTATCTGTCTTTTCATTTCCTTCTACACCTGCATGCCCTGGTACTCATATTATTTTGACAATATTATACTTTGAGAGCTTCAGGAGAAGTGAATGGCAATGCCAGAAAATTCTGGATATTATCCGGACTGATTCTAGTGCCTAAATGGCCGCTTGGCTGTCCGTAAATATGAAAATGTTCTTATTCCTGTAGTTCATTTTCAGATTTTCTTGAAGACATATTGTGATCGCTATCCCTTCAGCTTGAAAGACTGTAGTGTGTCTGCCCAGGCTCATCTGGATTGATCTCTCAGGTCTTCCCCCCGTTGATCCTCCTCCTGTGCCATCCACAGTCATTGAGCCATCAGTCCACCACACTATATCTTCTTTTTCAGTGTTCCATTTGTTGATACCCCAGTCTTCTTTTTTTATTATTTCGGTCTCAAACGGTTTTTCAAATTTGTACTTTGGCACAGTGTCATATGATCAGAAGGCATATGTCGAACTTCCTCCGTTATTACTCTGTTAATTTTACAGTGTCCTAGCATGGGTCTTTGAGCATTCCAGCACTCTGATCGTGCCAATCTATATGAACTCATTCCAGCCTGTCCTTTTTATGAAATTGCATAGTGATGGGAGATTTAGTAAAGTATTCAAGATTCTGTAGGCGTACTTCTCATAGCCCCACTTGTGGCTATTCATGCCATTCTGTGTAGGCTATACAATCTACTGCTAACTTTTCCTTGACTTACTTTCTGCCACCAGATGATTGCAGCATAGGCCATCAACGGTCAAATGATCATCGTGTATATCCAAATTACCATTGATGGTCTTAGGCGCCATGTCTCCCGACGGCTCTTTTAGATGCATACAGCAAGTTCTTGGCCCAGGTTATGTTCCTTTCTAAATGTGGATTCCAGGTTAGATTTGTATCTAACACTGCACCTAGGTGCAGTGCCTGTTCTTCCATATATATCTTGCCCAAAGAGCTTCAGTGATCTCCTTCCCTCTAATTTTCTCCGTCTTATAAAAGGAACCAGAGTTATCTTGTTCGGGTTGACTGATAGTTGTTCTTCCCGACACAGTTCTCCACAAGGTTAAGCAATCTTTGCGTGATGTCCTGGATAACAATCATCACCTTAACTCGTACCACAATCACTAGGTCATCTGCGTATCCTTGTGTATAAAAACCCTGTTCGTTGAGCCAAGCTATGATTTTGTTCACCACGAGGTTCCACAGCAGATGCGAAGGAACTCCTCCCTGAGCACAGCCTTGGGTGGCCATAACCGTCAGCGTTTCCCCAAACGGGGTTGCATTTATCCTCCTTCCGTCTAACATGGATTTAATCCATTTGACAACGGTTTTACTCACCTTGCTTTTTTTCCAATGCTTTGATCATAGAGTCATAGGTTATACTGCTGAAGGCTCCTTCTATATCTAGAAATGCCGCCAGTGCAATTTCTTTATATTCTAGGCTTTCTTCTAGTTTACAAACCAACTGGTGGAGTACTACTTTAGTGGATCTGCCAGGTCTATATGCAAACTGATTTTCATGTAACGTTGAGTTCAGTTGCACCGTTCTTCTGATATATTCATCCAGAATTTTCTCCATTGCTTTCAGCATGAATAAGGTTAAACATAATGGTCATGCTTTGGCTTGGGCATAATTTGCCCTTCCAGGCTTAGTTATGAATACAGCTTTAGCTTCAGACCATGATATCGGCACGTACCCTAAAGCTAGACTAGCTCTGGAAAGGTCCGTCAGGGCATTGACGGGTATCTCGCGTCCTTCCTGTAGGAGTATCGGAAGTATCTCATCTGGCCCCGAAGCCTTTATAGGATGAAGCGTATAGATTACCCATTTTACATGGTTATGTTTTATTATTCTTTTGGCACAGTTCTAGTCTGCTCTTCGAGTCCGGTCTCTGTTCCAACAGTTTCTTCTTCTGTCACCTCCTCAGCCTCAGGAAAGTGACACGCCATTAGTATCTCCAGAGTGTCTCTCCCCGCCTGAATAAATGACCCATTTGGTTTCTCCATTGCCCCCACTTGATTTATATGGGTTGCTTTTAGAAACTTCTGGAGCCTTGCTTTTTTAGTGTGATTCCACTTTCTCACAGAACAGTCTCCAAGATTCCCTTAACTGGATTATTAATAAGAACATAACTTTTACAGGTATGTTATCATTGGAACATACTATCGGCTTCGCAGAAGACTTTAGACGTATTATAATCAACGCTAAACAAGAGCTAATTCTGATTCGTGATCGAAGTGATTACAATTCTCTTAAAGCAGCAGAAACGCCAGTAGACTCGAAAATTACACTTCATCGTATATGGTGGAGGATTCCACATGTAACATTATCTGATCGAGAGAAACTTCGATTGCTCAACCTATACGTTTTCGAAGTTGGGAGATGCATGAATATGCTGTGTTACCACCTAAAAACAAGCATAGCTATGCTGTTAAAACGTCACGTTTTACTGAAAATCCATTGTATATTATTTTTGGATTTCAAACCCATCATAAATTCAACCATGAAAAAGATGGCTCACAGTTTGATCACTGTGAATTAAGAAATATTAGACTATATCTCAACGGAACTGCGTATCCATACGAAAACATGGACATTAATTTTGAGGAAAATAAATTTGAGTCGCTCTATGACATGTTTTGTAAATTCCAATCATCGTATTATCAGGAAGAAGATCGTCCGCTGTTTTCATCTGAAGAATTTAAAAATAAAGCATCGATTGTGGTTATAGACTGCTGTTATCATGAAGAACCTATAAAAGAATCTCCTGTAGATATTCGTTTAGAATTTGAAACATCTGAAAACATTCCTGCTAACACAACAGCCTATTGTCTTATTATTCACATGAGTGATGTTACTTACCATCCGCTAACGAATATTGTTACAAGACTATAAATAAGGATAGCCCTTTATCATAAACATTAGTGTGTGTTTCTACATCGTGCACTATGGAACCGAAAGAAGAAAAATACTTCACGGTTACAGAAATCGTCTTGATAACAAACAAAACTGTGATTGTGCATGCTGTTCGTCTATCAGTGTAACTAATACGCAACATCTTATTTATCTCACACAAGTAAGTGAGGCTATTAAGATGTTCTATAAACATGGAACCTTATATCAGATGCCTAAAACATCTGATTCAATGTTTACCACCAGGATTTTTATCTACGTATGCTTCTCCATTCGTAGGTGCTTTTTGGGACATCCTTCCTCTCCACAGTAAGATGTCCATCGATGTAGCTTCATGCAGACCCTGTCAACGTCATTACAAGCGTCAACGTAAAAATAGTTCGGATGATTGAGACGGACCTAATCCTAAGGTTGAAAACTGCACACAGTGTATGGATGAAATTTTTCCCTTCATTAGAGGAACAAAATACATGAATAACAACAAGGTAAGAACTGCATTAACTTCTTTGTAAAACATAACATACATAGTATAATATATTTAAAAAATAATTTTATAAACAATAAATGTTTTGTTTAATTTGAATGTTGCAGGGGACAATACAATTTTGGAAACATGCTACCTCTTCGCAGCAAGCTGTTAAGGAGTACAGCAACCTTGTCGGCAGCATAACCAAGACTGTTGTATAACCGGCAGTCGTTTGTTTACTTCTGTAAATAAATATACAATAAATATTTCATTAAATTCAAAATGTTCTACTTGTTGCATTCCTTTGCCTCCTTACGCCTATCGATAATATTCACACTCATACAATCTAATCTATAAAAGGCTTCAGTTTACTAGAGTGTGACAAGTCTAAACCTGCATAACCATGTCGACGTCATCGCTGCATGTTAAAAATAGAATAACCTTAGTATGTTTCGTACTCAGTCCTGTTGGAGACAGTCTGTCGGATGGGTGCGTAAAGGCTTAAGATATGATCACGTCATCATAGTTAAGCATGTTTAGACTTGTTCGTCACCACACGATAACACAGGTGCATCTTAGCTGACCTCTTGCTCCCTCTGGTGGTAGGATCAAAATGGCGACCGGAAGATCATCTGACCGCAAAACTGTGCCCTGTGTGGTCAGGTCCTCCAAGATGGTGGCGGGAGGGGCATATGTCCGTCAAACTTGGCCCTGTATACTTAGGCCCCTCCAAGATGGCGTCGGGAAAGGCATCTGACCATACGACTAGGTTAGGTCATATGTGCCCCCTCTAGTGTGAGCGTCAAAATGGCGATGGGAAGGTCATATGACCGTAAAACTGTGCCCTGTGTAGTTACGCCCCTCCAAAATGGCGTCGGGAAGGGCATCTGACCGTAAAAATAGGTCATGTTTAATGTGGTTGGGTGTGCTGTCCTATGCGAATCCTCATTGCTCTACTACTCACGATGGTGTCGGCAAAATCCGAGAATTTCTATTGCCCAACTACACAAGGTGGCGTCGGGAAGGGCATGTAACCGTAAAAGCGAGGTTAGGCGCCTCTATGGGGTTCGGCTTGCTCTCTTACGCGAATCCCCATTGCCCCACTACTCAAAATGGCGTCGTGAGAACACGCATTGCCCTACTACTCAAGATGGCGGCAGGAAGGGCATCTAGGCATTGAAATTACGTTAGGCCCATCAAAGATGGCGACTTTTGACGTCAGAGAGGGCATCTGGCCGTTAAAGTAAGGTTAGGCCCCTCCAAGATGGCGACTGTTCACGTCGGGAAGAGTACCTGGCCGTGAAACTAGGTCCTATAAAGTTAGACTCCTCCAAGATGGCGAATGTACACGTCGGGAAGGGCATCTGCCCGTAAAACTAGGCCCTGTGAAGTTAGGCCCCTCGAAGATGGTGACTGTCCACTTCGGGAACTGAACTATACATATATCACATTGTATCACTTTACAATAATAGATTTAATACTACTTAAATTAATAGTAATACAAGAATGATGAGTGATACGATTAAATTAAGAGGAAATAAATTATATACAATAAAAGGATAAATTCTTAAAACTAATATCTTACATGTCAAAAAGAGGTAGTACATAAAATTTAATAACATCTGAGAAACAGACCGGGTAAGAATTTTAGACTAATCTTCTCCCAGAACACCCATGACAACAGAAGGGTTGTGAGTAGCATCATCAAGTATACAGATGATCCTTACTGGTGTTTAAAATGTCTCCAAGTTCTTCCTTGAAAGTGCTAATAGCGCTTAACCCTCTGATACTTTCGGGAAGAAGGTTCCACTCCCGGCAAACAATTGCCGTGACTGATTTATCGTAGATGGCAGATCAATAGGTAGGCAAAGCAAGGATGGAATTATTAGTAGACCTGGTGTTAAGGCTGTGATAAGAAGATACGCATTTGAAATATGAAGTAAGGTAAAATGGCTGTGAAGAATGAAGGATTTTATGGACATGGGATAGGGTATGCTAGTGGCTTTACATCGCACCGGCACAGATAGGTCTTATGACGACGATGGGAAATGAAAGGCCTAGGAGTTGTAAGGAATCGGCCGTGGCCTTAATTAAGGTACAGCCCCAGCATTTGGCTGGTGTGAAAATGAGAAACCACAGAAAACCATCTTCGGGGCTGCCGACAGTGGGATTCGAACCCACAAGCTCACAGCCGCGCGTCTCCAACCGCATGACCAACTCGTCCGGTCGAGAAATTTCTAGAGATCTCGGAAGCGTTGTGTGGCGAGCTGCGTGTTTTGGGTCTACAGGTAGATGGAGCAGAATGTTCTTTTATGCCGTGTACGCGGACCTGCTCCATTCCGTAACTACGTGTCAACAAGCGACTAGAACGTTCATTTCTACAGAGGTATATTTTGACGCAGTATAATAAGTTATAAAGGATGCGCATTCTGGCATTGTATGCAGCGGCAAGTACACCAATGAGTAGGCTAAGTACAGAAAGTGACGGCTAATGTAGGTGTACATCATTATTAGACCCTACACTCAATATCATATGACCACTGCTTGTGTTTCAGATATACATACAGAAAATCATTCTTCATAATTTTATAGAGTATTCGCGTCATAATTAGGTGCTTCAGTATATGACGGTGCAATGTGTAACTGTGACTAATTGTACGCGACAACTTTAGAACGATGTCCTAAACGCAACGTAAGTCGTGGATGTCGGTTATTTTGATGAGATGTCACATAGCACAGCCCGCTGTATTGTTTATTCAAGGAAAGTAAAATACGTCAGCAGAAACACTTCTGGATGACCCGGCACTTAGAAACACATATCACTGAAGAGGAATCATCACAGAGAACACTTCCAGTCCGGCCAGCATCACAAGAAGCTCTCATGTCGATAATAATTCCGAAGTATCCAGGTGGGTTTACATCCTATCTACAGTTAATAAAAAATATGCAAGGTTATTCAGCTAAGATGTCCACCTCATCGTTTAAGATACTGGCATTCTGTTTTCACTTTCGTTAATGGTATTCAGGTGATCATAGTTGAACATGCAGTACTTTTCTATGCTTTTGACACAATTTATCGGCACACAAACGTTCCCATGTGAGAATTGTTGATAATATATCAAGCTTATGTTCGTGGTTACTGGGACGTCGCACAGATAGCAGCACAGGAGATTCGGCCTATCACCATCCTGTCCAAATAATTGGAGCAAAATCGGGCATTTTACATTACACGTTCCACTCACGTGTAATGGTGGTTGCATATGCAGCAAGGCATTTCTTGCCCTTTCTCAGGTTCGAATAATGCACGCCTCTAGTATCCAAGTAGGTGGACAACCTATCTACAATTATTCACAAATTATGCAGAGTTATTCAGCTAAGATGTCCACCTCAAATAAATCTTGGAAGGTTTAAGATACTGACATTCTGTTTTCACTTTCGTTAATGGTATAAAAGGGTTCATAGTTGAACATGCAGGACTTTTCCAGGCTCTTGACAACATTTATCGACACACATGTTTCCATATGAGAACATCATTTCACACAATAAACGCTTGTGATATACCAGTGGCGGCTCGTGGCTGTAAAGTATGGTGGAGAGCTATTACCCGTTCGGTTTCGAGCGACAGATTTAGGAACTTCTTCCTTCCTTTCTTTCTTTCTTCCTTAATCTGTTTTCCCTCCAGGGTTGGTTTTTCCCTCAGACTCATCGAGGGATTCCACATCTACCGCCTCAGGGACAGTGTCCTGGAACTTCAGACTCTGAGTCGTGGGATACAACTGGGGAGGATGACCAGTACCTCTCCCAGGCGGCCTCACCTGATATGCTGATTGGAAGGGATAGACAAGGAAGAGGGAAGGAAGCGGTCGTGACCTTATGTTAGGTACCATCCCGGCATTTGCCCGGAGGAGAAGTGGGGAAACCACGAAAAACCACTTCCAGGATGGCTGAGGTGGGAATCGAGTCCACCTCTACTCAGTTGATCTCCCGAGGCTGAGTGGACCCCGTTCCAGCCTTCGTACCACTTTTCAAATTTCGTGGCAGAGCCGGGAACCGAACCCGGGCCTCCGGGGTAGCAGCTAATCACACTAACCACTACACGACAGAGGAGGACAAGATTTCGGAACTACGTGTTGTTTTTGGTTGTTTTGTACTCGTACCTGTGACTGGCGGAGGGACCAGCACGTGACCATGATTTATTGAATTTCATGTTTCGTCATGACCACGAAAAGCTAGTTCTTGCTTACTTAAATAGAGCACTGCATCAATTACCAACTGAAGGAAAAGCCTATTTAAATGTACATTTATAACTGAACTGTACAATTACAATATACAGTCTGGCATTTTCCTTCAGGACATCAGAGATCGTATTTTGGTTTGTTTCCAATGTCTTGAAATCTAGCTGCCGTATTTTATGTTCTGCAGAGTCTGGGTGCTTATGTAAAGAACGTGTTATGTTCAAAAGGGCTGAAAATCCTTCTTTATTCCAAACGTGACATTTTTTTATAAAAGGCAAGCAGGCCCAACAAAACAACTTCTGTAGAGCTGGAGAGGAGCACAACCATGGAAATTCCTTAAACCATGATCGTTTGAAACTAAGATTGTAAGATTTACCGGAATGCTTCACTTCTTTTGTAGCACAAATTTGCAGTGATTCAGTAGGGTGATCAAAACGTAGAACTCCATTCTGATCTTCGTTTCTCCAACGTGAAAATGCTTTATAATAAAATGCACACTATGTCATAAATAGGATACATATTTAAATAAACAGCACAACGCTACGAATGAACCACGAATCGTAGGTACACGTACTTCACACAGGATGACGCAGGGAAGACGAAACATTCCGATCTTCCGATAACTTCACTAGCACATTCCGCTATGTGGAAAGTACGCGGGTGACGTCACGGTTGTCTCGGCAAGCGCCAAGGCCAAGCGCTACGAGGGAGCACTTGGGAGGTAGAGGCAGCTGCGGAATCTCTCGTCTTCACTCAGTCTCACGCACCGTACTGTGGCCCACAGCCGGCGCTTTCGTGAGTTCCCCTGGTTCTCATCAGGTGATGAGGTGCTCCAAACGCCGTACACTAAAACATTTTCTTTCCGTAAAACCAACAAATGTCATAAGAAAAATAAATTTAAGTAATTCATTATGTTAAAGGTAAGTGGTGAAGTGGCACTTCACCTACTTCACCTGAAAAGCCGCCCCTGTGATATACTATCAAGTTTACACTCCTAGTTACTGGGGCGTCGCACAGATCGCAGCACAAGAGAATAGGTCTCGAGATTCTCGCGAGTGGCTCGGGATCTGTGACGTGAGTCTCGAGAGTTTCGACCGAGAGCACTGCCTATCACTACCCACCAATTGCAAGTCGAACACCGGTTTCCAAATCAATAATGAATACCTCAAAACTTACTTATCATTTATGCCTTTCATGTTTTCTTCCTTCGTTCTTCAATTGTAAGCATTTTATCAGCTTGCAGGCTACTTATATCTCCAAGAATACCCCGAAAATTTATAGGGGCCCTTATGAGCCTAAATATATGAACAGAAATTAGACCAGGTTTCAAGCCCCCTGAGGAATTGGGAATCATAACGTTTATGGTTTCCTTTACAGGTTGGTTTACATCGCACCAACACAGATAGGTCTTATGGCGACGATGGGACAGGAAAGGGCCTGGTATGACAATGGGAAATCACAGAAATCCATCTACAGGGCTGCGAAGTGTGGGGTTCGAACCCACTATCTCCCGGATGCGAGCTCACAGCTGCGCGCTCCTAACCGCACGGCCAACTCGCCCGGTGAGGCACAGTTTGGAATTCAACCAGAGGGCAGCCCAATTACTTGTCGGCCTATACGGATCTTCAGTTCGTCAATAATTCATAGAGATAAGAACAGTATCTACGTTAATAAGACATGCTTCTATTATGTCACTGGTGCAGAAAATAAAAACTACACTTTTGGCTGAACTATTTACATTTCAAAGAAGGCATACTGTCATAATAATAATAATAATAATAATAATAATAATAATAATAATAATAATAATAATAATAATACAATAAAACAAATTAATAAAAAGCTATTAACATAATTTACTACAGTAAATATTAGTATATTTACATTTTCTGTAAGATACGTTCTAATAATAAAATTATTAATAATTAGATAAGAAATGTAGAGGCTGCCCCAGCCTAGTAAGCAAGATGGCGGCGCCCTGCACGTGACGCATGGCATCCCGGGGATTTCTACATGAAAGCGGTGACAACCCCGATTTGGGTTCTGTCCTACTATCCCATCCCTTTGAGCGGGCTGGTCTAACCCTTTGAGCCCGCTGTCCCGTATCTTTAGGGAATGCTCCGCCCCTTGACAGGGCTTCTCTGTCCCCTTTGATGGGTATCCCACTTATCCCACTCCTTAGTGGTAAAACATCCGCAGTCGAGAGCCATCTAGTACTGGAGCCCTGAACTAGGTTCGTGAGACTCGACTGCGCAGTAGAGATTGTGTACCCCTGTCGAGTGCGCCATCTAGCAGTGGAGACATTTGATACTTGAAATAGTCAGGCCACATTTGATTTGTCGTGGGTGCGCGGATTTGCGTAGTAGTTGTTTCCATGACGCTTTGCTTACTGTTAGCATGCATATTGGCTTTACGTCCATCAACTACTTTTACGGTTTTCGGAGATGCCAATGTGCCGGAATTTAGTTCCGCAGGAGGTTTGTATGTTCCAGTAAATCTACCGACAGGAGGCTGACGCATTTGATTACCTTCAAATACCACCGGACTGAGCCAGAATCGAACCTGCCAAGTTGGGGTCAGAAAGCCAGCGTCTCAATCGTCTGAGCCACTCAGTCTGGCTATTCTTAATGAACAGGGTTCGCTATTTATAAGAAGAAACTTTGCGACACTCCCTCCAGAAGATCAACATGGCTTAAGATCCTTTATTTCTAACGACGATCTACTTGAATAATACAGGTGCCGTTGTCCGCCCCGAATCCGTTTCGACTGCTTCGAATTCATCATCTAGTGATCAAAATCGAGCATCTTTTTTCTTGCAGTCTATTTTGAGAAGAATGCGGTTTACCTTCTAAATAACTATCGTGGTTAATAAATAAGGCTCGTAGATCTCCACGCCTGCAAAACCGATATCGTGACATACAAGTAAACACGACAACCACGGTGGGGTCAAGAATCGGTTGAACCTGCTGGCATCTTACTTGTTGCACTTTGAGTTGTGTAGTGCTCCCACGACAAGGTTTGTAATAGCTTTCCCGTTTCAGGATTGAAACCTGCCAGACTGTAATTTATCTAAGTATTCCGCTTCAATTGTAGCGTATTCTAGCTATGCCTTCTATAAATAATATACAGAATTACTTCTCATGAACCCGAACAGAGAAGGGCAGCTGGTTGTAACAAAAGTCTGGCTGCAATTTTTCCAAGTTTTATCCTCTGAACTGTAGGATAATCTGGCTATGGTATTGTTTAGAGGTTCTCTATCTATAAGCTATATCAGGATTACACAATCTCCTTCTCAACTTCGAGTAGCTATAACCTTGGCTCAGTTTTCACTGCCGTCGGACGTGGTTCCTTTTTATAGTTGAGTCACATTAGGTGCTACGCGGGTACAGTTTTTAATGCATAAATATGTTTGGTCTCATAACGAACCTGTGAAGATTCCATAATTATTTTTCTTTCATTGTAACACTTTATTCACATTTGGGGAACACTAACACAGAGGATGATGCTTTGGTCGGGTCTCACCTGAAACGACATGCTATCAATGCTAGAAAAATATTTGATGCAAGTTCCATGAACACAAACAAGCGCATGCAGACAGCGAGTTCCTTGTTCAAGATTATTTAAAATCTCAACTACTGTCACCAAAATATTATGTGTACTCAAGTTCGGATGCTGTTTATGAAATAACCAATAGGCCTACAGAAAATCCATTAACACCACCATCTTCCTCGTTTCATTTCAAGTTAGGTGATAAAGGCTTCCAATTTTAAATTTATATTTCAATGTATCATAGGGAGAACAAAGTGCCTGTTTTAAATGTGTTACAACAATGCACCAATTTTAAGATATGGTTTCGCAGAAACCTGTCATCTGACCGAGCCCAAATTTCAACCCTTAATACATTGTGATATTTTTAACATTGTTTTTACATTTCAGAGATTGATGTTCCAGGATTGGAAAATTGCGGTCTTGGTCGCGCTGTGATCTTTGATGAATATGTAGTATGATCGTGAAATACGTAAATTAATTTACCTTTTTACAACAGTTTATATTTGTACTGAACAGAATGATACGAATCAGCAGGTGGCCGGTGCAGGGAAAGTCTGCGACGTTTCCGCGATAGTGCGGGATACCGCGCCTTGCTCGGAGCTGCAAATACCGATTTCAGGTTGCATGTACAGTATTATTTGCTTCGCCGTTTGTTTCAAATTTTCCGCCGTTATTTAATAATTGCCTGTGATTAGCATTGAAACAACTGTTACTAAGAGGTCATGAAAAACATTCCCCATCAGTTTTTCTCATGAGGGCTTTGGACCTCTGATCTGGTTGCCACTAGCTCGCAGTGATATGAACGGTACAGAATTAATTTGGGCCTTTGTGAAGAAAAAAAATGGAAATAAACCGAGTAAACGCCGAAGAGAAAATGCATCGGCGTGACAAGAGACCTGACGTTCCTCAAAAGGGCATCGGGAAGTGTTCTGTGGTCAAAGTATCAGCTTTTAAAAAAAAGTCTGATATAATCACTTAGGGTGTTCTTTATAGGCTCAATGATTTTTTTCCCAAATTTTGGCTATTCAAATCCCCTAACTGGTCATTTAAACATGGCGTCTATATAGCAACATGTACATGGACTTTGCCCAAAAGATGTTGACCCGTGGTGTGGGCACCAAAAGGCACAGGTAACAGGAGATTCCTGTACTCATATGCAGCGACTTTCGTAAGAAATAAAATCATTATATGGATAACTCTGTCATTCTAAGCTGCTGGCCAAATGCTTATATGGCAATACCCAGAATCCGAACAAAAGTTTCAGCCATTGCATATGAGAAAGGGTAGGTACATAAAACTGCAGTATTTGATGCTGTTTAATGTTTAGAGACTGCAAGTTATGGCATCACACTAGGGAGGAACCTGGAGAGCACTCTTCAGAAGATGGATTTACAGCAAGTTACAGAAGCAGAAAAAGCTGTTCAGGAAATGACCAAGGAAGCCAGGTTGAAAATAAGGGCTGAAAAAAGGAGAAAAATAGATGTGGAGACAAGAAATGTTAATGATTATGCCCCTGGGGCAGTAACTCCATTGGTATGTGCAAAACTGACATTGATTTTTCCTGGTTATTAACAGGCCTGTGTACAACATAACTGGTGAAACATAATTTGGTAATATTCAAAATTAAGTCCAGAAAAAAAATTACTAAACATTTGGTCAACATTATTTATTTATTTATTTATTTATTTATTTATTTATTTATTTATTTATTTACTTATTTCTTTCTTTCTTTCTTTATTTATTTATTTATGAAAGAAGGGACAGTGTAAATTTTATTCTCACCGAATATGTCGAAACAGGTCTTAGGAATATTCCATAAGAATATTGCTGGATTCTGATCACCAGTTTCTGAAAAAAGTGTACCTAATTGGTAGGAAAATGCTTAGCTTGATGGTAGCATAAGGAAGTGAAAATATTGCTTTACCATGAAAATGTTTGAGGTATGCCGTGTATTCATTATATAATCTATTCCATAAGGTATCCTAATTATAAATATGAAACTCCATTTGGAAACCTTGTAATGGAGCGAATTTAGATGCCAACATATTTTAATGTCAGTTTCATCTGTAAACAATTCTTGGTGTCCTTAATGCATGATCTCAGAAAAAATATGTAAAACATGCAATGGAAATTGAAAAGAATAGTGGTAAAAAACACCACCTCGCTCAGGAGATTCAAGTCCAGCCAGTTGTAGTCGGTCTTGAAATATCTGACTGTGAAAGCAATTGGAGCGCATTGGGAACTGATATTTCTAGTGATGAACCGTAGTTGACTAAGCCAAAGTTAGATAAACCAAATAAATTCTTAAAAACCAAAAACAAAAATTTAAGAAAAACATAAAAAAACAAAAGTAAAGCATTTTTAAAAATGCTATGTAGCATGACTTTCCCTGCATCAGCCAGCTGCTAATTTGTATTATTCTACCTAATACAAATATAAACTGAAATGAAAAGGTGAATTCATTTACGTGTTTCAGTCATACTGCATAAAAACATCACTACGCAAACAAGAATACAATTTTCCAACAATCCCGAGCTGAGAGAAATTTATCTTACTTTTCCTTGGAAATAAAAAATTCTGAAATTTATAATCAATGTATGTATAAAACATTCCAATGTTTAGTTTTAAAATTTGGACTTGCTCAGATCTGACACATGGTTGGAACACATTTAAAAACAGTCACCTTTATCATTCCACCTGCAATAACAATATAGGAATAACAAATAAAAAATTGAAAGCTATACCACCTAATGTGAAATGAAACAAACTATATCGCACCCCAAATTCTAAAGTGTTATAAATCCAAATGGTTGACTAATCAGGAACAATGTTTTTGATGTATCTCTGTCTGTATAAAATTCAATTTTTGAACTACAGACTTGGGATTATTTTAAAAAGAATGCATTTCGGCATTTCACAACTGTTCAAATTTATTATATAATGTGATTATTTCCGAAAGCATTAAAATAATGTTTTATGACATACAACAGTTTACAACATATACATTCCTCACAGCCATAATACTTAAGACATAATTACCAACATAATTTTTTTCTCATATTGTTTAATTAAATTATTGGGTTACACTTTTATGATACCGTTTTAATCTGAATCACAGGTTTCCTCATCATTATTGTTAGTAGCAGAAAGTGCCTGGAAATATTCATGATGCACTTCTAGAAATACATTTCGTTTGCAATGGGTAATCAGGTCCTGTTTTTTAGCTTCAGAGATCTAACACTGGAGTTAGAATGATATGGTCGGACTCTTTGCCTCTTTCTAATACTGATTATCTTATATTCTTCCAACCTGTAATATGTTTTGTAAAGTATAGTGTACTCTAGGTTCTTTTCTACCCTCAGTACTCTCATGTCAACCCATTTTACTTTCTCCCCATCTCCATCCAATGACAATGTTTCAACCCATTTCTTCTGATAGTTTCCTGAAATCCATGAAGTCAGATATTGCCACCTGTTTCACTTTGTAGGGATTACCTTTCATTTTATCCATTTGCAAGATAGGAATCCACTGGCTAGGAATGTAAATTGGCCCAGATTTTAAAGTACACTTCTTCTGTTTTTCTACCATAGAATGCATACTGTCACCAGCATTCTGTGTATGCCTTGTGATGAGAAACACACGTCACTGAATTAACGTCATAACTGAAAAGAGTATGCAAGTACATGCAGGCTGTGTACTGGTTCTTATTTTGCCCTGCAAAATTGTCAATGCACAAAATAACATCATTCACTTGAGCATAGTATGAAACTAGACAATCGTGAACAAAAGTGGCTATTTCATTTGTGCCTCTTCTTGCTGTGACTTTATCCCACACTTAGAAGAAACCATCCTTGGGGATGTCTTCAAAAATTGTAAAGTTATACCCATTTCATTTTCTCTTATAATAAAACACCAAAAATAACTCAAAGAATTTTTATAATTTCCTTTACGTCGCACCAACACAGATAGGTCTTATGGTGACGATGGAATATGAAAGACCTACGAGTGGGAAGGAAGCAGCTGTGGCCTTAATTAAAGTACAGCCCCAGCATTTGCCTGGTGTAAAAATGGGAAAGCATGGAAAACCATCTTGAGGGCTGCCAACAGTGGGGCTCAAACCCACTATGTCCCAGATGCAAGATCACAGCTGCGCGACTCTAACCGCATGGCCAACTCACCCAATCTCAAAGAAACTATGAATCAAATCTGGTGAACTGAAAAAATTACTGCAAAATGGAAGTAAACCAGGCCCCAACAATTATTGTGGAATTTTACTGCTGTCAATAGCCAATAAAATTCTATCCAAAGCTCTCTTGAACCATGCAGAATCTCAACTGGATCCAAAAGTCAGAAAATGTCAAGGTGGATTCAGAAAAGGATGATCATGCATACAGCAAATTATTAATCTAAAAACCTCTATGAAATATTTCCACAGTTCATCAAACAAGAATTATGTCATCAAATTCATTGACTTCAGAAAAGCATACAATCCAAGGTGAAGTTTATGGGAAAATAGAGCACAGAATTTCAAATAGACACAGGAGTATCACAAGGTGATGGACAATCCCCGTTGCTTCTCAATTGTCCACTTGAGAACCCACTGACTGGGGCTTAAACTGAAAGGCATAAAATTAGACTGCTTAGCACTTGCTGATGACATAGCACTAATTGCCCAAGATATCTCTGATGCACAAAAACAACTTGAACTACTACAAGAACCAACAGTGAAAATTAGAACACAAATCTTGTTTGAAAAAAAAACTTATGACCGACATCAAAATCGCATCAAATGAACTTCTAATTGGCAATAACAAGATCTTTAGAGTAAATAAAATTAAGTATTTAGGTGAATGGACTATAGCAAATAAATTTAAGTATTTAGGTGAAGGGACTACAGCAAACTGTAACGAAAAGAAATCTATTGAATCGAGACTCCAGAAAATGGAGATTGCTTTTCAGTTAACAAAAAATATGTACAACAAAAAAAGCCTCTCCTGGAACTGCAAAATCCAACATTATACAACTGCAATCAAACCTGAAGCCCTCTATGATTCAGAGACACTCAATCTCCAACAATAAACACTAAAGCACCAAATAGAAGTGAAAGAATGTAAAATAATGAGAAAAATCTTTGGGCCAAGAACCAAAGATGGTGTACATTATCCAAAGCCTAAACACAGAAATATATAAAAGATTCCCAAAATCACAGACACAATAAAAATGTTAAGAATTCTATTCATACAACACTTAGAAAGAATGGGCTCAAACAGACTAACACACAAAATACATACATTCTTAAAGAACAAGGCTACTAGACCGAATTGGTACAAGCTTAAAGAAAAAGACCTGAAGGCATTAGCATGACCGAACCTACTTGACCGGAATGAAATCACAAAAATCACTCACGCGCGGGGATTCGAGGAGGAAGAAGAGAAGACTAAACAACATAAGGTCATTTAGGGATATCTCGACACGCTAAGCAAAAACCTGTAATTTTGATCAGGCTTTATTTGCAAAATAGTTCAATTTTTATCTGGTGAGTTTGTACACAGTTAGTGTATGTTTTCTATTATTTATGGCAAAAAATAACACTTCATATCATTGTAAATTAGAAAATAAATAAACGATGCAAAAATGTCCACTTCTCCTGCACTTAGGGAGAACCTGACACTAGGTAGGACCTCGGAAGAGTTACACAACTATTGTACACAGTGGGCACATATAAACTGTTCGTCATTTCCATTTTCCACACACATCTCGTGGAACCATTTCCTGCATTCCCCACTACACTGGACCCATGCCTCATTTCGGTTGTCGTCATAGAAATAGCCATCATATACTGCGCAGTAATTCTCCGAGCAATTACGACTGCTTGAGAAACTAATCCTGAGAAGTCACCATGGCGGATTCTTGCACTCTTCTTACACTTCCTTTTCCAGATAAGAGTCTTAATATTGGAACAGGAGATAACTCCTGCACTGAGCAACTCGGAGGTGTAAATGCAGGTGAGGCTTCATGTTCCTGTGATAATGTAGGACTACTGGCCTTAGCTTCTACAGCAATATCTTCTCCAACATGTACGTGATTTGAACCATTTTCGTCTAGCACAAGGTCGTATTCAAAAATGTCTTCTTGGAGGATATCGGGATTGTACGGATAAATGCCACATTTCCTAAATCCGCCGGTAAAATTTCCTGCTGTTGCCGATTTGTCCCAAGCCATCTTTAGAAGGTCTCCAAAATTATCTTTAGTGATCCCTTTTCCCGGGAGTGTCGGGATCTCCCACGCTTGTCATGTCGACATCTCCCCGAGTTACATTGGCAGGCAAGAGGTGGCAGCACTTACCACGCTGAATGATTGGCGATTTCTCCAAAACGTGCTTTGTGCGCCTAACCTCAAACATTGTCTTAAAAATATCGCATATCTACGTATTTCATTATACAACCTACTCATTATCTTATAGTACATTACTTTTCCATCACATATCACTTACATACTCACCTTCAACTATTCAGATGTCTTGTATTTATAGTGATAATCGTCTGCTACCAGGATCACAATGAGCACAACACCCTATGGCTCCAATACATGTAGTTACTAGTTCGACCTATAGAGTACTGTGGTCACCAGTGGCGCTAAGCTTAAAAGTGTCGAGTTCTCCCTCATGTCGGGATCTCCCTAAGTTACCTTACATGGTCAAAGCAAGGAAAACAGATCCAATTGTTGCACATGAAGGAATACTAGGCTAACAGGAAGGTTAGAAAGTGTTGAATTTGCATGGTTCAAAGCTACCCATTCCAGAAGAAGCAGAAGAGGAAGAAAACATCAACGTCACAAGCCTTGTTTCCTATCCACTCCTTTATTTACATGGGCTGTCTCCTTCCTCCTGCAAGTCAGTGCTTGTTCTATATCAGACATTAGAGATTTACTTCTTTGCCTGAGGTTGTAAGTCAAATAAAAGACATCATACTATGACATCATACCTATGATTTTTGTTATTATATGTATTTTAATAATATAATTATTCCTGCAACACTGTATTTGTTTGGTATATATATGATTTAGTTATCACATAATCTGTTTAATTTTTATTTGGCTGAAGATGGCCAATAAGTGGCTGAAACTAGTCCCAACACCGATGTAATATCATTTACTTGATATACTGTATTGAATTTGTACTTCTTATCATTGCAATTTAATACAGACAAAATTAAATTTATAGCTTATAATAAGACTTCCCCTATCAAAGCAGCAATTGCTCATGGGTTTCACAGACCAGCTCACCGTAACTATCCCCATCACAAGACTATTTCATTATTTCATGTGGAGTTGATGATTCCTGGCAAGTCATCTCATTGAAATGTTCCCCTATAGCAAAAGTGATGATGGAGTTGAGTGCGTGCTCACCATTAAAGATACCTGTTCCAAACTGGCTTTTGCAGAACTGGTAGGTAATAAATCAACCACTGTGGTCACTGCAGCATTCAAAAGTATCATTCAGAGATTAAAATGTCAACTAAACTTCTACAAACCGATTAAAGTAAAGATTACTTCAACAAGGATTTTTATTGCCTGCCTAAAAACTCTAGGTGTTCACGACTGTTCCTCCTGCAGGGATCCAAAAGCTAGTGTTGTGGAATGCTTCAATGAACTTTAAAAATCAACATGTGGTAGAAATTCATGGCCCGGGGATCCTAACACCGGACTGATTTACTGCAAACCTTAGATACACCTTACAATGGTACCAAGCAAAGTACCATTGGCACAAAACTGCGACTCATCACGAAAAATATTCTTAACATAAATCCTATATTAAACCCTATATGAAAAGTGGACTAGCAATGTCAATGATCTTGTACAAGTGATTATGTTCACATCAGTAGACATATGGATACATTAGCCAAGGGATACACATTAAACTATAACACAGAGGTTTCTCATATTAGAAAATTAATTTCATCAACCCTATCACCAAATAACCTCCACAGTCAGCCAATCGAGGGAATATTCTATCTGGAAGAACTTTGAGAAATGCAATACCCCAAACACTACCTCGAAGAAAAATGCCTTAATTAAATGTGGCAATGAACTTTATGTCAAATGGTCGATAAATCAATCAATCAATCAATCAATCAATCAATCAACTGATAGACTTTTAAGTGGCAGTTTCTCTATCAGATGTTTATCTAGCCTTTTCTTAAGCAAGTTCAAAGAATTTTGAAATTCATGGTACATCTTCCTTGGAAAATTATTCCAATCCCTAGCTCCTCTATCTGAAAATGAATATTTGCCCCAATTTACCATACTGAATTATCTTTATCTTCATACTTGATCTTTCGTACTTTTAAAAACACTACTCAAACTTATTCCTCTACTCTCATTCCATGCAATCTCTGTACCAACACAATTGAACATACAGAGTAGTCAAGCAGCCCATCTGTTTATATCTTTTTACTCCCAAGTATTATCAGTCCAAATTTTGCTGAAAATCACACCCAAAAAACCAGCTGTTTTTCAATAGATTATTTCTGGCTCAAATCAACTAATGTCGGTGATGGTCCCAAACACTGGAACAATAATCTAGTCATCATCCTGCCAAGAACTTAGATGCCCTCTCTTTTATATCCTTTATAGAACCCATAAATAACCTCATAATCCTACAAAGAGATTTGTGACCATTATTTAAAACCCAGTTTATGAAACTACACCAACCTAGACGCATACAATGATCCTCATGATGTACTTTTAAACCATCAATGCAGTAATTAAATTTGAGAGGACTTTTCTAATTTGTGAAACACTCAACCAGAATATTCATCCAGTTTGCCATCATACCATTTCCTGCTGTACATCACAGAACACTCCAAGTTATTTTGCAGACGATCAGAATCTCGTAACTTATTTATTACCCTATATATTATAACATCATTAATAAAATTCTTCTGCTTCCAGTCCCTTATATCATTTATACTATATAACAGTATGTAGAGAATGAAGTGCATACAATTTTTCACTAGGTAAAGGCAGTTAAGATCGAGTTTGAGGGATGTTCCACCATTCAACACATCATAAAATATAATAATTTATAAGAAGACCGGTTTCAACTCCCTTGGAGTCATCATCAGTCCTTGTCGAAAATTAACTCAAGGGGAATCTGATAACAATCATCATAATGAAAAATTATACACCTAAAGGCAATTACCTGGAAACACATCAATGGGTTGCAAAACATTACCTTGAATTGTAATGTAAACATGAACCAATTTTCAATAAGAACTGATGATGACTTCAAGGGAGCCAAAACCAGTCTTCTAATAAATTAATATATTTTACAATGTGATGAATAGTGGAACATCCCTCAAACACTATCTTATTAGTTAAATGTCAACACAAAAATGAAGATCATAACCTACAATAAGGCAGTTACACTATTTTAGAGCTGCCAGACTCCAAATTGTGAATTTTGAAAGTTTCAAATCACATTTAACAACACATGCAATGAAGCTGTGAAAGTGATTGTATGCGTCAGAAGTATTACACACATGCTACGTGGGAATGTCTATGTTTCACATGAATTAAAATGTGTGCTTTCAAGGTAGATTTCAATTTGAATGCTTCACCACACGTTATATAGGATTAAGATTTCACAGTCGTATGTGTCAATGAGTGCTTTCGGAGAGAATCCTTACTTCTAAAGGCTTTACCACAAGTACTACAGGAAAAAGCCAAACTATCGCTATGGATAAATGTGTGGTTAGTCAAATTATGTGCGCTCGAAAATGCCCTACCACATATAGAACATTTGTGCGGCTTTAATCCTGTGTGAACAAGATTATGGCGTTTAAGGTACGATGTTCTTGTAAACGACCTCCCGCAGATATTACATTGGAATGGCCTTTCACCAGTATGGGAAGAAGAATGGAATGTTAGCCCTCCCTTACTTCTAAATGAATTTCCACATATAGAGCAAGAGAAAGGTCTATTTTCGGAATGTGTATTCTCATGTCTTGACAACTGTGATGAAAAATTAAAGGTACGTCCACAAAAGGAACAAGAAAAAGGCTTGCTTTGAATGTGTATTTTCAGGTGTCTCTTTAGCTCCGACTGCAGTCTAAAACTACTTCCACAAATTGAACACTGAGAATCCTCTTGCGCGTGTGCCTTTTCATGTCTTCTTAGACTGGTGGAACATTTAAGGGAAACTCCACAAATTGAACAGGAGAAAGCCTTATCTGCTGAGTGTATTATCGCATGGCGTTTTAAATTTGAAGACGTTAAAAACGTATTCCCACAAGTCAAACATTTGAACAGCCTCGTTTCAGAGTGATTTAACATGTGGTTCTTGAGATGCGCTTGCAGGGTAAACGCACGATTGCATATTGTACAAAAATGCGGTCTTTGTTCTTTGTGAGTTAGCAAATGGCGCTTCAGACTACTACTTCGAGAGAATATCTTCTGACAAAAGTCACATGAATGCACCGACGTTCCAGCGAACAATGCCGCATTCCCAACACTGAAATACATATACAAACGTTATAAACAATCCACAGGAACAACAGAAGAGGTATGCATTATCTCAACGTTAAACTCATAAAACGGCGGTTAGACTGGATTTAAAAAGACACATTTACAACGAAATATGGAAGCAAAATAAATCTTTATGCAGCATGATTCGTGATTCAAAAGAGTCAACCTTACCTGTCTAACTGGCCACACCTATAAACAGCAAATACTTACTCTAATCAAAATAGTTTCAGTATACTTTGTTTTGTTTTAAAACATATACTTAGATCCACTCCTAAATCATATTTGGTAATGTGGTAAAAAAACTGAGTAAAATTTTGGACAAAATGGTTAGGCCGGGTGGTAAACTCTATGCTGTTCTTGGATTGGTGAACGGTTCCAGTTAGAACATGCTGGAACCTAAGTACCTCGGCCTGTGCAGACCAAGATTATGATCTTACAACTCAACTTTAGTAATGAATAACCGGTCAGTTAGATGAATCCGGCTATACAACTTCTTTCTGGATAGAAGGTTGCTTTGGCATTTCAAATGTCTTGACATTTCAAGAATTTACAGCAACTTTTTTGAAATCTTCATCACGAAAAGCAATGTAATATCCTGAAGATTTGCAATACATGAAGATCAACCCTGACTGTGAAAGCCTATAACAGGCTTAGAGGAGATGAATTGAAACCCACCCAGGTTAATTTATTCTTCATCATTACACAGTCCAAAGTATGTTAAGCAGAAATTACCTTTCTCCACACCACCCATGATCTGCTATACATTTCATTTCTGCATATGGATTTTCATTCATACGGTTAATGATGGGGTACAAGAACTGCAACCTTAGCCTTTCTCTTCCACTTCAGCTCTCCAATTTCTCCTCGAAACACTCACCACAACAGTGTTGTGTTGTACAAGTATGCAATAAATTGGTCTAATAATTTTAATACATTCCTTCACTACCTTAAATTTCCACTGCCCCTTGGAGACACATACTCATTAGAAACTGTTTCTGTTCAGAGTATCCTTCCAATCATTTCAACTCTACAGCTTTTGCTTTACCAATTGTCTATGTTCCTGCACCAAAAAGACAACATTCTGTACACAGCTTTATACATATTCTCTCACTTCTTCAAACAGGCTTTTTATGGTCCGTTTCCTGTTAATTACCATCTTGGCCCAGACAATTATCAATAGATTAATACATACAAATAAAATGTGAATATAAGCAGAAATTGCAATGTTTAATTCTTCATCATGTATCAGATACTATCCGGGAAGAAGGATCGTGATTGCTAAATGAACCCACTACACCACTGCAGTCTTCAGTCCACCATTGTTAGTCTATCAGAAATTTATTGACAGTACCCCACAAATGGAGGTTGTACAGTAAAAGATCAAGTCTGTAGAGTGATCAACCACAATTTTTGCTTAAAGATATCCAACATGTAACAAGCTTTAACAGCTTCATTTTAGATAAAAACCTGTACTGACTCTAAAATCTAGTAGCAAATATTTAAAAATAACTTAAATATTATACTTAAGCATTACACATTATCGATACATATATAGTTTATTAAATCTAGTACATGTTTCTTCCCCTAAGGGATATCATCAGCCAAAATAAATCACACAACTTTGTCATCAAGAATTTTAATGAACAATTTGCACTGATTTTACTGACTATACAACTTGAAATTTTAATAAAGTTTGCTAATAATTATTATTTTACATGTCATTGTGTATAAAAGTGTTTTAATTTATCTTTCCAATTTAGTAATGCAATTTTTTTGTGTTTGATATATTCTGTGATTTATTCTAGCTGATGATGTCCCTTAGGGGAAGAAACAATTAATAAAGTTAATAAATTAAATATGTACTGAATAGGAGGACTGCTTAAATATAATTTAAGTTATTCTTAAGTATTTGCTACTTCAACATATCCAATTTATTAAGGAAAAAATGCTATAAAAGAAATATACACAGTTTGTTTCACAACAGCCAAGGCTTAACATTAATGTTTCAGAAAATAAACAATAAACAAATACACAGCATTCATGATCCAGTCATTTATGTAAACAATATTCAGCTCCAACTTGAAGAAACAGAAAATTTACCAAAAGGCACCCAACATAATTTACCATAAAATTTTAATTCAGAAGATATTAAAATTCTACTGGCAGAGGTCAAAACCACCATAAACATAATAAGTCACAAACAAAATGACTCCATAAGATATTAAATAGACAATAAATTACATATTATCTTGGAACAAAAATTCCTGCAACTGGCAAAAAAGGGACCTTAAAATCCAAAACAATAGGAAAGGTTAAATAAGAATAAAGATAACAAGGACTAAAAGAGGAAATAACTATAATTATGAATAAACAAGAATATATAGATAAAACCAAGCAATATTTCAAACACTAGACAAGGATCCAACAGATATCACATATAGAAAAAAGCAAATAGATTCTAACAGACACACATTTCAATATTATCAATGATCAAAAATAAAACTGAAACTTATGAATCCCCAAACTATGTTGAACTCGCCATTCAAGAATGCAGTGTTGTATTATGCAGGGTGGCTCAATGAAAAATAATCTGATGCATCAGAATCTTCAGTTATGCCAAATTGCAAAACTATAAAATGATTAATGATATTTGTGAAAATTCAGAAAAGACTGTTTCTAAACCTGTTTTAAAAATGAGAGGCTGAAAAACTGCATTAAATAATTATTTAGGTAAAGGAATGGATGGATGACTTGAAGTGTTGTGGTCGTGAAGCTATGGGCCACCTGGCCGGTCGTGAATGGAAAACACTTTTCAATCTGAAAGCTGATATGGGTATGTTGCAGAGTGTTATTTTGAGGCTAGCTGACCAGGGTACTCTACTTTTAATATAATACCCTGAGGTACACTACCAAAAACTAAATTCTGCTTAATTGGCCCTTCCCTTATAGATACAGCCAACTACTCTTTATGAGTTAATATCAGTTTGTTCACTAAATGTCCTTGAGCTTTTAAACCAGAATGTATACCTGATATTTTACACTTCATACACAGAAGGGCATTTACTTGCCCCAATCACAGTGCACCTACAATCCTTCTTAGTGACCTTCTTGTTAGCAACTTTCTCATACAAGTAGCAAGATCTGCTCTTCTCACATCCAGTCTCCACTATCATTCACATCAGAGGATGTCAGGTCTATTGCCTCCATGTCACAGTAAGAAGTGTTTACCCACTACAATTTTGAATTTCCACAAGAACATTGTTTATTTACATCCTGATTGGAAGGTACGGCTTCCAGAGAGATTTGTTGTCCTCAATTAACATTCCATACCTGTTATGTCTCATATCTGGCATCTTTCTTCAACAGGAACCATTTCTATCATCTCTATGTATTATTTTGCTTCATATTTTATCCAGTTACACCATTCCCAAGGACCATCTCATAATATTTATGATCACTACATATACTTTCTTCACCATAGCCTTTGTAACTTGTCAGCAATCGCTTGCATAAACTGCAACTGGTCTCATATGGGTCTTGAGTTGTTTTGATATTTTCTTACCACAGAATACACCTCTTAGATCTCTTCACTTTTATAATTTGCAGCAATATCTATTCTGAATCCCTACCTGCTGTGAACAATCTGTCTGAATGCTTCATCCCAAGCATCAAAGTATTGAATGTATTTTATTACGATCTTCATCAACAATTTTGATGTGTCTCTCTCGTTAGGTGGTCCAAGGATCTCTGCATCCTTTATATTTAGACATGGTCCATATCTCCTCAGCAACTCTTTCCATTTCTCTTCTAGATCTTCAAAAATACCTTTCCTTTCCCCTCAATGGCATAATGGCTTTGAAATAAAATATATATACTATAGCATTGTTTTATATCAAATGTACTACATAGTTTACTACAATAATGAGGAGACTTTGGACTCCTAGGTCGCAAAATATAACTTTACATGCCCAAAATGTGCTCTAAAACTTAGGAAATACGTTCAAGACTTGAAAAATCTACTTTCTTTGTCTTGGAGTTACTTCCCAATAAAGCCATAGGTTATATATTTCTATTAATACATTATGAATTTGCTGAAATAAGTCATACAAATTAAAATAAATACTAAACACTTATAATTCTAAATTTTAACATCAATATGTGTAAAATAAATTCAAATGAATTAAAATTTAATTTCTTTGCATTTGGCATCTTATTAAATCAGTTATAATAAAATCCTCCTACATCCTTACTAGTATATAAAATGCTAGCTAGCAGTACAGTAATATAATAATTCAATATTTTATATAAATTTGTTTGAAACACAACTCAATAAATGAAATTATATGACCTACAATATTTACCAATTTCCAATTTTTTCTGAATTTCCTTACATCTACCACTTTTCCTGTGATTTAATGAATCCCGGACATTTCCCAGTTTTCCATACGGGTGGACACCAAACAGGACCTAGCAAGAACTGGCCAACTATCCGACCAAACAGTGCTCTGGAAGACCTGCCCTAGCACACAAAAACAAATTTCCTGGAGAACTATCAGAATTATACTAAAAATGCACATGGCCTTTCTTTTTTACAAAATTAATTTCAAGTCCACATGCTAGGATTTATTTCATGATAGGACTAACCACCTGCCCATTAATTTGTTTCCTTCGCAGTTAAGATGACACTCCTGAGATAAACAGACATTTTTAACTAATGCATGAATTTTCACAAAGCCTTGTGGGAATGTCACTTACATGAAAGTAGAGATATCATGAACATTTCTTACATATAGAATTAATAGCTTTTCCAAAATATTTTATTTTATTTTCAAATTTTTAATTCCATTTTTTCATGAAATTTATTTAACATGTTAATGGAAATTTGTAATTAGGTAGATAATACTTTTTTTAAAAGGACTACATATTAATTTTTCTGTACATAATTTATACAAGTATAAGGAGATATATTGTACTTATGTTTGCATAATGTTTATGTTCTAAAATTTTGGAATTAAAATTCTCTACTACTTGAAAAGATTTTGCAAAAAAACTCCATATGCAGGTTTCCTAATATAGCTGTGATATATATACCATACAAATTTTGTTAGATTGGCAGAATATTATGGGAGAAAATGGGATTTAAATGTAAAATTACAATTGGCAGGAAAATTAAAGCAACGTTCAAGTGGTTTCCTTCCTGATTCATTACTTAAATGTCACCAGAACTGTATGTTTTTCCTTCCTTTTCTTTCTTAGCAGCTCGTGTATGAATACAGGTAAATCTGGAAGCTTGTCTCTTCTTTTTCTCTGTCTCCAAAGAATGGTAAATGACTCACCTGCATTTTGTTTTTTCACAATGCAACTTTTTCTGAGTCGAAGTCATAGGGAGAGTAGTTTCTGTCAGGACAAGATTGTTGGCTACAGGGGCAGGACTTAAATGGCTTGAAGTTGATGCGACACATTTCTGATGAGAACAATCTGATTCCGATAACATTTCATGACCTTTTGTCCCCTGTTTCTTCAATGGAGACTCCTGTTCGGTTAACAATTTGTCACCTACTGTAGCTAAGGCTGATTTATGTTTACGCATATTGTTTATTCCCTTGGATACAAGTTATCAATTATTACAGCATACTATCTTTCAATAATAATAGTATCTTTATACACAATACAAGTAAACACTGGCTACCACCACAGAACTCATAAAAAAGATTAAAATACAAGAAAAACAAAGCTTATACTTGTTGGCACTATTGTAGTACCATCAAGAATACCAATACAACCATAAATTATTGCTCTATGACAGTTGGGTACTGAAATATTAGTCCGTAAAAGGCTTTATAAATTCATTCAGAAATATGGTAGATCTTACAGCTAGATTCTGTATAAATATATGCGGAGGGAGAGGGGACTGTTGGCCCATCCCTTGGATGTGTAACTTCAAAGATCAGGTATATTTGATTGAATGAAAACATGACAATGACATCATTACCTAACAAAGCAGTTCAGCAGATGCCACGCCAATTTCTGATGTGTGCAGACTGGCAAACAAAACATTATTAAAGTGATAAATTGTTTGAATTAAACAGAATAACTTTGTGACAAGAAAGAAGAAACTCAATCCTTTCAATTTATCATTTAAAAAGTTGCCAAATGGCCAAAATATTGATTGATTTTCATCTAAGGAGTGTCGCCATATAGATGCAAGTTACTGGAAAAACAATTCTTTCACTCTACTAAATTACAGTCTCTCGAAATGTGCTCCATATCCATTGAACAAAAGGTTATATTCTTAATGATGTTGCTGCAGCTGCTCTCATTGCCCAAATAATTTATTTATACATTATAAATTAATCTGGATTTAAATTATTAATATCATTAATTAATATAAAGTTATAAAAAATTACATAAAAAGTGAATATATAACAATGGGTAATAAATTAATACCTGTGCTCATGCTTCATTGTCCATAACTAGCTTCACAATAAACTACTAACATTTTTCTCAATTTTCTACAAACCAATGCTGTCTCTCACTCTACACTCATTTGTAGACTGACAATTCCAAAAGTAATCTTCATTACCTTCATGATCAACAAGGGCTAATGAGCAACAGGAGCATATTTCAGTATAAGCATCAGGTTCATGGGAATACCACACTGGAAATCAGTGGCCATCTTTGACGTGATAACTGAAGCATTGCACAGGTTCTTCAATCGTGTATTTTTCTGGAGAACTCTTTCCAATTTGCCCTGCATTTTTCATCACGTGGAACAGCTTGCATCCTTTCTTGTATTTCACTTAGTGGGTGGTGTGAATAAAAATGAGCACACATTTACTTGCGAATTTAGAGCAGACACTCACAACGATGAAAATAAAAACCACCAGTCAGTAGGCCCTCGAGTAGTAGAGTGGGTGCTACAGACTTCTAATGAATAACGGTAAAGCAGGCACTCATTCCAGTAAGCACTTGCTCATGTTTCCTTGAGCTAATTCATTAGTTGGCTTCAAGTGATAGTTATTAAGATCAATAACATGACAGAGTTTATGATGGTGGTTAATTGGAAAAGAAAATTATATAAACTTTTCAGAAAATCATCTCAACTTCATTATAAAGTGTTATGTAAGTCCAGTAAGGAACATGTTGATAGTTAGCAGAGCATTCTCTTGGGCACTTTGAAAAAACAAGAGGTACTGCATAAAAACAAGCAAAGAAAAAATTAGAAACTTCCTGTATTCAGTTGGTGAAACTGGGTTTCAGAGTGGAGCTGGTAAAGACATCAGTGTTAATTGGAGGACTGAGTTAAAAACATTTTCACAAGTTTTGACATCAACTGAAATGAAAGCAGATTATTGAAAAAATTTCCAACTTATGTTGCTCATATGCAGGAAGCACAGGCAAGAGTAGTCTATTTAACTTTCTGTTATGCTATCAGAGCTGTGGAGTGTACTGGTGTAAAATTTAAGAAGGCACGCGTTCATGGGGATGCGTGCATTTACAGAAAAGGTGTCCCTAACATTAACGTACAAGCCACTTGCATGGGAATGGAACAGTTTACCAATGTCATAGCCTGGCTCTGTCCATGACTCACGAATTTGGAGAAACTCCAATGTTTGCAGAGTTATGATACCTTTGTTGGAAGTTGAAAAAATGACAGCTCCTGCAGTTCTTGCTCCTTAAAAAATGCATTAAATTGTTCAATTGTTAATATACTATTTTTGTATTAATGAAATTTCTCTCAATTTATTCATGTCGTAATTTACAGACTATGATTTCCTGCCTTTTAGGTGGCCAATGGTTGGATTATCCTTCCCCTGAATCAGATTCATCAGCTGCTTCTCCTATTATTTTAAAGATATGGCTTTGTTTCCAGTACGCTTTAAATTTACTTTAAATTTCAGTCTTGTTATCATGTTTTGTAATCTTTCTTACCAAAAGTTGTTGGACCGAAATACTTAAATTAAACTTAGTAAGTAGTTCACACTGAACTGCATTTATTTATTACACTTGTTTTCATGTGCTCTATATCCAGTGAGACTTTGAAAACAGACTTGGATGTTCCTTTAAAATGGAAATAAAAGTGGACTGGAATTTCACACTGTCTTCTGTCATGTTGAGCACTGAACCATCCGGAAGTCACCAAAGTGCCATTTATATGTATAGCACAGACATGACCTTGATCAATATCACTAAGTGGCTGCTCCAGCCACTTGAATTTCTACATTACTCACTGTAAATGCACAGTGAGACACTCAGACACTCACCAAGCACACGCTCACATATGTAGACTCATTTTTATT
The DNA here is from genome assembly GCF_040414725.1 of Anabrus simplex. Lineage (NCBI taxonomy): Eukaryota > Metazoa > Arthropoda > Insecta > Orthoptera > Tettigoniidae > Anabrus > Anabrus simplex. The sequence goes on along the minus strand of NC_090269.1, from coordinate 429,923,977 downwards.
CACACCACCCAATGTTTGTATTTGTTCATACAGCACATTCCCGACGTTTTCCAGTGATTTGATATTATGCACAGGGAAGGTGTAGTGCATATTTATAAATGCTAGATCCATTTGAATGTCAGAATTTACAGTGAGTTCCTTTGGCAAAATGCTGCCAATCAATGTTGTTTTCTTATGAATGGGTAATGGCTGGAACACAGTCACTGCTTGGCTGCATGCTTTGGAAAGCAAAGAAGAAACCTTGAATTGAGTGAAATGTAGTTCATTAGTTCACAACCATTTAAACAGTGACTCATCATAATATGTTCGTAATTGCTTCAATACTGTCACATTGAGGGGCAGCAAATAGCATGCATCAGTTCAGGAAGTTGTAGGAGAAAAACTCCATGTGATCTTGGAAGTTAAATGCTTTCAAGTTACTACTAAGAGTGACTTTTATCCTAAATATTAAGTCTTTCGCTGCACTATTTTTAAACAGAACACTTACAGAAAATGTAATTTTTTTCGTATTTTCTAAATGAACTGAAATTTAATTTTTGTTGAAAGTTAGTGGGTCGTATGACCACAAAACTCTCCCCTTGAACACTACCATGGCAACTAATTAACATTGCAACAGTCAAAAAGATAAATGAAATTACACACAGCAAATTTTCCTAACTCACCTCATCTTTTTTTTTTTTTTTTTTTTTTTTGCTAGTGGCTTTACGTCGCACCGACACAGATAGGTCTTATGGCGACGATGGGATAGGAAAGGCCTAGGAGTTGGAAGGAAGCGGCCGTGGCCTTAATTAAGGTACAGCCCCAGCATTTGCCTGGTGTGAAAATGGGAAACCACGGAAAACCATCTTCAGGGCTGCCGATAGTGGGATTCGAACCTACTATCTCCCGGATGCAAGCTCATAGCCGCGCGCCTCTACGCACATGGCAAACTCGCCCGGTCACCTCATCTTTAACCAAGTTAACATCACAACTGTCGAAGGGGTAAGTAACTTCACACACATCATTTTTTCTTTGTTCTCTCCTCCTCCTTTAATTTTATTCCTCAACATTTCATTCTCCTCTTGTTTTAGGCTGCCCTGGGTAATTCTTACAAGAAAAATACTGTCTGTTTTCTCTTGCACAGTCCCTTTCCTTTCTCTGAACATTTTGCTGGTAATACGGAACAAACAACACAATTAGATTTGTAACTCTTGTCCTGCTGCTTCCCAAGAAAGTGCACCTCCGTCAGGCGCGCTTTAGATATGTAATCAGAAGGTCTTCCTCATTTCGCCAGCGGACTGCGCTGATACTCTCGTAGAAGTCCGAATGTGACAGAACCTTGCACGTTTTCCTTTCGACTTTCAATATAAGAAGCTACAACCACGTCTACCTGCTAATATAAATATAGCTACATTTCTAACGAGTACTTGTCCTCGCTCCTAAGAGCTTTAAGAAGTTTTCCGTCTTATTTCTTCATATAAGGTTAACAACTTCAACAGACAAACAACTTTGAATTTTAATTTAACTACCACTAAGAGGGACTTTTTATCCTAAATATTAACTCTTTCGCTGCGCTATTTTTAAACAGAACACTTACAGAAAAATGTAATTTTTTTTGTATTTTCCACATGAACTGAACTTTAATTTTTATTGAAGGTTAGTGACATTCAACCCCATTGCACAATTTTTAACTCAACTTTGGCAAACTAGCAGTGATATTTGACCTTGAAACACACATTACTGTGATACATCTCCGAACATGGAACTGGATTCTCCTACATTCGCCTCACATGACCTCACCACTGAAGCCGGTTTATGCATACAGCATCATCCATTGAGTTCATTTCTAACTCAGCCTTTATCTTCTCATTCCGAGTACTCTCTTGACATTGTTCCCATCTGTTCGTACCAGCAATCATTCTCGCTACATTCATGTCCATTACTTCTAAGTTATGAATAAAATATACTGAGTCCACCCAGCTTTCACTCCTGTACAGCACAGTTGGTCTGAAAAACAGACCAATGTAAAGACAGTTTAGTCCGGGAACTGGCCTCCTTCTTAGAGAATAATGTTGATTGCACCTGCAAGCTCACTGCATTAACTTTACTACAACTTGTTTCAATCTCACTTACTATAATACCATCCTGGGAGAACACACAACCTAAATACTTGAAATTATCTACCTGTTCTAGCTTTGTATCACCAATATGACATTCAATTCTGTTGAATTTCTTGCCTACTAACATCAATTTAGTCTTCGAAAGGCTAATTTTCATACCATACTCGATGCAACTATCTTCAAGTTATTTACAGCGGTGTCCAATTGCTTGCATATGACTAACACCACTCAAAATTGATTTGGTGATGAACTACGGGATCAACCTTTACCAGTTCCCATTTACTATTGAATTGTTAATGATTAGATATTCTGTGTATATAAATATAAATTAATACTTGAAATATTCTCAATGATGAGCATACTCAAGAAGTTAGAACCTAGTTTATTTTCAAATTTAATCATAATTTCATCCCAGTTTTTTTAATGTCAATTTGTATATATTTGTTTCATTTGTTTTATGTCAATTGTGTGCATGTACATATGTTTAGTTATTAGATGATTTACATTAAGGCTGAAGATGAAGAGTCATTTCTAACTCTATTTCTTTCCAGTCTGCACCTCCTTCTCAGTCTCTATATTTCTCTATTATAATAATTTACCATTCCTTACCACCCTTAAAGGTATAAACCTGTTTTTGCATTCCTCAACAATTTCTTTAAACCCATCCCAGAGTCTGTTTACATTTTTATTTACCATTTTCCACCGATTATAGTTATTGTTTAGAAACTGCCTCATGCCTGCTTTATCAGCCATATAGTACTGCCTAATAGTCCTACCTTTAAGACCTTCCTTTCTATCACATTTATTTTTAACTATGACATAAACAGCTTCATGATCACTAATACCATCTATTACTTTGGTTTCTCTATAGAGATCTGGTTTTACCAGCACCACCCCCAGGATATTTTTCCCTCTCGTTGGTTCCATCGCTTTCTGAATCAGCTGTCCTTCCCATATTAACTTATTTGCCATTTGTTGGTTATGCTTCCTGTTGTTCACATTTCCTTCCCAATTGACATCTGGTAAATTCAATACTGACTACAATATCTACATTATACTGTAGTATGCTGAACACTTACTCATGAGTTGAACCTCCTCTGTCATCACATTCATCGTAAAGTTCTTCGACCTCATCCTAAGGAAATAAAAGAACATCTTCATTCAGTTACTACTCACATACATAATGAAGAAGTGGTTTTGAGGAGAAGGGACCTAGAGGTTGATCAACAAGAAAATGGCTCGGTCAAAAACTGCAGGACCTGGAAATAAGAGGCATGGAATGGTCTGTAGTCCTGAGAGAAGAAATGTGCTGTATATGATGTCTGCCTGATGCAGGCGTAAAAGGAAAGTAGGGACAAGGGAACGTAAAGAATGCTGCTTCAGTGTTCAACTCTGGAGCCCTGAAAGCAAACAGAATGGAACAAATGTGAAATAGTAGTAAACTGACCTCAGTCTTATACATGGTCACTTTAGAGTACATATAAATGGAGGGGGGGAAAAAAGAAAAAGAGTTAAAAGTGTAGTGCTGAAGATATCTGAGCCTGGTTTCCTTGCACCTGGTGGTTCAAAGAAATGTTAAGATTAACTTGACAAATATACTATACCCATCATACCAGTACAGTGGAAGATTTTAAACATGAAATATTTTCATTAACTTAGAGCAAAAGGGCTAAGCAAGCAACATTTGTGGCATCAGCTAACATGTCACCCAGTACAAAATTATTCATCTATTTATACAATTAAGATGCCTTTTGAAATGAAATTTTCATTAACAATAGCAATGCAATAAGCCAAGAATCAATTACATACCAATTCAATTGTAAACATCATATAGTTTATAATGGGCTAAATCTGCAGCTGATGCAATTCAGAACTACATGACCTCTTATGTCACAACCAGCTCAAAGTATTCAAGTGAGAACTGACTGCCAACTAAATACAAAACAGATCTGGGCACTGAAAAGTGAGATACTTGTGGAGCAACTGCTTTACAAAATGACAACGTAATAAGGCAAGTGAGCTCATATTCAAATGGTACAATCAGTTATAATGGTACCTAATGCCATACAATTACCGTCATCAGTTCATTGTTTTTGTTTTTGCTATTTGCTTTACGTTGCACCGACACAGATAGGTCTTATGGCGACGATGGGATAGGAAAGGCCTAGGAGTTGGAAGGAAGCGGCCGTGGCCTTAATTATGGTACAGCCCCGGCATTTGCCTGGTGTGAAAATGGGAAACCACGGAAAACCATCTTCAAGGCTGCCGACGGTGGGACTCGAACCCACTATCTCCCGACTACTGGACACTGGCCGCACTTAAGCGACTGCAGCTATCGAGCTCGGTGAAATAGTAGTAAACTGAGCTCAGTCTTATACATGGTCACTTTAAAGAACATATAAATGAAGAGAAAAAAGAAATAGAGTTAAAAGTGTAGTGCTGAAGATATCTGAGCCTGGTTTCCTTGCACTTGATGGTTCAAAGAAATGTTAACATTAACTTGACAAATATATTATACCCATTATATCGGTACAGTGGAAGACTTTAAACATGAAATATTTTCATTAAATTAGAGCAAAATAGTAGAGTGAGCAACATTTGTGGCATCAGCTAACATGTCACACAGTACAAAATTATTCATCTATTCATACAATTAAAATGCCATTTGAAATGAAATTTACATTAACAATAGCAATGCAATAAGCCAAGAATCAATCACATACCAATTCAATTGTAAACATCATATAGTTTATAATAGGCTAAATCCGCAGCTGATTCAATTCTAAACTACATGACCTCTTATGTCATAACCAGCTCAAATTATACAAGTGAGAATTGACTGCCAACTGAATACACAACATATCTGGGCACTGAAAAGTGAGGTATTTGTGGAACAACTGCTACCCAAAAGGCTTAGCAAAACGACAATGTAATAAGGCAAGTGAGCTCATATTCAAATGTTATAATCAGTTATAATGGTATCTCATGCCATACAATTATCATCCTCAGTTCGTTAAGGACTTTATATTCTACAGCCTCCTAGTTTCTTTAAACTGTGGAACACTTGCAAGATAATGGAACAATTTCACTGACAGTGTAAAAATCGTAGTAAGTTCTCTAGAACTACTTTTTTTCTAAACCACAAAACATTTGAAAGAGAATAATTTTCAATGACAGTGTAAAAACAGGTGACTAAATTTTACTTCTGGGCTCAATCAAGTGAGACGAGTAAATTTAAGAGTGGGATAGTATATGACACTTCTCTTTGCCATTTCTACTTGTGAATTCAATCAAGCGAAATAAGCAATGAAGTGTTCTTTGTTTTAACCACAGACCGCACAACACTGTTTGGTAAAGATAACAGAAGTGAGAAGATTGTCAATGACATTGTTTGGATCTTAAAGAACAGACTAAACCCTGGGTCACTACCATGAATTTTCCTGCCAAGGATTATAGGACTGGAACATCCAGAACTTCGAGATCAACCTGGTGCTCCTACGAAGATCTACTAGATGATATTAATTTCACTCGTCCATGTGTTGGACACAAATTTTCTTGTTAATAAAGATTATCAAAACTGAGTGTTTCTAATGATCTCTAAAATAGCTTCACTCTGTAATTGCAATTACACACCTTATGACTTTTGTTCTGAGCCAGCCTATGCTTAAATATAATATACATAGAGAATCATAGTTAGGCACTATAATGTATTGCATGAAGTCCTTAAAAATTCTACAAATCATCAGCCACATATATGGCAAAAGTAGTATGAGGAAACTTCAGCTATATGGTGCCGTATGTTGACAAAAATGAAACATTTACTTCAATATGAAGATCTCCCTCCCCTGTGCACCATATGACCTTGCCGCAGTGGGAAGGTTTGCGTGTCCCAATTAAGCAGGTAGTTAAGAAGCAGACGCAACCATATCAGGTGGGTATCTGTCAAGAGACCAGACTAACGAATGGTTCATCAAAAGAGAGGTAGCAGCCTTTCGGAAGTTGCAAGGGCAACAGTCTAGGTGCTTGACTGATATGGTCTTGTAATAATACTTGACATGGCTTAGCTGTGTTGATACTACTACTGCACGGCTGAAAGCAACGGTAATAATAATAATAATAATAATCGTATGGCCTCAGCTACCGTTTGCAGACATTTCGATTTGACGCCATCTGGCTGTCTGCTCGTCAATTTCGACGTTCCGTTTTACTCTGTCTGCCATCTAGCGGACCTAGAGTAAACCAGATCTCTCTTGGGCATCTATGGCTGAGATTTAATTAATTTTGTCGGGTAAATACCAAATGTATCACCAGAGATCTTTTACATGCCGACATCGTACGACATGGAGTGTAAATTACAGCCATAACTTTTTCCCGAGGACATGCAGCTCTCTCTGTATGAATGATGTACGGATGATGGCTTCCTCCTGGGTAAAGTATTCTGGAGGTAAAATAGTCTCCCATTCGGATCTCCGGGTGGGGACTAAATGAGAGGGGGGATAATCATCAGGAAGATGGATACAGCCATTCTGCGAGTCAGAGCATGTAATGTTAGAAGTTTGAATCATTGTGGTAGGTTAGAGAATCTAAAAAGGGAAATGGATAGACTAAAGTTAGATGTAGTTGGAATAAGTGAAGTATGTTGGCAGGAAGAGCACAATTTTTGGTCAGGCAACTACAGAATTATCAACACAAAATCAAACAGGGGAAATGCAGGATTTGGCTTAATAATGAAACAGAAAATAGGGAAGCTGGTAAGCTACTATGACCAGCTTAGTAAAAATATTATTGTTACCAAGATAGACACCAAAGCCAATGCCCACTACAATAGTGTAGGTCCATATGCCTACTAGTTCAGCGGTTCAGCACATGATGAAGAACTCAAAAGAATATATGAAGAGAGAGAAGATTTAATACAATATGTAAAAGGTGATGAGAATCTAATTGTGATGGGAGACTAGAATGCAGTGGTAGGCCAAGGAAGAGAAGGTAATACAGTAGAGGAATTTCGATTGGGGTAAAGGAACGAAAGAGGAAGTCAGCTGGTTGAATTCTGCACAGATCATAATTTAGTCCTTGCTAATACTTGGTTCAAACACCACAAACGACTGCTGTATACATGGACAAGGCCTGGAGACACTGGGAGGTAGCAAAAAGACTTCATTATGATTAGGCAGAGATTCAGAAACCAGGTGCTGGATTGCAAGACTTTCCCAGAAAGAGACGTGGACTCTGACCACAACCTGTTGGTCATGAAATGCCATCTGAAGTTGAAAAATGGTAGGAATGCAAGGAGATGGGATCTAGACAATTTGAAAGAAAAGAGTGTGGAGGATTGTTTCAAGGAACATGTAACACAAGGACTAAACGAAAAGGCTGAAGAAAACACAGTAAAGGAAGAATGGACAGAAGTGAAAAATGAGATTAGAAAGGCTTCTGAAGAAAAGTTAGGAAAAAAGGAAAGATCAATTAAGAATCAATGGATAATTCAGGAGATACTAGACATGATTAACGAATGATGAAAGTACAAGAATGCCAAAAATGAGGAGGGCAGGAAAGAATACAGGCAAATATAGAATGAAGTAAATAGAAAGTGCAGGACAGCTAAGGAAGAATGGCAGAAAGAGAAGTGCAAGGATGTTGAAGGTTGTATGGTCGTAGGAAAGGCAGATGCAGCATACAGGAAAGTCAAGACTGAATCCTGGGGAAGGAATACAAGATGAAAATAAATAAGTCCAATACAAAAGTAATGGAGTGCGATCGAACAAGGTCAGAAGATGCTTCAAATATTCGATTAGGAAATGAAATCTTAAAGGAAGTAGATGAATATTGTTACTAATTATAGCAGAAGCAAGGAAGACATATAATGCAGACCAACACAAGCAAGGGAGGTCTTTCTTAAGAAAAGAAATTTGTTCACCTCAAACACTGATATAGGCATTAGAAAGATGTTTTTGAAGACTTTCATCTGGAGCGTGGCATTGTATGGAAGTGAAACATGGATGATAACTAGCTCAGAGAGAAGAGAATAGAAACTTTTGGAATGTGCTATTACAGAAGAATTCTGAACGTGAGATGGATAGATCGAATCACGAATGAAGAGATACTGAATCGAATTGGTGAGAGGAAATAAATTTGGTTAATTTTGACCAGAAGAAGAGATAGAATGATAAGACCAGGCGAGTTGGCCGAGCAGTTAGGGGCACGCGGCTGTGAGTTTACATCCGGGAGATAGTGGGTTCGAACCCCACTGTCGGCAGCCCTGAAGATGGTTTTCCGTGGTTTCCCATTTTCACACCAAGCTGTACCTTAATTAAGGCCATGGCTGCTTCCTTTCCAATCCTAGGCCTTTCTTATCCCATCGTCGCCATAAGACCTATCTGTGTCGGTGCGACGTAAAGCAAATAGCAAAAAAAAACTAATGATATGACATATCTTAAGACATCCAGGATTTATATAGCTGGTTTCTGAGGGATGTGTAGGTGGTAAGAACGGTAGGGATAGACCAAGGTACGAATATGACTAGCAGATTAGAGCAGATGTAAAATGTATTAGTCATGTAGAAATGAAAAGGTTAGCACAGGATATGGAGTTCTGCATCAAAACAGTCTATGGACTGATGATTCAAACAACAATGAAGATTTCACACTTCACCCTGCCATGAACTTTTTCGATTGAACAAGCATGCAGCTCCTACCTCTTACTGAATACCTTAGATGTTTACATGAATTTGTTTGTCAGTTGGTGTCATTAATTCAGAGTGCCATCATGAAGTGAAGAGGGTGTATTCTACTAATTGTCAAGTTTTATTATTTTTATTTTATGACAGTAGCTGTGTTTCATTTGCTGCAGCACTGATGAAATAACATGCTATTTGTTTATAACATGCCATGAATTTTTTATGAATTACAAAAATTGAAGGTAAATTATTTGTTTATATTTGTTATACTGTAGTTTTGCTTATTGGTATATTTGTATTTCTTATCCCTAACTCTGTACTATGCGGCTTCATTATTATCTTTATTGCATGTTTCATGTATGTGTTTTCCCCAGAACTGCTGGAATTAGCAAAACTTTACCTGTCCTTTAAACATGGTATTGGTACTTATCTCTCTTCGTTAGTGGTCCCGCGACTTTATTACTTTCTTTTTATACCAATTCACTGACCCATTGACAGAATTCCCTTTGAAGAGTATAGGTCCCACGTATTGCAAACATTTCAGTTCTGTGCTCTGAAGTAGTCTAGAAATTGTGACTGCTGGTCAGTCTTATTATCTTCTTCTTGTCCGCTTCACCCACTCTGGGGTACAATAGATCAATCAATGGTTAGCGAATCATGTTTTCCTGTCGTCCCAGTACATTTTCATCCCTTCAGATCTTGCATGCCTCTCTTCTTCAGAAATTTTGAATTCCATGTCTTAAGGGGAGGCAAACCCCATAGCACAAGCTGCAATCCCTGTGGTTACTCATGTAAACCCCAGTGTGAAGGATGATTTATTTTTAACTTACATGTGAAGACCCCGGAGATCGCTTTTCCATGCGAGTCAGAGAAAGAGAAGGAAGTTTGCAAGAAAGAGACAAAAATGTTTCAATTTGTCATATGGAGCCAGTAGTGCCAACAACAATTAGCCAAAGCTGAGCACTCCAGGCCTGGTAGCATGCTCATTTGAGATGTTATTTCCACACGAGTGCAAGTTTCAGTGAATGTCAAACAGTGGAATATATTGATTGGAATTATGGAGCACTATTTTCACCCTAGCAGTGACAAGTAGGCATGTTAAAGGTTTTCCTTGGTTGAATTCAAACAGTCTTTGGAGAAATGCGACCGGTACACAGGGACCGTCTATTGTTAATGCGGGGATGTACCGAGCCCAATGGAAACCGGAAACACTGTAAAGGGAAGGCTTCTGAATGAGCTTGAGGGTAGTCGCTGACAGACTAGTGCATAGTGCATGTCGCTCATATCAAACCTTGAGACAAAGTGCTTCTAACAAAGTTATTAGAAAGTCGCATTTAGGGAGTAGACTACCTCGCCTGAGCATTTACAGTTAGTGAATAAATGAAGTAACTAGATCGATTCCTTCAATTTAGTGCGGTAAGTGTAAATTAACTGCCATACCGACTTCTTGTGACATGGTATCATATATGTAATACGCGCTACTCATGGTTGGACTGATATCATAAGTAGCAGATATAGTAAATTGTATCTGGCCTAGGTTACGGCATTGTATGCAAATACACACAAGACAGTGAAGAGGTGTGTCATACTGCATCATTCAATTCGCAGGACTTGCCGAGCATCGAAGAAGAAGAAGAAGAAGAAGAAGAAGAAGAAGAAGAAGAAGAAGGCATCTGTAATGGCATTCCCAGGAGTTGAGTGCCAGACTTCAGGATCGAATGTTCACAGTGCTAGAATGTGCTAATTCCACAACGTAGTCCTGGATGGTGCGCTGAGGCAATGACGGATGGTTTCAGATAAGCTAAACTGCATATAAGCATGATTTGTAGCTAAAGATTTGACTCAGGACCTTTTTCAGTGCCATAGGCATGTTTATTTCAACTGTAGATTAAATAATTTAGCTGGGCTGACCACCTGCACCAGCCATGTGTTTTATTAGCTTTGCTTAGATGGTATGAGATTAGTGATATAGTGATGTATCCACAAAGATGCAAACAAAATGCTGTCAGTTGGTACAACTCCTCTCACGTCTCCGCTAGTAAGGCCATGTCGTCTGTGAAAGCTAAACATTCGATCTTGATATCCTTGTATCACTTCACATTAACTTCACATAAACATACACATAACCTAATAAACTGCTGTTACAAACAAAATACATAATAAAAACTGTCATGTTCAACAAATGCCTAACACTAAGTACATGCCACATGGAGACTGCACATTAAAACAATTGACTGCTTACAAACATGCCATAACACATGGTCACAAGTATACCTCCTGTTAAAACATAACTCCAACTAAACAGTAACTCATCTCTACTACCAATACCACCTCTATGTGCCTGGCCAGGCTTCTAGAAAGATAAATTTTCTTGTAAATTCTAGAGTGTTTAAGGCCCAGATATAATGCACAGAATATTCTACTGAATTCTCATCTACCCAGTACCATTCTGGATGTTACAGTGTGTTTCACAATTCCGTAGTGGATTACAAAACATTAATACAGGTAATAACAAATTATATAATATTAATTACAGGTTATTTCATTACCTAAACTCATATCAATATCTATATATAGCAAATGTTTCATGACACAACCACACAAATAATGCTATCATAAACTAATAATGATACTAATAAGTGGATGTACATTAATAATAATAATAATAATAATAATAATAATAATAATAATAATAATAATAATAATAATAATTTGAGCTCGATACTTGCCTTGCATTATTTATCCATGGGTGAGAGAATATTGTTTACAAGTTATATCACTTTAACACACTTGTGGCAATTGTTTAGTAATTATTACATGAATTTGAATGTAGATTTCTTATGCTCCATGTGACACAAGTTTTACGTTGACGTCAAAGTCTTCAGAATGAGTTGGAGGTCAACTTACCTCTACAGATACGAATGGGGAACCCGGTAGCGAAGACGATGTAGTCAACAAAGTTATGATGTGCATGTTTACGCGCGGAGAATGTTTTCCAGCTTACAGCAAGAGCAGAGAGATATTTATACCATCGTAACTCAGAGAGGGTCTTTTATATAATCTTGTGACAGACTAAACCGTAACTATGCAGGGGATGCGAACCTAATAAGGATAGATGGGTGGCCGTGAAGTGCCGAAATGTGAGTGTGATTCCGCAAGGAGATATTTTTGAAAATAGCCTGAGGAGGCTTAGATGTGATAATAGGCAAAGAGAGAGCCTGGGTGCAAAGCTGGATATTCTAGATACAAGGCCGTGAGGAGACGTAAAGAGGGTATGCTATCCTCATATATCAGATGAGAAATATGTATTTGAGTATGTTTCATCGGCTAGAGGGCTGAATATTATGATAGTCACGACGCCTCAGTCATGAGGCAAAACGAAGAAGAAGACAGACTGATGAGTGGCCTAAATTCGGAATGCTATGGGATACAATGTGGTGTGTCGTTACAAGACTCCTGTTTATATCAGAGAGCCCCCGGTCTGACCATGTGGCTTGAAAGGCGAGTCGTGTTTCTGAAAGCAGTACAGAGAAATGGGCTGTTGACCAATGATGTACTCATGCAGATATAGAATTGGTGATGGGTGACTAAGCCAAAAATGAATGAACTTCCTGTACACACAAAACCAGTTATTCCGCCCAAGGAAAGGTTTGTCTGTTCGCGTGTAAAATATTTGTTACTGATGTTCTCTCTACAGCTGACCAGGAGTTGCTAATTTTAACTTGCAACACTCCACTGTTGATGCATGACAGTTGACGTCCAGAGCCATAGAGGTTTTGGGTTTGAGACCTAAACCCAGACGATGACAAGTATATACAGTATTTGTTTTCTTTTTCAGTTTGTGTTTATTTTTTAACTTGTGCATGTTTTCCAATGTGTATATTTGTCTGTTGTTATTGTGTGCACCATTGTCTAACGGGATTACAGCACAAGCTGATTATTTTGACATTGCAAGGTTTTATCCCTCTCCAATTTGTTTCAGGGTGAAACCCATGACTGTAAATTCAGTGTCTTTTGGTGGGTATATGCCAGTCCCAAGCAAGTGTTTGTTGTATTTGTTTACCGAATAGTTCGGATAATTTAATCAGATCAATGATTCCACTAAATATCAGCCATGTGTGTGTGTGTATGTGTGCATGTGTGTGCACGTATGCGCACAACCAAGCAGCATCAAGTATCACAAAGAAAAATTATAAGTAGAATTACTTGTTTTAACAGAAAACTATATTTTCTTGCATGTTCTTCACTCCAAAGTGAATTACAATTAATAGATTTTAGACAAATGCAAGAGCTAATTTCTGTTAAATAAATAATAATAGATTGATGACCTTCCTGGCATTCTTTCCATCTTACGTGGGGTCTACATTCCTCCATTTCTCCCTCCATTTTGCTTAGTCTTCAGCATCCACAGGATGAAAGCCTGCACCACCCAATCTTTCCTCAGTCAGATCATCAACCAAGGCCTCAAGGCTATTCTCCATCTGGGCTGAGTGTAAGCACTCGCTTCACACTATATTCTGTGTCAGCTCTGACCACGTAACCATACCAAATCAATCCTGCCTCTTTCATTTTTTGGGGATTCAGTTCAATTGTAAGAGTTTCCCTGACCTCTTAGTTCTTAATGTCATCTAGTCATTTGACTCCCATTGTCGATCTAAGCATGCACATCTCCGTTTTAAGCAGGATCTGCTTTTATCTCTTTGTCGCATTCCAACAATCCACCCTGTACAGTATCACTGGATGGATGAGTGTGGTAAATCTTTGATTTCAGACACAGTGGGATCTTGCAGTCATATAGGACACCCATGACCTTGTGCCACTTTAGCCCGGCAGTGTTAACTCATTCTTGACAATCTACAAATGTGTCACCATCAACACATACATGGAGACAATGTAACAGAATGCAGATGTCTTCAGTAATGGGACGTCATCAACCAACACCGATCCAGTTCTCTGCGTGCCACACTCCAGGCATTCTGTCTTTATGAGGTCTGGACACACTTCAAATGTTTCCAGCTTTATTTTCCACTCAATAACCAATTCATTAAATGTGTCTTGCAAGTTGCTAGCCAGCACAACGTCATCTGCATAGAGAAGAGTCAATGGATGGGGTGTTTGCAGGACTTCTTTACCATGTCCATGCACAGGATGAACAGGTGGATCCCTGATAAACTTCCACTTGAATGTCAAATGGTGCTGTTATGCCAACTACACAATACACAGAACTTATAGAGTTGTGGTAGAAGAACTGAACCCAAAAGACATACTTGTCTAGAATACCATGGGTACCAGATGAGTTTATGGCAGATCCGGTCAAATGCCTTTTCTAAGTCTAGGAAAGCCATATTGTAACCATATTGGTAATTGACTGAGGGTATCACAGCATTTTCCAGCTTTCTTTGGTCATATGGGAAGTTAGGTTGCATCCAATTGTGCAAGACCCCCAACTTTGTGGTGCCGTCTCAAGCACTTTGTGACTTGAAAATCCCCAATGAGATAGAGCTAGCTTAGGAAAGAACAAAGAGGGAATACAACATTCTAATCACCCTGCCTGCTAAAAATGGACAAAATATAATAAAACCAACTTGCTAACTTGTTTTAAGACAGGACATTTTGAGATGACCGCATTACTTACTAACAAGGGATACCTTTGACCTTGAATGCTCAGAACTACATGCAACCATGCTTAGAAAAACAAGCAATCATAAACAAAACAGTGGTGTACATCATTTCCATGCAAAACGTTGCATTCTGCCTCAAGTAACATTTTAATAGAGAGAAATAAAGTAGCAAGATATCAATACCATGGGAAGGAAATTATATGTAATTTAATGGCGTCAGTGTATCATTACATTTTCAATCAGCAGCACCAAAAACTCTCTACTTAAAGTACTTATAATAGCGCAAAACACACATATACAGCAATACCACACACCTGAAAGTGCTTATACTAGTCCTCAAAGTGCAGATGCTGGATTTCAATGAAGTGGTTAAAACAAAGTGGGAGAGAACAATGTGCATACCTCACTAAGGCCACGTTATCACATTCTAAATCACTTTTGCATTCACGCAGCCCAATATCAAAAGCCACACTAATTACATTTTCAAATGATGATGTTGGTATGTCAATGTCATAACCTGGCTTTCGCCAAGCATATTGCAACATAGGCTTATACGTAGGTGCAGCAAATTGACTGTAAATCAAAGAGTAAAGTTTGATTGATGAAATAACGATTATGTGCCTTCACTTGTGGTTTGACACCTTGTAGTCTTACAAAATCAGTAATCCTTATGATATAAAGTTTATATTGCCGAAAGAAGTAAACATCAAGGGGTTGGCAATATTTTGTTGTTTTTGGTGGCAATATCTTCAGCGTAACATCTTTGTTTGGAAAACTTGCATCTAGAAGGATACGATCTGTACGACCTGCCCAGAATCACACAACAATAGGCTCTTTTCATTTGCTACATGTTCGCCAGGGACTGAAGTTAGAAAACGTGTCATGTGTTCTTTAGTCATTTTTCCACTTTTGCTTGCCTCCACATGAATGTTTCGTGGACAGGTTGTTTCAAGTTTCTTTAAAATATTAAGACCGAAAGTGCCTTGCGTCTCTTGAAAACAGATGTACAACTTGTTTTCTAGTCTGCCTGCCATTGATAACGCCACATCAATTGTGTAGCTGTGGGTAGAGCTATGTAGAGACTGCAACATACTACGTGCAGTTTTCTCTCCTCTGTAGGACAGTGTTGATGCTGAAGACATTTCATACTGGAATTGACTCTGATCACTGTTCCAAACATTACCTTTCGTCGCCACAAGACCTGTCTGTGTCGGTGCGACGTAAAGCCCATTGCAAAAAAAAAAAAAAAAAAAAAAAAAAAGAAAACACATTACCTTTCTCCACACCCTCCTCTGTTATAAACATGTTCACTTCTTCCACAAACTGTTGTGTCTTCTGACGAATAATATTATCATTTTCTATGCCCATACATGTGACAAATGTAGTAATATGCCTGGATGAAATGCAATATTCAGCCTTAGGATGGTCGATAAAGGAAATGGAAGCTTTGAAATTGACCAAGCCAGCCATTTTAGCCCCTTCTAGTGCCCACATCTGCAGATGGCAATAATGAACTGTAGATCCATACCTCCCTGCTCCATCAAATTGCGAAATTACATACTCTTTTATAGTTTGTAATTGTGACAGTCCGTTTCCTTTGAAACGAACACCTGCTCCCCGTTTCCTTGACACATAATTTAGAATTAATGTGCAATTCAATTTACTTTTGATCACTTATACCACTTCATTAGTTTGCTATAGGTATTGAAGCCACAATTATAATAGTCCTCATAAATGTTCTCTAGTACACTGTCATCAATATCTTTTAATACACTGGACCTTGTCTTTTTGGGTGGAGAGAGTTTGTACGCACTTTGACTTGACTGTTCCTGTTGCTCTGGAGATGAATGTCGTGTACTGCTTGAAGAGCCACCTTCAGGTTCAGGTTCCTCCTGTCCTTCAAAATCCGTATCTTTATTCACCGTAACGTCATGTATTTCTGTGTCATTGCCATTATAGTTCTGAATTATTATGTTATATAATATATATATGCGAACTCCATATCCTCGGCCCGGATGTCATTTCCATATTCAGCACGTCGCAACTTGGTCCCTAATATTTGGACCACATGCGTAGGATTAATTCTCTTCATGATATCACTGCACTATACACAGTTTACACAGTAACTCGCTTGCGAATACTCCAAGAGACAAATACGTACTGCAGCTATACCACTCATGCAACTGGACCACTGGTTAGTGCAGCTACACTATGCCACCGTGTAGTGCGCTAGCAGACAAGTGCGGAGTTTTGCATGGAAATGAAGCACACCACTGTTTTGCTTATGATTGCCTGTTATACTCACCATAGTTTCGTGTGGTTCCAAGTGTTCGAGGTCAAAGGTGTCCCTTGTAAGTAAAGGATCGGCAAGGCATACATGAGCCTTTTAGACCTCTGGTAAAATTATAAAGGATTTTTAAAATCCAGCATTATTCAAATTGCGCTGCAGAGGATAAGGTAGGCATCAGTAGAGTAGCCAAGCTAGCAGTGGACTCAGACTCAGAAAGAGAAATCCCAGAAAAGCCTTCCCTATTTTAACAAAGATATTAATCTAATCATCGATCGAAATACTCTCCACATGTGATAATCTGTCATGGAATTATGAGCTACAAATTTTGACTGCATCAGAGATGTCAAAAGACCATCAGAACACTAGATATAGAAATTAGAATGGGGACAACTGAAGCCTCGCATAGCTAGTTGGGTGTAGTTTACTTAAGGAATCGTCCCGTAACAGGAGAGGAGATTTACTAATGAGTGTTCGAAGGGAGCAGACCGCCGGCTGTGTGGCGAGTCTGCAGATATATATTTACTTTGTGTGGGAGTGATAATGAGTTGTGTCTGAAGATAGTAAGAAGAAACAACTTGTATCTGATATATATTGTGTACACGTATTATTTGCAAATGGAGAGTGTGGAAATATCAGTGATGTGGAAACGGAGTGTTAAATAAAGCGGTCATAGAACAATTGCATTTCAGTAATACCCGAGGAGGCTGTGTATCGCGATGTTGAATGCAAGATAGATAGTTTCCTATAAAAAGTGTTGGAGAGAAAGACAGTTCTCTATGAAGAGTGTTGGAGGAGTACGTAGAACTCTATAAACCGTGTCAGAGGAAAAAATTACTAGGTTCTGATAAACAGTATTGGAAAGATAAAGATAAACAAATGTTGGAGAGATGGATAGTTTCTCATAAACAGTGTCGAAGAAATAATTGGATTGTAATAAGCAATGTTGGAGAAAAATTAAATACATCCACTGTTACTTCAACATTAACTGTGCAAGTGACGAAGGAAAACGTGTTAATGGAACAATTGTTTCTACTAGCCAGTTTCAGTGGATTCCAACCCAAGACCATGGATTAGCAGACGGAGGTCAGAAGAGAAAACTTCGAACCAGGGATCTGTGCCATTAAGATGCAGTCATAAACCATCCACCAGGGGCCTCTTCGAGGCTCGAACCAGGGACATCCTAATATTATGGTAAGTATACTGATTTGAAGTATTATGTAGTGTTGTAAATGAGGGATTTAACTTCTTGTAAAAATGTAAATAACCTAGGACAGAGCTGTAATAGACAAATATGGATGTTTGAAACTAGGGAGGAACTTTCAGCCGGTCATTGTATCTCATACATACATATAAAAATACATTATCATTAAAGACTGTTATGCCTTTCAGCGTTCAGTCTGCAAGCCTCTGTGAATTTACCAAATGTCACCACAATTCTCTATTTGCAACTACTGCTGTGGCCCCATTTAGTTCTATACCTCATATCTTTAAATCGTTCGAAACTGAGTCTAACCATCATTGTCCTGGTCCCCCTCAACTTCTCTTACCCTCCATAACAGAGTCCATTATTCTCCTAGATAACCTATCCTCCTCCATTCACCTCACATGACACCACCACTGAAGCCAGTTTATGCATACAGCTTCATCCATCGAGTTTATTCCTAACTTAAGACTTTATCTCCTCATTCCAAGTACCCTTCTGGCCTTGTTCCCACCTCTTTGTACCGACAATCATTCTCGCTACTTTCATGTCTGTTACTTCTAACTTATGAATAAGATATCCTGAGTCCACCCAGCTTTCGCTCCCATAAAGCGAAGTTGGTCTGAAAACAGACCGATGTAAAGATAGTTTTGTCCTGGAGCTGACTTCCTTCTTACAGAATGCTGTTGATCGCAACTGCGAGCTCACTGCATTAACTTTACTACATCTTCATTCAATCTCACTTACTATATTACCATCCTGGGAGAACACACAACCTAAGTACTTGAAATTATCTACCTTTTCCAGCTTTGTATCACCAATCTGACATTCAATTCTGTTGAATTTCTTACATAATGATATCAATTTAGTAATGAATAGGTGGATATTAAAAATAACACTTGTAACATACTTTGTATTTATCAATTTAGTAATCGAAAGGTAGATTTCATACCATACTCATTGCACCTATTTTCAAGTTTCAAGATAGTAAACTGCAGGCTTTCAGCACAGTCTGCCATTAAGACCAAGTCATCAGCATAGGCCAGACTGCTTACTACATTTCCACCTAACTGAATCTCTCCCTGCCACTTTATACCTTTCAGCAGATGATCCATGTAAATGAACAACAAAGGTGAAACACTGATTATGATGATGATGATGTTTGTTGTTTAAAGGGGCCTAACATCTAGGTCATCAGCCCCTAATGGTACGAAATGAGATTAAATGAAATGACAAACAAAAATCCAAAATCCTCCACTGACCAGAATTTAAAACGTGAGGATGAAGAATGAATGGATGGAAATGAATTTAAAACAAACAGTGGAAGCGACCAATGGTGCCTCACATGCACAGAAGCTGACGTATTACTGACCAAGGAACTGCTTCTATAGCACAATACTGAATCGATGATCCTTGTAGTCGGAAGGGGTCCAAAATCCTAGTCATCGGCCCTTCATAATGGTACTTATAGCTAGGAAATTAGAACCATGGTATTTGTCATGTTGCGGTACTAATCAAAAGTAGTGTAGACTTGCTGTATTCCACACACCATGGTACTACTCACAGGTAAAGAAATTCGCACATGGAATACAGACTTATGGTGTTTCGCGCATTGCAGTGCCATTTACACGCAACATAAACCTATGGTGTTCATCACATAAGTGTACTAACCACAGGGACTCGCGCTATCCTGTGGTGTTCCTCATATAGTGGGTAGTAATTATAGGCAAGCCAGAACCATGGTGTCGCTCATATAGTGGTACTAATCACAGATACTGTAAAAGCTGGCAACGCACTCTTTTGCTACTAATCACAAACCTATTTGGTACCTAACATAGTGATACTACGTGCAAGTAAAGGCGTCCCATAGTGTTCCCCACTTGGTTGTACTAATCACAAGTAGTGTCATGGTTCTAATACAATCATCCCTTGGTCCCCCCTTTTAGTTGCCTCTTATGGCAGGCAGGGGATACCATGGGAGTATTCTTCATCTGCATCCCCCACCCACAGGGGTTTGTGTGTTTGGTCCACGAGAGGTATTTTATTTCCTTCAAGTCCACCGGCAAGCGGGTTAGGACCCACTATGTGCCACCTGGGACGTGCCACGTGGGAGTATCACCAATCCCCCTGCTGCGCCAGCATAGTGGGTTCATGGAGGTGAAAGATTACAGCCTTGTCTAACACCTATAAGTATCCTGAACCAAGAACTCATTTTACCTCTCACTGCAGCCCAATTGTCAACATAAATGCCTTTGATTGATTTTAGTAATCTACCCTTAATCCCATAGCCCCCCAGTATGGCAAACATCTTTTCCCTTGGTACCCTGTTATTTGCTTTCTCTAGATCTATGAAACATAAACATAACTGTCTATTGAAGCATTTTTTAATTACCTGGCACATACTGAAAATCTGATCCTGACAAGCCCCCCTATGGTCTAAAACCACACCATACTATACGTATGATGAAAACATACTTCAAGTGCTAGTAGAGAAACGATGACCTTCTCGCTATAAATTTACATGATAATAGCCTTTCTGTAACTTAACCAGATGCGAGAAAATATACAGTAAACTCTGAAATCAATGATGCACTGCCATATTTTAAGGTGTATCCCACTCTTACTTAATCACAGTGTTTAGCATTAACATTAAGAGATTGTTTACATAGCCTTTTTTAACGAGTTAGCAACTATTATCAGACACATTATTTACGCATTTATTACGAAAACATGTTCTCTTTCATTTTGAATTTTCTTTACGGAACAGCAGTCGACAGGTATTACTAATTGACTGTCCGGCTCCATGGCTAAATGGTTAGCGTGCTGGCCTTTGGTCACATGTGTCCCGGGTTGGATTCCTGGCAGGGTCGGGAATTTTAACCATGATTGGTTAATTCCACTGGCATGGGGGCTGGGTGGATGTGTCATCATCATCATCATCATCATTTCATCCTCATCATGATGCGCAGATGCCTATGGGCGTCAAATCAAAAGACCTGCATCTGGCGATCCGAACTTGTCTTCGGACACTCCCGGCACTAAAAGCCATATGCTACTTCATTTTCACTAATCGACTCTGACATCACCTTCGAATGTTAACGAGAGAGAGAGCTAGTGGACACAGCCAGGAAACGATACCGAAGGTGATCAATCGCATGCAACATAATCACCAGGGTGCATATATACTGGTAACAGAAAAAATTGTGCGCGCTTAATCGCACGTAATAATTGACGCATCAGTGATTGGGATCTCGCTGTAACCGAAGAATAATACACAGTTTAATATAGGAATAATGGAGGGGCAGACAAAAACTGTCATTATAGCAGGGTTCTCGTTATATGCCGTATTCAAAATAGCGGACTTTTACCGTATATTATATCTGTTGGGTTTCGAAGGAACTGGCCAGGTTCATCCTTGATGTGGATGACATGACCAGACAAGTTCGGATCGCCAGATGCAGGTCTTTTGATTTGACGCCCATAGGCATCTGCGCATCATGATGAGGATGAAATGATGATGATGATGATGATGACACATCCACCCAGCCCCCATGCCAGTGGAATTAACCAATCATGGTTAAAATTCCCGACCCTGCCAGGAATCCAACCCGGGACACATGTGACCAAAGGCCAGCACGCTAACCATTTAGCCATGGAGCCGGACAGTCAATTAGTAATACCTGTCGACTGCTGTTCCGTAAAGAAAATTCAAAATGAAAGAGAACATGTTTTCGTAATAAATGCAGATACCACTGGCTCCTCCACGTTGGTAAGTCGCTCAAAGAAGTTACGAAAGTAATTGTTCTTGATGGTTGCTACAGTTTGTTTGGTAAAAGATTCAAGCTCTCTCTATAGCAGACCAGGTTGGTGACACTTCATGACCAGAGCCATTTCTTGTAGGCAAACTTCTTGAACTACACAGCATGCGGGGCCATGTTATTCTTCCACCAGACACTTTTGACCACAATACTGGCTTCATCCCTCCCACTATTTCCTTTGTGCATGATCATCAAATTCATTCAGTGATCTCATACTTTGTGTCCCTCACAAGGTGATCTGTATTCAGGAGGAGACAAATGGTGTTCATTAGCTCTGTTGTTTTTCATGTAGCTTCCACCACTTGATGCACACTATGAGCATGACAGATCGGGCAGGTGATCAAAGGTAAAGCTGAAAGTCAAGCAACAGAAGTCCATGCTGAGGAGTGCTGGTGATATCAATTTACCAAGTCCTAACTGGTTTGCTAGAGGGCAGTTCGAGTTTAGGGAAGGTTATATCAGTAAGACTCAACTTGTAGGATTCCAGTAAAATATAGCAGATACCTTTGATTCAGGAGGTCAAAACGCCTGAATCGCTATCACCAAAATATGGCAGATACCTTTGATTCAGGAGGTCAAAACGACTGTATTGCTATTGACAAGTCTAAGGCTTTTGATAGGGTAGATCATGGAAAGACTACTGACCAAACAAGCACTACTGGACTAGACAAAAGTGTGAATGAATGGGTGGTTAATTGCTAAAAAGTACAAAAACAGACCTCAAACAATTAGAGTGGATGAAGCATCATGCAATACTGTAATGATTAAGATAAAAGTTCTGCAAGGCAGTACTGTACACTTAAATATATACACGAGTAAATTACTGGAATCATATTCAAGGCATTTTGCAGATAATGATATACTGCATACGGTAATAAATAAATCACAGGATTGTGAGTGACAGCAAAGAGACCTCGGCAACGTTGTGAGATGGACAGCAGACAAAACGTATGAAAAGAGAAGTTGTAAGTATCACCAAGGAAGAATAGTGCTTTCAGGTTTAATTACTGTGCTGATAGGGGGAAGGTAAAATAGTTCCAATTGTAACAGTTGTTGACATACAGTGAAACCTGTATTAACCCTCTCCTGCCAATATTGAAATGCATGTTTTCCCCAGAATTAAAGGAATTCTTTTCAGCCATCATCCTAAAAATGCAGACATTTATAAAAGTACTCTTGGTGCAAAAATTAATGAACCCAGATATATGATTCTTAAATAAAATGAAGGTCAACAGTACATACATATAGGAATTGGATGCTTTGTAGAGCTTAATTTATAATTTTCTTAAAAATTCTATTTATTCGGGGCGTCAACCTAAGAAGATCTTTTGCCCCTACTTTGTAACATATGTTATGAACCTGCGTGTATTTGGAAATTGCGGAAGTGTAAAGTGTTGAATGTGAGGAAAGGAACATTAAGGATGACACAAACACCCAGTCCTCACACCAGGGATATTAATCATGTACAATTAAAAAACCCTGAACAGGCTGGGAATCGAACCCGGGGCCACCGGGTGACAGGCGGACGCGTTGCCCCCTACACCGCGGGGCTGGACAATTTATAACTTAAACTCCTCTTTATTGGTGGAACAATAGAAAGCAATCAGATTTGCACAAACACAAATTACATCGTTTACACTTAAAAGCTGACTGCACATTTCTTCCACATAGAGTCCTCTTTGTGTCAGCATTTCACACACGATTTTAACCTACCAGAAATTTTTGCTAGGGGAGTGTAATTATTTTGGAGATGTGGTTGCATCCTGAAGACCTCTTCTTCTTCCTACTCATTTGCACCAAGTGAAATTCCCAATCAGCTGTGTGACAAGTTGCTTCCTGAATTCTAGCTGTGTTGTTCCATGTCTACTGTTGCAGGGTCTATTACATTGGTCAAATACAATAAATTAATTCACTATAGCAATGGTTATAACAAAACAGAAGATGTACTTTCACCATTTCACGGATGGTAGTACCGTAACTTCTGCAGCAACTTCTCCGGTATTTCGTATAGATCCTACGTTCAAACTATCGCGAAGGTAATAATTTACTACATTAAAAAACACGATTCGCCTGTAAACTTCCATTTAAAAAGAAGTTAAAGAGATTACACAGTAATAGTTAACAGTCGTATTGTTATTGATTATTGTCGCTCCACATATTCAAATATTGCATTGTTGGCTACAATCGTGAACAAAGGGTGTAGTGTAGTCAAGTAAATATAAATAAAAATCAGCTGACCTTGTATTCCATTCATTTGTACTTCTGAGTAAGTAGTTAGTATCCGTAATTTATATTTCGCTCCCTCGATCTTTCAGTATTTATGAGCGGTTAGCTAATAATAATAAAGTTCATATATCCCAGTAATTGCAGTTCAAGTCCCTGGAGTAATAGTAGTAGTAGTTTTGACAGAAATATTTGATAAATTATTGTAGACAACCTCGTATTTTTCAGTAGGCCTAATTAAGGACACTTTTTTTTTTCTCTCCGTCCCGTGGAGTAGGGAAAATAATAGTAATCCACCAGCTGTAATAATCACATAACCACATTTCAGTAGAATTGTAGTGAAGATAAGGTATAATATAATTAGATAGTATTAGATAGTATCCAGTTATATTCGTGTTTTTCTTCGTGTACGGCAATCCTTTTGATACTTAAGCATTTAACCAAACGCAGTATAGTGTAGTGTAGATACATTGTAGTATAGATACAGTACGGTACATTTAGATAGTGCCGTACCTTGCCTGCTATATTCGTGTGTATCTATTAGACCCTAATACTAATAATAATTTGTCTAAGCATTTAGCTTCGTTGGTAATCTTTGAGTACAGTAGTTCTTGCAAATTTCATTTCTGTTGTGCTTAGTAGTAACATACGGTACGGTACCGGTATCGTAATTAGGATACGTCTGAAAGTAGTTTAAAAATTACTGTAGTGTACTGTACAGTAGTATACGAGTAATATCCTATTAGAATTTAGTGTGCTTATTTCATTATTGTAAAATATTTGTGTAGTACTGGTGTAGTAGAGGTATCCGTAGAAACTCTTACTAAAATATTGTTGAAATTAGGATAGGCTTAATTGCAGTTTGGAATTGTGTAGTTCTTGTGTATTACTTTCGATATTCAGTAATTAACAGCAGTTTTTATCCTGTTAGGGGTTGTAGGATAAAAAAAAATAGAGCACGACTAAGTAGTATTGTAGTGTAGTCGTATATTAATTACCTTATTGTTGTGTACTATCCCAGACAATATATCCCTCCGTTCATTTATTTTTTTGCAAATAAGTTACTTTATTTTTTTAATTTAAAATTTTCCCCCCATAAAGAATGGCTAAGGAGCGCGAGTGTACTTATTGTGGGTGTGGTGAGGCATTGAGGGGTATGAGGGAGGAGTTGGAAAGTTTGAGGGAGATAATTAGGATTCTCACAGAAGACAGGAAGGAAGATAGGACTCCCTCAAACAATGTACAGGTTACAGTAGGTGTACAAGAGGGAGGGGAAGGAAAGGGAGGAGTTGTAGAAGACAGGTGCTCTAACGTTCTAAGGGGAAGGAGATTGCAGGCCAAGGGCTCTATTCAGGATCAGAATTCAGGACAGGTGTCTGTGCGAAATCGGTACGAGTCACTCCAGGTAGAACAACAGAGGGAAGATGAGGGACAGGGAACTGTTGCTGAGATGCATGGAAGTAGGAGAAAGGGAAAAGGTAGGAAAGGGAAATGTAGAGTAGAGAATAGGAAAAGACAGGTGGAACAGGGTCATGGGAAGGAGAAAAGGGAGGAGGAAGTAGCTTCTGCAGCTATCAGGAAAGATAGGGCTGACCAGGAGGGGAGGGGATCAAATGAGGTGGGTAGGGTTGAGGCTCTGGTCATGGGGGATTCCATCGTTAGACACGTGGGGAAAGTGTGTGGAGGAAAGGGAACCAGGGTAGAATGTTATCCAGGAATTAGGTTGAGGCAGATGTTGAGGAAAGTAGAAGAGAGGGAGGAGGGGAAGGAGAAGGTGGTAGTGTTTCACGTTGGTACCAACAACGTAAGGCAAGCTGATATAAGTACCAACATAGTTGGAGATGTGTGGGATCTGGTAAATGCAGCACGGGTGAAGTTTAAGAAAGCGGAGATTGTTATTAGTGGAATACTGTGTAGGAGGGATACTGACTGGAGGGTGATTGGGGATTTAAATGAGACTATGGAGTGGGTATGTGGGAAACTGGGAGTGAAATTTCTAGATCCTAATGGGTGGGTAGGAGATAGGGATCTGCGCTCGGATGGCCTTCACTTAAACCGCAGTGGTACGTACAAGTTAGGAAATTTGTTTGGAAGGGTAATAGGGAGGTACATTCAGGGAAACGGGATGGCCTAGGGAGCGGTGATAAGGGAACAGGGAACTGGAAATCAAGTAGGGATGACATAAAATTGTTAGTGCTGAACTGTAGAAGTATTGTAAAGAAAGGAATAGAATTAAGTAATTTAATAGATATATATTTACCAGATATTGTAATAGGAGTTGAATCATGGCTGAGAAATGATATAATGGATGCAGAAATTTTCTCACAGCACTGGAGTGTGTATCGTAGAGATAGGATAGGAAAGGTGGGAGGGGGAGTTTTCATTCTGGTGAAAGAAGAATTTGTAAGCTACGAAAAAGTTAAAGATGAGACACATGAAATTCTAGGTGTAAGGCTCATTTCTAAAGATAATAGGCAACTTGATATATTTGGAGTGTACAGATCGGGAAAGGGTAGCGCTGATGCGGATTCGGAATTATTTGATAGGATAGTCAGCTATGTGGGAAACGACATGGAAAGAAACGTGATTGTAGCGGGAGATCTGAATTTGCCAGATGTAAATTGGGAAGGAAATGCGAACGACAGGAAGCATGACCAACAAATGGCAAATAAGTTAATATGGGAAGGACAGCTGATTCAGAAAGTGATGGAACCAACCAGAGGAAAAATATCCTGGATGTGGTGCTGATAAAACCAGATGAGCTCTATAGGGAAACTGAAGTAATAGATGGTATTAGTGATCATGCAGCTGTTTTTGTGGTAGTTAAAAATAAATGCGATAGAAAGGAAGGTCTTAAAAGTAGGACTGTTAGGCAGTACCATATGGCTGATAAAGCAGGTATGAGGCAGTTTCTAAAAAGTAACTATGATCGGTGGAAAACGGTAAATAAAAATGTAAACAGACTCTGGGATGGGTTTAAAGAAATTGTTGAGGAATGCGAAAACAGGTTTGTACCTTTAAGGGTGGTAAGGAATGGTAAAGACCCACCTTATTATAATAGAGAAATAAAGAGACTAAGAAGGAGGTGCAGACTGGAAAGAAATAGAGTTAGAAATGGCTGTGGAAGTAAGGAGAAATTGAAGGAACTTACTAGAAAATTGAATCTAGCAAAGAAGGCAGCTAAGGATAACATGATGGCAAGCATAATTGGCAGTCATACAAATTTTAGTGAAAAATGGAAGGGTATGTATAGGTATTTTAAGGCAGAAACAGGTTCCAAGAAGGACATTCCAGGAATAATTAATGAACAAGGGGAGTGTGTATGTGAGGATCTTCAAAAGGCAGAAGTATTCAGTCAGCAGTATGTAAAGATTGTTGGTTACAAGGATAATGTCGAGATAGAGGAAGAGACTAAGGCCAAAGAAGTAATACAATTTACATATGATAACAATGACATTTACAATAAGATACAAAAGTTGAAAACTAGAAAAGCGGCTGGAATTGATCAGATTTCTGGGGATATACTAAAGACAATGGGTTGGAATGTAGTACCATATCTGAAGTACTTATTTGATTATTGTTTGGTCGAAGGAGCTATACCAGATGAATGGAGAGTTGCTATAGTAGCCCCTGTGTATAAAGGAAAGGGTGATAGACATAAAGCTGAAAATTACAGGCCAGTAAGTTTGACATGCATTGTATGTAAGCTTTGGGAAGGCATTCTTTCTGATTATATTAGACATGTTTGTGAAATTAATAACTGGTTCGATAGAAGGCAATTCGGTTTTAGGAAAGGTTATTCCACTGAAGCTCAACTTGTAGGATTCCAGCAAGATATAGCAGATATCTTGGATTCTGGAGGTCAAATGGACTGTATCGCGATTGACATGTCTAAAGCATTTGATAGGGTGGATCATGGGAGACTACTGGCAAAAATGAGTGCAATTGGACTAGACAAAAGAGTGACTGAATGGGTTGCTATATTTCTAGAAAATAGATCTCAGAGAGTTAGAGTAGGTGAAGCTTTGTCTGACCCTGTAATAGTTGAGAGGGGAGTTCCTCAGGGCGGTGTTATCGGACCTTTATGTTTTCTTATATATATAAATGATATGAGTAAAGGAGTGGAATCGGAGGTAAGGCTTTTTGCGGATGATGTTATTCTCTATAGAGTGATAAATAAGTTACAAGATTGTGAGCAACTGCAACGTGACCTCGAAAATGTTGTGAGATGGACAGCAGGCAACGGTATGTTGATAAACGGGGCTAAAAGTCAGGTTGTGAGTTTCACAAATAGGAAAAGTCCTCTCAGTTTTAATTACTGCGTTGATGGGGTGAAAGTTCCTTTTGGGGATCATTGTAAGTATCTAGGTGTTAATATAAGGAAGGATCTTCACTGGGGTAATCACATAAATGGGATTGTAAATAAAGGGTACCGATCTCTACACATGGTTATGAGGGTGTTTAGGGGTTGTAGTAAGGATGTAAAGGAGAGTGCATATAAGTCTCTGGTAAGACCCCAACTAGAGTATGGTTCGAGTGTATGGGACCCTCACCAGGATTACCTGATTCAAGAACTGGAAAAAATCCAAAGAAAAGCAGCTCGATTTGTTCTGGGTGATTTCCGACAAAAGAGTAGCGTCACAAAAATGTTGCAATGTTTGGGTTGGGAAGAATTGAGAGAAAGAAGAAGAGCTGCTCGACTAAGTGGTATGTTCCGAGCTGTCAGCGGACAGATGGCGTGGAATGACATTAGTAGACGAATAGGTTTGAATGGCGTTTATAAAAGTAGGAAAGATCACGATATGAAGATAAAGTTGGAATTCAAGAGGACAAACTGGGGCAAATATTCATTTATAGGAAGGGGAGTTAGGGATTGGAATAACTTACCAAGGGAGATGTTCAATAAATTTCCAATTTCTTCGAAATCATTTCGGAAAAGGCTAGGAAAGCAACAAATAGGGAATCTGCCACCTGGGCGACTGCCCTAAATGCAGATCAGTATTGATTGATTGATTGATTGATTGATGTGGTCTGACAACTTTACAAGTAACTAATCTCATATCTGTTCCGTATTGAAGATAACAATAAGTAAAATTATTTCAAGAATAAAATTTACTGTGTCCACCTATTCAATACAATTATATTCTGTAGTGATTATATCCTCCACTGCATGGTGAGACGATTTCGGCACATAATACATATTTCACTGTAACTACAGTTACGCCAGATAAAGTGAAGCTTTATGGCTGATGGGACGAAGGATTGTGACATCTGTGTATGTAAGCAAGCATTTTTTATATTTCATAAGGTTGGAAGCACAAGCGGAAGCAAATATTTGAAAGTCCTCCAGAGCGGGGGGAAATTCATTATTCGCACTAAAAATCACACGCAATAATAGCACGTATTTGTATTCTTGTGCAAATAAGAAAAATCATACTGTTACTAGTAAGTCTTCTGCTCATACTCAAATACACTAAAAACCATTTTGATATTTGGTATAGATTTATTTTAGAAAAATAAATATGTGACTAATGCGTCCCATTATGCAGTCTGATCATGTGGTGGTATGATAACCTCGAACATGGAATGACATATGCTGCTTACCTACTTTACTGCATTTTATGTGTCTATATGTCAACGAATATATTAATTCCATTTTGAATAATATTTTAGGTGAGAAACATGATAGAAAATGTCATTCTTGAGAGAGGAGATATTGCAGGCACGTGCATTGTCGGATGAAATTCCGGGAAGTTTTAGCCCTTTCACTCCGTCAAGTGGGGTTGTCAATCACCCCAAAGTGAGGACGGCCAAGTTTTGAAGTAGGAGACCTCGGAAAGAAGAGGAAGAAGTCCTCAGCAGCAGTTTACCCTCCACAACCAGTCCGTCAAAATCGTTTGAAATACTAGCCAATTCACAAAGACACTGGACAACGGTACAAATTTCCCTCATGCAAGGGGAAAACCCTCATATTTTGCAAAAAGTGTGATATAGCATTGTGCATTACAAACAAAAAGAACTGTTTCAAGGACTTTCACCTCAAGTGAGCAACCTGAAAATGGGAAGTGAACCTTCAAAACAAATATGTCGACAGTGCATGGTGGGACTAATTAGGCACATGTTAGTTTTCATGCAATAAATCTCTCAAAATCATTTTAAGAATTTCTTAACTATTTTTCCCTTAATGTGGAATATATTATACATGTCTAGAATTAAAATAAAGAGAAAATAAAAAAATCATGCAGTGTAGGGTTAAAATTATCATACAATGACTAGAAATTGTCCAAAGTGTAAATTGGAACTTCTCCAACTGTATGGATGAATCATTAGGTTGATAGTTTATACAAATGTGTTCACACTGACTAGAAATTGACCAAAGCATTAGGTATAAACTATCAACTATAAACTAACAACCTAATGATTCATCCATACAGTTGGAGAAGTTCCAATTTACACTTTGGACAATTTCTAGCCACTGTATGATAATTTTAATTGGTTCCTTGTCACAAATTCTGGGTTTTAATTAATGTACACTTTTAAATCTATGTAAATATCACCTAAAGCACAACTTTTTGTAGCCAGGCTGAGTGGCTCAGACGGTTGAGGCGCTGGCCTTTTAACCCCAACTTGGCAGGTTCAATCCTGGCTCAGTCCGGTGGTATTTGAAGGTGCTCAAATACGACAGCCTCGTGTTGGTAGATTTACTGGCAAGTGAAAGAACTCCTGCGGGACTAAATTCCGGCACCTTGGCATCTCCGAAAACTGTAAAAATTCGTTCGTGGGACGTAAACCCAATAACATTATTATTACAACTTTTTGTAAAAAAAAATTTTAAGCTTAAGACCATTGTATTCAATTTTAAGTTCTAATGTTTAATTGGTTTAAGGACTTGACCTTAAGATTATTATTAGGCTGAAGATGCCCAAAACTAAGGCAAAAATGTACCTAATTAATATATGTAATTCATGTAGGATTTAATCACTACAGAATATAATTGTATTGAATAGGTGGACACAGTAAATTTTACTCTTGAAAGAATTTTACTTACGGTCTGACAACAACATAATATGAACATGCTTGAACACTTTGGTCAACTCAACCCATATTTTTCATATAGTTGTGTACAATTTCTGGTGCTTTCACACCGATTCTTTCATTGCCATGCCCAATCTTTTTTTTCCAGGGTTAAAAGCCTGCAGAGTCACTGTTGGTACTGAGGAAAGCAACGTCTCTTTTATCATGCCATACTGTGTCAATGACATCTCCAACTTGCATGAATTTAGAATCCCCTCTTTTCATCTTCATGTTTTTGGTATTTTTAAGAGGTAAGGGTCAATCTTTTCTGTTGGTTCTCGCTGTTCCACAACCGTACGTCTTATTGTCATTTAATATCCACAGAAGTTCTGGTGATGTGAAAAAGTTGTCAAAATATAGGTGATGATACTTTCCCTAGTATTTCCTACTCAACTCAAGATCAACTTGTTCACCTTGCAGCAAATCTTTATTCCACTTTTTTCTTTCCAAGGTAGAAATCAATGACTAAGAGTATAATCTGATCTTGCTGCCAGAACCCAAGCTTTCGTCCCCCATTTGGTAGGTATACACTTGATATACTGTTTTATGCCCAACCTACCCTTGAAAGTCATCATAGCTTCATCAACACATAGTTCCTTTTCTGGTTTATAGATTTCTACAAATACTGCCACAAGGTTGAAAATTGGTCTCACATTGTACAAATAATCCAAATAGTCTTTATCTTGTTCCTCTTCTGACACCAAGTACAAATATTTTTTTCAGGTCCTTGAAACAATTTTGTGGCACTGCCTGAACTACTAAAGAGCAAGGACACTAGATCCTTTGACAAATACATAAGTGTGTCAAAAAGCTGAACAATACCCACAGAGATTAATATACCAAAATATGCCCTTATTTCTGCAATAGAAGTATCCCTCCATTTCGTATCAACCGTACCTTTCTTATGCTGCAAGTAAGCGTATGTGCATTTGTTTTCTGGGCAATTAAATAAAAAATATTTTGATCAAATTTAAGGGAGAAGTACTCTAATGCTGTACTACAAAAGATAATAGCAAGGTCCTACCTCTTCAGTGAAGTCCACCAGTCTGATGTAAGACAATGTATTTGTCTACTGAAACTTAGGCCTATAAAATGTCATCACGCATGTGTACATCATCATTTCCCATAATATTGTCACTTTCATTTTCACTTTTCACTTCACTGACTTCACTTACGCCGCTACTAACAGTTTTGCAGTAAGATTTATCATTCAATGTTGTTAGCATATAAAACGTTTTCATGCAAAAGAGCGACATGTTTGTTTACAATATGTCACAGCCTTCCTAATTGCATGTTCTAATACGCCTGCTAAGGTTTTAAAAGAAGAAAACTAATATCTTTTGTCTCTAGGAAGTGCACATCCCAGTAACAGTAAGTTATATTTGTCTATCTGCTCCGGCACTAGTACGCATTACTATGCTATGGGCGGGAGAGGATTAAGCAGACAGTGATGCTTCCACAAAAAACTGCCTCAAAACAAAAAACAATAAGGAGTAGGCATTTAAAAAGTAGTAGTAGTAGTAGTAGTAGTAGTAGTAGTAGTAGTACTTGGGTGTAAGGAGACGAGCTGTCAGTGGAGAGATGGTGTGCACTGACATTAGTTGACTAAAGACTAAAGAAGTGTAGACTAAAGAAGACTAACGTCTTTGCAATCATTTAAGACCATGTAAACAACTTATAGGGAATCTGCCAACTGACTGACAGCCCTAAATTCAGATCAGTGATGACTGATTGACTCAAATTTAACACTGTTAAGATGGGAAGAAAACAAGAGTTTACCAGGAATGTCACACAGGAAAGGTGATAGAGAGGAGACTGGCACAAGTCCAGGACCCAGGGGTCTTCACATCATACTACCAAGAAGCAAATTCTAAGTACATTTCAAGAACTTTAGAGCATTATCATACATTTCTGACATTTAGTTTCTTAATGAAATTATAAATGTTAAGCAAAGTTCTGCTGCAATGATATTCACATTTAATTAAAGTAGTTATGTAAACATAGCTAAAAATAGCATGTTACATGGTTGTTCAGGTCCTATTCAATATCCAAAATATTCAGGAATCAAATGAGACAGTAGATACCTTAACAGAGCACGAATCTTCAACCATTTTTATATCGATCTCCTCCAAAATAGAATCAGCAACCATAGTATGTGGATCTTTTTTAATCTTCACCTCATTTGTAGAACAAAGGAAGTCATTTTGCTCCTATAAAAGAAAAAGATTTCAACATGTTGTTAAGCTTTCACAGCAGCTTTAGAAATACACATTTGTTATCACAGAATGGAACTTGGAGCTTCAAATTTTATAAACTCATTAGGTCACAACTATAAACTTAATGCAATTAGTTAGCTTACTAATGGCTTATGCAGCAAAGATTGCCTCAAAGAAAAAAAAAAAGTTATGGTTCCAGATAACAAGACATAATAACTGAAAGAAATATCAGGGTGATAAACAAACACAGTAAATTACTGTTAAGAAGACTTTTTTTTAACATAGTTATGTTTGAATAACCTTAAGATCAAAATAGTCATATAGGTACACGACTATTTAAAAGAAACGTCTTTTCCTTTAAAAGTGTGATTAGATTTTCTCCATACAGAATACATGTCTATTGAATATCCTGAAACAGTTTCCCCAGCTAGTAAGCAACTGTCGGGCTGAGCCAACAGCCAAGTTGTTTTATTTATTGGAGATGAGTTTATTTATGATCTCTCCTCTATTTCATCCTATGAGAGGAGCACATGTTTACGCAACTCAACCCTGGACAGTTTGTTGTCAGCAAATCCTCTGAGGAGAGAGCTGAGCATTAATTGTAACGTGTGGTACAAGAGAGCATCACATTGTACAAGTGTCAAGATACCCATACACATGACACGTGAGTGTGTCATTTAAGTACTAATTTTTAATAATTATCATCATGTAATGAAGGTAATAAACAGATATATTTCAGTGTAGATAATCACAGTGAATATTATAACAACATTAAACATTTGGGACACCTGTTCAAGAGGCAAGAATGAGAGTAAATATGATTAAAATAGTGCATAAACTTCTCCATGTGGCAAGGGGCTATATAATGAGCAGGCAGCGTGGGAGTTGTCCTACTCACTTACCTACTTACTTGTGCTGCAATCTTATTGTCCTACTTACTCACCCAGCATCTTAATCTGTTACTTGAGTTGTGCCTCACTATTTGGCAGTGTTACACAACTCATTTAGTTAAGATGTCATGTTGCTGTACTTGAAAGTTAAGTTTTGTGTATGCCAAACATAATTTTCACTAAATTCAGAGAGGGTTATCTCTCATACAATTGTCAGTTTGAGGCAACCATCTTGGCAACTTCAAGAGGCAGAACAGTGACCTGCTATACAGCAAGGGATCCCGCAGGATTCTCACATGAAGTGAACTAGACATATTCCTTCAAACAAGAAGATGGAACAGTTCTGGTCATAGCCCAATAAGCCTACTATAATGCAGGGCTAAGATGTTGGCATTCTCCTGGAGAAAACAGCAAAATGATGCAGAATGAAGACTACAAACGTTAAGTACTCTCCAAAATGATAGTATTTCTTAAATGCTGTGAATATTAGATCTTCACAGAGAGAATCCTTGTACTGTAGTGGTTTAGTAGTTAGATTTTGTCTATTCAGTTACTTTGCAACATTATTATAACATAACACACTCTCAACTTTAGGGTGCATTGTAATTTGTTCCAACTGCTACAGTTTTGCATTAGGCATTTCTGGATTTCTTTATTGTATACAGGTATAGTGCCACAATTTTCTTATGAGTAAGACATGAGCATGTTACTAATAATTCTATATCATAACAGTCACAGTTAAAAGTAACAATCAATAACACATGATATAAATTAGTGCATAAATTATTGTCATTATTTTGGATTATTACAGATAAATTTAAACAGGAAGTGACAGCATCCACAATTTTCTTATGAGTAAGACATGAGCATGTTACTAATAATTCTATATCATAACAGTCACAGTTAAAAGTAACAATCAATAACACATGATATAAATTAGTGCATAAATTATTGTCATTATTTTGGATTATTACAGATAAATTTAAACAGGAAGTGACAGCATCCACAATGAAGTCTTTGATAAGCCACATTTTCAGTGTATTAGATGAATGACAGGAAGTATACCAAAGCCAATAACAATAATAATAATAATAATAATAATAATAATAATAATAATAATAATAATAATAATAATAATAATAATAATAATACCGAGCCAGTGGAGGTGTGGTTTGGGTCACATAGTTATCAGCTTGAATTCAGGAGACAGTGGGTTCGAACCCCACTGTCAGCAGCCCTGAAGATGGTTACTGACAATTTCCCGTTTTCATACCAGACATATGCTGGGGCTGTAACTTAATTAAGGCTATGGTCACTTCCTTCCCACTACTAGCCCTTTCCTGCCTCAATTTTTTTATAAGACCTGTCCGTGTCAGTGCGATGTGAAGCAAATTGTAATAATCATAACAAACAAATAAAATTGATCTTTGACTGAAATGCAGTTTATTGACAACTAGCTGTTACAAACGACTTCGCTAGCGAGGATTTGGTAAGTTGATAAAAATCAATTGTTCCTCGGTAGTGCACTAAGATCCCTAAAGTATAAAAACTCAATGAAAAATTGCATTTCATTCACCCCAGAAACTCTTTGTAAACCACGGTTGTGGTATTGCCTTTTGGAGGTAAGATGACCAGGCTACTGACAGAGCTAAATCTGGAACATGCAACATGGAACTCTACATGTGAGAAACAGTCCTCTTTTAAGTAAAAAAAAAATTAAAAATACAAGGGTTTTTTTATTTCTAAAGATTTTAAATACCAATTTTCATGTCTGTAACATCTTAGCTTTTGAGATATAAGTATCCTCATAAAGAGAATTCATCTCCTCCTTCACTTATTTTTGATCTCCAGCTTAAGATGATTTTCCAAAAACAAAGAGTACATGTTTCTTTTTTTTTTTTTAAGGGGATTAGAAATACCAATTTTCATGTCTGTAACATGTTAAGTTTATGAGATATACTGTAAATATACTGATTTTAAAAACTGCCCCACTACTTGGCTGAGTGGTCAGCATTGAGCGTTGAGGCCTTTGGTTCACAGGGTTCCAGGTTCGATTCCGGGCTGGGTCAAGGATTTTAATCGCGTGTGATTAATTCATCTGGCTCGGGGACAGGTTGTTTGTGTTTGTCCCAACACTCTCCTCTTCATATTCACTCAACACACCACATTACCAACCACAACAGGAACACGCAATAGTAATTACATCCCTACACATGGGGTTGGCATCAGGAAGGGCATCAAGCTGTAAAACAGGGTCAAATCCACATGTGCAACACAGTTAGCACCCGCGACCCCACAGGTGTGGTAAAAGCGGTAGAAGAAGAAGATACCCATTTTTAAAATTCACCCACTTTTTTTTATTATTTCACCCCCTTAAGTCAATTTTTCATTTTAAAAAGTGTGGTTATTTATTTTTAAAAGAGATTCCAACTACCAGTTTTGACGTCTGTAAAATATTCAATTTCTGAGATATATGTATCCTCATATAGAGAATACAACTCCTTCCTCATTTCTTTTCACCCCTCCCCCCCCTGCCCTTACCCCTTAAGTGGATTTTCTGAAAACAAAAATTTGTGTTCTTTTATTTTTAAAGGAGATTCAAATACCGTACCAACTTTCATGTCTGTAACATATTAGGTTTTTGTGATATATTGTAGACAATCTCGCTGCTGTAAGAATACTGGGGCTGACGTTGGCATCGTTATGGTAGTTCATTTCTTATCCGATTCCAAGAGCAAGGGTAGTGTGATGCCAATATCTCCGTAACAGCTGGTTTTAGGGCCTGTAGGACTTACTGAGTTTTGTTCCTTGCGTCAAAAGGCTTAAATTGGACTTTGTCTTGTCCTTGTATGACAAGTTTGATATTTTGCCTGTTTTAGCTTAGTATTTTTATGTCTCCCCCATGCCCCCCCTACTCGAATTGCTTTGAAAATAAAACACAGCCCATGTCCCTCAGGAATAATGAATATTTACATTACTAAAATCATTTTTAGAATCAGTCCAGTAGTTCCTGAGATTAGCCATCACATACAAACAAACTTTACCTCTTTATATATTAGTATAGATACATGTGATAATGAGTGAGTGTTGACAGTTATGTGCTAGATTTTTATGTTTTAGAATTGAGCGTGCTCATATTACATCTTATAAGTAAGGAAGCCTTTCTCTTTCAATGGTGACTCAGTTAATGTAACTTATAGTTTTTCAGTCTATTGAAACACGAAATATAACACTGTAAGATACCTGTAAAAAATTAACAAAACATGGCCATTCTACTATTCATTTTTACAGCGTTATAATAACTGAGTTGACACTGAAAAAAGAATGACTTCCTTCTTAACAAATCTAAGATGATCTGGTACAAGGAGAAACATTATTTATCATTCAGGATGAAATTTAATCTACCTAATGGACCATTTTAAATAAAATTAATTTCAATTTATTAGAATTATTTAGTAATTCTATGCGATATTTCAAATAACTCATAATGTTGCCATATCTTTTATTAAAGATTTATTCTTTATGGATACTTGCACCATTTAGTTTTTTAATTTGACAGTGGGGTTTGAATCCACTATCTCCCGGATGCATCATTTAGTAATAATCGTAAAGAACAAAGATTACTTCTGTAAATTATTATCCAGCTTATTATGCTAGGACTGCTAGGGTTTTGTTCATAAAGTACCAAATTTATTTGATAACTTTCATGTGATTCCGCTTTTAATTTTTGAAATTCATTTAAGGGTTTAATGTAGCAATCACAAACCACTATCATTTGAGATAGGATTACATGAATATGTTTATTTAAGCTGTTGCTATGCAAATATGAATAAATTCAACAATTCTGTCAACCTACGATATATTCTCATATTTTTTATATTACTCCTTTATTTAATTTCCCCTCTTGCCCATGCTGCTATTATCCAATCCGTCCAATGCTGCTATTGCACATGTGGACAATACACAAATTTTATATAGCAAAGGTAACTCGGTACATTTAACATAGTTCTTAGTGACTTCAAGCTTGAAACTGGAGATTCTACCACGATAAGACTGGTAGAGGTGATATTAGCTGTCATGTACACCACATTAACTAGCACATGAAGATAGTAAGATGATTAGAAAATTATGGAAGAAAAACAGAAATCTTACAAAAAAGATTTTTTTGTATGATGGCTTAACTAATTTGAAACTCCACAAGGTCTGCAGGGTTTGTAT
This sequence comes from Anabrus simplex, assembly GCF_040414725.1. Taxonomy (NCBI): domain Eukaryota; kingdom Metazoa; phylum Arthropoda; class Insecta; order Orthoptera; family Tettigoniidae; genus Anabrus; species Anabrus simplex. The sequence continues at coordinate 429,885,651 of NC_090269.1, read as the reverse complement.
GAGGCAGGATAAAATGAAATCCACTTAGGTCCCGTTGTTCACTCTACCAAGCACATATCATCAAGCTGTCATAGTGGTCATACCGTATCATTCTCATGTAGGAATTCACATGTATTATTATGCTGTGTTAGCAGCAAGTAAATATGGCAGTGATTTCAAACCTTTCAAAACTTCCTTCAAGTCATTAGGGGTAAAATACAGTGTAAAACAAAAGCTAAAGGTTTCCACCTACTCAATAGTGATTCTTGTAACCTGTGAGATGCAGTTTTCAAATTGAAGAAAGGTGTTCTTCAAATCTTTACTTGTCTTGAATTTCATGCTTGCTTCATATATTTTATCTATATACATGTCTTGCCTTAACTTTGATTTTGACTGATGATGGTCTCTGGTAAGACCGAAACTAGTTTCAACAAATATATGTAACTCTTTTAAGGTCACAACAAACAGTATTAAATAGGTGAAAACCTTTAGCTTTTGTTTTACACTATATTGCTCTTCAAAACTGATTAATATGAAATTTATTACCTATGATCATTAGGGGGAAGCATATGAACATACTGTTGTCTGGTGCCCACTTATCACAGGCATCTTGGAAGAGGAGTTAGTGAAGAAATGGTGCTCGAAGTTCTGGCCACCCACCTTACAGCCCAGGTATATCACACTGTGACTTCTAATTATTTGGGCTCCTCAAGAAAATTTCTGAATGACAAATGCTTCCACACACGAACCTGGGCGGGTTTTAGTTAACTGCACCTCACATCACAAAAAAATCACAGAAAAACTTTAATACTTCACAAAAATGTTTTCTCTATTACCGCAGAAGTAATTATATTTCAATATGATTTGTCTGGATTAAGTTAATTTAGCTCTTATTTGTTATTGTCCATTAGTCATTCTGAACAGTTCGGGTTGTTTTCTGCAATGTTCTAGACTTGCATCTCATGTATAAAGCTTTATCTTCTTGTCTCTTCTCCTTTCCTTTGCCTATCAGGCTTATAACTCATTCTACATGCCCTACATCAAAAGTGAAGATCTGTGAAGATGATTCCCTTCCAGTGCATGTGTTGATGGCCACACTCCAGATGATGTGGCGTACCAGAGTGCTGGGAAAAAATTAACACATTCAGCCCCGCCGTCATGTTATGCCTATGGACAGCTGAATCAGCTTTTCTTGATATAGCACACGGTTCAGTTCAGAGCATGATAATTCTCTCTGCAGATGGTAGATAGTGTCAGCAGTTTTGTTACTTGAAGCTGAATGTTGAAGGTATCCCAGGACATTCTTTTTGCCTATATTACTGGCACTATATTGCTATATAAGATAATTTTAATCCATGCAGTTTGAGTAACTGATTGGTAAAGATGGCAGGACCCATATGCAATGTTTATGAATCGCTTGATCAAGAAGAAATACATGAAATATTAGTGGATAGTGATTCTGAGTTTAGTGGAGAGTTAGACTGTGATCTCTGAATGATTTTATTACTAACAGTGATGACGATAGCGAGTATGAAGAGAGAAGAAAGCCACAAAACATAAGTACAGGTGCTCAGCCCATTACTGGTACGAGTGTAAATATTCCCGAGTGTAATATGACGCTGAAACTGTAAATGGTGTTGACATATCTGTAAATCGTAGTGCTGAACCATTTTTTAAACCCACTCAGGACACATCTCCTCAAATTGAAAACTTCAATATTAATACAGAAGTTAAGTGCCAAGTTGCAGAACTCTCAATTGTTTTAAAATTTGCTGCTCTTTTCATGGCTGATGAATGGTTTCAAAGGTTGGCTGATGAAACTAGCAAGTACTATAGACAAAATCCGCAAATGGCTACATCTCCGAAAAATCTGAAATGAAGTGATGTATCTGTTGGTGAAATGAAGATATTTGTAGGCTTATGGTTAATAACAGGGTAAGATGAAACCACTCTTGTGTTTATATTTGAGCTCAGATGAACTTATTGCCAGGCCTCTATTTTCAAACAATATGAATAGGAACAGGTTTCTTGATATATATACACATATCTGCATTTCATGCTTATTGGTGGAAGGGTTTTGAAAATATAGATTTGTTTCATGCATGTAGTAACTGCCAGCAGACTCTGAAAATGGCTGGGCTTGAGAGACTACAGGCTAGCGGAGTGACGGGGACTGAAATTGTTAATGTAAAAGAACAAGAGGACATGAGAACCCTTGAGTTTTGTCTTGTCTCCCGTTTCTGTTATTCCCTCTCTGCACATTGACTTGTCACTCTGTTTATTCCAAGGCATGTTCCTATCCTTCTCTCTATCATTCTCTATTTCAATGTTCATGAGGTAGCACAGTATGTTAGACTGCAAGAGGCTACACTATCAGCCAAGTCAGCTTTCCTCTAACTGTCGGTGTGCATCCAGCATCACAACTCTTCACTATTACAATACATTACTTACAGAGCATGCTTGCACAGACCATTCTTCACAAGTATAAGCAGGTTTGATCTCCAACAACTAATCCAATATGATCTTAATGCCAAGAACACTGAATATATGGAGACCAATCCGAATAATGTGACAATATCTGTACAGAAATTGCACTCTGAATAATGAGGAGAGAGTGGATAACATGAATGTCGTGAAGATATTCTGGTTTACACACAAAAACTCATCCACTGTTCATTATCTTGTCACTCCAAGTACCCTCCTGCCATTGTTCCCAAATACAAGCAATCATTCTCGTCACTTTCAGGATTGTTACATCCAGTTCATGAACAAGATAACCCGAGTTCATCCAGTTCTCACACCCACATAGCAAGTTGGTAATTTCTTAATTAAGTACCAAGTACACCCTAAGTGTTCCTGTTTCATATTCCCTACCTGCTAATCAATTTTTTATGAATCATTCTCCACCAATAACATTTTGCTCTTGGAAATGGATTTTCATACCATACTTGCTGTACTGCTTTTCCAGCTCCAAGATATTAGATTGGAAACTTTGAGGGCCATCTGCCAATATGATCAAGTCATTAGCACATTATATTTCTACTTAACTCAGTCCTTCTCTGCCATTTTATCAATGATCCATTCATACAGTACCCGACGTACACCTTCCCCAGCCATTTAAACTGCACGCCTTCTCTAAGGCCATCTATCCCAATGAACTTGAACTTGTGAACTACCAAAGATTTTGATGTCTACCGTTAGATGGCTATACCATCAATTTGTAATTACTTGATTGAGTAATGTTTATCTTGAAGTTTGTAAAACTGGTTCTGAGGTTTTGTTTTTAATGTACCAAAGTTGTCAACACATCAGCTGGTTCCTCCTCAATTGTAATCAACCTATCAAATTCTCGGAAATATGATCTCTAACCAAATAAGACCGGGGGTGTGTACAGGAATCCAGACTATCAGTAAAGAGTTCTGGAAGCTTCCCCTTTATGGTCCTATAAAAGCAGGGCACTTTAGGGCCGTTTTGTCTGAAATGCTGCAGTGCTCAGGAGTGCAACTTGTCTGAAGGGAGACAGGCACAAAGCCTGCATGAGGAAGATCCAGTGGCACAAGTTAAAGGCAGAATTTACCTAGACATGTGATAGCTCCTGCGTGTAGTCTGAGGGGAAGGTTTCAAACCCTTTTCTTTTAATGTAATTTTGTAAACTGGTTGTTTTTAATGTAGAATTTTTTGCAAGTCTGAGGACACTGGTTCTATTCCCTACTGGGAAATACGTAATGTAAGGGAACAAAGAGTGATGACCCTCTGCCGTTTCACATTCAATCTTGCATTGGGTGACTAAAGTCTTCAACCTCTAAATTTTTCAAATATTGTCTTGGCATTAATGTTTCTCCTTTAGTCACCCTGGTGTAGTATAGGATTAGCCTCTGTATCTTTGGGCCATAAGCCCACTTAGGGTTTTAACAATTTCTAGGAGGAGTGCAGGTGGTTCACCTCCTCGCATTTTGTTTATGGCCAGTTATGTGCAACCAATTTCTTTTTTCATTAAGGCCATGTAGTATGGACAATTATGCCCCTGTTTATTTCTTAACTGTTTCTGTGCCTTGGTTCTCTTTAGGAACAGTGCTTAATGTTACTGTGGAGTAATGAAATGAGATAGCATATGACTTTTAGTGCCGGAGTGTCCGAAGTCAAGTTCGGCTCGCCAGATGTAGATCGTTTGATTTGACACCTGTAGGTGGCCTGGGCGTTGTGATGAGGATGAAAAGATGATGAAGACAACACATACACCCAGCCACCATGCCAGCAAAATTAATCAATTATGGTTAATATTCCCAACCCTGCCATGAATCGAACCCGGGACCCCTGAGGCCAAATGCCAGCATGCTAACCATTTAGCCACAGAGTCGGACTACTGTAGAGTAATTGATGAACACTCTAAAGTGAGGTATCCCAATGAGTTTCTTAGTGTAATTTCTGTGTATCAATGGAAACTGACTGCTCGGTGAGGCTAGAGTATGGTTTTTCAGAGTTCAGATTTCTGATTAATGTACCTTCTTGGAACAAATTAAGCTGTTATAAAATTTTTGTACCTGTTAGGAGCAATAATGCTATTTTCTATGTAAATCAATAAACTGATAATTATCTCAAGTTTTGTACCTGATTTTTGGACTTCTAAGTCCCTGTTATTGTTAGAGTTGATGAGCTCAATAATAATCTGTTCTATTTGCTTGTTTTCCATTCAGGTTTTCTATCTCTCAATTTTAATAAAAGGGAAGAAATAAATTTGTTATGTTAAGTTCTGCTCTAGTTAATTCCTTGTCCAGCCATTCAACCCAGACGCTTCTCATCCCACTGTGAACCTCAAAAATCCTGTAACACATACTACGAACAACAAAGGTGAAAGATTAACACCATTGCTAACCCCTGTAATGCCTTTCAACTAAGAATTAATTGTCATAGTGGCTTAATTAACAACCTAGATAAACTAAATCCCTTATCCCATAGTCCATCAGTATACTCTTTGTATGCTTTCTCTAGATGTAGGATTCATCACATTGTACTTTTTAATTACTTGACAATACAAAAACTGGTGCTGACAGCCCTTCTGTGGTCTCAAAAACTGCACTGGGTTTCATCCAATTTACATTCCATAATATTCTCAAGCATTACAAGAATATGATAATCAACTTACAAAGTTAGAAGGTTGTTGTTCTGTATCTGAAGGCCATGCTGGCTCACATTTGATGAACAGCGGCCGCTCCATACTTATTGACAAATGAATCTGCAAAATATGTGCAAATCAGCTCTTAAAACAAGCACAATACGTACAAAATAACAGATCATTTTAGGTTATAATTTTAAATATTGGTAATTCAAATAATATCCCCACAGATACGTTTTTAGACCATATCACTGGTGATGACTACTGTTTTAAGGGGAAGGCATAGCTAGGGAACCTTCTTCCATCAACTGAAGTCAGAGGAGAAAAAGGGAGTTGTTTCAGCACTTTAAATAATAAAGCTACACGAAAGTAAAGGCAGGATTTAAAAAGTCAAAAATGGGCCTATCTAGATCATTCTCTCTCTCCACAATACACATACAACCCAACTGCTTCCAACTATAAGAGCTTGACAAAACTCAGCCCCACTCATTTATAAGTAATGGAACAGGAAGGATTGCAACAACTATCGAGGTATCTCACTGATTAGTATACCGGGCAAAGTGCTCACTAGCATCTTGAAAAGGAGGCTGTGATCAGTGGTTGAAAGGATGAAAACCAGTGTGGTTTCAGACCACAGAGGGGCTGTCAGGATCAGATTTTCAGTATACGCTAGGTACTTTATTGAAAAATGCTACAAAAGGAAGTGGCACTTATGTTTATGTTTTGTAGATGTAGAGAAAGCATATGACAGACTACTGAGGGAAAAGATGTTCGCTATACTGGAGAACTATGGGATCAAGTGTAGATTACCGTATACAAATCAATAAAAGGCACTTATATTAACAATTGGGCTGCAGTGAGAATTGATGGTAGAATGAATTCTTGGTTTAAGGTACATACAGGGGTTAGTCAAGGCTTCGTTGTTCACAGTTTACATGGATCATCTGCTGAAAGGTATAAAGTGGTAGGGAGGGATTCAGTTAGGCAGAAATGTAGTAAGCTGTTTGGCCTATGTAGATGACTTGGTCTTAATGGCAGATTGTGTCCACTGTGCCTGATTCTGTAATGGTTCAATTGGGGGGTTCGGCAAGGCAGTGTTGCTGGACCTTTATGCTTTCCTATGTATATCAACAATTTGAGGAAAGCAATAGAATCACAGATAAAGCTTTCAGCAAATGATGTAATACTGTATAAAATAATAAACAAAATATAGGGTTGTCAGTGACTGCAAAAAGATTGTAAATAAAGGCTATAGGTCACTTCATGCCCTTAGGAGTGTATTTAGAGGATGAGTAAGGATGCAAAAGAGAGGGCACATACATCACTGGTAAGACCCCAATTGGAATATGGTTCCACTGTATGGGACTGTCACCAGGAGTTCTTGACTTAAACAATGGAGAAGATGTAAAGGGAAGTAGCACAATTTCTTCTGGGTAATTACTGACAAAAGAGTACGCCTAGTGTTCCAAGAATGTTGCAAACATGTGGTTAGGAAGACTTGGGATCCCCGGGCAAGTTGGCTGTGTGGTTAGGAGTGCACAGCTGTGAGCTTGCATCTGGGAGATAGTGGGTTTGAGCCCCACTGTCGGCAGTCCTGAAGATGGTTTTCTGTGGCTTCCCATTTTCACACCAGGCAAATGCTGGAGCTGTACCTTAATTAAGGCCATGGCTGCTTCTTTCACACTCCTAGCCCTTTCCTATCACATCATTGTCATAAGAGCTATCTGTGTCAGTGCGATGTAAAATAGATTGTAAAAAAGACTTGGGAATAAGGAGACAAACTGCATCACTAAGTGGTATGTTGTGAGCTGTAAGTGGAGGGAGGGCATGGAATGACATTAGCATATGAATAAGTTTGAAAGGAGTTACTAAAATGGGGAAAGATAATAATATGAAGATAAAACTGGAATTCAAGAAGGCACACTAGGGCAAGGAAGAGGAAAGACACTAGAATATTTACCAAAGGAGATGTTTGATAAATCTAAACTTCTTTGAAATTAAAAGAAAACACTAGGTAAACATCTGATAGGAAAGCTACCATCTAGGTGATAGTCCCAAATGCAGATCAGTTGAGAATAAAGGTCCCAACAAAAACTGTTGTTAAATGCTAAAATATCAAAAGGGTTACACAAACGATTACACACCAATGAAGAAAGCCAGATAATATCAAATAATATAACAAAACAAAAACTCTAAAGTGCACTTAAGCATATTGTAATTCCTACAGGTTAACTGAGACAATAAAAATGTAATTAAAACTCAACACTTATACAAATTAAATTACTATATGTTACCACTAATGCTTTTTCTCGAGGGAGCCTGTTAACCCCTACAGAGTGCATCCCTGGAAGACCCTAAAATCCAATAGGACTGGTTGAAATACCCAATAAAACCCGTGGACCAACAGGCAGCCCAATTTGTGGGGGCTTTAAAATACTGGGACACCATCTCTCCAGGGGTCACAAATATGGAGGGCCCAAGCCCAGGGTATGAGTGAAGACCCCAACGGCATCAGTGGCAAAGAAGGTAGACTTCGGTATGGCATAGGTGGCAGAAGAAGGAAACTTGTAGCGTCTGTACTCCAGCGGAGCGGCCTAGAATAACACCAGGCAGTAGGTATAAAATGCCTTTGGGAGTGGCGAGCCCATCATAATAATAGGTTATATATGGTATGGTACTAGGAAATCAACCTCGGAAAATGCTAGAGCATCCCCTGCTTAAAACGACATGCAGTTCTCTGGGTACTGGGGGAACTGTGGGAAATGGGCAACCAGTAACCAACATTAAGATAATAATAGTAAATCTTATGTCCTGGCAGGAAAGGCAGAGGGAGTAATAGATTTCATGGAGGAGAAGCTAGAAATGATGGGCCTGAGTGAAGTGAAATGGAAAGGTAAAAGAAGGAAGGAACTGAGGAAAGGATACACATTATACTGGAGTGGTGGCCAAGAGGCAATAAATGGAGTGGGACTAATCATTTCAAAGCAATTGGAGGAGTAAGTTGAAGTGGTAGAATGTGTGACAGAATAATGAACATTAGACTAAAGCCGAGTTTACACGAGGACAGTATGCAAGACAGGATAATATTGTATTGTCCTGGTAATGTCCTGTGCTCCGTGAACAGTTCCCTTGCGCAGGACAAGACAATATCAAGTCGTCCGCTTTCCATCATCAAAATGGATCCACAACGCCGTGCTCTTCAAGGAAAATTAAGGAAATTGATTCATATCTTATACGAAGATGTGTTAGATATAGTTGAAGATGTTATAACTAAAAATAAGAAGAGATTGTGGTTACGGAAATGGTTGTCACGCAGATCTTCATTAGGATCATCTGTTTTATTATCTATTAAAAGAATTAGAAGATCCTCAAGAATATAAAATGTGCATGAAGATGTGAACTGAATGTTTTGAAGACCTTCTGAGGAAGGTCTCACCGATGATTCAACGTAACGATACATTAATGAGAGAAGCAATACCCGCCAGAGAAAAACTACAAATTACTCTAACATACTTATCAACAGGACAATAAGAGCGATGGTGGGGGAAAGGCATTGTCCCGATAGATAGGAAGCGAGGCTAACTCGTAAGACAGTAGCTTATTCATTGTCCTGTCCTCGGCGAGTTCGTTCACACGAGGACAATATTGTCTTGGCTCACTGTATTGTCCAGTCTACTGTCCTCGTGTAAACTCTGTGTTAAGATGAAGAATGAAGTGATGGACTTCATACAAGTGTATGCACCACAGACAGGAAACAGGGATGAAGATATTGAAGGATTCTTGGATAAAGTAGAAAGAGAAATTTCCGGTGTGGAAGTGGTTATTATGGGAGACCTGAATGCACAGGTCGGAACGAGAGACAAGGAAAGGAAGAAGTCACTGGACTATAAGGATATAGAAAAAAGAATTGCGAAGGAGAGGAACTAGTGGACTTCTATGAAAGCAATGGACTTATAGTGGGGAATATATTGTTTCGAAGGAAAAACAGCAGGAAAATTATGAGATATGGGTGGGGTGACAGAAGAACAAAATCAGTAACTGACTACTTTTTTGGTGGGAAGGACAAATCGCAGGAAGCTGATGGATGTGACAGCTTTACCAGGAAAAGCATTTGATGGGGACCATAGAGATGTGGTGGAAAAATTACAGTAGGGAAAAATGGGAAAACTAAAGAAAGAGATAAGAGAAATCAAAATAAAAGTATGGAAATTGGAAGAAAAAAATGTACAGGAATAGGAGAGATTGAAGCAACAAGTCTCAGTTACTGAAGTGGAAAATGCAGAAGAGGAGTGGGCCAATTTTAAAAAGGCATTTGTTAGTGCAGCAGAGAGTGCTTGTAGCAGGACATCTACAAGAGTACAAAAAAAAAAAAAAAAAAAGACACACCATGGTGGAATGAGGAAGTGAGGAAAGTGGTGAAAGAAAAGAAGATAGCTTGGTGAGAATGGAACCAAGATCAAACACAAGAAAGCAAAAGGAAGTATCTCAACAGCAAATGGAGATGGAAGAAGTTGGTAGGAGAAGGGAAGAAGAAGAGTTGGGGAAGAATTTACACAAAAAATGGAAGCAGATGTAAGTGGCAGTAAAAGGATGCTGTATGGACTTATAAAAAGTAAGAGGACAGAAACAGTGACCAACAAAAGTAGTGAAAAAGGAAGATGGGAAACTATTAACACACCCAGAAGAGATAAAGAAAAGATGGAAGGAGTATTTTGATAAGCTATTGAATGTGAACAACTGTACAGGGGAGATAGAAGCAATACAGTGCGAGGACTCAACAACAGAGGATGATATAACAATGCTGGAGGTGGAGTCAGCAGTATAAAAGATGAAGATGGGAAAAGCAACAGAGATATATGAAATCAATGTGGAAATGATAAAGGCTTCTGGACCTGTTGGTATGTATTGGTTGTGCCAACTACTAAAGTGTATGTGGAAACACAAATGTATACCAGAAAACTGGAAGAAAGGGATAATAATACCAGTGTTTGAGAAAGAGGACAAGAAAGTTAGTGGTAACTACAGAGGAAACACACTTATACTGCAGGTAGTTAAAACACTTGAAAGGATATTAGAAGGAAGAATGAGAAGAAAGATTGAAGGAGAGTTACAAAAGGAACAATATGGCTTCAGGAGTAGAAGATCTACAGTAGACCCAAACTTTAGCATCAGAAAACTGATGGAAAAGAATTGGGAATATGGAAAAGATCTGGTCATGACTTTCATAGATTTAGAAAAAGCATATGATAGTGTCCCCAGAGAAAAGGTTTGGGAAACCATGGTTAAAAAGAGACTTGGAAGAGAAATGTTAGAAATGGTGCAAGCAAGTTACAACAACTGTGTTAGCAGAAACCTGACCCCAGTTGGATAGACAGAATGGTTTAGGAATAAGACTGGACTAAGACAGGAGAGTGTGCTGTCACATCTTTTGTTTGTTATGGTCATGGACAAAATGGTAAAGGAAACAAAGGAAGACTATGAAGGTAAAGAGATGAAGATACTGCTATTGGCAGATGATGTTGTGATCTGGGGAAAGGAGAGCAAAGAAGTGCAGCAACAACAACTGTACTGAATGAAAAAATTAATAAGTATGGCATGAAAATCAGTACAGAGAAAAGCAAGATTGTGGTGATGTCGAGAAAGGAAAGAAAAGGAAAGGGCACTGTGAAAACTGGAAGTCAGAGTCTGGAAACTGTGGATACCTAGAAAGTGAATTAATGCAAAATGCTAGGGTGGACATGGAGATTTTTTATTTTTATTTATTTATTTATTTATTTTAATTTTTTTTTATTTTTGCTAGTGGCTTTGTCACACCGACACAGATAGGTCTTATGGCGACGATGATATAGGAAAGGTCTAGGAGTTGGAAGGAAGCGGCCGTGGCCTTAATTAAGGTACAGCCCCAGCATTTGCCTGGCGTGAAAATGGGAAACCATTGAAAACCATCTTCAGGGCTGCTGACAGTGGGATTCGAACCCACTATCTCCCGGATGCAAACTCACAGCCGCGCGCTCCTAACAGCACGGCCAACTCACCCATTGACATGGAGATTAGCAGGAGAGTACAGCAGAGTAATATATTTCTACCAATGTGTAAGAAAACTTGTTTGGAGCAAAGAAGTACCAAGGAAAAGTAAAGGGATAATGTACAAAATGTATGTAATATGTATCCATATTGACTTATGCAGCTGAGTCTTGGATTTTGACTAGTGGGCAAGAGAGTAGAAATTCAAGCCAGTGAGATGAAATTCCTAAGAAGTATGATAGGAAAGACAAGGAAAGACAGAGTGAGAAATGAAGGTTAGGAAGAAAACTGGGATAGGAAAGTTAAATGAAAGAGTTGAAAAAAATAAATTAAGGTGGTTTGGACATATAAAGAGGATGGAGGAGAATAGAATTTCAAGACAGATAATGGAGGCAAAGTGCAAGGGCAAGAAAGCAAGAGGAATACCTAGAACAAGGTGGATTGAATCAATGAAGAGCAGCATAAGAAGACGAAATTTAGACTGCAACAAGTTAGTGGAAGGGGAATGGTGGAAGGAAAGAGGAAGATGGAGAATAAATAATAATGTTATTTGCTTTAAGTCCCACTAATTACTTTTACAGTTTTTGGAGATGCCAAGGTGTCGAAATTTAGTCCCGCACGAGTTCTATTACATGCCAGTAAATCTACCGACATGAGACTGATGTATTTGAGCACCTTCAAATACCACTGGACTGAGCCAGGATCGAACCTGCCAAGTTGGGGTCAGAAGGCCAGCGCCTCAACAGTCTGAGCCACTCAGCCCGCCGGAAGATGGAGAAGTGCCATAAATACCCCGACCTGGCAGGAACTGGATATGGAGAAATGATGATGATTACCACTGATGCTTTCATGGCCCGTAATTGTAGACATGATATATGCTTTTGGGTATGCCGTGTCAAGAAAGGTGAAATTCTTTACATTTTGCAGAGAACGTTTCTTCTGGAAACCCAGAGCAAAGTTCTGTGTGAAACATAAAGAATTTAGCCTTATTTTCTTAACATGACATAAACCCAACAGCTTATATTATGTCTACATTACTATAATTTTCTCTACGACACACACCAGAAATTAAAACTGCCCTTATGTGCTGAAATATTGAAAGTACATGGGAAAATGACAAGGATTAATTATTATTATAAGAATGTAATTTAAAATATATATGTAGGCCTATAAAAAAATTATTTTATTCTGAGTAGGGCCTAGGTAGAAATATTTCTGGGTATATAGTAAAGGCAATGGGTTGGAATATAGTGTCATACCTGAAATACTTATTTGATTACTGTTTGTATGAAGGTGTTATACCACATGAATGAAGAGTTGCAATAGCAGCAGCAGCCTACATGGGAAACTGTCATAAATATAAAGCGTATAATTACAGGTCAGTCAGCTTGACGCATACCGTTTGTAAGCTATGAGAAAGCATTCTTTCTAATTATATTAGATATGTTTGTGAAATTACTAACTGGTTTGAGAGAAGGCAATTTGGAGTTAGGAAAGTTTATTCCAGTGAAGCTCAACTTGTAGGATTCCAGAAAGACATAGCAGATATTTTACATTCCGAAGGTCAAATAGTCTGCATTGCCATTGACCTATCCAAGGCTTTGATGGGGTAGATCATGGGAATGACAAAAATTAGGGCTATTGGACTAGACAAAAGAGTTGTTGAATAGGTGGATGAATTTCTAGAAAATAGAACTCAGATAATTTGAGTAGGTGAAGCATCACCTGATCCTGTAATAATTAAGATGGGGATCCCACAGACCAGTGTTATTGGGCCTTTAAAGTTTCTTATTATATAAACAATGGCATCAGAGATATGGCAATTTTCAGATGATCTCATACTGTATAGAGTACTAAATAAGTTACAGGATTGTGAGGAACTACGAAAAGAACTTGACAGTGTTGTGAAATCGACAGCAGACATTGGCATGATATAAACAGGATAAAAAGCCAGACTGTAAGTTTCACCAAAAGGAAAAGTCCTCTCAGTTTTAATTACTGAGTTGATGGGTTGAATGTGACAGTACCAAGATGTTAACCTAATGAATGATCTTCATTGGGAAGACTTGGGAGAAAGGAGACAAGCTGCTCGACTAAGAGGTATGTAATACCAATATAAATGGTCCATTATTGGACATTATAAATTTTCCAGCTAACTCATTCTTGGTTGCCAGCGTTTCACCCTCATGTGCTAGGGTGGGCTCATCAGTTGGTACCTAGCACTCCTACCCATACGCTGGCTAGTGCATACCGTGGAGGCCACTGTGTAGGCTACTTGGAGACACCGGCAGTGCCAATGCACTAAGAGACTTTGTCTCATTACCAAAAATAGATGCCTGCTTGGCCATCAGATGATATAGATGTTGAAGGCCTATTGGACTAGACAAAAGAGTTGTTGAATAGGTGGATGAATTTCTAGAAAATAGAACTCAGAGAATTTGAGTAGGTGAAGCATCACCTGATCCTGTAATAATTAAGATGGGGATCCCACAGACCAGTGTTATTGGGCCTTTAAAGTTTCTTATTATATAAACAATGGCATCAGAGATATGGCAATTTTCAGATGATCTCATACTGTATAGAGTACTAAATAAGTTACAGGATTGTGAGGAACTACAAAAAAAACTTGACAGTGTTGTAAAATCGACAGCAGACATTGGCATGATATAAACAGGATAGAAAGCCAGACTGTAAGTTTCACCAAAAGGAAAAGTCCTCTCAGTTTTAATTAATGAGTTGATGGGTTGAATGTGACAGTACCAAGATGTTAATCTAATGAATGATCTTCATTGGGAAGACTTGGGAGAAAGGAGACGAGCTGCTCGACTAAGAGGTATGTAATACCAATATAAATGGTCCGTTATTGGACATTATAAATTTTCCAGCCAACTCATTCTTGGTACCCAGCGTTTCACCCTCGTGTGCTAGGGTGGGCTCATCAGTTGGTACCTAGCACACGTACCGATACGCTGGCTAGTGCACTGTCTGGGCTACTTGGAGCCACCGGCAGTGCCAATGCACTAAGAGACTTTGTCTCTTTACCAAAAATTGATGCCTGCTTAGCCATCAGATGATATAGATGTTGATTCCCATAGGGAATCTGAAATATTTGTCCCGAATGAGTAAATTTATAATACCTCGCATGCTAGGGTGGGTTCATCAGTTGGTACCTAGCACACCTACCAATACGCTGGCTAGTGTATACCGTGGAGGCCACAATGCACAGTACATAAACAAGTCTGGAGGGTGCCAGTTTACCTACTACTAGGGCCTTCTTCAGGAACCTTGCTTTGACTCTTTCTATCCACTCCGAGTCACCGACTGTCAGGTTGTCCCATATTACATTGATTCCGTATGTGACAATTGGGGTTATTGCGGTCCTGAATAAAGTCGTCACTGTGTTAAGGAATAGCATAGATATATTCTTGATATTGTGAGTGACTCTGATTGCTGTTGCTGTTCTGTCTATGACATGGTTATTGAAGGATGTCATGCTCGTTTGGAACGTGATGCCCACGTTTTTTAATTTCTTCACTATTTGTAGTGGTTTATTATTTAATGATACAGTGTCATCCTTGGCCACCTTGCCACCTTTTCTGAACACCATCTGTACTGCTTTTTCTTGGTTAATTTCAAATTAGTTATCTGAAGCCCAAGCTTCTAACTTCATCATTGTCGACTGTAGTTCTGCCATTGAGCACAATCCCAGAGCCATGTCATCAGCGTACATTATTAGAGTAGTGTCCGACTCGTTGGCTGAACGGTCAGCGTCCTGGCCTTCGGTTCAGAGGGTCCCGGGTTCGATTCCCGGCCGGGTCGGGGATTTTAACCTTAATTGGTTAATTCCAATGGCACGGGAGTAGAGGATCTAGAAGAAAGCTGGACCAGAGTTTCGATAGAAGAATTCTGGACCAGCGGCAGCCACTGCGCATGCCCCCGTGCGCTTCACTCCCTGAAGGGGCCTCTCACTTGGCAAGGCGTGTGTGGAATGTTAACTACACATACTGCAAGGTCTTAATGTGAGAGGTAATTAATTCTTGAAAGGTGTGGGGAGGCAAGGTGCTGTGACTGGATTTTGCTGGAGTAGCTTTCACTGGCTAAGGGGGTCAACCACATGTAGAATGAGGACAACACACTCAGAGGTCTTTATGTAAGAGGTAATTAATTTTCTTGAAAGGTTACTCTTGTGTCCAAGGTACAGTAACTATGTGGCAACTGGATTTGCTTTAATAGGTCACTTGCTGGTGAAAGCTGAACAGGATGTTAGTTTATGTTAAAAAAAAATGATCCCCCACTCCTCTCTTACTGGAGGGGTGAGGGGGAAACACTAAGGAGTGCTACAGTGCAGCTGTTACTAGGCAAGATCCGCTTTCTAACTTGATGAAGGTTATCTCTGTCACGAACAGGATGTTTTTTGTAGGTTGTAATTTTGAGTGAAGGTGAACTAGTGTCAAGTCCAACCTACTGGTGAGGAGTGAAGGTGGTGGCAGGGAGTATTTAAGGAGCAGAGCGCAACATGAAAACTATCATCTAGTTGGAAGAGTTCTCTACTACTACTACTACTACTACTTTTCTTTCCTCTTCAGTAAGTGTAAGTTTATTTAGTTTGTTAATTTTAAAAAGATATAACAGTTTCAACAGAATGGATATGTTAATGAAATTAAACAAAATTGCCAAGGCACCACAATATCATAATAGAAAGTTAAGTGAGTTGCAACTTAACCATCCATTTAAGGTTAAAGCGCTGAGAGCGGTAGAAACAAGATTTGGGAGGAAAATAATCGTTGATATAGAAGGGGAAGATGAGGAGACTGTGAGTGTTTTCCTGCCGGCGCAATTCTCAAAACTTACAGCAGAAGAAATAGAAGAAATAAATTCTTTAAAAAACAACTTGAAAATGATGTACAGAGGCATGGAGAGGGGCTACCATCAAGTGTGCTTCCTACAGTAGAATGTCATCAGTTACGACATCTATTTTAACTAAGTAAGTATGCAGAGAGTATTTTCGTTCTTAATGTAAATTTTTTTTTTCGCCGTATTCGCATAATTGTTTTGTTAATTGAAAATAGTATGTGGTGTTGTCTTTTCAGGTCCGAGGTGGTAATATGATGAAGTGGAAGAAAGTTGAGATTAAACCAGGAACTGAACATCAAGCATATCCAAGCATACAGAGTCGTCGTCTTCAAGTACATCGAGAGGAGGATGTGGTCGCTACTTCACAGCCTGTTGAAGATGAAGCGGGACAACTGAGCGCACAACAA
Organism: Anabrus simplex; assembly: GCF_040414725.1. NCBI lineage: Eukaryota > Metazoa > Arthropoda > Insecta > Orthoptera > Tettigoniidae > Anabrus > Anabrus simplex. The sequence continues at coordinate 429,869,274 of NC_090269.1, read as the reverse complement.
GAACAAGAAGTGAGTGCTAATTGTATTGAACTATGGAACAGAGGGGGTTCTCTTTTCAGTTATACAGTATATGTGACGAACCTGAGTAAAGCTTACGAAAGCCAGCAGGAAGTGACAGCTGCTGTAGTGCGATTTCTTTTGAGTGAACTTTCAAGTAATGAACATTTTCTTTTATTTCTTGGCTATAATACATTCGAAGAAATTTATAAAATTGAATTTTCCTTTTCGTCACAAAATTCAAATAACATTTCCTATTACCGTAATACATTGCTAGGGAAGCTTCAGGAGGAGTTTCCTAGCGAAGCTGTACACTGTTCACGCGATGCAGAAGGTAGTGACCTAGCTCGATGGTTATACTGTGTAATGACGGATTGTACATTCTTGATAAGTCGTTGCTACAGCAACTGCTGGACTTGTCTTGAGATTGCTGAAAAATTTAGCACCAAATCGTAATTTTTTTTTTTGTAGTCATGGAGTCGAGCAGCAAACGTAGGAAACTAGACATTAATTTACAGACAGATGAAGATGCGGGTAGAATGCAAACTCATTTCGATAGAGCGTTTGAACGCATTCGCGCGTTTATGAGGGAGGTAAATGGATCAATACTAATTTCATATCGGTTCGAACCTAGCGACGAGCGAGAAGAAGCTCAGTTCAAGCTGATTGAAAATCTTAACGAGCTAGAGGAAATGCGTAATCAGATGTTAGAAATTTATTTTCACGCTCGCGCTGTTAATGGACTAACTTTTCAGATAGAAGATTTGTCTGCTTTCCAGTGTAAACAAATCGAGGAAGCTTTTCGGCGCAGAGTGTACACACTAGCGGTGGTAAACGTTAACAATGATTTCTTACTCCCCGAAGAGTTCCTAGATAAATCTTACGTGTGGTTTAATAAATACGTGAAGGAAGCACTCAAGACACAAGCATTAAAAGTAAATACCGTTCTCTGCACACAACATGTCCGTCACGAGAAAATCGATAACAATTATTTTCATACAAGGAACGCTGAAATTACTGACGGTACTAATTTAAGAGAATGGTACAACGAACATGTAACGAGACCGATTCTGAAAAAATTATCAGAGTTCGAGGCTCGTGATTCGGGATGGTCTCTGCTACGAATTCGCGAATTGCGGATAAACATTAATAAAAATGTAGGTTTTCACGTGGGCAAGTCGCCAACTAGTCTAACGTTGCCTACAGCAATTCGAAACAAGAAAGCAGTTATTAATCTGCGGAACACACGAGATGCTTGCTTTGCGTGGAGTGTAGTTGCTGGCTTAGTTCCAGCTAAACATCATGTAGATCGCATTTCTTCTTATCCACATTATAATGCAATTTTAAATTTAAAAGACATACCAATCCCGATGGAAATGAGATACATGAGAAAATTTGAAGATCAAAACGAAATCTCCGTGAATGTATTCGGAGCGCAGTATGACGAGAACAACTGGGTGTGCATAGGACGGAATGATGACAAAAAAGAGTTTACTCTTGTACCTTTGTACATTTCACATAAAACGTGTGAAAAGATCGTAGATCTTCTAATGCTTCAGATTGGCGACAGTGAGAAGTATCACTTTTGTTTGATTAAGAATCTTCCACGTCTTGTGCGCTCATCTCTTACGAAGAACCATAATAGAATTTATATTTGCAGACGGTGTTTGTCTTACTTTTCTAATAAGGAAAAATTAGCTTTGCATACTAATAACTGTATACAATTTCCGGTGGGCAAAAGTATAATGCCTTCAGATAGCGAACGGCTAGTGTACTTTACCGAGTATAAGGTTAAAGAGCCAGTGCCTTTTATTGTGTATGCTGACACAGAATGCATACTGAAACCTGTGTCTACTTGTTTTCCAAGTGATGTCACCTCACATTCAACTCCAATTCACGAACATGTGCCATACAGCGTAGCATATTATTTACACTGTAGTTTTGACAGAGATTTGTGCTCTTTCAAACTCTATCGAGGTAGTGATTGTGTAAAATGGTTCGTAGATGAGATGTATAACTTGGTGGACACGCTTGCGCCCTATTATTTTGATACGAAACCAATGTTAGCATTAACTGTTGAGCAAGAAAATGAATTTCTTTCGTCTACATTATGTCACATATGTGAGAAGGAAATTGCAGATAATGAAATTAAAGTTCGCGATCATTGTCATTTAACGGGTGTTTACAGGGGATCAGCACATCAATTGTGTAACTTACAGTATCGTAAAATTTCTATCTTACCGGTAGCATTCCATAATTTGACAGCCTATGATGGTCATTTCATAATTAGAGAACTGCATAGGAAGGGAGGGGATGTTGTGACAAATCTCAGAACGAACATTAAACTATTAGCAGTGAACATGGAACGATACAAAGGATTTTCAAACTTTATACGTTATAACCAAAGACAGTGTGTTGAACTAAGATTTATAGACACTTACAACTTTATTCCTTTTTCGCTGGACAAAATGTCGCTATTACTTAGTGACGAGTCAAAGCTTGTAACGAGACGGTATTTCACCGATGATTTACAGTTTAAACTCGCTTCTCGGAAAGGGATATTTCCATACGAATATGTTACTAGTATGGAGGTGTTAGACGACACTAGTTTACCGTCAAGGAGTTCATTCTTTAGCTCTTTAAAGGGTGAAACTGTTTCGGAAGAAAACTACGCGTTTGCTCAGCTTATTTGGAATAAGTTTAACTGTAAATCGTTGGGTGAATATTCTGATCTTTACTTGAAAATCGATACTTTACTCTTGGCCGATGTATTTGAAAACTTTTGATTGAGTGGAAAAGAGACATATGGTATTGATGCCGCTCATTTCTACACGGTACCGTCTATGGCATGGAGTGCTATGAAGAAAATAACAGCTGTCCAGCTAGAATTACTTCAGGATATCGACATGCTGCAGTTTTTCGAACGCTCCATACGCGGTGGTAATGTGCAATGCGTTACGCGGCATGCAGTAGCAAATAACAAGTACATGTTAACATACGATGAGTCCAAACCGGAATCATACATAATGTACTTTGACGTGAACAATTTGTACGGATTCGCTATGCAACAGTTTCTTCCAACGGGCGGCTTTCAATGGGTCGAAAACGTTGAGAATTTAGACATTATGAATGTAGGAGATGAAGCAGATGTTGGGTTTATGGTAGAAGTTGATTTAATCTACCCGCTAGAACTTCATGATAAACATGCCGATTATCCATTGTGTCCTGAAAAATCTACGAAACTAATGAGCACTCTTTACAACAAGGAACGGTATGTTCTTCATTATAGGCTATTAAAACAGTGTGTAGAGTTAGGTATGAAAGTAGCTCACATTTACAGAGCGATTCAGTTTAATCAGAGCGCATGGTTAAAATGCTACATTGATTTGAACACAGAGAAACGAAAGTTAGCAAAAAATGAGTTCGAGAAAAGTTTCTATAAATTAATGAATAACGCAATTTTTGGGCGTTCATTAATGAACGTAAGGAAGCTGCGCGACGTCAGATGGGTCACACAGTGGAAGGGACGTTATGGTGCTGGTACGTTGATCTCAAGAGCAAACTTCAAACGTCGTATTATAGTAGACGAACAGTGTATGGTTATCGAAATGAAGAAACTTCAAATTCATCACAATCAACCGGTTTACCTCGGTGCTACAATTTTAGATTTGTCAAAAATGAAAATGAACGATTTTCACTACAACGTTATTTTGAGAAACACAGAATCAAACTCACAACTACTCTACACTGACACCGACAGTTTAATATACAATTTTTCATTTGATATCTATGAGTTTATGAAGGAAAATTCAGTTTTGTTTGATACAGGAAATTATGATGAAAATAATCCTTTCCAAATTGAAAGAAAAAATTCAGGTGAAATAGGTTTGATGAAGGATGAAAACGGTGGAAGTATTGTTGAAGAATTTGTAGGTTTGAGACCAAAGATGTATGCTATTAAGTTGTGTGAAAAAGAGAAACCTACATGTAAAGCTAAGGGTGTCAAAAAAAATGTTGTCGATCACCTTACAATTGATCAGTATAGACGTTGTCTGTATGAAGGTGAACAAGTGACCAAACTACAAGTGTGCATTACTTCCAATTCTCATTCTGTGTTCACGGTTCGTCAATACAAACTAGCACTCACAGCTAATGATGATAAAAGGTACATCACAGATAACAAAATTAATACATTACCATTTGGACATTACAGTCTTGCAGAGAAAAGAAGTATAACTAATGTATAGCTATCTTGCAAAGTAGGTTTGCTTTTTTTGTGAACACCTCCTCCACTTTGTCATCAGTTTACCCCTCTGTATGTAAAATAATGTAATTTTCTCTGAAGGTGAATATTAAGTAATAAGAGGAGAAGCTCCTATGATTACTTTAATCATTTTTATTTTAGAGAAACTTTTGTTTCATTCTGTAATTAATTAAAGAAAAAAAATGTAAGCTTATAGAATTTCAAACTAGATAAACATTTCACTCGCTGTTTCTTTTATTCAATGTATTGTACTGTATTTATACTTTTAAAGTACATTGCATACTATTATTATAATTATTTAATTATGAAAAAAAAAAAGGAATCTTATACAATTACACTCGCTGTTTAAGTACATTGTATACTATTGTACTAACTAGTATTGAACTGTAAGTTAATTTTCTATCATTTATATATTAAAGTGCATTGTAAACCTTTATTTAATCTTTTTTCTTTCTCGAAAAAAAATAAAAAACTCTACACTAGATGATCAAAAAGTTGATTTTCTTTCAAACTATCCTGCGCAGCCTCTCCTTTTATTCCTTGTACTCTTAACTAAAGTAGGAGTAGGAGAATGAAAAAAAAGAGAACATATTTCTTTTTTACAATCAAGTTTATTGAATAGGAAACTACAGAGGTTTTTCAAAATATAAACTTCTGATTGAATTTGTAACTGCAACCACGAGGAGAGATCTGCAGAGACTGAATCTTCGACCGCTACCAGAGGAGAGTCCTGCAGAGGGGAAAAAAAGAAAGAACAATTAGTTGATAGCAGCATAAAACAGAAAAAGCAAGCAAGAAAGAAAAAAAAGGAAACTATTTTTTTTCTTTACCTTAATAATTGATGAAATAGTATCTAATATCAAGCTCAGACGTTGTTGTTGTTGTTGTTGATCCCACTATGAGGAGACACCTGCAGAGGAGAAAAAATAAATAAATTAGTTAGAAGCAGAATAAAACCGAAAAAACAAGCAAGGAAAAAGGATGGTATTATATCTTTTTTTTTTCACCTTAATAATTGATGTATTAGTAGCCGATATCAAGCTCGCACGATGTCGTTGTTGTTAGCTCCTGAATCCTGACAAGCCTGGTGTAAGTTCGCCTTCAGATGATCTGGTAGATACTGCCAGAGCGCACTTAACTGATGTTGTTCGTAAATAGATAATATGTTTTCAGGGAAGAAAGTCCACTCAAATTTATTGAATCTGCTCACACCTTCTTTCTTAAATTTGTTTATCACTGAACACACTATTCTCATCACACCATCTGACGATTTTAGCCAACTATGAACTGCGTGAACGTTGAACATAGCACAGCTGCCTGAATGTCTTGCAACATGTGGTAAATGGCGCGGGCACTCAACAGGGAAACACTCGTTACGCATTGTTCTTAAATCAGGTACACCTTCTATAGTGTTCAAGTCAATTATGCATGTACGAGGATACTCTTGCAGTGCTAATAGACGTAACTCATTAACACAGTTGCACACAACCAGATATTGGTATTGTTGTTCACTGAGAAGATTGAAAAACGACGTAAGCGTGAAATCTAAATTAGGTACACTCATACCTAATAGAGCAGTAGATAACACATTTGTAGACGAATCTATATTACAACAGGCTATCTCGTAACCTCCAGTAGGTAACCTCTGAATGTCAACTATCACTCCTCTGGGTTTTGCACTCATGGTGTGCTTGATATCGAAGAACTGAAGCAGAGAATCTTCACTCTCTCGTTTATATACACTATTAGAAAGAAAAAAAAAGGAAGAAAAACTCGCGCAAGATTATTGGAAGAAAAATACTTCATTCGTTAGTGGTTTATAATTTATTATGCGATCGTGAATAATAATGCAATGCAGAGTAGTGTTGGCTGGAATAGGTTCGTTTGTTTCAATTTCAACGCGAACATCTACAGAGGAAGATTTTATCGATTCAACCTGTTCCATGCAATTAACAACAACAATAGGACAATGCGAGTGAAATTCACTTCGTGATATGTTCGGTTCGGAACGATTATCATCAAGCTGATAGTACGCATTACGAAACTTGATGAACATATCATACAATTCACTGTAGTCGCCATTGTTAAAATTAGCTACAGCCTTTTCATAGGGATAAAAGTTTGAATTTAAGAATACACCAACGGATCGAATATTACAGTGATCGAACAGAGAAGAAGAAACATTAATTTTCTTACGATCGGTTTGGAAAGCAAGCATAAAAACTCTCGGTTTTTCTATTTGTGACGTAGTCATAACAGTCCAATTAATTTTCGTTGAATTTGGAATAGTAGGTAACTCGTGATAACTCCACGATCGAAATGCTACAGGAATAGAAGGATTTTTTTGGATTAACTTTATGCGTTTAACTTCTTCCTCGTCGGACAGTATTAGAGTTGGTAGCTTTATATACATTTTTCGTACTTTGACTTTAGCTGTATCTTCCGCGTTGGCTGAAAACAGTGCACATTTGTCATCTCTAGAACGAATAAAGATAAATTCAAGTTTACAGTTTATGAATGGTTTCCTGTAGTCTTCAAATAATCCGCAAAGAAGACTCAGTGGGATAATTGCATGGAACAGCTTTGTAGTCGCGTGGATAATATTAGCTTCGTTTGGTGGTGTAGAAATTGATGGAAAATAGCCAGCATTTTGCAGCGCTAACATTTCATTTTTAGAATAAGAGGCGAAAGTTTTTATAGCACTAGTCGTGCCTACACGTCGTGTTCTTTCAATCTCTTTCCCATTCAATTCAATACGCATTTCATCGAAGAGATTTGCTGCAAAGTTTTGATCGGGAACGGCTGTAGCTGAAGGTGTATTATCTGCGCTTGATCTAACTATTTCACCTTCGATGTGAACATCAGCTTCAGAGGGTAAAAATATATGTTCTTGGTTGTGTACAGGAACTCGAATTTCATCGTTGTTTTCATATTTCGTGCCAGCATATGGATGATAGCTCCTTACTTCCCGCCTAGCAACTCTGTTGTCAAATATAACTTTGTCCGTTACGTTGAACAAATTTCTCCTTGATGTTAGCGTGATTGTACACAAAAAGAGACTAAAGTAGTTTTTCGTAGAGAATTAGAATTTATATGCTTTATCCTAGGGGGGCAGTCGGTAGCATTGTAAAGTGATTTCACACAAAAAGAGAGTAATGTTACCTTGATTACGCACACGAAAAGAGAGTAAAGTAGTTTCTGTAGGAGAAATAGAACTTATAGTAGTCGGTAGCCTAGCGATTGTAAAAAGTCTTTATTGTTTGAGGTTAATTTTTTCTTGTCGCGTACACGATGAGATTGTTTTTTTAGCTTTACTCTATATTTTACTACTCTAGCTGCTGCCTCTTTTAATCCTCGGTTTTTTGACTGGTTGTTGTAAATTACTACCATGATGTTGATGATCAACTGTTCCTTACTCGAATGATAGTACATAAGTGTACGCTTTATGTTATATATGATTACTGTATTTTTACTGGACGAATAATTAACTCTACTGTTACATCCTCATTTTGTAAGTCGATTGGGTTTTCGAACTGATCTTCGAGTACGACAGATATATGTTGAATAACACTAGTGTTTACCGGTAAGAAGCTTATAGTTGACGGTTGAACTACGATAGGATAGCCTGCTGGAACAAGCGGTTTAAAATTGTATAACGAATGTGTTTGTTTACCGTTGAGGTAGGAACCGGAACCTAACACGATATTACAACATACACGAATCGAGTTCACGTTATTAATTTTAATAATCTCTCCTGAAATATGTAATTTATTAGCATCATATTTTCGGCGTGAAAATCCTAACAAATCAGCAATTGAATCGGAAACATCAAAGTCTACGTCTAGGTTGGAGGACATTTTACAGCGAAGATAGGTCTTTTCGTAAGTAATAGTAATAAGTTTACTATCTCCATCTAGAGGGTCATTCTCCTCTTCGAGAATAGGAAAGTTGTTAATTATTGCTTCTTGAACTAGAGCTCCTATTTCCGAAAAAGTGTAACTACCTTCCGGTAATGTGAGTACAGTTGTTTTGTCTCCCTTCATTTTAATACCAATCTGGTTATTTGTGCTATTAACGATTACGTTACCTATTTCATTCAGCTGTGATTCATGGTTAGCATATTTCTCATATACATTTAACAGATAACCTAAGCTAGTGCCAACACTGTTCGGTACATTGAAATCAATGTCAAACGGAGAATGCATAGTAGGTTTGTTGTTAATAGTCGAGATAAAAAAACTAAGTTTTGGAGTGTACTCCCGCAGAAATAGTTTCACATTTTTAATAGTTAGCAAACTTTCTATTTTTGCAACAAGATCTTCGAATTCATAAATGCCTTCTGCTACACTCAAAAGAATTTTTTTACCATTCAAATATATAGCAAACTTATTATTTTTACTAGTGACATTACGAATACTATTAGATGTAAATAGTGCGGCAAGACCTATTTCATAGAAAGAGGCTCTATTCAAATAAATCGGAGTTTCTAATACTACATCAATCTTCGAGCCTCTACCCTCGAGTGTAATCCGTCTTTCATACGGCATCGTGCACACTGAACACAAATACTAAGGTCTTGCTTTATTTATACAGTATAAAAATAGTAAACACAGATGACCACAAATTGATGAATTAAAAGTTTGATAAGAATGAAAATTATATCGAATGTAACAGTTTCTTAAATATTCTAATACCTCTTTTGGGGGACGTAAATTACCAAAACTATCGAAGTAGTAGACATACGCACCTCGTTTACTGAACGCAACCCAGTGCGAACCAGATTTACTTATCGGATCTAAATTCAAAATACAACTCTCATTTTTACGAGAAATTTTCGGTAACGTATCTCGCATAAACACACCTCTGAAGTAGGGAATTTTTAAACGATATGCGTAACGATACAGATCTATGTTAGTTAATGCTCTATTCGGCAGACCTTCCATTATCTTTTGTATGCTGGAGGATTTAAGTAAATGCCCTTTCCTTTGTTTCGAGTAGAAAGCCCTTTCCCACGCATCGCTTCTAGCATTCGATTGTGGCGCTTCATTTCTTTTAATTCTTCCTGTGCGGCTTTCGCCTTGTTTACAGCCGATGCTATGCCCGCAGCTCCACTTGCTAGACCGCCCAAGCCCGACAAGGCTGCAAATATCGGAAGGAGTGGAAGAAAACCACCTTTCTTTTTTTTTTTACAGCATGTTGTCTTTTTTTTTGGTTTTACTCGTTCTCTTCGATGTTTTGATTTTCTTCTTCGTCTACCACCACCTACTTTAGTTTTCGCTTTCATAATTCCCGTAACTGCTAGTGCAGCTGCTCTTTCTCCTAATGATGCGTCCTGAGAGTTTACACGAGACCAAGCCTTAGAGGCTAAGATTTCATCTGCTTCTTTCCTTCTGTTCTGGTCTTTGTATGTAGCGTAAGCGATATCGTGTTCTTTACATGCCTTATCTAATGGATTTATTCCTTGATCACCACGCTTAAGTCGTTTTTCTAACTTTGTCCCAGGTCCACAGAATTCATAACCTGGTATGTGCAATTCTACTGGTAAATTATCTATAGCTTTATTAAGAACTTTGCCTATTATTCCTCCTTTCCCTACTCGTTTACATGGAGCTGCTACAACGTTGCGTCTTCGACGCAGCATACTCAAATAAGAGCTCCTGCTATCAAGTGTGATGTTATATACGAATTACATTTTTACACGATGTGCAACTGTTGAGTACTAAAAATGTATGTAAGTTTATTTTTTTTTCTTTTTTTTTCTGAAAGGTAGAAAGATATATATAAGAGAGATATTTTTCTGCTCTCCTCATTTTACAGCGACATGGCGTACATTCCTCGTCCGTTAAATTTAAAATCTGAGGTAGATCGGATAAGGACTTTCGCTAGATGGCGTGTACCGTGGATAGACCCCTTAAGTTTAGCTAAAGCTGGATTTTACTTCACGGGATACCTAGACGCAGTTAAATGTATTTTTTGCGGAATCGAATTATTTTCGTGGGATAAAGATGATGACCCGTTAACAGAACATAGAAAATGGTCGCCTTCTTGTCGGTATATGAGAGGTTGTGAAGTTGGCAACATAGTATTAGATCACTATAACAGGACAGCTCTTCCAGCACTTCTTAATACTACGTGTAGTGTGATGCACGAACCATTTTGGAACTAGATAAGTAAAAAGAGAAGGTAAAAAAAGTTCGTGTTTATTTAGTAATCAACAATAACTTTGAGAAAAAAGAAATCCACTGTGCACTCGATCGTTGAAAATTATCAACATCAAAAGAAAGTGATGGTGAAGACAATAAAACAATCGATATCTTTACCTGTTGCAAATCTGAACGACACAAAACGTTCAGTAGGAAAGAAAAATAAACATAGTAAACTGTTGCCGGACACAATACGCTGTCTCATATGCGGACCATCGAATGCAGGGAAGACTAATGTAATGATTAATTTGTTATTGCAACCGAACGGGTTACGTTTTGAGAATGTGTATGTTTACTCAAAATCATTGTCGCAGAAGAAATATATTGAGCTAGAGAAGCTTTTAAAATCTATTAAAGAAATAAAATGCGAGTTTTACTCTGATCGTGAGCAAGTAATACCGCCAGAAAAAGCTCAAAGAAATTCCGTGTTTATTTTTGACGATGTAGCAAGCGACAAACAGCAGCACATGAAAGACTACTTTAGTAGAGGTCGACACCATATCGTGGATGTTTTTTACTTATGTCAGACCTATTCCTGCATTCCCAAACAACTTATTAGAGACAACGCTAATTTCATTATTCTGTTTAAACAAGATGCAAGAAATCTTCGGCATGTCTACGACGATCACGTGAACACCGATATGAGTTACAACCAGTTCACTGATTTATGTTATCGTTGTTGGTCACAGTCGAAATTCAGCTTTCTCGTTATCGATAAGGATAGCGAAATAAGCAAAGGTCGATATCGAAATGGATTCGATATATTTTATGTGATATAAATACGAGAGTGTATACATTAACGAACTCATTTTCGAATTGTTGAGTAGAGAAAGAACATCACGATGGCATCAAACAACAGAACCAGTAACGTGTATGTAACGCGACCATCATCACGTCATGATATTGCTACTAAATCATATGTAGATGAAAAAATGATGGTTAATACAAATTACGTAACATCAACATCTGACGGAAACTTAAGTATTCATGGTAAACGTTTAAAGAACGTCGGCAATCCTATAAACATGGAGGATGCTTGTAATAAAAATTATGTGTTAAAAACCGTTAAGGACAGTATTAATAAAGAAGAAATACAACGTGACATTTTAGATCTTAAAAATGAAATACATGACATATGTGAACTAGAAGAGGATGCAGTTGATTTTAAGAACAAAAGGCTGAAAGGAATAGCTCCTGCGATGAATGGAAACGAAGCAGTTTCGCTTGACACAATGCGTACGCACACTAACCATGTGCAGAGAAATTTAGAGAAACGAGTTAACGACGTTTCTGCACGCATAGAATATGTTGATTCTCTTTTACGTGATATTGTGGATGATCACCTTCCTGTAACTGACAATAACCTCAACATGAACAACAAGAGAATATCGGGTGTGGCAGATCCTGAAGAGGAACAAGATGCAATTTCGCTTTTATTTTTAGAAAAGCATACAAAAGGTAGACTACTACAAGTGAATGACGATGGATCGATAGATATGCAAAATAAACGAGTAACAAACATCGGTAAACCTATTCATTCGACGGATGCGATTAATAAAGCATACCTAGAAAAACATTCAGCAGCGCGTGAAGAACTCGAAAAACTGAAGAATGAAATAAGCAATCAACAGAAACTAAACGTTGATGTAGGTGGTACTTTGAGTATGGAAAATAAGCGAATTACTAACGTACATAATCCGTTAAATGAGAAAGATGTTGCAAATAAAGTCTTTGTAGAACAGTATGCAGCTGCGCGGAGAGAAGTTGACGAGTTAAAACTTGTCATATCTAAACTTCAGAAAAATTCTCTACCAGTAGAATCTAACGGAGAATTAAATATGAAGAACAAACGAATTACAAATGTTGATTCACCTATCCACGAGCAAGATGTTGTTAACAAACAGTATTTAGAAACGTTTGCTACTGCAAAAGAAGAGTTTGAAGTGATGAAAAAGGAACTGCACAAAAAACCAAGAAAAGCTCTTTTTCAAATTAACAGTCTACCGTCAAATCAGTCACCAATATATATGCTACAAAACTCTCGTCTTATGTATAAGCTTCCCTACACAGGTACACTTACACCGTTAACAAGTACACGTGGTTCTCTGGTATATGCGATGATTAATCACGTGAACAATCCAATCGAATTAGAAGTAGGTACACCAATTGCTGTAAAGGAAGGTGATGAAATACAATTCCGCCTAAAAGACCCAGAACAATGGAATACTAACGATCTTCCGCTCCATATACTCTTTGAATATACTATATATGAGTAAAACAATAGACGTTACGCTTCAGTTTAAAAAATGCAGGCGAACATAGTGGAAAAAAGTCGTGTAAAGGACAAACTAGCAAAATTAAGAAAAGATGTAAAAAAAAAATATAACTCTCTTAAAGCAGATATGGCTTTAAACCAACTAAAGTTAGAAGAAACATTTAAACCAATAACTGCACCATTAAATAAACTACAGCAGCTTACAGTTAACTCGAATGGATTAATTGCAAAGAAAAATCGAAAATTAAATAGTTATATAAGTGATGAGGAAGAAGAAGAATCAGAAGAAGAAGAAACTCTGGACAGAAAGGTTACAACTCTCCTGCAAAATTATCTTAACCCACAATTGAGACACAAAGTTGATAGAATATTCGGGGTTCGAGTAGTTCATGGAGAACACTATTTAGGGAGTAAAAAAGTACTGTTTCGCGATAACAATCTTATAATTGACAATTTTAACTATCCTTTAACTGAAGGTCTCCTTGAATTAATATTTCAGAAAGATCCGGACGCACAGTTGTATGATGATAAGGATCTGTCAGCTTACAGTCATATATTAAATTACACTAACGTGCACAGGAAACAGTATGACGCAGGCAAGCCAATGAGAGGCACGAAATCGCTCAAATTTCAAAAAATTATCAAGCCATTAGTAGAAGATGCAAAAGTGAAAAAAGGAAGGAGCACACCAAAATTTGTAAGTGTACACAAATACAAACGTACAGGAAGAGGATCAAAAGTAGCCAAGTGGAAAAATGAACAAAGAAAGAAGATCGAATTAGTTCACTGGAATGATCCAAACAGTCTAGTGGAGAGACTGAAAAAGTTAATAGCATCTAGAAGTGCTGGTCATTCGTCACACGAAAACGAAATCTTGTCAATCGAAGAAGAACTTCGAAAGTCGAGGTACATCGAATAAATGAACACTGCGCGGTGGGACGAACTTCCGTTCGCAAATATATTTAAAGCGGTTAGATTCTCAAAGGATATTTCAGTAATCTATGAAATTGGATGTGAAGACAGAAGAAGCAACTGGCAACAACTGGCTATAGATCGACTGCGATTCAAGAAACGAATAGACGACACAGAACGAATTCTTTTACCTATACTTTATGAACAATATCAGAGAAGAAATAGCGAAAGAACTCCACGCTCCAGTGCGAAAGAATTTTGAAAGACGGAGCGTTATTAGCCGGGGGAGAGATGATTTACATCAAGCGGATCTTGTTGATATGTCTCTGTTTTCGAAAGTTAATAGTGGATATAAATACATGTTAACTGTTATTGATGTTTATTCAAAGTATGCCTGGGCAGTTCCACTTAAAACAAAAACAGGAAACGAAGTAGTGGAGAATATGGAACGCATCTATTCAAAATGTAAACGCTATCCAAAACATCTGCAAACTGACAGGGGAAAAGAATTTTATAATAAGATTTTTCAACAGTGGATTACAATAAGAAAAATTAAGCACTATTCGACAGGGAGCAGCTTGAAGGCAAGCGTAGTTGAACGCTTCAATCGAACACTGAAGCAGTGGATGTGGAGGAAATTCTCGGCGTGCGGATCATACCACTGGCTTCGCATGCTACCAAAACTATTAGATGAATATAATAATCGAAAACATCGTACGATTGGTATGAAACCTATAGACGTCACAAACAATCTACAACAACTTGCTACTGTGTACAAATTACGGGAAATGAAGAAAAAGAAGTCACCTTATCCACCAAAATTTAAAGTAGGTGACACAGTACGAATAAGTAAAATTAAGCGATATTTTACAAAGGGCTATACTCCTAATTGGAGTAATGAATTATTTACTGTAAGCAAAGTAAAAGAAACATCACCGAGAACTTACTTGCTTCACGACTATCAAAATAAACCAATATTTGGTGCGTTCTATGAACAAGAACTGCAGAAGACAAAACATCCTAAAATATACCTCATTGATAAAATTTTAAAAAGAAAGAACGACAAAGTTTTCGTATCGTGGCTAGGATTCGACGCCACGCATAATTCATGGATTCCGAAGGAATATGTATTCTAAAAAAAAATTCAATAGTAAGTACGCTAGTATAATATATTTTTAATTTTTTACTCTAATGTCTGATAGATTTACCATCTTATAGTGTCCTCTCTCTATTGTTGCAGACTTCCCTTGCTCAAGAAACTGTGCTGTTTGTTTTGTTGATGACAACGTTGGACATTACCTCAAGCAAGAAGATATTTCTACCTCAACTCTGCATAATTAATTCGAAACATTTTGTGTAAATCATGTATCTTAATAAATTATAATAAACAAAATTTAACTAAAGATTAACCTCTTGTAATTTTTTAAATATTAAATTCCATCCTTTTTCCTACTCCTTTACGTATCTGTGTTAGTGCGACGTAAAAAAAATTATATTTAATTAGTTTATCTTCCTAAGAGCAGAAAAGAAAGCAAGATAAATAAAATATATTTTTGCACTCACCTATAACAGTTCAAATAAATTAAATTCTCCTCCTCCTCTAGGCTCACTTCTTAATCTTCTCCTATATAGAAAGAAAAAGTTAATGTAAGATTAAAATCTTTCGCAATCCGACAATAGACGAAGTCTTGAAATTTAGAAAAAAGTTAAAACTCACCAAAAATATCGCCATCACTTCCGTGATCATCCATTAGCTCTCTTAGTTCTGCTAACATCGCGTTGCACGAAAAAAAACTAAATTTGTGGATAAATAATATATTGAAGTTCGGGCTTTCGCGCCGTAACAAAATACGTGTATGCAGCCTAACGAGAAGCCGAAACTCTTCGTTAGTCATATGCCGAATTCTGTTAACAATCGCTCTTTCAAATGAGCCTTGAACTTCTACTATATTATTTATCTCACTCATTTCCATTAATCTAACTATTTCCCTCAACGCTAGAAGCTTTTCAAAGAGAGTTTCTTGGACGGACGGCATGTCGAAGGCAGTTTGAAACTGTAACGTACCTACAGCAAGCGATCGCTGTATATATACCTGTTCTAACGGTGATATGTAATTTGAAAAAAACAACTAGTTTCAAAAAACCTGCCAGGGTACAACATCAGCTAGTAAGCTGCGTAGCGAACCGGACTTGAGATCACGCATCCTCTTTTTTTGTAGCCTTGATGAAACCGTGGTCAAAGCACGACCATGACCAGCAATGACCGCGAAAGAAGTAAGGCGTTAACCGGTTTATGCGAAAGCTGCTTGCAGAAAACATCCGGGATAGATATACACTACAAAGGAATGTTCAAACATATGTCTACAAAATAATAATTTTACACACAATAAAGTTGCGTCTGGTAATATAATGTGAGATTATCTTACACCTAGCATTAAAATTTTTATATAAAGCAAGTGAATTCGCTCACATCTAGATGAGTACAAGTTCGATCCTCCTCGTTAGCAATCATAAAATTATTCTCTCTAGTTCGCTATTTTAACACTAGGTAACTGCTAAGAGAAGTGTACTTTAAAGCTAACTGGAGTATACACCATGTCAGTGTGACGTAACGTAAACTGTAGCACACTATTTAAAAAAGTGTGTGAATAAATATTAAGGTATTGTCTTTGTTGGCAACAGTGTGTGCGTGTCATCAGTCATGGAGCGACAAGTAAAGAATGAGTTTGGTGAGAAGAGAAACCGTAACATCCAGTGTAAATGTGAACTTTGTACACCAAGTATTAAACCTGATCCTTTACGTACAATATATTTCTCATTAGTAAGTGAGGCTATTACATCATACTATACACATGGCAGTTTACTTCGAATGCCACAACATCTAATTCGCTATTTACCATCTGGGTTTCTCTCAACATATGCCGCTAAAGATTTAGATGAAGCATGGGAGAAACTACCCTACTATGTAAAAGCAAAACTGGAAATAGCAGTCTGCAGCCCATGTGTCAGACATTTTTGCTACAGAGGACAGGATGAAGTTGATGGTTTTGACGGGGCGAATCCAATGATTAAAGACTGTGAAGCATGTAAGAAAGAATTTAATCATGTATTTTGAACTAACAGGTAAATAAAACAGTGTGATGTTCCACTTATTATTCGAGTTGCTTGAATAATTCATCCTAACCTATATATGCATACACATATTTTTGTTTTTTTTTGTTTTTACACCATCCAAATGCTATAACCTTGAATCCTTTACCAGATTTTATTTGTTCTATCCTCAAATCACCAACCTGTGTAGGTGTGACAAATTATAGCTTTCACTCACACACTGTCTCAATTCAGAGGTTGATTAAGAAATAATTCGAAATATTTTATTTAAAAAGAAACCATGCTTTACAGTTTGTCAACCAATATTTCAGCTACGTGGCAGCACGTTCTTTTGTTTTGTTAAAACACTGTCGTGTTTGATGTCTTTGTTCACTGAAGTTCTTTTGCTGTTGTTCTTTGCGGTGAATTCACGCGCCCCTAACCGATTCATTAGACGATTTATTATTTCATCTTCCGTGCTAAACATATATATTCGATATAATTTTTGATGAGATAGCACATCATGTGTTTGCCTAACTAATTTATTAGTTCAGAGATCATAATGCATTTTTTTTTTGTGTTAGCCATCTTGGACAAAGATAATAAGAAATCACAGACATGACACTCTCATGTATGAGCTGTTTGACCTCGATGAGTATACACAGTTGCCGACGTATCCAACAAAAATGGCGAGATGTTTTTGTTTTATTCCGTATGTAAAAATTCATACTATCGCGTTCGTAACAACGGAATGTCTTAATCATCCTCTGATTTCAGACTTTATCCGAGTTTTTTTTTAATTTGTTTTTTACCTAGTACAATGATATTTCATAGATGACATTTATTGATGTAAGGTTAGTAAACAATGCGTGTATCTATCGTCAAGAATTACAGCTAGATGTGCATCCTGTTGAAAAATAATTAAAGGTAAGTAGTCATGAAAAATATTTTTATTATTTAATTAAACTAAGCACTTTTGTGTTGCCCTTCACTCATCACCAACCAGTTGGTTAGAGTTGTTACTCGCTAACCTTCAACAGACCAAAAAAAATCTCATATCCTGTTCACCTTTTGGGCAGCAAGTAACCTTGTCAAGCAAATCCAGTTGCTGCAATTATTTAACATGTAGCTGTCTCACCTTGAGCAGTGAGAGGAACTCCAGCAAATAACTTTTAGAAGCAAATCTACTCACAGAACCTTGCCTTTCAAGAAATATTTACCTCTTACATAAAGACCTCTGGGTAAGTGTAGTTAACATTTCCTACATGCACCCTAACAAGTAAAAAGAACTCTGCAAAAAAAAAATATATAAATTTAGTACCATATCTAACATGATGATTTTTGTCAATATGTCTTTCCTGTCACCAACATAAACAATTCAAGAGGTAATCACATAGGCAAGTAGGGTAGAATATTTTATTTTTTTTTGATAATTGAGCTAAGCAGTTTTATTACACTCAATAGAGGATCTTTTTTTTAATCTCTACTAGAAGAGTGAGGTTAATAGTGAACTTGTTTTTGCTCTTACAATACCTTTCAGTAAAAAAGATACTCAATTACGCACCAAAACAAGTGATGTCACCTATCACGCCCACCCCACCCTAAGCATAGCATTAGTAAGCCACCGCAAGGAGCGACATTCCACACTTGTGTGTGTAGCCTTGACAGCGAGACGCGCCCCCCCCGCACGTGCCTTGCCAAGTGAGAGGCCCCTTCAGGGAGTGAAGCGCACGGGGGCATGCGCAGTGGCTGCCGCTGGTCCAGAATTCTTCTATCGAAACTCTGGTCCAGCTTTCTTCTAGATCCTCTACTCACGGGGGCTGGGTGTATGTGTTGTCTTCATCATCATTTCATCCTCATTACGACACGCAGGTCACCTACGGGTGTCAACTAGAAAGACCTGCACCTGGCGAGCCGAACCCTTCCTGGGATATCCCGGCACTAACAGCCATACGACATTTCATTTCATTAGAGTAGTCTCAGGGGAGTCCGTCATTATTTGTGTGATATTTGCCGTTGCTACGTTGAATAGTAGCGGACTTAGGGGGTCTCCTTGGGGTACCCCATTTGTTTGAATTACTTTACCGGATGATGATGCTCCATCTTGAATTTGGATTAGGCTGTAGTCTAGTGTGGTCTCAACGATTCTCATGAGCTTGTAGTCACCAATCATTTGTTTTAATTTTCCTATCAGGATATCTCTGTTGATAAGATCAAAAGCCTTCTTATATTCAACAAAGACGACATAGTACTTCCTTTTTGGGTGCCTCAGTGCAACTTCAATTTTTTCTTTTAGGCATGCTGCGGCTTGTAACGTGCTTTTTCCTTTGCGGAAGCCTAGTTGGCAATCTGGTATGAATGGGTCTATTTAGTTGTTCAGGCGATTTGCTACAATAGTTGCAAATGCTTTGTATAGATTGCTTTCTAGAGCTATACCTCTATATGAGTCGGGGTTGTCAGTTTCTCCTTTCCCTTTGTACAACATGTTCAGTTTTGCCGTTCTCCAAACTTCCGGTATTTTGCCTAAATTTAGACATTTGTTGAATAGTTCTGTCCAAAGCTGTAGTAAATAGTCTTGAGTACTTTTTTAGTGTTCTGTATACATGTTGTTCAGTCCTGCTGTCTTCCCCTTTTTTTCCTTTTTTCCTTTTTTCCTACATGATATAAGAACTGGAAAAGATCCGAAGGATAGCAGCATGATTCTTAGTGATTTCTAACAAAAATGTGCAGGAAAGCCTCGGGAGTAAGGAATCTCATGATTATTGCTTATTATTACACTTATAAAAAGAAACTGCACAATCAAAACTAACTGCTCAATTAAGCAATATGTAATTGACAAGGTGGAATCACATATTTAAAAGTGTTGACCATTATGGTTAAAATAATTAATTCTGTGGAGAGATGCCGTGGAATTACATTAATAGACGAATAAGCTTGAGTGTAGCTTTTGAAAGTAGGAAAGATGATAATATGAAGAAAAGTTGGAATTCAATAAGACAAATTGGGGCAGGACGAGGACGAAGGGATTGAAATAATTTATCAAGGGAAATGTTTGATAATTTTCCATGTTCACCGAAAACATTTACGAAAAGGTTAGGTAAACAAGTGATAGGGAATCTGCCACCTAGGCGACAACCCCAAATGTAGAACATTGATTGATTGATTGATTGATGGAACTACGTGACGCGCTGTTCGAGAAGGAGACCTTCCTTTCGTTCGGAATAACGGACTACATTAAATATACCTTTCACGTAACCCTAATATCACACACACACTTTGAGTTGCAATTTGTACTGTAGAAGTAGAAAGCTCTGATAATACGATTTTAAAACGAAATCACGTGCTTATCGCCTATTATTATTATTATTCTGAAAAGAAATTGCACATCAACACTAGCTAGCACGACTGCTTGTCAAAGATGTCTGATGTCAAAAACGTAACTGCTAACAGGGCTTCTTGTCATAACTACAACATACTGTATTTCATCTTACCTCCAGTCGGTACAAACAGAAGTTCAGCACGGCGCACTAGTAGTTCACTCCAGAAAGCAAGATTTTCACTGGACAGAAGATTGCATATGTACGGCGGAAGCTGTGGTAAATATAATTTAGAACGGTCCTAACTGCTTACCACGGAGAAAAATTCTTAAGCAACCATATGCATACTTATGCGCAGTTCTCCTTTAATAAAACGACACTCCATACCGGCGATACATTCATACATACGAAAATACCCAATCGCGCAATGGTTATATATTTGTTAGAAATATCAGGTTTGGTTTCGAAGTGGCTAGTGTGTTGCGGTTTCTAATATTAATTCGTTTCTTACGGTGCTCTTTTGACATTTCACTATATCTTATGCAGTTTTATTCCGGTAATTACGTTATTTCTATTTATTTTATTTTATTTTTGATTGTTTTCGTAAAGCAGTTGTGGCTTCTTTATTTTGCACTGTGTCCACAACTTCGAACATCAAGTTCGATTCTCGGTCAAGTGCGGTAGGCCACGGCCGACTTGGTGCGTCGCCTTAGCTCCTTACCGGCCTTGGCAATCGGGTCCAGGCCAGGCACTGTAATTGGAGTAGTTTCATAGCTCGGCACCACCGCCGTCTCAATCATATATACTGCCTGCTCTATGCTATGCGGTTAACATGCTTCTCAGCGTGAGCTCTTAGTGTCACAAACCTCCGCTAGGAGCGCCAGCTACCGCACCCAACTTATCTCCGTACCCACGTTATGTTCCAAGTGCGTTTGCATCGAGCATTTATGTGTGTGTCTCTGGTTGTAAAATGATGAATTGTTGTGTTCCTCTCTGTACATCATAGCAAGAAGTCCGAATTATTCAGGTGTGAGGATTCCTGAAATCCCTCCAAGTACAGAACTTTGGGAAAATTGGTTTAACGCTATCAAGGCAAGGATCAACCAAGGGTGGTAAATGGATTAAATCCGATTATTCTCGTGTTTGTAGCATGAATTTTACAGATGGAGATAAAAGACAAAACTAAAATTATACCCATTACTTTCACACCAGAAAAATAGCTCCACGAAAGACCAGACAGCGACAAGATATTTCTTCGGAAGAAATCTATGATGAAACAAGCTCTTCAACCGCAGGAAATACGTTGGAGGACGAGTACGAAATTCATGTGAACAACGGTGTATCAATCCAAGTCAAAACTCAAACGAGTAAGAATGACAGCAGTGATCAGAAAATCAGACATTAGAGGCTCCGGTCGAGAATTCTGAGACTGCGATAACAGCTGATGACTAACCATAATGAAGTTAAAAGTCTGCAGAGTGAAATTCGAAGACAACCCATAAAATGATCGTCTGAATAAATTAAAGGAAGCAGCTAAATATAATGAAAAAAGACCATTTATCTTTAAAATCAAATCCATTAATTTCGCAAGACAAAATCCGCGCGGTCAGAACAAAGTCACACGATACTATGCGGCGTGAGGAATATTATCCCAAACGGTTATGAACATGGCAGGACTCCTAGTCTAGTATCAGCTCCATCACAATGTAGTCTGGACAGGTAGCCTAAATGGAAAATGTTGATAGTGTTTGTCGGGATATCCAAATTAGTGAAGGGAAGACTTAGAGCTGAATGTAAAACTCTCGGATCAACAGAGTATAACAATGATTGCCAATTAAATGGCTAATTAGGTACGGCTCCTCTACGACCGAACCAGTGATAAGTTCGTTTGCGTGGTCGGTGTTGAATGTGTATGCGGCACAGATATTGAAAATCTCCTGCTCTCAAGAATAAACTGTTGTGTTTTCTTGTAAACGGACTTTCCTCGTTAAAGGCTTAGAAGTCTCCGATCTATCCCATTTAGTTCAGAAATGATTAATGCCGTTGACTGACAATCATAGAACCAATGTTTAAACATTTCGGAGAAGGGAAAGTGAGAACTCATCCTTTCTATCCTAGCCGTAAACTTCTGTTCAGTTTTCACTATTACCATTTGATAAATGTGAGGTCCAGGTTCCTAGACAGTGAAATGACAGCAATGACATCATCACCTCCAAATATGTGAAAGAAGTTTTCGCCTCCAGAGAGACTTGACATCCAAGCCTGTTCGGTATTACGAATACACAGAGGAATTTGGAAAAGATGAATGTTCTGCTGTACAAATTTTTCCCCAGCAGTCACTGCTGCTATTCGCTTCATGAAAGAAAACCATGCCCGTTTATAAATACATGTTTAGAGTTTTCATATGCGGAATCGACGGTGCGCTTCATGGAATTAATGTGCAAATTTTTCACATTCCACGTCGTCATTGACAGAATTAATTAATTAATTTATTTATTTATTTATTTATTTATTTATTTATTTATTTATTTATTTATTTATTTATTTATTTATTTATTCATTTATTCATTTATTTATTTATTTATTTATTTATTTAAACCAAAACAGCGGGAAGCCGAATTACAGAGTTCCGCAAAGGAAAAATATATTTACAGTGGAGTAGCACAAGGCAAACATAAAAAAATAAGTGGAAGAACAATGAGGAAAAATATCTAATGATAAAAATAGAGGAAAAAATAAAAACTAACAAAATAACAGTAGAGACACAACAATTAACAACAAAAGAAACAACGAGGAAAACTGAAGATTGAACGTAAAACGAAGAGAAGAACTTATAGCTGGGCAGTAAAAAAAATACGTTAAAATAATTCATTTGGAATCAAAATGTAAAAAACTGAAGTGTCTGACTAATGAGACGGCAGATGCTGTCTCGCTAACTGCGAAATCTATAGTGGAATGTGTGCCTTATCTGTTACGAAATCGGTTCTTGTATGTTCTCACTAAATGATTTTCTGGAGACGCAACAGAAGCTCTGTTTCGTGCTGTGAGACTGGCTGGTGGATGTAATGACATGACGGACGCACGCACTGCATTATGTGCTATAAAACGTATCCTGAAATGTGGTCATGAACAAAGGGTCAGGGGAATAGTGATAGAATTCTTTTTGAGTCCACTGCTGGTAAATAACTGTAAGAAATGGACTGAAAGGGTGCTCCGTTACTCGTGTCGAGAAAACTCTGAAATTGTTATGTACCATGCAGCAGTGGGATGATCCTAATATATCTACTGTAACTGGTAAGATTTTACACATTTTACGTATCTGTATCTTAAGCCAAGCTCAAATGTGAAATGTTAGTTTCTGCATGTACATTATCTTCTCAATTAGTAACATGTTAAGGATTATTTTTCCTTTTTATTGGTGTTGCGGATGCACTCTCAATTAACCAGCATGTGCTCTGGGTGCGGTAAGTGCTGCCATCTGCAATGTCGCCGTAAACGCAATTCTCGCGGCACAGAGCAGGCAGTATATAGAGATTGAGACGGCGGTGCTCGGCACAATCGTTGCCTACGAGATATACAAGGCCATGACACAGCTACTAATTTGTCGCCGAAAAAAAGCGGCCTGACTGTGTTGGCCGCTAGGTGTCAGGTTTCCGTTCTGTTCTTGGCGGATTTTAACATTGTGATATGCGGAGTAATTGTGATGCTGTGTTGATTTTGTGCAATTTATTGTGAATATTGTTTCTGTCGGTGAGTGTCTGTGAGGTTGAGAAGAAGGTACACTCTTGTGTACCTCTATGTATTTCTGATAACGCTAAAAAAGCATGAAAATTGACGTTCCATAATTTCCCTTCCGAGTGCGGTTAAGAGAGAAATGGAAGCAAGCTATTTCTAGGCAAGGTGATATTCGTAGGATCTCTTTAGGTACGGTACCTAGCAATTCTTCTCATAAAACAGATTTCAGTGTAAGCACATCAATCAGAGTTCCTTATGTTTTCATTGTGTATCCTGTTCACAAACAGGAAAATGACAAACGCAGGAAGCGTACAGCTCCCAAAAAAGATGTATTGCCATCAAAATTTAGTAAAAGTTCCGATTCAGATAACGATGAACCTACCATATCTTCATACGTCAGCCACAAACGAAAAAGTAGTACAAGTCTTGTTTCTATATCAAGGAAAGGCTATGAGTATCTCTGTTAAATCAAAAAAATATACGGATGAGAAAATTAAATACCAGATTACAGAAAACAATTGAGAAGTAGGATACGGGTAATGAAATCGGAAAACAAGTTTTAAGGTATCTGAACTTGACCAAAAAGCAAACCAAATTGAAAAGAATGCTAAAATTGGTCATTTAGGAGCTTTAGGCCCGGTTTCATCAACACATGTTAGTACTTAACAAGGTGTTAAATCATTTTAACATACGATTTAAGAAAATTTGCGTTTCATCAACAAATGTTAACATTAACAAATGTTAAACTGCGTATTAAAGTTAACATCAGCCATTTCCAATGTTAAATGGCTAACATTAGCATTTAACAACCTGTTCCAAAATGGCTGCTGTGAATCTCGCTTTCGAGGCGGAATTGCTCTATTTAGACCTTTTACAAAACAATCCTGATCGAAGAAGAGTTCAGCGACGTAATGACTGAAAATTTGACGGATCCGAAATTTCTTCATAGATACAGGTTATCGAAAACAGTCGTTGCTAAGGTTGTTGACGAAATTCAAGTGAGGTTAGAATATCCTACGAAGAGAAACTTGCCTCTTTCTCCAATGTTGCAGGTACTGATAATATTACGAGTTTTTGCTACTGGTTATTTTCACATAATGGCCGGAGACAATGCTGGAATTTCTAAAGCCGCTGTTAATAGAGTTGTTGGTCGAGTGTCTGCAGCAATAGCATCCATGAGAAGGAGGTATATAACATTCCCTTCAGTAGAAGAGCGTCAGCAAATTATCCGCGACTTCTATGAAATAAGCCGTTTTCCTGGTGTTTGTTCTACGTGCAATAGATTGCACACATGTAAGAATCCAATCACCTGGAGGCAATTGGGCCGAAATATATCGTAATCGAAAGGGATTCTCTGTTAATGTTCAGGTGATTAGTGAGCCTAACCTCCAAATCAGGGATATACTTGCTAGGTGGTCTGGTTCTGCACACTACAATACAATATTTAATGACTCCCATATCGGAGCACAGTTTGAAGTGGGACAATTAACGAAGTGATTTTGTTAGGTGACAGCGGATACCCGCTAAAAAAAAGTATCTGTTTACCCCATTGAAACCCTCGCGGACTTTTCCCGCGCCTTTTCTTTTCTTTTATCGTCAAGCCATCTGTGCGGTTGCACTCAATAACTTATATGTATATTTACTAACTAATTCAATTAACAACTCTTTTTCGAAGGAGGAAAAATTAGAACTACGATTCCGTTTCACTTCACGCACCATATTTTACAGCTGTGCTCAAACAAAAGCGCATCGGAGCGCGCTGTAAAACAGCATGTTCGTACCACTGCCTCCTTGATTCGCACCAGTTCGCAATATTGGGAGAGTTAACAGTCGATTAGTTAACATTTCACAAGAAAAGTTTGATGAAACGCAAGAAACCTAACAAGATGTTAAATTTCTAACTCCGGATTAACTAACTACTTGTTAGTATATATTTAACATGTGTTGATGAAACCGGGCCTTATTCCTGTTAGAACAAATTTAATTTTCTTCTTCTTTCTTCATCTGTTTACCCTCCAGGGTCGGTTTTTCCCTCGGACTCAGCGAGGGATCCTCTACCGCCTCAAGGGCAGTGTCCTGGAGCGCCAGACTTTGGGTCGGGGAATACAACTGGGGGATGACCAGTACCTCGTCCAGACAGCCTCACCTGCTATGCTGAACAGGAGCCTTGTGTAGGAATGGGAAGACAAGCAAGGAAGAGGGAAGGATCAGATCAGATATTTATTGAACATAACAGGCAAATTTGCCCCGATACATGTTCACCTGGACAGTTCATTACGACACAAAATAAAATGAACAATAAAGGATAACAAAATAAATCAAGAAATAATACAACTAAGTACTAATAATAATATACAACCCAGTATCAATTATTATTATTATTATTATTATTATTATTATTATTATTATTATTAGTATTAGTATTATTATTATTATTATAGTAATAATAAACAGAAAATAGTAATAATAGTAAACAAAAAACTAACTCAAAACAACTAATCTGGCCCTACCCTGACCTTGCATTCACCACATGACTGTACACTCCACATGACCATCACAACAGATTATGCTGCAAGAACCGCTGACTGTACATTACAACAGTTTCGGCTCACGCCCTTGTAATCACTACTGCTCACTCTGCAATATTTGTTTCATGACCTAAATCCTCTGGATTCAAGTAAACCAAATGACAACAATTGCGTACCATCTTCCAAATCGCAATTGGTAAGGCATCCACATTCCAAGATACCAAAACATTTACTCACTCACTACCTCGCCACCTCGACAACCTTTGTTATCACTTGGTCTTACTTAGCCTCCATACTCAAATTCAAAATACTTCACTCTATCCACATCACTCACACTTCACTAACTCTAAATTTTCCACAAACTCTAACGACTAATTATCTTCCTACTCTTAACCACTTCTCCTTTACATCTTGACATATCGTCCTATGCCTCTTCCTCTTCCATTTTTTTCACACAGGAATTTTTTACCGCACAATTTCCCATTCCTTAATAATACCTTGCTCATCCCCTTTACCTAGAATTTTCCGATGTTTGGCACTCAGTAAACTATTTCTAATCTTATTTGTTTCTTCACACTCACCTAATAAGTGAAAATAACCGTTCTCCGCCCCACAGAGTATGCATACTGCCTTATCCCTACCTCTTAGCCACCCTGTATTTTTATGTAGTCCCAATAACCACCATACCAACCCTCTCCTTCTCAACCTATCAACGTATCTATTATTAATCCCCGTTACTTCCTCAACTTTATTAAAAACACTAAGGGAACTTCTTAATCTACTTTCTGCTTTCGGCCTAATCTAATTTCTGCCTACCCAGATCTCTAATCCTCCTTACCAGTACCTTCATCCCTCTAGCTTCTGTCTTCGTCCACACCTGGAAGAGGGAAGGAAGCAGCCGTGACCTTAAGTTAGGTACCATCCCGGCATTTGCCTGGGGAAGAAGTGGGAAACCACGGAAAATCACTTCGAGGATGGCTGGGTGGGAATCGAACCCATCACTACTCACTTGACCTGCCGAGGTGGAGACGACCCCGTTCCAGCCCTCGTACCATTTTTTTAATTTCGTGGCAGGGCCGGGAATCGAACCCGGACCTCCGGGGGGGTGACAGCTAATTACACTAACCACTACACCACGGAGGCGGTGTAGGAAGGAAAAAAAGAGAAATACGGTGAAAGGATGCTAAATATTTACGTCCTCTGGCATAGGAAAGGACTTACCAGTTACAGATTACTGTGATCCTTGCACTGCCTAACTCTACCGTATCAGAAGACGCTAAAAAATTACATATAATTTTCTAATGGCGAAACGGGCATAACATCGCTCGCCAAACAGCGGCTTCAATACGAATGTCGAAACAACAGATCTGCGGAGGAAAAGACTGGATCGCTGATAATTAGTGAAATGGCGATTAAACCCAAAGTTATTAATGACCGCAATCTCGATCCGTTTATCGGATACTCTGAGGCACAATTAAAGGAATGGGTAAGAAGTGACAAACTCGCTATCAGATTTCTCTGCTTCTTTCGTGAATTACTTATTTCGTTTAAGCATAGTGGAAGAAATACGTTGTAGAAAACAAGTCAAACAATTGTTTGCTGCTTTCTGAAATTACTAGTTTTAATGAATTTTTATAGTTTTTCGTATTCGAACGTGTTGCAATGAGCGGGTGAGACAGCTGTAAAGAGAACTCTTGTGGCGGTAGTCGGAGGCATCTCGAGGGCGAGTTTATTGTGCTCTATTTCCCGGCCTTGAATATCTAGTAGGCAGCGGCACAGTGATGTGCGCGAGTGACGCTTGGACTCGCGAGAATCGAGTCTAGCGAGTCCGAGCCTCTCCGACTAACCCGTGCGAAGTACTCAAAATCAAATCAAATCAAAATCTCTTTATTTGCAAATGAGGTGTTTACCTCGGTGGCAAATGGTACACTAAAATACATTATTGTCAAGCACTAAATATTAAATTAACAAGAGAATAAAATTTTCCTATAATACAATATTATATAATTTACGCTAACGATTTTTTCTATTAAACACACAGCTCATCCTTAATAAAAATACATTGTTTACAAAATTCTACTTATAATATCTCCTGTACTACATACAAATATAGGCATCTGATATACAGTATGTGGAATTACTTCAAATGATACTGTACAACTGGTATAAGATTAAAATTTACATTGCATTTATTTACTTTTCCTTTTCTTTACCCATTCTGGAACCTAAGTAGCATAACGACCTGCTGCGTCTTAACCAGAGCCCCTTTTACCACCACTTTTCAGAGTTCCTGAAGGGCCTTCACAGCTACCGTAGCGGTCCCAGGGCCCTCGAAGTCCCCACTGTACTTCACCCCTACAGGCAGTCCCCTAATTTGACTGTCCAAATTCCTTAGACCAGGGGATGGAATTAATTTATTTACACACATTTTTAATTTACAATAACCTGCACTGGTCGAATGCCCCCTAACACTTCATTTATTTTCTCTGTTGCTGTTTATTCTCTTTTTGAATATCTGTACAGATTTTGGAAAAGGATCAAACACTACCCCTGGTAAACTGTTCCACTCCTTCACACCCTTCCCAATGAATGAAAATTTACCCCAATCGCTTCTGCTAAAATTCCTTCTAATTTTATATTTGTGGTCAGTCCTGCCGATATAATTATTTTCCAACTGAAGCCTCTCACGGATATCTCCCCATGCTGCTTCTCCTCTATAGGCTCTATATAAACCTATAAGTCTAGTTTTCTCCCTTCTCTTACTTAAAGTTTCCCACCCTAGTTTCTTTAACATTTCTGATACACTACTCTTTCTCCTGAAATCCCCTGTTACAAATCTTGCTGCTTTCCTCTGCACACTATCTATTTCTTTTATTAGGTATTCTTGGTGAGGATCCCAAACACTGTTTGCATATTCCAATAATGGACGAACCATACTTTAATAACTTTTCTCTTTTAATTCTTTGTTGCATCCTTTAAGTAGCCTCATTATGACATGTAACGATCTGTATGCTTTCCCAACAATGTCATCCACATGACCCTTCCACTGCAAATTACTTTCAAATCTTACACCTAAGTATTTGCACTTGCCATCTTTTGGGATAACTACGCCATCCAAAGTATATTCAAATTCAGTTTTAAAGCTCCTGTCTGTAAATGTTGTAACAGTTGATTTGCCTCCATTAACTTTCATGTTATTCTCTTTAACCCATTGTTGGATACTCTCAAGGTCCCTTTGTAATTCTGAACAATCCTCAATGGTATTTATTTCCCTGTAAACAATTATGTCATCTGCATACAATCTTATTTTTGATGTTATATTGTTCCCTAAATCATTTACGTATATTAAGAAAAGTAACGGACCGATTATACTACCCTGTACTCGAGTCTCCCCGGTTACGTCACGTCCGTAACTGCGACATGTTGCCGAGCAGTCGGAATAAATACTCCAATCATTAAGTAAGCTAAGTAAACGAGGATCATAACGTGAAACACGCGAGTGTAAGACAGTAACATATTTTTTTCGAAATGCCATTCGTTTAGTTTGTCACACAATGACATTCTTCATTTTCTCCTTCGTCTATATTTCGTTGGGCTCTTTCATTACAGCGCCACTGTAGCGTAACGGTCAGTGTTGTTAGCTGTCGTCCTTGGGAGCCTGGGTTCGATTCCCGGTACCGCCAGAAATTTTAGAATGTCAGGAGGAGGGCTGGTATGTGGTTGAAATGGTACATGCAGCTCACCTGCAAGGGGGGGTTTCCTGAAAGGAGCTGCACCACCTCGGGATGAGGATATGAGTTTGCATTTTTGCATTATATCGCCTATTAGGTTAGCTTTTGGTAACTTGAGATACGGAGTGAAGATTAGGAACATAATTTAACTATTCATTGTAGGTATTACATACTTCATCCAGAGTGGCGGTGGTGGTAGTGGTGGTGGTTGTTTTAAGAGGAAGTACAGCTAGGCAATCATCCTCTCTATGTCTGACTCGTTGGCTGAATGGTCAGCGTACTGGCCTTCGGTTCAGAGGGTCCCGGGTTCGATTCCCGGCCGGGTCGGGGATTTTAACCTTCATTGGTTAATTCCAATGGCTCGGGGGCTGGGTGTTACTGCTGTCCCCAACATTCCTGCACCTCACACACCACACATAACACTATCCTCCACCACAATAACACGCAGTTACCTACACATGGCAGATGCCGCCCACCCTCATCGGAGGGTCTGCCTTACAAGGGCTGCACACGAAATTAATTAAAATCCTCTCTATAACACTAATCAGGAAGGAAAAAAATGGAAGGGATTCGAAACGTCAAAACATTAAGGTATTGGCCAAAGGAAGTCAAGAGCGTAAAATAATGCCCTTTATAATAGAAACAGTATGTATGTTCAGTCGTCAGCCCTAAGGCTGGTTGGATCCTCAACAGCCCCGCCATCAGCTGTCATAGATGGCCTAGGCATCACTGAAGAGGCGTACTAGGAAAATGAGGCGTGAAGTAGTTTCCCGTTGCTTTCCTCACCAAGTCAGAAGTTGCTGTTACATATCAGTCTGCCAAGCCCACTGAAATGCATGCAACAACCAACCCTATGAGCAACATTTTTACACCATTCATAGCAGGGACTGGCTGCATAAGGAATGGTATTACTAACATCACTCATACCTCAGTCACTTTCATATTGTCAAAGCCAAGGATAAAGCTGAGACCGATCAATGAAAGGAACAAAATTACTCTAGCCCATACCAGAAGACTTAGTGCACTGTAAACACTAGGTCCCGCTAGCAAAGGCATTAGTCGAAAATATACTTTTGTCCTGCCTGATCTCTAAAATTTCACACTTTGAGGCGGTAAAATGAAATGGGGTATGGCTTTTAGTGCCGGAGTGTCCGAGGACATGTTTGGCTCGCTAGAAGCAGGTCTTTCGATTTGACTCCCGTAGACGACCTGCGCGTCGTAATGAGGATAAAATGATGATGAAGACAACACACACGCCCAGCCCCCGTGCCAGCAAAATTAACCAATGATGGTTAGAATTCGTGACCCTGCTGCTTATCGAACAGGGGACCCCTGTGACCAAGGACCAGCACGCTATCCATTTAGCCATGGAGGCGGACTGAGAGCCGGTGATATTGTGGTACATACGCACCTGTATCCACACGTTCCTTAGTTTACGTTATAATAAGGTTTAGTTGTGTAGGCCTATACATTCATGTAAATATGGCATAATGTACATGTTCGGCTGTATATCTTGTTGTGCAGTAGAACAACGCATGCCCTAGTTCAACGTCCACAACGTTCAATCGATTGAAGGAATGCTCTGTGCATTTGGTGAGGTATTCAAGAATAACATAATTATATTGTTTCCACCTTCGGTATTTTGTCCTGTCGTATAATATCGTACTTATTTTTTCGGTAAGGTACTGCATGTATGATTCGGGATTAATGACTCTTTCAAAGCGTGACTTGGCCCACCTACAATATTATGTTGTAACAATGTTATGTTGAAACAACATCGTGTTATTTCCATACACAGCTCGCAGATAACGCTGCCAGCGTCCTCGGACTCGAGTACCTCGAGTTTTACGGTCCCAGACTCGATTCTTCGCGAGTCCATTCGCAGCCCATCACTAGTGTCTAGGAAATGACGAGGTGCAGCCATAATCGGCTGTACTTGGAACTGCTCGGGTAATCTCGGCATTTAACCCGTTCCACCAAGCATTTCAGGGAGGTGCAGCCAGCCGCACTCACAATGGCCAGTAGCATGAATGCGAACAGCTGTTATTTTTTAGAAGTAGGTAGCGGTAATCAGTTTAATAGCCACAGAATCTTTTGTGATACTGTAATGTATATAAGTATATTTCAGTTGTTCCTATGTTGGTCTTGTCATTCTCTAGACACATGTGAGAGAGTACATTCTATTTCACTTGACAGTTTACCTCGTGGGTCGCTTGGAAATTGGAAAAGCGCTGTTGATATTAACTTAAATAAGAAATCATATTATATAAGTGTTACTGTATATATCGCATCAACAATTATATTTGGGTGATTATATAATCTATTTGTGTTTCAAGTGAATAATATTGTAGCATTTCATTTTTATAGTTATTTATTGAAGAAGTTGCGTATAGAGGGCAGCACATCGCTTCTGGCGAGTGACTGGCTAGGGATGAGAGAAGCGCGTCAAACATGACACGAGTAACATGTGTGGAGACAACAGTCTCATGAAATCATGTAATTGCACAACAGTGCTAACATTTTAAATGCAGCCATTCCATTGGCACAATAACAATTAGGTATTTTCTAGTGTTTTTTAGTGTCAGTGCGTACCTCATGTGTGAATGTATAATTGTACATGTACAGGGAGTACTTACAGTACTGCTGTGTTTTTAGTTCGCGTATACTGAATAAATCCGTGACTTGTGTGCTCTTTGTTTTACAACCTGTATTTTCGTAATAACATTTAAGTGGTCCTCCGAAAGTGTACTTTATTATGTGGTTATCATAAGCGACCACCAGAGGTAAGGTTAGATCGTGAGGTAAAAACAACAGATCCATCTCGGTCAAACAATAAGTACATAATATACAGTAGATCAAATAGAGTGTATGTGCTGTGCTGATCATTGCTTTTGTGCTATGGGCTTGTATAGTTGGGATTATTGGTTGAAGGTGTTTCTCAATTATATCTACATGTTCTGGTGATTCTATTGTTGCGAGAATGCTTCCAAATTTTTCTCGGAGCTTGGCTTTGCGCTGTTTTATGTCCTCACTTTTTTAAATGCTATTTGTTCGGGGCGTCGACCTATAAATATATTTTGCCCCTACTTGCACCTGGGTGTAATTGGAATGGAGGAAGTGTAGAGTGTTGAATGTGAGAAAAGGAACGTTATGGACGACACAAACATCCAGTCCCCAGGCCAGGGATATTAATCATTTACTGACCCAGTCGGAAACCGAACCCGAGGCCGCCGAGTGACAGGCGGACGCGTTGCCCCTTACACCGCGAGGCCGGACAAGTCCTCACTTATATAGCCTTCTTTTCAGGGGATTACGCAGTTCCTTCAGAATAATTTCCTTTTCTTCGTTTGAAGGTGCTTCCTGAATGACTAAATATGTGCCTGATTGTAAATTTTGTTCATTAGCACCACCGATATATTTAACCACTAGGTTTGCAATATGTTTGCACATATTGAATTTAATGGAGGAATCGTGGCATGTACAAACATACGAATGAATGCAGGTATTGCATTCTGTACACTTCAGGTCATAGTTGTTATTCGTTTCACCCTTCTTCGGATCTCATTTAGGTAGTTCATTTTTCTTCGCGGACGGAACAGTCCATACATCCTTGCCGCAAGTAACTTCTCGTGGTTGTAATAACAATGAATTGGCATGCCTTAATTTTATTTGTGCGGGTTTATTTAAGTTTGTTTTTATTAATGTAAATAAGGCGGTCATAAAATTTACCTCTCACAAATCGCATGACGTGAGGATATGGATTGCGATGTCCAGTCTCTTAGGCTACTTACACTCCCCCACCCCTGTATATGTGCTTTATCACTCCATTCATGCGCTCTAGTTGCACGTTAGTGTTGAGCCCGACATTGAGACGTTTACAATAGGTCTAGCTAGTTGCAGACTGTTTATAATATTGACCTCGAAATCAATATCAAAGTCTCTTGTGTCAGTCACTTTTTAATGTAAGCCTATTTATTTCTTGAAAAAGCTTTCTGGAATAAGCAGCCCTGTTCAGCCGAAGGGGCCCAGAATTATATTTAGTTAAGTTTCATACTCTATTTGATCTACAGTATATTATGTACTTATACAGTATGATTTCTTATTTAAGTTAATAACAACAGCGCTTTTCAAATTTCCAAATGACCCACGAGGAAAACTGTCAAGTGAACTAGAATATACTTTCTCACTTGTGTCTAGAGAATGACGAGACCAACATAGGAATAACTGAAATATACACTGACTGACAGAGCAAATGCAACACCAAGAAGGAGTGGTTCGAAAGGGATGAAAGTTGGGGGAAAAACAGAGACGGCACGGACGAATAATTGATGTTTATTTCAAACCGATATGCAGGTTACACAATGCGCACGGCATCGACTCAGTAGGATGTAGGACCACCGCGAGCGGCGATGCACGCAGAAACACGTCGAGGTACAGAGTCAATAAGAGTGCGGATGGTGTCCTGAGGGATGGTTCTCCATTCTCTGTCAACCATTTGCCACAGTTGTTCATCCGTACGAGGCTGGGGCAGAGTTTGCAAACGGCGTCCAATGAGATCCCACACGTGTTCGATTGGTGAGAGATCCGGAGAGTATGCTGGCCACGGAAGCATCTGTACACCTCGTAGAGCCTGTTGGGAGATGCGAGCAGTGTGTGGGCGGGCATTATCCTGCTGAAACAGAGCATTGGGCAGCCCCTGGAGGTACGGGAGTGCCACCGGCCGCAGCACATGCTGCACGTAGCGGTGGGCATTTAACGCGCCTTGAATACGCACTAGAGGTGACGTGGAATCATACGCAATAGCGC
Source organism: Anabrus simplex (assembly GCF_040414725.1). NCBI lineage: Eukaryota > Metazoa > Arthropoda > Insecta > Orthoptera > Tettigoniidae > Anabrus > Anabrus simplex. The sequence goes on along the minus strand of NC_090269.1, from coordinate 429,834,416 downwards.
CCCAAACCATGATGCCGCGTTGTCTAGCGGTAGGGCGCTCCACAGTTACTGCCGGATTTGACCTTTCTCCACGCCGACGCCACACTCGTCTGCGGTGACTATCACTGACAGAACAGAAGCGTGACTCATCGGAGAACACGACGTTCCGCCATTCCCTCATCCAAGTCGCTCTAGCCCGGCACCATGCCAGGCGTGCACGTCTATGCTGTGGAGTCAATGGTAGTCTTCTGAGCGGGCGCCGGAAGTGCAGGTCTCCTTCAACCAATCGACGGGAAATTGTTCTGGTCGATATTGGAACAGCCAGGGTGTCTTGCACATGCTGAAGAATGGCGGTTGACGTGGCGTGCGGGGCTGCCACCGCTTGGCGGCGGATGCGCCGATCCTCGCGTGCTGACGTCACTCGGGCTGTGCCTGGACCCCTCGCACGTGCCACATGTCCCTGCGCCAACCATCTTCGCCACAGGCGCTGCATCGTGGACACATCCCTATGGGTATCGGCTGCGATTTGACGAAGCGACCAACCTGCCCTTCTCAGCCCGATCACCATACCCCTCGTAAAGTCGTCTGTCTGCTGGAAATGCCTCCGTTGACGGCGGCCTGGCATTCTTAGCTATACACGTGTCCTGTGGCACACGACAACACGTTCTACAATGACTGTCGGCTGAGAAATCACGGTACGAAGTGGGCCATTCGCCAACGCCGTATCCCATTTATCGTTCACTACGTGCGCAGCACAGCGGCGCATTTCACATCATGAGCATACCTCAGTGACGTCAGTCTACCCTGCAATTGGCATACAGTTCTGACCACTCCTTCTTGGTGTTGCATTTGCTCTGTCAGTCACTGTACTTATATAAATTACACTATAATAAGAGATTCTGTGGCTAAAACTGATTACCGGAACCTAATTCTAAAAAGTAACAGCTGTTCGCATTCATGCTACTGGCCATTGTGAGTGTATCTGGTTGCACCTCGCGGAAGTGCATGGTGGGACGGGCTAAATGCCGAAATTACCCGAGCAGTTCCGAGTACAGCCGATTATGGCTGCACCTCGTCATTCACTAGACAAAAGTGCTCAGCACGTGGCGCTGGCGGCCTGAGTTTTTGCGGTACAAATCACTGCCTTCGTGATATACAGGCTGTCCTGTAGCTCTAATGACGTCACGCTTTGGGTGGGACTTGGAGGCGATACGAATCCGCTCCGCTTGAATAACACACTCGTTTGAATTACTTAAGAAACTGTCAACACCTTATAAAACCAAAAACTACTCATAAATATTTGTTAGTAGTAGTATAATATACGGGTTCGGCCGCCACCGCCACCTCCGGCTCTCGGGAGAGGCCTCCTCCTCAGCCAGTGGCCTCCTCCTCCTCAGCCAGTGGCCTCCCAGTGGCCACCTCCTCCTCCTCCTCAGCCAGTGGCCTCCCAGTGGCCTCCTCCACCTCAGCCAGAGGCCTCTTCCAGTGCTGCCAACTTAACCTAACTAGCGCGACAGTACTGCCAACTTAACCTAACTAGCGCGAAATTTGAATTTGTAAACAAAGCCACGTGCTTTTTGACAGACAACAACGCACCGCTAACCTCAGTACTGCCATCTTGACGGGCCTAAACCTCAGTAGTGCCAACTTAACCTAACTAGCTCGAGATAAACAAAGCCACGTGCTTTTTGACAACCACGTGCTTTTTGACAGATTTGTAAACAAAGCCACGTGCTTTTTGACAGACAACAACGCATCGCAAACCTCAGTACTACCATCTTGACGGGCCTAAACCCCAGTAGTGCTAACTTAACCTAACTAGCATGAGGTAAACAAAGCCACGTGTTTTTTGACAGCCACGTGCTTTTTGACCGATTTGTAAACAAAGCCACGTGCTTTTTGACAGACAACAACGCATCGCAAACCTCAGTACTGCCATCTTGACGGGAATAAACCTTAGTGGTACCAACTTAACCTAACTAGCGAGAGGTAAACAAAGCCACGTGCTTTTTGACAGCTGTCATCCGCCATCTTTAAACCACAAAGCACTGTGCTGCCCTCTTTATCGCAGTAGCTGCAAAATTCGTCACCTGTCATCCGCAGTGCTGCCATCTTGACGGGTCTAAACCTTAGTGCTACCAACTTAACCTAACTAGCGTGAGGTAAACAAAGCCACGTGTATTTTGACAGCTGTCATCCGCCATCTTTAATCTATAGAGCACAGTGCTGCCCTCTTTAGCTACTTACCTTTGAAATGTGGTGGCGGATAATTTGAAAAATGCTTTTTGACAGCAGCCATATTTGTACACCGTGCTGCCCTCTTTAGCTAGATACCTGTGGTGGCAGACAATTTCACGTGACAGCAGCCATCTTTAATCAAGAGAGCACCGTGCTGCCCTCTATGTGGTGGCGGCAATTTGAAAAATTCTACATTCTCTTGTTTGGAAACAAACCCATGCGCTTTTTTTGACAGCTGTCATCCGCCATCTTTAATCCAGAGAGCACCGTGCTGCCCTCTTTAGCTACTTACCTTTGAAATGTGGTGGCGGCAAATTCTACGTGCTCTTGTTTGGAAACAAAGCCATGTGCTTTCTTGACAGCTGACATCCGCCATCTTTAATCTATAGAGCACAGTGCTGCCCTCTTTATCGTAGTAGATGTAAATTCGTCACAGCTGTCATCCGCAGTGCTGCCATCTTAACGGGCCTAAACCTTAGTGCTACCAACTTAACCTCACTAGCGTGAGATAAACAAATCTACGTGCTTTTTTTGACAGCTGTCATCCACCATCTTTAATCTATAGAGCACAGTGCTGCCCTCTTTAGCTACTTACCTTTGAAATGTGGTGACGGATAATTTGGAAAATGCTTTTTGATAGCAGCCATCTTTGAGCACCGTGCTGCCCTCTTTAGCTAGATACCTGTGGTGGCAGGCAATTCCACGTGACAGCAGCCATCTTTAATCATGAGAGCACCGTGCTGCCCTCTACGTAGTGGCGGCAATTTGAAAAATTCTACATGCTCTTGTTTGGAAACAAACTCAACGTGCTTTTTTCTGACAGCTGTCATCCGCCATCTTGCATCACAAACCTCTGTGCTGCGCTCTTTAGCTAGATACCTTTGAAATGTGGTGGCGGCAATTTGAAAAAATCTATGTGCTCTTGTTTAGTAAACAAAGCCACGTGCTTTTTTTTGACAGCTGTCATCCACCATCTTTAATCAATAGAGCACTGTGCTGCTATCATGCGGGTAATTTCATCACCTGTCATCCACCATCTTTAATCTACAGAGCACCGTGCTGCTCTCTGTAGTAGCGGGCAATTTGAAAAGTTCTGTTAGCTGTCATCCGCCATCTTTGAGCACCGTGCTGCCATCTATGTGGTGGCGGTAAATTCCACGTGCTCTTGTTTAGTAAACAAACTCACGCGCTTTTTTGTCAGCTGTCATCCGCCATCTTACATCGCAAACCTCAGTGCTACACTCTTTAGTTGAAATATGGTGGCGGATAATTTAAAAAGAAAAATTCTACAGCAGCCATTTCTCGGCGCTAATTGCACAAGATGGTGGCTATACATGACTCCTTAAAGGTGCTTATGCAAGATGGCCGCTATACATAGACTCCCTTGGGATGCTTGCGCAAGATGGCGGTTATACATGGCTCCTTTTGAAATATGGTGGCGGATAATTTAAAAAGAAAAATTCTACATCAGCTATCTCTCGACGCTAATTGCACAAGATGGTGGCTATACATGACTCCTTAAAGGTGCTTATGCAAGATAACCGCTATACATAGACTCCCTTGGGATGCTTGCGCAAGATGGCGGTTATACATGGCTCCTTATGAGACGCCCTAGAGATGCTTGCGCAAGATGGCGGTTGCTCTTATGAGGTGGCTTAAGGGTCCTTGCACAAGATGACTAGAGACGCCCTAAGGATGCTTGCGCAAGATGGCGGACGCAAGATGGCGGCTATACACAACTCCTTATGAGACACTTTAAGGGTGCTTGCGCAAGATGGCTGCTGCTCTTAGCTTAGAGGCTAACGTGTCGTGCTAGTTCGATTCATTAAATTTGGAGGCTTAAATGCAAAATGTTAAAATTCTCGAAAACAATGCATCGTAGAGCAAAACGGACAAAATTTTTCTGACCAATGATTTAACAGCTGCTGTTATGCATGCGGTGGAGGGCAATTTGAAATTCTATGTGCTTAATCAACAGAGCGCCCTGCTGCCCTCTTTAGCTGAAATGTGGTGGTGGATAATTTGAAAAATTCTTTTGACAGCTATCATCCTTAAACAATGGCGACTATACATAGGCTGTTAAGGCCTTATCATGCTCCTCCTCCTCCTCCTCCTCCCCCTCCTCCTCCTCCTTCTCTACCTCCTCCTCCGCCTCTTATGTCAAGGCATAGCTTTATATCGAACAAGTTTAAACCTGCATCGCGAAGGCAAGCGCGTGCAGCGATAACATTATTGTGCATGTTTAGACTTTCGAAACATAAGAAGAGTAGAATCAAACGCTGTACTCGATACGACATGTGATCAGAACATTGATTGATGCGTTCAGAAAACAAAATAAGTGATCAAGACTAGAATCGAACACTGTACTCAATACATCATGTGTTTAGAATATGTCAGGGGATACGCTTGTTCTAAGAAGATCAGATTGAAACATAACAAGACTAGAACAGAACACTGTAATCGATGTTGTTAACTTCAACATGTGATCAGAACATTGACTGATGTGTTCAGAACACAAAATAAGTGATCATGACTAGAATCGAACACTGTACTCGATACAACATGTGATCAGAACATTGATCGATGTGTTCAGAACACGAAATAAGTGATCAAGACTAGAATCGAACACTGTACTCAATACAACATGTATTTAGAACATGTTAGGGGGTACCCTTGTTCTAAGAAGATCAGAATGAAACATAACAAGACTAGAATCGAACACTGTAATCGATGTTGTTAACCTCAAGATATGATCAGAACATTGTTTGATGTGTTCAGAGCAAAAGTACAATTTTGATGATTTGCGCAGCTAACTCGCTCGGTAAACGATGTGGCCAAAGTATAACTTCAAATTATTTACCTTCCATCATTCGTCTTGTGTGTAAAAATCAGTCGAACAAGTTATCGCATAAACATAGCTGAAAAAAAATCGTGATAGGGTATGGAACCCAGGGGTTACATCTTGTCAGAAGAGCAAAAAGGATGAAAGGACTCTTCCTCCTCCTTACCGCACATTCCTTGGCTAAAGGGCTAATGGGCTAAAGGGCTAATGGGCTAAAGGGCTAAAGGTGCAACAACCTCGTCGATCGCTATCAGCAAGAACGCTTGTACTTTGTAGAAAATTAATCTTTATTTGTAAATGGTTTTATGTTCAGAACAAGGAATGGAACCTAGGGGTTACGTCTTACGTAATAAAATCCCCGAGGTGCGATGAGTTACGTTTTTCGAACTAGTGTTTGGAACACTGAACTTTTCAAGATGATAGCAGAGAGTTTAGCAATGTTCTGTTGTTGGATTTTAAATTCCGCGCTACAACATGCATAAGGTGGCAGCCTTGAGGTTTACCGCCGTAAAGATGGCAAGAGTGAGGTTAACAATGTTCTGTTGTTGAATTTTAAATTCCGCGCTATAACATGCATAAGGTGGCAGCCTTGAGGTTTACCGCCGTAAAGATGGCAGCAGTGAGGTTAGCGACGCTCTATTGTCCTTCAAAGTAAGGTTAGGGTTCGTCAAGAAGACAGCTGTCAAAAAAGCACGTGGCTATGTTTACCAAACAAGAGCACGTGGCTGTGACGTCACGGTCACGTAGTATGCCGCCTCAGCATGCAAAGTTTAATGTCTACAACTACGTAGTAAACATTCTGCTATGTTCACAAGATTTTTTACACATAACTATTCTTTATGCTTTAAGTTCATTCACATAGGCTATGCTAAGATAGCAGCACAAACACATGCGAACTTTGTACATTCTAATGGAATAAGTTTAGTACTATGTGCATCATGGATACATGATGTGTGCACGCATTTAAACTTGACTATACGTAATGCTGCTGCTTTGTTTACAAGATTTTTATACATTGCTATTCTTTATGCTTTAAGTTCGTGCACACACAAGCGATAGTCGTACGCTCTGGCAGGAGAAGTTTAGTACGACAGTCGATGCATACATTATCGATAGGTGATGTGTACACGCTTTAGAACATAGCTCATCTTTATGCTTTAAGTTCGTGCACATGGGTTTGGGATACACAAAAGCGATTGCTACATGCTCTAGCGGAAGAAGTCTAGTACGATAGTCGATGCATGTAAAATCGATAGGTTATGCTAAGATAGCAGCACACTTACATGATTTTAGCACAATCTAGTGGAAAAAGTTTAGTATGATAGTCGTTTCGTGCAAAATCATTAGGTAATGTGTAAACGCTTTGAAACAAGGCTATTCTTTGTACTTTAAGTTCATGCGTACAGGTTATGCTAAGATAGCAGCACGATCTATCTGAAGAAGTTTTGCACGAGACATGCAAAATCGATAGGTGACGTGTACACGCTTTGAAGCATGGCTATTCTTCGTACTTTAAGTTCATGGGTATAAGTTATGCTAAGATACCAGCAAAATCTAGCGGAAGAAGTTTAGTACGAGATTCGATGCATGCAAAATCGATAGGTGATGTGTACACACTTTGAAACATAGCTATTCTTTGTACTTTAAGTTCATGTGTATGAGTTATGCTAAGATAGCAGCACAACCTAGCGGAAGAAGTTTTGTACGAGAGTCGATACATGTAAAGTCGATAGGTAATGTGTACACGCTTTGAAACATGGCTATTCTTTGTACCTTAAAGTCATGCGTATAGGTTATGCTAAGATAGCAGCACAATCTAGCGGAAGAAGTTTAGTATGATATTCGATACATACATTATCGATAGGTAATGTGTACACGCTTTGAAACAAGGTTATTCTTTGTACTTTAAGTTCATGCGTCTTAGTTATGCTCGCGATAGTCGATGCATGTAAAATCGATAGGTTATGCTAAGATAGCAGCACACTTACACGATTTTAGCACAATCTCGTGGAAGAAGTTTAGTACGAGAGTCGATGCTTGCAAAATCATTAGGTAATGTGTACACGCTTTGAAACAAGGCTATTCTTTGTACTTTAAGTTCATGCGTCTTAGTTATGCTAAGATGGCAGCACAATCTATCTGAAGAAGTTTTGCACGAGAGTCGATACATGCAAAATCGATAGTTGATGATTACACGCTTTGAAACATGACTATTCATTGTACTTTAAGTTCATGGGTATAGGTTATGCTAAGATAGCAGCACAATCTAGCGGAAGAAATTTAGTACAAGATTCGATGAATGCAAAATCAATAAGTAATGTGTACACGCTTTGAAACATGGCTATTCTTTATACTTTAAGTTCATGTGTATAAGTTATGCTAAGATAGCGGCACAACCTAGCGGAAGAAGTTTAGTACGATATTTGTTGCATGCAAAGTCGATAGGTAATGTGTACACGCTTTGAAACATGGCTATTCTTTGTACCTTAAGGTCATGCGTATAGGTTACGCTAAGATAGCAGCACAATCTAGCGGAAGAAGTTTAGTACGAGAGTCGATGCTTGCAAAATCGATAGGTAATGTGTACGCGTTTTGAGACATAGCTATTCTTTGTTCTTTAAGTTCATGCGTCTTAGTTATGCTGAGATAGCAGCACAATCTACCTGCAGAAGTTTAGTACGAGAGTCGATACATGCAAATTCGATAGTTGATGTGTACACGCTTTGAAACATGACTATTCATTGTACTTTAAGTTCATGGGTATAGGTTATGCTAAGATAGCAGCACAATCTAGCGGAAGAAATTTAGTACGATATTTGATGCATGCAAAATCAATAAGTAATGTGTACCCGCTTTGAAACATGGCTATTCTTTGTACTTTAAGTTCATGTGTATAAGTTACGCTAAGATAGCAGCACAACCTAGCGGAAGAAGTTTAGTACGATATTTGTTGCATGCAAAGTCGATAGGTAATGTGTACACGCTTTGAAACATGGCTATTCTTTGTACCTTAAGGTCACGCGTATAGGTTATGCTAAGATAGCAGCACAATCTAGCGGAAGAAGTTTAGTACAAGAGTCGATGTGTGCAAAATCGATAGGTGATGTGTACACGCTTTGAAACATGGCTATTCATTGTACTTTAATTTTATGGGTATAGGTTATGCTAAGATAGCAGCACGTTCTAGCGGGTGAAGTTTAGTTCGATGGTCGATGCATGTAAAATCGATAGGTCATGTGTACACGCTTTGAAACATAGCAATTCATACTGCTGCTCTGTTCCCAAGACTTTTAAGCATAGCTAACCCTAATACTGCTCTTAACGACGTCGAGCTAAGGATTGATTACGTGACCGTGACGTCACGACCACGTGCTCTTGTTTGGTAAACATAGCCACGTGCTTTTTTGACAGCTGTCTTCTTGACGAACCCTAACCTCACTTTGAAGGACAATAGAGCGTCGCTAACCTCACTGCTGCCATCTTTACGGCGGTAAACCTCAAGGCTGCCACCTTATGCATGTTATAGCGCGGAATTTAAAATTCAACAACAGAACATTGTTAACCTCACTCTTGCCATCTTTACGGCGGTAAACCTCAAGGCTGCCACCTTATGCATGGTGTAGCGCGGAATTTAAAATCCAACAACAGAACATTGCTAAACTCTCTGCTATCATCTTGAAAAGTTCAGTGTTCCAAACACTAGTTCGAAAAACGTAACTCATCGCACCTCGGGGATTTTATTACGTAAGACGTAACCCCTAGGTTCCATTCCTTGTTCTGAACATAAAACCATTTACAAATAAAGATTAATTTTCTACAAAGTACAAGCGTTCTTGCTGATAGCGATCGACGAGGTTGTTGCACCTTTAGCCCTTTAGCCCATTAGCCCTTTAGCCCATTAGCCCTTTAGCCAAGGAATGTGCGGTAAGGAGGAGGAAGAGTCCTTTCATCCTTTTTGCTCTTCTGACAAGATGTAACCCCTGGGTTCCATACCCTATCACGATTTTTTTTCAGCTATGTTTATGCGATAACTTGTTCGACTGATTTTTACACACAAGACGAATGATGGAAGGTAAATAATTTGAAGTTATACTTTGGCCACATCGTTTACCGAGCGAGTTAGCTGCGCAAATCATCAAAATTGTACTTTTGCTCTGAACACATCAAACAATGTTCTGATCATATCTTGAGGTTAACAACATCGATTACAGTGTTCGATTCTAGTCTTGTTATGTTTCATTCTGATCTTCTTAGAACAAGGGTACCCCCTAACATGTTCTAAATACATGTTGTATTGAGTACAGTGTTCGATTCTAGTCTTGATCACTTATTTCGTGTTCTGAACACATCGATCAATGTTCTGATCACATGTTGTATCGAGTACAGTGTTCGATTCTAGTCATGATCACTTATTTTGTGTTCTGAACACATCAGTCAATGTTCTGATCACATGTTGAAGTTAACAACATCGATTACAGTGTTCTGTTCTAGTCTTGTTATGTTTCAATCTGATCTTCTTAGAACAAGCGTATCCCCTGACATATTCTAAACACATGATGTATTGAGTACAGTGTTCGATTCTAGTCTTGATCACTTATTTTGTTTTCTGAACGCATCAATCAATGTTCTGATCACATGTCGTATCGAGTACAGCGTTTGATTCTACTCTTCTTATGTTTCGAAAGTCTAAACATGCACAATAATGTTATCGCTGCACGCGCTTGCCTTCGCGATGCAGGTTTAAACTTGTTCGATATAAAGCTATGCCTTGACATAAGAGGCGGAGGAGGAGGTAGAGAAGGAGGAGGAGGAGGGGGAGGAGGAGGAGGAGGAGGAGCATGATAAGGCCTTAACAGCCTATGTATAGTCGCCATTGTTTAAGGATGATAGCTGTCAAAAGAATTTTTCAAATTATCCACCACCACATTTCAGCTAAAGAGGGCAGCAGGGCGCTCTGTTGATTAAGCACATAGAATTTCAAATTGCCCTCCACCGCATGCATAACAGCAGCTGTTAAATCATTGGTCAGAAAAATTTTGTCCGTTTTGCTCTACGATGCATCGTTTTCGAGAATTTTAACATTTTGCATTTAAGCCTCCAAATTTAATGAATCGAACTAGCACGACACGTTAGCCTCTAAGCTAAGAGCAGCAGCCATCTTGCGCAAGCACCCTTAAAGTGTCTCATAAGGAGTTGTGTATAGCCGCCATCTTGCGTCCGCCATCTTGCGCAAGCATCCTTAGGGCGTCTCTAGTCATCTTGTGCAAGGACCCTTAAGCCACCTCATAAGAGCAACCGCCATCTTGCGCAAGCATCTCTAGGGCGTCTCATAAGGAGCCATGTATAACCGCCATCTTGCGCAAGCATCCCAAGGGAGTCTATGTATAGCGGTTATCTTGCATAAGCACCTTTAAGGAGTCATGTATAGCCACCATCTTGTGCAATTAGCGTCGAGAGATAGCTGATGTAGAATTTTTCTTTTTAAATTATCCGCCACCATATTTCAAAAGGAGCCATGTATAACCGCCATCTTGCGCAAGCATCCCAAGGGAGTCTATGTATAGCGGCCATCTTGCATAAGCACCTTTAAGGAGTCATGTATAGCCACCATCTTGTGCAATTAGCGCCGAGAAATGGCTGCTGTAGAATTTTTCTTTTTAAATTATCCGCCACCATATTTCAACTAAAGAGTGTAGCACTGAGGTTTGCGATGTAAGATGGCGGATGACAGCTGACAAAAAAGCGCGTGAGTTTGTTTACTAAACAAGAGCACGTGGAATTTACCGCCACCACATAGATGGCAGCACGGTGCTCAAAGATGGCGGATGACAGCTAACAGAACTTTTCAAATTGCCCGCTACTACAGAGAGCAGCACGGTGCTCTGTAGATTAAAGATGGTGGATGACAGGTGATGAAATTACCCGCATGATAGCAGCACAGTGCTCTATTGATTAAAGATGGTGGATGACAGCTGTCAAAAAAAAGCACGTGGCTTTGTTTACTAAACAAGAGCACATAGATTTTTTCAAATTGCCGCCACCACATTTCAAAGGTATCTAGCTAAAGAGCGCAGCACAGAGGTTTGTGATGCAAGATGGCGGATGACAGCTGTCAGAAAAAAGCACGTTGAGTTTGTTTCCAAACAAGAGCATGTAGAATTTTTCAAATTGCCGCCACTACGTAGAGGGCAGCACGGTGCTCTCATGATTAAAGATGGCTGCTGTCACGTGGAATTGCCTGCCACCACAGGTATCTAGCTAAAGAGGGCAGCACGGTGCTCAAAGATGGCTGCTATCAAAAAGCATTTTCCAAATTATCCGTCACCACATTTCAAAGGTAAGTAGCTAAAGAGGGCAGCACTGTGCTCTATAGATTAAAGATGGTGGATGACAGCTGTCAAAAAAAGCACGTAGATTTGTTTATCTCACGCTAGTGAGGTTAAGTTGGTAGCACTAAGGTTTAGGCCCGTTAAGATGGCAGCACTGCGGATGACAGCTGTGACGAATTTACATCTACTACGATAAAGAGGGCAGCACTGTGCTCTATAGATTAAAGATGGCGGATGTCAGCTGTCAAGAAAGCACATGGCTTTGTTTCCAAACAAGAGCACGTAGAATTTGCCGCCACCACATTTCAAAGGTAAGTAGCTAAAGAGGGCAGCACGGTGCTCTCTGGATTAAAGATGGCGGATGACAGCTGTCAAAAAAAGCGCATGGGTTTGTTTCCAAACAAGAGAATGTAGAATTTTTCAAATTGCCGCCACCACATAGAGGGCAGCACGGTGCTCTCTTGATTAAAGATGGCTGCTGTCACGTGAAATTGTCTGCCACCACAGGTATCTAGCTAAAGAGGGCAGCACGGTGTACAAATATGGCTGCTGTCAAAAAGCATTTTTCAAATTATCCGCCACCACATTTCAAAGGTAAGTAGCTAAAGAGGGCAGCACTGTGCTCTATAGATTAAAGATGGCGGATGACAGCTGTCAAAATACACGTGGCTTTGTTTACCTCACGCTAGTTAGGTTAAGTTGGTAGCACTAAGGTTTAGACCCGTCAAGATGGCAGCACTGCGGATGACAGGTGACGAATTTTGCAGCTACTGCGATAAAGAGGGCAGCACAGTGCTTTGTGGTTTAAAGATGGCGGATGACAGCTGTCAAAAAGCACGTGGCTTTGTTTACCTCTCGCTAGTTAGGTTAAGTTGGTACCACTAAGGTTTATTCCCGTCAAGATGGCAGTACTGAGGTTTGCGATGCGTTGTTGTCTGTCAAAAAGCACGTGGCTTTGTTTACAAATCGGTCAAAAAGCACGTGGCTGTCAAAAAACACGTGGCTTTGTTTACCTCATGCTAGTTAGGTTAAGTTAGCACTACTGGGGTTTAGGCCCGTCAAGATGGTAGTACTGAGGTTTGCGATGCGTTGTTGTCTGTCAAAAAGCACGTGGCTTTGTTTACAAATCTGTCAAAAAGCACGTGGTTGTCAAAAAGCACGTGGCTTTGTTTATCTCGAGCTAGTTAGGTTAAGTTGGCACTACTGAGGTTTAGGCCCGTCAAGATGGCAGTACTGAGGTTAGCGGTGCGTTGTTGTCTGTCAAAAAGCACGTGGCTTTGTTTACAAATTCAAATTTCGCGCTAGTTAGGTTAAGTTGGCAGTACTGTCGCGCTAGTTAGGTTAAGTTGGCAGCACTGGAAGAGGCCTCTGGCTGAGGTGGAGGAGGCCACTGGGAGGCCACTGGCTGAGGAGGAGGAGGAGGTGGCCACTGGGAGGCCACTGGCTGAGGAGGAGGAGGCCACTGGCTGAGGAGGAGGCCTCTCCCGAGAGCCGGAGGTGGCGGTGGCGGCCGAACCCGTATATTATACTACTGTTAGTTCTGACAAACAATGCATATCCTTCCCCGTAACGTTCTATTTCTGCCGTATATCCATTATTTTCCGTGAGCACAGGCTAACACTTTGAGACATATTCTTACGATTTCTATCAATTTTCTAGTCAACTGGAATATTCACATCATACACACAGATAGAAAACAAGGAACCAATTACCAATACAATATACTTTGAAAAGGCTTTTGACTCGGTGAGCCACGCTGCTGTTTTGCAAGCCTTAGCTGAACACGGCGTCGATGCTGCCTACATAAGAGTTCTCCAGCATATCTACGAAACCTCTTCAACCTTCGCGAACATCAATGTGCCAACCACGGATTTTCCCATTCAAAGAGGTGTTAAGCAAGGGGACCCCATATCTCCCAAGCTGTTCTCAGCCGTATTAGAAATGGCCATGTCAAAAATCAACTGGCAAAGCACAGGAATCAAAATCAATGGGAAAAGGCTGAACAATTTAAGGTTTGCAGACGACATTACACTTTTGGCCAACGACATCGATGAACTACAAACTCTAATACAAGATCTTGTCAAAAAGTGGGACTATCCATGAACCTTTCTAAAACGAAAGTGATGCTTAACAAATGGGCCCCAGCAGGAAAGCTGCATGTGGGAAACACCACATTACAACAGGTCAATGAATTTGTCTATCTTGGGCAACTTGTAAACATGAAAGGGGACTTAAGACCGGAAATCTTCCGACGTATCAAACTAGGATGGCAAGCCTACGGAAGAAATTCTTCCAATCTTCAAATCCAACATGCCACCCCGCCTAAAGAAGATAGTCTTTGACCAGAGTGTTCTCCCCGTACTGACTTACGGTTGTGAAACCTGGACATTGAGCGAGTTTGTTAAGCAAAAACTCAGAACAACCCAAAGAGCTATGGAACGGTTCATGCTAGGCTTGACGAAGAAAGACAGGAAGAGAGCAGATTACATCAGGTCAGTCACAAAGGTCAGTGACATTTTAGAAAGGGTATTTACCCTAAAATGGCAGTGGGCAGGCCATGTTGCTCGGAGAACTGATGGTAGGTGGACAAAGCTTGTGCTTGAGTGGTGTCCGAAAGATCATCTCAGACCAAGGGGAAGACCACCGGACAGATGGGATAAAGACATCCGGAAGACTACTGGGATCAATTGGCAGAACATCGCTCAAGACCGTCCCAGATGGAGAGACCTCATGAAAACCTACCTTGCTTCGGACTTAAAGAGGCCACATCGTAAAAACGATTGAATATGGCTGATAGTGATAGTGATACTACAAATCTAAATTGTTTCTGTACCACCAATTCAGTACCTACAAGAAGGTTACGAACAAGCTAACCTGCAGCAATAACAAAACATTTACTGTCACTGTCATGAAATTAAGTTATTGTTTAAAAGATGTAGATTTTTAAACAGCAAATCATGCTTATACAATTATTTTCATATTCAGTTTTCATGATAAGAAAGTGGATGGGAAAATCAAGCAGTGTTATTTCACAATACATTTCTAGCTAAAATGGTAAATGCATACATTGGACTTGAATTTTCAAATAAGTATGATTACATAAAAAATATCCAATATTAACCATGTTTTGACATAAAAAGAAATTTTAACTCACCATCTGGAGGAGACACTGTTATTTCTCTCATGATTTAGTCTTAAGGAAAGTGGTTGATACACACAACTGTGTGGTGATTGGCTATTAATTTCTTCTTATCAATAGCCTTCTTCTACAACCTCTTTCTTCATCAGAAGGAAACACAAATACTGGAGTGTACTCTCCTCGTTTAAAATTTGGCTTTGCAGCTAGGCACACAGCAACTCTTAACATGGTGATATCTCTCACTGATAACCTTAATTCAATTATATATATGTTGAAAATAAAACGCTGAATGCATTAACTCAATTCATTTTACACTGTGGATATAACATTACACAAATAAACTACAAAATTAAAACACGGCAGAACGATATTATTAACCTATAGCCTCACATGAATACACGCTCGCACTGTTTTCTTTGCTAATTGAGGACTTTTCACTTAATAATGCAGTCGATAACGACTCAGTCTGATATATATCTGAGTTAACGTGCGGCCAACGTTAAAAATTTCAATAAAACAGCGAAGAATTCACATGTAACTCAACTAACACACGTGCTAAACTTCCCTCCTAACGATCAGCTGATTGCTTTCCCGCGCTTGCTACAGTACGGCCTGCACTTCACGAAGTCAGTGTAGAAATGCATACTCCTCTTTGGAAGAGAAATTGACTTTGATTGCCGAATTATCGTCATTTAGAGGTATGGAGACTGTTGCATATGGTAATACTATTAAAATGATTAATCTTGTAGGCTACTCTCGTTGATATTTGCCAAAATAATGTCGTGAAATGAAACTGTGGACAGATGGCATAGTCCAGCTGACGTTCTGATATTGACTTTGATTGGCGATTAATCTTAATTTAGAGAAATGAAGGAATATATCACATTGACTAATACTATTCAAATGATTAATCTTAAAAGCTACTTTCGTTGATATTTGCCAAAATAACGTCGTGAAATGAAACTGTGGTGAGATGAAGTAGACCAGATGACGATCCTTAATGGTGAGGAATAATAGTATTCACTTTTATTATCCCTATCATTTAGATATATAGCAAAACTTACCACAATACCTTTGTCTTCTGATGTTATCTTGAGATTAAGAGTCATTGTTCGTTTAGAGTTGTAAAATTCTTCAAGAGCTGCTGTCAGGAAGGCGGCGAGGTTAAAACATAAACATTCATACCTTGTACTAGAATTTTGAACAAAAATTCAGCGAAAGAAAAGTATTTTGAGTAAATGCTTGGTAAACTGTTCACTGCACAGGTAACACTTAGCTTCATATGTTGGTGTTACTGTCATAACAGTAATGGTTCCTACTTGTCAATGTTTAAATGTTAAAGTTCAGATTTTCTTGGGTAAAAAATATTTTGTTGCTGCCATGTGGCAAATATGACTCTGCCTAAAGGATTATTCAATGAAAGGAAATTTAGGGGTAATAAATATCCGAAAATAGAAACGGAAAACTAAGATAAAAGTGCTAATTCAAGGGTGGTTTTAGGGAGCTGTAACATAAGGCAAAAAATTGGCAGAAATAGCAAAATAAAGACCGTTCCAAGCCCAAAACCCACGGAAAACGCGGTTCCCTCATGACATAACAATGGATTCATGGAAGACCCATTTCTCTGGTGTCTTAAATAGAGAAGGTAGTATGCATGCAACAGAGAAGAGGATAGTAACTGAAAAATATCAGACATTCCAGAACTTCACTAAAGAGGAAGTGGAAACAACAATAAAACATCTAGCCCCTAATAAAGCACCGGCCCCAGATGGAATATACATTGAGCATATAAAGACCTCAATGAGATCCTTTGTTGGAGTATGGACCTCACTATTCAATAAATGCATTGAGAAAGGGGATATACCTCAAATGTGGAGGGAATCTACAGTAAAATTCGTATAGAAAGGCAAAAGTAATACAAGCGCACCAGACTCATATAGTGGCATAGCTCTGGAGAGCAATATATTCAAAATTTTCACCAGACTCCTTACACAAAGATTGACAAAAGAAGTAGATGAAAAGATTCTGGACAACCAGTTCGGCCTTCGTCGAGGAAGATCGACTCTGCATGCAGTACAGAATCTACTATATAGTATCGACGACACGTTAAGACACCCAAAACAAAAATTCTT
The DNA here is from genome assembly GCF_040414725.1 of Anabrus simplex. Taxonomy (NCBI): domain Eukaryota; kingdom Metazoa; phylum Arthropoda; class Insecta; order Orthoptera; family Tettigoniidae; genus Anabrus; species Anabrus simplex. The sequence goes on along the minus strand of NC_090269.1, from coordinate 429,817,757 downwards.
CGCAATCTTCATTGATTACAACAAGGCATTTGATTTCCTAAATAGGCAGAAATTAATCAAGAAACTAGAAGCAATCTTAGGAGAAAATAACAGATTAGTCACCATAATAACTGTAGATGATGGAACTAGTATTTCAGATAGTATTATACAAACAAATGGAGTCCTACAAGGAAACCCAATAAGCCCAATACTGTTCAACGTGGTAACTGCAGATATTGTGGAGATGGTTATAGCTGATAATGAACCAGTGGTAATATACATGTATGCATATGACATGGTCATCGGCTCTAATAACAAAGAAAAACTACAAAAATCATTTGACCGACTAAAAAACTGGGCAAAGCGGAATGACTTCACTAAAAACAGAAGCAAGACCGTGCAAATGATTTTCAGAAACGGAGGCAAAATAGCCAAAAAGGACATCATACAATATTTAAAAAAAGAACTGAGGGTAGTCAACCACTATAACTACCTAGGATTACGACTACAATCAACAAGAACATCGTTCAAAATACATGTAAAAGAGAACGCGATAGCAGCAAGCAGAGCCTTTCAGGACATCTCACATCCAGAACTAGTATACCTCAAGATGGCACTATTTCTTTTCAATACTAAAATAACGCCCATAATCGCATAAGGGATTCTATTAATATGGAATAATCTAACAACTGCAGACAATCACCGTATGTGTTCACTCGGCTCCCTATGGGTCATACCCTTGCCCCCAGCGTTATGCAACGTTGGGCAAGAGGCCTCGCCGATATTCTTGAAGAACAATTTTCTGTGCACTTCATAGTGTATCTTGACGATTGGTTTATTTGGGGGAATGAAATCCCCGTAACTAATATTCTGGACTACCTGAACCTTGTGCATCAAGTGACAGTGAATGTGTCCAAATCTCACTTAGTGCCTACTACGTCTCTCACGTATCTGGGTGTCTATATTGATACTAATCATTAAACTTTGCAACTGTGTTGTTGACAGGGCGATGTACAGTAGGTTCGCGCGATTGAACGCATATTTGCGTTGCGCGTGATCTAGCTGATACCATGCTGACATCAAATACACCGTGGTTATCGTATCGTGGTGGTTTCGTTCGGCTGGCAATGATGGAAGTAGTCGCTTGAGTGCAGATGCTATTTGATAAACTCTGGCGTCCGATGGCACCTCCAGACATTTCGTGTAGTTGTGTGGACGAAGATTCCAAAATGGGAGGTCGTCTTCCTGCAGGTCGTCCCCGCCTCCCTCGTCCAGGGGCGGTGCATCGTATAAAAACGAGCACTCAACTGCTGTACGTTTTGTGCAAGGTCCAGAACGATACGGTTGGGTTGCTCTAAGGTTGGCGGGGCTGCTGGTTGCCGTTGTTCAGGTTGCTCGGCCATGGCTGGTACTCGTTGGATTAGAAGTGGTGTTACTGCTGCTTCTGTTGTCCGCTGGCGAGTTGCTGTAGCGGTGCTGCCGGCTGTTGGTGTCTTCGGTGTGCGTGCTTTGCGAATGACTCGGAAGGATAACGTCGGTTAGCGTAGCGAGGAGGGCCTGGACATCCTCCGATGATCCTCTGCTGGGTTGTGTGTGGGGGGTGCCCTTGTTCACACACGTGTTGTTGACTCCGTCTCTGATCACAACTGCAACTGTTCCCGAGCCTCATTACCCCCGCTCTTTTATAGCCTGTTGGCCGAGCGCGTTGTTGTTGTGGTCACGGGTGCGCTGTCTTATATAGACTTTAGACGAGCGCGTGTAGAGTATGAAGCATAATTCGTGAGGTAGCGTCACCCTAGTTCTCTGTGGATGGAACCCACGACAACGAGAGGCGGAAACCTCTCCGTGCAGCTTTATTCACAATAGATATGTACATTGGAACCAAATACATAGAATGATACAGAATAGGACCTCTCCCAGATCGGAGATTGTGCATTGCTACAGTAGAGTCTAAATACACATATAATGTAGTACATATAAGATTACGATGCCTAATTTCCTCCAATGCAGCAGAGGCGACGATTAAAGCCGCTGCAGTCTCGGCCACATGAATGGGGGTCGGCCGATGAAATGGTCGGGCCCAAGCTGTATTCAATGGTTCGATACATACGCTATGCTCTGGGGTGTAGCGTCAGCATACACCTGTATGGGATGAGAACCTTGGGGGATTTCTCTTGAGGATGCCAATAATTCAGGTGTGAACAATCGTCGCGCCCAGTATGGTTCCCTGGATAATATATGTCGCACCGGGATAAAGGGCCACCCCCATGACATAGGCGACCCAAGAAATGCATCTGGCCACACGTGGGAGGTCGTCCTCCGGCAGCTTGGGAATCAACTGGATGTATTTGGTCACACGGCGTTGCACGTCTGGTAACAGCTGCAAAGTTTGCTGATCACTATCAATATGGACACCCAGATGCGTGACAGACGTAGTAAGCACTAAGTGAAATTTGCACACATTCACTGTCACTTGATGCACTAGGTTCAGGTAGTCCAGAATATCAGTTACGGGGATATCATCCCCCAAATCAACCAATCGTCAAGATACACTATGATGTGCACAGAAAATTGTTCTTCAAGAATACTGGCGAGGGCTCTTGCCCAATGTTGCATAACGCTGGGGGCAAACGTATGACCCATAGGGAGCCGAGTGAACACATACGATGATCGTCTGTAGTATACTCCATAAAAGTGATGATGTTCGGGACGAAGGCGAAGCTGGACAAACCCCGACCTAAGTCTATTTTGATCATCTTGGAAAATGGTCAGATGAGTCGTACAGCTTGAGCGGGAGAGCGCGGGGAGGAATGAGGCGTATAATAATAATAATATATCCATCTGCTGAGATCATGGATAATCCGAACGGCACCATTAGGATTTTTCACTAAGAAAAGAAGATGTGCGTGGGACGGCTTTCAAGGGCGGAAAATGTCCTGACGAAGCAAGTCCTGTATCACTGTATCCAGAGGTATAAACACATCAGGCGCAAGCGGCGGCTTGGGAAGACTGACACCATATTCAGCAATTTGCTGGGCATAATGGCCCAGCGTGGTATCCTGATAAGGCACTGCGCTTGTAGGAGGACAGCAACGGAGTCGTAGTGCGTAGGCTTTCGACGAGACGGCTGGAAGTCCGGTAGAGAATGAAGCGGGTCGACTGGAGGAGGCACTATGAGGTGTCGCGGGGCCTCCAGAAGCTGGCTTTTTGAAGGATTTCGTCGTCAAAATATTCATCATCGGTGGGGCACTGGAGCTCATCACCTTCCACACGATCTTCGTCCGGGTGCGGACGGCCCTGGTCGTCGGCTGTGGCAACATCGTCATCGAGAATATCCCAGGGTTCACAGTCTCTGGGAAAGTCCCATACAAAATCCACGAGGTGAGAAGGCGGTGGATGATGCGAGAAGTCGTCAGTGCGCGTTGGGTCGAATGTAGACCAATACTGGGCTAATGCAGAATGTAATGTCGGCGCTGGGGCCGCGCAGTGGTAAGAGCGATTATGACCGCTCCACTTCCATGTTGGGCAAACCCCTCCGCCAGGCTTGCCACCGACGGGCTACGTCGACGATGTGTCGGACGACACATGAGACTTCAAAAGGTGACTGTTGTTGTGATCGCGAATCCCAGTAGACATCAACTGTCCGCTCCCTCTCGGGTGCGCTTTCTTATATAGACTTTAGACAAGCGCGTTGTTGTTTTTGTTGTTGTCTCTTGTCCCAACTGCAACTGCTCGTGACCCTCCTTACCCCCGCTCTTTTATAGCCTGTTGGCTGAGCGGGTGTAGGGGGAAATATACACTGGCGCAGCCGCGCTAAGCCAAGAGGCGTGGTCGTGAGGGTCTCTGAAGGAGTGTCCCTCACAGTACTTTATTCATATATACATATAGAAAGAAGTAGATGCTACAGACATTGATACACAAACATACATGTATATACAAAAAATTCTGAAAGGAAAGTAAACAGTACTATGGTTGGACTACCGTAGAAACCGAAGCGTGGGACGCCGCTCCTTCGGGCTGCGTCGCGGCTGATGTCGTCGGGTGTTCCTCGTTCGAGTCCGGTGTAGCACTTGGAAGGTTTGAGAGCGCTGTAATGTCTGCCCCGTTGATGTCCCGGGGAGAGAGAACATCGAATACAGTGTAGGAGGGGTACCGACTGAAGGGTGATTGGAAATTTAAATAAGACTATAGAGTCGGTATGTGAGAAACTGGGAGTTAAATTTCTAGATCCCAATGGGTGTGTAGGAGATAGGGATCCGCACTCAGATGGCCTTCACTTAAACCGCTGTGGTACGTAGATGTTAGGAAATTTGTTTGATATGGTAATAGGATGCCTTTGCTGGCGGGACCTAGTGTTTACAGTGCACTAAGTCTTCTGGTATGGGCTAGAGTAATTTTGTTACTTTCATTGATCTGTCTCTTTCTTATCCTTGGCTTTGACAAAATGAAAGTGACTGTGGTATGAGCGATGCTAGTAATGCCATTCCTTACGCAGCCAGTCCCTGCTATGAATGGTGTGAAAATATTCCTCATAGGGTCGGTTGGTGCATGCATTTCAGTGGGCTTGGCAGACTGATATGTAATAGCAACTTCTGGCTCCGTGACGAAAGCAACGGGAAACTACCTCACTCCTCATTTCCCTAGTACGCCTCTTCAGTGATGCCTAGGCCATCTATGACAGCTCATGGCGAAACTGTTGGGGATCCAACCAGCCTTCGGGCTGATGACTAAATATACATGGTAATAGGGATGTACATTCAGGGAAACGGGATGGCCTAGGGAGTAGTGATAAGGGAACAGGGAACCGGAAATCAAGTAGAGATGTTAGTGTTGAACTGTACAAGTATTGAAAAAAGGAATAGAATTAAGTAATTTAATAGATATATATTTACCAGATATTGTAACAGGAGTTGAATCATGCCTGAGAAATGATATAATGGATGCAGAAATGTCCTCACGGGACCGGAGTGTTTATCGTAGAGATAGGGTTGGAACGGTGGGAGGGAGTATTCAATCTGGTGAAAGAAGTATTTGTAAGCTATGAAAATGTTAAAGATGACAAACATGAAATTCTAGGTGTAAGGCTCATTTCTAAAGATAATAGGCAACTTGATATCTTTGGAGTGTACAGACCGGGAAAGTGTAGCGCTGCCGGATTCAGAATTATTTGATAAGATAATCAGCTATGTAGGAAATGACATGGAAAGGAATGTGATTATAGCGGGAGATCTGAATTTGCCAGACGTCAATTGGGAAGGAAATCGAATGACAGGAAGCATGACCAACAAATGGCAAACAAGTTAATATGGGAAGGACAGCTGATTCAGAAAGTGATGGAACCAACTAGAGGGCAGAATACTTCGGATGTGGTGCTGGTAAAACCAGATGAGCTCTATAGAAAAACCAAAGTAATAGATGGTATTAGTGATCATGAAGCTGTTTTTGTAGTAGTTAAAAATGTGAAAGACAGGAAGAACTTAAAAGTAAAATGGTTGATAAAGCAGGCACGATGCAGTTTTTTAAAAATTACAATGATCGGTGGAAAACGGTAAATAAAAATGTAAATAGTCTCTGGGATGGGTTTTAAGCAATTGTTGAGATGTGAAAACAGGTTTGTACCGCTTCAATCACATTCCTTTCCACACCGTTTCCCACATAATTGGTTATCTTATCAAATAATTCTGAATCAGAATCAGTACTACCCTTTCCCGATCTGTATACTCCAAAAACATCAAGTTGCCCATTATCTTTAGAAATAAGCCTCACACCTAGAATTTCATGTTTCTCATCTCTAACGTTTTCGTAGCATACGAATTCTTCTTTCACCAGAACGACTACTCCCCTCCTACCATTCCTATCTTATCTCTACGATACACACTCCAGTTCTGTGTGAAAATTTCTGCATCAAATATATCTCTTCTTAGCCATGATTCAACTCTTATTACAATATCTGGTAAGTGTATATCTATTAAATTACTTAATTCTATTCCTGTCTGACGATACTTCTACAGTTCAACGCTAACAATTTTATGTCATCCCTACTTGACTTCCAGATCCCTGTACTCTTGTCACCGCTCCCTAGACCACCTTGTTTCCGTGAATGTACCTCCCTATAACCCTTCTAAACAAATTTCCTAACTTATATGTACGACTGTAGTTTGAGTGAAAATCCGAGCGCAGATCCCTATCCCCTATCCACCCATTAGGATCTAGAAATCTCACTCCCAGTTTCCCACATACCCACTCCATAGTCTCATTTAAATCCCCAAACACCTACCAGTCAGTATTCCACATATAACAATCTCCGCTTCCTTAAATTTCACCCGTGGTGCATTTACCAGATCCCACACATCCCCACCTATGCTGATAGTTATACCTGCTTGCCTTACATTGTTGGTACGGTACTAACGTGAAACAATGCCGTGTTCTTCTTACCCTCCTCCTTCTCTTCTACTTTCCTCAACATCTGCCTCAACATAATTCCTGCAAAACACTCTACCCTAGTTCCCTTTCCTCCACACACTTTCCCCACATGTCTAACAACGGAATCCCCCATCACCATGAGACGGGATGATTTTATTTGATCCGGGGTGATCACATCACCGCGTAGCGATACGCCTAACACCTTTGATTCGTTTTCTATTTAGTCATGGAAATCTGTAAGTAAGCAATTTAGTTCTTGTTGATTCCGGAAATACAAAGATGTGACGAGCAAATTCGATGATTGAAAGTTACTGAGTGGATTGCATATATTTGTCTGGCTTAATTGAACTTGTTAATTCTGTAATATCCTACTACCTAAAATACTTAAGTGCATAAGAATTTCTGTTTACGAAAGAGACTGTAATTCAGGCCATCTTTAGTTGTGAATTAACTACCAATATTTTGTGGGGATTTAATGTAACAATTTGTAGAATAATTCTGGTTTGAGGATCGTTTCGAAAATATTTTATTTAAACGAAATGAATGTACTGAAAGGTGTCCCAATGACAAGTATTTCGCTCTAACCATGGTACCTAAGAAGGTGTTTGTCTTTTACGTTTGGGATAATCAAACTTGTTAAACCTTCAATATCTAAATTACCCCATCAGGGAAGTGATTGTATGAGTCGAAAATTGTTTCTTATGGCTAATTCCGTTTGGTGTACAACTTTTCTGGGAGGGTAGCCATTTTGCTTTCGTTTGTCACGTGAACTTGTCACCATGGTTGCACTCTTTACATATGGGTGGGTGTGGTCTCTATTGTGTTTGACATTCGATGCCCGATGTCTCTGTTACGATTTCCATATAACGTTCGGCAATAGAGATTCATGGGATTTTGTTCTTGGTGATAGATGTGATTCTGTGAACGCCTCTAAATATATCTTTGTTTGCTCGACATTTGAATTCGATTAATGTTTTAATCTGAATTATTTTTGTTCTGGTGTTTCATTGTGTCTGTTGGTCACATCAACGTTTAATTTTAGTATCCCATTCCTGGTGCTTGTTCTGATGGAACTTGCGCTCTGTGTATTTTCATGCTACTGACCCTGAACTACAGTTGAAGTGGTCATAAGGAAACATTTTTCCGCTCTCGAAATGTATTGTAGGTATCCGTGTTCTTGGAGTTAAGAATTCAATTAAGGACTCCGTATCTTCAGTTATTTCTTTAAAATAATATTTTTCTATTTTATCCTGGTTGAAGATTTTATCTGGGGACTGAATTGTGAACACAGATTTTCCTTTGGTCCGGATTTTAATCTTGTTGAAACTTCGATGTTTTATGATTCTTGATTTATTTTTTCCATTATCTTAACTTGGGGAATTTAATTTTGATTTTCTCTCATTTAATTTATTTTCAGTCAATTAAATAAGTGCTTAACTTATTGTTAAGTTATTATTTGATTCAATAGTAATGAATTCATTGTCTAAGCTGCTTGACTTCTCTGGATCTACTCGTTTCCACCCCCTTGTAACGACCTTCTGTTAGGAACATCTTGGTAAGAGTCTTGCTTCATTTAATTTTCCTTGGTCGTGCAACAACTGTCGTGTAATACCTCATTTGTTAGTACACGATAGTGTTTTGGTTGCTAGATCCTAGAGTCACAGACTTACAAAGTTAAGTAAAGATAAAGAATGAATCTCCAGTATAACACCATTTGAATCGATTACAAATATTATAATATAGTAAGGAAGCCTGCATTATATTTCTGGATTTCATTTTCGCTTTTCTCCGAAGTTCAAAGAAGAAATATCATTAAATGACTTAAAATCATGGAGGTAGAAAAGCCAAAGTTACGAGGGGGACACTATTTCCATCTTGTGACAGTATGATAAACCATCAAGTGTAAAATTGCCAGTACAGAAACAAAGTAAAAGATTATGTCACATTAATTAATACAGACAGAGAAGCAGAAGTGTATCAGTTAAGAAGAGTAAGGATTCAAACTTTTGTAATATGTTTTGCTAGTGGCTTTATGTCGCACCGACACAGATCAACAACTCCTAGATAATAAGGCCTAACAACACCGTGGTGACGTCACGCTTAGAAGGCGATGACAATGCAAAGAAACGCGGAACATGGTTAAACACAGACATGATTTTAATATATTTTGCCAATGGAATAATTAATTTACTGACAAATAGCGTTTCAAATTTAAAGGATATTGAATTATACTGTCGTTATTACCGTGACTCTGCCATTAAATAAAAACAGCAAACAGTTGTAAAACTCGATAGCATTTTGCAGTGTAAACTTACTTAGGCCGAATTGCTAACAGCACAACATGATGTTACAAACATATTTCAATTTAAATAGGCATTACATGATCTTAAAAGAAAACTAGCACGTACAATATTAGCTTAGACCTAACATCTATGCTGATGTAGCATCACTGGCAGTATTTGCACATGAGCATACAATGTTTCCTCCCTTGAAGTTCATGTATGGTTTAATGAGAATTTCACCTACTATCGATGTTACCAATTTTTCACTCTGTTCGAAACCTTGAACTCTATGTTTCATGTATTCCAGAAAGTATGTAAGTTTCTGTCCTAATATTGGACTAACATTCAGACTGGAGCTTACTCTTTTAGAAGTATTGACATGCTGCAACATTAAATTGCTACTATGTCTCATAAATTTGTAAAAATCGCACGGCGCAACAGCCCTGAAGGGCTTGGCCTTGGCCCTACTCAGCCCGAAGGCCTGCATATTACGAGGTGTCTTGTGTTCGGCAGGACGAATCCTCTCGGCCGTTATTCTTGGCTTTCTAGCTCGCAAATGTAATCACGCAGGTTGAGTGGACCTCGAACCAGCCCTCAGATCTAGGTAAAAATCCCTGACTTGGCCGGCAATCGAACTCGGGGCCTCCGGGTAAGAGGCAGGCATTATATCCCTTCACCACGGGGTCGACCATAAATTTGCAAACATGAGGGGATATACGACAGAAGGTTGAACAAATAATAAGAAAATTATACACATACTCCTTTATGCACTAAAAAATGTTTTAACTATTACTATTAAATTAACTGTGAAGACATCATCCTCGCTGTTCAATTCACCAACTAGGACTAGAATTAACTTATTTCTTGAATCTTTCTATACATTGTTACACTCATTCTTTGTAACGCAGCTATGATGTTTTGTAACTAAAGAATATACCGCATTTGTGTTAGTAATTTTGTCCACATATATATTAGAAATATTTTATACTTTAATAAAACCCGTTTAGAATAAAGTCCATGTCATATAAGATGGTTACATATGCTATGCAGTATGGTTGCCTTGGTGTATCGACGTACAGAAAAATTACCTACGTTCCCTTCATCACAGTACAACAACCATCAGGTAGCAACATGTTTATTGTACTTTTCAGTTGTATAAGAATGTAGATTGAAATTCTGTGTATGAGATATGTACTATCTTCAATGGCTCTGTTTATTGCTCCTCTTTCTATTCTACATTTTCCCCTGGTCCTTCTCTTCACCTGCCAGAATGTGACTAAAAATATGATGGGCAGTTGGGAAAGATATAAGCCACTGCAGTCTCTCACAGTCATGGTCTTGAAAGAGGTGTATTTAAAAATTCCTGAGGATCAGTACCAGTTACTTCCCATAAAATATCACCGACTTTGAAATATCTGTGGCATACCTGTAAAATAATATATCACCGTGAGCGAAATTCGTGCATTTACAGAGTGAATCGGCCTACACCAACAGCTCTTGTAGGTGGTATGCTTTAATGCGTATAATAATATAAAAACAATAATAATACCGTTGAAATAATGTATCCCATGATTGTGAGCTAACATAACCTTATATCATTGAAGACTAAATATGCCTACATATCACCAGCTGTTGCGTGTAGTTAAATACGTCATAGGCCTATACTCATTATGATTGTGTGAGAATGTAATAATAATAGTTACTCACCATTGAGTTATTAGTAAATCTGTAATCTTGTCTTGGAATTGCACGTAAACATATCTGCCGCATAACCTCGTCTTTCGTAAACTTAATGCATGCACTTCGTTATCACTGTCGGAATTCTCCTTACAGTTGAGTACGCAACACATCAGTAGCATTACGTAAAACGGTACTGGCAATTGGCACTTCTAATTTCAGCGTTACATGGCCAAACTCGTTGCTGTGTTATTACTGAAAAGGTTCAAGCTTGCCTCCCTATGCTGACATCACAGTATATTCCCAGAACAGTTGTGAGGCCTTATATATCTAGGAGGTGTTGCACAGATAAGTCTTATGGCGACGATGGGATAGGAAAGGTCTAGGAATGGGAAGGAAACGGCCGTGGCCTTAATTAAGGTACAGCCCCAGCATTTGTCTGGTGTGAAAATGGGAAACCACAGAAAACCATCTTCAGGGCTGCCGACAGTGGGGTTCGAACCCACTATCTCCCGGATGCGAGCTCACAGCTACGCGCTCCTAACCGCATGGCCAACTCGCCCGGTATTTTGTAAATATTAATTTTAGTTATGCCTTATGGCAGTTTTAATTGTTTGGTAATTGTAAATAGGTTTAGGGCCATTGCGTGTATTATCTCATTGTTTCTAGCTTTGTAGGGGTTATCTCGGTTAGGAGGATAATTTGTTGGTTAGGTTTGATCCACTTCCATGTAATAAAAGGTTATTCTTGTCTTGTCGAGATTTACAATAATTTAGACATTAAGATCATCCAAGAAGCTAAGGACAGAATGGCTCAAGTGAACTTGGGGGTGAAGCTGATTTCTGCCTGTGGTGCCCCTACAAAGGTACCTGGATTAAAACCAGGCGCGGTAAATACAGTATTTTACAGCTGTTTGTGAAAGTTATGCGGTGTAAATTGTACACATCAAACGCATTAATATTTAAAATTAGGCTACACTTCCTTATGGACAACTTTCAAAGTTTACCTTTACATTATAATTATAAACATTAATCAATTATAGTGTTACTTACGGAGGTGTAATACTGGTACATACAAAAATTTTGGTTGCCATCTGTCGGTGTACCATTCACTGAAATATAATACTCGTATTCCTTCCTTCCATAATTTTCCTGTAGACTATGTGTCACTATTTGTGTCTTGTGCATGGGCATTGGTTTGATGTAGGCCTATTTCAGTCAAAAGTACACCAAGCACGGTACATACAGTATTTTACAGCTGTTTATGAAAGTTATGAGGTGTTTATTGTAGATGTCAAACGCATTAATATTTAAAATTAGGCTACACTTACTTATGAGCAACTTTCAAAGATTACCTTTACAATATAATAATAGACATTAATCCATTATAGTGTTACGGAGGAGTAATACGTACAAACATGCAATCATAATGAGGATGAATCCTATCAAAGGTCCCTTTCGTTTTTAAGGATTTCTATCATAATTACCCATTTATGTCCACGGTTTTTATTGTAATTTACGCTTAACCTCAACAGCCAAGCAGGGTACCTCTAATGTTCCGATTTCTTGGCGTTCTCGAATGTCACTGTTTTATAGTTCTTCTTAAATCCTCTCAGAACCTACTTCGAACTAACCCCCAATCAGCTGATCGTGACGTGATAGTTCTTCTTCTTAAATCCTCTCAGAACCTACTTCGAACTAACTCCCAATCAGCTGATCGTGACGTTGGCTTCACACCGCGACGTGGACTAGGTGGCGCTATGCACACTCTATGAGTATTAATGCTCTAAGGTTCCAACAAGCAGTTTTCGTAAGGTTTCGTAACGATTCATGGACTGATGTAAGTGCATGCACGAGCTATATACTCGTTGGGAACCATCACTAAACAGCAGTCTGTTCGAACTGTTTGTGAGCGGTCAACTACAATGCGCATCCATTCACAATTACGCGGGAGATTCGTGGTCAGCACGTTTGAGGCTAAATAAACAGTTCTTATTCTGCTCTGCTTGTCAATTTATCTTGCTAAACAACTTGTTAGGCCTACGAAATGGGAGCTAAGTTGGAGCTAAGTATTCGGCAGTAAAATGACTCACCTAATAAGATAATAGACTAATGGACCTGTTTCTAAAATAATTTCTTTATTCCAGAATTACGTGAATTTATCATTCTGCCAGGAATACCGGTACCGTTAACTTTGCCGTCAACATCATCGGTTTCTACGCTGCCCAGTCCAGTATCCAATACTGAGCACAAATGGAGTATACAGATGACGAAAATGTTGAAAAACCTCTACAAAAAATATAGATCAAAAGTGAGGAATTTTAAATTTAGAAATGTGAAACAGATGTGGGTGGTCAGAGGCTGAAGTGTTAAGTGGAGACTTGAAAATGAACATCTCACCTAATCATTGTGAGACTAGGTGGAGTGTGCTAAAAAGGACCTACTAGAAGTATATAGATAACAAAAATTCCACTGGAAGAGGTAGGAAGAACTTTGATTACATGCAGGAAATGGACAGGATTTTTGCTGACAAGAAGAATGTGAATCCTGGCATAGTATTAAGCAGTGATACTGTCCATGTGCCACCTACCATAGGTGATGAAGGGGGAGAGTTAGTTCAGTTGGAGAAACAAAGCAACGTCAAGCATGAGGAAGCACGTAAAGTAAGTGTCGGCAGGAAAAAAGTGCAGTGAAGAGAAAGTCTGGTGTTCTAGAAAAAATGAGAAAAATGCATTGAAATTGAATTAGCAAATCTGCAAGAATTAAAGAGGAGGAATGATCTCATTAAGGAAAGGAACAATATTTTAAAAGGAAAAAAATGTCATTGTTGTACACATGACTGTGTTTAAAACTATATATTGTTTTTTCGTAAGTAGTACTGCTCTTGTTTTCAATATGACAATTTAGATTAATATTTCTTCTTCTTTTCACAATTTTGCCCGTCTTCGGGCCACATAAAATAACCCACTGCATTCATTTCTGTTTGTTTCCTGCTTCCTTTCTTGTTTTTCAATAGTTCCTTATTATTTTACTGTGATTTTTCCCCTCCCTCACTGACCTGGTGTCATTCTGTTCCTTCTTTTCTTTCTCCTAGAAACGCTTGAAATTTTGTATCAAATCTCCTAAAAGTTGTTCTGTCCTGTATTGTATCTGCTGTTATTCCCATCTCTGCTGTATCTCTCTCTATTTCTCTTACCGACTGATTGCCATTCTTTCTGTGAACATGATTAAAAATTTGTTTTGTGAGTCTGAAATTAAACAGTCTCATTATTTGACTAAAGAACATAACTCTCCTCTTCCTTTTCATATCAGACGTTCTTTCAATTTATTTTTTTCTGGTCTATACTTCCTGTGTCTGAATTCCCCTTTTTAAGTCTTCAATAGGCCCCAGATTTAAAATTTTTCTTTCATTTTCTCCTAGCTCTTCTGTAGCAAAGAGACATTCTGGATTAATTTACCGTGTTGTAGAGCCTGATTTTAATTTTGATAGACACACACTTCTTATTAAGGTATCCTTCTGCCCTTCCAATGATATTTTTATTATCTACATACTTTTTGTAGTTCCTTTCAAACATTCTCCACCCATTCTCACAATTATTACGTGAAATGTTCATTTGCAAGTCTTCACTTTAAATTTCTGCTGTAATAACCCACATCTGCTTTACATTTCTAATTTTAAAGCTCCACACTTTTAGTCTATATTTTTCACACGGGTTGATCAACATTTTTGTGGTCGCTTATGTGTGGCCAATATCCAGTATTCAAGTGATAGTGGGTTCGAACCCCACTGTCAGCAGTCCTGAAAGTGGTTTCCCGTGGTTTCCCATTTTCACACCGGGCAAATGCTGGAGCTGTGCCGTAATTAAGGCCACGGCCATTTCCTTCGCACTCCTAGCCCTTTTCTGTCCCATCGTCGCCATAAGACCTATCTGTATCCGTGTGACGTAAAACAACTCTTAAAAAATAAAATAAGTTTTCGTCACCTGTATACTCCATTTGCACTCAGCATTGCTTACAGCACTGAGCAGCACAGCGGCAAAGTTGACGTTACTGGTACTTCTGGCAGAATGATAAATGCATGTAATTCATTTGTCCATCGAGAAATTCACTTGGAATATTCTTAACGTCAATTTCCTATGTTGGTCATAAGTTACACCATCTCAACAAATATCTTAAGTCCAACTTTCTCAGCTAATTTTTCAAAAGGTTTACATGGATGAGTGCTGTTTGAACAACCTCAGAAAGGATTGTAATATTGTCGACGAAAGCTTAACATTGTTTCTTAGTTCTAACTGTATCAGTACGGATCCATACGGTGAAGTTTATAAATTGTACTGTCATTCCATGCCATCTCCTCCACTGACAGCTCGAAACATACCACATATTACAACTTAAAAACTTCATCCTTGTTCCGTATAGACTCCAAAATTTAAATTATAATGGTTGGGGAGATCCACCAATCAATACACCCTCAGAATCATTCTTAGTGATCAATTATATTTACAAAAAAACACAACACATGTTTCGGCTCCTAAGAGCCATCTTCAGCTTTTCTAAATATTTTAAATTAAAACACCCATAAATAAGACATTGTCTACATGTCGGTGTGCACAAACATAATAAGCATTTAAAACAAGGTCTAACACACTAAAAACACGATATACACAGCATGTATCAAGTGCATTCAACTCGAATCTTAAAGTAAGTTCATAGTCCAAAGTAAAATCTATAGATACCACATAGTTGAACATCTCGTCTCCTCACTCCCAAATTTTCCCAGCCCACAGTCTGCAAAATTTTCATAATACTAGGTGTATTCCTTTGAAATCACTCAGAAAAAATCGTGCTGTTTTCCTTTGGTTCTTTTTCAGTTCTTGTATCAAGTAATCCTGGTGTGGGTCCCTGACAATAGAACCATACTCTAAATAGGGTTCTACCAGAGACTGAAAAGACCCTCTCCTTAACATCCTTACTACAACCTATAAATACCCTCATAGCCACGTGAAGAGATCTGTACTCTTTCTTAACAACCTCATGAAGATTATTCCATACATTATTAACATCTAGGTGCTCACAGTGTTCCCCATAAGGTACTATCACCCACCAACAAGGTAATTAAAACTCAGAGGACATTTCCTCTTGGTGACACAATTTGAATTTTCATCCCATTTACCATTATCTGCTGCTTATCTCACGATATTGTCGCTCACAATCCTGCAACTCATTCACTACTCTATATAGTAAAACATTCCCAAAATAGTGTGATTCAATTTCTTTAGGGCAGACAAGTTGCTTTACGTTGCACTGACACAGATAGGTCTTCATGGCGACGATGGGAGAGGAAAGGGCTAGGAGTGAGAAGAAAGCAGCTGTGGCCTTAATTATGGTACAGTCCAATAATGTTCATGGTGCAAAACTGGGAAACCACATAAATCCATTATCAGGGCTGCCTAGAGTGGGGTTCGAACCCACTATCTCATGAATGCAATCTCGCAGCTGCGTTACCTAAACCAGGCGGCCACTTGCTCGGTCCCAGATGATCACTATAGGTGATCATATCATTAATGTACATAAGAAAACAAAGTTCCTAAAATTCACCGATTCTAATTCTCTTCACTTTTCTTGAAATTTAGCCTCCCATTCAGTCACTCTAATTTAATAGACCTCATTTTCATCAATAGTCTCCCATGATCTACTCTATCAAAAGCCTTGGAAATTGCAGAACAGTCCATTTAACCACCTGAACCTAAAATATCTGCTAGATCTTGCTGGAATCTTACAAGTTGAGCATCACACTGGAATAACTTTTCCTAAGCCTGAACTGCTTTTTGTCAAACCTAATGTACGTAATATAATCAGAAAGAATGCTTTTCTAGTGCTTAAAAACAAGACATGTCAAGACGACTGGCATTATATCATGGTGGCTTCCTCTTTCAGCTTTCCTTCCCATACTCTCATTACCTTTTGAAATACACATTTTAAAAAGAATTGGGAACATTTTACAAATAACTAAAATTATCTTCCAAATAGACATAACTTTGTAAAATATAAAGTAGAATTGCAACTGGATCACACACAGTTGTTCCTGAGCATTCAATTCTTGTTTCTACTACAGTATCCCTGTATGCCACCCACTCTTTTTCTATATGCTGAACCTGCTTACTATCTATTGTTCAGATCTTTTCACTAGTCAAATCCATTACTTCTACCCAATTTCCTCGTTCTGGAGTTGTTCTATTCGTCTGCAGACAGATTTCGCTTTCTCCGTCTAAAGGCCTGTCTCCAATGATTAACATTTAACAACAACATGTTAAATGTTAAAAAGTGTTAAATGTTAACTGGTGACACAATCAACATGTTAAATGTTAAATACTGTTTCATTTAACATTGTGTCCACACTTAATAAACATGTTAAACTTTACTTCCCTTTTCTGTGTACAGGTAGTTCATTATATCAATTTGTGGTAATACATTTAGGTGATGTCTAGTATTTTCGAACAAGGGCAATGGACACAGATGAAGAGGATTACCGGACGAATTGGCCATGCGGTTAGGAGCACGCGGCTGTTAGTTGGCATCCGGGAGATAGTGGGTTCGAATCCCACTGCCGGCAGTCCTGAAGATGGTTTTCCGTGTTTTCCCATTTTACACCAGGCAAATGCTGGGGCTGCACCTTAATTAAGGCCACGGTCATTTCCTTCCAAATCCTAGGCCTTTCCTATCTCGTCGTCGCCATACGACCTATCTTTGACGGCGCGACGTAAAGCCACTAGCAATAAGAAAAAAGATTAAGTGGATTTGGCTTTTGTTATTGCCATTGTTGCTTCTTGTTACGATTTAGAAATGCAGTTTTATTAGGCATATATCGTTCCCTCATCTTGCTCATTGCTGCAAAAGCAAACCACTTTGAAGTATAAACTTCGTCCGCTCCCGCCCCCGACTTCCGATTTTTCTGAACTTTTTGCAATTCTCGACTGTACTGGGAGTGGAGAGATACTAGATTTTTTCTCGATGCACTCGCGGGAACAATTATAGATAATTTTACATTCCTGAAAACTGTCGGCTTTTTTCACTTTATCTCCGAATTCATTTCATGAGACATCCTACAAACAAGGCCTTTCTATTATATCATTAATTAAATCCAGAGTAATCTCCTTGCTCCACTCCATTTCTGACTATACATTTTAGTACCGGTATAGTGCAGAGAGAATGGCATACGTGAGCGTACTGTATTTGTACCTTATAACAAAGACTATGAGTGTTGCGTAGTGCTGTAACTATAATTCTACTTCACGAGAAGCATGTCGTTTACGTCGTTTGGGCTATCTTTTGGTATGGAAACAGACGAAAGTTGTCGAGGCTGTGCCGACATCTCGCGAACAACGAATTGACTTGACATGTTTTCCACTTGGAGCGGAAAACACGTCAACATGTTAAAAGTGTTAACCTCAACATTCTGAGTTAACATGTAAAGTCAATTGGAAGACACAATCACAATATACATAGCAATTGTAACATGTTAAATTTAACATGTTGGTATTAAATGTTAATCAGTGGAGCCCGGCCTTAAGGCCTGGAGATAGTTCACTACAAATCAGATACGGCTCTGTATCGTCGAAAATCTCTAGAATACTCACACATTTCTAACAGATTTCCTGGATTCGAAGTTAGTTATGATATATCCTGTTATGGATCTGGAACCTCTACCATCCCATGTGTAGCAGTGAATACCCATATGATTGAAGAATGTATTCATATCTTCTGTGCCCATTGCATTTTCTGGCGTGTTATAAAAAGGCGTCAAAATAGATGTATAAACCACACAAGTCAGAATTATATAAAGTGAACTGTGATTTAAAAGTTCACAGGAGGGGAAGATCGAAAAGAGAGAGCACAATTTCGAATGCTGTGAGTAAACAACATTAAAATAACAAGTGGATAGTTAAAAAAAACAAGAAAATATTATTCTATTATTAACACACATAACTAATTCGTGGTGATCCTGGACGGTCACTGAAGACTTTAGCTGCGTACGAAGAGAAAGAAATAAGCCAATTTTAAGTAAAAGTAAAAGACACCAAAATTACTCGTTTTGAGAGGAAGATACGACATAAAATATAATATTCAGCGCATAAGAATAGAATTGCGGCGTAAAATAAGGAGATTTAAATTAAATAAGCTAAGCACTGGTCAGACAAGGACCGTAACGTAACATCGAAGGCTATTGAAGATAGAGATCGGAGGACAGAAAATAGTCGAGAAATTTACCAAAGCAGAATTAAGAAATTCAAAAACCTTAAAGAATGGAATTATTATCTGAATTCTATACAAAGATTAAAGTACCTATACATACCCTTCCATTTTTCACTAAAATTTGTATGACCGCCAATTTTGCTTGCTGACTTCTTTGCTTGATTTATTTCCTAGTGAGTTCTGTCAATTTCTCCTTACTTCCACAGTCATTACTAACTTTATTTTTTTCCAATCTGCACCTTCTTCTTAGTATTTTTATTTCTCTGTTATAATAAAGTGGGTCGTTAACATTCCTTACCACATTTCAAGGTACAAACCTGTTTTCAAATTCAAATTCCCAGGTTACCTACGTCCAAGGCTTTACCAAAAATACATAAACAAGAGATACCAATGCGCCCCATTATAAACTGTAGAAATAGTCCCACTTACATATCTGAATTTCTGCATCGCTTCCTATGCAAACACTTTAAATTCAATAATGACACCTACATAAAGAATTCTGTTGATTTTTGCAACAAATTATCCACAATTAAGTTAACAGACAAACATGTTATGGTATCATACGATATAACTAACATGTATTCAAATATACCTGTAAAGGATATAATTAACATTGTAAAATCTAATCTTTTGAAGCAGAATAATTTGTAGATGTGAAAAAGATGAAATATATTGAAATTTGTCCTCTGCAATTATTATTTCATATTCAGTAACTAAATATACCATCAAAAGGGACTAATAATGAGCGACACGATTTCTATCATTCTTGCTAAACATCTTTATGGAAAATCTGGAAAATAATTCCATAATTAATAAAATCAACGTCTTACAGCTTTGGCTAAGATATATGGACGATACGTTCACTATCATAGACAAACAGCAGAACAACAGCGATAACATACTAATGTTCCTCAGCAGCCATAATAATAATATTAAATCTACTAAGCAGGACGAGCTTAACAGCTCCTTCAACTTTTTAGATTTAAATTTAACCAGAGATAATGATAATTTCGTTTACATGATTTACAGAAAACCGTCTGCTGCATCCTTGACAATAAAAAGCTACTCCTTGCACCCTCATTCCCATAAGCAGGCAACATTCTTCAGTCTAGTTTATATGGCTTTGAACATTCCACTTTCCAATGTTAATTGGAAAAAAGAACTGAGTTACATCGAAGAACTTGCCATGCTGAAAGGCTTTGAAACTGAAATGATTAACAAGATTATAGGTAAAATCCAATTAAAGACTACAACTAAATTAGTTCTTGACAAAACCAAAAAAACGAAATTTGCTACTTTCACCTTCACAAACCCAGCTATTTATCGCACCACCAAACCATTGAGAAAGAACAATATCAATATTGCGTACCAGACCCAAAAATTCTAAACGTAACATTGTTTTTAAACTCTAACTTAATAAATATAATTTACGACAAATTCTCGAACTCTGGAATATCCAGAATCGGGTGAACCCAGTGTAATATTTTACACGTGGGAGAGACAGGTCATAGATTCAGAATAAGATACCTAGAACATTACAACGCCTTGAAACATAGAAAACATTCCGCCATACGAGTGTTCACATGATGGATACGGGGCACACTTTGTGCCAATGACCAAGACCTGCAAATACTTAAGTATGTAAACAAAAGTAGTTTTATTACCGGGTACGAAAATGCTTATATTTCCTTGGACCAGCATTTCAGAAAAAATAGCAATTTAAATGACATCTAGGATATTAATAGCAAATACAGTAGAGACAATACGCGACACTTACGGATTTAGCCTTGTTAAAATGGGAGACAATTCGACGGTGGCGCTCCTAGAGACTTGACCTGAAAAGTGCCGCTAAATTCAAATATCAATGAAAATGCATATACGAAAATGGACAAAAAAATTATGTCTAGAAAGAAAGTGTTATTGAGATATTAACTTCGAAGTTGCTAAAGCAATTCTGGATAAATGAATGAATAATTATTTAAAAGGTTATTATTCAAAGACTGAAATTAGACATATACACAAGATGTGAAATGGACTGCAGTGAAATGGCTTGATCTTTCATTTATGCATTACTTTGTTGCTTTAGCATTCCTGCCTGAACTTTGACGGTTAGATTTGTCTTTTTTCTCATTTAAAAAACATCTTATCATCACATTAAGACACTTGTCAATAAAAATATCGGCACATTCCTTACACACATGATGCAATGAATTAACATTTAAAAGCTGGACAATTTTCCTCTTAATATGAAGCCTACTAACAGAAAGAAAATCTATAAAATTAGCCTCAAAACATTCAAAACTTCCCTATAAGCAATACTTGCTATTATATTAGGGTAAAGCAAATTTGCATCATCATATTGCTTCAACAAAATGTGTATATTTCTTAAGTCACCCATATCTTGTTCAGTGCTTGACAATGCATTACGCCATTCCAAATGCGGTAACTTGGAACACAACCGGCAACACTCATATGCATATATATTTTTCTGAATTAAATCAAACCCACAGATCACACCTACAACACATCGGTATTGAAGGTTAACTGCTGCACTATACAATAAAATATGTGTATTATATTTTAAGCCAGTTAAAATATGGGTCGAGCAGGTCAGAAGATTATGAAGTACTATAAAAATCTCTTTGTTACTGGAAGAATATATATACAAATACAATATTACTTACATTTTCTTGTCACGAGTGTAACTTCATAGTTTCTGCAGCCAAATACCTTTCCCCTCATGCTGAGAGGAGATATCAAGGAATGACACACGCTATTTAATTATGTCAACTCACTGAAAACGCATAAATAACACCAAAAACTTCACACACAAATACACGTGCTCTTATGATAGAATCAGTAGTCCTCTGGTCAATCCGCTAGTGAGAGCTCTAATAGCTGTCCCTCGATATCTCGCTGAGTGTAGCGTATTGTCTCTACTGTATTTGTTAATAGTCCTACAATCGAGCAAATTTCCAAACTACTTGCTAATTTTGGTATTAACGCCAATAACTTCATAAAAATCTTTTACTATAAACATGTATTCAACCCGCTGGTAGCAACAGTAGCTACAGCTATAATGCCTCCTCACATTGCATCCCCTCCTCCAGTTCCTAACTTGCGCAGTGTCCCGCCATCCCTTCCCCTCCCGTTTTGTTCACCGCCCCTACTACTACATCCCTACCGTCTTACTAATAAACGGTGTATAACTTTTATACAAGGTTTATACACCGTTTACGCGAAATTCGTTACTAATAAACCGTGTATAAGCCTCCTATGTATACATCTGTTATAGTTATTCACTGAATTGCTTATACAGTCCGGGACCCTTGTATAAGCGTTGTATAGCAGCGTGTAGCGGAAAAAAAGAAACGAGTGAGCAGTTTATTTTCGTGGTATTTATTGTCGACAGTAATATAACTTAATCGTTGTAAAATATTCGACTTATCCATTTAACATTGAACACACGTTGAAAGAATGACGATAACGTTGATGATCTTCACGATATTTTAAACATAGACGACATACGGTACCGTACACCATTCAGAGGTTATGGAAGCTAGACATCTTCGTCAAGTAAAACACTTTAAAGAGACGGAATGACAATGAATAACTGTAAAAGAAATGATGGTTGGGCGTATTTTTGTGTAAAAATGTGTTACAGCTTAATAGACCTTTGATATTGCGAGTTTATTATACACTATCTGCCCCTACAAAGATCTTTCTTAATTGAGTAAGTACCTACCGTATACAATGGGACATATTCCTCGAGATAAAAAGTGGCATAACTTGAAAACCATACGTAATATGATTTCCATACTTTGTAGTTGAATACGTAGAAGTGTGATGTATAAATGCCTAATAGAAACTTTTTTGATCTAACCTTTCGTTTAGCTACAAAACCGGTTTTCCTTTCTCCTGAAAAGTAAGGATTTTGGAATGTGTACCCTTTTCAACTCGCCGATTCAATTACAATTGCTCACGTTTTCCGAACTACCCCAGTTGGGAGCTTTTGATATTTTCTTAAGCTTTTCCATTTCTTTTTTATCGTCCATTACACAAGCAAGCTGAAGAAATGTTGATATCAATATAAGTCAATTTCCAGCTGTCTCACGGAATGACAATGAATAACTATAAAAGAAATTGTGGTTGGGCGTATGTTTGTGTATTAAGGTGTTTTGTATTGTATTGTATTGTATTGTATTTTATTTCGTCCAACTGATCATACAGTGATATGGGACACGTCAATAATCATATTTACAGTAACAAAGGATAAAACAGTAATATACATGCCATGATAAATAAAGAGAAATATACAATGTGGTAAAGAGGCACAGATTTAAAAAAAAAAGTGATACATAAGTTAATTTTCAAGAGCTAAGTATTCTTCAATAGAATAAAAACAATGGTTAGAAACAAATTTGAATAATTCTTTCTTAAATTTTGAACATGGTTTTATCTGCTTAATGCAGTCTGGTAATTTATTAAATAAATGTACTCCTGCATAACTCAAACTTGATTCATATAGCTTAGTTTTGTGTGGTTCTATGTGCAGACTGTGTTTATTTCTAGTATTATACCTATGTACATCAGAATTTATGGTGTAGCTGTTTACATTCTCCTTCATATATACAAGTGTATGGAAGATATAAAGGCTAGGCAATGGTAAAATAAAATAAAGTTTAAAGTATTTCTTGCAGCTTGTCCTCCTGCCGACACCGGCCATTCCTCTAATTATTTTCTTTTGTAACTTAAAGATGACTTTGCTATATCGTGAATTCCCCCAGTAAATGATTCCATAGGTTAGTATGGGATGGACATATGCAAAATACATAATTTGGCAAGCCTTTAAATTAAAACTATTTTTCAAAGACATTATCATGAAATAAATTCTACTAAGCTTTTTCCCTATAAACTCTGTATGTTTATCCCAGGTTAATGATTCATCCATCCACAAGCCAAGAAACTTTGTTGATGATGAGTACTCAATTATGGTCTCTCCAAATGATATTGGACTAACTTCCATATTTAAATTAATCTTATGGTGAAATCTAATCACAGAAGTTTTCTGTTTACTTAAAATTAATTTATTATCCTCAAGCCAGCTCAGGATATTACTCACTATATTGCCTGCCTTCAATTCTAACCCTTCAGAACTTTCATCAGCTACAAAGACAGTAATATCATCTGCAAACAAAGTTAATTGCACTCCTTGAATATCATCAACAATTTGGACGATATCATTAATAAATACTAAAAATAATAATGGTCCTAAAACTGACCCCTGTGGAACACCATGATCTATGTTTCTGGCACAGGAATACACATTCTTAATTACATTTTTGCTCAAATCAGTACCGGTATATGATATTTCAACAATCTGCCTTCTATCCCCTAAAAATGATTTGAACCAGTCATAGGCCATTCCCCGAACTCCATACATGTATAACTTTTCTAAAAGCAAGCTGTGGTCAATTATATCAAAAGCTTTTGTTAAGTCCAAGAAAATACCTAAACATGCACCCTTCCCATCTAGTGTGTCATATATCCGTTCAATAAAGTTAATGAATGCTGTGGTAGTTGATCTATTTTTACGAAAGCCATTCTGGCAACCAGCTAATATATTATGCTTCTCTAAGAATGATAACAGTCTATCGTACATAATTCTTTCCAGTATTTTGGAGAATACAGAGGGGAGGCAGACAGGCCTATAGTTACCAGCATCTTCTTCACTACCCTTTTTATGTATCGGAACAACTTTGGTTACCTTGAATTTGTCTGGAAATTTACTAGTGGTTAGTGACAAATATATCAAGTAACAGAGAGGCTTGATTATGTATTGGTAACAGCATTGAATAAGGTAGTTTGAATAACCATCTAAACCAGAAGACTTCTTTTTACCCATCTGTTTTATTATCTTATCTATCTCTTGCTCAGTCACAGGAGTAAGAAACATGGATGATACATTCCTGTGAACTGTATTCAAGTTTGTTCTTGTCACTGATGTTTGAAAATTTTCCGTTAACCTCAAAACTGCTTCTATAAAATAGTTACTAAATATTTCTGCAACTTCTTCTGGATCACTGATTTCTTTCCCTGCATTTGTAAGAGTAATATTATTTTTTAATGGAACTAGAGTACCTTTCTCCCTTTTTATAATGTTCCACATACATTTATACCTGTTTTTAGAATTTTTTAGCTCATTCTCATTTTGCAATCTTTTGGCAGCCTTCAAAACTTCTTGATATATGTTCTTATACTTCTTATAATAATCCTTCAATTCAGATGAGGTGTTACTCCCTTTCACACATTTGCTTAAAAACCTTAATCGTCTACTTGAATTTCTAATTCCTGTTGTAATCCACCCATTCCTATAATTCTTTACAATTATCCTTTTGACTGGTATTGCCACTTGATAATAATAATCGAACAAACCCAAAAACTCACTGAAGGCCTCATTAGTTGAGTTATTTCTATATACACTCTCCCAAGTTTCCTTGGCCAATAACTGGTTAAAATATGAAATATTTTCCTCGTTGCACATTCTAGTTTCCCTGTAAATTACATTGTTATTTTTTAAATTATGGTTTCCTATTACCCTAAAATTTAGATGCACAATTTGAGCAGAATGATCTGAAAAACCTGTATCATAAACTTCTATTTCATAGTTCCACATTTCCTCATTCAATACGACTTGATCTACTGCTGACTTTGTATCCCCAGATATTCTAGTTGGTTGATTTACAACTGCCTTTAGACCGTACAAGGAAAACAACATTTCTAACCTTTGCTTATCTCGCCCACCATTATTCCCTAAAAAATCTACATTGAAGTCACCCATGATTATTACATTTTTGTTATGATTCTGTAGGTCATCTAAAATAATTTCAATATTATTATAAAGAGTTTCAACATTACTAGAAGGATTTCTATAAATGCATATAAGTATTAACTTATAATCCACTAGTTCAACAAAGCTAGCCTCGAAATGCTCCTCTACATTCAGATATTCAAATTTATCCAACTGCTTACATTTGATATTATTATTCACATATATACATGAACCTCCACACTTCATTTTCTTTCTACAAAACTTACTTGCAAGAGCATAACCTTCTAATACAAAATTTGAAATCTCATCCTCCATCAACCAATGTTCAGTTAAGCATAAAACATCATACCCTTGTAGGTTATCTGCCAACAGAACCTCCATACTTAGAATTTTATTTCTTAAAGATTGAACATTCTGGTGGAACAAATTTAGCTCTCCCTTTAGATTATAACTATTGCTACCTTTTACCATAAAAAATCCTGCTCTAGTAATACTGGTCGTTTCCTTGTCCTACTTGACGTTCTTATTTCTGGTTGTTTAGCTTGCCCTCCTTCAGTTCGTCCTGATGGTGCTCCAACATCCAAATTCTCCAGTAACTCCTCTCCTCGTTCATCCAACTGACTGCTACTGATGATCTCAATGGTTTCCTCACAAGTTTTCCCTGAGTACTCAGTGCTTTCTGGTATTGCTGTCTCTGATGATTGTGGTAGAATCACATTAATCCCTTTCAGCTGATGTTCTTCTCCTAGGCATCCTTCTTTAGTGGTAGCACTCACCTCAACTACTTCCTCAACTCTTCTTACTTTCATTACCTGCAAATGTTCTGCAACTTCCTCATCTTTATCGAACAGCAGTGGTATGGCATTGGTTGTGATAGTTGTTCCTGAAGTCTGTTGTATTTTCTTTCTTATCATATTACATAGCTGCTTTTTCCCTCTTCTGCTAAGATGCATGCCATGATTTGTGAAATATCCTCGATCCATATTGCTCATATCAATTATTTCTGTATTTCGAAAGCATTTGACAATTTTCTGTAGCCGCCTGTTTGTATCATCAACTAACTTATTTACACAAGACCATTCAATTAAATCATGTCGATGTGGAATATTACATAATATTACATTGGTGGTCTTTAATTTGCAAAAGGGCTTTCTTCACCCCAGAAATCACATTTGATGCTTCATTTCTGGCAATATCATTCGTCCCTGCCATAATAACCACGTAGTCATTCTCATTAAGTGTTCCCATCTCTTCCATATCTGACTGAAGAACCTCTTTGAACAGAGCACCTGGCTTGACAAAACCTACAACTTCAGTCTCCGGTAGCATATCACCAAGTTCGACAGCAATACCCCGACCATGGCTATCCCCGTACACAACTACCTTACATTTTTTCTTCTTCAACCCCAGTGCAGGCTTCCTTGTAATGGCTGGAATGTTATTAATCTTTACACATTCTTCTTCACTAGCGGTAATTGATTCAAGGACCTGGAACTTATTCCTTAATTCAATACCTACTGCTACCTACCTTACTGCTTAATAGACTTTAAATTGCGAGTTTATTATACATTATCTGCCTCTACAAAGATCTTAGATCTTTCTCAAATTTGAGTATAAAAAGGGACATATTCCTTGACATAAAAAATGGTATAACTTGAAAACCGTACGTAATATGATTTCCATACTTTGTAGTTGAATACGTAGAAATGTGATGTATAAATGCCTAATAGAAACTTTTTTGATCTAACCTTTCGTTTAGCTACAAAACAGGTTTTCCTTTCTCCTGAAAAGTAAGGATTTTGGAATGTGTACCCTTTTCAACCCGCCGATTCAATTACAATTGCTTACGTTTTCCGTACTAGCCCAGTTAGGAGCTATTGATCTTTTCTTAAGCCTTTCCATTTCTTTTTTTGGCGTTCATTACACAAGCAAGCTGAAGAAATGTTGATATCAGTATAAGCGAATTTCCAGCTGTCTCACTTAGTGTTGCCACTGCCTTTTCGATATGCCGTGCTATAGTGATGGGTCGTTCATGAACGAACTGACTCTTTTGAACGACTCATTGGAGAGAGCTAGCTCAGAGCTAGCTCTCTCAATGAGAGTCGACTCTTGTAAGAGCTAGCTCCCTCCTTGCTCCTTGAGAGCTAGCACGAGCCGACTCTTTTATCAACAGCTAGTCGTTCAATTACGAGTCGACTCTTGTATGAGCTAGCTCCCTCCTTGTTCCCTGAGAGCTAGCACGAGCCGACTCTTTTATCAGCAGCGACTCCAAGAAAGAGCTAGCTCGTCACATCGACTCTCGTTCATTTCTAGCCAATGCCATACCTCAGATAATCACGTGACGTACTGAAGCAGCTTTCTTTTTTATAGGCTGCCCAGTGTAGCCTCTTCCCGCATTCAGTCAGTGCGCTGAGTGCAGTGGTTGTGGGCTGTTTGTTAGGTACGTTTTTGTGCCATAGTTCTGGCAACTTGCAACGTAACGAAACAATGAAATGAAATAAACAACATGTTATTGAGCAATACTTACCTGTTCACTTCCTGTATGCACTCATAATCTATGAAGGATTTAGGGCCTAGTATAGATCCAGTAGGTTAGGAGCAAATAAACGACACGAAGTTCGGGTTAACTAACCTCAACTAAGCACGAACAAACAGTCGCTATCCAGAATACTGAATATACCACTCGGCAAGTAGAAACGGCGTAGTTTTATTCTGTCTGAAATAATTAAGAAATACTCTGATAAATCCTCATCTGTTTCTTAAATGAGTTCGTAGTTATGAATTAACATATTGCCAAAATCTTTCGGTTTTACGGTACAGTGGATAAAATAATATACCGTAGTTTTAAATCGAATTAAGGCAAATAGAAAATAACACTAGTTTTGGCTTTCATACCAACGTGTATACCGCAGTACATTTTCAAATAATTATTTATTGACGTGTAAGAAGTCCGACTCCTTAGCTGGATGGTCAGCATTGAGGCCCTCGCTGCAGAGGGTCCCGGATTCGATTCTCGGCCAAGTCGGGAATGTAATTCTTCTGGCTCGGGAACTGGGTATTTGTGTTTGTCCCAACACTTTCCTCTTCCTATTCAGACAACACACCACAATACCAACCACCATAGAAATACGCAATATTGATTACATCCCTCCGCATAAGGTTAGCGTCAGGAAGGACATCCGGTCATAAAACAGGGCCAGCCGGGCTGAGTGACTCAAACGGTTGAGGCGCTGGCCTACTGACACCAACTTGGCAGGTTCGATCCTGGCTCAGTCCGGTGGTATTTGAAGGTGCTCAAATATGTCAGCCTTGTGTCGGTAGATTTACTGCCACGTAAAAGAACCCCTGCGGGGCTAAATTCTGGCACCTCGGCGTCTCCGGAAACCGTAAATGTAGTTGGTGGGACGTAAAGCCAGTAACATTATTACTTATTATAAAACAGGGCCAAATCCACATTTGCGGAACAGTTCGCACCCGCGAACCCACAAGTGTGGGAAAAGTGGTCGAAGCGGAAGAAGAAGAAGAAGTAAGTTTAGATAGTGTAAGGAATGCCAATATATTGAACATATACGACTCATACGGTTTAATCGTTCTTGAAAAAAAAAATAGAAGAGAGTGTGACCATACTGTACACGAAAAATAGGCAAAATGCTATGCGTACTGTAGTATACTTGGTTATATGTACATTTGTGCTGATAGTAGTTTCCATTATTTTCGTTAAAGATCGCGTTTAATCAGCTATGTTTCCTACGCTGCATTAATGAATGGAAGAATCTGTTGTCCCAACGCGGAGTATCAAGTGAAAAAATTTCTGCAGCTCCAGTCGAAAGAGGATATTCTGTTGACATCTTTTGAGTGAAATGTAAACTACGTGCACAGGAATAGGAATTCTTCTTATGCTTATCTGGATTGCCGGGGTGGAACGGAAGTATTGCCAATATCTCGAACATACGTCCCGTACGGTGCATTCAATCTTGAAAGACATCATTTTAAGGAGAATGGAAGTTAGGCAAAGTAATATTAGATGTCATCAATCAACACTGTATATTTGTGACACGTTTCTTCGTTACTGTGTATAAAACTTTATCATCGGATTAATTGCGAATTTTGGCAGCAATGTACATTTGTTTTATTCCAAGAGTAGCGTACCAAACTGTACATTGTGTTGCCATCTGTTGTGTAAAAGGTGAACTATCTCGCACCATCTCGCTCCTTCAAATAAAGACGGGAGTCATGATTAATCTAGAAGATGTAAAATCACGCTATTTTGGGCGCTTATGAATCAAAAACTCATGGCTTGGTGTATACTATAGTAACTTACATTCCATTACATTCTTAAACAATTATTTATTAACGTGTAAGTATTGCCAATATCATGAACACACGTCTCGTCACGGTGCATTCAGTCTTGAAAAGCATCATTTTAAGAAGTAAGGAACATGGGCAAAGTAATATTAGATGTTATCCATTAATACTGCATATTTGTTAAACATTTCTTCGTTACTGTATATAAAGCTTTATCGTTAGATTATTTGCCAATGTTGCCAGGAGTGCATTTGTTTATTTGATTTATTTCAAGAGAAGCTTTCTGAA
This sequence comes from Anabrus simplex, assembly GCF_040414725.1. NCBI lineage: Eukaryota > Metazoa > Arthropoda > Insecta > Orthoptera > Tettigoniidae > Anabrus > Anabrus simplex. The sequence goes on along the minus strand of NC_090269.1, from coordinate 429,787,719 downwards.
CTAGACGTTGTGCTGCCATCTGTTGTGGAAAATATGAACTATTTGCGCTATATCGTTCGTTCCCGGAAGTCATACAGAGCGACCGGAAGTCATGAAGAGCGACCGGAAGTCATAAAGAGCCGTCTGCCCTAAACCGGATGAACGAATGAACGAACGAACCTGGAGCGGAGAGCGGCCTCTGACTTCCTGGCTCGCTCCTACCTTCCCGCTCCCAAGAGTCGACTCTTTTGAACGACTCTCAGTTAGGAGCGGGAGCGAATGAGCTAGCTCCCTCAAAAGAGCTAGTTCAACCCATCACTACCGTGCTACTGTGCGACTTTCCGGAAAGTTTTGCTCGTAGATAACCAGCAGAAGCGATCATAAAGGCGGTGAACGTGCGAAATACGTCAGTGAAGTGCAGGAAGGGATTCCTACTCCTTGGAACGAGTGTATACGTGCTGTGTAGTAATACAATGCGTTGTTGTTTGAGTCATCAGTCCATAGACTGGTTTGATGCAGCTCTCCATGCCACCCTATCCTGTGCTAACCTTTTCATTTCTACGTAACTATTGCATCCTACATCTGCTCTAATCTGTTTGTCATATTCATACCTTGGTCTACCCCTACCGTTCTTGCCACCTACACTTCCTTCAAAAACCAACTGAACCAGTCCTGGGTGTCTTAAGATGTGTCCTATCATTCTATCTCTTCTTCTCGTCAAATTTAGCCAAATCGATCTCCTCTCACCAATTCGATTCAGTATCTCTTCATTCGTTATTCGATCTATCCATCTCACCTTTAGCATTCTTCTATAACACCACATTTCAAAAGCTTCTATTCTCTTTCTTTCTGAGCTAGTTATCGTCCATGTTTCACTTCCATACAATGCCACGCTCCACACAAAAGTCTTCAAAAACATCTTTCTAATTCCGATATCAATGTTTGAAGTGAGCAAATTTCTTTTCTTAAGAAAGCTCTTCCTTGCTTGTGCTAGTCTGCATTTTATGTCCTCCTTACTTCTGCCATCGTTGGTTATTTTACTACCCAAGTAACAATATTCATCTACTTCCTTTAAGACTTTGTTTCCTAATCTAATATTTCCTGTATCACCTGCCTTCGTTCGACTGCACTCCATTACTTTTGTTTTGGACTTATTTATTTTCATCTTGTACTCCTTACCTAAGACTTCATCCATACCATTCAGCAACTTCTCGAGATCTTCTGCAGTCTCAGATAAAATAACAATATCATCGGCAAATCTCAAGGTTTTGATTTCCTCTCCTTGGACTGTGATTCCCTTTCCAAATTTCTCTTTGATTTCCTTTACTGCCTGTTCTATGTAAACATTGAAAAGGAGAGGGGACAAACTGCAGCCTTGCCTCACTCCTTTCTGGATTGCTGCTTCTTTTTCAAAGCCCTCGATTCTTATCACTGCAGACTGATTTTTATACAGGTTGTAGATAATTCTTCGTTCTCGGTATCTGATCCCTATCATCTTCAGAATCATAAATAGCCTGGTCCAATCAACATTATCGAATGCCTTTTCTAGATCTACGAATGCCATGTACGTGGGCTTGTCCTTCTTGATTTGATCCTCTAAGATTAGACGTAAAGTCAGGATTGCTTCACGTGTTCCTACATTTCTTCTGAAGCCAAATTGATCTTCCCCCAACTCAGCTTCAACTTGTTTTTCCATTCTTCTGTAAATAATACGTGTTAAAATTTTGCAGGCATGAGATACTAAACTAATAGTGCGGTAGTTTTCACACCTGTCAGCACCGGCTTTCTTGGGAATAGGTATAACAACATTCTGCCGAAAATCGGATGGGACTTCTCCTGTCTCATACATCTTGCACACTAAATGAAATAACCTTACCATGCTGGTTTCTCCTAAGGCAGTCAGTAATTCAGAGGGAATATCATCAATTCCAGGTGCCTTGTTCCTATTTAGGTCACTCACAGCTCTGTCAAACTCTGACCTCAAAATTGGGTCTCCCATTTCATCAGCATCAACAGCCTCTTCATGTTCCAGAACCAAATTATCTACATCGTTACCTTGATACAACTGTTGGATATGCTCCTGCCATCTTTCTGCTTTGTCTTCTTTCCCTAGAAGTGGCTTTCCATCTGAGCTCTTAATATTCATACACCTAGATTTCCTTTCTCCAAAGGTTTCCTTGATTTTCCTGTATGCAGCATCTACCTTTCCCAGGACCATACAGCCTTCGACATCCTTGCACTTCTCCTTCAGCCATTCTTCCTTAGCTACCTTGCACTTTCTATCCACTTGATTCTTTAATCGCCTGTATTCTTTTCTGCCCTCTTCATTTCTAGCATTCTTGTATTTTCGTCGTTCATCAATCAGGTCTAGTATCTCCTGAGTTATCCACTGATTCTTAGTTGATCTTTTCTTCCTTCCTAACATTTCTTCAGCAGCCCTACTGACTTCATTTTTCATGACTCTCCACTCTTCCTCTACTGTGTTTCTTTCGGCCTTTTCATTTAGTCCTTGTGCAACATGTTCCTTGAAACGATCCATCACACTCTTTTCTTTCAACTTGTCTAGATCCCATCTTTTTGCATTCTTTCCTTTCTTCAATTTCTTCAACTTCAGATGGCATTTCATGACCAACAAGTTGTGGTCAGAGTCCACGTCTGCTCCTGGGAAAGTTTTGCAATCCAACACCTGGTTTCTGAATCTCTGCCTAATCATAATGAAGTCTATTTGATACCTTCCAGTGTCTCCAGGTCTCGTCCACGTATACAGCCGTCGTTTGTGGTGTTTGAACCAAGTATTGGCGAGGACTAAATTATGGTCAGTGCAGAATTCAACCAGCCGACTTCCTCTTTCGTTCCTTTGTCCCAATCCAAATTCTCCTACTGTGCTACCTTCTCTTCCTTGGCCTACCACTGCGTTCCAGTCTCCCATCACAATTAGATTCTCGTCACCTTTGACATATTGTATTAAATCTTCTATCTCCTCATATATTCTTTCAATTACTTCATCATCCGCTGAACTAGTAGGCATATAGACCTGCACTATTGTGGTGGGCATTGGTTTGGTGTCTATCTTGGCGACAATAATTCTTTCACTATGCTGGTCGTAGTAGCTTATCCGCTGCCCTATTTTCTTATTCATTATTAAACCAACTCCTGCATTACCCCTGTTTGATTTCGTGTTGATAATTCGGTAGTCGTCGGACCAAAAATCCTGTTCTTCCTGCCAACGTACTTCACTTATACCAACTACATCTAACTTTAGCCTATCCATCTCCCTTTTCAGATTCTCTAACCTACCACAACGATTCAAACTCCTAACATTCCACGCTCCGACTCGCAGAATGTCAGTATCCATCTTCCTGATGATCGCCCCCTCTCGTGTAGTCCCCACCCGGAGATCCGAATGGGGGACTAGTTTACCTCCGGAATATTTTACCCGGGAGGAAGCCATCATCAGTACATCTTTCATACAGAGAGAGCTGCATGACCTCGGGAGGTGGTTACGGCTGTAGTTTCCCGTTGCTTTCAGCCGTGTAGCAGTATCAACACAGCTAAGCCATGTTGAGTATTATTACAAGGCCGTATCAGTCAATCATCTAGACTGCCGCCCTTGCAACAACCGAAAGGCTGCTACCCCCCTTTCGATGAACCATTCGTTAGTCTGGTCTCTCAACAGATACCCATCCGATATGGTTGCACCTGCGGCTCGGCTATCTGCATCATTGGGACACGCAAACCTCCCCACCGCGGCAAGGTCACATGGTTCGCAGAAGAGGCGTATACCTCGTTTATTAGTAAGAAAAATGTAAAACGCTTATACAGGGTTTATTCACTGTATAACTAAACTAGAGTTAAACAACGGTATAAGGACTTTTTATTAGTAAGACCCCTACAACACAGGCAGCAGTAAGCTAGTGACTGATAGACCTTAAACAACAAAAGGGACTAATCCCCTCGCAGCCAACATAACAGGTAAGCGTTTTTAAAACACTTTTCCTTAATAGAAGAATATTCGTTAAGATCTAGCAATTGACACATATCTTTTCTCCCATTCACAGTGTTCAACCTGATTTGATTCTGCTTATTTCACATGAAAAGATTAGTTGAATTTCCCATTTGGAGCTCATAGTAACAGATTGCCAACACACGATAATAACGGCCGAAAACAATGCGAGGAAGTTCCTTGTGCTCACGCCGACGCAGGTGAAATTTTTTTCTATCTTCATAACATTCGTTTATCAATCAATCCATCATGTGATTTCTGCGTACCTGACTACGTTTTAATCTGTGAAATGAGATCATAACTCGTAAATCCATACCAGCCTACTCTTACTGGAAAATACTGTTCCTAATTATAAGCATTCAAATGCTACCGTATGAAGATTGTCATGATCTCGAACATTATACGAAAAATCATTCATAGTAACTCACTGCAACATTCCCATTTCATTCACCTCACATGTATCTCAGAAATTTTATACCACTTGTTTTACAGGCTCAATATAGTCTTTTTGACCGGTTTTAAATTGTTAAAATTTGTATTTTATTAATGTAATGGAACATTTTATGTTATATGAACCGGGTACAGGGCCTGACCTATCTTTGGTTCAAGTCCTTTTCCAGCAGATGATGCTTACTAAGTATAAGTGAAGCTTGTCCTAGTTCTAACATCTGTATAATGGTAATACCCTAAATATAAGGATTGTTTTCTATTGGAAAGGTGGTTTAATTAATGTAACTTCTATATTCCGAAATCCAATACAGTTTATAATGACAATAACAACTTGCAATTCTTTACTGGTCACACGCATCGCCAAATACGTTCGTACTTATACCTGCTTGCCTTACGTTGTTGGTACAAATGCGGAAGACTACCACCTTCTCCTTCGCCTCCTTATTCCTCAACATCTGCCTCAATCTAATTCCTAGGTAACACTCTACTCTGGTTCCCTTTCCTCCACACACTTTCCCCACATGTCTAACAATGGAATCCCTCATGATCAGAACCTCAACCCTACCCACCTCATTTGATCCCCACCCCTCCTAGTCAGCCCAACCTTTTCTGACAGCTGCAGAAGATTCTTCCACCTCCCTTTTCTCCCTCCCATCTTCTACTCTACACTTACCTTTCCTACCTTTTCCCTTCCTCCTATTTCCACACATCTCGACAACATTCCCTGTTCCTCATCTTCCTTCTGTTGTTCTACCTGCAATGACTTGTACTGATTTCTCACAGACACCTCTCCTGAATTCTGACCCTGAATCGAGACGTTAGCCTGCAATCTCTTTCCCCTTAAAATATTACACCATCTGTCTTCTAAAATCCCCCCTGTCCTTCTCATCCTTCTTTCACACCTACTGTATCCTGCACATTGTTTGAGGGAGGCCTATCTTCCTGTCTTCTGAGAGAATCCTAGTTATCTCCCTCAAACTCTCCAACTCCTCACTCATACTACTTAATGCCTGGCCACATCCACAGTTCCTACACTTGAAAGGAAAGAAATATTGTCTATGATAGTACACAAAGATCACACGACAATAAAGTAATTAATATTCTACTTCACTATAATACTACATAGTCATAGTCATACCACTAGTCATACTACATTTTTATCCTACAACACCCTAAACAGGATACATGATACGGACTGTTTGGAGGTAAGTATATAACATGGAAAGCACTCTCTACACATCATAATATACACCACACATGTAGAAAAAAGTTCAGCAGTGCAATGCTTCATTCTTCCTTCTTGTAGCTTGTTCTTTCATTGCCTCAAATGACAGTAGATTCTTGGAGAAATGCAAATGAGGTGCTCCAAAATGGCATGTGGAATGGAATCAAAGGGGATGTCAAACAGGAGACAGAAAAGCATAGAAAACATAATTGAAATGAAGAAGAAAAAGTAGTATTTATTGTCATTAAACAATGTACATTGTAACAGAAAAACGTCCAACAATCCATGAAGAGGATGCTCTTATATGTCATGACTATACTATTGCATTGTTCATTCCCTTGGAATATATATACAGTACTATTTTATACTATACTACAAGTAATATATCTACATATCTTTACTAATTTACATGGAGGTGCACCAAATTTTCTTCATATTCCTGTACATTATAAATACTGTTTCCCATCAGCCAGCTTTTTAGAGTCTCTTGAAAGGACTTCACAGATGTATCTCTTAAATGCAACCGGCGCTTGTTAAAGAGTGTCGTTACTGTGTAGTTATGATATTTTTGTGTTTACTTTAATCTAACATGAGGAGTGCCTATAACATTTCTTCTTTTTTGTATTACAGTATATTGATGTACCTCCTTCTTTAATGGGCAATTAATCAGGTTGCCTTTAATGTCCATTATGCAATGGTAAATGTACATTGAGGGAAGATGCATTATTCCCAGTTCTTAGACAATGCCCAACACAATTGTCTGGAATTCCCTGTATGCATCTGGCTGCTTTCTTCTGCCATACAGACATCCTGAGTCTTTGTGAAATTCCCTCACATTCTTGTTCCATACTGCAGATGTGAATGAAAGAAAGCATTGTAAGCAGATATTATTTGAGGTTTGCTAACAAATTTCTTCAGCATTTCTAATAAAAATATTACTCGGGACAGTTTCCTACATAGTTGATGAGTATGAATATTCCAGCCTTGAGTCTAAATGGAATTCTAATATTTTTTCTGACTTCTTGCAGTCCTCTCTAGTTGTAATGCTTAGATGAAAGAAAATTTCTTCAGTTTCGTTGCAATTTAAGACCAATTTATTCCCCAATAACCCCTTCAATGACTCCTGAACTTCGTGTTGCCAGACGATACTGTAACAGTGATGCCACGTCAACTGTTGAATCCCTTTCAATTTGATTCTTCTTTATTTACACTTTTAAAGGCTAATTATTTCTTTAGCTAGCCATGCAATGAGAAAACGTGCGTTGGACTTATCTTAAAAATGAATGTACATATAACATTATCCCAAAAGGATTTACATGAATTCATTCATTAGTAGGATTTTAGTTCTCCTTCACATGTGAGTTCAATTTACCTGTAAACTTAACTTCGCATTCTGGATGAGAAATGTTAATTTTCTTTGCCACATTAAAAACAGTCAGTTAGTACACCAATCAGCAAGCAAATATGAGACTTCTCATCTGTTATGTCAAAACAGTTCCTTTGTAAACTTGTCAGTCTTATGTCCACCCACACATTGCCATGTTTGTGAATAAACTAGAAAAAGTCATAATGTTTAGTATATTGTATATGTTTGTCCAGGATGTAATTACTTTGATTCTCTAGCCTGATCCCGACATTGTTATTATGCTATTGCATGAGACATTCTTGCAAGTCTCTGGCAGCGATAGCGTTATCACCTGACCAGTCTACAACTTTACACAAACCCTGATGCTGCCTAACCTTGAAGTCTTAAATGCAAGAAAGAGGTTGATGAAGAGATACCCTAACTAGTCGAGGTTAAGCACTATGTGTCATCCCCAATGGGCACAACATATAACCCTGAAAACACTCACTACATGTCACAAAAAATAGAAAATTAATCCCAAGATTTAATTCTACACCCCTAAGTGCCTTTTTGGTAAGTCATTATGAGGCACTGTTATGTTAATCTTTCTATTGTTAATGAACATGTGTATCCTATCTTTTGTTTTTAAGACCGAGCACTGAATGTTTGCTCATCTATTTTCTATGCTAAATATCTTTAATTTGGTTCCATTCCTATTGGTGTTGTATAACTGATATTTAATTGTTTGTATTAAGATAGTTTTCCAACATATTTTTGTCATCTATTCTGTCATTTAGAACTTATATTTTAATTGTCCATGGGCATACACAAGTATACCGTATGCTATAGGTGTTTGTGCAATAGGAAGTGTAAAATTCATCTTGTTACCAGGAACTAAATTACAAACAATTGAAAATGTTTCCTTTATTTTTGTTTTATTCATTTCAACTACTACACCTGTGTTTGCTTCAATGACGTACCACTGCGCAGCATCATCCCCTAATGCTGCTCAACATGGAATATTTAATGGGTAGTCACTGGGGCAGTTCTGCTGCATAGGCAGAAAAGATTTCAATGCCTGAAAAATAGCACAGAATTCCAAATATTATTTTCTCTCTGCTGAAGAGAATACCCTCAAAGTAATATACTTTAAATATCATGACAACAGTCATTATACCTCCTTGTTATTATCCAAAAACTTCGGTATTTGCTGAATTACATTCACCAGACCTATGGAGCAAAACACACATATCCCTAACATCCAAACTTTTCTCACTTCAATCTCGACTGTAACAGAACAGTGATATAATCTAATCAGTCACTATCAAATCAGAAACCACACCACAGAATAATTCTACACACTAGAGGTGTGACAAACGGTTATTTTTGTGTAACTGCTACATCTGTCAGTTCTACAATAAAGTAACTGTGAACAGTAACAGTGAAAAATAACGTCCAACGTTACTCACCTTTTACTGGTCACAGCCCGGTCACGGCCTCAAGCTTGTCCCCTTACAACTGTGTTGCACACGGTTGCACATTACCATTTATTCGCTCACACATGCATGCACGCATTACTACACACACTGTTGAACAGCAAAACATGCATTCCTATTTGCTATAAAGTTATCAAGAGGCAGACAGTGGATGAAATGAGAAGACAACATAGCATCTTTTTCTGAAATCTAGAGGAGTGGGTTTGACAATGCCCCAGTTAAGGATGGAAGACAAGAAAACATGATGATCTGTCTGCCAAACCTGGCACAAACCGGTACAAGAGGATCGCTTAAGTAAAATGCAAAACCGGTAATGTGTTAAATTGTTATAATGAATTGTGTGAAACGAATTAATAAAAACTTCGGTGGGTGAAGAGACGTTTCATTCATGACAATCTGAAATTTTTATTATACTTGTTATGAAATTCAAACAGTTCCACCTATTGTGTTCCATGGTGTAGTGGGCAACGCGCCCGCCTGTCACCCCGCGGTACCGGGTTCGATTCCCGGCGGGGTAAGATTTTTAAATTATAATGATTAATATCCCTGGTTTGGGGACTGGGTGCTTGTGTCGTCCTTAATGTTCATTTCCTTACATTCAACATATTACACTACCGCCATTACAATTACACGCAGATTTCTCACATATGGTGCCAGTAGGGGCAAAATATCTTAATAGGTCGACGCCCAGAATAAAAAGCATTTTAAAAATGTGCATTGTAATTGGGGGAACCTGTAATTGTCACACAATGTTTAAATAAACAATAGATACTATATATATGTATCTAATTAATTACTGGATGAAAGAAAATACAAAGTACGTACAATAACATAATATTAAGAAAAAGTGAGCATCATATTTTTGATGCATGGTTCATAAGACAAAAAGCACGGTAATGGACTATAGCTAATTTAATGATTTTAAATGAAACTTATATACACTATAGGCAACGCTCGAACATCACAGGCTTGAATTTGCGTTCAAAAAGACCAATTGCTCGACTTTCTTAGGACTGAGTTGGGTGCGTCTATCATTAATTATCAGTCCCGTTTTAGAAAAAATTCGTTCACAAGGAACCGACGTGGCAACAACATTGAACCTTTCTTTGACGATTTTGGAGAGGGTCGGATAGACGTGCTGGTATTTCTTCCAACAGATTAAGGGGTTTTCCGACCTCGGCTACAGGCGTTCATCTAAATAACGCTGTACTTCTACTACTGCCCCCGATTACAATGTGCCCCGAGGTTGGACAGTAGCAACCATCGCTTCGAACTCCTTCCAAACCGAAATCGTATCGGAGGCGGAACTTTCACTCACAGTAGTATTGATATTTTCTTGAACATTCACTGACACTTGTTGACTGTTCAGTTCTTTCATAACGAGCTCAATGGCATGTTTTTTTATGGAGTCAGCAGCACTGGAACTCCAAAATGGAATGAGCTTGAAGCGCAGATCCAAAAAAGTGCACAGTGCCAAAGTTTTGCTCCATTCCAAATTCGGAAACCGTGTTCTAATTCCATTGTCTAAGGAATCAATCAGATTCCGTACTGTGGGGTGAAAGTCTTCTTTCATAAGTTTGTTACATACTGCAGACAGTCCCCGAATGAGCACTATAACCTTACTTGCGGTAATGTAGTTTTCGGCACTCAATTTCGAAGAAACTTCTTCAAACGGTTTCAAAACTGTTGGCAATTCACCGCAGATTCGCCATTCCTCTGTTTAAATTGGAGGAAGCGAAACATTACTCAAAGCCAACGTGCTTTTTATGGCGTCTTCAAGCAGTGACAGCCGTTCGAACATGAACAACGTAGAGTTCCACCTAGTCAACATATCCTGAAGCACTGTTCTAGGATTTGGAACTCCTGAATCTTTTTGGAATTTTAACAGTTTCTGGGTTGCTTGATTAGACCTCTTGAAGAATGTCACCACTGATTTTAATTTATCATGCATTTCGTTAATGCCCTTAAGCACATCTTGCACAAATAAATTCAATGTATGGGCGACACATCCTAAATGTTTCCACTTGAGTTCTGTTGTCACAGCATTTTTTACGTTTGGTGCATTATCTGTGACAACAACTAGCACTTCATCTGTCAAACTGAATTCACCTGCAATTTCTATTATCTCGTGTGCAATGTTGGCACTGGTGTGAGACACGTCAATTAGCGAGCACCCCAAGAATACGGATTTCAAGTCGAAATCGTCTGTTATGTAATGTGATGTAACTGCCATATAACCCTCAAGAGCATTAGAACTCCAGCAATCTGTTGTTGGAGAAACACTGGACACAGTATTCAATACTTCATTAACTCTACTGACGCACTGTTCATATGCTGCTGGTAGCATTGCTTTACAAATCACCTTCCTGTTTGGTAGCTCATAGGATGGATTCAGTGCTTTCACGAACTGCACAAAACCTTTATCTTCAACTATAGAAAAAAGGCTGGAAGTCCAATGTGAACAATCCCAGTAGATGCCTATCTATACATTTCTTCATGGAGCTGCTAACTGTCTTTGGGATATATGTTGCTATACTGGTTTGTTTTCTTACCGGTATGTCAGATGTTCTAGAAGATGACGCAACAGGTTCAGGAGCCGTCGCAGATGATGTTGACGCCACGGGAGCAGATTCAGTAATAATCGTATATGGCAAAAATGGATCTGCAATATTTTGATGTCGAACTGGTTCCAGGCCGTCAGGGTCATTTTCTTGCACAGTGGGCTTACTTGGTCTGTCGTGTTGCAAATTGACAGTTGGCTGTATGTGTTCAATGTGTTTTCCTAAATTGGTAGTTGTAGACTTGTATGAACATTTTTTACCACATATATCACACTTTGCAAAGTTGCTATCAATTGAAGTGAAATAATTCCACAAAGAACTGGTCTTCACGCGTTTACTCATTTCCAACAAGCGTATGCTGCCTACACATAACAATAACACTGCTCAGGAAGAGAGAGCAGTACTTATTTACATTAGTGTAGCCAACACTGTCATTCTTTTTATCGTAACAGAAATTAAATCTAATATTAACTTTGAAAGGAATTCAGGACAGTGGGAAAGTTCTGTCAAAGTGAAACAGTATTACAAAATGCATTTTATCGACATTCATTCTATAATATCAGTATGGACAGTTAGCATAATAATTTATTTATGGTACAAGAAAAATTATACGGGTGAAACTTATAATAATGTTATAATGTAGGTAGCCTTGCACGATGTCTGAGTCAGCGATAACCCCCGAACAGTTGAATGTGTCATAAGAGTTTACACTTTAGTTGCCACTACCAGATGACAGCAGGAACTTAAAGCAATCTCCTACGAAAGCGCTCTCACGTGGAAGACATGCGTACTATCTGAAGGTCACGTTCTGTGCCTATAAGCTACTACAAGTGACAGGTCCCCACTTCCCAGCTACTGTTTTCACTAGTACGTTTTTCTGCTGTCGTTACACGATAACCTGTTATTTCTCGTCCTCGTTACATTTGTAACAGTGTCAGACATGTAACTAGGACAAAGTAACGGCTACGTTATTTTTCAGCCATCTCTACTACACACTATAGAAAGGTACCTCATTACAATTTCACTAATACAGGATTTGTTTTTACAAATATCATTCAACAACTGATTTGATGTATGCCATTGACGTTTTATTGGAAATCAATTTATATGCACCACACATATGAAGTCCCACACTTAACAGTGTTAAAATGCCTTGTAAGATGGTATTTCGAGAAAAAAGTACGCTGGCATTCGGTACACTTGTACTCTCTGTCCCCGGAGTGAGTCACAAGGTGTTTCTCAAGTGCACATTGCTCAGCAAACTGCATACTGTACAACGGAACGGTCGGCTTCCAGAGTGCGTTAACAGGTGTTTATTAAGGTACGCTTTCAAGGAAAACGTATCCTGGCAAATATCGCAGTGGTATGGCCTGTCAAGGGAATGAGTTCTCAGGTGGATTTTAAGGTTGTCTTTTCTAGAAAACATCTTCACGCACATTGTACAAAGGTATGGTGGTTTCTTAGAATGAATAAGTATATGTTTCTGAAAATTATCTAGTTGACCAGACTTAATATTGCATACTGTACATTGGTATGGCTTTTCACCAGAATGGGTTATCATGTGTCTCTTTAGAAGATTTTTACCACTGAATACCCGGCAGCAAACATCACATGAATGAATCAGATCTTCGGTCACCACTGCAACATTCTCCGGACTGAAATATGAAGGAATCAAGTATAGATTCCAGAAGGAAAAAAAAAAATTACAACAAATTTCAGATTGAAATAAATGACAAAACTTAAGTTATTGCTTATGCCCAACATCGTAAATGTGCATAGGAGATTTTACAGGTTGTTAAAAGTTCTATTAGGAAACTGATTACAGTATTGTAATTTCAGATTTACAAGTTTACAAATGTATACATTTATTCCTGCCTGGCAGATGAACTCACTAGGTGATGATACTAGTGATGCACAAACGAACAATGATCCAAAATTAACAATCAATTGTTTCAAGTCTTTTCATGCTAGAGTGAAGTATAAATGTTACATACTGTAGTTAAAATCAGCATTAAGGTGTCTGTCCATTGAGTCCAACATCAGGCCACTGTGACACCTGAATGGCTCACATGCCTAGTAATTACATGATACGACCAACCAGTCTCATGCAGTTCCACAATGCGGCCTCTGTTAAATCCTGTCAATTGGTGGATAGGCTAACACGTCTGCAAGGCATTGCAGGTGCTTCGTACTGTACTTAATCCTCTCTGTACATCTTGCTTAACTAACATGTCTGCAAGGCATCGCAGATGCTTCGTACTGTACTTAATCCTCTCTGTACATCTTGCTTACATAACTATTAATAATCTCGACATTAGTGGCCGGTATTGTATCCGTATTGACTTAATCAAACAAATATATAGGTAAATGATCCGCCTAGTCAATACTATATATTGATCTTTATTCAACTTTCACCTCAACATTATGTCTATTGACTAGGCGGATCATTTACGTATATATTTGTTGCTTAACTAACTCACAGCAGTTGACTCGTAACAACTTATGAACAACAGGACGGTGCCATCATGAATGCAAACATATTACAGATCCTTGTAAATCTAATCATTTACTCACACATCAATGGTGTGCATGTATACTAAAATGGGATAACATTGGACCACTCTACCTGGGTGCTTAATATTTTTTGTCAGGCAAAGGGTGAAAATCTTCCGTGAGAATTTACAGTTGGCATGGATACAAGAGAATATAAGGAAATGCAGTAATTTATAACATAAAATTACAATCTGTACTCAGAAATCTGATTTTTATGTAACAATCTCTGTAAAATCAATGCAGTGTTTTAAAGCCCACAACCATGGTTCCTAAATATGCAAATAAAACATTTTGAGCACATTTATGGACAGTATATTCAAGATCATTGTAGTCAAAGTAGATTATAAAAGTCCATAAATATTCAGGGATGGCCCACAAAATAACTATCATTTAGCCATTTACTGTCTTTGACTGGAAAGGGCAAATTATATGAAAAAATCAACAGTGGTCTTATATGGAAGTTTTGGCTGTAGCAACTTCCTCCATTGCAGTATGGGAATGAAAGCTGACTTTACTTTGTTGTTGTAGTAGAAGCAATTTCTTTTCAGTTTCAACTTAATCTATAACTGTTCGTTTCTTCAGTCTATCAAAATTAATTTATGATAAAAGAGAATTTAGAAAATACCTGAAAAAGAAACATTTAACAGATTCTACCCCAAAAATAAAAAATGTCATTATAAATAGGACAACACATTTCATTCTTGAACGAGCATCATCAGATTCCAACATATCGCATTATAAAGTTTTATTATTATGAATACTATTAAGAAGTGTAAAACCATTCACGTTAAAAACTGTGTCCACTCTTTTAAAAATACTGGTAAACATGGATTTTGATCCAGAAATAATTTACAGTGTTTTATACGTAACTGTCTGTGTTGATTTCAAATATGCAATCAGAATTTCTCCATCACACACAGTTCTTGCACCCATTTTTAGTTATTTTCTTAAATTACTGTGTTAATGTTAAAGCTGTTTACTAATGGACATACAATATTTTAATTTATATTTGAATCCAGGATAAAATAGTATTACGCATTTACTAGCTATATACTACATCAGTAAACAGATGTGAGAAGATGACTCTTGGGACAAACATGTTGTGACACATCTCTCAGCCTCTTGCATCATACTCAGTAAAACAAACCAGTATTGTGCACTCATCCGTCCAGATTACTCGCAGTGGTTTTCTTGTGATGTACAATTGTTTAGTTGTGCGAACACAGTAAGGAAGTATCAAGCATTAAGCAATGAGTAAATATGCCATGGGAGTGTGTAAATCAACCAGATAACTCTTGTTATGTGTGTGGAGATTTGACATTTAAAAATCAATGTTGAAGTTGGACTCAGCTAGTTGAGAAATGTTATCAACTGTCTTTCACGTGAAAGGTAGGGGATCAAGATAATTGGGCCCGTTGTATCTGTTGTTCTACCTACGTAAAATGCCTGACAGATTAGGCTAAGGGGAATCACTACATGAATTTTGGTATACCCATGGTTTGGCATGAACCACATGATCACACAATCAACTGTTGTTTCTATCTTAGAGACATACTCTGGCTTATAATACCAATATCGATGCATAAAAAAAATAAGAAGCAAATCAAAGCACAGAGTGAAATACCCTAACTTACAATCAGCTATTAGGCCAGCACCTCACAATGCGGATTTACTGATACCAGATACTTCCATGAATGTAACTGTAGAAAGAATCCAAAATGAAGAAGCAGGTGACCCTACATCTGAAGACAGGCCCAGTGAACCTCGTCTTATAACTCAAGGAGAATTAAGTAACCTAGTTCAAAACTACAACCTGAACTTTTAGGTTTTAGATAGAAGACAAGTGTGTTTTGTAAGTGCCAAAATGAATTTCTTAACTGCTTTTCTGAAGGAAATAATTTGGTGTACTGTTATTATGTTAATGCTGTAAAGGGCATTCTTAGTTATGAACATAAACAATGGAGTGGAGATTGCTCATTGATTCCTCGAAAACCAATTTAAAGGCTGTGCTGATATAGATGTTGATTCCCATAGAGAATCTAAAATATTTGTCCCAAATGAGTAAATTTATATATGCTTTTTCGTGTTGGTAACAATCTTTCTTCTGTGCCATTAGCTTATACAACTGATATTGTACCGGGAACGCCGCTACGAGAGAAGTCCGAAGTATGTTTGTTGAACTTCGCGCAAGGTGGAAGGTAGGCAGCCCGCCGAACGCAGCGACGTACCCAGCGAGTGACGTGGCCGCCGTAAGCCAGCTATACGTGCCATATATGGTAATGTTCCAGCTTACCCTCAAAAGTACATTTTGCGCTACTTTATCGCTATTTCGACACTGCCATCTTAAAAACCTTTACAATGGACGTCATCTATCAAGATTTCAAGAAAATCCACTGAGTATTATAGAAGTTATAAGGGCAGATAATACCCGCCGGGTTCTAGACACTTCCATGCGAACGTGTATAAAAGGAGGACCACCCAACCTACGAATTCAGTATCTGTCACTCCGCCGTCTCTGTGACACGGGTGACAGGAGCATTGTGTGTGCCGAACTTATAGTTGAAAAGTCTTCGAAATCCTAGTATTGGAACTTCGATATTTTCTCTAAGCGTTGTGTCGGGACTTTATCATATTCTTGAAGTGCCTGATTGGGACTTTGTTATTTTCTTCGAGCATCGTGTTAGAACTTCGTCATATTGACACATTGAAACTTTGTTATATTTTTGAAGTGCCACATAGGGACTTAGTTATCCAACGACGATTGAAAGGACTTTGAATTTTCACGAGTGTTGTGTACCACATTGAACTTACGTTTCGAACTTATTCGAACTTGTATTTTGTGAATCAATTTCTGGAACACTGAAATTTTCCGAGCGTGTAGGATGAACTTGTGCCCTACCAACATGAACTTTCGTGTGAACGATATGACTTGTTTTCCCAAGTGCCTCACTGAATTTACGTCTTGTAAAAACTGTGAAACTTAGGGGACGTTCAACATTACGTTTAATTGTGAAATATGCAATACTTTCCAAGTGCTGCACTGGGACTTGTGTTTTGATTCTTATCCTCATTAAAGACTGTGACAATTCAGAATACACATGTCGCGTTCCCAGAAAGCCTAGAACTTTCCAGTAGTTTGAGTGAATCCATAATTTATGAAGTCAGACCTTTTTTTTAAATATCATTTTCTTTAATGGCTATTCACTTCGCCTATCGACGGAACGAGACAGTTTCCGAGTGCTATTTATTCAGTTCATTGCCAATGTGTTTTAAATCTTCAGAACTATGCATTTAGAACTGTAGTGATAGTAATCCTCTAGAACATTCTGACTTACAGTAAGCTTGTGTTATGAACTTGCATTTCTACCTGTACAAAGTCAAAATCATCTTGTTCTTCGAGTGCTTATTCCAGAACATTTGGATTTAATATCTAGAGTGCAGTAACCACAATTAAAAGGTCATATCTGTTCAGACAGTGCCATGAATGTGTGGAGTGCCGTGCAGAAAACTCAAGTGTGAATTACGTCTCAAATCGAACCCAGGAACGTGTGCCAATCTTCGAGACATTCCAGAACGTCGAGACATTCCAGAACGTCGAGATATTCCAGAACCTCGAGACATTCCAGAACTCCTCATCCGAGCAGGTGTGGTCCCTGCCCAGGCGATGTCCAGCGCCATCCCAGGACTCGGAGGTACCAACCAGCCACGACACTTCCATGCTGCTGTACGAAGGTGATATGAACTTGCTTTTGATGATCAATAAACTCAATTTATCAAAAGAATCTCTAAAATTGATAACTATACCCCTCTCTGTACCAACTCCAATGATAAAGCCACTCCCTAGGATAAGATCCATGCTCGTTAATTTAATATCAAGCGCCTTAAAGATATGAACACTTTTTACGGGTACAATATGAAGAAAACATACGAAATAAGGAAAATTCTATTGAAAAAAAATCGGTATAAAAGTATAAAAGTATTGTTGGAGTACATGTGATTTAGAAGTAGCTGCTTTGGTAATGGGTTTGCAGCTAGGCTACGTGAAGTTTTGTTGTTTGTTGTGCAAGTGGGACAGCAGAGACAAGAAATATTTCTATATAAAAAAGAATGGCCAGCACATCAGCAGCTTAAAACTGGACAGAAAAATGTTAATGGTGCATTAATCAACACTGACATTATTCTTCTTTCTCCTCTTCACATAAAACAGAGTTTTTCAGACACTTTTTAAAGCAATTGATAAAACTGGTTCTGGCTGACTTTATTTCAAAGAGAAATTCCCATGTGTAAGTGATGCCAAAATCAAGGAAGGAATTTTTGTACGTCCACTAATTAGAGCTTTCATTCGCAATTAATATTTCAAACAACATCTAAGCCAAGCTGAAAAAGTTGCATGGAAATCATTTTAAAACGCTCAAATGTTTTTAGAGAAACCACAAATCCCTCAATCCCTGAATTACCGTGCAACTGTAGGTGAACTGTTACAAGCATACCAAAATTTGGGGTGTAATATGTACCTCAAGGTTCATTTTTCGGATTCCCACCTGGACTTCTTTCCTCAGAATCTCTGTGTGATCAGTGATAAACACGGGGAGTGATTTCATCGAGATATCTCCTCCATGGAAAAGAAGTACGAGGCAAAATGGAATGGGCTTGCTGATTACTACTGGACATTGAAAAGTGATATTCCCGATGCCAAGTACATAAGAAAATCAAGAACTGTTACGTCAAGTATCGCAAAGTATATTTTGAATGTACAAATTTCATGAAATAATCAACATTGTATCAAAAAACTGTATGTGATGGAGAAAAACTAATTACACATTTGAAATCAGGAGGGAAAATACTATTACACAGCTGCCAACTTTTGAAAAGGGCTAACAGTAAAACTCATGTGTGACTAGAAATCTAAGATTTTCGATATACTCCAGCTTATAATACCAATATCAATGGTCCGTTGTTGGACATTATACATTTTTCAGCTAACTCATTCCTTGTCGCCAGTGTTTTGCCCCAGTGTGCTAAGTTGGGCTCATCAGTTGGTAAATAGTACACCCACCAAGACGCATGGCTAGTGCATACCATGGAGGCCACTGCATAGGTTACTTGGAGCCCCTGGCAGGCCATCAGATGATATAGATGTTGATTCCCATTGGGAACCTGAAATATTTGTACCAAATGAGTAAATTTATAATACCAAAATAAATGGTCCATTATTGGACATTAGAAATTTTCCAGCGAACTCACTCCTTGTTGCCAGCGTTTAACCCCAGTTTGCTAAGTTGGGCTCATCAGTTGGTAAATAGCACACCCACCAAGACACATGGCTATGCATACAGTGGAGGCCACTGCGTAGGCTACTTGGAGCCACCGGCAGTGCCAGTTTCCTCTAAATTTCACTTTCCCTCCTCATTTCATAACTGCAATACTCGCTCATCTGCATATAACAATTCTTTTACTGTGACTTTGAAATTCCTTACCAGTCAGGGTCAAGGACAGTGACTCGTTAACTAAATTCAAAAGCTCTTGCCGACTGACATGTGCACTGTACAGCTCTGTGTGTGAATGGCGATAGACTGTATTTTTCTGGTATATGTAGACCAATTTAATTATTCTTTGTATAACAAGTTTGTGTACTTGAATTCCTGATGCAGGACCTCCTTGTTCATACAGCCATTCTCTTGAAACATCTTATTTCAATCCTCCACTCCCTCACAATAGACTTTTATGTTTCCCCAAGAGGGTTAGATTGTAAATGTCACATAAGTGTAGGTTGAAACATGGTTTTATATCATCTTGATCTCCCCCTTCCCAACTACTGTCCCAATATACTGACCATACACTTGACACAGTGATTCACTCCTACATCTAGTCTCTTTCCATCCCACTGGAAATCTCACCATATATTAATAACAGCAGAACCTTACTCTCCCCTACATTGAACAACATTCCATTCAACCACAATCATTGTTTGGACATTTTCTTGAATATCTTACAATAAAGATCATCATCAGCATACACAAGGAACTCAATGTACTCTGGTCTTAACCCCAAGTTTCTTATCTTACATCACACCGTCCTTTCCTTACCCTGTACGAATATTTGTCATTATTATCAGTAATCACAATTTCTACACAAGATAACATGGCATGGAGGGCTGTTTCAGACCAGTCTGAAGACTGATAACCAACAATTACAATCAAAGAATATGCACAGATTTATAAGCTTCCATCCCACTCATCTTGTAAATTGCAGACCTAAAAATAATGCAATATGAATTTCAGACAATTCATCTTAATATGTACCTATGAGGTTACTTTTTCAGACTAGAATTTTATTGGTATTATGTAATAATATATTCACCTCGAAGCAAAATGATTGAAGTTTTAGAACACTGCATGAAATAGTTGTTTATTTTTATGTTAATGGAATCAAAATTGCAGGAAACTTCAATTTATTGATTTCCGTGTTTAGTTGCTGTGACAGTTCAATATAATTATATTCAATATATTCTAATATCAAACAAGGTTGAACTTGCAGATCTAGTGTATTACTGGGTGGACCAAAAGGCTTCATAATTCTGAGAAAATTGCATATGCTTTAAGGGAAATAGTTGCAGATGGCATTTCAGATGATGAAATTATTATCCCAAGATGCAATGATGGTGAAAGATTGAAGAAATGCTTATGGTTGTTTAGAGGTATTATAAATAAACCCACTTTAGAAATGGACTGATCTACCTCAAATATGTTTTTACTTGCACATATTCAATAGAACTATATCCAGAAACAGATTTAATCTATTCTTAAAGTTTCCAAACGTTTCCCTCAATTCTAATCATTAGTTTTTATAAGAAATAAGAGTTTTAAATTAAACCTTGTAAGAAAAGGATTAAACTGATTAAAATGACTAGTTCACAGACATCAAACACCCATCACTGAGAGCATGGCACATTCCATACTGTGCAGAGTTAGGGGATTTAAACTGTACTTACTTGTTCTCTTCTTTGGCAGATGGGAGCTGTTGATCTACTGGATGTTCCTCTATGATTATTTCATCCTTAACACCTGCACATGGCTATAAGTAAGAAATAAGAAAAATAACTGAGAAAAGGAGAGAGCGAGAGAGAGAGAGAGAGAGAGAGAGAGAGAGAGAAAATAAGAAACAGCTGACAAAATACATTTTCTTACCATATCTAAGTTCTGCCTACAAATAGCTAGTCAATGGACTGTTCTTTAATTCTAGAGAATCTGAAAACTTTGTCAATATTAACTTACAAAATTCACAATATTTTAATTCAAATTCTAAAGGGCTCTGTTCACACAGTTTAAAACTATCATAAGGTATCAACACAATGACCAAATTTTTATAATTTTCATTCAACAGACAATAGAGACAAGAAAGCTGACGTGAGAAACTCTGGAAACTACAGAGGCATTAAATTCATGCCAGATACTCCAATGATTTGAAAATGAGTTATCACTAATCGTATGAGAACGTTCATTTAGACAGAGAAAGCTCTACATGAAGAGAGGCGAGGTCTGCACTGACCGACACTTCAAAACATTGCAGATTCTATCAACACCACAAGCATCATCTAAAAGTGCCATAGAGATGATGATACTTAGAATGTCAGCAGGAGTTTCAAAGACAGATTGCATTAGAAGCACGTTACATGTAAAGGAAACAGTCATTGGGAAGGTTCAGTGTGAGCAGATGACAGGGTTCGAGCAGGTGAACGGACAGGACAAAAGCTGTATAGCCAAACGAGCCCTTGACCTTCAGTTACCCAGAGTATGAAGGAGGAGGACTAAGATCAGCTGGGTCCAACAGATGAAGCAACAATAACTTCACAACTCCACTGATGCTGAAGCACAGTGCAACAGTGTTCTGCTAACCCTGAAGGTTCTGCAGTAGTAGAACAACCAGGAAGTCATCAATATTACATCAATGATAAAGCAAGGAGGAAGAAGACTGAACAGACAAGGGGTTGACTTCTTACATACAATGCACTCCCGATAATTCGCATGCGAATAATTAGCTTTGCAATTAATTCGTGGGTCTCGGAGAGTTATTTTTTTTAAGTATAAGTTCTTACACCCACTAATCATCGTGCTGAGTAAAATTATCTCTGCCTAGTTTAAAATAATTTTAATGTGATGTGTGGAGACAAAATCATTGATATTTGAGGAGACTGGACTTCGTTTCTCTACAAAGTAGCAGTAGGCCTATATGCAAACTGCTGCCAGAATGCTGCAAACTTGGAAACATTCGAGCATGTTGCTGCGTGTGGCACAGCACCGATTGCCGTAATCTTGGAAGCAGAGACAATGAAAGAGGAATGCACTTCGAATTTAACCTCCCTTTCCCCACAGCCCAAGGTCACTGAACTGAAAGCCAAGTGAAGGGTAGGTGGACCGGCAGCAAATGTATTGTAGGCTACTGTACTTGAGAAGTGTGAACGGAGTGTGGAAGTCTTTTCGAAGTTTCTAATAAGTCAGTAGTAAGAGTTTTCAATATGAGTGGTCGAAAAATGAAATATAAAAGGTTAACCATCAGTGAAAAACTGAAAATTATAGAAAGACCAGAGAAAGGCGAGGCGCCATCAAAGTCAGCCTGCGAGTTTGGTGTGAGTGAAACAACAGTGAGATATATGAAGAAGCAAAAGGAAACCCTTATCAAATTTTCTGCTAACTGTGATCATTCATCGTCCCAGAAATCAATGAGAACATTGGACTATGCAAATCTAGACGAAGCCATGGTACGGTGGTTTAATCAAAAATAAGCTAAAGGTATTCCTGTGTTCGGCCCAATGTGTGCTGAGCAAGCAAAACATTTTCACGATGCTCTTGGCTTAGAAGGCGATTTTAAAGCATCTTCTGGCTGGCTTACGTGGTTTAAGAAACACCACGGAATACAAGAAATTGCTATTCACTGGGAGCATCTCAGTGCAGACATGGGTGCTGCTGAAAAGTTCGCACAGGAATTTCAATCATTCATTGAAAACGAATAGCTTGACCTTAGACAACTTTACAATGCAGATGAAACAGGGTTGTATTGGAAATGTTTACCGTCCTGAACATTAGTAATGCAACAAGAACAGCAAGCCCCAGGCCGCAAAACATCCAAGGAAAGAATAACCATTATGGCGTGTGCTAACGCAAGTGATGATCATAAATTAAAATTATTAGTGATAGAGAAATCCAGAAAACCACGTTGTTTTAAACGAGAGAATGTACCTTTGCAGTACTACCATCAAAAGGCAGCTTGGATGGACACACATATATTTAAGCCTGGTTTCACAATCATTTTGTGAAACAAGTGACAGCCTACCTAATTAAGCAGTCACTGCCAATCAAAGCAGTGCTCTTAATTGACAATGTGACTCATCATCCACATGAAAGTGAACATAAAGAGGTGATATTTATGTGAAATACCTTCCCCCTAATGTAACTTCTATTCTCCAACCTATGGATCACGGCATTATTGCTGCTTTAAAGAAGAACTACAGGTCATCTCTGTTACAGCAATTGGTTGAGGAAGGCATCAATATTCCAATATTTTGGAAGGACTTCAACTTGTTGCATGCTCTTCATGCAGTCGATAAGCCGTGGGACAAAATTACTGCCACTACGCTCGCATGATCATGGAAATCTGTTCCAGGTGAAGAGCAAGCATTTGCCGGCTTCAGTGATGATGATATTTCGAACAGGCAATGTAGTCTCGCTACGTTGATATTACTGAAAAACCTGGATAAATGCCAAGATGCAGAAGAAAGTGACATTATTGAGTGGTTAGACATTGATAAGGACGATTGTGGTTTCAGACATGAAAGTGAGGAGGATATTGTATGGAATTTGATGGTTGGTGAGGAAGACAGAGATTCAGATGATATCAAGTGCGGAAGTGATGCAGACACACTTCTCTTACATAGAAAATAGAGATGATTTTCATTTTCAGATATTGTTTTCTTGAGAAATGTATGATCCAAAATTAGAAAAAAATGAATAATCGTCTAAGAAACAAAAAGTGATGACTGAATGTTTCATTAGATACGAATGTTGGCATAATTCACATGGCATTTTGTAATTTTTCCCTAGTGTCTCTTACAATACAATGTGAAGTGTTATAATTATTTTCTGCTTGTTCATAAAATACATTTTGTTATTTTAACCTATGGTTGGTTTTGCTTTTACCAGGCTTAAAAATGACTGCGGATAATTTGCGGAAGTGCATGCATTAATTACCACAAATTATTGGGAGTGCACTGTATGTTTATATTGATGATATCTCTTCAATTTATGTGAATGTCAGGTCAGCATCCTCCTGCTATTGTATGTAACAGAAGACGGTACCACCTGTAACTGTCTGGCCAGAAGTCAAGCGGCCATTTCCAAACTTGACACCCAAAGGGAGGACCAACAGCTATGATAAGAGGAGTCCTTGGCGGGGAAAACAACTGTCTCACTGTGATGCTCCAAAATATCTAGGAGCAAAGATGGATCGCTCCCTCACATTCAAAACTCACTGCGAAGAGATGAAGCTAGAATTTTTTTTTTTTGCTAGGGGCTTTACATCGCACCGACACAGATAGGTCTTATGGTGATGATGGGATAGGAAGGGCCTAGGAGTTGGAAGGAAGCGGCCGTGGCCTTAATTAAGGTACAGCCCCAGCATTTGCCTGGTGTGAAAATGGGAAACCACGGAAAACCATTTTCAGGGCTGCCGATAGTGGGATTCGAACCTACTATCTCCCGGATGCAAGCTCACAGCTGCGCGCCTCTACGCACACGGCCAACTCGCCCGGTGAAGCTAGAAATAACATCATTCGTAAACAAACTAGCACCACTTGGGATGCAGAGCCAAATGTACTCTTGCATATCTGCTTTTGCATTGTGGTTCTCAGCATCACAATACTCGGCACCTGTTTGGCGGAACTCCGCAAATATTACACACATTGATGTACTGGACACATCGTGACAGGGTGTCTGAGGCCAACTTCTATCCGTAAAATATATCAAATCATGGGAATAGCACCACTAGATATTCGGGAAAGAACAGCTGCAGAAATGAAGATGAAGAAGAAATTTGATCCGAGACATCCCTGTACAGACACAAACAACACCTTCCAAGGCTAAGATCAAGAAAGAGCTTCCTACAGTCAACGGCAGCAATTACATCATCACCTAGCAAATGTCGACTCCAACTGTGGCGAGTTTCATTACCTGAAGAGCATTGGGAGAACGTTAAAGGAGAATACCTGCAGCGGGCTATCATTTGCCGTATGCTGCATGGAAGACGTTAAACAGGCTGAGAACTATAGTGTCCCGATGCAAGGTGAGTCTCAAGAAATGTGGATACATCAATGAAGGCGAGCGTTGCGAGCGTGGTGATTTACAGGATCCTCAACATCTGTTAATCTGCAGAAACCTGCCTGAAAGTTACAGCATGAATGATTTAATTTCTACTAATGATAAGACCATCAAGACTGCTGAATTTTGGCCCTCACATTCCATCTAGTAATGTAGTTTGTATACTTACAGATTTCTCTATGTAAAACTGATATGCTGTACACATAAAATAAATAAATAATAAATCAATAAGTAAGAGGAGTCTTCCCTTTGGAGGCCAGAGGAAATGACACATAAATTCACCAGAAAGGAGAAAATGGTCAACGGTTCATATGACAGAAGAGGACCCCAGTCCCAATGACAGGTAAAACGGAAGAACTTTCTCCTGTCAGCAACATTTGTACTTCAGTGAAAGCAGTTGCAAAAGGCATCTGTACTCCTGAGGAGCAGCCTAAAGCTATATATAGCCTATATGATATGGTACTTCTAAACTTGCCTCACAAAAGGTTAAGGTCTACCCTGAAAGTAATGTGCAGTTCCTTGAGCACTATGGGAACTATGGAAAGTGGGCAACCGGTAACCAACATCATGCAGGTGGGCATAATCAACCTTATAACCCTGACAGGAAAGGCAGAAGTAGTGATACATTTTATGCAGAAAGAGGGTATAGAAATGATGGGGATGAGCAAAGTTAAATAGAAGGGGAAAGGAAAGAAGAGAATGAGGAGAGATATACACTATGCTGGAGTGGTGGCTGAAGCAAAAAAAGGAGTGGATTTGATCATTTCAAAACAGCTGGAGGAGTATACGACAGGATAATGTAAGTTAGAATGAGAATGAGGAACAAAAATAAGAACTTCATACAAGTGTATGCACCACAGAGAGGGAACAAAGAGGACGATATTAAGGAATTTCTGAAGAAACTGAGAAAGGAGATAATTGATGTGGAAGTGATTATAAAACTTAAATGCATAGGTGGGAAACGAAGGAAAGGAAGAAGTAATCAGGCCATATTGGTATGGAAAACGGAATGGAGAGAAACTACCGTATTTTCTTGCATAATTAACGCCCTTGCATAATTTACGCATCCCAATATTTTGGGGTCCAAAGTGGAGAAAAAGAAATATTCACATATTTGACAAACCCACTTCTTCCAACATCCATCACGCAGCTACGGATGCATGTATTCCAAAATACAGATGTCAACTACTCAGAGAGCAGCCTTCCTATTGCAAAACCAAGCATTCCAAATACCAGGCAACATACTCTTATCAGCTGGTAGGAAATACAACTGGACTAGTTCAGTGAGAGAATCAGCACACAAGTGACTAGTGACGCTCTATTCCAGTCTGGTACAAATGTATTTTACGGGTAATCTGAGTACGGGACGTGCATTTTCTGTGATCTGAAAACTGTTCGTTAGTCCATAGTGAGCAAGTATTCAAGTAATACTGCATCATATAAACTCACGGTGATCAGTTACACCGCAACATACGGGCATAGGGCAGCGGGCCGCAAGTATTGTGTGGCCGAATGCAACATGCACTTCCGCAATAACAGAAAAGTGCACTTCTAGCGACCAACAAGTCTCGCAAAGCATTTCGCGGACCAAAATGAGCAAGTTTCCTGAAGTAGTGGAGGATCTGCTTAAATATATGATTTCATTACGCAACATCGGATATGCCATTTCTCACGAAATGCTGTATTTTAAAGGACGAAATAGCTGCTGCACATGGAATCAGTGTTTCAGATTTGAAGGTTAGCCGAGGCTTGATGATTAATTTTATGAAGAGAAATGGACTTTCCTTTCAACAAAGAACAACATTATGCCACAAAATGCCAAATGATTTCAACCAAAAAGTGATCGATTTTCATCTCTTTGTGACTGAGAAGCATAAAGGAGAGGAAGATTTGCTCTCCCAAATAGGAACCACAGGTCAGACGCCAATCAGTTTCCATATGCCACAAAGTTGAACAATCAATAAGAAAGGGACGTCGAGTGTTATCGTACATGCTACCAGAAGCAAAAAAGAACGATGTACTGCAATGCCTGCTGTAACAGGTGATGGCAGAAAGATTGCACCTTATGTTGTTCTAAATGGAAAACAATACCTAAAGTAACATTTCTGCAAGGGATCCACGTTTGTATCCAAGAAAAAGGGTGGATGGACCCATCAGTCGTACATGATTGGATACAAATGGTTTGGGGAAATATAAACTGGGTCCCTCCTTCGATGCCCGCGTCTTCTTGTGTTGGACAGTTTTTTTGTTTGTTTGGTTTTTTTTTTGCTGGTATGTAATTATTATGCACTTTTATTAGTACATGTTTATTTCACATCAGATCGTATTGTCAACTCATAACAGGAAGAATATTTTCCAGTGTCGGTAACTTCAAACCCATGTGTCCAACTTACCTCATGTACCCTATTTTATTTTTCAGAAAAATCCCACGCCGGAATTTTACGCCAAATGACAATTAACACAAATGAGTCGAACCAACTGTGTGTATATTATATTTGATGCATCTTTTAAATAAAAACAAATTGTAAATGATTTTTTAAATACCTGAATTCCTCGAATAATTTACGAATCCAAAGTTTTCGCCTTTATTTTTCATCAAAAAAAGTGCATTAATTATGCAAGAAAATGTGGCAGTTGAATTCTGTCAGAGGAATGGAATGACTGTGGGCAACACAAGGTTTTGGAAGGAAAATGGTGGGAAAATTACAAGATATGGCTGGGGTGACAGAAGAATGAAGTCTATAATTGATTACTTTCTGGTGGAAAGGACAAATCGCATACAGTTGATGGATGTAACAACTTTACCACGGTTAGTAATCAATGGAAATCATAGAGTTGTGATAGTAAAAATGAGAGTAGTGAAAATTGAAAAATTAAAGTAGGTAAGAGATAGCAAAATAAATCATTGTAATTAAAATATGAGAATGTACAGGAATTTTTTTGGAGAGACTGAAACAACAAATTCCAATTACTAAAGTAGGAAATGTGGAATATGAATGGTCCAACTTCAAAAAGGCGTTTGTAAGTGGGGCAGAAAGTGCCTGTGGTAGAACACTGGCGAGAGTAAAAGAAAAGGAGACAACATGGTGGAATGAGAAAGTGAGAGGAATGAAAGAAACAAAGAAAGAATGGCAAGAAGGGAATAAAGATAAAATGGAAAAATGCAAAATGAATTTTCTTGATATATATTGAAACGGGAATGCCCTGCGAGCATTCGCGTTCATGTATTTCTTGAGAAGAACACGCTAACACCCGACTGTATGGATTCAAAACGAGCGCCAAGTGCACGGGCATCATGGGTGACAGCATGCAAGCAAGCGCTGCTACAGAGTGCCAGCCAAGGCCAAGTGACGTCACACCGAAAGTTCTATTTGATTCTATGTCGTTTCATCACGAACGGAAGGTCAGATTGTTTTTTGGAGAACGTCACCTTGCAGGCCTGGTCAACAAATGAATTATTTTAGAAGCTCATATTTCCAGTCTCGCCATCCGACCTTGAGCAATATAAGGGGGTCGCCAGCCTCGAGGAGAACAGAGTGTGTTAGTGTGTCACAGTACTTCGTCATGAACCAGTCGTCTCACTGATGTGATACAGTTCGTTACTCTGTCCGGCTAAGGACCGGGGTTCGAAAGTACATAACACGAGTGTTGAAAGCCTTCTCTGTGGACTCTAACTTCGCATGTAAGCGAAAACTTATTCAATGATAATATCGGTCTGTCGAGCCGAGTAACTTTTTTTTTTTTTTTGTGAATTGTGTAATTGAAGAGACTGTACAGTAATCATTTGATATTTTGAAACTGGGCTAAAAGGACTTAGGGCATAAAGACTGTGCTTTAATTGTTTCCTCTACAAGAGACTGTGTTAGGCTATTTCGTAAAATTGTGCGCTAGTGAAAGAACAATTCTTTTTATGGACAGTGTCACTTTGTTTCGTAAAGAACAGTGTACTTTTCTTTCAAAGACTGTGTCAATTACTCCGTGAGAAAAACAGTGTCGACATTTTCTTTTCATAAAACTGTGCCAACCTTCATTTTCAAAATACTGTGTCAATACATTTCGCAGAACTGTGCTAACATTTACTTTCATAAGACTGTGCCGATATTTCCTTTCAAGGACAGTGCTGATTCGTGGAATACAGTACCTTTATTTCTTGTCAAGGGACTATGTTAATTCCCCTCATAAAGACTGTGTCTACATTTACATGCAATATTGTGCCTCAGTGGAAAAGTTATCTCTGAGAAATTACGTGATTTTTGTTAAGACTGTGTCGTAATAGAACTTGGTTCTCTTTCACAAGACTGTGCTATAAACTGTTTTTTTTTTCTGTCTTCGCAGAAACTTTAACTTATTTCGACGTGTGCACATGCTAGAACATTGCATATGCTCATTACAAACAGTACAAAGACAGTGTCTGTGGGACTTAATATATTTTATTTTCGCACTGAGATTGCGTGAAGTGATAAACGGTTGTATCTCAGAAAATTCCAGATTATTTTCATTACCTATCACTTTGAGTTTGACAGTGACTATTGTACGAACAATATTAATTATTTTCATAGAACTGTGATTTTGAATTCATCCCTTTTCCAAAAGTAATGTGCATCCAACACCATTCCCGGTGGAACTTGTTCAACCAGTAAACAGTGTCTCGACACAATTTGCAGTGCAGTGCAGTAGAGAAATGTCGTATCAGATTCTACTGACATTCTGTGCGGAAGTTTTTCATTTCTCTACTCCCTTCATGGAACTTAGTGGAATACAAAACTCAACAACTATTCCACGCTGCACTATCATCAGACGACCGCCCCAGGTTCAAGTCTCCTTCAACATCAAGGGTTAACAACCGCCGTGGGACGACGCCGACAACGTGGGACGACGCCAATGCTGCAGAACGATGCCTTCTCCACATCTTCAAGGACATTCAAACCATTCGTCTGTAAAAGGTGATATAATTTCTATGCATTTTCTTGAATAAACTGCAAGTTCCACTCTAAGTATGAACTCATTTCACTACCCTTCTCTCGTACTCTCTAAAGCATGAACCGTACATGCCTTGGCATTCATCCATGCTCTCCATAAAGCTGAAGTACAGGCGTTCCTGTTTCAATATATGTTTGTGTGTTGTTGTTTTTTTTTTCAATTTGCTTTATGTCGCACTGATACAGATAGTCTTAAGGCAAAGATGGGATAGGAAAGGGCTGGGAGTGGGAAGGAAACAGCCATGGCCTTAATTAAGGTACAGCCACAGCATTTGCCTGGTGTGAAAATGGGAAACCACAGAAAACCATCTTCCGGT
The DNA here is from genome assembly GCF_040414725.1 of Anabrus simplex. Classification (NCBI taxonomy): domain Eukaryota; kingdom Metazoa; phylum Arthropoda; class Insecta; order Orthoptera; family Tettigoniidae; genus Anabrus; species Anabrus simplex. The sequence continues at coordinate 429,757,442 of NC_090269.1, read as the reverse complement.
CTGCCAACAGTGGGGTTCGAACCTACTATCTCCCAAATGCAAACTCACAGCTGCACGACCCTAACATCATAGCCAACTCGCTCGGTAGTATTTTGATAATAAAAGGAAATGTGAGATATTGGTAAGAGAAGAATAGTAGTGAAGAATTTACTTAAAGGATGGAAACAAATGGAGCTGGCATTTAAAAAAAAAATATATTGGAATTACATGAATACGAGTTTATAGAAAACTGATGAAAGATGAAGGTGGAGAAGAAATAAACAGAAGATGGAAGGAGTATTTTGATATTTATGTGCAGCCAGTATCCAGTATTCAGAAGACAGTGGTTCAAACCCCACTGTCAGCAGCCCTGAAGATGGTTTTCCATGGTTTCCCCGTTTTCACACCAGGCCATGGCCACTTCCTTCCAACTCTTAGCCCTGCCCTATTCCAAAGTCTCCATAAGACCTATCTGTGTCGGTGTGACGTAAAGAAACTTGTAAAAAAAAATATATATATTTTGATAAAATGCTGAATGTAAGGAATTGTGCACAGATGATGCAATGACTCGACAGTAGAAGATGATATAACTGTGTTAGAGGTGGAATTAGCAGTCTGAAAAATGAAAATGGGAAGACACCTGGGATGATTGAAATTAGTGTATAAATGATAACAGCTGCTGAACCTGTTGGAGTCAGCTAAGGATAACATGATGGCAAGCATAATTGGTGGTCATACAAATTTTAGTGAAAAATGGAAGGGTATGTATAGGTACTTTAAGGCAGAAACAGGTTCAAAGAAGGACATTCCAGGAATCATTAATGAACAAGGGGAGTGTGTATGCGAGGATCTTCAAAAGGCAGAAGTATTCAGTCAGCAGTATGTAAAAATTGTTGGTTACAAGTATAATGTCCAGATAGAGGATGTAAGTAACACTAAAGAAGTATTAAAATTTACCTATGATAACAATGACATTTACAGCAAGATACAAAAGTTGAAAACTAGAAAAGCAGCAGGAATTGATAAGATTTCTGGGGATATACTAAAGGCAATGGGTTGGGATATAGTACCTTATCTGGAATACTTATTTGATTATTGTTTTGTTGAAGGAGCTATACCAAATGAATGGAGAGTTGCTATAGTAGCCCCTGTGTATAAAGGAAAGGGTGACAGACATAAAGTTGAAAATTACAGGCCAGTCAGTTGGACATGCATTGCATGTAAGCTTTGGGAAAGCATTCTTTCTGATTATATTAGACATGTTTGTGAAATTAATAACTGGTTCGATAGAAGGCAATTCGGTTTTAGGAAAGGTTATTCCACTGAAGCTCAGCTTGTAGAATTTCAGCAAGGTATAGCAGATATCCTGGATTCAGGAGACCAAATGGACTGTATTGTGACTGACCTATCTAAGGCATTTGATAGGGTAGATCATGGAAGACTACTGGCAAAAATGAGTGATTGGCCAGAGAGGGAGAAGGAGAGGGGTAGACTCGCTCTTAATGTAACGCAACATCTGACTTCGTAGCAATTTAAAGAAATACATAAGAAGACATAAAAATCATATAAGAACTTAGCCCTTAGAACGAAGATAAAATGAAAATAAATTATGTGACATAAGTTACATGGGAAATAATATTGGAAAACAAGTCGGAAATAATTTCCGAATGATATCAATTTCCAAAGCACAAATGCCGGCTCAAAAATATAGTTGGAGAAGGCTAGAACCTCATCACCTAGGTGACAGCAGGCATGAAACGAAGGGATTCATGAAGTCATGAAATATTTGGAAAAAAAAAACATAAGGGAAGAAGAAGCAACAGAAAGAGAGATTTTTAGAAAGAATTTAAAAAGCTTCTCCTTTAAAGGAATCATTCCACCTCCCCGATGAACCAGCTACTGCCAACTCTGAGATATTCTGCTTGCAGAGATTTTGTTGTATGAACAGCACTGACAAAGGAACTGCAAACAGAATAATCCACGAAATTGCCAAGTCAATTACCAGTCTTGCTCCAAGATTCATAAAATTTCCAGACACATCGATGGAAATTGCTTGCATACAACAGGAGATTTTTAAAATAAATGCTTTTCCTTGAGTGACAGGAGCAATACATTGCACACACAGAAATCAGATCTGCAGGAGGAGAAAATGCAGAGGAATATAGGGAAAGGAAAGGTCTCTTTTCCTATAATGTGCAATGTGTGTGCAGTGCAGACTTAAAAATTATTGACATTTTTGTAAGGTGGCCATGTGCTGCACATGATCAAACAATTTTTAACAATTCTGCGCTCAGAGCTCGATTTGAATGTGGTCTAATGGGGAATTGTATCCTAGGTGATTCAGGGTATGCAGCAACTCCCATTACACATCCAAGACACCTGCAGAAAGTTTGTACGAGTCACAGATAAGGACAAGGAATATAGCTGAGAGGACTTATGGTGTGTGAAAGAGGCTTTCTTTGTACTGGTAAATGGAATTAGACTGAAGACTGAAAGGTTGGAAGCAGTAATTGTCGCATGTGCTGTGCTTCATAATTTAGCAGCTGAAATGAAGTGCTGCGATTGAAGATGAGAGGGGAGCAATGGTGAAGGAGGATGTGGTATATGTTGCTGTTAGAGATAACTTTGTGGATTAATTTGGATCTAGGCTTTAGGTTTTCAATCAGAACTCTATGAAACAACTTTTCTTCATATTTAAATCTTTTATTCTTTCAGGGTTTTAAGTGTCTCCTCCTTAATTTTTATGTCAAGTTCTAAACTTCTTTTCTTTAGAAGAAAGAGAGCTTCTTCTCTTTCCCCCAACTCATGCAGCAGCCTCCTCTGCAGCTGAACTAGTTCAGTCTTTGCTACCACCCATGGTTCAATTTTCTTCCCTATTGCAGACAGTGGTAAGTTCTTTTTCTTAAATACTGGCTTGCACCGACTAAGCAGACGACGTTCCACCTCCGCTTCTCTAGGGTTGGTAACCGAAGTACCTGCAACTATAACTGCAATTTTATATCTTCACACTAATTGTTGGTATGGCAAAGGAAAAAAGATAACAGCACTGAAGACTTGCTACATTTGGTAACTGAATATTTTTCCTCATAATAGATACACACAATTATGATTTTCCATCTGCAACAGCAGAGTAGAACTACTTGATTGGTCTGGTGAATAAGAGAAATGAAGCCTATCAGAATATTGTATCACTTATTATTGTCACTTATTTGCCAGCAAAATGTAATTGCAGTGAGACACAACTTAACAAGTTTATCTACAGTTAATGATTTAATTTAATTAATGTTAGTAGCAGGGCTGTTTGCAACATCTATTGATACAATCCAAAAAAAAAAAAATTAATGTAAGATAAATTGTATGGTTCATGGTGTGGGTTACTGTAGTCATGTCCTAGTTTATGAACCATGGACAACAACTGAGTGGCCTAGTAAGTGGTCCTGAGAGTCGGGATACCAGTTGCTACAGAATGGGAGTGGGCATCTTGGCCATATTCTGAGTCATGGCCCTCCTTGTGCTCGGGCGGCTAGGACTATAAAATCCACCATAGTCCCTAACGCGTTAGAGGAGAGATCCTTACTTGGACAATGTGTAGGTAGGGTAGCATCCTACTTCACAGAATTTACCAAGCTCAGAACATTTTTAGCAAGCCTTGGACCTATGGGAGTAATGGAGTCCCACTCCCGTTTGACAGGCGAGCAACTCCTTCGAAACAACTTGGCGAAAGAAATGGAGTTCGATGAGGAGCTATCAATACTAATGGGGCTTATGGAAGAAAGAAAGTAGAACTGGCTGAGTCAGCAAAGAGGATGCATCTGGATGTGCTAGGAGTGAATGATATTTGGGTAAGCGTAGATAACGAGGAAGAGATAAGAGATTATAAAGTGTACTTGACGTGTGTTAAAAAGGGAAGGGCAGAGTCTGGGGTAGGGCTGTTTATCAGGAATACTACTGCACGCAATATAGTTTCTGTTAAGCACGTAAATGAGCGAAAGATGTGGGTAGATTTGGCCGTTGGAGGAATTAGGGCAAGAATTGTCTCAGTGTACTCACAATGAGGATCCAGACGAGAATGAAGTCAGGGTCAACAGCAAGGATAGGATAGTGCTAATGGGTGATTTCAATGCGAGAGTTGAAAATAGAACTGAAGCATATGAAAGGGTGATTGGTAAATGTGGGAAAGACATGGAAGATAATCAGAGTGGGAAGCATTTGCTCGACTTCTGTGCTAGTATGGGTTCAGCAGTTATGAATACATTCTTCAAGCCTAAGGTTATTCACCGCTACACATGGGAGGGTAGGGGTACCAGATCCTTAAGACTATATCTCAACCGACACTGAATTTGGGAAATCTGATAGAAATGTACGGGTTTTCCGGGGAGTTTTTTCGATGATACAGACCACTATCAGACCTGTAGTGAACTCAGTATTTCTAGGCTTAGGATACAGAAAGTGAAATCTGTCTGCAAACGAATAAGGGTAGAAAACCTCCAGGATGAGGAAATTGGACAAAAGTACGTGCATATGATTAAAGAAGTTCAGAACAATGTTCAGTAATCAGATGCAGGATATAGAAAGTGAATGGGTGGCATACAGGGATGCTGTAGTAAGAAGAGCAAGGGAATTCCAAGAAAAACTGTGTGTAAAGATGAGAAACAGAAAACATCCTGGTGGAATGATGAAGTGAGAGAGCTTGTAAATGTAAAAAAGAAGGCTTATCAGAAATGGCTCCAAACAAGGGCTAATGCTGACAGGGAATTGTACGTAGATGAAAGAAACAGAGCGAAACAATTAGTTGGTACCAAAAAGAAGTCGTGAGAAGATTTTGGTAATAACCTGGAAAGACAAGGTCAAGCAGCAAGGAAACCTCTCTGGACAGTAATAAAGAATCTTAGGAAGGGAGGGAAAAAGGAAATGAACAGCATTTTTGGTGATTCAAGTGAACCCATAATAGATCCAAGGGAATCAATGGACAGGTGGTGGGAATATTTTGAAAATCTTTTCAAATAAAAGGAAATTTCCTGGAGGTGTCGCGAACAACCAAGCTCATGGGGAGGAGGAAAATGATGTTCATAAAACTATGTTTGAGGAAGTGGAAAAGATAGTAAATAAACTCCATTGTCATAAAGCAGCAGGAGTAGATGAAATTAGGCCTGAAATGGTGAAGTACAGTAGGAAAGCAGGGATAAAATGGCTTCATCAAGTAGTAAGATCAGCATGGCATGTTGGTAAGGTTCCTTCAGATTGGACAAATGCAGTAATTGCACATATCTATAAGCAAGGGAACAGGAAGGATTGCAACAAGTATCGAAGTATCTCACTGATTAGTATACCAGGCAAAGTATTCACTGGCATCTTGGAAGGGAGGCTGCGATCAGTGCTTGAGAGGAAGTTTGATGAAAACCAGTGTGATTTCAGACCACAGAGAGGCTGTCAGGATCAAATTTTCAATATGGGTCAGGTATCTGAAAAATGCTATGAGAGGAATAGGCAGTTGTGTTTATGTTTCGTAGATCTAGAGAAAGCATATGACAGGGTACCGAGGGAAATGATGTTCACCATGCTGAGGGACTATGGGATTAAGGGTAGATTATTAAAATCAATCAAAGGTATTTATGTTGACAATTGGGCTGCAGTGAGAATCGATGGTAGAATGAATTCTTGGTTCAAGGTACTTACAGCGGTTAGACAAGGCTGTAATCTTTCACCTCTGTTCATAGTTTACATGGATCATCTGCGGAAAGGTGTAAAGCAGCAGGGAGAGATTCAGTTAGGTGGAAATGTAGTAAGCAGTCTGGCCTATGCTCACGACTTGGTCTTAATGGCAGATTGTGCCGAAAGCCTGCAGTCTAATATCTTGGAACTTGAAAATAGATGCAATGAATATGGTATGAATATTAACCTTTAAAACACTATATTGATGTGATCCAAGAGAACTAAATGTCAGATTGGTGATACAAAGCGGGAACAGGTAGATCATTTCAATTATTTTGGCTGTGTGTTTTCACAGGATGATAATATAGTAAGTGAGATTGAATCAAGGTGCAGTAAAGCTAATGCAGTGAGCTCGCAGTTGTGATCAACAGTATACTGCAAGAAGGAAGTCAGCTCCCGGACAAAACTGTCTTTACATTGGTCTGTTTTCAGACCAACTTTGCTTTATGAGAGGAAAAGCAGGGTGGACTCAGGATATCTTATTCATAAGTTAGAAGCAACAGACATGAAAGTAGCGAGAATTATTGCTGAGACAAACAGGTGGAAACAATGCTATTGGCTTTACGTCGCACCTACACAGATATGTATTATGGCAACGATGGTACAGGAAAGGGCTAGGACTGCGAAGGAAGCGGCCATGACCTTAATTAATATAATTAATATAATTTTATAATAATGTTAGGTTGGATATTGGAGTGAGTTTAATAACGTAAGTTTAACTGTAATAATGATAAAATTAGTATATAAAAATGTAAGATATTTATTAAATGTTAATTTATATAAAGGAACTAGGCAAAATTTGCCTGATGTGAAAATGGGAAACCATGGAAAACCATCTTCAGGGCTGCCGACAGTGGGGTGTGTGGGAACAATGGCAGGAGAGTACAAGTAATGAAGAGATAAAGGCTAAATTAGGAATGAACTCGATGGATGAAGCTGTACGCATAAACCGGCTTCATTGGTATTGTCATGTGAGGCAAATAGAGGAGGATAGGTTACCTAGGAGAATAATAGATTCTGTTATGTAGGCTAAGAGAAGTAGAGGGAGACCAAGACGACAATGGTTAGACTCAGTTTCTAATGATTTAAAGAGGTATAGAACTAAATGAGGCCACAGCACTAGTTGCAAATAGAGGGTAACATTTAGTAAATCCACAGAGGCTTGCAGACTGAACACTGAAAGCACTGAAAGGCATAACAGTCTATAACCGGGGTGGCCACTAACCTTAATTCTGGGAGCTGCAAAATTAGGGAAAAAATTGGGAGCATGTTTAGAAAATAGTTCATAAAATGAAGACAAGTTTTTCATTTTATAACAAATGGAGGAACATTTATTTTCTACACCACACAGAACATTATTGTTCAGGTACACATCAAGGAATGAGATTTTTACTTCTGAGAAGTGTTTTTTCGGATGTTCATTGTTTGCTGTTATTTTTCTGAATTATGGCTGGCACAAGTTCACTTAAATGTTCATTAGTTTGTTCAGATCGATATTTATATTTAATGAATTTAAGCATTGAGTACAGTGATTCACGCACATAAGTAGTCCCAGAGATTGAGATAAGTCTCTTGGCACACTCTTTGTTAGTAGATATCTTTCTTCTGGAATATTCTTCCAAAATTCTATGGTAGAAACGCCACTTCGTTTGAGTCCTTTTAGTCCTTCATTCTCTTGCAGTTCTGGTAGCTTCAACTCTAAAGCTGCTGTATCCTTTGTTATTGGTGATGAAACAGGACAGCCATCGCCCACAACATCAACAGCAAAAGGATTTTCCAGGAATTAAAATTAAGGTTTAAGTGATCTCAAATCATTAAATCTGCCATTGATTTCTTCATCAAGGCCAGACATTTTACTCACGTAAACTTCAGTTTCCACCTGAATGTCAGGAAGGCTTTCTAATTTTCTTTTAACATTTGAAGTGAGAAAATGTTTTAGTCTGAAGGTCTTTCCCTAAAAGTTTTAACTTGCTATGAAAGCAAAGTACAGTCTGAGCCAAATCAGAAGTATGTTTTTCTCTTCCTTGTAAAGATATGTTTAGCGTTTTTAAATGCTGGAACACATCTGTAAAAGAAAGCCAAATCTAACAACCACTGAGGGTCATTAAGTTCAGGAAATTATTTTTATTTTTCTTCCATAAACTGTTTGATTGGATCAAGTAATTCAAAAAATATGCCAAGAACATTGCTTACAGATAGCCATCTTACTAAGCAGTACCAATATACATCATCATGAAGCTCGTCATTGTTTATATCTTCTATAAAACTTTGAACTGCGGCGTGTTTTGGCACATGAGCTACTACACAATTTTTAGAACTACCTGCATAATATGCGTGTATTGAAAATATTTTGCTGCTAAATGTTTTCTATGAATAATACACTGTACAGGTAGGAAATTGAGAATTGATACGTCAGCATTTAAAAACCCAATAAGCCTTTGTTTCGTGCCAGTCATAGATGGTGCATCATCGGTAGCAATGCGGACAATATTACTGATAGGCACTGAGTTTTTCTGTAAAACACAATCCAGGACTTCTTTAACGTCACAACCACGAGTAGTATCCTTGAAAGTAACCAAATCTAAAAGTTCTTTCACCACCTGCAAGTCCATTGACCCATACCTCACAAATATGGCTAGTTGTGGTTTATCTTTGGTATCAGTAGACTCGTCCAGAGCCAGACTTACTACTGCTGAGCACTTGCTTAGATTATTTTGTAAATTATTAAAATTATCCACACTAATAACAGAAACTCGCCTCTCTATTGTGTGTCTAGCAGCGAGCATTTCGTTGATCTGTCTCTACAGTATTTTGTTGTCGTACATCTATATATATTACTTTGAAAATTCATATAGTAGAAGTCCATTATAGCGAGAATTCATTAACAGTGAAAAATTTACTCACTATAGTGGATTGTCGTTATATCTGATTTTTGCATAAAAGTCGGAAAAGCCCCCATACACATTAAAATCGATATCAAACAGCAATCAGTTTGTTCAAAACTTGCATTTCAACGGATGATATCCACACTACGACTTACTTGTTTGTTATTTTTTTAAATCCAATACTACGTGTAAGTGTATGCTTAATTTCATTCTGAAAAAAATTTAATACCGTATTTCTCTGAATCCAAGACGACCCCCACTTTTTGCTTCAAAAAACTTAAATCAGGCTTAGAAAGTGCTTTGTAAAATCATATGAATGCCTTTGTTGTACAGTATAAATTTTTAGACTATTCTAAGACGCCGAACATTAGTTTTTGATTATGCCGTATTCTTTTGTGGCTGCACAGTAATTCTTTACTTCTGCAGGTTTGATGACTGTTAACTTAAAATTGGTATCATAATACCAAAGAGAACCCATTGAATATTTGCTGGCAATACCTATTCCATGCGTCTCTAAAATGCAACGATCCATCAGGAAAATATTCTTGCTGTCTATAAAACTGTTACTTTTACGCAGCGTCAGATATAACAGGCTACCGCTACACACACGTCTCACTTGCCGGGTTCAGCCAACTTCAGCGCCTAGCGATGTATAGGCTTAATTATGGACATTGAAGGTCAACGAACAAGTTTACTGCGCCGTGGTATGCCCATTCCGCCCTTGCAATTTTCATGCACATACCTCACAAATCATCTTCAACTTCTTTAAAGCGTCCTTGTTGCGGACCACTGAATGCATTTTTTGTACAGTACGCAATTTTTAGCTATCTCTGTCTTTGCGCTAATGCCTAATATTGGCTTTAGTTAGGCCTATGCTGTATTTTCTTGCGGCTGCACAATTTATTCTACATTTCTGAGTGTTTAATAACAATTAACTTAAAATTGGCATCATAATATCGAGAACCTGTTGAAGATTTGCCGGCTGTACCTGTCCCACGTATCTTTACAATACAACTATCCATCACGAAAATATTCCTGTTGTCTATAACACTTAATTTTACTAAGCGTCAAGTAGAGTAGAGGCATTATAATTCTGCCTCTAAGTAGCCGGTCTTTCTAAGAATTCGAAGGCTCGCATATTTTGATGCCATTCTGCACATTTGAGAAACATTTTTGTAGAGGCTATTAGAACGTTCTCTCTTCACTACCGCAGTAGTGGCTAGTGGTGTTCATTACTGTTAGGCCGTGAATGCAAGACAACCCTTGATTTTTCGCATGTGATTATGAGGTAAAAACATTTCAGTTTTCTTCTTCAAACGGCATCACCTAACCTAACCGTATTTGTGTCTGCTCCATGGCTAAATGGTTAGCGTGCTGGCCTTTGGTCACAGGGGTCCCGGGTTCGATTCCCGACAGGGTCATGAATTTTAACCATCATTGGTTAATTTCGCTGGCACGGGGGCTGGGTGTACGTGTCATCTTCATCATCATTTCATCCTCATCATGATGCGCAGGTCGCCTATGGAAGTCAAATAAAAATACCTGCACCTGGCGAGCCGAACATGTCCTCGAACACTCCTGGCACTAAAAGCCATATGCCATTTCATTTTTTACTATATTTGTATCATGAAAACATATTTCAAACGCATGTAGAGAAATTATAACCTCCTTGCTAAAAATTTACTTGGGAATAGCCTTATAATACTAATAGAGTTGGTCCATTATTGGACATTATAAATTTTCCAGATAACTCATTCCTGATTGCCAGCGTTTCACCCCAGTGTGCTAAGTTGGGCTCATCAGTTCGTAAATAGCACACCTATTAAGACGCATGGCTAGTGCATACCGTGAAGGCCACTGCATAGGCTACTAGGAGCTAAAGGCAGTTCCAATGTACTACGAGAGACTTTGTAACATTTTCAAAAATTGACGCCAATAACGGACTAACTATATTGGTATTATAAATTTACTAATTCGGGACAAATATTTCAGGTTCCCTATGGGAATCAACATCTATATCATCTGATGGCCAGGCAGGCATCAATTTTTGAAAATGAGACAAAGGCTCTCATAGTGCAATGGCACAGCCGGTGACTCCAAGTAGCCTACGCAGTGGCCTCCACAGTATGCACTAGCCATGTGTCTTGGTAGCTGTGCTATTTACCAACTGATGAGCACACTGGGGCAAAATGCTGGCAACCAGGAATGAGTTAGCTGGAAAATTTATAATGTCCAATAACGGACCAACTATACTGGTATTATAAATTTACTCATTTGGGACAAATATTTCAGGTTCCCTATGGGAATCAACATCTGTATCATGGGTATAGCCTTTCCGAAATTTAACTAGATGTGAGAAAGTATGAACTATCCTCTGAAATCAATTATGTACTCTGCCATATCTTGAGGGGTATCACATTCTTACTTAATTTCAGTATATAACATTAAAATTAAGAGATTGTTTACTTCAGCCTTTATTTTCAACAAGTTAACAACTGCTATCGGCCACATTATTTACGCATTTATTACAAAAACGTATTATCCTCTTTCATTTCGAATTTTCTTTAGAGAACAGCAGTCGATGGATACTACTAATCGACTCCAACATCACCTTCGAATGTCGACAAGAAAGCTCGCAAATGCACATAGCGAGAAAACTATACCGTACCGAAGATGATCGATCACATTTTGTGGCAAAAATTTCAGTTTTCTTATTCAAACAGCTTCACCTATCCTAACTTAACCCTACTATACTGAGCCCTTATTGAAGTAGAAACGGGGATAAGACGTATGATGAAAACATACTTCAAGCGCTAGGAGAGAAATTATAACCTTCTCGCTATAAATTTACATGATAATAGCCTTTCCGTAATTTAACCAAGACGTGAGAAAATATAAACTAACCTCTGAAATCAATTATGCACTCTGCCATATCTTGAGGTATATCCCATTCTTACTAAATTGCAGTATTTAGCATTAAAATTAAGCGATCGTTTAGTCAGCCTTTACTTTTAACGAGTTAACAACTGTTATTGGACACGTTATTAATGAATTTATTGCAAAAACATGTTCTCTTTCATTTTGAATCTTCTTTATGAAACAGCAGTGACGGGGTATTACTAATCGACTCCGACGACGCCTTCGAATGTCAACGAGAGAACTCGCTAGTGGACATAGTGAGGAAATGATACCAAAGGTGATCAATCACATGCAACATAAACTCTGGGGTGCATAAATATCGGTAACGGAAAAATCGTACAAGCTTAATCACTCATAATAACAGATGCGTTAGTGATAGGACTCTCGCTGTACCCAGAGGATAATACACAGTTTAATATAGGAATTTTTAAGGGACAGACAAAAATTGTCGTTATAGCGGGGTTCATGTTATATGCTGTACTCGCTATAGCTGTCTTCTACTGTATTTATGTTATTTTTCATAATACAAACACTATTTTTGATCAATGACATAATGAACACCAACCTTCACATCATAATTGACAACACTTCGATTACCCTCTGCAGTTAGTTTTATGAGTCCTTGAAGTCTATCATGCAGAGGGTTTGCCTTGATTTGTACGTGTGGCCCACCGCCAGTCTACAGTCTCTGCTGCCTCAGCTTTGCAGAGTATTTCCTGGTTTCTTTCTTCAGCGAGTCGAATGTCTGACACAGCTGCACTCCCATTCTTCCAGTAGTGGTCCAGGCATTGAACTCTGAAGCTATTTTCTCCGAAGCCTTTGTCTACAAATTATGGATAGCAACATGAGAACAAGTGACTTAATATTCAGATGTATGATACCTACATTTACTTTACTTCATTTGATAATATAGACTCATATTGCAAGGCAAAAAAATAATAATAATAATAATAATAATAATAATAATAATAATAATAATAATAATAATAATAATAATAATAATAATAATAATAATAATGTACTGAGACTTGGACGAATGCTATAAAAGGCAAATACTGAAATAAATTGTTAATGGTCAGCAATGACTTTTCTTTCGCCCAGTCTATACATCAGTAATACTAAAATTAATTACAATTGGACTGCACAATAATATAATACTAAAAGCAAACACTTACCTTTTTGTTAGACGTAACTGCATCTGTTCTCTTATTTTCTACCATGTCCTTGTAACATTCTACAATGATTATGACGCTTCTTCGAAGGTATAATTTTGGGCTCTTTTCGTCTGTTGCAACATAATGAATAATGAAAAATGAAAACAAATACAAATTAATAGTACACACATGGCGACAATGTTGACGTTGTTGCTGTAAAGTAACAGTTGAAGATTGCAGTGCGGGTCGATTTTATTTTAGTTGCCAACATCACTGGCATTACACTCCATGTAACTAACCATGAAATGAGGTGGAATGGTACCAGGAATTGGCTATACGGAGATTTATTCCTTGTTCGTACAACTTGCCCTAAGGGTGAAAAGTTTCTATAATTAACTGTCAGGCATTCTATCAACAGAACAGTGGTCCATTGAACTGTGCGTGTGCTATCTGTTTTATGTCGGACCAACACAGACAGGGGTAGGATAGAGCTAGGATTGGGAAGGAATCGACTGGGGTCTTAAGGTACAATCCCAGCATTTTCTTGGAGTGAAAATGGGAAATCATAGAAAACCATTTTCAGGGCTGCTGACAGTGAAGTTCGAACCCACCATCTTCCGAATGCAAACTCACAGATACGTGACCCAAACTGGGCAGCGAATTTGCTCAACTGAATTTATCAATCTAAACGTTACAAAAGGAAATTAAAAAACAAACTTCAATGAATTTAAGCTAATGCTCAGGAAAATGCTAGAATACACTACTAGCTTCTGCAAAAAAGTTGCAAAAAGAAATCGTGGCTTCAAGGTTCAGTAATTGGGCAAAACTGTAGTCTGTCTTTGTGGTTCATTTGTTTCTGTTGAAATTCTTAGGGTTCAATTTATCTCACAAGGTATTTATCTCCGCCATGATGTCTTAGACGCAGAGCAGTATATTGACGATAAAAGAAATCTTTGAGTAACTATTATTTGTTCATGCACATGTGAATAACACTGACATATTTTGAACATTAATGGACATACAAGGAACAGGAATTAGAATTACAGGTACAAGGAAACCAAAGTAATTAACTATAGTGTTAATCAACAAGTCCTACGAAAAAAGAGATTTGCAAGCATTTCTGTTAAAGAGAGCGAATATTGGAAAGTACCAAAACAGCAATGCACGTATTGTGGAAAGCTTTTTAGATATGTAAACATTCATATTAGCAAAGCTTGTTATGATAAGTAAAACAACTAATAGACCCGACTGCAGTCCCACTCAGAATACCTCTTAAAGTGAAGCTTCAATCTGACTAACTTCAGGGAGTTTTTTCGAACCCAATAATCAACATGTGCAAAAACTTGAGCCTGATAAGCAAAGTCTTAATGCAAGTTCAGGTGACTGTTACTCGACAGTGCACTTTGAGTGAAACTGAAGTAATTCGTTTGAATAATTGAATATGACAGCACTACAACAGACTGAAATATTAAGATGAAGTATATTCCCACTGAGCGAAGTAAGAGTGGATGCATAGCATATGGAACGAGAGTGCATGGTGCACAAGATCGAATAATGGATGATGAAACATGTCAAATTACATGCTCTCTCTCTCTCATAAACTAATAGTCCCATTAACCTGAGATTAGCACTAAATGAATCTTTGTTTCCAGGTCTTCTGCTCAAAGTTTCTGAGGCAACAATTACATTTAGTTTCCATTGGAATGTAAAACAACCCATGCAAATACAAGGAAATCACTATCATTCTGTATAAATGATGAGAGGTCTATTCATTCACATAAGGATAAAATAGTATAAAGTAAATGAATGTAAACCACAATCTTTTGAGACTCTTTTGCAAACACTTGAAAATAACCTGAGCTAAATTGTTATAAGAGAGAATTTTTTAAAAGATTACAGCATTTTCCTAGTGCTCGCGCCTGAATCACCTCCGTTCCGTGGGATATGTGACACACATATATTCTGCATCACTGGTTATCCATTACATATATACACCACTATAGAATGTTATGCCTCTCAATGTTCAGTCTGCAAGCCTCTGTCAATTTACTAAATGCATCAACAATCTGCTATTTGAACTAGCTGTGTAGCCTCGTTTAGTTCCATACCTCTCATCTTTAAATCATCATCGTCTTGGCCTCCCTCTACTTCTCTTACCCTTTATGACAGAGTCCACTGTTCTCCTAGGTAACTTATCTTTCTCCATTCACCTCACATGACCTCACCATCAAAGCTGGTTAATGGGTACAGCTTCAGCAATCGAGTTCATTCCAAACTTAGCCATTATCTCCTCATTCTGAGCATCCTCCTGCCATTGTTCCCACCTGTTTGTATCAGCAATCATTCTAGCTACTTTCATGTCTGCTACTCTAACTTATAAGATATCCTTAGTCCAACCGTCTTCCACTCCTGTAACGAAAAGTTGTTCTGAAAACAGCCTGGTGATAAAAGTAGTTCATCAAGGAACTGACTTATTTCTTACAGAATACTGTTGATCGCATCTGTGAGCTCACTGCATTAGCTTTACTGCACCTTGATTCAATCTCACTTACTATACTACCATCCTGGGAGAACACACATCCTAAATACTTGAAATGATCTACCTGTTCCAGTTTTGTATTCCCAAGCCTGTCTGGTGGCCATGATCATTAAGGCATGCAGTCCATATGATCTGATACCGTGGTTAGCCAATTCAAGTCCCATTGGTCGAAAACATTTTCTCCATCAGAATGCTGGCCTGCAGCATACTTGAGGTGGTAATATAATATTTCTAATCACTCAGTCCAGCTCCATGGCTAAATGGTTAGCGTGCTGGCCTTTGGTCACAGGGGTCCCGGGTTCGATTCCCGGCAGGGTCGGGAATTTTAACCATCATTGGTTAATTTCGCTGGCATGGGTGCTGGGTGTATGTGTTGTCTTCATCATCATTTCATCCTCATCACGACGTGCAGGTCACCTACAGGTGTCAAATAAAAAGACCTGCATCTGGCGAGCCGAACATGTCCTCGGACACTCCCGGCACTAAAAGCGCCATTTCATTTCTAATCACTAAATTGCGTGCCAAAAGCCTGGACTAAATTCCAAACCTTTGCACAGTGTTGATGGCAATTCATCCATCGGATAGGAATGTAAAGCTTTGAGCAGACCCGTTGGTGTTATTCGACAGTAGGCTACATTACATGCTATAAATCTCATTTTCTTGGTCCGTATTGAGCTGTCATATAACATTTATCTAAAACAATTTTTTGAGGTGTCCACCTTTTCAATACAATTTATTTTTCTTTACAAATAGAATCTTTACATTAACACCGAGACAAGCCAGCCACAAGAAAGACAAGGGGGTAAGTGATAGATTCCAACACCATTCACTTTTAATTTAACAACACTTATTCCCAATAGTAAAATATACTTTTTTCTTATCGTTACAGACACTCAATTCAACTCTGTTCTTGATGAACTCCTGAATTCATAATTTATATGAACACATTGAGCAGTTCCCAACAACAAGCGGCTTACTACTTTAACAGCAAAACATCTATTAAACAACGTGTACTCATTTTACTCGCATAAATCTGAATTCACAGAGGTGACATGGGATTGACAATATGACAGTTAAAACCAACAATGATTCTAAAGTTTTATAAAAAAACTGTTACGAAATTGCCCCGTTAAACAGAGAATGCAGAATCAAATAGGTCAACTCAGTCAACTATTTACAAATTCAAACCTACAGCATATATAGGGATATCCATTTTATGTACAGTATGTTCTCTCATTAAGAGTTAACAGAAGTGGAGCAGTTAGAACACCTTAATAAAGGAGTTTTTGAACATAAACATTAAAGTGTTATCATCAAGAATACAGGTCCAAGGAAGAACCATCATATTAATAGATAATAAGACTAAATTTAAATAACTACCCAAGTGATTCAACAGTGTTAAATTCATAGTCAGTTTGTGTATCCCAGTACTTTTATTTAACCCATTGAGCTCTGCATATTTGTTGGATTGAAACTGCATTGGCGCTGGGATTATTTTGGAGGAAATGTAGTGTCGCTTCATATCATGAGGAATTTCTTACTTACAAGACCAATAAAGATTTAAATATACATAAAAACAAAAGGCTTTCATACCACAAACTGCGGAACAAGAAATACAGTAAAACATTTTATTTTATTACCATCACGGGACCGTACTCAGTCCGCCTGCTGAGCTGTAACACAGTCTTCTCTTTGCACTTCCTCTTCGATTTCCACATCTATTTGTTCTTCAGGAGCACTGCTCACACTAGTACTAATATTACTACTAATTTCACTGAATCCTAATCATCATAACTTCCTAAAAGGGGTTATATATCGGTAAATATCTGTTCTATACTGGCAGCCATCTTGTTTACAAGCAAATCTCAAAGTCTAGAGATAGCCCACTTCAAACTAATATTACCAAGCACACTATCGATATATATTAGCAAAGAGCATATAACAGTGCAAAGAAAGAGTCCCTACACAAATCATAAATGCAACTCACTCTGCCATCTCTTGAGGAAAAGCTGAATTATGTAGTAAAATGAGACAATGGAACAGTTCCGTGGTCCGGCGTTTGGTCCACCGAGACGAAGCACAAAACGGTTCCGTGGCTCGGGCCCAATGAGTTAAGGATTAACATTGTCTCAATGCATTTTTCTTCGCACAAGTAGTTATTCTAGTCAAATGGGTACTTTAATCATACCTGCCAACTTCACAAAACCAAAAATCAGGAAATTAGGATATGAAAATCAGGAGAAATCAGGAGATACAATTGGTCAAAACTGCTTATTCTACATGTCTTGCACAATACAGTACTATGATATATTTATATTTATGTCTCAAAGCCCGACTATTGCTATACAAGGCTATAAGGCTAAAAATTACACATCTCTATTCCCTCACAGGAAGTATGTGAGTGAGATGATAGGTCTCTGGTAAGCCTTCTGAAAATAGTAGGAATTCATGTGTGAATCAGTCATGCCATTACTTAGCAAATGCATAGATTAATATATTGTATCAAGCGCCCATGCGATTATTCACAGCAGAATGCTATTTGTATCAAATAACTAGCTGATGTACCTGTGCTTCACTACAGAATTCTCAGAAAGACTGTCCTTATAGTTTTCCCAACTGAAGTCAACAGTCAACAAAGGTCTTTACAATGATGTCAGTATGAATGTCATGATTATAAACAATGCTGTCACATGAAATATTCGTAAAAATGAAAAATAGCACATTTTCTCACTTTTAACGAAAAGTACCATTGTATCGATCTAACAGTTCAAAGTTCCAGAGCTAGAATGACCAGGCCACAAACAACTGCGAACATTCCTGTGTAATTATTCCATTTAAGAGTGCACAATGCTCATTCCAATCACTGCCTCAGAGTAGGGATTGAATAGATGGAATAATATGATCATCCAGTGTGTTACGTACCAGTAGTATCAGAAAATTTATGAACCAGAGGAATGGCATGCTAAAGAAGAGAGATCTCTAACTCCCCAGCAACTTCCCGCCAATATTCAGGCAGGCTGTTATACTCGATACTCACCTATCCAGCAGTAATCCCATCTATCGGAGATAAATGGCAGCAGAATACACAAAGCACATCACAACAAACAATGGTCAATGTAATGTTATTGTTGATCAATTTTATGAGCTTTCTATATTGGAGGCCTTCACATTTAATTTTCATCCGACTTTGTGATATTGGAGCATCTAATGTGTTGTGTTATTATTCAAGCGATCGTTCCTTCATGACTTTTTTTCTCATTCTTCAAAATTTAAACACCATCACCACCAATATTATTATAGTTGGTACGGTAAAACCAAATAAGATATAAATAATCGGAAATTGTATTCTCTATAACTATTTGTAATGTAGAACTTTTCGATATGACCAATAAGATAGGTAATTAAAAATTAATTTTTGGCACCTTCCCCTAAACTACCATTTCGAACAGGGTGAATAAAATTCCTTATTCCCCAACTTTACATACCGATTTTCAGTAAATTCTGTTCACCCATTTTCTTGTACCTCCGTGTTGAGATGGACTTAGCAACAAAATTCCATTTTTTATTTCTTTACGTCGCACCGACACAGATAGGTCTTATGGTGATGATGGGGCAGGAAAAGTCTAGGAGTGGGAAGGAAGCGACCGTGGCCTTATTTAAGGTACAGCCCCAGCATTTGCCTGGCGCAAAAATGGGAAACCAAGGAAAACCATCTTCAGGGCTGCCAACAGTAGGATTCGAACCCACTATTCTCCCGAATACTCGATACTGGCCGCACTTAAGCGACTGCAGTTATCGAGCTCAGTTAAAAATACAAATTCATGAATATCTCTGTTACCATAGCCGGTACGGTAAAAATGTATAAGACATAAATGATAGGAAATGTAATTATATACAACTTTAAAGATATAAATGATAGGAAATTTAATTATATATAACAAATATTTGAGAATTAAATTTTAGGCCTTCCCCTAAACTACCATTTCACTCAGCGTGAATAAAATTATTTATGGCCTAGATTGTAGCGACTTATTCCCCGAGTTCATATAGCAATTTTCATTCATTTCTCTTTAGCTATTTTCTCGCGATGAGCGTACATACATACAGAAAGAAATTACGGAAAATTAAAACGTGCATTTCCCCCTTGTTACTGTGGTCACGACTGGTACAGAAATATCATTCTTTTTAAATTCTGAGCAATGTACAGACAAAACTTTTATTTATATTGAGATAAATTGAAATTAGTCCGAATTGTCTCCAAATGGCTCCTAAAATCTCTAGAAAAGACACTAATCGTTATCATTGAAATTCTGTCACTAAATTACTAAAAAAAATTCCATGTCTAGTGACTAGTCTCTAGAATCGACTAGACTGATGTGAACTGTGAACGAACACACACTAGTGTCCAAATATTAAGCATAAGTTACGAGTAAGCAGGGCAACAGGAAATAGACCGCAAATCGTACGACATATGCACCTACCAACCTTACGTGTTGGCTCTGTATAGGAAAAGAGTGTTCCCTGTTTTGACTAGCAGCGTAACCGCAAGGTAAACACAGCCAGTGCCTGCGCCCCATATTCCCTCAGTCGTGTTTGCCGTTATAGTGTGCGGAGTGTAGCCTCGTGGTGAACGTGACAGCACAATGGCACAACGACGCCATCTGGACCCCGTTTTACAGTGTAGAATACTCAGCCGCCTGGAAGTAGGCCAGACACAGACCCAAGTCACCGTATCCTTGAATGTGCCACAAAGTGTCATTTCCAGGCTTTGGAGACGATTTCAAGACACAGGAGATGTTAGCCGTACGCCAGAACCAGGTCAACCAAGGGTAACCACCCCACAGCAGAACCGATATCTGGCCTTAACTGCCCGACGAAATCGGAGTGCACCTGCAAGACAATTGTCGGCGGAGCTTGCAGCTGTCTCAGGGGTTGCTGTTTCCCGCCAAACTGTGTACCGAAGGCTCAGAACAGCAGGGCTGTTTGCCCAACATCCGGCGGTGTGTGTCCTGCTCACTCCAGCACAGAGACGGGCCCGTTTACTGTGGAGCCATCAACATCGAAACAGGACCATGAATGAATGGAGGCATGTGCTCTTCACAGATGAATTCCGCTTCAGTTTGCAGAACGATTCCCCTCGCACATTAATCTGGAGAGAACCGGGTAGCCGAAACAACCGCAGGAACATCGTGGAATGGGACCAGTATGGTGGGGGTGGTGTCATGCTGTGGGGCGGCATCATGTTGAATGGCCGTACGGACCTGCACATCTTGATGGGTGGTCCGAGGAACACTGTTAACACTCAGAGATACAGGGATCAGGTATTGAGACCACATGTTCGACTCTTCAGAGGTGCAGTTGGTCCAGACTTCCTCTTAATGGACGATAATGCCCGACCGCACCATGCTACTCTGGTGGATGAATTTCTGGCTGGGAAAGACATTCATCGCATGGACTAGCCAGCGAGGTCTGCGGATCTGAATCCTATAGAACATGCCTGGGATGCATTGGGGAGGCGAATTTCATCCCGTCAGCCTCCACCAAGGACCCTCCAAGACCTTAGCATTGCCCTTTCAGAGGAATGATCGACTGCCACATCGCTGCGAAACATGCGTGGCCATTAGGGGTAACCATACACCCATATATTGTTGTGGAAGACATTGCAAAGTTTTGTTAGTTGTTGTCAAAGGTGTACCTTAGCTATCAGAACCTTTCTGACACTGTTTTTTTTGGACAAGTTGTATGACATATGGTGTGTGATTCAGCTTCTGTTTGTTCAGCAATCCGTCTGACATTCCTGTCAGCCGGTATGGCCTCGTTTAGTGATTATGCTTAACTTTTGGACACTAGTGTGGCACGCGAGAACGAGAGATTGACAATTGATATACGTGTTACGATATACAGGTTTCAATAAACATTGCACATTCGCACACATTTCTCACATTAATAAATATTTTGTTTCAAAGCGGCCAATGAGTGAAGGACTTCCGGCCATTGGCATAAGAAAGCTGAAATGGTGGGATTTGAAAACAAATCTTTGAAGTTCACCAAAAAGTAAGCTAAAATCAGGAGAAATAACTGAATAATCGGGAGGCGGGAAAAACTGTCGAATATCGGGAGTCTCCCGCCTAAATCAGGAAAGTTGGCAGGTATATTTCATGTATTGTTAAACAATAAATTTAAAATAACATAAACTAAATAGTTTTTAAAATTTTTAAATATTATAATCAGAATTCTGGTTGTAATTGAATATTTTGAGTCGAGAAACTGGCTGATGATGCCCTAAATGAAGGCAAAACATGTCCCAACAACTGAATGTTAATGTAAAGATTCTCTTTGTAAAGAAAGATAAACTGTATTGAAAAGGTGGACACCACTACATGTAATAAATAACTTAATAACTTAATGTTATTATTTCAAAGGTGGACACCTTCAAAAATTGTTTTGAATAAATGGTAAAAACATAAATTACATGTTTGAATAAATATTAGTACGCTACATGCCGACACCAGGTTTCACTGTCTTTCTCCCTCATTATCATCATCTCACATCCAAACATTCAGGTCGTCTATGGGCGACAAATAGAAAGACCTACACCAGGCAAGCCGAACGTGTCCTCCAACACTCCGGACCCTAAAAGTCATACAATAAATAAATAATAAAATTGCATTCCTAATCTGACATTCAATTCCCTTATACGTTTCTTACCTGCTGACAACACTTAGTCTTGGAAACGCTGATTTTCATATGACATTCGCTGGACCTACTTTCAAGTTTGGAAATATTACACTGCAGGCTTTCGGCACAATCTGTCATTAAGACCAAGTCGTCGTCATTTTGTTCGGCAAATTGTTTCCAAGGAGTTCCTTGCCTGTCAATTGGAAGTGAGACCCCCTTATCCCATAGGTCTGAGGCTTTCTTAAAACATTCTGAGCATGCTCGGTAAAACTTCTGTGAAGCAGGATGTTACTCTGCTAACACACAGTCCCAGTGAGAATCTCTCCTATAACAGGTTAGGGACTACCGGCGGATTGCACAGTCCCACACACCTGAACAGAAGGAAGGCCATGAGTCAGAATATGTCCGAGATACTCACTCCTGTTCCATAGCAACTGGTATTCAGACTCTCAAAACCACTTACTAGACCACTCAGCCATTGCCTGTGGATCGCAGACATGAACCATGAACCATTACTTGTTGCCACAATAAAATCAAGCACAAACTGTAATCACTGGTTTACTTACTGAATGTTATGAGGAAGTTCATGCCATAGATATTCAAGAATCCAGTCACTTTGCCATCCCATTTCCTGTTTCAGGGTTGGGGATGAGGTAAATGAAATGATATGGCATGTTTTATGGTCAGATGTCCTTCCTGATGCTGAGGAGCTAATGAAGATGAAATGAATGATTGTGAATGATATGGGTAAGGAGATGGAAGAAATCAGCTGTAGCCTATGAATAGGAACTGGAAGTGTTCCAACATTTGCATGGAAATGAAAATGGGAAACAATAGAAAACCATGCTCAGGACAGCCTTATTCTCCTTTCATAACCAACCCTCATTCATTCGCCTTTGATGTTCCCACAACTGAAACCAATTCACATGCACAGCTTTAGGGTTGCCAACTTTTTCTTGACAAAATAAAGTAGACTTTGATGCAACGTAATGACTAATATGAATAACAACAATAAAAAATTCTTAAAAAGGTTGCATCAAACAAACAAAAACTGCAGAAATCTTACTTAAAGTTATATTATTTTTTTTTTTTGCTAGTTGCTTTACGTCACACCGACACAGATAAGTCTTATGGCGATGATGGGACAGGGAAGGGCTAGGAGTGGAAAGGAAGCGGCCGTGGCCTTAATGAAGGTACAGGCCCACCATTTGCCTGGTGTGAAAATGGGAAACCCCAGAAAACCATTTTCAGGGCTGCCGACGGTGGGGTTTGAACCTACTATCTCCCGAATATGTTTATATTTTTAGTAGCAACCGGAAGTTAATGATTAGGCCTACATATTCTACAACTTCTTGGCATGTATAAGTATACTTTCTTCAGATTTACATTGCAACGGTTTCTATCATCAGTGTTTTCCTTTCTCTGTATGGGAAGACTTGTGTCTATCCATTTTGCACGACTTACCAACTACACTTACACTGGAGCGTAACACAGAAAAAAACATGCCGGAATTCAATGGGTGACGAGAGGTTAAGGGGAAGATTACGTATGTTTATTCCAAGTCAATTAAAGAAAACTTCACAGGTCAACATCATTAAATACAACTCACTAACTCAAAATATGTATAACTATACACCAAAAGCAGTGTTATCACTGAATTCTGTTGTAAATCTAATTGTATTTTCAGAGGAAAAATAACAAAGGGAGCATTATTTTATCAACGTCGGACTGAAACACAAAGAATAAAAATATTTCACACATGAAATTCTGGCCAGTAAATAAGATAAATAGATGGCAAACAAAATATCATTAACCTTATAGGAAATACCATGCAAAATCACAGTCCATTATGTACAACATGCAAACAAATACATTTCTCGAGCAAAATTTCAAATCTCCAAAATCCACCTGAATTGGTGAGTAGGTAGCGACATTTGTATGGTGCACTTGAACATCACTTTAAAACTCACCAGAAATGACAGTACAACACCTCTTGTAATTTATTTTTTAAAAAGAACGTAATCCTCATTTTCACTCATGAGTAATGGGGTTAAGTTTCATTTACACACCTATGTTGTAAAACAACAATGACAGTTATCAATTACATCATCACTCTTGCACCACAGTTTAAAATCATTTTTATCTCTCAATCTTAAACCTCGGTCATAATTTTTTTTTTTGGGGGGGGGGGGACTTTCCGGGACTGTTTTAATTTTGTAGCAAGGTATGTTTGCTGATTGGAGAAAATGCTATGACAGGCAGCATTAGTTAACTTCAGAAGTCTGCGATGATCGTCAGATCAGAATATATTCTGTTACCATATGCGACAGTAGATGGTACTACCTGCAACTGTCTGGCCAAGGGTCTGGCAGCCGATACCAAACCAGGCAAACTAAGGGAAAACCAGCAGCTGCAAGCAGAGGAGTTTTCTCTTAGAAGGTTGGATAAGATGAGAACTTGGTGTGGGAAATAACACATAAATTCATCAGCGGCTGCCTTGCAGTGAGGCAGGGGACTGCCAAAGGCTAAGGGAGACCACCCTGAAAGAAAATCCTCTAGTACGTTAGGCCTAGCAAGTCAGTACGGGAGTACAATGCAGTTGTTTTCAAAACAAAAACGAGCCTCAGAAAGAAAAATATTCTAAATGTCAACAATACTTTACGTACTCTTGGAACTAATGACGACGTCATGTCCAATGTTCATTCAAGATGCACGAGAAGAACCAATCATAGAAACAAGCTTTGGATTGGAACCTGAAATGTTATGACTCTAACAGGAACAAAATCACTGATTTAATGAACCATAGACATATTCACATCCT
This sequence comes from Anabrus simplex, assembly GCF_040414725.1. NCBI lineage: Eukaryota > Metazoa > Arthropoda > Insecta > Orthoptera > Tettigoniidae > Anabrus > Anabrus simplex. The sequence continues at coordinate 429,732,755 of NC_090269.1, read as the reverse complement.
GAATCACACAACATTCCATTTTTCACTAATTTTCGACATTTTCCGCACTTTTCGTCACATTTTACGGTTAATTTACTCGGAGAATAAAACACTACGTCGTCATTACCGGGCGCCATTTTGAAAAAAAAAACAATGTTTAGCTTGTATAAAGGTAAAATTAAAAATAAAAATAGGGAAGTGCCTTATCATTTCTTCTATCCATAGCAGTTATGGATACCATTTTAAGAATTTCATGTTTTTGGTCCGTATTGAACTGAGAATAATATATAAGTAATAATAATAATAATAACGTAAATGTTTCCACCTTTTCAATACAATATATTCACAAAATTACAAAATTATACGGCACTAGTTTCGACCCATCTAGGGGTCATCATCAGCCGTATTGGAGCAAAGATCATTTGTGGCGAAATCCTAAGACAATATTATTTTAAAGAATAACAAGTGAAATGAGATGTTATGGTAATAGTTAATAATACAAGGTATATACATACTAAGAGGTTTTTAACAAAGAATAAAGTATAAATGGGGTGTTGTAAAAATTATAATCATGGAAATCAGTAAGTTCTTGTATTGAAATGAAATATGGCTTAGGAAGAGGGCTTAAGGTGGGGCTGAAGGGTGCGGGAGAAAGTGTAATTGTCTTGGAAAAGTACCTTTGATTAAATTTAGGATTGAGTTTAGGTTGGCTGCATTATTGTTTCTGAGGAAAGTGATAAATAGATCGAAGAGTATGTTGGGTTTCTCTGAGATTTCATTGAGATTGTGACTGGCATTAAAGTATTGGTCTAGGTGTATGTAGTAATTTTCCATTATGTTCAGTAAAGGGCCCTTGTTTGCTAATACGAGGATGTCCATGTCTTGTTCAATATTGGTGAAATTATGGTTATAATCTTGCATGTGTTGGCCGATGGCTGAAAACTTGTTGTATTTTATTGCGTTAGTGTGCTCGTGGTATCTGATAATGAAGTTTCTCCCGGTTTGCCCGATGTAGGTTTTTTTACAGGTGGTACATTTGATCCTATAAACTCCTGATTTTAAAAAACATCAACAAGACCAGCAGTTTTTTAAAATCAGGAGTTTATAGGATCAAATGTACCACCTGTAAAAAAACCTACATCGGGCAAACCGGGAGAAACTTCATTATCAGATACCACGAGCACACTAACGCAATAAAATACAACAAGTTTTCAGCCATCGGCCAACACATGCAAGATTATAACCATAATTTCACCAATATTGAACAAGACATGGACATCCTCGTATTAGCAAACAAGGGCCCTTTACTGAACATAATGGAAAATTACTACATACACGTAGACCAATACTTTAATGCCAGTCACAATCTCAATGAAATCTCAGAGAAACCCAACATACTCTTCGATCTATTTATCACTTTCCTCAGAAACAATAATGCAGCCAACCTAAACTCAATCCTAAATTTAATCAAAGGTACTTTTCCAAGACAATTACACTTTCTCCCGCACCCTTCAGCCCCACCTTAAGCCCTCTTCCTAAGCCATATTTCATTTCAATACAAGAACTTACTGATTTCCATGATTATCATTTTTACAACACCCCATTTATACTTTATTCTTTGTTAAAAACCTCTTAGTATGTATATACCTTGTATTATTAACTATTACCATAACATCTCATTTCACTTGTTATTCTTTAAAATAATATTGTCTTAGGATTTCGCCACAAATGATCTTTGCTCCAATACGGCTGATGATGACCCCTAGATGGGTCGAAACTAGTGCCGTATAATTTTGTAATTTTGTGAATATATTGTATTGAAAAGGTGGAAACATTTACGTTATTATTATTATTACTTATATATTACCATTTTAAGGCCCGGTTGTATAAAACTTTTGATCTGAGTTTAAAGAGGAAAAATGGCTGCCAGTCAAGTTGAACTTGGATTTTCCGTTGTATAAACACTAATCTAAGATCATCTTGTCTTGATCTAAGTTCAGATTTGACTGCCGAATATTCGTCGGTTAATCTCCTTGAACTTAGATCATTATCATTCATATTAAACATTGAAGTAGACCTGAAGACTGATGAAGAAGAGTTGATTTTACAACGAGCTCCTCGCGTCTTTCGGCACAGACGGAATCCGATTATTGAATTGTGTGAAATGTTCAAAATAAAATTTCGTTTATCGAAAGATTTTGTGGAACGACTGGAACTAAAGTTAAGGGACACACTACAAAAACCTAGTCAAATAAATTATCCCCTGTCACCCATGTGTATGTTCCTAACAACTCTTAGGTTTTATGCTACAGTAAGTTTTCAAATGGTTGTTGGAGAGCTCTTTAACATTGACAAGTCAACGGCTTTCTCTTTCAACTATGATGTCACCATATAGGTTCTTTTATTTTCTATTATATGTTTGTACCTTGATAGTACAATATCCACCAGATCACCCTTTTCTTTCTGTGTGAAGTTCCTTCCATGTTTACTTCGCGAGATTACAATATTATCTTCTTCTCCTTCTCCGACAGTCACGGCAATTTCGTATTTCATTTGTTGACAGTCACGGCCAGGTCAATCCCACTATTTAAGTATTATCCAATGGGCCGAGCTATTTCGTATTTCATTTGTTTTGCGGTGTTGCCATGTCCAACTTTTTGAACTCCGATTACATTTGAACTACACATGTGTAAACCGAGTTCAGTTTTATACAACGCGATGAAGTCGTAATCTCAGTTCATTTTCAGAACTAAGTTCTTAATTGATCTCCAGTCAGATGTCTTTATACAACCGGGCCTAAAGGAACTAAAAGGAAAAGGTAATAAAGATTTTCAGGCTCTGGTGTTTGCAGACGATGTGGCAATATGGGATGAAACAGAGGAGGAAGTGCAAAATAATCTGAATGCATGGTGTAAGAAGTTTGATGATTATCGAATGAAACTGAACCCATCAAAAACAGTAGCTTTGAAAATCAGCAGACACAATACATAATGCAGCATAAAAATATAGGATCACTAAGTTGAAGTAGTCACTAATTCAGATATTTGGGAAGCGTAATTGTTAGTAATAATAGAGCTGAGATAGAAATAAGAGAGTAACCAAAGGCCCGTAACTTTTATAGTATCGCTAGATATGGGATGAGAAGGTCCCACAAAGAACAAAAATCATCCTGTACTAGTCATATTTCATTCTCATCCTTACATATTCTCTGGAAACCTGCACACTAACATCAAAGGATTGTAGTAGGATTCAAGCCTGTGAAATGAAATTTCTTAGAACTGCCATCGAAAAGACACGACTTGATCATGTGAAAAATTATGAGATCCGATCTAACCTACTGTAGGTCTAAATGAATCGTTGGAGGAAAGACTTACGTCATCTGGACTTAAATGGTTTGGGCATGTTAAACGAATGAATAGCACAAGGTTATCATGTGCTTATTTGGAAAAGAGAATAACAGGTAGAAGACTAGCTGAAAGACCAAGAAAATGGATGGACCAACTGAGGGAAGACGTGGAGGGAATCTGACATAGACAACAAAATCTTTTTGAATAGGCAACTTTGGAAGACACTTGTTTTCAAACACCCTACCCGACTCGCTGAAAGGGAAAACCGATGATGATGATGATGATGATGATGATGAGTCTGCGTGGCATACAAATTGGATCACTGCCTTCTATAGGTATAATATCTTCCCTAACAATAAATTTGGTATAAAAAATGATTAATGCACACAATACTATTATCATTTGGTTCAAAGCTTTCCATACGAATGCACCTAACCAATATTTTCCTTAATGCTGGTCTTTTGGAAAACACTGAAGCTTGTGCAATATCTCTATAATTGGACTTACATCCAGGCACACAGAACATACGATCCATCAGATAACTGAAAATGTAAAGAAAACACTTACAGATAAGAACACGAGAACAATAACCTAATCACCACTGGAACTATTCAAATAAATAAGCTTTTCAAGAACAAACAGCTTCTTATGGCACTGACAGAAGCTCTATAGTCTAATAATATTCCAATTTCTGTAAATATTTGGTAACAACATGACTTTCAATAATCAATAATCTGATGTATTGTAGCTGGTCTTGCTTCAATTAAAGCAAGTCCAAAAATGGCATGCAATAATAGCTGCATGTGAACAAAGTCGAATCAGACAAAATGAATTCACAAACAAAGAGAGAAAGTGCAAGGACGCCAACTGGAGTGTCAAGTAGAACCAGTATTGTCATAGCTCGTATCGTTACCGTCTACAGAAAAGCATTTTTTTAAAGCACTATATTTTCTCAACTGGAATTTTTTTTTCAATTTATTTTACGTCACACCAATACAGATAGGTCTTATGGCAACGATGGGATAGGAAAATGTTAGGAGTGGGAAGGAAGCAGCCGTGGCCTTAATTAAGGTACAGCCCCGGCATGTGCCTGGTATATAAATGGGAAACCACAGAAAACCATCTTCAAGGGTGGCCAACAGTGGAGTTCAAACCCACTATCTCCCAAATGCAAGCTTACAGGTGCGTGACTCAAACCGCGCAGCCACCTGCTCAGTCGACCGCAAATGACTGGTATGCTGTGTGTTACGGCAATTTGCTTAAGGGCCAAGCAGTATCTATATATTAACGAATAGTTACCTCAAATGCATCTTCTTGTGTTGGTCCTGGCTCTGTTAACTCTGGTTTGGTTTCTTGTTTCCAAGGTATCATTCCTGACACAAATTCAAAATTTTCCTGAAGAAAAAAAAAAAAAAATATATATATATAGGTATACTCTTAATACACATCCGCCAATCTAGTCACTAACAAATGAGGATGATAATTCATAACTTCCTGGTATTTGAGTCAGTTTCAAAACTTCATTAATGATTTAGGTAAAATTACCACTTGTAGAGGAGAGGAACCTTAAAAAATACATCAGCATGAAGTCTTATAGTGTCTTGTTACAATGCAAGGGGACAATTTTGTACTGTGGAGCAATCATATAAAACCAATATCACTGTGACATCAGGAAATGGTACAGAATGTGATAGATTTTTAATACTTGAGTACGAACTCTGCTACCATTTGTAGTGGTAGCTGATTTGACAGTTTGGCAGATATTATTACGAGAAGAGAAGTTTAGCTTGTCAAATACTCTCATAATGATTAACCAATTCACTATCATAAATAACCAGCACAAGTGAAATAAAAAAGGAAGGGGATATGATAACCTACATATTCACTCATATCAATAAGGATGCTTAGTGATATTTCTGTGATGACACATTCCCAATTACGAAGAGTATGAGTAATTCTAGACAACGTAAGTATCGGGAGGAGTCATATACTAAAATTAGAATAGATCAAAGGACATAGTGTGATGTTGTTTGAGTCATCAGTTCATAGATGGGTTTGATGCAGCTACAGGATGGCATCACCAACATCGAATAGCCATCGATGATGACATTCAGGGGCGTATTCTCCTTGAATGCAAGGCATTCATTGCATGCGTTATGATAACACAAAGAACTGTCTGATGTACGATTTTAGGTTGTTTCAAGACAAATATTAACGATTTCATCTCTCAGAAGTTCAAAAGGTCCGCGCAACTGTATTGGTTCCGTTGCTTAACTACGTGTGGTGCTGGTGTAGTCTCGCCGTCTACTCCACTCTAGGAAGGAGGAGACAGCGAATGCAGGAGTTAAGGATGAAAGGCATTCAATCTTAAAATTGCATTCAGTGGCAGACGTAGTTCTGAAACCCTCCGAACGATGTCGCCGCAATTGAAACTTGGTCAGAATTTGTCACCCCACACCCATACTACCGTCTGCCATCTGTTAGCAACTTGGAGAAAGTCGGCATCTTTACCCCCCGGCGAGAACCCAATGTGACGAAACTGACCAATGCCACTGGGGTGACTTACCTCCAGTGCTTGAGTTGTGGCTAACTAGTGAGTTAATTCATTGTGTTTTCGGTGTTTTGTTAGACTATATTTTGCGCACATGTGGTATTAACGATGGATGAGTCTAAAACGGATATAATTGTAAATCAGTTTGAAAAGCCATTTACTGGCAGTTCGTTTGATGAAAAGATCCAAATAGTTAAAGCCGGGAGACCTCTACCTTCCCTCGTAAATTTCTTCTTCTTCTTCTTCTTCTTAATCTGTTTACCCTCCAGGGTTGGCTTTTCCCTCGGACTCAGCGAGGGATCCCACCTCTACCGCCTCAAGGGCAGTGTACTGGAGCTTCAGACTCTGGGTCTGGGGATACAACTGGGGAGGATGACCAGTACCTCGCCCAGGCTGCCTCACCTGCTATGCTGAACAGGGGCCTTGCGGGGGATGGGAAGATTGGAAGGGATAGACAAGGAAGAGGGAAGGAAGCGGCCGTGGCCTGAAGTTATGTACCTTCCCGGCATTTGCCTGGAGAAGAAGTGGGAAACCACGGAAAACCACTTCCAGAATGGCTGAGGTGGGAATCGAACCCACCTCTACTCAGTTGACCTCCCGAGGCTGAGTGGACCCCGTTCCAGCAGAGCTGGGAATCGAACCCGGGCCTCCGGGGGTGGCAGCTAATCACACTAACCACTACACCACAGAGGCGGACCCTCGTAAATTTAAAAACAGAAAACAAGAATTGTGTACGCACGTTCAATCCAGAAACTTACAGTAAAACTGTTTGGCTCGAGTTCACCTACATGTAATTAGGGTGAGTAGAATTGAAATTTACTTAATACATTGTGTTAACTGCATGGTCACTAGTTGCATGCCTCAGTGGAGATTCCAGGATACGCCACTGATGACATTATTACATTACATTGACTGAGTCAACACTGAAAAGTATGGCTTCCTTCTGAACAAATTGTTTCTTTCATAGTGCTGTTGAACAGCAGTATATATCGGGTTTGTTTAGGCGTTGCTATCCATTGTAGTGCTCCCGGCATACATTTATTGCAAGAATAGCATTTATTAATGACACAATTTGAGCCTTTATCAGCTCCTGGGATATATCACCACTACAAAGTATCAATTCATACTGTTTGGAAAATATTTTTCTCATCATTTAACATCTCAATACCAACTTTTAAAGTTTCCGAAGACTCTTAAGGTTGCAGAATTTCGTCATGCAGGAGTTAATTTACATGTCATTAAAACTACCAACACATGCTGGCATATTTCAGCATCTTCAAATATCACCGGATAAAACCAGAATCAAACGAACATGAGATCTATCACTTGAGTTACTCAAACTGACATTTCTCCTGTCAAGACTAGGAGCCACTCAACTGCAAGTCACACACTCGGAGCTGAGTTTAGTAACAAACAGAAAGATGATGATAAACTCACATCTTCTGCAAAACCATTCACTGAAAGTTGGTCTTCATTGGGGTGTTTGCTGTACTGACAGTAACCAGCCAAACGTACTTGACTCCTAATTAAATTAAATCGCTATAACGTTATCTGGAATAATACTTACAAGTGAAGAATTTGCTGTTCCTTCCAGCCAGATTGGCTCCTCTTTGATATCCATTTTCAGGTCCATTTCACAAAGTATATGAAGTAATTAAAAGGTGCTGGGGTTGTAAATTACTTCCACTGAAACATGAAGCAGAAAAAAATTAGTAGTAGTAGCAGTAGTAGTACCAAGTGGAATGGCCAAGTGTGTTAAAGTGCTACAGCTATGGAGACAAGCTCTGCATTCGGGAGATGAGTGGATTTGAACCCCACTGTTGCCTGTGCTGAAAATGGTTTTCTGTAGCTAATCATTTTCACAAACCAGGCAAATGCCGGGACAGTTCCTATTCACAGGCCACACCTGATTCCTCCCTCCTCCTCACCCAATTTCATTCAGCAACATTCATCTTCATTAGCTTCTCAACTGAAGTTAGCATCAGGAAGGGCAACCAGCCGTAAAAAGATACCATATATAATTTCACCTCACCTCATCCCCGACCCTCTATCAGAAACGGGACTAACAAGGCAGTTAGCGCAAGTTGAGATTGCAACTGTAAAAATGATTTTGTTTTGCATGTAAGAATTTTACATGTATGCATACAATATTTGCCATTGACATTTACACTGCACTTTACATTCGTGCGCATGTTCAGTCAAAGAGTTCAAAAAATGTGTTGTTGGTAGCTCTTGGCAAAAAATTACAAGGATGAACATGTCCACAGACTATAAAGTGCAGGAAACAGAGTTGTTTATCTCAGTAGGAGCACTTCATGAACTCCTGTCTTCCGAGTCGCACTGCTTTTGAACATCAAAAATATGTTCGGGCTGTGTTTCAAAGAATCAACAATCTTTATTTGCCATTGACCATATACAATGAAATAGGCTTCGTAAACTGATAATAATTTAGTACTTAATATTAATAAGGTTAAATGAACAAACACCTTTTATTAAAACTTAATACTAACATTATGCATTTCTATGAATTCAGAGGTATTATAAAATGGATTTTCAATTAACCAATCATACGTTTTCCTTTTAAAATTACTTAAAGGAATGGACCATGCAGAATGTGGTAATTTATTAAATAATCTTAAACAAGTGATTTTATGTGAGTGAGCAGTTTTTGACAGCCTGTGAATTGGGATGTCAATGTCTGCTTTGCCCTAAATATCATGAAGGTGAATGTTTCTTCTAGTACTGCGGTAAATCATTGAATGTCAGAATGAATAAAAATGAACCAAGGACAGAGCCCTGTGGCACACCATTCGTAACTTTCTTCAAGGTGGAATACCTATTTTTATTTGCAAGTGATACCATATATGGTATTGGTGCTGACTTCTTATTCTATAAACCTATATGTTCAACCATCACTATTGTACAACTGTTTCTCATACTTAATTTTTGTAATGTGTATTAATAATATGTATTAATTTGTGCATGTCAACTACTAACCAGGTACCTGATTATTGCCTTGAGAAGATAATTTGACTGATGATGCCCTCAATGAAGGGCGAATCATGTCTCAAGTGGAATCAATAATAAATTCCTAAATTGTAAAATTTGTATGTATTGAATAGGTGACAAAACAAACCTTTTAGCACCCTACATTACCTATTTTTAATCAAGACAAACGGGTACCAGTAAGTGTTATTTAAGTACAACTTAATTATGTGCTGTGAGGGATAGTGATGTGGGCCACGTAGATACCCAGTGGGAAGCTAAATATAAGTTGGCTATTTACATGGGTATATACTCACCCAGTGGTCATTTAAATACCCAAAATGAGGGTATTTTCTGTTTTTAAGCTTTGTACAACACTTTTTGAAGTGTTGATGAAGTGTTAGACAAACAAGGACTGAAGGACTTAAATTGAAATCAGAAACAATATTGATCCTTCAAAACAAAACAAAAAAAAAAAAGGAAAATGGACGTCTGGGTACTTTTGGGTATTTTTATGTTTTGGCACCGTAACCTTGTCTTTCTTAGTTCTTAAAATGAGTTTTTTCCTTAAATTAAAGTAAAATATTGGATAAATCCTTTGATTGTTTCGTTACAATCAATACAATACAATCAATACTGATCTGCATTTAGGGCAGTCGCCCAGGTGGCAGATTCCTATCTGTTGCTTTCCTAGCCTTTTCCTAAATGATTTCAAAGAAATTGGAAATTTATTGAACATCTCCCTTGGTAAGTTATTCCAGTACCTAACTCCCCTTCCTATAAATGAATATCTGCCCCAGTTTGTCCTCTTGAATTCCAACTTTATCTTCATATTGTGATCTTTCCTACTTTTATAAACGCCATTCAAACTTATTCGTCTACTAATGTCATTCCACGCCATCTCTCCGCTGACAGCTCAGAACATACCACTGAGTCGAGCAGCTCTTCTTCTTTCTCTCAATTCTTCCCAACCCAAACATTGCAACATTTTTGTAACGCTACTCTTTTGTCGGAAATCACCCAGAACAAATCGAGCTGCTTTTCTTTGGATTTTTTCCAGTTCTTGAATCAGGTAATCCTGGTGAGGGTCCCATACACTGGAACCATACTCTAGTTGGGGTCTTACCACAGACTTATATGCCCTCTCCTTTACATCCTTACTACAACCCCTAAACACCCTCATAACCATGTGCAGAGATCTGTACCCTTTATTTACAATCCCATTTATGTGATTACCCCAATGAAGATCTTTCCTTATATTAACACCTAGATACTTACAATGATCCCCAAAAGGAACTTTCACCCAATCAATGCAGTAATTAAAACTGAGAGGACTTTTCCTATTTGTGAAACAACCTGACTTTTAACCCCGTTTATCAACATACCATTGCCTGCTGTCCATCTCACAACATTTTCAAGGTCACGTTGCAGTTGCTCACAATCTTGTAACTTATTTATCACTCTATAGAGAATAACATCATCCGCAAAAAGCCTTACCTCCGATTCCACTCCTTTACTCATATCATTTATATATATAAGAAAACATAAAGGTCCGATAATACTGCCTTGAGGAATTCCCCTCTTAATTATTACAGGGTCAGATAAAGCTTCTCCTACTCTAATTCTCTGAGATCTATTTTCTAGAAATACAGTGAAACTCGGTTAAGAAGTTCCCGCATAAGAAGTTTTCCCGCCTAAGAAGTGTGATATTCTTGGTCCCTTGATCAGTTGCATTAAGACATATGTATATTTTTCCCGTTTAAAGTGTTCTGTTGTAAATATATTTCCCGCTTAAACAGTTCAGATTTTAGAGCCCCTTGAGATAGAAAACATCCGCTCAAGGCAGCCCGTGGTTAGAACCCTCCAGTCTCCGCGCAAGTTGCACCCTGTGTTAGACCGTGCGCGCGCTCGCGGTGTGTGTCTGGTGTCACGGAACATGTGCTGGCCTGCCACGGCCATATGACGTCGCGCTATGACAACACGGACAGCAGATGCTCACTCTCGACTTGTGGAATCGAATCGAACCCATCAGTCAAAATTTCCACTCCACCGTTCCATCTAGCGGAATAAAATCGAACGGGATTCTACGTAAGAAACATAAAGTACGCAATGAATGATTTGATAAAACTTTAATGCAGTAATTTGCGGGCCGCGACAGGGTGAAGTCATTAATCGAGGTGGCCTAAACATTAATTAAAAACCGTAAAGTGCATTTGCCCACAACATTACTGTTAACCTACCACAAAACTGAATATTCTAACCTGTCTGATTTTTCATTCCCTTGCTTATTTCCTTCCAGGCATTCTGTCTTACGTTGTTGCAATAATACTTGTGGGCCTTGCCGTAGAGGAAATTACGTTTTTGAACTAAACTGATAAGATTTTCCGTGTCTATTATTATAGTAGGGCCCACGAGAGTTGAAGTCTGACAGGTGAGCGGCGAAAGCTGTAACTACGAAGTACGCTGCGTTGTCATAGTTACCTATATTTGCAGCCTACCACCCTTTCAGACAGGCTGAGTGTTTAATAAAACATGTACGCCTAGGCCTAAGACAATTCATTTACCTTGACCGGTTCCTAAGCTCGTGTTAATAATTCCAGCATTTAAGACAGAACACGACATTATCGATATATATAAAAGATTTCATAATCACTAACAAAATCATCAGTTTCTGACAGTAACCTCAACAAATGCACATGTTAATCACAGAATAGAACAACACTACCCACGTTGATAGATTTTTATTATTTAACTCCGATTGTTAACGGTACCTGTACAATTCAAAAATAATATATAATAGGAAGACGATACTTCATCGAGAAAAGAAATCAGTCAGAATATGAATGACAAAAGCGACTGAGAGCAAGCCAACCCACGTGGTGATAGCGTCCTAAAACGTTGCAACTCTGTTATCGTTGCCATAGCAACAAGCCATTTTCGAGCAGCGTTAGTCAACTTTTTCTCGCCGGTGGCGCTAAACGTCAGACTTCAACTCTCGTGGGCCCTACTTTAGTGAGATGAATAAAAACAACTTCGCGACTCTATGCAGGAAACAGCCGATTTGCCAGCAGCCAGCTGATACACATGCCGCCAAACAGCCGACCGAAAGATCCCGATCGTGTACGAAGTTGAACGAATGTTGACAGACAACTGGGTGTTGAGGGAGGCACACATAGGCATTGCAATACCACGTGTTGGCATAAAATTGAAAGTTATTTTTAATTTTACCTTTATACGAGCTAAACATTGTATTATCGTGTTACTCGTAATTATTACGCGGGGAAAGAAACTGTTTACGTTTAGATGTGCTAGCGTTGCTACTGCACCTTTATCTCTCCCACGTAATACCCCGGATACATTTCCATGCACTAATTTCTACCAACTTCGAACCTGTGTTTCTTTTCTTCATTACCTATAGCATGAAGAGGATTGAAGCGGGAAAATAAACTCAATAATGGCTTGGCCATGCGGTACTTGTGAAACAGCCAGAAACTACGCCCGTTGCCGTGACAACCAGTAGGAATGCAGGGGCGATTTAGGCCTAGGTTCTAAGAATCTCTTAAGAGTAAGTTGCTAGATTTCCCATTTGCTGCCGTTATCCTTGAAGCAGGTGTCAGGGGTGTGAGGAAGATAGAAAGCACATGCTAACAAACTAGTACACGTCTTGTAAGCCTAAGCTACGGATTGCCAAGCATAGTGTTGCGTTGTAATTAGTATGAATAGGAGTAGGTGAAGTTAGTTGTACTTGTAATGTCAACGTACAAGCTTTTTTTTTTAAAGTGAAAATGAGCGCAACTCAGAGGAAAGAGATCAAGCGAAAGGCACTAACAATAAAAGACCAAGTGGAGATTATAAGGAAAGTGGCGTCATCTACACTTTCTCGTGTTGCTTTGCCAAAGGAGCTGGGGATGCCGCCGTCTACTTTGAACGATATTATAGCGAAGAAAGAAGAGATATCTGCTTCTGCAGGGAATACTTCAGCAAATTGTAAGGAAGTTAAATCTGAAAAGTACGATGAAATAGAACAAGTTCTGCTAATATGGTTTAAACAACAGCGAAGTTTAAACATACCTTTCAGTGGGACTATTGTGCAGGAGAAAGCCTCATGCAAATTAAGGGTACCTTTTACCGCGTCGAGCGGGTGGCTGGAACGCTTTAAAAATCGAGCCGGCATCGTTTACAATGCCGGCCCCGTGGTGTAGGGGTAGCGTGCCTGCCTCTTACACGGAGGCCCCGGGTTCGATTCCCGGCCAGGTCTGGGATTTTTACCTGGACCTGGTTCGAGGTCCACTCAGCCTACGTGATTAGAATTGAGAAACTATCTGACGGTGAGATAGCGGCCCCGGTCTAGAAAGCCAAGAATAACGGCCGAGAGGATTCGTCGTGCTGACCACATGACATCTCGTAATCTGCAGGCCTTCGGGCTGAGCAGCGGTCGCTTGGTAGGCCAAGGCCCTTCAAGGGCTGTAGTGCCATGGGGTTTTTGGTTTTCGCTTACAAAACAATTTGTTGCGAAGCAGAGAGTGTAAGTTCGGAGGGAAGGGAAGTGTGGAAGGACATGGTTCTGCCTGCTAAAATAATCAAACCTTGCAACGTTTTTATATAACTTAATATGTTCCCTTCTCTTATCAAATATATTTATAATATGGTATGTTCAATTATTTTACTTTATCTCTAAAAATATTGTCATGATAATCAAATTTTTATATTGTGGCTTTCTGTAAGCAGCTCTTATATATCGGCCTATTTCGGTATTGTTCACAAACAAGGAAATCTGTTGGCTGTGTGTTTCACAGTACAGAATAAGTTTTTGGGCATTACCCCTTTTAAGAAGTTTCCTGCTTAAGAAGTTTTTTTTTGCAGTCCCTTGAAAAACTTCTTAACAGAGTTTCACTGTATAGCAACCCATTCAGTCACTCTTTTATCTAGTCCAATTGCACTCATTTTTGCCAGCAGTCTCCCATGATCCACCCTATCAAATGCTTTAGACAGGTCAATCGCGATACAGTCCATTTGACCTCCAGAATCCAAGATATCTGCTATATCTTGCTGGAATCCTACAAGTTGAGCTTCAGTGGAATAACGTTTCCTAAAACCGAATTGCCTTCTATCAAACCAGTTATTAATTTCACAAACATGTCTAATATAATCAGAAAGAATGCCTTCCCAAAGCTTACATACAATGCATGTCAAACTTACTGGCCTGTAATTTTCAGCTTTATGTCTATCACCCTTTCCTTTATACACAAGGGTTACTATAGGAACTCTCCATTCATCTGGTATAGCTCCTCCGACCAAACAATAATCAAATAAGTACTTCAGATATGGTACTATATCCCAACCCATTGTCTTTAGTATATCCCCAGAAATCTGATCAATTCCAGCCGCTTTTCTAGTTTTCAACTTTTGTATCTTATTGTAAATGTCATTGTTATCACATGTAAATTTTATTACTTCTTTGGCCTTAGTCTCCTCCTCTATCTCAACATCATCCTTGTAACCAACAATCTTTACATACTGCTGACTGAATACTTCTGCCTTTTGAAGATCCTCACATACGCACTCCCCTTGTTCATTAATTATTCCTGGAATGTCCTTCTTGGAACCTGTTTCTGCCTAAAAATACCTATACATACCCTTCCATTTTTCACTAAAATTTGTATGACTGCCAATTATGCTTGCCATCATGTTATCCTTAGCTGCCTTCTTTGCTAGATTCAATTTTCTAGTAAGTTCCTTCAATTTCTCCTTACTTCCACAGCCATTTCTAACTCTATTTCTTTCCAGTCTGCACCTCCTTCTTAGTCTCTTTATTTCTCTATTATAATAAGGTGGGTCTTTACCATTCCTTACCACCCTTAATGGTACAAACCTGTTTTCGCATTTCTCAACAATTTCTTTAAACCCATCCCAGAGTCTGTTTACATTTTTATTTACAGTTTTCCACCAATCATATTTACTTTTTAGAAACTGCCTCATGCCTGCTTTATCAGCCATATGGTACTGCCTAACAGTCCTACATTTAAGACCTTCCTTTCTATCACATTTAACTACCACAAAAACAGCTTCATGATCACTAATACCATCTATTACTTCAGTTTCCCTATAGAGCTCATCTGGTTTTATCAACACCACATCCAGGATATTTTTCCCTCTGGTTGGTTCCATCACTTTCTGAATCAGCTGTCCTTCCCATATTAACTTATTTGCCATTTGTTGTTCATGCTTCCTGTCGTTCGCATTTCCTTCCCAATTTACATCTGGTAAATTTAGATCTCCCGCTACAATCACATTTCATTCCATGTCGTTTCCCACATAGCTGAATATCCTATCAAATAATTCCGAATCCGCGTCAGTGCTACCCTTTCCCGATCCGTACACTCCAAATATATCAAGTTTCCTATTATCTTTAGAAATGAGCCTTACACTTAGAATTTCATGTGTCTCATCTTTAACTTTTTCGTAGCTTACAAATTCTTCTTTCACCAAATTGAACACTCCCCCTCCCACCCTTCCTATCCTGTCTCTACGATACACACTCCAGTGCCATGAGAAAATTTCTGCATCCATTATATCATTTCTCAGCCGTGATTCAACTCCTATTACAATATCTGGTAAAGTAAACTCGTGTCCTCATCCTGAGGTGGTGCAGCTCTTTTCAGGCACACCCCCATTGGAGGTGAGCTGCATGTACCATTTCAACCATATACCAGCCCTCCTGCCATTCTTAAATTTCTGGCAGTACTGGGAATCGAACCCGGGCCCCCGAGGACGGCAGCTAATAACACTAACCGTTACGCTATGGAGGCGGACATAATATCTGGTAAATATATATCTATTAAATTACTTAATTCTATTCCTTTCCTTACAATACTTCTACAGTTCAACACTAACAATTTTATGTCATCCCTACTTGATTTCCAGTTCCCTGTTCCCATATCACCGCTCCCTAGGCCATCCCGTTTCCCTGAATGTACCTCCCTATTACCCTTCCAAACAAATTTCCTAACCTATACGTACCACTGCGGTTTAAATGAAGGCCATCTGAGCGCAGATCGCTATCTCCTACCCACCCATTAGAATCTAGAAATTTCACTCCCAGTTTCCCACATACCCACTCCATAGTCTCATTTAAATCCCCAATCACCCTCCAGTCAGTATCCCTTCTACACAGTATTCCACTAATAACAATCTCCGCTTTCTTAAACTTCACCCGTGCTGCATTTACCAGATCCCACACATCTCCAACTATGTTGGTACTTATAAATTTTTTTATAAATACCAAGATATTGAGGTCAAGTTTTATTATGGTATTGGAAATGAGCAACAAAGATGTGGGCAGGAAAAGCTACTTTTGTAGTAAGACTAGGCTATATGCATATTAATTGAAATATGTGTATGCCAAAACTCAAAAGGTAACAAAATATATTCTATAGAAAGGACATTTATAAAAAAATATTTTAAAAAAGCTTAGTAGGCTCTTTATCAGGAATACCATTGCACGCAACATAGTTTCTGTTAGGCACGTAAGTGAGCAAATGATGTGGGTAGATTTGTCAGTGGGAGGAATTAGGACAAGAATTGTGTCCGTGTATTCACCATGTGAGGGTGCAGATGAGGATGAAGTTGACAAGTTATATGAAGCATTGAGTGACATCGTGGTCAGGGTCAACAGCAAGTATAGAATAGTGCTAATGGGCGATTTCAATGCGAGAGTTGGGAATAGAACTGAAGGATACGAAAGGGTGATTGGTAAATGTGGGGAAGATATGGAAGCTAATGGGAATGGGAAGCGTTTGCTGGACTTCTGTGCTAGTATGGGTTTAGCTGTTACAAATACATTCTTCAAGCATAAGGCTATTCACCGCTACACATGGGAGGCTAGGGGTACCAGATCCATAATAGACTATATCTTAACAGACTTTGAATTCAGGAAATCTTTTAGGAATGTACGAGTTTTTCGGGGATTTTTCGATGATACAGACCATTATCTGATCTGTAGTGAACTAAGTATCTCTAGGCCTAGGGTAGAGAAAGTGAAATCTGTCTGCAAACGAATAAGGGTAGAAAATCTCCAAGACGAGGAAATTAGACAGAAGTACATGGATATGATTAGTGAGAAGTTTCGAACAGTAAACAGTAAGCAGGTTCAGGATATAGAAAGTGAATGGGTGGCATACAGGGATGCTGTAGTAGAAACAGCAAGGGAATGCCTAGGAACAACTGTGTGTAAAGATGGGAAAAGGCGAACATCTTGGTGGAATGATGAAGTGAGAGCAGCCTGTAAACGTAAAAAGAAGGCTTATCAGAAATGGCTCCAAACAAGGGCCGAGGCAGACAGGGATTTGTACATAGATGAAAGAAACAGAGCAAAACAAATAGTTGTTGAATCCAAAAAGAAGTCATGGGAAGATTTTGGTAATAACCTGGAAAGGCTAGGTCAAGCAGCAGGGAAACCTTTCTGGACAGTAATATATAAACTTAGGAAGGGAGGGAAAAAGGAAATGAACAGTGTTTTGAGTAATTCAGGTGAACTCATAACAGATTCCAGGGAATCACTGGAGAGGTGGAGGGAATATTTTGAACATCTTCTCAATGTAAAAGGAAATCATCATGGTGGTGTTGCAAACAGTCAAGCTCATGGGGAGGAGGAAAATGATGTTGGTGAAATTATGCTTGAGGAAGTGGAAAGGATAGTAAATAAACTCCATTGTCATAAGGCAGCAGGAATAGATGAAATTAGACCTGAAATGGTGAAGTATAGTGGGAAGGCAGGGATGAAATGGCTTCATAGAGTAGTCAAATTAGCGTGGAGTGTTGGTAAGGTACCTTCAGATTGGACAAAAGCAGTAATTGCACCTATCTATAAGCAAGGGAACAGGAAGGATTGCAACAACTATCGAGGTATCTCATTGATTAGTATACCAGGCAAAGTATTCACTGGCATCTTGGAAGGGAGGGTGCGATCAGTCGTTGAGAGGAAGTTGGATGAAAACCAGTGTGGTTTCAGACCACAGAGAGGCTGTCAGGATCAGATTTTCAGTATGCGCCAGGTAATTGAAAAATGCTACGAGAGGAATAGGCAGTTGTGTTTATGTTTCGTAGATCTAGAGAAAGCATATGACAGGGTACCGATGGAAAAGATGTTCGCTATACTGGGGGAATATGGAATTAAAGGTAAATTATTAAAATCAATCAAAGGCATTTATGTTGACAATTGGGCTTCAGTGAGAATTGATGGTAGAATGAGTTCTTGGTTCAGGGTACTTACAGGAGTTAGACAAGGCTGTAATCTTTCACCTTTGCTGTTTGTAGTTTACATGGATCATATGCTGAAAGGTATAAAATGGCAGGGAGGGATTCAGTTAGGTGGAAATGTAGTAAGCAGCCTGGCCTATGCTGACGACTTGGTCTTAATGGCAGACTGTGCCGAAAGCCTGCAGTCTAACATCTTGGAACTTGAAAATAGGTGCAATGAGTATGGTATG
This sequence comes from Anabrus simplex, assembly GCF_040414725.1. Classification (NCBI taxonomy): domain Eukaryota; kingdom Metazoa; phylum Arthropoda; class Insecta; order Orthoptera; family Tettigoniidae; genus Anabrus; species Anabrus simplex. The sequence goes on along the minus strand of NC_090269.1, from coordinate 429,714,405 downwards.
AAAAGTAGCCTCTCGAAGACTAAATTGATGTCAGTAGGTAAGAAATCCAACAGAATTGAATGTCAGATTGGTGATACAAAGCTAGAACAGGTCGATAATTTCAAGTATTTAGGTTGTGTGTTTTCCCAGGATGGTAATATAGTAAGTGAGATTGAATCAAGGTGTAGTAAAGCTAATGCAGTGAGCTCGCAGTTGCGATCAGCAGTATTCTGTAAGAAGGAAGTCAGCTCCCAGACAAAACTATCCTTACATCGGTCTGTTTTCAGACCAACTTTGCTTTATGGGAGCGAAAGCTGGGTGGACTCAGGATATCTTATTCATAAGTTAGAAGTAACAGACATGAAAGTAGCAAGAATGATTGCTGGTACAAACAGGTGGGAACAATGGCAGGAGGGAACTCGGAATTATGAGATAAAGGCTAATTCAGGAATGAACTCGATGGATGAAGCTGTACGCATAAACCGGCTTCGGTGGTGGGGTCATGTGAGGCGAATGGAGGAAGATAGGTTACCTAGGAGAATAATGGACTCTGTTATGGAGGGTAAGAGAAGTAGAGGGAGACCAAGACGACGATGGTTAGACTCTGTTTCTAACGATTTAAAGATAAGAGGTATAGAACTAAATGAGGCCACAACACTAGTTGCAAATCGAGGATTGTGGCGACGTTTAGTAAATTCTCAGAGGCTTGCAGACTGAACGCTGAAAGGCATAACAGTCTATAATGATAATGTATGTATGTATGTATGTATGTATGTATGTATGTATGTAGTAAAAGTGCTTTATTTTTCATTCAATTTTAAATATTAAAAAATTAATTTTTTAAATCATACTCAAAATAATATAAATGCATGTCAGGAATTTTTTGTAGTATGTGGGTTCTATAATGGGTGGAGATGTATGCCAGCAAGCATGTGGGTTGGCAACACTGCTCAGCTCATCCTACCCAGAATTCAAACTGACACTGTACTTCCCTCTCATTTTCTATTCTTTGTTTGATGCCTACTGTTCTTAACCTTTTTCAGTGTAGTGGAGTTGTTAGTTTATAGAGACAACAGATTTTCATTTCAGTCTTTTATCTGAACTTGTATGAAGAGATCTTTAGCTTAAGTTGATGTTTTATGTCAAAACGCTTGATAACATCATTTTTGTGAACTATTAGTGTGAGAAAAATGGGGGGAAAAAAGGTCCAGCTTGGCAGTTATTTAAAGACAATAACAAAGGCAGTGTTGTCTGAAAGTATTGTAATGTTGTATACAAACATGCTAATGTTAATAAAATGACCAATCATATCAGAAAATGCTTTAAATGTCCTGAAAAAATTAAGAAAATTCTTGTTCAGCCAAACACTGTAAATACAAAAGTAGGCCATTCCATTCATGAATCCAGCACAAAGAAAACACCTGAATATCTTCAACAGCAAGAGAAATTGGATGCAGATGTGTCTTTTGAACCAGAAGAATCAAATCTATTGCCGAGTTCAAGTAGCAGCCAAAGTTTTAATTTAACATCCCCGGGCAATGTGAGTAGCCTATCTAGAAAGAGTGACCATTCCACCTTAAGTCAACCTCGACCATCATCAAGTGCCAGCGGAGAAGACTTATTCTATTGACCTTTTTGGACCACATGGACAGTCAATTAAATGTAAGTAAATTTTTTTTTTGTTTATACTATATACTGCCGTTCTGTTACAGTATAAACATTAGGTTCGGTGACCAGTACTCATTTAACTGCAGTATCTCCTTAAACATAATCAATTTGCTTAAGTAACAAATTTGGGTAATTGTTTACAATTACTGTATCACCTTCAATTTTTTCATACTTTTATATTTACTTTCTGTAATGAAAATATAAGCAAAAACAGCAAAATTAGGTGTCGCAAACGATGCTAACTGCCTGTGGAGGCAGTTGCTTCTGCGAGCGCTACACAATGTTGTAGCGGTTTAGCACTGGACAGTTCAGCGATAAAGGCTCGTGGACAATAACTTCCTAAACGGACTTCCGGACATGATGATACACATTTGGGACACCTAATTTTGCTGTTTTTGCTTCTCTTTTTATATCAATGGTATATAAATAGTAACTAGTCTTGTAAAGGGATTGTTTACTCAAGAACACCTGTTTTGTTGTGGGCTATAATAACAATATGGCATGCCTAATTTTTTTTTTTGGGGGGGGGGGGGGGGGGGAGCCTCAACCAAAGTTTGGCAAAAGCAGTCTTCATAAGCAGAGCTCCGTTATCTATGGCTGAACATTCACTGCGGTTAGAATTCTTGAAAAAACTTTGTCCATCTTACAAACCACCATACAGGTATCATCTAATTTCTTCATACCTCAAAGCTCAGTATGCAGAAATGCACAATGAAGTCGCAAGCCAGCTAAATGACTCGAAACACTTACATGTACAGTGTGATGGTTGGAGTAATATCAGAAATGAGTCAACAGTAAACTTTGTCATCTCAAAACCAGAACTGCTTTTTGTGGAGTTCATAGCAGCAAAGGAAAACAGACACAATGCACCTTACTTAGCTGAGTTGATGATCAATGTAATTGAAAGATATGGTTCTGAGAAGTTTCTGGTAGTAATTGGAGATAACGCTTCCAACATGAGAGCTGCTTTGGCCTTGGTTAAGGAGAAATATCCATCAATCACACCACTTGGTTGCCTTGCTCACCTCTTGCATCTTTTATGCAAAGATATTTTAAAATGTAACACCGTGAAATCTTTCATGGCAACTGTTATTAGCATAGTGAAAAGTATCAAGAATAGCCACATCCTGAAAGCATTATTTGACCGACTTCAATTGGACAAAATGTTTGAAGACAGGATATCTTTGAAACTTCCTGGGCAGACCAGGTAGGGGAGCAACTTGTTTTGTTTACAAAGTTTACTAGCAAATAAATCTGTGCTTCAAAAGCTTGCTGTTAGTGAGGAATCTGAATTCACACCAGAAATGAAAAGGCAGCTACTTGATAATGGAGTGTTTTGGGTTTGAGTTCAAAAGCTGTTTAACATTTTTGATCCAATCATTGAACTTATTACTGCCTCGTAGTCCATCACCCCCATAATCCACAAAGTTTTCATAAAGTTTCACAAACTACACAACACTCAAGCAAGAAATTCCAGAATCCCCTCTTCAAACTGGAGAAACGTGTGAAATATGGTGTCGTCCAAATTCATCTGCTGCCAACTTATTGAACCCTTCATCTCAAGGTTGCAATTTGAAACCTGTTGAACTGCTTGATGCTATTGAGTTTGTCTGTGAAGTCGACAGTAGCATGGGAACAAAAGTAGTTGAACTTGGGCAAAACTACAGAGACAAAGAGGAGCTGTGGCAGTGGCCCTTTCTTTGGGAAGGATTAAAAGATACTGAAAAAGAGAAAGCAATTAGCCCTATGTTATGGTGGAGGGGCTTGAAGGGAACATGTGTGCTAGTTGATGTTGCTGTGAGAATTTTAGGCGCTCCAGTAACATCTGCTGCTATTGAAAGAACGTTTAGCACATTCAGCTGGATCCACTGTAAGAAAAGAAACTAACTTACAACTGAAAGGGCTGGACAGTTAGCTTACTTGTCACACAACTGAAATCTGCTAAACAAAACTCCAAAACCAAGAAAAGAAAAGAGACCAAGGAAATAAGGTGGGTGCAGCAAAAAAGAAGTTGAAAACACCAATAATGATCAAATGCAATTTTCCTGTAGCAACAGTAGCAAGGACAGCGATGAAAGGCCACATTTCGCTCTCAGATGAAGAATACATCTCTGAGCGTGATGAAAACTCAGATTAGTTGTACTACTCAACTGATATTTTTCATTGTAAATTGGAATATAGGCCTAAGCCTAAAGAGATTCATTATGTATAATTATGAATAGCCTAATACATTTGTTAAGCTTCATTAAACCTAAATTAAGTAAGGCCTCTATTTTTTTAGAACTTTTACTGTTAATTTTCTATTTACTAGTCTTTTTGGTTACATGATTATTTATTTTATATATGAATGATATTACAAATTGTTCTGAAAAACATATACAGTGTGTTGAAAACTGTATATTACACCTTATGTAGAACTTGGCCAATGCTCTGAATGGCTGAAAGATGGCGACTACTGTGTGTGAGTCTGTGATATCCGTAGTAGATAATGGTGTAAGATGCAGTGAAAACTGTGGCAAATGCAGAAGAGTAGTTAAAAATGGAATTCTATGTCGTAAGTGTGATGAATGGTACCATTTTCTTTGTGCAAATATTGTAAATAGGACTGATATTGAAGAAAGTGAGTGGCTGTGTCCCGAGTGTAAACAAACCGATAGTGAGGCAGAACAACAAGAAAGAGAGACATATGAAAATATAATTAAGATTTTAGGAGTGCTACAAGAAGATTTATGCGCTCTGAAACATGAAAATGAAAGCTTAAAGGACAGAATAAAGAAACTGGAAGATAAAGAAGACATTGGAGAAGAAAGATCGCCGTGGACGGAAGTGACGCGTAGCCATTTTAGGCCTAATGTTAAACATATGGGAGAAACTACGTACAACTTAAAACCGGGAAAAAACTCTTTGCAGTGCCAAAATAGATTTCAGTTACTTCAGCAAGTTCCAGAAGAAGACATACCAAGTTTTCCAAATAATTTTAAATCCAGTGGAGGTAACCTACAGAAGAAGAAAACCAACCGAAAGTCAAGATCGCCAAAGATTCATCTCTACGCAGACAGTCAAGGGCGGGGTATGGCAGAAGGCATCAAGGATGAGCTGCAGAATCCAGAAACTGAGGTTTTAGGACTAATAAAACCAGGTGCCAAAACTGAAGACGTCCTTTCAAGTTGTGATCCAGTGTTAGAGAAGGACAATTATGTGGTAATTGTGAGTGGTACAAATGACATTGCTGCAAATGGAGGTGAGGAACTAATTATGACTCTCAGAGGTAAGATTTCCAAACTACCTGATTCAAAAGTAATTGTAGTTAATGTGCCACCTAGGTATGACCTTTTAGAGGACTCATGTGTGAACAAAGCTGTACATGATGTAAATATAAAAATCAAGAGATTATGTAAGAGTTTTAGAAATGTCTATGTAGTAGATACTTTAGGTCTTGGCAGGCAAATGTTTACTAGGCATGGGTTACATCTGAATGGTAATGGAAAAGCAAATCTCTGTAGACAAATTGCTACAATTATCAACAGAGATTTGCAAACTAATCTGTACTTAAGAAAACCCATACCACTAAACTGGCACATACAGGGAAACTTGCCAGAAAACCCAGACCCTTAAATCAAGATCTATGTACAAGGATCTGGGTTCCAGGGACGTTCTCAACTCATGAGTCAAACGTTACCCAATTGCAACAGTCAACTTATTGTTCACATGAATGGTTTACCGATGAAAGGGATGAAATATTAGGGATAAAATTAGTTTGTCATAATATGAAGGAGGTGGGAATTATAGGAACATACAGGCCTGGAAGAGAGGAAAGAGACATGGAAATATTTGAGAAAATAATAGATTATACTCATAAAAACAATAATAATGATATGGTAATAATTGGGGGAGATCTAAACTTGCCTGAAGTTGAATGGAATGGAGCTGCAAGTGAAGCCCATGAACAGAAACTGGCAAATAAGTTAATTTGGGAGGGAGGATTTACACAAGTAGTACAAGAACCGACTCGTCTCAGTAACTTACTAGATGTATTCTTGGTTAAACCATGGGAAATTGTTGATAAAACTGAGGTAATTGAAGGAATAGGTGACCATAAGGCTGTAATAATGGATGTAGGACTGGTACCAAAAAGGCTTAATAAGAGGGTCACACAAGAAATTATACAGAAAAACTAAAGTTGATGAATTTGGGACTTACCTTAAATCACAATTCAGTTGTTGGATAAGTGAAGGGAGTAATGTGGATACACTTTGGGCTAAATTTAAAGGAATCATTTGGGAAGGAGAGAAGAGATTTGTACCTGTTAAGAAAGGTAAAATGACCTCAGACCCTGTTTATTATACAAGGGAAATAAGAAAATTAAAAAGAAAATGTAGAATAGTAAACAGGAAAATCAAAGAGGGTAGGGAGAGAGAAACTAGAAAACAGCTAATGAGGGAACTGAAAAGAGTGAAAAAGGAAGCAAAAGAGAATTATATGAATGGCATTCTTCAAGAGGGTAATGACCACAAAGGGAAATGGAAAAAGCTGTATTCATACATTAGGAATCAAAAAGGAAAAGGAATCCAAATTCCTACAATGGTGGGAGAAGGGGGTGAACACTATTTAACAGATACTGAGAAAGCAAACCTCTTCAGTAGGGAATTCAGAGATTCAGTAGAAGATTGTCAGGACTTGGAAACCATAACAGAAGATAGAGAGGGAGAGACACATAGGGAAACAAGAAGCTTCTCATTCACAAATGAAGATATTTTCAGAGAAATCCAACTGCTTCAGCAAGGAAAAGCAGCAGGAAGTGATCAAATTACTGGGGAGGTATTAAAGACGATGGGGTGGTATATAGTGCCTTATTTAAAATTTCTCTTTGACTATGTCATAAATAATAGTGTAATACCAAAGGAATGGAAGGAATCTATAATAATACCAATTTATAAAGGAAAGGGTGATAAAAGGAAACCAGAGAACTACAGACCAATCAGCCTGACCAGTATAGTTTGTAAAATACTGGAGATTTTAATAGCAAAGTACATCAGAGGGATATGTGATGATAAAAATTGGTTCATGAGGAGCCAGTATGGATTTAGAAAGAAATTTTCTTGTGAGGCACAACTGGTGGGATTTCAGCAGGACATATCAGATCAGTTGGATTCAGGAGGCCAGTTAGATTGCATAGCCATAGATCTTTCCAAAGCCTTTGATAGAGTGGAACATGGAATATTATTAAAGAAATTGGAGGGAATAGGACTGGACGTAAGGGTTATACGTTGGATAAGAACATTTCTAAATTCAAGGGTTCAGAAAGTCAAAGTAGGAAATTATATATCACAGGAAGAGAAAGTTTGGAAGGGAATTGCACAGGGTAGCATAATCGGTCCGTTACTTTTCTTAATATACGCAAATGATTTAGGGAACAATATAACATCGAAAATAAGATTGTATGCAGATGACATAATTGTTTATAGAGAAATAAATAACATTGAGGATTACTCAGAATTACAAAGGGACATTGAGAGTATCCAAGAATGGGTTGAAGAAAATAATATGAAGGTTAATGGAGGCAAATCAACTGTTACAACATTTACAAACAGGAGCTTTAAAACTGAATTTGAATATACTTTGGATGAGGTAGTTATCCCTAAAGATGGCAAGTGCAAATACTTAGGTGTGAGATTTGAAAGTAATTTGCACTGGAAGGGTCATGTTGATGACATTGTTGGGAAAGCATACAGATCGTTACATGTCATAATGAGGCTACTTAAAGGATGCAACAAAGAATTAAAAGAGAAAAGTTACTTAAGTATGGTTCGTCCATTATTGGAATATGCAAACAGTGTTTGGGATCCTCACCAAGAATACCTAATAAAAGAACTAGATGGTGTGCAGAGGAAAGCAGCAAGGTTTGTAACAGGGGATTTCAGGAGAAAGAGTAGTGTATCAGAAATGTTAAAGGAACTTGGTTGGGAACCTTTAAGTAAGAGAAGGGAGAAAACTAGACTTATAGGATTATATAGAGCCTATACAGGAGAAGAAGCATGGAGAGATATCCGTGAGAGGCTTCAGTTGGAAAATAATTATATTGGTAGAACTGACCACAAGTACAAAATTAGAAGGAATTTTAGCAGAAGCGATTGGGGTAAATTTTCATTCATTGGGAAGGGCGTGAAGGAGTGGAACAGTTTACCAGGGGTAGTGTTTGATCATTTTCCAAAATTTGTACAGATATTCAAGAAGAGAATAAACAACAACAACAACAGAGAAAATAAATGAAATGTTAGAGGGCATTCGACCAGTGCAGGATATTGTAAATAAAAAATGTGTGTGATTAAATTAATTCCATTCCCTGGTCTATGGAGTTTGGACAGCCCATGTAGGGGACTGCCTGTAGGGGTGAAGTACAGTGGGGACTTCGACGGCCCTGGGACCGCTACGGTAGCTGTGAAGGCCCTTCAGGAACTCTGAAAAGTGGTAACAAAAGGGGCTCTGGTTAAGACGCAGCAGGTCGTTATGCTACTTATGTTCCAAAATGGGTAAAATATAAATAAATAAATTCAATGTTAATTTTAATCTTATACCAGTTGTATATTATTATTAGAAGTAATTTCACATACTGTATATGAGTTGACTATGTTTGTCAGATATTATAAGTAGAATTTTGTAAACATTATAAATTTATTAAGGATGATGTATGTGTTTAATAGAACAAATTATTAGCGTAAATTGCATAATATTGTATTCTATGAAAATTTTCTTTGTCTCTTGTTAATTTAAAATTTAGTGCTTGACAATAATGTATTTTAGTGTACCATTTACCACCGAGGTAGACACCTCATTTGCAAATAAAGAGATTTTTTGAATTTCCCCTAACTTTTATCTCAATGTTTGAAAAAGGCCTAGTTCAGTTCTGAGTTTTTCAGGTTGTAATTGCTGAATTTTATCCCTAATCTAATTCCCAATTCTAACTCTGGTTTTAAGTTCCAATTCTAATTAAATTAAATTTTATTAACTATCTAATGTTGTCACATTTCTAAACAGTTAATGTAGAATAGTTTGTATACTGGTACCTTTTTTTAATGTTCAACTTACCACGACACAGGATTTTAAATGAAAAATCTAAAATACCTGGGTATTTACCCAAGTATATACCCTGGGCATTTACCCCGATTTATAAATACCTGGGTATTTTACATCATTGGTGAGGGATACTCGACACCACACGTCTCAAGCTTTGCTTAGATCACATAACACCAAAGAGATGGCCTGCTTCTTTTCAAAAGCTGTTAATATCTGATTAACAATTTCATGAACAGTAGTAGTAGTAATAGTAGTAGTAGTAGTAGTAGTAGTAGTAGTAGTAGTAGTAGTACATTTACCTTGTCGAAAACCCTGCCTGTCAGATAGGCGATTGTAAGTTTCAAAATAGTTGCCAAGTTGATTGTAGGCAATTCCAGGCGTCACGTGTTTACATTCGTACATTTCTTTCTAACATATATATGAAACTTACTATCTAAACAAATTGAGATTTATGCATAATAACATTTAGATGATACTTAACAACCTCCAAAAATTTCATTGTTGTAAACCTGATGTATGCAATTTTATAAAATTTTACACGTAGGGATTGATGTTTACATGGAACGGACTTTTGACTTTACATACCTTTACATTTTTTCTAAATTCTGCAAATTGTGGCAACTTTTGGTGGTAATGTCAAGATATTGTTTACAAGAAGGACAAAGGTAAATTTTACAGGGAAAAAAATATGTAAGTTGCATAATGACTGTGTAATATAGTTAAAACGATCGCCGCGTGTTTACTTGACAGTGCCGCGGAATTACACACGCGAATCAGTGCTATGGCAACATGGCATGAGGGGCTAATAAATCTTAAACTCCGCATCAAATACGATCACTGAATGATAAAATGTATATTTAATATTGCAGTATGTAATAATAAAGAAGGGGCGTGATGGCGCAGCAGTCAAGTTGTTTGGAATCATCAAGACGGACTGGGTTCGAGTCCTAATTAATGCATGTGTGATTTTTGAGGTGAAAGTTGTGTCCGGTGGTTCAGATTTTGCGTTAAAAAAACTGAGGTCCCGTAGCCTATGATACTGAGATCATCAGTCACATTAAACTACAAGCTTCATTCCTCCTAATAATAATGTATATAACCACAGATACTGGTACTGACATGTGGCCTTTTATTTTAAAATGATAATTGTTCATGGCATCGACCTATGAAGATCTTTTGCCACTACTTTCACCATTTGAGAGAAACCTGCGTGTAAGTGGAATTGCGGAAGTGTAGAGTGTTGAATGTGAGGCAAGGAACGGCACAAACACCCAGTCCCCAGGCCGGGGATATTAATTACAATTATAAAACCCTGACCCGGCCGGGAATCGATCCCGGGGCCGCCAGGTGACAGTCGGACGCGTTGCACCCTATACTGCGGGGCGGGACGACATGTAGCCTACTTAATAAAGTAAAGTGTTTTTATTAATTGTCACAAATTTATTTAACACTAATAACAGTGAATGTAAAATGAACTAAAATATTTAAAAATAACTGAACATTCAATGCATAAGTAGCCCACAGTTTGAATGAAAGCTTGGTCAGAAAGAAATATAATAAAATTAAAAACATTTTTTGTTCATTCTGCTTCTGGTAAAACGAGTCACCAGTAATTTTCTTTTGATTTCACTTACATTTAAAAAGCACTCATCTTTCGTCGGTGGTTCACAAAACAGTTCAGCTTCATCGTTGCACTTGCAAAAGTTGGTTACAAAATAAATATCACCATTAGTTTCAGTTATGATACAAACATAATATTGTGGCTGTTTATTTCCACTGTATTTTCCAAGTATGAAGTCGCCCACTTCAAAAGGCATTCACGGGGTGGATTTTTGTCATCTGCTTTGATGTAGAGAGTCCGTGACAGTAGTTTCAGGATAAAATTTTCTGGCTTGAACTATATATTTTTGAATGGCTCCACATAATGAATATCATGTGTTCCTGGTAGTGCACAGAAATGTCCTTTCGTCAAAATCCACAAAAAGAAGACCGACCGATTGCGTGATGTGGGTATTCTTGTTTGTAAACTTCGTATGTACAATATAATTATTAAATTAATGTAGTAATGGTCCACCTTTCAATACTATAATATGTAATATTCTAAATTACATTAATTAATTAGGGACTAGTTTCGGCCCAGCCTGGCCATCTTCAGCCTTAATGTAAAACATCTAATAACTAAACAAATGTATATGCACACAATTGACATAAAACAAATGAAACAAATATATACAAACTGACATTAAAAAACTGGGATGAAATTATGATTTAATTTGAAAATAAACTAGGTTCTAACTTCTTGAGTATGCTCATCATTGAGAATATTTCAATTATTAATTTATATACACAGAACATCTAATCATTAATAATTCAATAGTAAATGGAAACTGGTGAAAGTTGATTCCATAGTTCATCACCAAATCTATTTGAGTGCTGTTAGTCATATGCAAGCCATTGGACACCGCTGTAAATAACCATTAGCTGACGGAGAACTGTTCGATGTTGTTTCATCATCAGTCAAGGTAATAAAATGAGATGCTCTCGTGGTGCTTGTTAAATCATGCTGAAATGTTGTTGGACATTGTCAGGACGGCACATGAAGATGTGGTTAACACAGATACATTGTGTCTGGTACAAAATTTGCAATTCATTTTACGAATAGTGTTCAACTCATTTTTGAGGTCTCTTGTAGACATTGGAACATTGAAGGCTCAGTATACCATGCTGTTGTATGCTGCTCGTTTGTGAATTTGGGAGTGTGAAGAATCTTGACAGATTGTGGTGACTCTTTGGGGGGTTTTCTGAAAATCTTATATCTTAAGTAGCTTGGGTGTCTGATAACTTAATAGTTAGGTCTAAAAAATTTATTTTCTGTTCAGTTTTGGATTCAAGTGTGAATTTTATATGTGGGCCAATGTTATTTAGATTAATGAGAGTGGTAGCTGCGTTTGTATTACTATGGTGTCATCTACAAATCTTGCCCAGAAAAGGATGTTGTTAAAGTTATTATTATTATTATCAATTTTGGTGTCTTCCAAAAATTCCAAGTAAATCTCAGCTAAGATACCCGAGGCTGGTGATCACATAGCCAATTCCTCTTTTGTTGATAAATAACATTATCGAAAGTGAAATAGTTGTTCCTTATAACTAACTTAAGTATAAACATGAAATCCTGTATTTCTAGTATACTTAAGCCACTGTATTTCCTTAAATTGTTTTGAAGGATGAGGTATATTTTGGTGGTTTGTATGCTAGGATACATGTTTACAATATCGAATGAGTGGAGAGAATGATTGGATTGAATTTAAAAGTTTTTAATTTATCAATCTATTCTTTAGTGTTTTTGATGGATTTGTTTGGCAAGAATAGTTTCTTCTTAAAAATCTTTGAATGAATTGCGATGCTTTGTTTAAGGGACTCGGTCTATAGTTAATGATCGGGCGAATGGGGACGCCGGTTTTGTGTATTTTGGGGAGGGCTTTGGCGGTGGGTAAACATGGGTTCATATATTTAGATCAATATTTCAACCCAAATTATAATCTTAAAGAAATTTCAGAAAAGCGAAATATCCTTTTTGACCTTCTAATTCCCATTTTCAGTAATGTCAAACCAACAAGTCATAATTCAGTTTTTCATAATATTCACAGCACCTTTCCTCAACAGCCATCCTTTTTCCCACATCCTTCAGCCCCGTCTTAATTCCCCCTTCCCCCACCCCATCCTCTTCCCCTCCCCCTTCTCCTTCAGGACCTTCCCCCTCCCCTCTCCTTCCTTTTCATTTGAATCTCACAACAGTTAGTCTGAAGCACACACAACAATAGGCCACACACCTCAAGCTGTATTGAGAGGTAAGTCTCATATAACCTATGCCATCTAACTAACACATTCTCTCATTCAATTCATTAATTTAATTTTATCTAATTTATTCAGGTTAACTTCATAGGCACTGCAATGAATTGCAAATTTTATACCAGACACAATGTATCTGTGTTAACCACATCTTCATGTGCCGTCCTGACAATGTCCAACAACATTTCAGCATGATTTAACAAGCACCACGAGAGCATCTCATTTTATTACCTTGACTGATGATGAAACAACATCGAACAGTTCTCCGTCAGCTAATGGTTATTTACAGCGGTGTCCAATGGCTTGCATATGACTAACAGCACTCAAATAGATTTGGTGATGAACTACGGGATCAACTTTCACCAGTTCCCTTTTACTATTGAATTATTAATGATTAGATGTTCTGTGTATATAAATTAATACTTGAAATAGTCTCAATGATGAGCATACTCAAGATGTTATAACCTAGTTTATTTTCAAATTTAATCATAATTTCATCCCAGTTTTTTAATGTCAATTTGTATATATTTGTTTCATTTGTTTTATGACATTTGTGAGCATGTACATTTGTTTAGTTATTAGATGTTTTACATTAAGGCTGAAGATGGCCAGCCCCAGCCGAAACTAGTCCCTAATTAATGTAATTTAGAATATTACATATTATAGTATTGAAAGGTGGACCATTACTACATTAATTTAATAATTATATTGTACTTACAATTCAATACGGATCGGAACCATGAAGTTTATAGCCTATGAACTTCATATGTGTCTTGCATTGAGACGCACGTGAATCATTTTTTTTTAAATTTATCTCCAGAACTGTCCTTTATGGAGATAAAATCTCTTGCTCGAGGAGATGGCCAACTGATATCATCCGGATTGACAAATACAGGGTCTTTTCTTTAGCATGCTCGGCAGCACCACTCAGAGCATGACACGGCTGGCACAATGACACTCGGTCGCTAGCCTCCCCACTACTCACGGTAATTCACACTTATAGAAATACATTTCTAGTGAAAATATTAGTCTTAAACCTATCTGGCATTACATTTGATGTTCAAAAGGTTGTCCCTCAGCTGTCAAACACGCCTGACACCTCGTAAATAGGTTTGCAGACACTCGACGAATTTCAGCTTGTGTGATGTTCAAAATAACTTGTGTAATGTTCTCTTGTAGTTCGTCTCTTGTGTGAGGATTGTTCACATACACTTTTTCCTTCAGCATCCCCCACAGGTAATAATCACAGGGATTTAAATCAGGAGATCTAGGGGGATAATTAACCACACGATCTTCGAAAACTTCCTGTATTACCTCCATAGACTGATTAGCACTGTGTGCCGTCGCATTATCTTCCATAAAGTAACCATTACTCTTTTCTTCTTCCGTTAGCTCTTGAAATAATGGTCTGAGAATGAGGTCTATATATCGATCACCATTTATTGTTTCGCGGAAAAATATAGCCCCTATAATTCTGCAAGCACTTATTGCGCACCAAACTCCTATGTTTACATCATGAAGTGGACGGACATGCAGCTGGTGGGGATTTTCTGCACACCAGTAGCGATTGTTTTGACTATTTACATAGCCACTTAAGTGTAGCCATGCTTCATCACTATAAAATAAAAGTTCTGGGTTAACCTACCCATCATGAACTGACTGAAGCAACCAGTTACAATACCGAACCCTAGCGAAACTGTCAGGTCCTCTTAAATACTGGGCAGGGGTAGGTTTGTACGGTTTTGCTTTTAACAGTTTTGTTGCTTTGTGGGCAGAAGATAATGACACATTAGCTTGTACGACAAGATGCAACAGGGATTTTGTTGGAGTTCTTTCCAAGAGAGCTCCTATTTCATCAAGCTTTTCCTCTGTTAAAACAGATCGTCTCCTGCGTGATTTCTTGTTAAGAATGGACCCGGTGGTGCGGAACTTCTTTACTAATCTATGTACCGTATTCCTATGGGGAGGGAGGAATCCAGGAAATTCGCGAATGAATCGAAAGCAGCATTCTGTATAAGAAGAATGCTTTGCATAGCACAACACAATGAATACACGCTGTTCTACTGTATACATCACTCGTTAAACACATGATTAGTATTCCTACAGAAACTACGGTATTTTAAAGTGAACACAATGAACACGCTACCAATGCCGCAGATGAACTGAACTATTGCTGTGTGTGAAGCAATGGTTATCGCTACCGTACTGCATTAGATCATCTTAGCCAGTCATGAAGCAATATATCTCTTGGCAAATGTGTCACCCAGCCGCGCTATCGCCTTCCGTGCGTGTTCTTCTGACACACGGAGGAGCCCATAAAAAAAACCCTATATATGAACTTGATTTGGAAGTGAAGATTTCCTGCGCTTGCCAGGGGTAGACGAACTTATACTAAATTTTACACTCAGCGCAGAAACAACTTGCCGTTTCTTCCACGGCCTCACTGGGAAAGCGTGCTCCGAATGCTTTACAGCTTTCTCCAATGTTTGTTTGCATTTATAACCAGACGTTGGCGTACTCGGCTCTGCAATCAATGTTGATGGTTGTGTTGTTGGACTTTTACAACAGAAAGTAATTGTTGATAAGCCTTGAAGTTTTTTCTGAGCTCTGTGTTTCTTAATCGATTCTCGTACCTGTTGGCGGCGTACGCGTAACTGGGCAGGTTAAAGATAAAAATTTCATAATGTTCCGTATTGAAATGTATCACAATGAAATTGAAGTAATAAATAAGGTAGTTCAACCTATTCAATACAAATAAATATGAAATGTAGTATTACATTCCTATTTAATTAAAAGCAGAAGCGGTACCGGTTTCGACCCTAATCTGGGTCATCATCGGCCGAATAAAATGCAAAAAACAATGCATAGGTAAATAAGAAATTAAAGAGTGAGTCTTTCACAAAAACATTTGAAGAGGCAAAATATGTTAATAAGGATTGGCACTGTGCACTTTTAAATCGTAAAATCTAGAAGAAGTAGAAAGTCAGTCACTTATAAGAAGTAAGGTGCGATCTTCTGAATAGTAGCACAACACACGCAAATTTCAGCACTGTCTCATAATGTTTACAAGAAGAGGTGAAAAGTTAAATGAGCCAGCGAATGAGGCACGAAGTCACACTATAATTAATTAATATGAAGTCCCAAAATTGTTTAGAAGTCGAAGCGAATTGCTAGCTCCTGAAGACCAGCGCAACACACTCAATGTCCGGCACTGTGCTTTCAAATGCCGACTGAACTTGGTGAATAGCTTGATGAAGCAGTCTGTAATTGCTTCGGTTGTGAAAATGTGTGTGTGTATATACATATAATACATATAATACATATAATATATATATAAACAATACAACATATATAAATAATACAATTTAATATAATTTAAGTACGTAAACAGGAACACATTTTCGTAACCAAAGCAATTACAGACTGGTTCAACAAGCTATTCACCAAGTTCAGTAGGCATTTGAAAGCACAGTGCTGGACATTGAGTGTGTTGCGCTAATCTTCAGGAGCTAGCAATTAGCTTCATTCAAGCGACCTTATTTCATTGTAACTGGGCAGCTGTCACCTTTCTTCTCGCAATACCGTTTACAATGTTCCTTGCGAGTAAGTGGCATTAATAAATATCACCTCAGTGTGAACACTGATTGCTATTCAAAAATACGTCCTTTACAAGTGAGTGTGACGCAGAAACTGAATCCCGTCGGCAGTGGGGAACTTCCCGGTCGCCTGCTTGCAAGAACGCCATAAACACACGACATATTTTACTATCAGTTTCGTATGAATCCATTTGAAATTTTAAATTAATGATATAGCAGCTTAAAAGAGTGGTTTTTTTTTTTTTTTGCTAGTTGTTTTACGTCGCACCGACACAGATAAGTCTTACGGCGACGATGGACAGGATAGGGCTAGGAGTGGGAAGGAAGCAGCCGTGGCCTTAATTAAGGTACAGCCCCAGCATTTGCCTGGTGTGAAAATGGAAAACCACGGAAAACCATTTTCAGGGCTGCCGACAGTGGGGTTCGAACCTACTATCTCCCGAATACTGGATATTGGCCGCACTTAAGCGACTGCAGCTATCAAGCTCGGTTTGAAAGAGTGTGCAGTATTGGCTTTGCATACTAAGTTTTATTCAAATTGAGCCACGCACTTTTCGTCTACAGAAACTTTTATACTTTTACACGGCCTGCAGCAATAAATTTGTCGCTTTATTACACCTTACATAAACTGTTAATAACCTAAGTAAGTACTTTACTGTGAAGAGAAAGGGCATTAGAATTAACATTTACTATAATTATTTTCATGACTTTTCATCAAAATAGACAGGAATTCCTAAAACTATTGAGAAATGTCGAATGAATTTAGCCTCCACATAAGGGTTCAATTAAGCACACAATTAAAAACTGAAAGACATCAATAAATTTATACATATCATAAAATTAATAAAATGTCAAGTTTTATCTATCATAAAAACAAATTGTTGAGTTTTATTTTAAACTTTACATTTTCCTACTCAAAAAGTGATTCGATATTTTAGAAATTAATGAAACCTCTCTGGTCTGAAGTCATCATATCCAGCTACAGTCCAGGGCCCTGTTTCATAAAACATATTTCACTAATATTATTAGTAAAAACCAATATTATTAACTAATAATATTAGTATTATGTTTCATAAAATTATTAGCTAATAATATTAGTTATTAGTTTGAGTCAAAATGATTAGTAGATTCTCCTAATAATATTAGTAAATTGTTTCATAGACAACATAACTAATAAAATTTACTCATGTTAGTGTATTTTGATTCATATTTCATACTATTAGTGAAACCAAAGTGTGTGCTATTTTGATATATTGGCATAAAATTGTGAAAATCAGTGAAATGGGTAATTCTGATACACATAGGATGAGGAGAGAGTTTATATTCGCCGTCCAAGAACTTTTAGCCCAAGAACAGCCTATACTGGTATGGAACAATCATATGATTACAATGAGAGATTTAGGTTAGATTACAGAACATTTGAATATGTGCTTGATAGGATTGGTAATATCTTAGAATCTCCCACTGCAAGGAATGAAGCACTAACCTCAAAACAGCAGCTTCAGATTGCACTGCACAGTATCATTGTATTTCTGATATGCACGGTGTTTCTACAGAGTTGTGACTGCAATAGATGACACTCTTCTTCAGGATGTTGTACGTTGACCAGCTGACTGTGGGGAAGTAGTTGCCAGATTCACTGAACTTGGTGATATTCCTTTAGTTTGTGGAGTACTTGATGGAACACTGATCAAATTTGATGCACCAAGTGCATATGAACCGGCATTTGTTGATCGACTTAGGAAACATTCCTTGAATGTTATACTAGTATGCGGGCCAAATTTAGAATTCTACTATGTTTGTGCAAATTGGCCTGGCAGTGTCAGCAATGCTAGGGTTTTAAGATGAAGTGGCTTGAACAATAGGATGGCTAATGGCTGGAGACCTTTGCCTGGTGCACTTCTGCTTGGAGACTCCATCTAGCCTTTAAAATCTTGGCTCATACCACCAGTAATCCAAGATTTTGCTAGTCTGTCTCAACAAAGATTTTTTAAAGCACATAAAAAAAACAAGGAGGGTTATAGAGTGTGCAATAGGACACCTTAAAAAAAATCCTGTCCTTAACATTGGTATGCAATTAAATCCCACCTTTGCTTGTAAAGTTATCAATGCTTGTGTAGTACTTTGTAACCTGTCAAGACGTCTAGATAACTACATAGCTCCTGAAATGGAAGAGAATCATTTGGAGGAAGAGGATATTCAGGAGGGTGAGGAGGTTCCAGTCCAGGCTCAAGAAAAACTGCATGCAATTCCTTTACGACCACTTAGTGTGAACAGACATTGTGATGATTAAAAGACAAATCATATGAACACCTAGCACAGTAATTTTGTGCTTTTTATGATTTTTATTTGCATTTTTTACATCTGAGGCTGAACCACAACAAATTTACCATCATCGTTTACAATAAAATATTCATTATTTGGTACAGAAGGTTACTTTTCCTTTTCTGTTTCTCCATGTTCCTGAACGCCACTTGTGAGGGGTGAATGTTCAATATTTAATGCATTTTCCTTCTCCCACACCTCCAGCTCCAGCTTCCGGACTTCAAGTTGAAGCTTTCGTTTTTTAAGGGACCCAATTTCTTTACTTTCCTGGGGATCCTGGATGAGTACCCTCTTTTTGACAGTACCTATAAAAAAAAGAGAAAATAAGGTGAAAGTTAAGACTTACAGTTAAACTAATTTATTCTGGTAATGTTTAACAATTTATTCCCACTATTGATCTCAGGGTACCCATTTTATGGACAAAATTAAGCTTTCAATCTAAGACTGTACCCCAGACAGAACATTCGAGAGAAACATATTAGACCCGACGTGAATCATACACACCGTGTACTCTGAAAGAGGGATGAAGACAGATAGAGTGCGCACATGTGGTAGTAAAAGACATTTAAAGAAAAAGAGACATACCGGTACTTGTGCTAACCGCTCAAAGGAGGCAGTGCACGAGACGTGTGATGTATCCAGTATTACACGTGGTATAGCTTAAAATTCACTCTTAATGAAACGTAATTCCAGGTCTTGATAGTAAAATTAAATGTTCACAGATAATAACTTTCCCCCATTGATCTGGGATTGCCTCAGGGGAGCCCGCCAACCCCTAGAGGGTGTATCCCCAGATAAATATGGAGGGCCCCAGCCAGGGTTATGAGTGAAGTCCACAACAGTAGCCACGGTGGAGAAGCTGGTAAAATGTGCCCCGCTCCCAGCGGAGCTGGTAGTCGACATGCACGCTCCGAGCGGTGTATTCATAACCTCATGCTGACTCACTGCATTGCCACGAGGAGGTCAGTTACACAAGTTTGTGTGTCGTGGGAAGTCGTGAAGAGATACATTTGTTACAAGAGCGTGTGGGGCTGAATTACAGTAGAATAATAATAATAATAATAATAATAATAATAATAATAATAATAATGTTATTTGCTTAATGTCCCACTAACAACTTTTTAAGGCATTCGAAGACGCCGAGGTGCCAGAATTTAGTCCCGCAGGAGTTCTTTTACGTACCAGTAAATCTACCGACACGGGGCTGTCGTATCTGAGCACCTTCAAATACCACCGGATTGAGCCAGGATCGAACCTGCCAAGTTGGGGTTAGAAGGCCAGCGCCTTAACCGTCTGAGCCACTCAGCCCGGCAACTACAGTAGAATCAATTAAATTAATTACATTATTAAAATGTTGAAATGCCACTGATATTCATGCTTGAACAAAGAGTTCTTATGTATGACACATATGTAAAAACCGACTCATGTAGAGAGGTGAGTAGACGATTTCAGAAGAGTATTCCCGGGGTTCCAGTTCCAGGTAGAGAAACAGATGTCTTGTGAATAAATTAACCCATACGCATCCACCCGCCTTTGCTCTGACATTGCTAGGAATCCGCCAACTTTTTAGTATTAACCTGGGTGTTGCAAGCTTTTGGTTAAAACAGTATAGTGGGTGATCGACTGTGTGTATTATCACGGGACCTGTTTTATATTATTGAGAAATTCCACACTATAGCTCATGACACAAAAAACAGAACAATACAGATATTTAACACATAAAAAAATCCCTTTGAAATAAATTTTTCATTAACTTATCTCACCTCAGAAGTTCTTTAGTGTGTGTTATGGCCTTTTGACACAAGCCTAACATTTGCCTGATTTTGAAATAAGAAAATAATAGGAAACCAATACGACATGAGCCTAACATTTGCCTGATTTGGAAATAAGGAACTAATGGGAAACAAATCACGAGTAAGCGAATGATGAGATTCGAACCTATATCCCAAACATGAACTTACAGCCGTATGTCTCACTCGGTGTATTATTATTATTATTATTATTGGTATTAAGATTCAGTGTGAGAATCAGTGATAAAGTGTTCACATCCAGGTACCAAGATCGTAGGTTCAAATCCAGCAGTCGCAATCGGATCTTGAGGGGCGGGAGGAAGTTCATTCGGCATTCCATGTCGTACGATATTACTACGCGAAAGCTCTCTGGTGATATAATTCATGTTCATTCATGCACAGGATCACCAATAACTTCTTCCTCATTAACACTGCTGAAATCAGAGCCTAAAACATCAAATATGCTTTGAATTTCGCTATTACTGAGCATTTCGCGTGAGCAAGCAACTTCCTTCTCAGCCATCTTGTCAACAACAAAATACAGATTTCTCGATCGATATTTTAATCAATTCTCTTTGCCAAAGAAGCATACCAGAGCACTCTGGTGACACTTGAGACACCAAGAACAGATTTCAATTAGAAATGTTTCTGGAAAAAGCCAACAGATGTCACAAATATCTCCAATATGCGACCTTGCATCCCAGCGTACCAGTCCGCTTGTGGAGTCCTGGCCAAGCCGTTCGAGCGCGTACCAGTCCGCTTACGGGTGCATAGGGGTTAACAGGATCACTTAATGTTGTGATTCGTAAAACAAAATGAAGGGTTCTATTAGGAAAAAATATCGACATTAACATATCATTCGTATGATCTCCCACTACATCTGTACGATGTGTCGCACAAGAAGTCGGTATCTCAAAATCCTCCGTACTTAGGGCTACTAAAATATTGAATTTAAAGAGGTTAGTACTCATGGTGAAGGCTATTGGGTGCATAAGTAAGCAATAAATGTAATAATATCAGACACAGAATACGCGGGAAGTTATTAATATACCGCTCGGAACATGCATGTAGTCTCCCGGCCATGCTGGGAGTGGGACAAACTGTATTTGGAACAGTGCGGCTGATGGAACCTTTGAGCGGTTCGTGCAAGTATGCCTCTCTTTTTCATTCACTCTCCTTCATTACCACACATGCTCACTACCTGTCTCTATCTCTCTCTCAAAATACTACTCATTGCGTTCGACTGGTGTCGCGCCTAATATCAGTCTCACTCGATCATTCCGTTCGGGTATAGTATTACACTGAAATACTAATTTTGATGTGACAAGTCATTTCCCTGTGTTCTCCATACCTTCCTTATTTTTCCAGAAAAGGGGTACCAGTACTCTGAGACTAATGACAGGAATAAATTGTTGAACATCAGCTTATATAAATTGTCTGTAATGGAGACATGTTCAGCTAATATGTTTTCATCTCTAAAAGAGACATCTTCAGCTATTATTTGTCCAAATTATTATCAATACCGTGTGTAATGTGTTAGTCCTAAACATATAAAGGGCTTCAATAAAACAGGTATTGAAAGGTGAAACACACTCCATTACAGGTGAGTAAAAGTCAATACGGGTATATATAATGAAGTTAATAAATTGTATAATATGGCAATATATGTGCTTTGCTGTTGATAGGCATCACACTCTTGTATCATGTCAAAAACAACACCGTTCACTAGCAAATGAGCATAGCAGCCATCAATGAGAAGGCACGGGAAAAGCATCTCCAATAATAATAATTTCATGTGGCTATTTCTAGCCGGGTGCAGCGCCCTTGTAAGGCAGACCCTCCGATGAGGATGGGCGGCATCTGCCATTTGTAGATAACTGCGTGTTATTGTGGTGGAGGATAGTGTTGTGTGTGGTGTGTGAGTTGCAAGGATGTTGGGGACAGCACAAACACCCAGCCCCCGGGCCATTGGAATTAGCCAATTAAGGTTAAAATTCCCAACCCGGCCGGGAATTGAACCCGGGACCCTCTGAACCGAAGGCCAGAACGCTGACCATTCAGCCAACGAGTCGGACAGCATCTCCAATGGTATGGTCATGTTCTGTGTGCCGCACCTGGAACAGGTTTTATTTTTATTCTTATTTTTTTTGCTAGCAGCTTTACGTTGCACGGACACAGATAGGTCTTACGGCGACGATGGGATAAGAAAGGGCTAAGAGTTGGAAGGAAGCAACCGTGGCTTTAATTAAGGTACAGCTCCAGCATTTGCCTGGTGTGAAAATGGGAACCCACAGAAAACCATCCTCAGCGCTGCCGACAGTGGGATTCAAACCCACTATCTCCCGGATGCAAGCTCACAGCTGCGCGCCCCCAACCACACGGCCAACTCGCCCAGTCCTGGAACAGCTGCCAGTTTAACTCACTCCTTTGAAAATAATGGGCAACGTCCACACGAACATCCAGAGCAAAGCTGGCATAACACAGTAAATGATACGAAGACTCTCAAGTTAAGACCACACGATGCCCAAGATCGTGCAAAATGGTGCACCTTGCAGCAACGGGTAAATGCTAGGAATAATAATATAAATTTGTAGGCCTAATTGCCTTGTAATAATTGAACCAAAATTTAAATTATAATATTATAAATTAAAAAGACAATAACTCTTATCTTCTCAATGCTTTTTTTTTTTCAAACATCCAATGTTTTAAAAGATGCCCATATAATTTTGCATACCGTAGAGGTGCTCAAAGTATTATGGATTGCCCATAATTATTACAGATTTTCTCTCGCTATTAAGGAGAAATATTATAGAAAAGGGAAGTTATCACAGAAAAGAATTCTACAAATAAAGGACTGTGTCAGTGGTGCTTATTTCTGTACACACTAGTTGACCAGCTTACATATTTAACGGCACTTCCATTTGCGACAGGAACTGGGAACGTACCCAAGTTTCTGAACACTAATCCATAAGTTTCTGTTATGAGCGTGTTTAAAACTGGCATGCTCACTCATACCAAGTTCAAGAAAGGGTCCCTGATGAGCACAGGCATTAGAAGAGTGATCGATAGCTTGCTGTGAGCAATGTAGTCAATTTTTGTTGGTTGTTGTGGCTGTGTACAATGGGATTACTGTTGATCCACTTCACAGATTGACATTTTATGATGAAGTGTAGCTTCTTTGACATATGATACATTTATTTCAAGTTCTTTATGCCATTAGTGTTCATGCAAAATATGTTTCAAGATGACTATACCAGAGTGTGATAAACATGCTCAAGCATCACTTTTATGGACCGTGTTCCATTAAATTTAATGCAGAGAAAACAGATTTTGGTTACTAGCAGGCACCCTGAGCCGGCAAGTTTAAAGTCACACAAAGAAGTCGCAGTCAAGAGGTGGAATTAGACACCAGAATACAGTCTTAAGTTAAATCATTTCCAGCTTACCTCTAGCCTTAGGTGTCTCCTGCTGGTGCTGGAGCTCTAAATTTTGCCAGCTTCCCTCAATTTCAGTGGTAGATATGCATTCTTCCAACGGCATTATATCGTTACTGGTCGAAGCTGCAGTTGGTTCCATTGCAGGAAGAACAATTTCTCCTAGAGAATCTTTTATACCAAATCCCTGTAAAACAGGAGATTCCCTTCCAATTATGTTCAGAATCAGGTGGTCTATAACATCTAATTTCTTGGTACTTCCTTCCCCACTTCCAGTTTGACATGCATTATCAACTTTTGCTTGTAAATAAAAGAAACCATGTAAGTCTAGAAGAAGGATATCCTGTTATAATTGAATGTACTAAAGCACTACCTACATCTATTGTATACAATTATTTTTGTATGCTTTTACGCCTACAACAACAAAGATTTATAAATATCACTGGAGTTCATTCCAGGTTATGTTCTGCTCAGTCACAATCATCAAAACACAAAAGGATGGCTGTATGATGTTAAATGACTATGGGTAGTATACTGCGGAGCTAATAGTCTCCTTGTTCCCCCCCTCTCCCCTTTAAAAAATTTGTTTAATCTACTGCAATATCAACATCCAGTTGAGAAAAGGGTGGCTTGGATTTAGTGAACAAACACTAATATAACCTCCAACTACGAGAAAATCAACGACTAAAACTTACCACTGTTCTGCTCATGTTAGACCAAGTAGCATCCCGCACATACGTATAATCCTTGTCGGCTGTGACCAGCCCAATAGCCACAGCATAATCCCGAAGCTCCATCCACGCTTGCCTTTTCGATTCCTTCATCACGGTTAGTGAAAAGACTCAAAACAACTGCCCCTTCAACTCCAGCACTTTTCGTAGGAAACTTTCTTTCCTGACATTCTTCTCATTTATTTTCCCCATTGTATAGAAACGAACAACAAAAACGAAACAATGAAAATATATAAAATTTCAAAATTTCAATTGAGTTCAATTGAGTATATACGACTGAATAGCCAGTTGTAGTCAAGCTCAAAAAGCACACAGTATGAGCGGGTCAAGCACTAGCCTACTGCTAGGAACAAAAACAAACTAAGAACATCCAACAAATCGATTCTAACCTAAAACTGTATCAGCTGACTAATGAACTAATATTATTAGTGAAGCCATTTTATTAGTCATGCATACATCTTTATGAAACAGAATTTGATTAACTAATAATTTGTTTTATGAGTTCTAATATTATTAGGTAATATTATTAGATAGTTTTATGAAACAGGCCCCAGAATCCTGGAATGAAATTATCTCCTTTGCCTTTTCAAAAGATATATCACCCCACTTCTTCCTTTTCGGTAGGTTTGCCAGATAAGCAGATGACTGACTTCCATCACTTCTTAACAACTCTTGTTCACTGTCAGGTTCTAGATCATCCAAAATTCTTTCACAATCCACCAAGTCTTCTTCTGCATATTCATAATCTTCAATATGATCGATTGTATTTTTGTGATGTGCATTACCATCGGTTGCCACTGTTTCATCTATCAGTTGCATGTCTCTCCCTTACTGTAATTTCTGTGGATCCTCTTTTGTGTTTGTAATGGCTCACAATCAATAATAATAATAATAATAATAATAATAATAATAATAATAATAATAATAATAATAATAATAATAATAATAATAATAATAATAATAATAATAATAAATGTTATTTGCTTTATGTCCCACTAACTACTTCTACGGTTTTCAGAGACACCGAGGTGCCAGAATTTGCCCCGCAGCAGTTCTTTTACGTGCCAGTAAATCTACTGACACGAGGCTGATGTATTTGAGCACCTTCAAATACAACCAGACTGAGCCAGGATCGAACCTGCCAAGTTGGGGTCAGAAGGCCAGCGCCTCAAACATCTGAGCCACTCAGCCTGGTGCTAACAATCATGCTCACTATATTTGCAGGATTCATTATCACACGACTGTGTTGACAGTGAGAGAAACGTGACTTGCTATGAAATTGGTAATACTATTGATTTTTTTTTTTTAAATAGTTGCTTTACATCGCACCGACACAGATCGGTCTTATGGTGACGATGGGATAAGAAAGGCCTAGGAGTTACAAGGAAGCGGCCATGGCCTTAACTGAGGTACAGTCCCAGCATTTACCTGGTGTGAAAATTGTAAACCACGGAAAACCATCTTCAGGGCTGCCGATAGTGGGATTCGAACCCACTATCTCCCGGATGCAAGCTCACAGCTACGCGCCCCTAACCGCACAGCCAACTTGCCCGGTAAGTTGGTAATACCACAAATGGACGGATTAACTGCTGAGGTTGATGAAACACAGACAGGGGTAACAATTATACTGCTTTCCTTACTCTTATGCATCCTGTCTTCTGATTCCCCTAGATGTCACATCAGACACTTCGTCAGGTGACCTTCGGTACGGCGCGGCGTGTTGACCAGAGCATACAATGCAAATAACTATATTAGCTAGAGAAAAAAGTTTTCGATAACTTTGTGGCCTACAGTGTAATTTGCAATGGCACTTAGTTTGTAATCAGCATCTCAAACATGCTCAGACAAATCCCAACTGAACTGCAATTGAAACTTGCGCTAACTCCCTCGTAAGGGATAGACATATTATTATTATTATTATTATTATTATTATTATTATTATTATTATTATTATTATTATTATTATTATTATTATTATTATTATTATTATTATTTGGGTCCTCAATACATTAGAATAAGCAAACAAGCTTGTAGTCTTGCATAACTGTTGGTAGGCTCGATTATTGCCAATAATGAAATCTCACTTTGGTTGGTTGGCGGGCTCAATATGATTATGAAATCGCACTTTCATTGACCAGCTCGCAGGTCACACTAATCACAAGTAGGAAATGCACATTTAAGTTCTGTTTTTGAGCTGAAAAAAGCCATAAGTGAGTGTATACATATTTCCATTTGAGGAAGCAACCTCCTGAATTTACAGGCTGCCATTAAAACAAAGTAATTGTATATCTTATAAGTTCCATTAATTAGGAAATCTCTAAAATTTAATGAAGATATGGTATTATAGTATAACTAGTGCAGTATCATATTTTTTCATCTTTTCTACATTGAACTCCTCTGACTAACCATTGTGTTGCTCAAACCTGACAGTGATGATGATGATGCTTGTTGTTTAAAGGGGCCTAACATCGAGGTCATCGGCCCCTAATGGTACAAAATGAAATGACAAAGTAAAAGTTCAAAATCATCCACTGACCAAAATAAAAAAGTCATGAAGAATGAATGGATGGACATGAATTTAAAACAATCAGTGGATCTGACTCAAAAAACTATCATAAATAATAGTATTACTGACCAAGGGACCACTTCTAAAGCACAATCCTGTATCAAGGACGCTTGATGACTACAGGGGTCCAAAATCCAGGTCAAAGGCCCCTCAGAATGGTACATATCGCTAGTAAAGTAAGACCATGGTATGTGTCATGTTGGGGTAATAATCAAAAGGAGCGAAGACTCACGGTGTTCCACGCATAATGGTACTACTCGCAAGTACTGGACGTCGTACAGGTAACACAGACCTATGGTGTTTCTCACATAATGACGCCACACATAGGCAACGCAAACCGATGGTGTTCCTCACCTAAGTGTACTAATCACGGGCGAGGGTAATCCCGTGGTGTTCTTCACATAGTGGGTACTAAGCGCAGGCAACGCAGACTCAGAGTGCCGCTCATAATAGTGGTACTAATCACAGGCAATGCCCAGACCCGTGGTGTTGCTCACAAGGGTACGACTCACGGGTACTGGAAACCCACAATGACACACTCTCTGCTGCTACTAATCACAAACTTATTTCGTACCTAATATAGTGGTACTACTCGCAAGTACAGGCAACCCATGGTGTTCCCCGCATGATGGTACTAATCAAAAGTAGGCCTACTTTCACGGTTATAATTCAATCATCTCTTGGTCTCCCCTTTTAGTCGCCTCTGACGACAGGCAGGAGATACCGTGGGAGTATTCTTCGTCTGCGTCCCCCACCCACAGGGGGTCAAACCTGACAGTCGGATCTACAACGAATCCCTGAAAACTGTTGTCTTTAAAGGCTATGATATCAATTCTCTGCAAACTGCCATTTATGTCCAGTCCGTGTACCCTCTCATGTACACTGAATCCCTTCTTTCTCAGCTCTTCAGCGATGAAGGTTCTGATCTGGTGATGCTGCATGTTGCTCAGGAGCTCTCTGCATCTGCACAATCCCAGGACGTGAACAAGAGCTTCTCTCTCTCCAACACAGGTTGTGTCCAGGGATCTGCCTGGCACTAAGCGTGCCGCAGTCATCTTTATAGCTTCTCTCCATACGTCACAAGTCAGTCCACTGTGATCTGGCACCCAAGAGTTTTCTGGTGAGTACTCCTTGTAAAGTTGCACTCAGAGTCCTTTCTTGTGGTAGTGAACACCCGGAGGTAAATTCATGTTCTCGTAGCTCTTGGCGGATATTCTTAATATCGGACAGGCTGTTCTTGGTGGTTATTTTACGATTATCAACGTTTGTTAATTTGAGATATTCTATGCATTTCCAACTCTCGGCATGGGAATCCCTCGAAGAAGCAGCAAGTGGATTTTCAGTTAATTTCTTGTTTTCAATTTAATTGGATTTTCAGTCTTAAGCAAGATGTTGCGTACATTAATGCATTGTAGGTAGACTTCTCATAAGGTTTTAAAAAGAGCGAGTCTTTTCAGAATACATCCTGCTATCTGGAGCATCTGTTGAAAACTGCAATATGTCCTTTGTTGCACTTTTAATCATTTTATCGCAATCAGATAAACATTTCTGTGTGATTTCCTTGAAACTGCATGTCAGGAAAGGATATATTAGGGGTGGGACAGACTGAGGAATTCATGACTGAGCTTTTGGTCTTCCTTACACAGTGGGGATGATGTTAGAAGTTTGAGCTTCTTGTGAAGATCTTTCATTATGGCAGTCTCGTCGAACACTAACATGTCCCAAAAGGTACTTCCAAGATAACAAATTTGTTCGCCGTCTGCAATTAAGTCAATCCTACAGTCTTCCTCTATGGACAGCAACCCTTGCTTTAACTCACCTTGAATTACACATATCCCTGTACCCTTCCGAGTCCAATCTCTTCAAATCTCATGCAGGCTAGCCGAGTATGATCTAAGGCTGTTTCTTTGTTCTTCCCAACAATGACAGTGTCATCAGCAAAGCCATCCAAAACGGATATTGAAGAAGACGGAGCTTAGATGAAAACGATGTGCAGCATGGCAAAAACTATTGATAGAGATAAAATATTGTAAACTGGAGGTGTTCACACCTACAGAAAATTACAGAATTCAGACATAAAGGTATGCCAATATTATATCTAGATGAAAGTTGGGCAGATGCAAATTCGAAATTCAGGAAATGCTGGCAGCATACTGATGTTGTAGAGGTGTTAACAAATATAACAGCTTCCAACAGACTTATAACTGTACACACTAGAGCTTTGCCTGGTTTCACAGAAGGCTGTGAGCTAATTTATAAATCAGACTATTATGGCCAGATGAATACGGAAAATTTTCAGAAGTTGTTCAAGGAGAGGTTAATTCCCAGCCTCGTTGTGTTGTCGTAATGGACAATGCCCCCTACCATGGGAAACCAGCTGACAAACCGAACTACACAGAGATCCTTAAAAAGGGAGATGGTACACTACATGACTAGACAATGCGTGCCTTGCGATGACAATGGATATGAATAAACCTGAGATCCATCTTGTATCATAAATATCGAGATGTACCTCACATGTAGATGAATAAAAACACTTTGTCTCAGCAGTGGCCTCTGGTTCTCTGAGGTACATCTCGTCATTGGGTGCTCTCGTAGATACATCCCTAAACATAAATCAATAAACTGAAACGTCATCTCACTGATCGGAGATCTTACGGCCGGGTGCTTCCTTAGACCTGAGCATCAGTGTGATCTACCACAGTGTCTTTCTACAAACATCAAGACCAGATCACAAATAAAAGATAAAGTTAGTTAAAATTAGTACTTTTGGGGATTATATTTTGTTTTTTTGTATTTGGTTATTAATTCCACCATATGAACTGCAGGGTTATAGGCTATATCAAACAAAAAATGTAACGGTAACTGAAATCTGAGGGAAAGTATTTTATTTATTTATTTATTCTCTTTGCTGTTCCTTATGCTTGTTGCATTGAAATAAGATATGACTGATCAAATACAGAGTGACTACAGCAGAGTTTACATGGAGAGAATATGCATGACGTACATCGTCAAAAGAGATCCAAGGAAACTTAAGAAAATGATTACATATTGTCATTGTGCCCCGCAATACCACTAAGTAAACTTGTGTCCCCATTCCGAGGTGGTGCAGCTCTTTTCAGGCATACTCCCAATGGAGGTGAGTTGCGTGTACCATTTTAACCACATACCAGCCCTCCTGCCAATCTTTAAATTTTTAATTTTTTAAATTTCTGGCAGTATCTGGAATCGAACCCATGCCTTTGAGTACGACAGCTAATAGCAGTAACTGTTACACTACCGAAGTGGATGAAATACCACTAGGCCTATATGACAATGTTGAGAGAAGAAATGCTGACCTGCTGCACATGTTTCACTCTGAACACAAATTTGGTGATATAGTTCATGCAATAACGAGCCTTAGATGACGGAACGTTTCTGGTCAGAATTCTAAGCTGAAATATTATCACACAGCAGTTTTTCTAGACGCAGCGTCTATATGTTTTACTGTCCTGTGTTCCCTTAATAGCACTAAGGGAATCCATAGGCCTACATATATTAATGATTTTTGTTATTCTGTTGCATTTGACATATATGCTAATAAGGCCGCTCTAATAGCAACGAAGCTATTTTTATTGATGAAATAACATATGGCTTTTAGTGCCGGGAGTGTCCGAGGACAAGTTCGGCTTGCCAGGTGCAGGTCTTTTGAACTGACGTCCACAGGTGACCTGCGCATCATTATGAGGATGAAATGATGATGAAGACGTCACATACACCCAGCCCCCATACCAGCAGAATTACCCTGCCAGGAATCAAACCCAGAAACCCTGTGATCAAAGGCCAGCACGCTAAGCATTTAACCATGGAACTGGACAATTTTATTGAAGATGAATAGTTAGACGGAAGTTATGTTACTGAACATGTATTAATACAGGTGTAGATTAATGTTACATACCTATAATGGGTATACAATCTCCACCTTCTTTACTTCCTTTGAATTTAAATCTAATAGCCATGCCTTCTATAATTTTTCCGATCGTGTCATTGCAACATTGTTTATTCTTATATTTAGTACAGAATGAACTTTGAATTTAAGTTGGAATCCTACATTGGTGACAATTTGATGAACAATTTATTGATTTATTGAAAATTTTAGAAAACTCTTATGATATATCTATTTTTTTAATATAATTTAATATTCACATGGAAACCGGGTCATGTTGGAATTTCGGGTAACACTGGAGATGATCATTTACCTAACGAAGCGGCAAATGGGAAAGGTCTACAATTTCATATTGCTGTCCCATATTCCAATGTGTGGGAACAAATTCATAAGAATATTTGTGAACAGTGGAATACATAACAGCAAATGTAGACCCAATTTTTTTAAAGGGGGGGGGAGAACAACTTAATAAAATCCTATATAAAATTCCAAAACTCCCATGGAACATATACCAGATGGCATATACTACAATCACAAAATTAAAACTCGATCAATGTTGCCACAAGACCTATCTCTCTCGGTGCGACGTAAAGCAAAATAAACTCGATCAAACTTGTACCCTGGCACTAAGATGTCCCTGTGTTATTCCAATGTAACCTTAATACAAAGAAGTGTTAGATATAGGAGAGAAATTAACCAAAAATAAAACTGTTGATACAGAAATGGTTGGCATGCTCTTTATTAGGTTGTTTTATTATTAATAAAGGAATTACAAGATGATACAAAATGTAAATAAGGATGTGAACAAAAAATTTTGAAAACTTTTAAACTATTGTATTTTTTAATATTATAGGCTACATGTTGTCTACACCAGTGCCTGACCGTATAAGAATCCTGTATTAGTTTTTACTTCTGTCCAGTACATCCATCTGAGGCTCCTCCACTTCCTTTAAATCTATTTTTTTTTGCTATTTGCTTTACGTCGCACCGACACAGATAGGTCTTATGGCGACGATGGGATAGGAAAGGCCTAGGATTTGGAAGGAAGCAACCGTGGCCTTAATTAAGGTACAGCCCCGGCATTTGCCTGGTGTGAAAATGGGAAACAGCGGAAAACCATCTTCAGGGCTGCCGACAGTGGGGCTCGAACCCACTATCTCCCGATTACTGGATACTGGCCGCACTTAAGCGACTGCACCTATCGAGCTCGGTCCTTTAAATCTATATCTAATAGCCATGAATTCTATAATTTTTCCTATTGTGTTGTTGCAACGTTGTTTATTCCTATCTTTAGTACAATCGCAACTCTAGTAAAGCTACAGTCAAATCTCCACATTCATTCGTGCTCTCTACAAACACTAGGCTAATGAACTTCGAATTAAAGTTGGAATCCTACTTTGGTGGCATTTTGATGAACACTTGCGTGTCTGATCCCACATTTATTTCCTTACTGCTTTGTCCTGAGCACATTCACACGAAGACTGGACGGTAAGAGAGATGGTGGGGGAAGACACTGTCCTGTATGGATAGGAACTGAAGCTACCACATAAGACAGTAACTTAGCCATTCATGCACACGAAGAAAATGTCTTGCCCTGTTGTACTGTCCACTCTACTGTCCCCATGTAAACTCAGTATTAGATTAACTGATACACGCAAGTACCGTTGTAGCATATGGTTTTATTTTAATAATGGTAAGTGTTAGGTACACATGACAGGAATAGTTTGCAAAATATATTGGCGTCAGTTACATTTTTATAGCACACGGACACAAGGTAGGCCTAAATCATATGTATGCTAGTGTGATCTACCACAGTGTCTTTCTATTAACGTACAAGACCAGATTACTCGTCGCCGTAAGACCTGTCGGTGCGACGCACGAACAGCAGCCGCTCAGCCCGCGCCGGCGGATCCTGGACGTATACAAATGTTGTTATTAATTCCATTAAATGAGGTGTAGTTATATACCGGTATCAAACAAGAAAGATTGAAATTAGAGCGAATTATTTAGTTTGCTGTTCCTTACAGTTCTTGCATTAGAAAACAAGATTTGTTTAATCGTACCTACTTCCTCTCTACATAGAAATAAGTTCTTGTCTACTAAACTTACTCCAAACAGGTGCCCAGGTATAGGATACACGCCTGAATTAGTCGTATTCTTATTATGGTTCTTATATGCCGTCGTTTATAAGATCCAGACGCGAACACTGCTTTGTTTTTAAATTTTATATGTTTCTCTTTATTTCGGGCCGATTGTCACCATTAATAATGATTTAAAAAATAGTGACTGGACCCAGCCCTACGCGAAATCCAATGGAGGGTTATGTAGCGCAAACACATCTATGAAATGGCACTGTAATATTTGTCTCACATGCAACATAATAATTGCTTTTGCACAACTGAAGTGAAAAATCTGCGGCAAATGAAGAAATACCGTCCTTACTAGCGAAATATCTAGAGAAACATGTAAATATACGCACTTACAGACAGTAGACGGGACTCTTCTTCTTCTTCTGCTTCCCGTTGTTGATAGTGATGGGTCGTTCATGAACGAACTGACTCTTTTGAACGACTCATTGGAGAGAGCTAGCTCTCTCATTGAGAGCAGTGATCTCAATATATATTTAAGGCCCGGTTGTATAAAACTTTTGATCTGAGTTTAAAGAGGAAAAATGGCTGCCAGTCAAGTTGAACTTGGATTTTCCGTTGTATAAACGCTAATCTAAGATCATCTTGTCTTGATGTAAGTTCAGATTTGACTGCCGAATATTCGTCGGTTAATCTCCTTGAACTTAGATCATTATCATTCATATTAAACATTGAAGTAGACCCGAAGACTTGAGAAGTGTTCCCTTGTATCGTATCTGCGTAAGAATACCGTACCTTAATAATATCGAGGTGTGTTATAAATATATTGAATGCTAGTAGTTAAATAATATTGCTAAAGATCGCTCTATTTTTTTCAGAAGTGAGGTTATGTGAATATAATATAAACAATAGCCTACTGCTATACCAACATGTTGTTACTTAGTTTTCTATTATGTTTCAAGTTTACAAAACAAAGCATATATATTTTCTTTAGCAGGGATGTCAGATTATTCCGACTTTACGTCTGATGAAGAAGAGTTGATTTTACAACGAGCTCCTCGCGTCTTTCGGCACAGACGGAATCCGATTATTGAATTGTGTGAAATGTTCAAAATAAAATTTCGTTTATCGAAAGATTTTGTGGAACGACTGGAACTAAAGTTAAGGGACACACTACAAAAACCTAGTCAAATAAATTATCCCCTGTCACCCATGTGTATGTTCCTAACAACTCTTAGGTTTTATGCTACAGTAAGTTTTCAAATGGTTGTTGGAGAGCTCTTTAGAGTTCAGTGATTGAGAGTTGACTCTTGTAAGAGCTAGCTTCCTCCTTGCTCCTTGAGGTCTAGTACCGGTCAAAGCCTACTAGATTCTAGAAGGCCTCGACAGAGAGCCAATTTCTTGCATTAAAAGCGGGGTAATAGTTTTTCTCTTTCCCACCACTAGGTTCGCGTTTATGTTCTGTTGTTTGACGCGAATTCTATGATTACGTGTGTTACTGCAACGTGTTTTATGAGAAGAAATAACATATTAAACTTCGTTTTATAAGGCAAGGCCTTATCTAAGATGAAATATGAAGAGTTTTGTCCCTTTTTAATTTATTTGGTCTCACGATTTGCTATATAAGGATGGTTGCTGAGATGCACTTAACATTTGTTTAGTTATGTGCTTCCAAATTACCGTCAAGGTGGTGGTGGTGATTTAAGAGGAAGTACAACTAGGCAACCATCCTCTATATAACACTAATCAGAGAGAGAAACTGGAAGGGACCAGACACTTCGAAAAATGAAAGTATCGGCCAAAGGAAGACAAGGGCCACAAAGAGCGTGAAAATGAAAGACTCCCTACCCTTCGGAAACCTAATAGCGTCGGGGTCGGCAAAGAACCAGAGTTGACCAAGGAAGGTCGGATAGGATACATGAAAGGAGCCTGGCAGAAGTAAGTGGAGAAATGCCAGGACTCAGCTAAGTGCCCCGTGGTCGCCAACCCTCTCTCCAAATTTCGGAGCCCCTGGGTCCAATTGCCGTCAAGTTTCTCTTTCCATTCTGTAGGTTAAGGTGGTTTATTGTTGCGTGCCTAACTGCACTTCTGACACAGCAAAGAAATATACACAAATATAAATTTTCACCTTTTTCCTAAAGATCCGAGTTTAGGGGACAAATGGAGGCTTGCTATTTCTCGACAGGGCAGCAGAAAAGTATTTCTTTGGGCTTCTAATGATAACTCCAGAATATGTAGCTTGCACTTTGTCGAATCAGATTACAGTGTAAATACAGTGAGGGGAATTCTGCTTCCCGACAAAGTGCCGGCGCAAATTCGTATTCTTCTTAAAAATGTATTAAAATTTACAACGCAGGCGTTAGAATATCTCGGAAAATGTAACCTTGTCCGAAAGCTGTAATTCCGTACCGCTCCAAAATTTAAAGAGACGTTTCAGTGCCGCGACTGTGATCAAGCACACATCACATACGTTATACTTACAAAAAATTTCAGGCCTGTTCTTGATACTAATGCAAAGAAAGTGACTAAAGACTGTGATTTATTAAACAAATTCAAGAGAGAGCCTCTGAGCATAAAAGTGTTGAAATTATAGAAATAGGGAAAAATCGTGTGAGTTTTTCTATTTAGGCCTATTTCCCTATTCTTTATTCTTGTATGATAACCAAGTGCAAAATGAAAGAAATATATGTAGTGTGTTCTAAGTTGTTTTATATATTTATATCTGATTCACGCCGGGCATAATGATAATAAAATGTATTTTTTTACGTTACTGTATGAATCTTCAATGTATGGATATAGACAGAACATGAGAACAAAAGAACATAAACGCGATCCAAGCGGCTATTGCCTGAACTACTTTGTTCGCCCAGAAAAGTGTCGGCTTGTCCAGGCCTTCTATTATAGCGTAGGCAACGGTACCGGCACGAGCCGACTCTTTTATCATCTGCAACTCCAAGAAAGAGCTAGCTCGTCACATCGACTCTCGTTCATTTCTAGCCAATACCATGCTTCAGATAATCACGTGACATACAGATGCCGCTTTCTTTTTTATAGACTACCCAGACTAGCCTCTTCCCGCACTCAGTGCGCCAGTGGTTGTGGTCTGTCGGCTATGTATGTTATTTGTGCCATAGTTCTGGCAGCCTGCTACCTAACGAAATAAGAAAATGAAGTAAACATGTCATTGAGCAATACTTACCAGTTACTCATAATCTATGAAGGATGTACTGTAGATCCAGTCGGTTAAGAGCAAATAAACGACACCACGTTCGAGTTAACTACCTTGAACTAAGCACGAACAACAGTCACTATCCAGAATACTGAATATACCATCCGGCAAGTAGAAAGGGCGTAGTTTTATTCTGTCTAAATAATTAAGAAATATTCTTAAATGCGGCCATAGCTATGAATCAACATATTGCCAACAACATTTGGTTTTACGGTGCAGTGGATAAAATGATATACCGTAGTTTTAAATCGAATTAAGGAAAATATAAAATAACGTTAGTTTTGACTTTAAAATATAGGTTAAATAACTCATACCAAACTATATACCGCAGAATATTTTGAATTAATTATTTAGTAACGTGTAGTCGTGTAAGGAGTCCGACCTCTTAGCTGGATGGTCAGCGTTGAGGCCTTCAGTGCAGAGGGTCCCGGATTCGATTCCCGACAATGTCGGAGATTTTAATCTCTTCTGATTGTCCTTCTGGCTCGGGAACGGGGTGTTTATGTTTTTCCCAACACTCTCCTCTTCATATTCAGGCAACACACCACACTGCCAATCACCACAGAAACACGCAATAGTGATTACATCCCTCCACATAGGATTAGCGTCAGGAAGGTCATCCGGCCGTAAAATAGGGCCAACTTCACATGTGCGAAGCAGTTCACACCCACGACCCCACAGGTGTGGGGAAAACGGTAGAAGAAGAAGTAGTGTAATCGTGTAAGGAATGTCAATACTGTATGTCAAACATATAGCCAATGTTGTCAATAATGTTTATATTAACTATTCATTTGTTTTATTCCAAGAGTAGTGTGCCAAACTGGATATTGTGTTGCCATCTGTTGTGAGAAACATGAACTATCTCACGCTACTTCGTTCCTTCAAATCAAAACTGGAGTCATGAGTAGTCTATAAAATGTAAAATAACACTATTTTGGGCTCTAATTAATAAATAACTCATGCCTTACTATATATCATAGTAACTTACATGGCATTACATTTAAATAATAATTTATTAACGTGTAAGTAGTGCCAATGTCTCGAATATACATCTCGTACGGCGCATTCAGCCTTGAAAGATATCATTTAATAAGAATGGAACTTAAGCAAAGTAATATTAGATGTCATCAAACACGAATGTCATCCATTAATACTTTATACTTGTGATATATTTCTTCGTTACTATATATATATATAAAGCTTTACCATTGGATTAATTGTCAATGTTGCCAGCAGTGCATATTTTAGTTGTTCATTTGTTTTATTCCAAAAGTAGCGTGTCAAATTGGACATTGTGTTGCTATCTGTTGTGGGAAATGAAAACTATTTGCGCTATCTCGTTCGTTCCCGGAAGTCATAAAGAGCGGCCGGAAGTCATACAGAGCCGTCTGCCCTAAACCGGAAGAAAGAATGAACGAACCATTGCCTACGTTATAATACAAGGCCTGGAAATAGAGCCCGTAAAACGCTATGGAAGTGGTTACACTGAAGTTCAATGCCGGGCCGCTAGGATCGCTTTTCTGCCCCCTGACTACCAGGCTCGCGCCTTTAAACGTGTTCATTAACTGAGTTGGTTGTGAATGTATTATGTATTTGTCTGATGTTAAGCATTCGCAGTTCCAGTCATGGTTTATTCACAAGAAATTAAAGGTACCTAGTGGAATTTCGTTTCACAAGTTTCCAGTGAATGTTCAATGTTCGAAACATTATACAGAGGAAGTATTACGCATGAGATACGGCTTCAAGCTGATCGAAGTAGGCCTCTGTTCCAAACGTTTGATCCGAGTTACGTCATAAGAATCGGGCGATCCCAACATTTGTCACTGGACTTTTTTAAACTATGCTACCGTGACCGGCAATCATTTGGGAGGCATCTTCAAACACAGAAATCTTAAATTAGGAAACCAACGAGGAAAATAATTTGTCCAACAAATTTCACGAAAATGAATGTAGCACGAGCTAAAAATATTGTATTTTTCCCTGAAACAATCTCTGGTTTGAAAAGTATGGAGGTGGTTTGTCCCGAGAGCATAAAATACAGTTTAAAATAAGCCATTTGTTTTATGGAGCATTTTATTAAATTGTTCAATGCGCAAAACGTTTGCAACACCTCACATGGGACACATTCAGGAACGAGAACAAACGAGCATCTTTTAACCGGGCGAGTTGGTCGTACGGTTAGGGGCGCGCGGCTGTGAGCTTGCATCCGGGAGATAGTGGGTTCGAATCCCACTGTCGGCAGCCCTGAAGATGGTTTTCCGTGGTTTCCCATTTTGACACCAGGCAAATGGTGGAGCTGTACCTTAATTAAGGCCACGGCCGCTTCCTTCCAACTCCTAGGCCTTTCCTATCCCATCGTCGCCATAATACCTATCTGTGTCGGTGCGATGTAAAGTCTCTAGCAAAAAAAAGCATCTTTTAGTACTGAAGATGAACTCCTCAGTTCGTTAATTAATGATTTCCTGTCATATATTAAGAAACCAAAATGCATTCAGAGAAAATAAAAAGAATCATGAGAGAAATGTATCAGGCATAGATCTTGACTACCCAGTCCACTGTGACCTGCGTAAAATACCTCATAAGTATATATTTGCATTATGCATTGACGAGGAACCTAACGAGCTACCTAAGACGCCAAGCGGAATACAATGGCATTATGGTTCGTGTGGCAAAAGAAAAAACAGACTGTAAAGGCTGTTTAGAACATATCTGTTCTCCAGCTACTCAAAGTCCAACATTGTGTCTTATTCGTTTTCAAGATCGAAGACCCCTCAGATACCGAAAATCATCGTCTGTGGCACTTTTGCAGTGAACGACGGAATTTGTCACTTCCGCTAAGCAGTACTTGTCCCGAAGAGAGTTACTAAAAGTTGTACGTTTATTTTTTCGAAAGACATGTTCAACAGTGGAATTAAGTGTGGAAAGTGCAAAGGCGACAAACCACCTCTTTTTCTACTATGAAAATTTCTGAGGCCTCTGTTAGACAACATTGCTTTGAGCCACTCAAGTACAAGAGAGAAAGTTTTGAAACTTGATAAGAAGCCCCTCAGAAGGAAAGTTTTGAAACTTCAATGACATATCCAAGCCAATGCAGCACCGCTCTATAAATAAAGTACTGTAAATACTCGCAAAAATATTCAGTTCTTTTTATTTTGGATATACTTTACTTATTGACATATATGGCCATGCGAATACAAGGGGGCAAGACCGCGATCCTAGCGGCTGAATGCTGAACTAGGAAGGAACCCGTTTCCACGAGTGCATTTCAAGGCCTTGCGCCAACTTCCTCGGCTCGCTCCAACCTTCCCGTTTCCAAGAGTCGACTCTTACCAACGACTCTCAGTTGGGAGCGGGAGTGAATGAGCTAGCTCCCTCGAAAGAGCTAGTTCGACCCATCACTAGTGGTGATGAGTTTTGGGCTTTTACCGAGGTAATTTCACCCATTCTACAATCCTTTACGTGCTCCTCTTCTTCCCTTCTTGATACTTATGGACTTTTTTACTGTCGTCCAGCCACTATGCGTATAAAAAAAGGAGATCACACGCCAGATAGAGTCTAAAAATCATAGGATAAGTGCATTTTGCACATATTATAGAGGGTTGGAAAATTAATGTCGTAGAAAGCAGTCTAAGGGTTCACAGACAACCAAAACTTGCACTAGATTCAAAGATGGAAGCCAGAACAGAACGTCTAATGATAGGTATAAACTTATGGAGAAAGCAAACGATATTGAGCACCAGTAAATATGATCGAGCTGCGGAAATGTCATGTAAATACACGTATGGAACATAATAATTTGATGCAGGTGATAAGGGGGGAAATAAGGAAGTGTGACACAGAAAAAAAGCACAGGGACACAAAGGTACTAAACTTCACGCCGAAGTGGCCCGTCTTGGCGACTTGTCTGGCACTCAACACAACACCGGGCCTACAATTGGGATGGACAAACACTTAGGAAAAATGTAGTAGGGAGAAAGGAAAAAAATTAAAGCTAATAGGAGTATTAATTGAAGGAATATGGAGGAGTTGAGGTATATACCAGAGAATTTAGTGCAGAAATGAGAGTACTAACCTAAAAATAGTAATGCGCAAAGCTCTGATTTAGTTGGTGAAAGACGAATGTACCGGAATTACGTATAATAATGTTTGAAGCTCGAGGAACGGGAGTAACAAAAGACTGTAGCTGTGGAAAGTAGCGAGACAAACAGTAGCAAATAAAGTGAAGTATAACGGGAGCCAAAAGAGAACTAAGATCAAATGAAAAGGAATGAATAAATGTATATACCAGTGAAATAAGTAATTAAATGACCATAAGCGTGGATTGATTATAGGATCAAATGAGCACCGTCAATAAATTGATTAAGAACTGCAATGATATCAGATGAGAGATCAACTAATAGACAAGTAAGACTTGTAGGAAAAGGAATTTTCATTCGGGTCAGGCTAGCGAGTAGCTTACGCCGGGGTACAGAATAGACAGGACATTGAAAAATAGATGGTTTCTATCCCCTTCTAATTCACCACATACACAGTAAGGCTGATTAACTAAATGAAAACGAAACTTGTATTGCGGCGTAAGAGAATGATTGAAACGTAATCTAATTATGTTAGTGATATGTCGACGTGTGTATGTACCCCTGGCAAACCAGGGTTTTGTGGTAATTTGTGGTTGGAGTTGATAATAATACATGCCTCTATAACGCGCAGATTGATTCCAGTCATCTTGCCAGGAGCTGTAGGCAGTGTCCTTAAGACTGGGATAGAAATCAAGAGGGAAT
The DNA here is from genome assembly GCF_040414725.1 of Anabrus simplex. Classification (NCBI taxonomy): domain Eukaryota; kingdom Metazoa; phylum Arthropoda; class Insecta; order Orthoptera; family Tettigoniidae; genus Anabrus; species Anabrus simplex. The sequence goes on along the minus strand of NC_090269.1, from coordinate 429,673,374 downwards.
ATAGCTACTGTGAGAGGGGGCGTTAGGAGTCGACTAGCTTCTTTAGCAGCAGTGTCCACTAGATCATTACCAAGAATATTGGAATGTCCCGGTATCCATACGAGTGTATTATATATGTCATTTTGTTCAAGATGATAAAGTAGGGATTTGACAGTATGAATTCATAAATTTAAGGATGGAGTAACAGATAATAATGCCTGCAATACACTTTTAGCGTCGGTATAAATAGTAGCTTTTGGCAAGGAATGTTGTTGTATGTAAATTAATGCCTGTTGAATGGCAAATAGCTCTGCAGAAAATATGGAGAAAGTAGTCGGGAGATGAAAACGTTCAATTGTGCTGGAGTCTCTAATAACAAAAGTAGCACCGACTCCTTGAGGGCGTTTTGCCCCATCTGTGTAAAAGTCTACACCGATAACAGAGGGAGATATGCGCCTTTTTTGACACGGGGAGGGAGCAATCAGCGATAGCTGACGATCCTGTTAATAAAGATGTATGAGAGAAAATTATTGTGGGTGTGTAGTGTAAGCTTGTAAATGGAGTAGAATACATGGGTATAGAAGGAGTTCTGAGGATCGAAGTGCAGAATCTGTTTATAATGGTGTATGCAATATATATCAGGCACGCGTCCCGATCTAGGGGGACATTGTTGATTTAGTCATGTAATAGCTCTAACTTTGGAATTAAAGGGGAAGATGAAAAAGCAAGCTTTTTAATCAGATATTTTTGTGCGAGTAGTAAACGCCTTATCACAAGTGGGACTTCACTCGTTTCCACTAATAATGCATTGGTTGGAATAGTCTTAAGTGCTCCAATACAAACGCGTAAAGCTTGAAATTGAAGGGTATTGAGTGGAATAAGTGAGGTAACTGAAGCGATGTCTATTATATGAGCTGAATAATCAAAAATGGTGCGTATAGATGCTTTGTACACTGACTGACAGTGACAATGCAACACCAAGGAGGAGTGGTTCGAAAGGGATGAAAGATGGGGAAAAAACAGAGACGGCACGGACGAATAATTGATGTTTATTTCAAACCGATATGCAGGTTACACAATGCGCACGGCATCGACTCAGTAGGATGTAGGACCACCGCGAGCGGCGATGCACGCAGAAACACGTCGAGGTACAGAGTCAATAAGAGTGCGGATGGTGTCCTGAGGGATGGTTCTCCATTCTCTGTCAACCATTTGCCACAGTTGGTCGTCCGTACGAGGCTGGGGCAGAGTTTGCAAACGGCGTCCAATGAGATCCCACACGTGTTCGATTGGTGAGAGATCCGGAGAGTACGCTGGCCACGGAAGCATCTGTACACCTCGTAGAGCCTGTTGGGAGATGCGAGCAGTGTGTGGGCGGGCATTATCCTGCTGAAACAGAGCATTGGGCAGCCCCTGAAGGTACGGGAGTGCCACCGGCCGCAGCACATGCTGCACGTAGCGGTGGGCATTTAACGTGCCTTGAATACGCACTAGAAGTGACGTGGAATCATACGCAATAGCGCCCCAAACCATGATGCCGCGTTGTCTAGCGGTAGGGCGCTCCACAGTTACTGCCGGATTTGACCTTTCTCCACGCCGACGCCACACTCGTCTGCGGTGACTATCACTGACAGAACAGAAGCGTGACTCATCGGAGAACACGACGTTCCGCCATTCCCTCATCCAAGTCGCTCTAGCCCGGCACCATGCCAGGCGTGCACGTCTATGCTGTGGAGTCAATGGTAGTCTTCTGAACGGACGCCGGGAGTGCAGGCGTCCTTCAACCAATCGACGGGAAATTGTTCTGGTCGATATTGGAACAGCCAGGGTGTCTTGCACATGCTGAAGAATGGCGGTTGACGTGGCGTGCGGGGCTGCCACCGCTTGGCGGCGGATGCGCCGATCCTCGCGTGCTGACGTCACTCGGGCTGCGCCTGGACCCCTCGCACGTGCCACATGTCCCTGCGCCAACCATCTTCGCCACAGGCGCTGCACCGTGGACACATCCCTATGGGTATCGGCTGCGATTTGACGAAGCGACCAACCTGCCCTTCTCAGCCCGATCACCATACCCCTCGTAAAGTCGTCTGTCTGCTGGAAATGCCTCCGTTGACGGCGGCCTGGCATTCTTAGCTATACACGTGTCCTGTGGCACACGACAACACGTTCTACAATGACTGTCGGCTGAGAAATCACGGTACGAAGTGGGCCATTCGCCAACGCCGTGTCCCATTTATCGTTCGCTACGTGCGCAGCACAGCGGCGCATTTCACATCATGAGCATACCTCAGTGACGTCAGTCTACCCTGCAATTGTCATAAAGTTCTGACCACTCCTTCTTGGTGTTGCATTTGCTCTGTCAGTCAGTGTATAAGGAAAGAGCAGTATTGGGGTCGGCGCCCCAGTTACGACGAACTACAGTTTTAAGAATTTTGATAAATCCATCAACTTTTTGACGTATCAATGTAATATGTCGTTGCCAGGTGAGTTTGTGATCAAAGATTATGCCGAGGTATTTGTGATGAGTAGTAAGAGGGATACTACATCCCTCAAAGTAAAGGGAGAGTGATCATATGAACGTTTATGAGTAAATATCTTTGCCGCACATTTTTTATGGACAGTTGAAGGCCATTATCTTGAAACCATATATGCACGTGACTCATGACCTGGCTCATCAGCTGTCGTGCAATATCAATGTTGTCTTGCGATGTGTAAAGAACTATATCATCTGCATAAATAAGTAGGTACTCGGGCATATTGTGAAATGAGATGTTCCAATTCACTGATATAAAGGGAAAATAAAATTCCGCTTAATATATCACCCTGAGGCAAACCATTACAAGCAGAGCGGCTAGGTACATGATAATACGATGATTTAACATTTAATGAGCGATATGTATATAATTTTTGCAGGATAACAATAAAGGCGGGAGGTATGCCTTTCGCAGCTAATTTTTCCCAAAGACGGTGGTGTAAAACCGAGTCATATGCACTTTTGATATCTAAAAATATAGAAGGAGTACTTTGCTTTCGATGTTTGGCTAGGAGCAGGTCAATAGTAAAAATATTAATAGGATCTTGGGTGCTTTTTCCTTTAAGGAAGGCATATTGATATTTAGGTATTAACTGATAATACTCAATAGTCCATAATAGCCTTTGTAACAGTACTTTTAAGAATGTCTACGAATACAAGATCCAAGTACAATACCACGATAACTGTTTGGATCCGTTGGGGATTTTTGTGGTTTGAGGATCGGTATCAGAAAATATTCAGTCCAATGCGGTGGAATATGCGTATTCAATAAAATATCATTATAAGAATTTAGAAGTGCATTTTGTGCTCGCAAGGGTAAGAGCCGGAGCATAGTGTATGAAATATAGTCCGGACCTGGGGTGGATTTAGAGGCGTAATGAAGGACAGCTGATATTTCACTTAATTGAATGGGTTGTAGAAGAGTGGAGTACTGTGCGTGAACATTATATGAGGGAAGTTCAAAATAAGGTATCACATAGTCAGGGGTCAGAGAATGCAGAAATTTATTGATGATATCACGAGGGATGATTCGATGTACTTCATGTTGAGAGGCACGCGACAACATACGAATAGCGTTCCATAAATGCAGAGCTGACATATGGGAATTGCGAGAGGAGATGACGGACTTCCACGCAGCACGTCTTTTCTGATTAAAGATAAGTTTTGTTTTGGCAATATGATTCTTCAAACGTAAATAATTATCTCGCGTTAGAGAACGACGATATGTGCGGAATAAATCCTTGCGGGTTAATATTAATTGGTGACATTCCTTATCCCACCAATGGATATATTGGAACGGACGAGGGGTAGAAGAGACGAATGGTTTGGGAGGATGATAGATATCAATATACTGATGAAGAAGTGACAAAAGGGAAGAGTACGTGTTGATGCGCTCAGAGCTATGACGTAGATGATATTGCAGATAAGATATATATGTCTGTTCATCAAATGATCGTATGGAACGTACGTTGCTGGATGACAATGAAGTGGGCTGGGCTTGTAGGGGTCTACCAACCCCATACGTAATCCATATAGGATAATGATCGCTGGTGTAGGTATCTGAGAGTCTTGACCACGTAATTATAGGGGTCAAGATTGAGCGACAGAATGTTAAATCAACCGCACTAGGTGTGGATCCAGGTACAGTGAGGCGAGTGGGGGAGCCATCACTAAGAAGAGTTAGGTCATGCTGCTGTGCCGCTGTGAGGAGATATGAGCCTCGTGGGGTATCACTAATGCCACCCCATGCTGTATGGTGCAGATTGAAGTCCCTGGAGATGATAATATATGATAAATGATGAAATAGTTGGAAAAAGCGAGACCAACTCGAACTTGAAATATAAATATCAGAGGGGCAATAAAGGTTAATAAGATGTAGTTGCCGATAAAAAATGGCGACAATAAAAGTATGTGGAATGTAATACTGTATAGGTTTTTAAATTTCGTGTGGCTATTTCTAGCCGAGTGCATCCCTTGTAAGGCAGACCCTCCGATGAGGGTGGGCGGCATCTGCCATGTGTAGGTAACTGCGTGTTATTGTGTTGGAGGATAGTGTTGTGTGGTGTGTGAGTTGCAGGGATGTTGAGGACATCACAAACACCCAGCCCCCTATCCATTGGAATTAACCAATTAAGGTTAAAATCCCCGACCAGGCCTGGAATCGAACCCGGGACCCTCTGAACCGAAGGCCAGTACGTTGACCATTCAGCCAACGAGTCGGACACTGTATAGGTAATGATTGAGATGAGATCGTAGAATGAATAAGAAATGCCGCCCCTCCATACCCCGGGCCATCATGCCGTACAAGATCGCATCCTGGAAGTAGAAAATTTGTTTGTTCGGAAAACCATGTTTCCAGTAAAGCAATAACATGTGCATGAGTTTCATTAATAATTAACTGAATATCACTCTTCTTATGAAGGACACTCCTAGCATTCCATTGGACGATATTGGTCATATAAAGAAACAATATCACTTAGCCGGTCACGTAATTGGTAAATAACATGCTGTAGAGAAGGGTGACCGCCTACCGCTTGCAGTAGTAGTATAAGAATTTTATGGATGTCCTGCTGTAGGTCGTCTTTTTGGCGATAAACGGGACGTTGTGGCTGGTCAGAAGATGGAAGGTGGGAAATTGCATTTGCTAAAGGAGCCGGGAATTGCTGCTGTGAAAGGGGTGGGGGGAGCATTAATGTTCATAGGCACATTAAGTGAATTAGGGGTATCCCGAAGGATAGCCATGTGTGCAGCTCGATCATACCCCTGAGCGGGTTGCGGTCTGGGTGATTGAGTAATAATCTGAGTAAACTTTCGTTTTCTCGGATTTAAAAAAGGAGGAGGGTAATGTTCAGCAACAAGGGGGGGGTAAATTGTTGTGGGTGTTGCGCTGGGCAGTAGCTAGGTGGTGAAATCTTGGACTTGGCCTCAAGAAAAGATACATGCTCGGTGCTCATTATTTTCTTAATAAGCTGTTGTTGTTTGTGCTCAGGGCATGAGTCATGTCCTGTGGGATGGTCCCCATTACAATGAGCATATTTGGTATACTGCTCCATACACTTATCCGTAGCATGCGACAAGGTGCATTTGCCGCATCGGAACGTTTGCGAACGGCACTGTCGGACTGTATGGCCGTATCGCTGGCATTTTTTACAAATTATGGGATTAAAGATAAACGGTTCCACCTCCAGAAAGACACTATATAGAGATACATATCGTGGCAACTGCTGGGATCGAAAAACTACTTTTACTGATCCAGTAGGAAGGTATTCGATAGCCTCATTAACAACCGCTTTACGTTTTAATCGCTGGACAGATTTAACAATGTAGTCAGATTTGAGATGTTGGAGTATAGATTCCTCAGTCAAATTTTTATCAACCCCTCTTATGATACCAACACGGAATATGCTTGTGCTTGGAATATATGCCCGTGCACAAATAGATTCTAATAACGGGTGACTCAAAAATTTATTTGCTTGGGTAGCATGCTCAAATTGCACCTGAAGACGATTTCTTCACTTACGTATGATGGATTTTACTGGTAAATTTCGATCATAAAATAAACGACCTAAGGTCATAGGATGCAGCTCTCCAACATTTTTGTCCGTTACAGATTCTACTAGAACAATGTAAGAACCAGAATATTCTCGAGTATATTCGTCCGAACTAATCGGAGATGTTGACTTTTGAGTATTCTGAGTGGTTTGTTTGTTAGGTATTGGATCTTGAGAACTTTGATTATTAGATTGACTATTTAGAGAAATATCGTCCATTTCCACCTCAATCTCCTTTTCAACTGGTAACTTGGAGATATCCAGAAGAGACCTCCCATCACAGGCGGCAGCCATCACACGTTAACTTCACAAAACACAAAGCACGAACAAACTCCTCGCGACCACCAAGTAAATACCGTGCACACTGTACAACCGAACTGATTCGAAGCACAGCGTAGACTGACCTTTACTTGCTCAATACGTTGGCTACGAAATATACAAGGCCAGGACATAGCTACACTTTTTCTTCTTCTTAGGAATTTCTTGGGCGTTGCTGAAAAGCCATTACCCAGTCACAACACTTATTGTCAAAAATCTTCGAGAAACACACTGAGTTTTACTTGTGATGGATAGAGTTGTTCAACACTTGTAGAAACATTAGGATTACCGGTCGAGAACGTGACGTCAGCATAGGTTACAGCAAAGTGATTGGGTTACAGTTATGTAGAGGAGGATGCGAGTTAAGAAGCTCAAAAGACTCACTAGTCAAAACAATTTATAGTTTAATATTACAATTATCCAAAAATTCTTGAATAGCAAGAACAAGTGAAGGTGTAGGCTGTTGAACGAGGCGAGCGACCGTTGTGGGTACTTGTATTTTTTGCGAGTGCAAAGTGTGAAAAAAACGTTTTCTATGTAGGGCGAAATGGGAACATTGAAAGAATATGTGAGTAATGTTGGCCATACTATTATTACACGAACACATGGGTGCATCAGCTAACATTAATTTGAATTTATAAGCCGGAGTTAGAGCATGGTTAAAGCGTAATCTGATAATTGTTGTAATATGTCTGCGTGAATATTTTGGTGTTGAAAACCATGGGTGACTAGAAAGACTTGGTTGCAGCTGATACTAATATTTTCCTTTGAGTTTCGCTGATTGTGTCCAATTGTGCTGCCATTTTTGTTGAATAGCAAGTTTAATATTCGGCGTGAAATCTGTGTAGGGAAGGGCTATGGAAGCATTGATTCCGGTTCCGGATGCAGCTTGTTTTGCCATTTTATCAGCCTTATCATTACCTGGGTTGTTCGAATGACCTTTTATCCATGTTAAAGTTATATCAGCACCATTTTCTTCGAGTTCAAATAAAAGGCGTCGAATATTGCAGATGTACGAATTTGAATAGGACTTATGTGACATTAAACTTTGAAGCACACTTAAGGAATCTGTAAAAATGATCGCTTTGGAGACGTAGTTATTTTTAGGTACATCAACGCTTGTCGTATAGCGAAAGCCTCAGCAGTAAATATTGAGGCATAGTTTGGAAGTGTGTATTGCTCGCAAACGTGTAACTGCGGAATGTAATATGCGGCCCCTTTGCCTACATCTTGTTTGGATCCATCTGTATATATTATGAGAGTAGGATTGAGATCATTTATTGCCATTTTAAGTGTTAGTGTAGGTATTTCAGAAAATTGCATTGTGCTGTTATTAAAGGAAATGTGTTGAGACACTACAATATTAGGTTTGTAGTGCATAATATTGTATGGCTTTGTGTTGTATGGAAGCGAAATATTTTGTTGAATGCTAGTATGATATTGTCGCGTCAAGTTGAAAGCGTCTAACAAAGCAGGAGTTCGTGAGTGCTGTTGAGAACGTTGCCGATATTTCTCCAGTAATTGTAGTTTGGGTAGGATAGGATGTCTAGCTAGCGCCATTCGGGGTAATAAAAATTTAGAAGCTAAATACAAACGGCGATAGTGGAGTGGCCTGTCACATGTTTCAACAAGGAACGCGTTCGTTGGGGAAGAGAGTAAAGCGCCTATACATAATCGGAGTGCTAGATGTTGAATTACGTTGAGCTTGTGAATAAGAGTCGAGGAAGCAATATCAAAATAAAAGGATCCATAATCTAAATGCGAGCGTATTGTATGCCGATAAAGTAATGAAGCCGTTACGGGATCAGCACCCCAGTTTCGTCGAATTGTTAATTTCAATATATTGGTAAATTTTTGAGTCTTCATTGAAAGGTATTCGAAATGGTGTTTCCAGGACAGTTTATTATCTAAATATATACAAAGATACTTGTGCACCGGACGATCGGAATTGTAATATTTGCAATTCTGAAAGAGTCTGTATTATACTTGCGTTTATGCGTGAAAATCATGGCCACATTTTTAGTAGAGGAAAGTTCCAAACCATGCTCGTTTAACCATGCTTTAGCAGTAGTTAATGCTGGAGTGATATTAGTTCTGCAGATTTCCAGACTTTCATGTGAGGATTAAATGACTATATCATCCGCATAAAGTAATATTCTTGCATCGCGTATTACGATACCTTCTAAATTCTTTAAGTATAGAGCAAATAAAAGGCCACTTAAAATGTCGCCCTGAGGCAACCCATTAGACGCGTATCGTACATTAGACGTAGAGGTATTGTATTGTATTGTATTGTACTGTATTGTATTGTATTGTATTGTATTGTATTGTATTGTATTGTATTGTATTGTATTGTATTGTATTGTATTGTATTGTATTGTATTGTATTGTATTGTATTGTATTGTATTGTATTGTATTGTATTGTATTGTATTTCGTCCAACTGATCATACAGTGATATGGGACACGTCAATAATCATATTTACAGTAACAAAGGATAAAACAGTAATATACATGCCATGATAAATAAAGAGAAAGTTTGGGCATGCGAGTTCTATTCGCCGAAAATATAAAAGATGTTGGAGCATTTTAATAAAACTAGCAGGGAAGTGTAAGTTATGAAGTTTCGACAGTAACATCTGTATGGGCACGTTGTCATAGGCAGCTTTGATATCAAGGAAAGCAGCAATTGTTCCATGTTTGCGTTGTTTTGCTAGCAGCAAATCCGTTAATAATATATTAATGGGATCCACTGTGCTTCTCCCTTTTATAAAGGCATATGGATAGACGGGTAGCAAATTGTGATAAGCGAGACACCATAAAATCTTTCCAATAGAATACTGAGGAAGACCTTCCGTAAACATGACCCTAAACACATTCCTCTATATTCGATGAGATTGGAAGCCGAGAGTTTTGGTTTCGGTATGGGCACAAGCGTAAATGTATTCCATGCAGAAGGAGGAACATCTGAGTTTAGTATTTGATTATAATACGATATGATGATTGCATGTGCATGGTAAGGAAGATGGGAGAGCGTTTTATAGGTAATATAGTCCGGTCCAGGAGCAGAAGTAGGTTTCCTTTGGAGTATGTTAAAAAATTCTGGGTATGATATATGTTGGGAGAGTGTGAGAAACTTATCTGGAAGAGGCACTGTAGTATACTGCTGAAATTCGTGAACAACAAAATCCGGAGTTGATATGTCGTAAAATTGGGAGATGCTTTCGAAGTGTGGTTAGTCGAGTTTATTGCATCCCATAGGAGCTAGTTTTCTTTATAGCAGCCCAAATATCCTTAATACAGGTGATTCTATTGAGGGAGTTCATAAAACATTTCCAAGATTCTATTCGTCTTTCGTTGAATACTTTTTTCATGTGGGCAGTGTACTTTTTATATTGCAAATAATTAGCAGGTGTGATATTTGATTTAAACTTCTGAGCAGGCTGCGTTTTCGTTTAACCATAGCAGCGCATTGCTTATTCCACCAGTGAATGTTAAGTCATCTAGTAGTATTGCTATATTTGCGATAATGAAAAGGGTGATATATATCTAGGTAGTTTTGAATATGCTGATATAAGGAAGTAAAGGCAGTAGATGTTTGTGAGGCAAATTTAATGCGATTTGAAATATAATCATCAAGAGGCCAAAATCAAAATCTTGCAGATTCCGTGTTCTACGCTGAAGATTTTAAACTATGTTCTGCGGATGAAGTTGTGTTATAATGTCAATAATTATAGGAAAGTGATCACTTCAATCAATCAATATTGATCTGCATTTAGGGCAGTCGCCCAGGTGGCAGATTCCCTATCTGTTGTTTTCCTAGGCTTTTCCTAAATGATTTCAAAGAAATTGGAAATTTATTGAACGTCCCCCTTGGTAAGTTATCCCAATCCCTAACTCCCCTTCCAATAAATGAATATTTGCCCCAGTTTGTCCTCTTGTATTCCAACTTTATCTTCATATTGTGATCTTTCCTACTTTTATAAACGCCACCCAAACTTATTCGTGTACTAATGACATTCCAGGCCATCTCTCCGCTGACAGCTCGAAACATACCACTTAGCCGAGCAGCTTTTCTTCTTTCTCTCAATTCTTCCCAACCCAAACTTTGCAACATTTTTAAACACTACTCTTTTGTCGGAAATCACCCAGAACAAATCGAGCTGCTTTTCTTTGGATTTTTTCCAGTTCTTGAATCAGGAAATCCTGGTGAGGGTCCCATACACTGGAACCATACTCTAGTTGGGGTCTTACCACAGACTTATATGCCCTCTCCTTTACATCCTTACTACAACCCTTAAACACCCTCATAACCAAGTGCAGCGATCTGTACCCTTTATTTACAATCCCATTTATGTGATTACCCCAATGAAGATCTTTCCTTATATTAACACCTAGATACTTACAATGATACCCAAAAGGAACTTTCACCCCATCAACGCAGTAATTAAAACTGAGAGGACTTTTCCTATTTGTGAAACTCACAACCTGACTTTTAACCCCGTTTATCAACATACTATTGCCTGCTGTCCATCTCACAACATTTTTAGGTCACGTTGCAGTTGCTCACAATCTTGTAACTTATTTATAACTCTATACAGAATAACATCATCCGCAAAAAGCCTTACCTCCGATTCCACTCCTTTACTCATATCATTTATATATATAAGAAAATATAAAGGTCCGATAATACTGCCTTGAGGAATTCCCCTCTTAATTATTACAGGGTCAGATAAAGCTTCGTCTACTCTAATTCTTTGAGATCTATTTTCTAGAAATATAGCAACCCATTCAGTCACTCTTTTGTCTAGTCCAATTGCACTCATTTTTGCCAGTAGTCTCCCATGATTCACCCTATCAAATGCTTTAGACAGGTCAATCGCGATACAGTCCATTTGACCTCCAGAATCCAAGGTATCTGCTATATCTTGCTGAAATCCTACAAGTTGAGCTTCAGTGGAATAACCTTTCCTAAAACCGAATTGCTTTTTATCGAACCAGTTATTAATTTTACAAACATGTCTAATATAATCAGAAAGAATGCCTTCCCAAAGCTTACATACAATGCATGTCAAACTTACTGGCCTGTAATTTTCAGCTTTATGTCTATCACCCTTTCCTTTATACACAGAGGCTACAGTAGCAACTCTCCATTCATCTGGTATAGCTTCTCCGACCAAACAATAATCAAATAAGTACTTCAGATATGGTACTATATCCCAACCCATTGTCTTTAGTATATCTCCAGAAATCTGATCAGTTCCAGCCGCTTTTCTAGTTTTCAACTTTTGTATCTTATTGTAAATGTCATTTTTATCATATGTAAATAATATTACCTCTTTGGCCTTAGTCTCCTCCTCTATCTCGACATTATCCTTGTAACCAACAATCTTTACATACTGCTGACTGAATACTTCTGCCTTTTGAAGATCCTCATAAACACACTCCCCTTGTTCATTAATTATTCCTGGAATGTCCTTCTTGGAACCTGTTTCTGCCTTAACATACCTATGCATACCCTTCCATTTTTCACTAAACTTTGTATGACTGCCAATTATCCTTGCCATCATGTTATCCTTAGTTGCCTTCATTGCTAGATTCATTTTTCTAGTACGTTCCTTCAATTTCTCCTTACTTCCACAGCCATTTCTGACTCTATTTCTTTCCTGTCTGCACCTCCTTCTTAGTCTCTTTATTTCTCTATTATAATAAGGTGGGTCTTTAGCATTCCTTACCACCTTTAAAGGTACAAACCTGTTTTCGCATTCCTCAACAATTCCTTTAAACCCATCCCAGAGTCTGTTTACATTTTTATTTACCGTTTTCCACCGATCATAGCTACTTTTTAGAAACTGCCTCATGCCTGCTTTATCAGCCATATGGTACTGCCTAACAGTCCTACTTTTAAGACCTTCCTTTCTATAACATTTATTTTTAACTACCACAAAAACAGCTTCATGATCACTAATACCATCTATTACTTCAGTTTCCCTATAGAGCTCATCGGTTTTATCAGCACCACATCCAGGATATTTTTCCCTCTGGTTGGTTCCATCACATTCTGAATCAGCTGTCCTTCCCATATTAACTTATTTGCCATTTGTGGGTCATGCTTCCTGTCGTTCGCATTTCCTTCCCAATTGACATCTGGCAAAATCAGATCTCCCGCTACAATCACATTTCTCTCCATGTCGTTTCCCACATAGCTGACTATCCTATCCAATAATTCCGAATCCGCGTCAGTGCTACCCTTTCCCGGTCTCTACACTCCAAATATACCAAGTTGCCTTACAAACGAGCCTTACACCTAGAATTTCTTGTGTCTCATCTTTAACTTTTTCGTAGCTTACAAATTCTTCTTTCACAAGAATGAACACTCCCCCTCCCACCATTCCTATCCTACCTCTACGATACACACTCCAGTGCCATGAGAAAATTTCTGCATCCATTATATCATTTCTCAGCCATGATTCAACTCCTATTACAACATCTGGTAAATATATATCTATTAAATTACTCAATTCTACTCCTTTCTTTACAATACTTTTACAGTTCAACACTAACAATTTTATGTCATCCCTACTTGATTTCCAGTTCCCTGTTCCCTTATCACCGCTCCCTAGGACATCCTGTTTCCCTGAATGTACCTTCCTATTACCCTTCCAAACAAATTTCCTAACTTATACGTACCACTGCGGTTTAAATGAAGGCCATCTGAGCGCAGATCGCTATCTCCTACCCACCCATTAGGATCTAGAAATTTCACTCCTAGTTTCCCTCATACCCACTCCATAGTCTCATTTAAATCCCCAATCACCCTCCAGTCAGTATCCCTCCTACACAGTATTCCGCTAATAACAATCTCCGCTTTCTTAAACTTCACCCGTGCTGCATTTACCAGATCCCACACATCTATAACCATGTTGGTACTTATATCAGCTTGCCATACGTGGTTGGTACCAACGTGAAACACTACCACCTTCTCCTTCCCACTTAGATGAGTGTCTTTGTGCGTGTACCACATTGATTTATGGACGATATTTTCGGAACAAATTGATAGATCTACTGCACGATTAGGGTGCCCGGGTGGAGATAGCCGCGTAGGAGCGCCGTCATTTAAAGTAAACAAATGGTTATTTAAGACTGCATTAAGAATATGGCGTCCTTTTGTTGTGGTGTCGACACATCCCCAGTCAGTGTGATGTCCGTTGAGATCACCTGCTATTATTAAACTGTCTTGGGCTGAAAACTGTGAAAAATAGTGTTGCCATTGAGAGGCGTTGCCTTGTATGGAAGGTGGGCAGTAAGGGTTCACGATAAGGAAATATTGTACTCTTACAGCCAAGGAGTATGTGTTAGGAATCGTGTAAGTTAGCAAGACGTTAGTATATGGTATTTGCGACGCAATTAAAGTGAGTACCCCACCTTATCCACAATCATCGAATCGTTCAACATTATAACCCTGGACTGAAAATGTGGAGTCAGGTTTTAACCATGACTCTTGTAATATAATAATATGGGGGCGATATTTTTGAATGAGAAAAATTGATTAACCTTGTTAAATGGGATTTTTAATAAATGAGCCCATTGAGGCTGTTAACCCAGAACGTCTGCCAAGCGCTTGAAGTCTTGCAGTATTTCTGCTTGAACATTCTTTGTTAATCTCGGGAGTGTAGGGCGATCAGATGAAGTCTGAGGCCCTTATGAAGGGGAAGCTGTGCTAGTTGACTGTTCCACTTGCACCTTTGGCGGTTGAGTCTGTGAAATAGATACCCGTGGAGCATGCTCCAAAATAGGATTGCGTAAGATCGCGTGATAGTCTGCTCTATCAATGCCTGGCAGGTGAGCTAGTCGAATTGGTCTTTGAATTACTTCAGTGAATTTCCGTTTACGAGGAGTCTCACGTGGAGATGTCGAATTGCTTGTACTAAGCTGTGGAAATAGATGTGGGACGCTAAGTGGGGAAAATCCTGTCGGATGGAGTTTTTCTTGTGCTTCCTGGAAGGAAATATTGTCCACACACATCATGCGCTTGATTGCGATTTCTTGCTGAGATCCTACGCTGTGATTCAGCCCACAATGTAGGCATTTACGTATTACATCAGAACATGTGTGAGTTTCATGAGTCTTAGAGCAGTTACAGCATCTCGGGTATTTTGTTCGGCAGTTTTTGGCTATATGCCCATATCGTTGACACTTCTCCCAGATAATAGGGCGAAAAATGAATGCCTGAACCTCTAGTATTACGTGAAAAATAGTAACGAATTCTGGTCAAGTTTGGCATTTGCAGGTTAATTTTATCGTTCCCGTAGGAACATAGGTAGCTTGTCCATCAACTGACACACGTCGGTTGAGCCGTTGGGCTTTAACTATAGGAACAAGGGATTCAATGTACTTGATAATGTCCTCCTCAGTTAATTTCTTAGCGACACCCCGAATTAATCCAATGCGATACAAGCTGGATTCCGGAATGAAAGCTTTAAGTTTATGAGAAGTCAAAATGGGGTGTTTGAGAAAAATGTTGGCATTATCAGCTGAGTCAAATAGAATTTGAATGCGCTTTGCACCTTTCGGTTTGATAAATATTATACCTACAATTTTACGATCGTAGAAGAGCCTACCAAGCGCCATAGCTTGAATATTTCCAGTATTTTTCTCATCAGCTGACTCAACATGGATTACGAACGGACCGCGGTGTCCTGAATAGTACTAAATCGGATTAGTTATAACAATCTTATCAGATTGTATATTGGATGAAGAGTTTTCGCCACCAAGAGCTGGTGTGATGACACTATTATTGGTTGACCGCACTGTTTCTTCATGATCAATATTACTAGAAATGTCCATGTCCGGTGAAAGGTTAGTACCGCCACCCCCACTATCAAGGAGAGCCATACATATACTGTAATGCTTGCACTATAAAATACTGCACTTGTCGCACACGACCCAATTAGGAAAGTAGAACCGCACACTACCACTGTTCGAAGAAACTAACGTAGCTACTCATTTGTCGCTGAAAAAGCGGCCCGCCCGTGTTCACGGTTTGGCCGCTAGATGTCAGGTTTCCGTTCTGTTCTTGGCGGACTTTGAACATTGTGATATGCGGAGTAATTGTGATGCTGTGTTGATTTTGTGCAATTTATTTTGAATATTGTTTCTGTCGGTGAAAGTCTGTGAGGTTGAGAAGAAGGTGCACTGTTGTGTACCTCTCTGTATTTCGGATGGCACTAAAAAAGCATGAAAATTGACGTTCCATAGTTTCCCTTCCGAGTGCGGTTTAAGGGAGAAACGGAAGCAAACTATTTCTACGCAAGGTGATATAGTAGGACCTCTTTAGGTACGGTACCTAGCAATTCTTCTCATAAAACAGATTTCGGTGTAAGCACATCAATTAAACTTCCTTCTGTTTTCATTGTGTATCCTGTTCACAAGCAGGAAAATGTCAAACGCAGGAAGCGTCCAGCTTCCAAAAATGTTGTCATCAAAATTTAGTAAAAGTTCCCATTCAGATAACGATGAATATACCATATTTTCATACGTGAGCCACAAACGAAAAAGGAGTAAAAGTCTCGTTTCTATATCAAGGAAAGTCTACGAGTATCTCTGTTAAATCTAAAAAATATACGGATGAGAAAATAATCTGTAAATTGAGAAGTAGGATACGGGTAATGAAATCAGAAAAAGAGTTTTACGGTATCTGAACTTGCCCGAAAAGCAAACCAAATTGAATAGCATGCTAAAATTGGTATTTGGGAGCTTCATACGTGTTAGAACGAATTTGATTTTCTGCTTCTTTCTTCATCCGTTTACCCTCCAGGGTCGGCTTTTCCCTCGGACTCAGCGAAGGATCCCACCTCTACCGCCTCAAGGGTAGTGTCCTGGAGCACCAGACTTTGGGTCGGATGATACAGCTGGGTAGGATGACCAGTACCTCGCCCAGGCAGCCTTACCTGGTATGCTGAACAGGGGCCCTGTGGAGGGATGGGAAGACTGGAAAGGGCAGGCAGGGAAGAGGGAAGGAAACTGCCGTCGCCTATTCTGGCATTTGCCTGGAGGAGAAGTGGGAAACCACGGAAAACCACTTCGAGGATGGCTGAGGTGGGAATCGAACCCACCTCTACTCAGTTGACCTCCCGAGGCTGAGTGGACCCCGTTCCAGCCCTCGTACGTGGCAGGGCCGGGAATCATACCCGGACCTCCAGGGGTGACAGCTAATCACACTAACCACTACACCATAGAGGCGAACACAAATTTAATTTTACGGGAAGAAAAAAGAGAAATACGGTGAAATGACCCTAAATATTTGCGTAACGGGCATAACATCACTCACCAAACAGCGGCATCAATACGAATGTCAAAATATCAGATGTGCGGAGGAAAAGATTGGATCGCTGATAATTGGTGAAAGGACGATTAAACCCAAAGTTATTTAATCTCGATCCGTTTATCGGATACTCTGAGGCACAATTAAAGTAATCGGTATGAAGTGACAACTGGCTATTAGATTTCTCTGCTTCTTTCGTGAATTACTTATTTAGTTTTAAGCATATTGTAAGAAATACGTTGTAGAAAATGAGTCAAACAATTGCTTTTGGTCTATCTTTGATCTCATATCTGTTTGCTGCCCTCTGAAATTACTAGTTTTAATGAATTTTTATAGTTTTTCGTATTCGAACGTGTTGCAATGTGCGGGCGAGACAGAATAGTAAAGAGAACTCTAGCGGCACTTGCCGGAAGTATCTCGAGGACGAGTCTAGTGTGCTGTATTTCCCGGCTTTGTGTATCTCGCAGGCAACGCTGAATAACACTAATACAAGCGAACACTTTCGTCCATAACGAGTCGTCATTTTGAAGGAACGCACACCACTATATTCCACTAAATCACCATTACTGAATACTCCAAAATTATGGGGTGGTAGAATAAAACCTGAGTTCTTACTCAAAGTATATACTCATGAGTATGAGCACTTAGTAGCAGTATATTCTCAGCTCAAGTAGTATGTACTCTATTTTGTAAGAATAAGAAGGTTCTCCTTCGATGTAGTAGGTACTCAAGCGCACCGCCATGTGGATCATTTGAAATTGAGTAGGTACTGATGCTGCGTAAGATTATCATCATACATAACGTCAACTACTGAGATTCGATTTCCGAACCGTCTGCATGCACATCAAGTTGTATTTTACTCATATCAATGGCAAATATTCCGCCAATAACATTTTGCGGGAATATTCTCTTCTGTTCTTAAGGTCCGACGCTCCACGGTGCGTTTAAAACTAAGCAATGTACCGGTACTGTAGAAGGTAGAAACGTGTGCGATAACTTCAAAGATAAAAATACGAAAATGAGAATGTGATAAATATGTAATTTTAAAGTATGTATCCTATGGTACGTTAACAGTTTCATAGTATTTCCTCATTAGCATAATATCCGAAGCTTTGAAATAATTTAAACCAAAATACAAGCCATATCTGTGCAGAATGTAGAAACGTGCACGATGACTCAAATGATAACACGAAAATTAGAGTGAAACAAATGCGTGGCTTTAACCACACATTCATGTTACCGGTAATACTTTAATTACCGGTACCTTCCTCCTTTGTAGGCTATACTCATCATAATTTTAATAAATCTCGGAAGGAAATGTCTTGAGGCTTTGGGATTAGGCCTAACTCAAAACAAATTACATGTGATGTGCTGGAGGAACGAAAGAGTAAATAAATTATATTTATTGTTATTTGTTTTATGTCGCACAGACACAGTAGGTCTTACGGCGAACGTGATCCACCGTTCAGGGTTGGGTTTTTTTATTTTTCGATCGTCCTCTCCACGGTGAGTGGAGGAGAAGCAATGATTTTCATGGGTTTCTCGTCACAGAGCTAAGATGTGTTTCGAGCATGGGCGTTGCGTTCATTTAAAACCTGCCCGCCAGGCCGAAGCCGCGAAGGGTCCCCTCGTGTTATCCCCGCTCCACTGAGCGAGGGAGGTAGGTACCCAATGCCGAACGTCTGCATCGTAGGAGACGCGGCCACGCGGACCGCGACACTCCCGCTGTCGGCGACGGGCGGGGCCGCCGCTTACACAGTACGTACAGGACTCGCCTGAGCTCGCAACAGCGGGCTCGGCAGGAGTGTCGCTCCTCGAGGGAGCCTCGCCGGAGGAGAAGACCGCGCGGGGCCGCCGCTTACACAGTACGAACAGGACTCGCCTGAGCTCGCAACAGCGGGCTCGGCAGGAGTCTCGCTCCTCGAGGGAGCCTCGCCGGAGGAGAGGACCGCGCGGGGCCGTCCGACTCCTCCTTCTCGAAATGTATTTTGATAAAACAATTTCGGTAATGATCCTTCCGCAGGTTCACCTACGGAAACCTTGTTACGACTTTTACTTCCTCTAAATAATCAAGTTTGGTCATCTTTCCAGACACATTGGAAATTGCGCGAAGCAGATCCCGCGCACCGGTCCGAAGACCCCTCATCATTCAATCGGTAGTAGCGACGGACGGTGTGTACAAAGGGCAGGGACATAATCAACGCGAGCTTATGACTCGCGCTTACTGGGAATTCCTCGTTCTTGGGGAACAATTGCAAGTTCCAATCCCTAGCACGAAGGAGGTTCAACGGGTTTCCCGGTCCTTTCGGACTAGGAGGACACGTTGATTCCTTCAGTGTAGCGCGCGTGCGGCCCAGAACATCTAAGGGCATCACAGAACTGTTATTGCTCAATCTCGTGCGGCTAGAAGCCGCTTGTTCCTCTAAGAAGATGTGTTCTCGCCGGTAGCACGAACGGATACCGAATGCGACTATTTAGCAGGCTAGAGTCTCGTTCGTTATCGGAATTAACCAGAAAAATCGCTCCGCCAACTAAGAACGGCCATGCACCACCACCCACCGAATCAAAAAAGAGCTCTCAATCTGTCAATCCTTCCGGTGTCCGGGCCTGGTGAGGTTTCGCGTGTTGAATCAAATTAGGAAAGTGGCCTTAATCAAGGTACAGCCCCAGGATTTGCAAAGTGAGAAAATAAGCCACAGAAAATCATCTCCTGAGATGCCGACAGTTGGGATCGAACCCCTATACCCAGAATCCAGGATTTCACTAATATGTGACCCAAACCGCGTAGCAAACTCGCTCGGTAGATAAAAGTGAGAGTAAAAAAGACATCTGTATCATATGTACAGGTCTATGTACTGAATGTTCCAAATGAAACATCTACCTGGGATTCTGGGGGATCAATAAGGTCCAGAAGGAAAACACATTTATTACCTTTCTTGTTTACGGACTCACCACCCTAATATGTAGGCCTAACATAAGTGCAGTCAGGAGCAGTCGTTGCTGCTGGATAAATTATACTTTCTGCCGCTCTGGTTTGGTAACAGCAAGTTGTGTATTACACTGACTGACAGAGCAAATGCAACACCAAGAAGGAGTGGTCAGAACTTTATGCCAATTGCAGGGTAGACTGACGTCACTGAGGTATGCTCATGATGTGAAATGCGCCGAAGTGCTGCGCACGTAGCGAACGATAAATGGGACACGGCGTTGGCGATTGGCCCACTTCGTACCGTGATTTCTCAGCCGACAGTCATTGTAGAACGTGTTGTCGTGTGCCACAGGACACGTGTATAGCTAAGAATGCCAGGCCGCCGTCAACGGAGGCATTTCCAGCAGACAGACGACTTTACGAGGGGTATGGTGATCGGGCTGAGAAGGGCAGGTTGGTCGCTTCGTCAAATCGCAGCCGATACCCATAGGGATGTGTCCACGGTGCAGCGCCTGTGCGAAGATGGTTGGCGCAGGGACATGTGGCACGTGCGAGGTGTCCAGGCGCAGCCCGAGTGACGTCAGCACGCGAGGATCGGCGCATCCGCCGCCAAGCGGTGGCAGCCCCGCACGCCACGTCAACCGCCATTCTTCAGCATGTTCCAATATCGACCAGAACAATTTCCCGTCGATTGGTTGAAGGAGGGATGCACTCCCGGCGTCCGCTCAGAAGACTACCATTGACTCCACAGCATAGACGTGCACGCCTGGCATGGTGCCGGGCTAGAGCGACTTGGATGAGGGAATGGCGGAGCGTCGTGTTCTCCGATGAGTCACGCTTCTGTTCTGTCAGTGATAGTCACCGCAGACGAGTGTGGCGTCGGCGTGGAGAAAGGTCAAATCCGGCAGTAACTGTGGAGCGCCCTACCGCTAGACAACGCGGCATCATGGTTTGGGGCGCTATTGCGTATGATTCCACGTCACCTCTAGTGCGTATTCAAGGCACGTTAAATGCCCACCGCTACGTGCAGCATGTGCTGCGGCCGGTGGCACTCCCGTACCTTCAGGGGCTGCCCAATGCTCTGTTTCAGCAGGATAATGCCCGCCCACACACTGCTCGCATCTCCCAACAGGCTCTACGAGGTGTACAGATGCTTCCGTGGCCAGCGTACTCTCTGGATCTCTCACCAATCGAACACGTGTGGGATCTCATTGGACGCCGTTTGCAAACTCTGCCCCAGCCTCGTACTGACGACCAACTGTGGCAAATGGTTGACAGAGAATGGAGAACCATCCCTCAGGACACCATCCGCACTCTTATTGACTCTGTACCTCGACGTGTTTCTGCGTGCATCGCCGCTCGCGGTGGTCCTACATCCTACTGAGTCGATGCCGTGCGCATTGTGTAACCTGCATATCGGTTTGAAATAAACATCAATTATTCGTCCGTGCCGTCTCTGTTTTTTTCCCAACTTTCATCCCTTTCGAACCACTCCTTCTTGGTGTTGCATTTGCTCTGTCAGTCAGTGTATTTCGAGGAAATGCATTTCACACTGCAGCTTTAGTCGCAAAGTACCGTACATAACCTCAACAATAAGTTTACTCAATTTTTTGTTGGATACAAAGTCCTCTATGCCACATTGAAATCCAGGGTGACCTAATAGTCTTAAAAATGCGCTTATTTAACTATATTCTAAATAGCACCTCTTGTTTCCCTTGCCCAAATAAATGTAATTTGGAAGAATGATATAGGCGTAAAATTCTTAGAATTCACATGCCCATGTCCCTCCTGGAAACAGTTCGCACGTTATTAATAAACTCAGCCATTTACATAATACTTTTAAGAGCTATAAATCAGTAAATGCTCATACTTGAGACACATAGCAGCCCTACTCAAGACAGACGGAGATTATACTCATCAATCTGAGAATGTAATCTCTTTTATTCATACCACATATGAGAATCTACTCTCAGACTGTTACAATTGTGAGTTTATACTACACCACCTTCATGACATGAGTATATACTCAGTTAGTGAGTACATTCTCATGAACTTTATTCTTATGAAGTGGAGTATATACTCAGAAATGTTGAGTATATACTAAATACTCATGTTTATTCATACCACCCCCTGATGAACCATCCCAATGGAATCAGGAGTATCTGAATCAATCGACCATACAACACATAGATACTTATATCGCAATATTTGCATAATCCAAAAACGTATTTAGAACTTTGATGATCTCATCAGAAGGAATACATAGCAAACAAGAAACACTGGTTGGAAAATCCTGCTTAACTCGCATGAGACTACTAATAAGCTTCCTACGCGGATTGACATATATATATATAATTTCCATTTATTTTGGAAAGACCTCCTGTATTTACAGGCTGCCGCTAAGAACAAGGTAAAACATATCAATTTTATGAACATATGTATTAATAAAAGAACATTCAAAATTAGCTGTAGAGGTGGTGCCTCATGATCTTGATGGAGGCTAGGAGGACGAGGGTTGCGATTTCCGTGATGAGCTTCATTGGGAGTTGGAAGCGCTTCCATGTGGCGACGAAGTGACGAGGTATTGTACCGCGAGCTCCGACCATTATCCCTATTATTTCAATTTCCTGAAGGTGGAATTTTGGTTTGTAGTAAGGGATAGTTGGTTTGTATTTGTTAATCTTTTCTAGATTAACCTCCTCTGGCTGACCGCTATGGTGCTCGAACCTGACCATCGGATCTAATATGAAAAAGTAGATGTTTCGCATCTCCATCACTAGCACTACACGAACAGTTTGGCTCCTGCGTCTAATGGAACCGAAATTTATATTGGGGCGTAAGGGCATGATTAAAACGCAACCTAATGATGTTAGTAATATGTCTTCTGGAATATGATCCTCTCATACACCATGGTTTTACCGGGATAGATGTTTGTAGTTGATAATAAAATGTACCTTTGACTTGTGCAGTCTGTCGCCATTCATCTTGCCATTCATTACGCGCCAGTGTTTAATTACTGCTACATAATCTGACGAAGGAACGATATTATTAGAAATCCGAACAGGGAGGCGAGAAGCTTATTTTGCGAGGAATTCCGCTTGCTCATTACCCAAAATACCCACATGTCCGGGCAACCAGACTAATGTTATATAAATACCGGAATTATCAAGCATATAAAGAAGAATTTTAACGTTATATACATACCAGTTAAAAGATAGAGCATAGGAGGTCAGGGACTGCAACGCGCTCAGCGCATCCGTATATATCGTATCTCACTTATAGCCATGCAGCTGAAAAAATAGTAAGGCTTGTTGGATAGCGAGCAATTCCGCGGTAAAGATCCAACAATCACTAGGTAAACTATATGTTTCTTGACATTTATTGAAGGTATATAGAAAGCGGCTCCAACTCCAGTGGTATTCTTGGCACCATCTGTGTATATATCTATTCTTGGAGAGATACAGGAAAGTTTCAACCTTTTAGTGGGCAACTGACCTGGCTCCTGTGCACGAATGACAGCAGTATAGCTACTGCGGTTAGGCCAGATTATCTGTGGCCGATAATGGAGAACAGAATACGGTAAAGTGTAGGGAATTAAAGTTACACTTTGTAGTACTGTACCTTGGAGTGATCTTAAAGCGTCGAAGGCATGATATAAAGTAGGCAGTCTTCACAAACCTTGACGCCGTATGAAATAATACTCATGGAGGAGCTGCAATTTTGGGATTAAAGGGTGCCTCGTAAGAGAAAGTTTTTAAAGTAAATATTGCATAGAAAGCATTTTTCTACAAACATGTAAGAGAGGTTCGCAGGATTCCACCAAAAGTGCATTAGTAGGTGTTGATTTCAGAGCTCCTATACATGTGCGCAGTGCTTTATATTGACATATATTAAGAGTATTCAAATTCGTACTCACTGCCAAGTCAAAGATATGTGCTCCATAGTCCAGGATCGACCTTATAGTGGACTTGTACAGTGATATTGCCACACACAGGTCAGCTTTCCAGTGTCTACGGGTGACAGATTTTAGTATCTGTATATACTGATCACTTTTCGAGCGTAAGTAGAGAAAATGCTGCTTCCATGTAAGCTTATGATCTATAAATAATCCTAGATATTTATGTTGACTAACGATGGGTATTTCATACATATCAAAAGAAATCGGTGAGCGATCAGAGGTACGATGATGTGTGAAGATCATCGCTCGACATTTGGCAATAGATAGATGAAGTCCATGAGCATCCAACCATGCAATGGCCTCTCTAAGCGTGTATATGATATGCTGTCAACAAACCTGTAAATTCTCATGCGTATAATAAACCAGAAAATCATCTGCGAACGCCTGTGTACGAGCAAAGCGGAGGATGACTATTTCAAAACCCTTCATAAATATAGCAAAAATGCCGCTCAGGATATCTCCCTGAGGCAAAGCTGTACTCACCTGACGTGGTGGTATTGCATATTGCGACGGTTTAAAGTACATTGTTCGATATGTAAGTAGATTTGTTCGATATGTAAGTAGATGTCTAAGAATAGTAATAATCCCCACAGGTATTTTAAGAGATGCAAGTTTATCCCATAGGATATTCAGTGGTACAGAGTCGTAGGCCCGTTGGAAATCTAGAAAAACCGTAATCGTTCTGTGTTTCCTGTGACGAGCTAGTAACAAGTCGACGACGAACATATTAAATGCATCAGATGAACTTCTACCCTTGAAAAAGGCATATTGATATTGCGGCGTTTGACTATAATGCTCTAATGCCCATATAATCCTCCGAAGTAAAATCTTTAAAAAGACGTTGTGAATACAAGAACCTAACACTATACCGCGGTAATTGTTCGGTTCAGAGGGTAATTGCCTATTTTTAAGAATAGGAATAAGAAAAATTCATTCCACGTAGGAGGCGTAATAAAAGTTCGAAAGTTGTCATTATACATCTCTAATAATATTTTCTTAGCTCTAAGCGGTAATAATTTAAGCATATGATACGATACATTATCAGAACCGGGAGATGAATTCGAACAAGATTGAAAAACTGCTTCTGATTCCTGGTGGTCGCACGGCTATAATAACACGGAGAAACGTGTATCATGTGTGTCTTGTAAGGGGACATAATGAGATACTACATAATCTGGAG
This sequence comes from Anabrus simplex, assembly GCF_040414725.1. Lineage (NCBI taxonomy): Eukaryota > Metazoa > Arthropoda > Insecta > Orthoptera > Tettigoniidae > Anabrus > Anabrus simplex. The sequence continues at coordinate 429,648,603 of NC_090269.1, read as the reverse complement.
TCTCATGGACAAGAAAATCTGATAGCACATGTCGTGGAATTGTCATGGAAGGGGAATGTTGCGTAACTCTTGTTAACGCCCGGATAGCATTCCACAAAGTTGTGATATAAACTTGACGAGTAAGGGAAGAGATGAACTCTCTCCAAGCCAAAGGACGTTTTTTGTGCAAAACTTTTAGAGTGTATGCTATATGATGTTTGAGGCGGAAATAATTGTGAGGTGTTGAGTGTTGCCTATATTGGTGGAACAAAAGTTTACGAGTTTGTATCAATAAATGGCATTCCTCGTCCCACCATTTACTTTCGGAGGGCGCCTATAAGTTGGAGGGGGGTCGCTATTATGGGATGATGCAAATTAATATACTCTTGTAAAATCTGAAATAACTATTGATAAGAAAAAAGGTTGTCAGTTATTCGTCGTAAACTATCCTCAAGGTATGCGGTATATAACTGCGGTTTAAATCTCCGTAACGAACGGACGGCGTTTTCGGCAAGTAAATGCGAAGGTGAAGAACTAGGTCGGCCTAAGCCATATGAAATAACAATGGGAAAATGATCACTTGAGTAAGTGTCAGCTAAGGTGTGCCAAATGGTAATAGAAAATATACTTCTCTTACATAGCGTTAGATCCTCTGCGCTGGGAGGAGCGGAGGGCGCAGTAAGACGTGTAGGGGAACCGTCGTTCAATACTGCAAGAGAATTCTTGTTGACTGCATTGAGTAAATAATTACCTTGAGGTGTATCCGTGCTTCCTCCCCACACCGTATGGGGAATATTATAATCGCCAAAAATAAAAAGATAGCTGAAAAAATTATCCCATTGCCTTTCGGTGATGGAAACGTCTGGTGGACAGTATATATTCACAAGCAGGATGTGCTTATAATATATTCCTATAACATACGTAGAGGGTATTGTCTGAAGATTCGAATTAAGTCTATATGTCAGGGAAGAGTGAACCAAAAAGGCAACTCCTCCGTATCCTGGTCCGTCGTTACGAACAACGTTATAATTAGGATACGTGATGCCCTGTGAAGGGTCAAACCAGGTTTCTTGTATTGCTAAAAATGCGGTACAGTTTCCTGAACCAGGTTAAAGAGTTCATGACGTTTATTCATGATACTCCTAGAGTTCCATTGTGTGATTCTGATCATAGAACTGTATAAAATTGTAATCCTTGTCCCTTAACTGATAAATATTATGGGCTAGTGTTGGGTTATCACCCAATAATTGCACCAATTGTGTGATTGATTGGTATATTCCACTTTGAAGATGGTCTCTCTGCCTTTGAAGAGAGGATATCGGTTGCGTCACCGAGGCGCTTCTAGTGGAGGCAGGTACGTCTATTGTAGCTTCTGCCCTCTGGGTAGGAATATTAGAAAAGTGTGATACTCGTGAAGTATCCATCCCCATGCCAGGTGTATCTCGTATTAAATTGTATTAACCATCCCGATCATATCCCGGAGCGGGCACAGGTCGAGGTGATTGCAAAATTGCTTGCGTGAATTTTCTCTTTCGTGGATTCTCCGGTGTAGGAGGTGGCATCTCCCTAGTTAATGGGGGGAAATTTTGGGAATTGGCAGCAGTATTGTATTCAACAGGCTGGACTTTTTTCACAGCGTCCTTGAAAGGTACGTTATCAGTGCTCATGATTTTTTAATGCGTACTTGCTGCTGATGTGCCGGACATTCAGGTGCCCCGGTTAAATGGGTTCCCTGGCAATGAACACATTGAAGAAATGTTTCTGTACAGTTCGCAGTGATGTGTTGTAGAGCGCAACGCCCACACCTTGGAATTGTCGCCCTACAATGTTTATCCACATGTCTATATCTTTGGCATTTTTGCAAATGATAGGGGCAAAAACATATGGTTCAACTTCTAAATGTACCTGATAAAGTGAAACATACTGAGAAAACTTCTGTGCCCCAAAGACAACTTTAATAGATCCTGTTGGGACATACTGGTTACCCTCTTGGCTAATAATCCTACGATTCAAACGTTGAACTGATTTTATAGTTGCAGTAGACTTTAAATTTTGTAATGTGGTAACGTTAGTTAGGGTTTTCCAGACTCCCCAGATAATAACCATGCGCAATACATTGGAGCTGGGTATATACGCCCTGAGTTTAAGTTCAGCTATTAGAGGATGCTTAAGGAGTGAATTCACTTGTACGGCGTACACAAATTCAAGTTGTACTCTGTTTCTGCCCTTTCGTGCCACAGATTTGATCCCCGGGATTATATGCTCATAAAAAGTTCTACCCAAGGTCATGGGATGTATATGACCAACATTTTGGGAATGTGGTAGACTCTGCGAAAATAAGAAATGGGCCATAATGTGAACTAGGGTAAACTTCTTGTGGCACAGCCTGCGGAACCTGTTCACCAAGGTCTTTATCCGCACACTTATCTTGGTTTCCAGCATTATTCATTTTAGCACTATTTTCACTTCAGCTATCGTCTATATCTTGCTCCATTTGAACTGTTTCTTCACGGTCGACTATTAGCTTCGAAGGGTCAGGAGCCTCCTCACCCCCACTGTTCGCTGCCATAGCCTACTTCTTACACTCGTCAAGAACGGCCACTGCACCTCGTCACAATGATTATCCACGCGACCACACGCTATCACTGCTGAGAGGTAACTGATATTCTTCTCCTTCTCCTTCTTTTTCTTCTGGAAATGTTGTGTTGGGCTCCTTGGAAGTTTCGTCCAGTCAATATTCTTATGAGAGTTATAAAACACCGTATAGATATGTGTATAAATATAAGAAAATAAATAAATACACAAATGGGAGCGCTGCATTATACACACGACAGAAAACACTGGGGGTTTGGAAAAAGAGGTGCGCATTATAGACTTGATTAACTCATAGAGCGGTAATGGTATCGTATGCAAGGGGTAAGCTTCATAGAGAAAGTAATAAGCAGCTTCAGTAAAAAAACAAAAGGAAAACTGACTGGAGTTTTACAGTAAATGATGTAGAAGAGAAAAGATGACAATAATAATGTTAACTGGGTTATTTACAGTATGTTCCAGCTAGATAGTTTCTCTTACATACATAAGGTATGTACAGTAGACATCTTTATTTGGTCGGTTAGGGAGTGGGGAAGGCGTCGACGAGAGCCCACCGTGATGTTGAATTGCCATTACGATAAGATTTATAGTCTGGTTGGGGTTTTAGGGGTGCGGGCGGGCTAATGGGTGTGAGGTGTGTGTTGGGGGTGGTGGTTGCCGCCGCAGTTTTCTTGGAGGCATAGCCTTAGCGTGAGCGTAGGGATCGGTAAAGGTGGTAAGGTCTCTGGATGAAGTGTGGGGATGGGGGAGCTGGGCCGTTAAGGAGGAGTAATCCCGGTCAAGGGCTCGTCGATAGGCGCGCTGAAATTGGTTGAGGACATAGGAGTCTAGATTTGGGAAGGGAAATATGTCGTGCAGGTCCGAGGTTGGATAGCAGAATGTGAGCCGGAGGACGTGGCGTACGATGAGTCGTCCTATGGAAAGGACGGTGCGATAGAGGTTAGGGTTGGTTTTGGCTATGGCTGCCCAGGTGGTGAGTTCATAGGTTATGGGTGGTTGAAAAAAGGACTTGTATGTGTGGAGGAGGAGGAGGGAGGATTTGAGACACCACAGTGTGCCGGCTAGGCGCCGCACCAGTCGGGCACGATTGGCTCTCTTGGATTTGACGTTTTGAAAGTGGGGACGGAAGGGTAGGTGTTGGTCAAAGAGGATGCCGAGGTATTTTCGGGTGGGGTTGGGTGTAGATGCGTGTATCCCGGACATAGAGGTTGAGATGGCCGGGATTGCGGGTGGTGCTGAATTTACCGCAGTTGCGGTGGAAGAGGATGGCTTGGTTCTTATCGGAGTTAAGTTTCAGGTGCCACCGGTCGCACCAGGAGAGGAAGGTGTCGAGGTAAGTTTGGATGGTTCGGTTGATGGCTTGGACTGAGTATAGGGGGGCCAGGATTGCTGGATCATCTGCAAATTGTAGGAGCTGGGTGGGAGCAGGAGGTTGGTGGATGTCTGTTACGAATATGATAAAGAGTAGTGGGGAGAGGGGTGATCCCTGGGGGACTCCTACAGTGAGAGAAAAGGGTGGGGAGAGTTGGTTGTTTACGGATATCTGGGTGGTGTGGTTGGTTAGGTATGAGGATATCAAACGGATTTAGGAGATGGGAAAGGCGAAGGACCTTAGTTTAAAGAGGAGCGCGGGGTGCCAGACGGAGTCGAAGACTTTTTTTTGCTAGGGGCTTTACGTCGCACCGACACAGATAGGTTTTATGGCGACGATGGGATAGGAAAGGCCTGGGAGTTGGAAGGAAGCGGCCGTGGCCTTAATTAAGGTACAGCCCCAGCATTTGCCTGGTGTGAAAATGGGAAACCACGGAAAACCATCTTCAGGGCTGCCGATAGTGGGATTCGATCCTACTATCTCCCGGATGCAAGCTCACAGCCGCGCGCCTCTACGCGCACGGCCAACTCGCCCGGTGGAGTCGAAGACTAGTTAGAAGTCGAAGGTGATTAGAAGCGAAGGGCGGGTGCGGTTAAAGTTATTGGATGTGGTTTGGATGAGGCGGAGGAGTTGGTCTTCCGTGGAAAGTTTGGGCGGAAAACAGAATTGTGAGGGGGGAATTAGATGGTTGGATTGCAGGTGGGAGTGGAGGCGGTGGACCAGGATTTTGGCTAGGACTGCTATCAGGCTTATGGGAAGGTAGGAATCGAGTTCGGAAGTGGGTTTGCCATATTTAGGAACAGGAGCGTTGTGGTATATTTCCATGAAGTGGGATAGAATCCTGTGCGAAGGATGAAGGTGTAGAGGTCGGCCAGTAGCTTGAGGGGGGGATAGCGGGGCATGTCGGATGTGGAGGTAGCGGGTTTTATCGGGTCAGGGCGCTGTGTTAGGGGATTTGGACAGAACTGATTGGATTTCGGTAGGTGTTACGGGGGTGCCGAGAGGTTGTGGGAGAGGGTGTGGTTATTTAATGGGGTGAGTTGGGAGAGGAGCCTATGAAAAGATATAGTGGAGTATCGGTGTAGTCGAAGTTGGAGTCGAGGTGGGTATTAAAGCGGTGGGTGAGCTGCTCAGCAAATAAAATCCCAGTTTCTCCTTCTTGTTGGCTGGAGCTACGCCATGTTGGAATATCGGGTATTTGGGGGGGAATTAGTCGCGAGTAGGGTATTGAGTTTTCCTCAGAATTTGGTAGGGTGGGTATGGAGGGAGTTTAGGTTGGTACAGGTTTGGGCCCAGGTGCAGCGGGAATGTGCAGAAAGGTAGTTTCTAATAGTTCTGAGTATTTTTCGGTGTAGGCGTAGGAAGTAGGGGTCCCGAGTAGTCGTGAATTCTCGAAGGTAGGTTTGGACGAGTTTCTGAAGGTGGAGAAAGCGGTGGGGGGCAGTCTTGGATTGGATGGGAGTGTAGGGTCGAGGGGATACTGGATTCTGAGGCGGAGGTTATGGCGGTGAATGAATGTGTTGAGGGTATCGACTGAAGTTTGGTCGGTGAGGGGGAGAGGAGGGTTCATTATGGCTTTATTACATTGGTTGGGTAGGATGGCCAGTCAGCTTTGGCGAAATTGGGGATGGGAGCTGGAGGAGGGGGATTCGGGCGGGGGTTTGAGGATGGGATTTGAAGAAGGACTGGGAGGTCGTCGCCTCCGATACTGGGAGTATTTGGATGTTGAGTATGTGGGCTGGTGAGTTGTGAGCTATTATGGCGTCGGGGGTTGTATTGGAGGCGGGGCGAGTGTGGCCGGGTATAGCGATAAGGGAGCAGTCTCTATCACTTAGGAGGTTTTGGAGTCGTTCATTTCGTGGCGGGATCTGAAGGTGAGGTTGAAGTCGGCTTGTAGTAAGAAGTGGGGAAAGGTGTCACTCATGTAGGTTATGAAATGTAGAGGGAGGAGTAGGTGGGACCGGTGATAGATGGTGGCTAAGTGTAGGATTCGGGAGAGGAAGCAAAGTGTGATGGCTAGTGATTCTGGGAAAGAGAGCGGGTGTGGAGGGGTGTGGGTGCGAATGGGGAGGGATGTGCGGGTGGCTATTGCGAAACCTCCTTGGCCTATGTCCAGCGGGTGGTCTTCTCTGTGAATGGTGAAGCCGGGGAGGTGGGCTGATTGATGCGGGCGGAGCATGGTTTCATTGAGGAGGATGACGTGGGAGGGTTATTGGGTGGTGAAGGCTTTGAGGTGGAGGCGTTTGGACTGAAAGGACTGGATATTAAGGAAAATGATGGAAATGGGAATTCCTCAAGGCAGTATTATTTGACCTTTATGTTTTCTTATATGTATCAATGATATGTGTAAAGAAGTGGAATCAGAGGTAAGGCTGTTTGAAGATGTTATTCTGTACAGAGTAATAAATAAGTTACAAGATTGTGAGCGGCTGCAGGGTGACCTCAATAGTGTTATGAGATGGACGGTGGGCATTGGTATGATGATAAACGGGGTTAAAAGTCAGGTTCTGAGTTTCACAAATAGGAAAAGTCCTATCAGTTTTAATTACTGCGTTGATGGGGTGAAAGTTCCTTTTGGGGATCATTGTAAGTATCTAGGTGTTAATATAAGAAAAGACCTTAATTGGAGTAATCACATAAATATGATTGTTAATAAAGGCTGCAGATCTCTGCACATGGTTATGAGGGTATTTAGCGGTTGTAGTATGGATGTAAAGGAGGGGGCATATAAGTCTTCGGTAAGACCCCAACTAGAGTATGGCTCCAGTGTATGGGACCCTCACCAGGATTACTCGATTCAAGAACTGGAAAAATCCAAAGAAATGCAGCTCGATAGCTCGATTTGTTCTGGGTGATTTCCGACAAAAGCGTAGCATTACAAAAAAATTTAAAAAGTTTGGGCTGGGAAGATTTGGGAGAAAGGAGACGAGCTGCTCGATTAAGTGGTATGTTCCGAGCTGTCCGTGGAGAGATGGCGTGGGAGGACGTCAGTAGACGAATAAGTCTGAGTGGTGTCTTTAAAAGTAGGAAAGATCACAATGTGAAGATAAAGTTGGAATTCAAGAGGACAAATTGGGGAAAATATTCGTTTATAGGAAGGGGAGTTAGGGATTGGAATAACTTACCTGGGGAAATGTTCAATAAGTTTCCAATTTCTTTGCGATCATTTAAGAAAAGGCTAGGAAAACAAGAGATAGGGAATTTGCCACCTGGGCGACTGCCCTAAATACAGATCAGTAGTGATTGATTGATTGATTGATTGATTGATTGATTGATTGATTGATTGATTGATTGATTGATTGATTGATTGATTGATTGATTGATTGATTGATTGATTGATTGATTGATTGATTGATTGATTGATTGATTGATTGGATCGGGAGGCCGGGTTCATCGTGTGGGGGCAGGGTACATAGTTAAACTAGGGTCTCAAGACGGGTGAAATGGAAATGGGTGTCTGGAAAAGAACAGTCAGAGTCTGGTTGGCGGCAGCCTGAAGTTGGGATAGGACTAGCGGGCGGTGCTAGGGAAGAATATTAAGGAGGGATATGGTTAGAAAACGGATGATAACTTCAAGCGTTGGGGATGGGAAGAGGGATTGGTATGGTTGGGTGGGGGCGTCAATGGTTCAGGGCGGTTGTCAGGTGGTTGGGGGTGGGCTTTGCACTTAATGTATTTTGTGGGCTGGGATTCCCCCCAGGTGTTGCATTTGGGGGAAGGAGGACGTTGGGGCATCGGGTGGTGGTGTGGGACTGCGAGCAGTGGCTGCACACTTGATGTTCGGCGGTGCAGTGCGCAGTATCGTGTTTATTGTATGATAGGTAGCGCTCGCATCGGAGTGGTTGGGAGTTGGGGTCGGAGGCGCGAGAGGTTTCCACTCGGTGGTGATGCCTAAATATGGATACCCCACTCTCCAGTACGCGATCGACATCCTAGGGTGTTGGAAGGAGAATTCGGACCATGAAGGTTGGCCCCGAGAAGTTTTTGATCCGAAAGGCCTTCCTTACCGGAATGCCCTCCTCGTTTAACTCTTGTACGATGATATCTTATGAGATGTCGGGGTCTACCCCACGGATGACACAACTGAAGAGACTGTGGCTGGGGTTGGGGTAGGGTTTTGGTTGTGGGGGGTACAGGGGCTTGAGGGGAGATGCTGAACCGAAGTGGGCTGACCCAACTGAGGTGGTGAGTCGTCGTGCGGCGTCCTCGCCGTTGATTTTGACAATTACCCCGTTGCTGGTGGGGCGGATATCGGCTATTTCCCCCCTGTTGAAATTGAACTGGAGAAGTTTGATGAATACCTTTTGAGGGTTTCGATACTCGAGAGATGGTTGTAGAAGGAGGAAAGTGTGGGTGCTAGAGGGAGCTTTCTGGAGGGTCCTGGGGTTGGTAATATGTCGCCGGGCTCCTGAGAGCGGAGGGAATTCTGTGTTTGAAGAGATGATGGGTGGTAGAGGGGGAGAGGTGCTGGAAAAGGTGGGAGTTTGATTGAACTGAGATTGCTGCGCTGTCGGTGATGAGCACTTTCTGTCTGCTGGCGGAGTTCTCGGTGGGGCTCGTATTGTGGCGCTTTGCCACAACTCATGAAGAATCCCCCGTTGGAACAGGCGATATCGGTAGATGGTGCGATGACGAAAGCAGTGGCTGGTCAGTTGACGGGCAAATTACTGCTTGAGAGTGAGCCAGACTCTACAGCAGGTAGTCTGTCGAAGCCTGGGTAATGGTGGTTGTGGCGGTAGTAGTGGTGGTGCAGGTGGTTGCGGCGGTGGTATGAAACACATTGAAGATCACAGTTCACCAAACTACACAAATACATTGGACTGTTCCCCTCTATCACAGCAGGGAAATATATTCCCGAGTACTTGTAACTCGCTTCAGAGCGTCTTTGGGGGTTGGAACCCCTGACGGTCCTTGGTTGAGCCCGGAAGAGTCACCTCGTGCTGCCCTATATAGGCAACTACGCCAAACAGTACAAGTCCTGGGGTGATACCCCACGAGAGGCCGCTGAGTCCACCTGTCTGATCGCACTTTAAGCCCTCTGCAGAGCCGTATCAGCTTACGGTGTAGGTGCCCTCGATGGACGTAGAGATATATAAAAACATCACTCACCAATAGCTTACCAATTGTCCCATTGTGCTTCACTGAAGGCAACCATATATCACCATCGATGACCAGGTATAAAAAAAATTTCGGGAGGACCCCCGAAGCTCGCTCCCCCCCCCCGACGTGGCAATCGTCCTATTCTACATTGCCTCCGACGTGGTATTAGTTCTAAGAAGTTAAAGATAGCAGGGAAGAGTAGGAGTGTGATACTACAGGAGTATCCGCCTGTCCCCATGCTTAGCATATGTGGTGATGGGTATCAAATAGCGGTGTAATCAGGTGATAAGGGACAGGACAAAACCACATAGGTGGAAATAGAAACATGCCTACATATAAAACCTGACATTTTGTAGATAGAACATGCACGGATGTGGGCTGGACTTTTCCAGGTTGTGTTAGTGAGGAGTATGTATCATGCACAAGTCATGCCCATTTTCCTGCCATATTTGTTTGTTATAGGGGATCAGCCTTCTTGGCACTGCGGGATTCCATGCACGGGTCCAATGGCATCTGGGCTTTGGGACTACAGGAAAGTTCCATTGTCCAGACGCCGCTGTTCCCTGGTGCCAAGCCTCCATTTACGGAGAAGGGATAAGCCAAGCCTGCTGTGTAGCTGGGGCTAACGTCTTCTTCAACGTCTTCTTCTTCTCTCATCCCTTGGGTGTGTCCCAGTATTGCGGTGGTTGTCACTCATGTTACTTCTAATCTAAAGATAAACATAAACATGGTCTTATGAACATACATACATGCTTGATATTATATAAACCTACTCCAGATATCATCAATGCGATCAATACATATTGTGACAATGCAAACATACAGTTGTAAGGTAGTGCTTCTGGTACCAATGGAGTTCATAGCACTTCTTCTTTCCGTACTTTCTTAATAATTTTCGTCAAGTGAAATCAGGGTTGTTCTATTCTGTGTTGGTACGTCTTCTAAGGTTATGAGGTCAAGAGTCCTGCTTCGCTTAGTGTACCTTTTGAAATTCACTAATATCGAGTGTATCTCAAGAAGAAAGGCTATCAGATACGTATGAGATTGGTGCACTGATATTTCGTGTGTAATTTGTGATTTCTTGCGGACGTGTAAATGACACCCTACTTATGTTGATTTGTGACTGGGTGATAAATATAAGCCCATTAACCTTACAACAAGAAGAAGAAGACGTTAGCCCCTGACGGGACTTACTACGGCTGCACGCCGAAGCCTCACGGAGCAAGCCGAAGCTTTCCGAATGGCGTAGTCCGGCTTCATGCATCGAGTAGTTAGGACGAACTAACTGATCTGGACTGAACTATTCTTAAGAACATTTGTGTGATTTCTCTTACATGATCCTTGTTTCTGTGTGCTTATTTTTACCTACTGCAGCTTTACATAGTCAGCTGTGTGCTGAACACCGTCAATAAGTTTTTTTTTTTTTTTTCATTAATAAGAAAACAGCTACAAGACATTTATTAGTTCTATTAGAGCTTCGTTTTATATCATGATTCCAGAGTAGAAAATATGCCTTTCAGCTGACGTAGGATGTACATACCTGCCAACCCTTCCGATTTACCCGAAAACTTTCCGTTTTTTAACTCGTCTTCCGATTTTCCGATTTATTTTTAATTCTTCCTATTCTTAACCGATATAACCTCCAGTACAGTCAATACTCTTTCCCTAGGATAAAGGATAAATTCTTATGTGCTTGTGTACTTTACCCAACCTCATTTTCAAGCGTTTTTATTTGATGCTTTATTTCGCGAGTGTATCGTCCGTCGCCTTCGTGTACGGCGTTTCCTGCTCGCTACAGCAGCATGTGTGCTTTACGGCTGGGGATTCGGGATGGCAATCGTCCTACAAGCAAGAGAGGCTAGAGAGTGCTAGCGACTCAATTGATCGGGACGAAGGAATGAGTTTCTTATTGTGTAGTTCGCGCACTATTAACATCGCCTCTGTCCGTAATTTCGTTGCAATTGTATGCCAAGTGTTTTTTCTAGCAGTTCTGTGCTTTTCCCCGTGTCAAAGTCGTATGTTAATAATGTATGAGATATACCGATCTGTTTTGTATGTGACATGGGTGCCCATATGACAATTTGTAGTGGGGGTCAGACCTGGGGGTACGTAGTATTTTTCATATTTTGGAAGATAAATGCGACTTGTATACTGCCTTAGAATAACCCAATGTAACCCCCCGCCTGTTGGTGGAGGACGGTACTACACTGACATTTAAATCATTTTCTTGAAAGGAAAACACTTCATTACACTAGATTTTTGCCTTTCCCTGAGAGCTAGTCGGGGAGGCGCGGTCCCACCTTGCCCCCCCGGGTATTGGCCCCTTGGTATTGTATCAGGAAGGCATAGGCCCTGGCACATATGTGTTGTAAAATCTTTGTTCATGAGAAAACGGTTAAGTTAGGACGTACGAACAGCTGTATGAGAGAACGTTTTCTTCCCTACTGCGCTGCGTGAGCAAGACAGCAAGAGAGGGGCAAGGTCAAGTGACGTCAGCACCGCTTGTAGCGCACCTCCCCGCAGAAACGTCTCGAAACAATTTTTAAACTTCTCAACGACTTGACCAATAAATACGAGACTAACACCAAATTGTAGCTCACATTTTAAAAGTACAACGTTGCAAATTTGAGATTAATCCGTCTAGTGGTTTAAAGGATATAACGAGTTGAAGTTTGGAATATATTATCACCCCTCTGTCGCCTGACTCAGAGAGCTGCTCCCAGCCGGATGTAAATAGGTCGACGACCCGAGGGTATAGTCAGTGTATCTTAAACTCTACGACTCGATCATGACTGCACGTCACTATGATCCATCGCGTTTCGCGAGAGATATGAAAGTTACACTCTAGAACTTTGAAATTATGCGAGGTTGTCGCAAGTGAAGTTTCAACCGCGTCGTGACGTGTGAAATGTTATAAAGTTTCCTCAGACTGAACCGTCATTGTATAAGATTTACGAGTGTCTTAACTACGTGAATTTACGATAGAGACTGTGCACCGTAGTATAATTGAGAATTCAAGTGTTTAATTTACCACTTGACGGTATGGTAGACTTAGTCAATCTCTCATAATTTTGAACTTTGTCATTGACAGTCACAGCATACTAGGACATTGTGCGTGATAAACTGAACTTTCAATTTATGACAACTTAGTTAATTCTGAGACGCATTTCTCGTATACTATTACGATTGTGAACTGGGTGAAATACCATTCCACTAAATATTCAATAATTAACAGGACTAAATGTGACTATTTTTCACGTAATTTCTCGAACTTTCGATTATTACCCTGAGAAACGAACTGAATGTTAAGGACATTCTGTGGCAATATTTTAGGTCATACGAACTCGTGTCATGCAAATTCAGTCATAAAATCCTCTTAATCTATGAACATTAGTATTGCAGAGACTGTTATAGGAGTGATATTAATTGCATTTTCTCGAATGTTTCATGGACCGTGATGGTTATTCTACGCTTGAACCTAAGACATAATCAGTGACTGTTATGAACTGTGACAGTGTTCTGTTCATGTTTTATAAACTGTGGGTGAAAGACTGTGTTTTCCATTTTGAAAACGACCTCAAGTCATTACTGTATTAACTCGACTTATGGATCACACTGTACCATAGACTGTGATATTTTGAGTCCCGTATTTAACACCGTAAAACAAAAGTGAGAACACAAACTGTGCTTTAAGACTTGTGTCAGTGTCGAATACCAATCTTAATAATAATTAAAGAGTTCTACAGCCCATTATATTGTGCCAAATGAACTTTCCGTGTTTCAACATTTCTCTTTAAAAGAACATCGGAAATCTTGGCGAAGTGTCATGATATTACACTACGTAGAACGTCATCTCCAGCGTAGGATTAATCATGCTTTCTTCGATCGTGGTATCCAGCGAGGGATTGATCGTGGTGTCTTCATTGGATGGAACGTGTCACGCTGTTGGTGCTGAATTCGAGTCTTGGCTGCACGCTGCAGAAAGTTCCAGTCACTAAGCCGCAGGACAGTACCTCATCAATCCTTATAAGCAGATTACAGGTGATATAGTGTTTTTCATATATTTTTGAGTGAGTAATTCTACTTAGACACTAACTGACTTTTAACAAAGCACTCAATCATTTATAGTGCTACATTCGTCAAAAGAAAAGTGGTTCGTGTGGATTCTAATTATACTGTTCCTAATAATTGTAGGAGGATATTCAAGAAGACTTCAAGTCTTTTGAACTGCAGATTTCTCTTTAAAATTGGTTAAATTGAAGTAATTTCACTTAGATGAACTATAGGGTTTGCCATAAAACAAGTGCACTATTTTCTTTTCTTATAAAATTGATTTAGATGAACTGTAGCCGTCTTACTAATAAACGCTGTATAACTTTTATACAAGGTTTATACACCGTTTATGTGAAATTCGTCACTAATAAACCGTGTATACGCCTCCTGTTTATACATCTGTTATAGTTATTCATCGAATTGCTTATACAGACCAGGACCCCTATATAAGCGTTGTATAACAGTAAGTAGCGGAAAAAGAAACGAGTGAGCAGTTTATTTACGCGATATTTATTATCTACAGTAATATATCCGTGGTGAAATATTCGACTTATCCATTTAACATTGAACACACATTGAAAGAATGGACGATAACGTTGATGATCTTCACGATATTTTAAACATAGAAGACATACGCCATTCACAGGTTATGGAGGCTAGACATCTTCGTAAAGTAAAACACTTTAAAGAGACGGAATGACAATGAATAACTATAAAATAAATGATGGTTGGCGTATTTTTTGTGTAATAATGTGTTACTGCTTAATAGACTTTTGATATTGCGAGTTTATTATACATTATCTGCCCCTACAAAGATCTTTCTCAAATTTGAGTACCTATAAAATGGGACATATTCCTCGAGATAAAAAATGGCATAACTTGAAAACCATACGTAATATGATTTCCATACTTTGTAGTTGAATACACAGAAATATGATGTATTTAATGCCTAATAGAAACTTTTTTGATCAAAGCTTTCTTTTAAGCTACAAAACAGTTCTTCCTTTCTCCTGAAAAGTAAGAATTTTGGAATGTTTACCCTTTTCAACTCGCCGATTCAATTACAATTGCTTCCTTTTTCCGTTCTACCCCAGTTAGGAGCTTTTGATCTTTTCTTAGCTTTTCCATTTCTTTTTTTGCGTTCATTACACAAGCAAGCTGAAGAAATGTTGATATCAATATACGAGCTGTCTCACGAAATGATAATGCATAACTAAGTTCTAAAAGAAGTTATGGTTGGGCGTATGTTTGTGTAATAATGTGTTACTGCTTAATAGACTTTTGAAATTGCGAGTTTATTATACATTATCTGCCTCTACAAAGATCTTAGATCTTTCTCAAATTTGAGTATAAAAAGGGACATATTCCTTGATATAAAAAAATTGTATAACTTGAAAACCGTACCGTAAAGTAGGGTAACTTCGGCATTACAGGGTAACTTCGGCCACTGACGAATAGCAACACTTATTTTCTCCTGCCTCCTAAACTGAAAAAGATAAACCACTTGCAACAACTGAAATGCACGTACAATAGAATGCTCTATCAACACTCGGTAGTCCAAAGAACATTGACGGGCTCATTTTTGAGCCAATCCATTTTTTTCGCAGCCCCGACTATTGTCTCATCTGGTAACAGCAGAAAACAAACTGTTCTCTAGCCCCAGCATTCGATTCTCCATTCCAGTGGTTTATGGGGTCAGAATGTAAGTACGTGTGGTAAATGATCAACTTAATTTGATGCATTTTATTCAAATAGGTTCTTCAGGGAATAGTCTTGTGATGAAATTTGTCCACTTCGGCCATGCCAAGAACGTACAGGAAAACATTACGCGGCCGCGGGTTTTGTAATTACGAGCCTGTTTACTTCAATAATGCTTTAGAAGAGATTAATAAAGCCACAATAACAATAAACGGAGAAGTTTATCCCGACAGGGAGGAGAAAGACGGTTCCTATTTTTCAATGATAAATAGACGGAAATCAGTTGAAATGGATGAGGCGCAATTAAGAACTTGATTTACGGTCCAGATATTTTCTAATTTAGAAGACAGTGTATTATGAGAACAGTCTATAAGATTGCTTCTTTTCCGACCTCCTTTTCCCTCCATACTATTGAGCTTTATGATTTTAGTACTTTTTATTTATTATCTTTTGTACCATTACGAATAATTACGCAATGCAACACGTAGTTTGTAATATCATACAATGCTTGTACGCTTAGGCTAAATAAAATAGTTTCTTCTTTGTGAAAAATGTGAATTTGATCACTATACTTCTGTTTCACCACAAATCGTTTTAATTTGTTTGTGATTGTTGATACTGAGCTTTTTGCAGGTTTTTAAAATCATTCACAGTGGCCGAAGTAACACCACATCGAACAAAACTTCGTTTTAAGAGATATCTTTATGGCGGCCGAAGTTATGGAGTTACTCCGGCCACGCTTTCGATAATCATTATTCATTACTGAATAACAATTAGAATTATGTTCATATTTAGAAGTGAAGAACAAACATGGCAGAACTTATATTATATTTTTCAGAAAATTAGAGGGAATATTTCACATTTTAATTCAAAAAATATACGAGAAAATGGCCGAAATTACCCCGTTGTACTAAAATGATTTCCATACTTTGTAGTTGAATACGCAGAAATAAGATGTATAAATGCCTAATAGAAACTTGTTTGATCAAACCTTTCATTTAGCTACAAAAGAGCTTTTCCTTTCTCCTCAAAGGTAAGGATTTTGGAATGTGTATCCTTTTCAATTGCTTACCTTGCCGTACTATCCCAGTTAGGAGCTAATGATCTTTTCTTATGCCTTTCCAATTTTTCTTTTGCGTTCATTACACAAGTAAGCTGAAGAAATGTTGATATCAGTACTATACGCGAACTTTTTCTTGAGCCCGATTTTTACGGGGTGAGGGGTCAGGAAGGAGCGCTGACGGTTCCGGTTATACTGCCAACTGGATGGAAATGAAATCTGAATTGAATCGATAATATGATCGATCGATATGAATTTTCTAAACATTTATTATCTTACGCCAACAAATCTGTCACACATACATTATTTAACATTATATAACATTTCTCGATGCGAATCTTGTTCCTAACATGAAGTATATAGTTTGGCTTTGCTGTGTAAACAACATCAGTACTAGTTCGTAAAGTGTACGCCAGATGTCGTACAGCGATGCATAATTTGTGTTTCAAAAGTTGCCAATATGGATGTCGAAGATAACCGAGGTCTACCGATTCAGCACTAGGGAGCACAGGGCTCAAGAAAAGGTTCGCGTATAGTATAAGCCAATTTCCAGTTGTCTCACTTAGTTGTTGCCACTGCCTTTTCGATATGCCGTGCTACTGTGCGACTTTCAAGAAAGTTTTGCTCGTAGATAACCAGCAGAAGCGATCATAAAGACGGTGAACGTGCGAAATACGTCAATGAACTGCAGGAAGAGATTCCTACCCCTTGGAACGAGTGTATGCGTGCTGTATAGTAATACAATGCGTATACCTCGTTTATTAGTAAGAAAAATGTAAAACGCTTATACAGGGTTTATTCTCTGTATAACTAAACAAGAGTTAAACATCTGTATAAGGACTTCTTATTAGTAAGACGGTAGGAGTATACAGCAAGTGATTGAAAACATTTATTTAAACTATCAGATTATTAATGGAAGTGTGTGTTAATATTATGTTTAAAATCTTAGAAAAACTGTAGGTTTCCATCACAAGTGATGGACTTAATTTTTACGCAATCTAGAAATTTGGTTAAATGAAGTTCTATGTACAAAGTGTTATTCTGGAATTTAAATCTATATAAGAGATCCTAGATGAACAGTAGGGTGTTTAAGATGTCAGAAAATTGTTATTCATTTTGGACATTTTTAACATCAAGTTGATGTCTCAGAATATAACAGCGCCTATATTTCATGTTTGCATTCTGAAAAGATTGATTGAAAATTTAATTTTGATAATTCAACAGCAGGGTGATTTACATGAAAATATCAATAAATATTGTCAAAAAACGTTAGTTACCATCTATAATTCGCCCTGCGAAATTATCCTTCTCTGTACCTGCTCCAATAAGTACCGTAGCCGCACACTACCTAAGATCCTTCCCATGCTCTGGCCCCATAATCATTTCCTGGTACAGTACGGTATGTGCTAGTTTCGCGTATTTCACTGCATTTTTGTTTCTTCTTACTTCATAATTTTAATGAGTTTGATGTATTTCAGGGAGTTGTGTCGGTGACAGTTTCTGGTATTTTTCTCTTCACGTTATGGCCAAAAAACATAACAAACGTTATCTCCAAGTGTTCTGAGATACCTATAAAATGAATTTTCCGTTCACTTTTCAGTCTAATAAAGGAAACTATGATGCGAATCACCTCGGAGATAAGTTTTATTTCGAGTCATCAAAATTTCGAGATATAGAGAATACCATTTTTGAGCATGTATAGCACATAATTGAATCATATGTACCTACGGGCTTTTACTGAACACATATGTTTAACGGTACCGGTACTTACAAATATACAAAAAAACTCTATTTTACGGCATCACTTTAATTATAACACTTACTAAAGTAACTTTTTAGAAGACAGGATACAGTACATACAGTAGTGAAATAAGAAACATAGCACCGTTAACACGTTTGGAAAAAGTCCGTTACGGTAGTCTCTTCTGTTAGTTGCAGTTAACCTTTCTTCGCTTCACGTTGAACCTTTTCGTCAATATCACGCAGCCGAGTTTCGTAAATGGAGCTTGTCATTCGCGACTTCTCAATCAATCAATCAATCAATCAATCAATCAATCAATCAATCAATCAATCACTACAGATCTGCATTTAGGGCAGTCGCCCAGGTGGCAGATTCCCTATCTGTTGTTTTCCTAGCCTTTTCTTAAATGATTGCAAAGAAATTGGAAATTTATTGAACATCTCCCATGGTAAGTTATTCCAATCCCTAACTCCCCTTCCTATAAACGAATATTTGCCCCAATTTGTCCTCTTGAATTCCAACTTTATCTTCATATTGTGATCTTTCCTACTTTTAAAGACACCATCCAAACTTATTCGTCTACTGATGTCCTCCCACGCCATCTCTCCACTGACAGCTCGGAACATACCACTTAATCGAGCAGCTCATCTCCTTTCTTCCAAGTCTTCCCAGCCCAAACTTTGCAACATTTTTGTAACGCTACTCTTTTGTCGGAAATCGCCCAGAACAAATCGAGCTGCTTATCTTTGGATTTTTTCCAGTTCCTGAATCAAGTATTCCTGGTAAGGGTCCCATACACTGGAACCATACTCTGGTCGGGGTCTCACGAGAGACAAATATGCTCTCTCCTTTACATCCTTACTACAACCCCTAAATACTCTCATAACCATGTTCAGAGATCTGTACCCTTTATTTACAATCATATTTATGTGATTACCTCAATGAAGATCTTTCCTTATATTAATACCTAGGTATTTACAATGATCCCCAAAAGGAACTTTCACCCCATCAACGCAGTAATTAAAACTGGGAGGACTTTTCCTATTTGTGAAACTCACAACCTGACTTTTATCCCCGTTTATCATTATACCATTGCTTACTGTCCATCTCACAACATTATTGAGGTCATTTTGCAGTTGCTCACAATCTTGTAACTTATTTATTACTCTGTACAGAATAACATCATCTGCGAAAAGCCTTATCTCTGATTCCACTTCTTTACACATATCATTGCTATATATAAGAAAACATAAAGGTCAAATAATACTGCCTTGAGGAATTCCCCTCTTAATTTTTACAGGGACCGGTAAAACCTCACCTACTCTAATTCTCTGAGTTCTATTTTCTAGAAACAGAGCCACCCATTCAGTCACTCTTTTGTCAAGTCCAATTGCACTAATTTTTGCCAGTAGTCTCCCATGATCTACCCTATCAAATGCCTTAGACAGGTCAATCGCGATACAGTCCAATTGACCTCCTGAATCCTGGGAGGACTTTTCCTATTTGTGAAACAACCTGACTTTTAACCCCAATTTATCATCACACCAGTGGCTAATGTCCACCTCACAACATTATAAAGGACATTTTGCAGTTGCTCATAATCTTGTAACTTATTTATTACTCTATAAGGAATAACGCCATCCGCAAAAAGCTTTATCTCTGATTCCACTTCTTTACTCATATCATTTATGTACATAAGAAAAACAAAGGTCCAATAGTACTGCCTAGAGGAATTCCCCTCTTATTATTACAGAGTCAGATAAAGCTTCGCCTACTCTTATTTATCTGAGTTGTATTTTCTAGAAATATAGCCACCCATTCAGTCACTCTTTTGTCTTGTCCAACTGCACTCATTTTTGCCAGAAATCTCCCAAATGCCTTAGACAGATCAATCGCGATACAGTACATTTGACTTCCTTAATCCATGATATCTGCTATATCTTGCTGGAATCCTACAAGTTGGGCTTCAGTGGAATAACCTTTCCTAAACCCAAACTGCCTTCTATCAAACCAGTTATTCATTTTCCAAACATGTCTTATATAATCAGAAAGAATGCTTTCCCAAAGTTTACATACAATGCATGTCAAACTTACTGGCCTTTAATTTTCAGCTTTATGTCTATCACCCTTTCCTTTATACACAGGGGCTACTATAGCAACTCTCCATTCATTTGGTAAAGTTCTTTCATGCAAACAATAATCAAACAAGTACTTCAGATATGGTACTATATCCCAACCCATTGTCTTTAACTTATCCCTAGAAATCTTATCAATTCCAGCTGCTTTTCTAGTTTTCAACTTCTGTATTTCACTATAAATATCTTGCTGTCATAGATAAATTTTAATACTTCTTTAGTATTAGTCACTTCCTCTATCTGGACATTATCCTTGTAACCAACAATCTTTACATACTGCTGACTGAATACTTCTGCCTTCTGAAGATCCTCGCATACACACTCCCCTTGTTCATTAATTATTCCTGGAATGTCCTTCTTGGAACCTGTTTCTGCCTTAAAGTACCTATACATACTCTTATATTTTCCCTTCTGGGCTTGCTTTCGTACGTGACCGGTAATTAACTGACACTCGAGAAACGGCGAGGATTTGCCGATCACTAGAAGTTCGAGTTTTTCGGTCCCCCTCATATTAATTTCCAGCTACACTGGGACCCTTTCTTTACTTAACTGTTCCTCACAAACCGCAAATGTTGTATTGCATAGTTAATGTTGCAGAAAGTTCGAGTTAACTTACAGATTATTTTTTGCTTCAAATACAGTATAGATAATACGCGACACTTACGAATTTCGCCTTGCTAAAATGGGACACAATTTGACGGTGGCGCTCCTAGTGACTTGACCTGAACAAATCGCGCTAAATTCAAATATCAATGGAAATTATATACGGAAATGGATAAATAAATTACGTCTAGAAAGAAAGTGTTATTGAGATATTAACTTCGAAGCAATTCTGGATAAATGGATGAAGAATTATTTAAAAGGTTATTATTCAAAGACTGAAATTATACACATAAACAAGACATGAAATGGACTGCTGTGAAATGGCTTGATCTTTCATTTATGCATTACTTTTTAGCTTTAGCATTCCTGCCTGAACTTTTACGGTTGGATTTGTCTTTTTTCTCATTTAAAAACATTTTATCATCACATTAAGACACTTGTCAATAAAAATATCTGCACATTCCTTACACACATGATGCAATGAATTAACAATTAAAATCTGGACAATTTTCCTCTCAACATGAAGCCTACTAACAGAAAGAAAATCTGTAAAATCCCGGCTTTAATCTGAGAAGGGGGTTAAAGAAAGAAAAGTATGAAAATGTATTCGATAGTGCCACTTTAAGGAATATTTACGTACAATTAGAGCAAAAATGTAACATACCCTTGGCTGTATTGTCGAGGATTTCTAAAGTCGCTGGCCTGGAAATGATCTGAACAGATCTTATAATTCTTATATAAGCGTAACGTCCCTTCTTTCTTGTACACCTTATCCAAATCGCTTCTGTGACATTTCAAACCCCAAAGATCACACCTACAACACATTGGTATTGAAGGTTAACTGCTGCACTATACAATAAAATATGCGTATTGCATTTTATGCCAGTTAAAATATGGGTCGAGCAGGTCAAAAGATTATGAAGTACTATAAAAATCTCTGTCACTGGAAGAATATATATGCAAACACAATATTACTTACAAGTTCTTGTCACAAGGGAACCTGAAGAACGACCGCGCATTTTTCTCTACTTCGTAATTACTGCAGCCAAACACAGCACATACCTTTCCCCTCATGTTGAGAGGAGATATCAAGGAATGACACACACTACTATTTATGTCAACTCACTGAAAACGCATAAATAACACCAAAAACTTCACACAAAAATACACGTGCTCTTATGAAAGAATCAGTACTGTTCAGGTCTATTCGCTAGAGTGAGCTCCAGTAGCTGTCCCTCGATATCTCGCTCAGTGTCGCGTATTATCTCTACTGTATTTGCTCAAGACCAACTACAATTACATCCACTGCCTGCTCGATCTGCATCCGATGGCTGCTTAAACTGCCTGCTCATTCCATACTCAAACGTGTAACACGCCTTACAAACAATCTGCCGCTAGATGGCAGCACCAAACGTACCCATTTACCGCGTGGATACAACTAGATAAGCATACCAGCAAAATTTAAAATCTGAAAGTAAGAGAAATATTAAAGAATTTTACGTATAAAGTGGTGCTCTAGAGAGTTATAGCTTCAGCACTTTTCGAGAAAGAGGTTTCGACGAACAAGAAAACGTGGAAACTTTGTCTGTATGGTACTTCCCTACATTACTAAGTAGAGGTTTCACGACTTTGGCCACCACAGTTTCTGACACAAGTTCCTGGTGCTTATTGTTACTAAAACACTTTAAAAAATTACATTGGCACAAAGAAGGTAGAACATAGTTTTTTATAATCTGGAGCAGACTTGCAGATTTCTTGCAGTACGGTAGAGCCGCCTCAACAAATTTCTGAAGCCTCATAATTAGGCCAATAAATCGTTGCTAGGGCTAGCGCAGCTATCAATGGGGATGAATTAAATGAGGTAGAAACGTTATTCAAGCACGTGCTGCATTCTGTTTTTTCTTCGATTACACGCACTAAATAACCACACACTAATCCCTGGTAAGCATTTTCCGAAGTGACACACACTGACTCAGGGGGCTCACGAAAATCTTCCAGTAAATCAAGTACATACTCAGGGAATAATAATAATAGACGGCCTATTAGACGACTTGCATATATGTGAAGATGAAAGCCCTACCTAGGATGATTTCTAATGCTGAATATGCCATACACACCCCAGCCCCCGAACCACTGGAATTAACCAATTAACTAAATATGCCCTTCTTACGTAAATAATAATAGTAATAAAAAGAGCAGTATATTGACACGATATTATACTGCTAGCAAAAGACTCGTAATGGAATCGTAATCTGCTTATCCTCCAGGGTTGGCTTTTCCCTCGGACTCAGCGAAGGATCCCACCTCTACCGCCTCAAGGGCAGTGTCCTGGAGCTTCAGACTCTGGGTCGGGCGGATGAAACTGGGGAGGATGACCAGTACCTCGCCCAGGCGGCCTCACCTGCTATGCTGAACAGGGGCCTTGGAAGGGATAGACAAGGAAGGGTGAAGGAAGCTCCCGGCATTTGCCTGGAGGAGAAATGGGAAACCACGGAAAACCACTTCCAGGATGGCTGAGGTGGGAATCGAACCCACCTCTACTGACCTCCCGAGGCTGAGTGGACCCGTTCCAGCCCTCGTACCACTTTTCAAATTTCGTAGCAGAGTCGGGAATCGAACCCGGGCCTCCGGCGTTAGCAGCTAATCACACTAACCACTACACCACAGAGGTGGACAATGGAATCTATGACAGCATATTATTCTGTTTTGTACCTTCACATTAACAGTACAGTGTCCCCAGATATTATATTACTTAGTATGTAATACTTCAAACCTTACGCTTACCATTTTCTGCAATGGTGTTTGAAGAGCTCTTGTTAGACGTGTCTGTGCTTGAATCTCTTCTCTTAATCATCGCTGAAATTAGCGGTTGTTTATAAGCTGGATAATCAGGGAAACAGATCTTGTTTTTAATTTTCGCGTTCTGCTGGTCACTTTGAAATCGTCATTTACGAAATGTAGACTGCAAACCACGGAATAATCAGGAATCCATTTACTTCCCTTGCTGTTTCCTTCCCTTAATATAATACTTAACCACTTTCGACGCAATTGTGTACTTGAAGGTATATCATGGAATGAAATATCACGGCATTCTGGTTTCCCATTCTTTGATTTGCAGAAAGGCACGCAGCAGTACACCATTTTCACTGAAAACAAGTACAGTCTATCCTATTTCCCGCTATTTCATTCCGACAGGTCTGGAGCCGGTTAGTGCTGCCACCTGCTGTGGGTATTTGTAAACGGAGTGTTTCATTTAGTGCCATGTTAAAAGGTTGTAATGAGCAGGCAGTATAAGCAGCCATCGGATGCAGATCGAGCAGGCAGTGATTACATCAGACCGTAATCCAGAATAAACATGGCGGACATCGGCGTGCGATATGAGAGGTTGAAAGAAAGGTTATGCATGTTTATTTCGAGTCACCTAAAGAAAATATCACAAGTCGAACGTCATGAAATGCAACTCACTAACTCAAAATATGAATAATTAAACACCAAAAGTAGCGTTAAAGCGTATTGTAAGTCTAAATTAAATTTCAGAGGGGAAGATAACGAAAGGAGAATTATTGTATCAACGTCAGGTTGAAACAGACAGAGAGTATAAACATATTTCACATATGAATCTCCGGTCAGCAAATACGATATAAAGATGTCAACAAAGAACATTATTACGGTAACCTTATATGGAATACTATGTAACACCACCATTAACCACAGCCCATTATGTAAAACATGCAAACACATTTCTCCAACAAAATTTCAACCCTCCAAAATCCACCTGTATTGTTGAGTAGGTACAAGCGATATTTGTATGATACACTTGACCATCTAAAGCACTTGTCAGCTTAAAACTCACCAGAATTGATGGCATAATTGTATTTTGTATAAAAGAACACAATCCTCATGTTCACTCCACGGGAAATGGGGTTAGGTTTAGTTTACGCATGCTCATTTTAAAACGTTGAAAATTTATTACATCATTCTTGCGTCACCGTTTAAGATTAATTTAGTCTCTAAATTATAAATTTTAGTCCTGGGACTGATTTAATGTTCTTTGTAGTAAGGTACGTTGGCTGATAAGGCAAATGCTATGATAGGCATCATTAGTTTAAACTTCGGAAGTTTGCGCGGCACTCGAATTAGATCACCACCTTCTATGGGTATATAATGTTATCCCTAACAATACATTTGATTTCAAAAATGATAAAATGATTAATCCACACAACATTGTTAGTCCTATGATTCGGTTCGAAGTTTTCCTTACGAATGCTCTTAACCCAATTTTGTCTTATTACTAGGTCTTTTGGAAACGGGAACACTTAAGCTCTTACTTACATCCAGGCACACAGCACATTAAACTATAAACACATTACATACGTAACTAAAAATAAAGAAAATACTTTCAGACAAGAACACGAGAATCAACATTAACCTAATCACCACCGATATTGTTGGAATAAATAAGCTCTTTGAGAACAAATAGCTTCTTACGGCACTGAAAGAGGACCTATAACCTTCTTAAGACTATAAATAAATATAATGTATGATTAATAATATTCAAATTTCCGTAAATACTTGGTAACAACACGGCTTACACAAATCAAAACAAACGCATGCTAGCACTCCAGCTGCCGCCATTACGGACAGTTTCGATAGGTCGGTTAAGGTCTGATATATTGTAGTTGGTCTTGATTTGCTTCGAGGGAGGAAATGTTTGCTTCGAGAAATCGAGAAATTTGTATAACCGAATTTCGAGAATAGAGAAATAAATATACGCGAAGAATAAGGACAAACAGCCGGAAAATAGACCTTTTAACCGGGTTTAAGCATTCTGAATATGAAATGAGACACATGAGCTTGCATTTCGTTGGAAGAAAGATCGCTCGCTGACATTTCAGTTTCGAACTGATAACCAACAAAAAGTTAAGGATCTAAGTGATCCTCAATTTTGGATTCTAAAATGTCAGTGTAAAATCCAGGAGTTACTATTTTGCTGCAAAGTAATTTAATTGAAAGAATTATTCTAAGAGTTATTCTAAGATGGCGTCGGCAGTGCAAGCTAGTAATGAGTGTTCCCGGTTTTTGTCAGAAAACGAAGTGAAATGTGCTGTAAGATGTACAGAAAATGTTACAGATGGTGAGAAAAACAGTCAAGGTATTCTCAGTAGTGAAAGTAATCACTCTTTATCTCCAGGAAAGGACATTTGTACCGGTAATATCTACGAACGCGAGTGTGTGTGTGTAGGCCTAAAATGACGCCTTCATCTGTCCATGAAACTGTTGAATCACTACACAAAATAATAGAAGTGCTACATAAGGATTTGGTGGAAGCAAACCTTGTAATTAAAAAGTTACGATCTGAAAAGACAAATCTGATTGAAGAGGTGGAAAAACTAAAACAAATGCGATGGTGTTGGCGTTGGCGCGTCGTGGAGTGAGGTTACGTCGCGGCACAGGAAAGTGTCCCTAACTTGGCCTAATTCATCTGGAAATCAACCTACAGTAACGAACAGATTCAGCGTTTTACACGAAGTTCGGGAAGAGAAGCAAGCACTTCTTTCTCCCGAGATGCGAGTTCACCGACGAAAAAACGCCGAATTCACGCCGGTAACGTGATCAAGAAAGTAAGGAAGGAGAAGAAAGTGAAACTGTTTGGTGATAGTCACGGTCGAGGCCTTTCAGCAAATATAGCAGAGTTGCGAGCCGACAGTGAAGTGACAGGTGTTATTCAACCAGGTGCCCCCTTTTCAGAAGTAGTGAAACCCCTCTTGAGAAATGCTGATAAACTCTCGTCAAACGACGTCATAGTTATTGTCGGTGGAACCAACGACGTAGCAAGAAATGAAGGCCATCAGGCTGCAAGTATTCTGAAAAGGACTCTAGGTAAGCTGACCCATACAAATGTGATAGTGACAAACGTACCCCATAGACATGATTTAACAGACTGGTCAATTGTGAATAAAGCTGTCAAAGACACAAATGAGAAATTCAGGCAAATATGTAGTCATTTCAAAAATGTTACACTGTTAGACATTAGTAAATTAAACCGAACTTCTCATACGAGGCATGGCATGCACTTGAATAGACTTGGGAAGCAATATGTAAGCAAGTTAATAAGTAGCATCATTACAAGTAAAGATCAGGAAAAGACTGTCCTAGAACTACCTAGTCCGGGAAACGTGTGTTAGATTCTGGACCCAATAACATTTCAATCGAAAATGTGGGTCCAGAATTAAATACCGGTAATGACTTGGAGGGTGGGAATAGGCGGTTCAAAATATTTCATCAGAACATTCAATGTCTTAAAAATAAAATTGTAGAATTACAAGTAATTTTAAATTCAATACAGGATGTTATGTTTATCTGTTTGGATGAACATTGGTGTAATAATGATGAACTTGAACTCATTAATATTGAAGGTTATTATCTGGCAAGTAATTACAGTCGGGTTAATAAAGAGCATGGGGGAGTTTGTATTTTTGCTAAGTCAGGAATTGAATGTAAAGAAAGGAAGGATCTTGAAGTGCATAATTCTGAATTAGAATTTGAACTAACTTCGGTGGAATTTAAGCTTCGCTATGGTAAAAGGGTAATTCTGTTAACCGTGTACCGTTCACCGGATGCTGATGTGGAGATTTTCTTAGAAAAATTAGATCAAGTCCTTCATAACATTTTCGGTAGGAATAGCAGCACAGAAGTAATACTTTGTGGTGATTTTAACATAGATTTTGCTGAAGAAAACCTTCCATCAACATCACAACTACTGCATGTTCTTCAAAGCTGTAATCTAAAACACTTAATTTTTACACCCACTCGGGTAACTGCCACCTCAGCTACAACGATAGACAACATTTGTATTAATTTCCATTGTTCTAAAATGCAAGCATCCAATATAAATTTTGGATTATCAGATCATGCTCAAATTTTACAACTAGAATTTGAGAATGCTAGCAAGCATTCAACCAAAATAAAGCAAGCACAATTAACTCGTTTTTTCTCTGCAGCTGCATGTGGCAGTTTCATTGAAAGCCTTAAACTTCAGACCTGGACTCCAATAACATTCGGTCATAGCACTGACCAAAAGTATAGAACCTTTTTAAGCATTTTTTTAATGGAATTTGAATTACATTTTCCAAAAAACTTGCAGTAATGAATGAATCTTCAAAAAAGCCATGGATCACGAAGGGTATACGGATTTCAAGTCAAAAATGTAAATTACTAAGTAGATTAGCACAACAGAGTTATGACCAGGTTTTTTTGTAAGTATGTTAAAAACTACAAATCAGTCTATCGAAGAGTTCTTACGGTGGCTAAGATAATGCACAATAACAAGAAAGTTAAAGAGTCGTGCAATAAATCACGAACCATATGGAAGGTAATCAAGGGAGAAACCAACAGACACACAGTTGGAAATAAAGTTGCTGCCATGAAAGGGAATACAAATGAATGACCCTCATCATTTGGCTAATTATATAAATGATTTCTTTCTATCCCTACCATACAAACTTGAAAATGCAAATAAATCAGATGTATTACCAGAACTCCCAACCTTTGTGCAAAACTCTATGCAGTTAACTCCAGTAACAGAACTGGAAGTTTTTAAAATCATACAATCTTTGAAGAACAAAACTTCCACAGGTGTAGATGAAGTTCCCACAAAACTCATTAAAAAATGTGCTCCCTATCTGGTACAGCCTTTAACTTATCTCATCAATGAATCATTTTCTAGTGGTCAGTTTCCTAATCTCCTAAAAATAGCTAAAGTTATCCCAGTCTTTAAAAGTGGAAACTTACACGATTTACATAACTACAGACCAATATCAATACTTACTGTTATTTCAAAAATATTTGAATGTGCTATGAAAGATCGGCTTACTAAATTTTTAATCAAATATAACTTGTTAAATAATGCACAACATGGGTTCAGAGCTGGCAGAAGTACTTTGTCTGCTTTATCACATTTTTCACAGTTGGTCGTAAATGCTCTTGATAATGATGAAACTGTGATAGGACTATTTCTTGACCTTTCAAAGGCATTTGATACTGTTGATCATGAAATATTGTTGCACAAATTATATCAGATTGGAGTTAGAGGAATTGTTAATGACTGGTTTAGATCATACCTGAATAAACGATCCCAGTTTGTTGAAATTACACATTGTAACAGTAAAGGGCATAATGAGACATATCACTCTCAGGTAAAAAGCATAGACTTAGGTATTCCGCAGGGTAGTATTTTGGGGCCTGTTCTTTTCTTGATCTATGTGAATGATCTTCCTCACAGTAATCAAGTAGAAACAGCAGTTCTGTATGCTGATGATACAAACATAATTATTAATAATCCTGACCCTACGTCTATAGAAACTACAGCAAATACAGTCCTGTCTAGGTTAGAATCATGGTTCAGGAAAAACAAATTAACATTGAACTTTAAAAAGACCCAATACATGGAATTCAAGGCATCTAACTACCATGACAAAACTGCAAAAAAACACAACCTTATATTAAATGCAAATGCAATTGAAAATACGTTGACCACAAAATTTTTAGGTGTCCGTATAGATGAGTTAAGATGGGATTGTCATATTAAAAAAATAGGGAAGTCTCTGAGTTCTGTTTGTTTTGCCTTAAGGATTTTGTCTAATAGTTGTAGTGAAGAATATGTTAGAATAGCATATTTTGGATATTTCCATTCAGTCATCACTTATGCTATTGGTCTCTGGGGCTGCTACAAATCAAATCTTGATGTTATTTTTTGAATACAGAAATGAGCTATCTGAATTATATTGAGACGTAACAGGTTAGATCATTGCAGACCATTATTTAAGAGACTAAGGATACTCCCAGTACCAAGTATATACATCATGCAATGCCTTCTACACGTGAAAAAAAAAATTGATCACTTCAGAAAGAATTTTGACAAGCACAATTACCAGACGCGAACAAGAAATAATATTTTTATCGAGCACAAGAGTAAAACCATTGCCTTGAGACATGTAGACTCTGTTGGAATCAGATTGTATAATAAGCTTCCAAATATGATTAAAGATATTAGTCCCATCAGTTCATTTACCACAGTTTTTAAAAATCTCGTTCTGAGTAGCTGCTTCTACAGTACAGAAGAATACATGATGAAGTGCTGGTAATGATGCTACTACTTATTAACTTGTAATCTAGTATATAGCCTTAAAAATATGTTAATGTCACATTGACTATGTTCACATTATTAACACCACACCAATATATTTTTATTTTGTCTTGTAAATATTGGTTATTAATATTATTTTAAAAAATTAAGATGTGCTGTCCTGACATTGAGGTATGTGGTGTTTCTGTTTTTCTTCTTTTTCAAAATGTTCATTGTTGTGCATATATTATTGTTAGTATTAGGAAATCACTTGACAACTCCTATACCGTTGGCATATTTCAAAATATGTAATTGTACAGTCTATGGAAGCTAAATAAATGAATGAATGAATTAGGTCCCCTAATAATTTTCTGGGATCTTGGTTTCTACTTTCGATTTTTTTTCACGCTCTGTACCTTTTGAAGGATGGGTTTTAAGAAGATAAGAATGAGGTACAGTAATTTCTTTTGTCCGTGTACATTGAATATACCATTTCAGAGGTATAACAACTTTCTTTCAAGCGAGTCATTTCAAAATGACTTTTCAGTTCGATCCATTGTTTCAGTATTCTAGTGGCAACTGCCTTGATAGATAGCCATCCAGTCTTGGCCATGTGAACCATTTTCAGAGGTAGGTCACCATCATTGATCATGGAATATAACTCTTTGTATGTGGTTTGATGCACAGATGAATGAGCAAACCAGTTATAAGACTCAGATCAAAAATTCCAAATTTCTGGGCAAAACCTCACCAGCAGCATATGAAACTGACAACTGCAGTGAACGGCATATGCATTGCATATTTATATATATAATTTCAGATATGGAATTTCCTTCTTTAATTTGGCGTGAATGCCATTATTCACTCCTGTCATAACTGATGCATTGTCTGTGCCTACTGCGAGAAGTTTGTCTAATTTTAGTCCTTTTTTGTTGATGCAGTTTTTTAAAACCTTAATGATACCATCTGCAGTGAATTCTACTAATTCCAGCACTTCCAGATATGATATAGATGTTGATTCCCATAGGGAGTCTGAAATATTTGTCCCGAATGAATAAATTTATAATACCAAAAGGTACCAACTGATGAGCCCAACCTAGCACACAAGGGCGAAACGCTGGCAACCAGGAATGAGTTAGCTGGAAAATTTATAATGTCCATATTGGTACTTCCAGATATGTCACTACAATTGCTTTCTTCAAAAAGGAATAACACCGAATGACAATTCCTAATAATTTGGTCACAGATATGTCATTACTTTCATCTAATAACAAGCTGTACCTCTGATCTCCTAAGTCCTGCAGCATTAATTCCTTGAAATGTGGTGCCAAAACATTACGCACAATGGCCATACATTTACGTCTGTGTACTTTAATATCAGCAGCCTTATTGTCAGAAAAACAAGACTTGCAAAGGTCGCGAAGGTGATCCACCACAAGGAATAAGCAATGTTCCGCAATAAAAAGACCAACCTTCCTTCCACTAATTTGGATTCCTGTGAAACTGTTTTGAAAGGCAAAACAGGCTGCCGATTAGAACTGCTGCATTAATGTGTTCGTTTATTTGTTTTCAAGTGCCTTTCAATGTCCCCCAATTTTGCCGTGAACTCAAGTGTACAGTATTTACAAAATGCCGTGTGTCATTTCCTTCGATTCGCATAAGCCACTCCTTGTATCTGTCATTGTTTAACCATTCAGTCCTAAGTTGCTGAGAATAGTCCATCTTTCTCATCTTATTTTATTCACTGCTCAAATAATAATACAAGGCACTACTAAACTGTTAATAACTGTAACATTGAAACTTACGTCACTCTCGCCTAACATTAAAATACTTCACATACATAACACAACTATTGAGGTAGCACATGTCAACTTCCAAGTCACAAGAGTAAACTGAAATATGTCTGTTTACAAATGGAGCAATCCCCTACGCATATCTGCAGTGAAGCGGCCCCTTAGTGGAAGTTACCATCCCAAATGTTAACACGCGGATGCCCTACACTGTGGTTTCTCTATATGAGGTGTTGTACCATGGTTTCCTCTACATTCTGTCTGAGAAAAAGTGCGAGTGAGTTTCAATATTGATTAAGAATATATTTTCTCATTTTCTATAAAAGTCACCAGATTTTCCACCGGAGAAAATGCCATATTTTAGACATGGCACTAAATGCATGATATTGGGCAACAGGTGTGATTAAAGAACAGCAGATCTGGTGCTTTGGTGGAAAATTTTCACATCAGACAAATGCTAGGACTGTACCTTAATTAAGGCCATGACTATTTCCTTCCCACTCCTAGCCCTTTCTTGTTCCATTCAGTAAAACTGAATTTACGTACCGGTTCTGTATTGACATCACCAACATGTGGAAATGAATGAAAACCTACAACCTGTTTTTCAGACTGGGTCAGGGATGGGATGAAGGAAGCGGCGAGGATATGAATTGTGCCGGCTGCCGAGGCCTGTCGCATTCCTCTGGGGCAGTGATTAATGACTGACAGATGAAATGATAGTGAACAGTGTAACTAGAATGAAAGATGACAGGGAAAACCGGAGTACCCGGAGAAAAACCTGTCCCGCCTCCATTTTGTCCAGCACAAATCTCACGTGCAATGACCGAGATTTGAACCTCGGTATCCAGCGGTGAGAGGCCGGTCGCTGCTGCCTGAGCCATGGAGGCTCCAGTAAACATGTACAAATGCAAATTTGCAAAACTGAATTTGATTCTTTCCCAGCACTTTTTGATTTTCTATCTGAAAATGAAGAAATGCTACATGACAGTGTAAATGATGTAATGGTGAAACATTTGGAATTGCTTGAAACCAGAATCAGTCATTATTTTCTGCCTCTGTTTGAGAAACTCTTGTGAATCAGAAATCCCTTCTTTGAAAGTGAGCAAGAACTGCCCTCTTTTAAGGAAGATCAACTAGCCAAAGTATCCTGTGACTCTTCTTTGAAGACCCCATATCGTAACTTGACATCTCCATGGCATCCCTTTTTTTGATGATATTTGTTTCTGGCATCGAGGTCTGTAGATCTTTTGCCACTACTTTCACCATATGAGAGGAACCTGCATTTAAGTGGAGTTGTGGAAGTGTAGAGTGTTGAATGTGAGGAAAGGAACGTTAAGGATGGCACAAACAGCCAGTCCCCAGACTAGGGATATTAATCATTTACAATTAAAAACCCCTGACTCAGCCGGGAATCAAACCCGGAGCTGCCAGGTGACAGGCGGATGCGTTGCCCCCTACACCGCGAAACCAGACATGACATCCCCTATACTCAGCAATTTTTAGAAGGGAAATACTGCAATTAATGCCTTTCATCAAAACTTACCTGTGTGAGTGTACCTTCTCGGCTCTGACATGAATGAACATTAAGTACAGAACCAGAGGCTGATCTTCGGCTTCAAGTGACTAGACTCAGCCACCAAGCCGCAACTCACCCAGTCCAACACAGACTCCACTACAGAGTCTCACACTGACTGACTGTCTGCAGCAAGTCTCCTCGTGTGATGTGTACTGGAATTCACGATGTGGTTAGAGACAGAACGTTCTTGTTGCATCTCCCAAAAGCTCACAGGGAAACCAGCCAAAGGGAACAATACACAGAAAGGCCATCCAGGCCCTGTGACTCAACTAGTCCATTCTAGGAAGTACCACAGGGCTGACACGTAACAATATTTGTTTTTGTCATTAAAAATGTATATAGTGAATACAGATGCCACAGGTAAGTGCAAGTTAGATCTAATGATTTAAAGATTGAATCAGTGAAATATTTATTAGTCATATTTGTGAAGTACAATTTGAAAAATTTTTCATTCACATAATTTTATAATTTGCTATGTTGTTATATTGGTAAAAACCTCATCAGCAGATAAATTTGCCTAACGACATCATATGATGGTAAGAAAATAAAAGTTTCTTTATAAATTTCTTTATAAATTCATTCTAGAACAAATCAGCAATTCTATTACTGACTTGCAGTATGATGAAATGTAGTGATCAAGGTAAAAAGTTTGTTGGTGGATAATGAGTGTCCACATTTCATGACCCATTGTCTTCCTTATATGGTCACCCAACCCAATGATGACATGGCAGGATGGCACCTAGCATTCTGAGTTCTGATGGCTGTATCAATTCTTAATTGCAGAAACCCCGATGCAAATATGAAAATAGATGCAACGTATGTTTCGAATTACCAACCTATCACTGAGCAAGAAGTTGCAGAGATAATAACAGAGTCTAAGAAAAAGAAAGCCCCTGGCCCTGACAATATAGTAAATGAGCACTTAAAAGGTTCACTTGAACAGATGAACATGTTATGGACAAAAATTGTTCAACAAATGTTTAGAAAGAGGGGATATACCACAGTGCTGGAGGTACTCCAAAATCCTCTATAAAGGGAAAGAAAACACAGAAGATCCAAATTCCTATAGAGGTATCGCCCTAGAGAACAATGGCTTTAAAGTCTTCACTGAAATTCTTTGCAATAGACTAACAGAGCTGGTTGACAATTCTATCCCAGACTCTCAGTTTGGTTTTAAAAGGGGTAGATTAACTCTTCATGCAATAAAGAATTTATTGAATGACATCGATGATACATTAAGGAAGGAAAAAGGGAAGTTCTTCGCAGTTTTTATAGATTTCAACAAGGCTTTCGACTTTCTGGACAGAGGAATACTCATCACGAAATTAGAGCAACTGATAGGACAAGAAAACTACCTCACCGTAATAATCAGAAACATTCTGACACAAGAGTGATAATAGATAATGGCGTTGCTACATCCAGTATCATAAAGTAAAGCAAATGAATGCCATTCTTCAGGGGGACCCCATGAGTCCAGTCTTATTCAACATCGTAACGTCTGATGTAACAAGAATAACCCATGGGATGGATAAGGACGCAATGATGTACATGTATGCGGATGACATTGTCATAGGCGGGCCAATCCTACAAAACGTCCAAGATACACTCAATAGACTCTCGGAATGGGTAATTGAAAACAAATTCTCAAATAATACTAAGAAGACAGTGCAAATGACTTTTCGGAAAGGAGGAAAGAATGCATTAAAAGACCAACTGTACCTAGAAGGAAACAAATTAGCAACTGTGAACCAATTCAAATACCTGGGCATTTGTCTCCAGACAACTCGGACCACCTTCTCTATACATGTTAAAGAAAAAGTAACAGCAGCGATTAGAGCCATGAAAGACATTCCAAACCCAGAAAAACTGTCTCTGTCCATAGCAATGAAACTTTTACAAGCAAAAATAATTCCAATTTTGACATATGGAATAGAAATTATGTGGGACCATTTAAAAGTACGTGATCGGGAAACTCTAGAAAAAGTGAAAGCTTCATTTCTTAAGAGAACACTTTAGTGTTTCACAATTCACTCAATCGAGACTTGTATATGTCCTAACAAAAGAAGACTATCTAATTCAAGAAATCAGAAATACTATGCAACTACCATCAACAATTGCCCTCCAAAATGCATTAAGAAAGCGAGAACAAAAATGACCTGACATTTGGCGCGAGTTTTATGCCACTGACACCATGACGGATAAGGCATAGACACAGTATAACTATGAGTTAAGACGTGGTGACCCGGTATGTTTGTCATGTCTTCCATCATGTAGTCTGCACTAATAAGAGATTCCATGATCCTTGTGACTCATGTGTATGCGAACTGTGTGGTGAAAGTTGCCACAGATATCACTTGCAGTTTTGCAAAAAGAGAAACAAATCATTGTGTACTTATGCTAAACACTGATGCACATTGTGCGCAATTCTTTTAATAATAATAATGATGGCTGTATCATCACCTATGGCGTTTGTAGCAACATCTATTTCCTATTACTGTAATTTCACCATGTTGCGGCTGTTTGCAGTCATCTGTCTATCCGTATATTTCATGCCCTTGGTGTTAACATGATATGTTTTGGGAATTAGTATCATCACTGTGGTAACCAGGCAATCAGTTTTGTCACGTTATTACCGTGTGCTAGAACGCTGCCTTCTATACACAGGAGCTACAAATGGCACCATATTTTAAACGAGTTTCCACTGTCTTCGCCTGGTGTTTCCTCTAGGTCACAGCAAAGTCCCTTACAACAGTAATATCAGTATTGGTGGTGATTACTGTTTTAAGAGGAAGTACAACTGAGCAACCATCCTCTATATAAAATTAATCAGAGAGAAAAAATGGAAGGGGAATGACATTTCAGAAAATGAAGGTATCAGCCAAAGAAAGTCAAGGGCCATGAAAGGCACGAAAATGGAAGACTGCCTAGGCCTCAAATACTCTTTTACTGTTGGGGTTGAAAAAGAACAAGAGTTGACCAAGAGAGGCCGAATAGGATAGATGAAAGTGAGAAGCCAGGCACAAGTGAAAGCAATGCCAGGACTCAGCTAAGGGCCTCCACGCTCCCAAGTTCAGAGACCCTGAGGCCCCTTTTAGTCACCTCTCACGACAGGCAGAATAGTAACGTCACCGAAGACAGCCACATTTTTTTCATGATATGTATCTTGTTAATATTTCCATCTGTCAGATGGTGACATAAAGCCTTGAACAGACTGTTTAATGCTATTTGACAGGAGTAGGCTGTATGCTGGCACTGGGTTTCACCTTCTTCCTTCCTACGCAAATACATATATCACATCATCAATTCCTCTGATGAGGTTGACGTCGGGAAGGGCATCTGGTCGTCAAATCTCACTAGGAAGATTCAACTGACTTCACACCCGACCCCGTAGAGAAAGAGGACAAGGGTTGGACATACAAATGGCTCCTTTGTTCTGCACAAGGCAGTTACACCCAGTTGACAAAATATTCTCGCACACCATAATTTTTAAGTGCTAGTGATTTGAAATTGTATTCTACCACCTCTTCTACCCTTTTAGTCGACATTCTGATGGTGAACATTTCTTTTTTCTACCAACAGGACTCGAATCAGACCATAGAGACTTAGTGCCTTAACGATTATGGCCACTAGGTGGGCTAGAGTTGCCATAGTTCTCTTCCACAAAACTAGGACATAAGTATGCATGACAAAAATTGGTGGATATCGATAGAAAAGCTTTACTTAAGTTAACAGTGGTGTTTACACTAAATGTCCGTTTATTCTAAAGTGGTACTTGTATTTACAGTGTTTAGATTTCATATTATACGAATCATACTTCTCAGAAGACTGTACTTTGATTATTTTCTTTCACTGAACATAAGTATGTAGCATGGTTTACTGAATGTCAAGAATCGCCCTAAAGGCAAATACATGCCAGAACTACATACTGAAAGTCATGTACAAAAAGCCACTGATGTTTCCAACATACGAACTGTTCCAGCAAAGCATGGTACTTAACATACGGCAGCTATTTGTGCAGTCAGTGACCCTATACATGCAAAAAAATTTAAAGCTCTTCTGCAAAGAACACAAGTCAAAAATTTTCACTAGGCTGCAAGACAGAACTGGAATAAGTAAACCACGCCGGAACACTTTACTTGGAAAAAGAAATCTAAGTTGTCTACGGCCACGGATATACAATGGCA
This sequence comes from Anabrus simplex, assembly GCF_040414725.1. Taxonomy (NCBI): domain Eukaryota; kingdom Metazoa; phylum Arthropoda; class Insecta; order Orthoptera; family Tettigoniidae; genus Anabrus; species Anabrus simplex. The sequence goes on along the minus strand of NC_090269.1, from coordinate 429,611,596 downwards.
ATCAGTGGCAAGCAGAATACCCTGAAGAAAAGGCTATTCACATGGCTCATTAACAATTATTACAAAGTAGATCAACTCATAAATTTCCATTAAAATATTTAAATCAACTAGCACACTATTCCTCTCTGCTAAGAAACCAATCTTCTCCTTAACCCATGTCTCTCATTTCCAGCTTCCTATTTATTACATCAAATGCAGAAAAGCAGTTCATAATATCACTGTAGTTCAACATCACCAAAATGATAATGGAGTAAATGATATTCACTAGATGTCATGATGTACATATTCTAGCTATTGTATTTCTGAAGCCCACACACAAGTTTAGGGGCTGCCTGGCCGAGGCGGTAAAGGCGAGCTCGGTTTGCCCGGAAGGATGTGGGTTCGAATCCCCGTCAGGAAGTCGTAAAATTTAAGAAACAAGATTTCCACTTCCGGAGGTGCATATGGCCCTGAGGTTCACTCAGCCTACACCAAAAATGAGTACCAGGTTAATTCCTGGGGGCAAAGGCGGCCGGGCGTAGAGCTAATCACTCCACCCCATCATGTGCCGAGGTTAACAATGGTGGAAGCCTTTACCTTCCACTCCTCCAAGGGCCTTCATGGCCTGTACGGAGGTGACTTTGCTTTGCTTTGCTTTGCTTTACACACAAGTTTACCTTATGTGGAATTCACACTGTACCTTTAGTACCTCTGTGTATCTATGTAAGGTATTGATCATGAATAAAAATATTTAAAAAAATATATATATATGTATATATATATTGTATAGAAATACAATTCTGAACCACAAACAATCCATTCATCAAAACCTACTTCAAGCAAAGAGGAATCAAAATTGGAAGTGGTATATGTTGAACAACATGAGATTGGCAGGAAAGAGATTATGGATGGCAGGAGTTTGAATCATTACATACCCATGGAAACCTTACCTCTCTTTATCTTTGTCACTTACCCTTTCCTTTGTTTATCTGACTTTCTTTGTATCCTACACTTCCTGCATCGGACTGAAGATCTGTCAAGGTGGCCCCTCGATGTTGAAGTCCGCCATCCTGATGAAACAAGCTCACCGGGGGCTGAGAAGAGATGGGATTAATGAGAAAGTCTGTTTGTGTGTACGAAGACGTGGACATTGTCCTTGTCTCCCCTGTCCACACTGACCTACCACTGTGTGTTCACTCTACCATAAAACAGAAATCAGACCATTATTAATTAAATTTGTTGAGTAAGCACTGAATGGTAAGACTGTACTTCGCACGCAGTACCACTGTGCTATGAGGAGTCAGCTTGTTCTGGGCATCTGGAGTGACGCTTCACTTATAGCTACGTGCTCTCCGTTAATAGTGAAATTGGGGCTGATGACCTTCGATGTTAGGCCCCTTAAAACAACAAGCATCATCATCATCAATAGTGAAATTGAGGATTTAGGAGAACAGCATGTTTGCATCGAATTCTCCTTCAGGCTTGGGAAAATGGCTTCAGAATGCACTGAAATGCTGAAACAGCTTTGGGGGTATTCCAAAATATTAAAGTGGTTTCCCCTTTTAAGAGGGATAGAATATCGATTGATGATAACGTGCTCCCTGATCGCCCTGTGTCTACGTTAATACCATAAACGGTTGCAAAAGTCAATCATACCATCCATAGACAGTCAAACCATTACTGCTGCTTTCTCCTCAAAGTTTTGAAATGTCTACTGTAGAAAGAGACCTGATCAGTGCGAAACATGTGCTATTCCACCGGATGGTTTTTGGCCAAGAACAACATGACCATTGTGCCATATCAGAATCAGAACATCTATTGTGCAAATGAGGCATATTTCCTGGTGGCAAAATCACACTGAATTACACAACAAACACACGCATATTTGCATATATCATGACAAAAAATCTAAAATTAGGCTGCTCATGGTATTGTCTCTTGCCAAACTCTTAATTCCACCTGCAATGGCCTCATTCCATTGTTGAAAGATTGTATATCTTTTAGGAAAAGGTTAAAATTGTCCTTTAGCAAGCTGTTCCATTCTACTTCCCCAAGTTCTTGTGCCACTGTCTTAATGTTATTTTGCACTCATGATCAAACCTAGCACACCTACGCCTACACATTTACTCATTCGGAACAAATATTTTAGATTCCCTATGTGAATCAACATCTATACCATCTGATAGCCAAGCAGGCATCAATTTTTGGTAATGAGACAAGGTCTCTCATAGTGTATTGGAACTGCCGGAGGCTACAATTAGCCTATGCAGTGGCCTCCACGGTATGCACTAGCCAGCGTCTTGGTAGGTGTGCTAGGTACCAACTGATGAGCCCAGCCTAGCACACGGAGGCGAAACACTGGCAACCAGGAATGAGTTAGCTGGAAAATTTATAATGTCCAATAATGGACCATTTATATTGGTATTATAAATTGAATCATTCAGAAGAAATATTTTAGATTCCCTATGGGAATCAACATCTATATCACATACCACTTAGTCGAGCTGCTCGTCTTTCTTCCAAGTCTTCCCACCCCAAACTTTGGAACATTTTTTGTAACGCTCTTTTGTCGGAAATCACCCAGAACAAATCAAGCTGCTTTTCTTTGGATTTTTTCCAGTTCTTGAATCAAGTAATCCTGGTACCATACACTGGAGCCATACTCTAGTTGAGGTCTTACCAGAGACTTGTATGCCCTCTCCTTTACATCCTTACTACAACCCCTAAATACCCTCGTAACCATGTGCAGAGATCTGCACCCATTATTTACAATCATATTTATGTGATTACCCCAATGAAAATCTTTCCTTATATTAAGACCTTAGGTACTTACAATGATCCCCAAAGGGAACTTTCAACCCATTAATGCTGTAATTAAAACTGAGAGGACTTTTCCTATTTGTGAAACTCACAACCTGACTTTTAACCCCGTTTATCATCATACTGTCCATCTCACAACATTATCGAGGTAATTTTGCAGTTGCTTACAATCTTGTAACTTATTTATTACTCTGTACAGAATAACATCATCTGCAAAAAGCCTTATCTCTGATTCCACTTCTTTACACATATCTGTAATATACATAAGAAAACATAAAGGTCCAATAATATTGCCTTGAGGAATGCCCCTCTTTATTATTACAGGGACAGGTAAAGCTGCGCCTACTCTAATTCTCTGAGTTCTGTTCTTTTCTCAAGTCCAAATTATTCTGTGGTCCTGTCTTTCTCTGTAATCTTGATATGGATCCCACACTTCAGTTGAGTTCTTACAAGTGTTAAATATGCCATCACTTTTATGCCCCTGCTTGCACCCTTTTAACATCTCCATTATCATGTGCAGTGACCAAATGCCTTTATGACCACATCCCATACTCCTCTGTATTAGCCCAAACGTTTGGTCTATAACTTCTCCCTATTCCCAAAACTGAAAAATGCAGCTGAAGGAGCAAAGATTTCAAGCAGTGGAAGAAGTTTAAATGGAATAACAGTCTGTTGTGAACATGCTGAGACCGAGCTCGATAGCTGCAGTCGCTTAAGTGCGGTCAGTATCCAGTATTCGGGAGATAGTAGGTTCGAACCCCACTGTCGGCAGCCCTGAAGATGGTTTTCCATGGTTTCCCATTTTCACACCAGGCAAATGCTGGGGCTGTACCTTAATTAAGACCACGGCCGCTTCCTTCCCACTCCTAGACCCTTCCTATCCCATCGTCGCCATAAGACATATCTGTGTCGGTGCGACGTAAAGCAACTTGCAAAAAAAAAAAAACATGCTGAGAGAAAATGACTTCCTGGAATGCTTACGATCATGGCAGCACTATGGGAAGCAAAGTGAAGCCTCAAAAGGGGACAGTTTTGAAGGTGATGGAGATGAATAATGTCTTATTTATGAGTCCGGTTAGGGAATTTATTGACTCGACTTTGTGTTATTTTTAATGTGTTAATTATCTGTGTATTTCTTTCAGATATTATTGAACGTAGTTCTGAGCACAATCAAACTTTAATAGATCATGTGTCTATAAATAATTCTGGAATATATTATTATTTATCAAATGTTGGTAGCTATATAAGTGACCATAATATATTAATATTTGATGTTCTTTTGCCAAATTCTAAATCTCCATCACAATCGCTTGAACTGAAGAGGCTGAAAGCAACTAATGTAGACTGAAAAGATGATCGACCTGAAAGTAGTAATATCACTGAACATAACACAAAAGTCATAAACAACACTACTAGTAGGATTGACATAATATATAATTACTTTATTGACCAACTACCACTTAGTACACAAAGACAGAAAGCACAAAGTCATCAAACACAAAGAACTGGTAGCTCGCCATGGATATCTTCTGAACTTCTCAGCCTTATTAAGCGACGTGACATTTTACATGTGAAACTTAAAAATCCCACCCTAAAGAATAACATCAATCTCAATCAGGAATATCGCAGGTGTAGAAACAATGTAACAAATCTAAAAAGGAGCTTAAAAAACAAATATTACTCTGAAAAATTTAGAATTCATAACAAGAACCCAAAGGAAACATGGAAAATAATCAATGAAATCATACATAACAGAAAAACAATAAAAGGCGATAATTGTTCATCTCTAGAAATAGATAACAAGATAATTACAGACAGTCAGGAAATATGTGAATCATTAAATTTATATTTTTCAAATATTGCTAAAACCCTGGCTTCAGCAATCCCTCCCCAGAGCACTGAAACACGTGGGGTTCCTAGTTACTTGAACTCATTTTACCTATATCCAACTGATGAAACAGAAGTAAGATCTATAATATCAAATCTAAAAAACAAGAGTAGCTGTGGGCAGGATGGTATAATTGCCAACTTTCTAAAAGAATGCCAGGATTCTTTAAGCGGGATGCTAACAGAGATCATTAATGAATCCTTGGCATCTGGTACATTACCTAGTGAGCTAAAAGTAGCTAAAGTAGTTCCTGTCTTCAAGGGTGGGGATGGGAGGAATCCTAGTAACTAGAGGCCTATCTGCATTCTCTCCATAATCTCCAAAATATTAGAAACTATTGTTAAAAAGAGACTTCTCACTTTAAAAAAAAATTATTTTACAATGCACAATATGGCTTTCGTGAGAACTCTAACACTGAAATAGCAACCGTAGATCTCATAAATCTGCTGCAAGAGTCAAGAGATTTTAATAATTTTGCTGGTGGGTTGTTTATAGACCTAAAGAAGGCCTTTGATACAGTGGACCATGAAAGACTGTTAGCTAAATTAGAGACAGCAGGAGTTCGTGGTGTTGCTTTGAAGTGGTTTGATAATTATCTGTCTGATAGAAAACAGTATGTAGTGCTGAATAACTGTAGGAAGTCAGCAAATAGGGTAACCCATGGCGTTCCACAGGGGTCGGTATTAGGGGCGATACTCTTTCTCGTCTACATCAACGACATTGCAACTTGCCGTTTGAAAGGACGTATCACACTATATGCCGACGACACAAACTTGTTCTATATTAGTTGCAATATAGACTCCATTGTTAAAGATATGCAGGAAGACCTCAATACTCTGTGCTTTTGGTTTCAAGCAAATAAATTAACAATTAATGTGCAAAAGACTAATTATATGATAATGACAAAACAAGGTCAGAATGAAATCCCACACAGTAAAATATATATGCAGAATACTGAAATAAAACTAGTTAGTACTGTCAAATATCTTGGGTTGGTGATTGATAGGAACTTGAACTGGACAGACCATGTTGAATACATTACTAAAAAGATCACACCTGTTGCAGGAATTTTAAAGAAACTTCATTATCTTATCCTGCAACATCTTCTAAAACAGATCTACTACTCTTTAATTCATAGTCACCTACAATATTTGAATGTAATCTGGATGCGCTGTAAGAAGTCTGACTTGAATGAGCTAATGGTAGTACAAAATAGAGCTGTTAGAAATATACTTAATCTTCCCTACTTAATGCCAATAAAATATCTATACCTAAGTGCTAAAATACCACCCCTAAGCATGAGTACAGAATTCAATACAGCTGTACTCATGCATAAAATAAAACATAAATTTATACACCACAACACCAAGGGCGCCCATACCCGGGGGCAAGGTGGGGACGCGGCCTCCCTCTAGCTCTCAGGGAAAGGCAAAAATCTAGTGTAGTCATGTGTTTTCCTTTCAAGAAAAAGATTTAAAAGTCAGTATTACGTAAAAGTAGTAGTACCGCCCACCACCAACAGGCAGCGGATACCGTGGGTTATTCTACTGCAGAATACAAATCGCCATTTATCTTCCAAAATATTAAAATTACTCGTACCCCCAGGTCTGGGCCCCCCTCTAGAAACTGTCATGTGGGCCCCCATGCACAACACTACATATACCCTGAATTCTGACAACCATCCATATAGTACTAGGCACGCAAATGACTTTGCTTTATATAATGTTCGCTCTTATAAATATGGTATAAACAGCTTGAAGTTCTCTGCGATCCAGTTATTTAATAACATCCCTGTGGAGGTAAAAACAGCACCAACTTTGGCAAAATTCAAACAAAGGGTCAAGCATTATTTTTGGGAAAGGTACAGTGCTGTTTAAATCAAAATATCAGTTGTCATTTAAGTCATTCTCCCAAACAATCTTGCAAACTGCCCAGAATTATTCTTGTACCTCTGCAACTTCTATGTTTTGTAAATGTAAATACTCTGTAATCTGTTCTTGTACCTCTGCAACTCTGTGTTATGTATATGTACTGTAAATACTCTGTAATCAATTCTTGTACGTCTGCAATTTTTATGTTATGTAAATGAAAATACTCTGTAATCTATTCTTGTACCTTTGCAACTTTCATGTTATGTAAATGTAAATACAGTCAGAAATAATTCTCTGTAATCCTCATATTGATGATGTACATATTTTATATATTGTATGTGTTTATATGCTCAACCATTTACTAATAATTTTATATACACAAACTATATTTTGATGTGTGAGTGCCCGCCAGTATGTAATGTCCTGTACAATTTTTATGTATGAGCCTGCAGGCTCGTTGGAATTAATTGAAATAAATGAATGAATGAATGAATGAATGAATGAATGAATGAACTGTAGGAAAGATAAAGAAGAGCCTTGAATAATAGTTTTCCTTCTTTTTTATTTAAAATACATTATTATGCAATACAAGCAAGAACAGTGTATCATACATATTATTGAGAAATGTTGACAGAAAAGTACATGCATTCCAACTTGTCTGAAGAGATGATTCTCAGACATAATATTATGAAGCTTTGGACATAAGGCCATATTTTGTACATAATAAATGAATAAAATTCCAATCTCTCTTCAAAGAAATAATTATTTTTCAGTGTGAAAAATATTTTAAAAATCAGAGTTATATGTAACTATTTATTCAGTGTTTTCTAAACAACTTCCATATCAAAATATATGAATGCAGCCAATATTTCTATAAACAGGAGTATTCAGTACCTTCTCTCGTATTTCCTGTAAATGCTGAGCTGTGGAGGAAATATTCAGAGTCATCTGTCCAGTAAATTGGTAACTACATCTACATGAAATGAAATTGAAAACAAACAACAACAAAATGTCAACATTAAAATATTTACAGTAATATATATGTATATATTCTAAAAATAAATAATTGTTCACAGTTACGTGCAATAAATGTCTCTATGAATCACAGATACGAAATTAATCTTACATAATTAGCATCATAACTCACAAACATGACAGCAATATCAACATTAAGATCAGTATCCTGCAGATAACACAGGCTAAATACTCATATTTACATCAGAAGGTAACACAATGGAATGTATCAACTTCCGTCCCTTATATTGACAGATTTGCATTTTCAGTAGGTATGTCAGTCCTAGAGTAAGAACCAATTCAGTGTTAAAAAGTCACAAATCACAGAACACCATACACTTGTGTGTCTTGTCTGGTGTCTTACAGATCTAAAAGTCACACAACCCATTAAACTGCTTGTTGTTATTAAATGAGAACCCTGTATCCATTCATGTCATTTTTCTTCTTACTTTTTTCAAAAATTCACTGCCTAAAACATGAAACCGGAGGGAATGATGAGAGGTTATTTTTTGGAAAAATTCACGAGCAATAATGATAAGTAACTAATCTCATTTTGGTCCGTATTGAAGATACAATAAGTAAAACATTTCAAGATAAAAATTATTGTGAAAAGGTGGACACAATAACTATAATCTTGAATGTCAATAATTACAGAGGAAAATCTCTTCTACCAGTTTCCTACTGAATATTTTCCATAGCACTCCAGCGTAGGATAGAAAAATACTGTACATAGATCAACAACTAGGAGAATACCAAGATAGCTTTAGAAAAGGACAGTCATGTGCAGAATAGATTTTTACCACCAAGATCTTAATCAAACAAAGACTTTAGCAGGAGACAAGGAAGTGATCATGACATTTGTGGACTTTAAACAAAATCATATACCCAACTCGATAGCAGCAGTCGCTTAAAGTGCAGCCAGTATCAGTAATCGGGAGATAGTGGGTTCGAAACCCACTTTCGGCAGCCCTGAAGATGGTTTTCCGTGGTTTCCCATGTTCACACCAGGCAAATGCTGGGTTGTACCTTAATTAAAGCCACGGTTGCTTCCTTCCCACTCCTAGCCCTTTCCTGTCCCACCATCAATATAAGACCTGTCTGTATCTGTGCAATGTAAAGCAAGTTGTGAAAAAAAAAAAGCATATGACTCCATAGACTGGAACACATCAATAGAAGTGCTTAAACAATTTGGAATAGATGATACGACTAGAACACTTAACCAACAAACAGTGATAAAAACATAATCGCAGGTTAAATTTTTGGGAGAACTACCGGTATCTAAACCCTTTGAAATCTATACAAGTTAAAGACAAAGAGATGGTCTTCTTCCATTCTTGTTCAGCTGTATTTTAGAGAACGTTATCAGGGAATAGCAAAAGAAAAAATGAGTCAGTTCAACTTTCCAAATGGAATTAGAATATAGGTCACAAAAGAACCAGGCTTAAATTTGATTGCCTTGATTTGCTGATGATGTAAAGTTTTCTGCACAGAACCTACACATTACAACTAAGCAGACTTGAAGTCCTCAAGGAAACAGCAGAAAAAGCAGGATTGCAAATATCTTTTGAAAAGACGGAGTATATGAACATAAATGCTGCAGATCCATCCTGGGCAATGAAGACCAAGTTGGGTGACATCAAAACAACTAAGAAATTCAGGTGAGATTCTGACTCCAGACATCAATGAAAAAGCAACAATTGAAGAACGGGTGAGAAAGATGGAGACGGCATTCGGACAATGTCAGAACACTTACAAATTCAGGCATTGCAGTACTATAGTAACTTAAATACTTATATACAGCTGAGACAAGAGCCAGGAAGGGACTTAGAGATGAGGAAAACAAGGAAAGGAAGTGCCTTAGAGATGAATTTACTTTCCACTTAGGACCAAACCAAGAACTATACCAAAGATTTGGAAATATCACAACCACAATGAAGGAAAGGAGATTGGCTATACACATATTAAAAAGATGGAACCAGAAAGGCTCGCCGACAAGATTCTCACTTTCCCGGAGAACAGAAAAACGTAAGTTCCATGGGTGAAAGGAGTCCATTGGTACAGGTAGACCTCGTTATATGCGATACGTTCCACGGAATTGCCGCACGTACCGAATTCATGTAAATCAAGAGTTATTTTATATGTAAAATACAGGGTTAGGTTTCCATTTACTCACATATTTATAAAGGGTAAAATAGCAGAGATTCTTAATATTTTTTAAAAACTAACAATTATCATGTTTCTGAAATGCATTTTAATGAAAAATGTATACACTTAAAAATGTAACACTGAAGCACACAATAATAAACTAAACTCTGCGTACAAACTCTTGGCTTTAGCTTGAATAGCATCTCCAGAGAGAGGCACGTGTTGTTGATTGCGATGTTCAATCCAACGGCTTAGCATTTTTTCCATTCTTACTATCACTTCTGAGTGAGATTTGGTCACTCTAGTCACACTTACATTAGTAGAAGATTGAGCAGTTTTTCAAATTGATTTTGCCTTGTCACCAATAGTTCTTTCAGTGGATTCACTAAGTCCCAAAGCACACTGAATGTAAACAATACACTCAACTTTCTCATAGAGATCCAGAACTTCTAACTTTGTTTCTAACGAATACGACCTTCGTACATGCTTCTTTCCTTTTACCTGGCATTTTAAATATGAAACCTGTCAAGTGCAACTTCACAGCTCTACTGACTGGGACTGACAATTCACGTCTCGACAAACACAACAGAAGATGCGCTTGCCCTGTTTAATCTTGGTGTGCAATGTAGTGTACATTACACAGTTCAGAACACATGTCTGTACCTGCCTTAAGGCATTACAGTTTCCATGTACTGTTAACAAATGGCAGCACTAGACTCAAAACCAAAATCATGTATATGCATAAACGCGAATAACAAATCCGTATATAACGGGATTTACCTGTATCTAGAAAAGTGTAAAATCAGGGCAGAAGACATACAAAACAGAGAAGTCTTCAGAAGAAAACTTGCGGAGGTGAAGGATCTGTCCGACGAGAAAATGAGAAACAACAGAGTATTCTTGGCAGAAGAACGAACACAAGTAACCCGCCAGACAAAGGGGTATTGGTGAAAGAGGAAAGAGAGAACTTGAAAAAATAATGATGGAAGTGGTGTAATCACAACCCATAGATGCTTGAAACAAAACTAATAATAGGGCCTCGGCTACAGTGTGCAGGACGCCTGCCTGTCAATTTTGACATTCTGTTTTACTCCACCAGATAGCAGAGATGGGTGATCTGTGGCTGAAATTTAAAAAATAATAATTTTGTCGGGTAATCACTAAATGTGTCACCAGAGATCTTTTACTTCTGATATGGAGTGGCAATTAAAAACTCCAATCATCTCTACGCGTGATCTTGGGATCCATGAACAATATAATGCACATTTATACAAACTCTTATACTTCCTACATACTCCTCTATGACGATGCCTTCCCAAAAGCCTGCAAATATGAGATAACACGTGGTCGGTGTTTTTAATCCCCTCGGCCATAGACTGGGACTCCCATCTCACCATCTCAATTGTTATCACGCCCGACTCGTTGGCTGAACGGTCAGCATACTGACCTTCGGTTCCGAGGGTCCCGGGTTCGATTCCCGGCCGGGTCGGGGATTTTAACCTTAATCGGTTCATTCCAATGGCACGGGGACTGGGTGTATGTGTTGTCTTCATCATCATTTCATCCTCATCACGACACGCAGGTCACCTACAGGTGTCAAATAGAAAGACCTGCACCTGGCGAGCCGAACCCGTCCTGGGATATCCCAACACTAAAAGCCATACCACATTTCATTTCAATTGTTATCACATAGGCCGAGTGAACCTCACACCAGTTCTCTGATCCTAGTAAAACTCCCTGACCTGATATCCGGGGGAGCGGCAGGCACGCTACCCCTAGACCTCCCTACAGACCAGTTTTATAAATAAAATTGTTACATGCATGTTGAAAACAACTTTGCCAACACAAAGATCATATCATACACTATACAGTTTTGGAATAATTTATAATGAAATGCTGATTCAGAACTCTTGCCCAAGGATATACCATCTCCAAGATCAAAGTCAATACTTTGTAAACACATAAGTGTCTAAAAACTAAGAGGGAGAAATTATGCAGGTAAATGACATGATCTGCCAGTAGCAAACCCAATAGGTGTTCATTGTTTCACTTTCAGACATGCTTCTCTTTCTTATATCCATTACCATAAATGCCAAAGAAGTCAACAAATTTTCATACAATTATTTTGAGGAATACGGGGTGCGAAAGATCAAATGTGATGTAGGATCAGAGTACACAAAAAATTCTGCAATGCTTTTGCTGCAAGAGTTCTTACATATTGTGGTCATTAGAACTTCTTCCTTTAATAGTTACCAAGAGAGAATGTCTATATTTGAATTCAGGTGGATCATGTTAGTGCAGTGACTCAATAATAGGTTGCAGCAAAATGCATTGATTCCTCCACAGGTGCTAATGAAGGAATTCTCCAGCCTTTACTGTAGACTAGAAGTCTGTTTGTCTCTTATATAATTTAATGTATGGATTGTATGACTTCAGGATCACTCTGAACTGTACTTGTTACTATATTAAAACACGATAAAGAAGAAGGCTTTTGATAGCTATACAGTGAATGTTTGTAACAGAAACAAGGTCCAATCTCTAACATCATTTTTCATCCTTCTTGAGAAAGAAAGCAATTTTATTGGAAAAGAATACCATATTAAAATCTCACAAGACATAATGGCCCTTTGTGGATTTCCGTAAATCATACTTTAAGACAAGCAAATGACATTTACTTTTAATTCATACTGTTTCCATTTAAGAAATGTACATTATAGGCATTCTGAATGTCTCAGGTTTGTATCTCACTGGCTTTGTGTTTCAATAGAATCAATGGATGCTGATACAATGACCAAATCCTAAGCCTGTCACTCTTTTTATCGCATATAAAGTGGGAAGATGACATTAAAAGAACTGTTTAAATTTGTCAGTCTACATCAAGACAATGGGAGAGCTAAACAGGATCTCAAATAAACACCGAAGGCCCTATTTGTTCAGCTTGGTGCTGAAAATGCTGGTTCTTTTAAGATGAGCAGCAAGACATATACATCCCATCTAGTACATCATTCCACTTCTCCTTGCCTGTTCCTCATGTCATCATAAATTGTGGTAACAAGTCTGAGTGATTAAAATTTGGGAGAAATGGTTTCCTGTGGAATGTGAAATGTGCGTGGTGACTTTAACACTTAGAGTAGGTATTTCTTGTTTTTTTTTTTTTTAAATATAGGTTTTAGCCAGTGGATCCTAGTGAAAACCCCGTCCAAAGTCACAGGATTTGAACCCTGGACACTCACATTGTCAGTAACTTTACATTCATATAATAAATTAAGTACATGTCCTTATAGGATAATATAGTTTGTTCATCTTTCAGAGGGAACAAGTTTATCTTCACATATTAATTGATTCTTTAAGAGGAAATACTGAGTGTAACAAAATTCAAGACTCAAACTTCTAGAGATCAACAGAAAATAATATGTTCTATTAGTAATAGAAAAGAAAACCAAGCCATATACACATAACAGGGCAGGTCTTTGTCAGAAGAGGGAGCAAAAACAATCTCCTCATGTACATCCATTTCTTCTCAGCCTCCGATGAGCTCATTTCTACTTCCCAGGTACACCAGCTTCAACACTCGAGGGGCCATCTCGCCCAGATCTTCAAATGTTTGTCCTTGTTGAACAAACAAAGGAAAAGATGTGACCCGTTAGGTTTCTTTCCTCCAGTGTTCCTCATCTTTTATCTCCTGTATTCATCTCTTTTTCTTGTGTTTATCTTCCCTACACTGCCCACATCGAGAACAAACTTCTTGCTGTCTGTGCTCTAGAGAGTGAGCAGCTCTTCAAGGGAGGTGAGGCTAGACAGTTCTGTAAAATACTTCACTTTACAACATCTCTAGTATTCTTCAAAAGTTTGAGTATTGAATGTTGTTATGAGAATAACAAGCTGATATAATCTTTTGTTGACAAATTCATGAGATATGGAACATGAAGTTTATGCTTCCTATTGTTATGTATTGATTGTCACTGCATTGGTAATCTAACTGCTGTTTGGACATGTCTCTTATTCTAGTGAAGAAATCTAGGGATGTTGTACAGGGTCCAACTTATGTGGCTGATAAATGTTAAGAATCAAAATAACTACTTCTTCATGATAGCAGCAGTGACAAGTGATATTTGAAAATAATTGTTACCAGCTTCCTCTTGTGGTTCCTCGCTAAGTGAACTCTCTTCTCAGTAATTCTTCATTCTGCTGTAATGGTATGACATTGACTCTCTACGGTATGTACACAATGTAAACATATCAGTTTGAAGTTAATGTGATTGTAAAAAATTTGATTTTCAATTAACATTTTATTCAAGAAAGATGTGGAAAATTTTTGCACTGATAATGTTTTTTGGCCTTCTTATTAAGTTGCTCAGAATATTATTTTCTCAGTTGCCACGAGAAAGTATGCAAGAATTCTGTCTTGCACTTGCATTGATAATTTTCAAATCAGAGAAGCTCATAGCTGGAAGAGGATGGTTGCCTAGTTGTACTTCCTCTTAAAACAATAATCACCACCACCACCACCACCTCACAGCTGGAATGTGACAATAAGGTCAAACAACTTTGTGGCTTCTAGAAATATTTTTTCAAGCTTTTCACTTCAGAAGGAACATGACAGCACTTCGTATGTTGTCCAGGAAGGCCAACCTATAATTTTTCAATAAATATGCATGCTCTAGAAGCTGTAGAGTGTCAAAGTTTGAAATCACTTTGGATATGGTGATTGGTGCACATTCCACAGTAAGTCAAAGAAAACCTTCATCAGAACATCATATAGTGCATTAGATTACAAAAGAGAATCAATCAATCAATCAATCAATCAATCTGCATTTAGGACTGCTGCCCAGGTGGCAGATTCCCTATCAATTGTTTTCCTAGCTTGGAAATTTATCGAACATTTCCCTTGATAAATTATTCCAATCCCTTACTCCTCGTCCTATAAACTAATATTTTCCCTAATTTGTCCTCTTGAATTCCAACTTTATCTTTCCTACTTTTAAAAGCTCCACTCAAGCTTATTCTTCTACTTATGTCATTCCACGCCAACTCTCTGCAGACAGCTCGAAACATACCACATAAGAACTGTATTTTATTTAAAGTGTCCACTTAATCAATACACATCACTTCACCAGTGAAAATACATGTAAATTAATTTTAATGTCTAAGTGTAATATGGTACACGTTTCATCTTACTGGAAGACTTCTTCAGCCGTACCATCTTACTAAAAATAACTTATAAGTAAAATCACTATTGAATATCACTAAATACATTGAATACTCTTGAGTACACCAACATGTCTTCTGAGAAAATCTTTAGAAAATGTCTGTGTAACAGTTTGTTTTGGTTACATTCTACAAAATGTCTTAAGATTATTTTAAAATCTGCACTTAAAAGAACAACTAGAGTACAATAATTCTTTGTAAAGACTTTGTTAAAAACAATTAGTGGGTGATGGTAGATGATTTGAATTTCAGTGTACTGATTATGTGTCTATTGTTGAGCTGTAGCTCTGGAGGTGGGACCTCGCTGACTGTAGGTTTTGTCAAATTGCCTGAGCGTAGGAAGCTTTCGAAAAGAAATCTGATCAATAAGAAGGTCCTGTTTTAACTCCTCCCTATGGCTGACTGCCTCCTGAGCTAAGCGTCAACGTGTTCTTTAGAGTACTGATGTGCGTCTACAATGAAATTTGTCAATTGTAACACACCACATATGATATAGATGCCGATTCCCATAGGGAACCTGAAATATTTGTCCCGAATGAGTAAATTTATAATACCAATATAGTTGGTCCGTTATTGGAAATTATAAATTTTCCAGCTAACTCGTCCCTGGTGGCCAGCATTTCACCCGAGTGTGCTAAATTGGGCTCTTCAGTTGGTAAATAGCACACCTACCAAGACACATGGCTAGTGCATATCATTTATATATATATAAGAAAATGTAAGGGTCCAATTAATTCTGCCCTACAGGACCACCCTCTTAATCATTACAGAATCAGATGACGCTTCACCTACTCTGATTTTTTGAGTTCTATTCTCTAGAAATGTAGCCACCTATTTGACCACTCTTTTGTCTAGTCCAATAACCTTCACGTTTATCAGTAATCTTTCATGATCTACCCTATCAAAAGCCTTTGATAAGTCGATAGCAATTCAGCCCATTTGACCTGCTGAATTTAAAATATCTGCTATATCTTGCTGAAATCCCACAAGCTGAGCTTCACTGGAATAACCTTTCCTAAACCCAAACTGCCTTCTATCAAACTAGTTAGTAATTTTGCAAATATGTCTAATATAATCTGAAAGAATGCTTTCCCAGAGCTTACAAACTACACATGTCAAGCTGACTGGCCTGTGAGCTCAGTGTTTCAGGACCTTGATAATACTCCAAACTCTGCACACTGATGTATGCTCTATAATCAAACTGAACGTCAACAATTTGAACCTCTTTTGTAATTTAGTGCACTATTTGATGTTCTGTTGGATGTTTATTGATAAAGTGTGAAACATGCACCAATCACCATTTTCAAACAACATGAACATGGGTTCATTCTTGTGCCGTCCCAAGCAACATGCTGAGTGGTCTCGCATTCATTTTCCTGTATAAACCCTATGGTAGACACACCATTGTTTGACGTTGGTAGTTGTTAGTCTGCACATAAATAAAAGTAGGGATGAGAATCTCAAGTCAAAGTGAATAGCGCTATCTTCGTTAGGCTGTTTTACAGGACCATATGTCGCAACATCTTTTTAGTATTTCTTACCTTGAAAGTCCTGTCTTTGTTTATTTTAACTAATTGCTATTCTGCAACAATAAGTAATGAAATGGAACAATGCTATTTGTTCGGGGCGTCGACCTTACACCATATGTGAGGAACCTGCGTGTATTATGTAAATGGCAGAAGTGTAAAGTGTTGAATGTGAGGAAAGGAACATTAAGGACGACACAAACACCCAGTCCCCAGGCCAGGGATATTAATAATTTACAATTAAATACCCTGACCCGGCTGGGAATCGAACCTGGGGCCGCCAAGTGACAGGCGGACGCGTTGTCCCAAGCACCGCAGAGCCGGACTAACACCAGCTTATAACTTCTTAAAAATAGACTACATGTTATTTGCAATTAAGCTGAATAAAATCTGAGTGTTGTTTTTCCTTTGAATTATGCTGTCTTTTGCTTTTTATTACATTAAAAGACTTAGAACTTAAGAATAAAATAATAACAACTTATTCACAAAAAAGCAAGAATAACAGCCGAGAAGAGTTGTCGTGCCGACCACACTGCACTTCAAAATCTCTGAGGCCCTTAGGGGCTGTTGCACCACAGGAATGAGGAAGAACAGAATATAGTTTATAACCTACTAGCAGATGCCTGACTGCTTTTAAATGTCTCATGACAAATTGTTCTCTCAAAACTACACTAATGAGCAACTGAATTAGAGATACCTGGCTGGTAGCATGCAGGACCACCTTTCGTCCTCATGAGGGTGGCGTGGGCTCGAAAAGACTCTGGAAGTGTTGGAAAGCCATCCAGATCCAGGACCACTGCATAGCCTCCCACAATGCACAGTTTCCAGGGTACACATATCCCTCTCAACAGCAGCCCAGATGTATTCAATAGGAGTGAGGTCAGACGTCAGAGAAGCATCCTCATGTCCACGGCCACAATTCAGGTGTCATAATCTTGCTGTAGGTGTAGGTTTCCCGCAGGGTGCTGAAGGTGGTGGATGTGATCTGACAGCAGGTTTCGATATCGTGCCACTGCTTTCTTCACTGAGCCCAAAGATGGCATTGTATAGCATTCTGCCAAGTCCAGTGAAGTCGTCCATCACAGAGGCTAACTAGCATTGTGACCTTTACTTCATCGTATTTCTCATAACCATAGTATCCAGAGCACCTGACTTAACATCCCCAGATTTCTAATTTATCAGAACTTACAGGAAGAGTCTACAGTTAAATGGTAACATCACAAATGGGAGCATATAACAACATGATAAAACTTTTCTTTTATTAGAAATGTGATGTATCACATAAGCTCATGACTAATTTGAAATATGTTAGCAATTTCTCCTTCTTCTGACTCTCTAATCACTACCATTACCACACTCACATACACGACAGTATCTTCTAACCAGTAGGTATATCTAGATATTTAGGAATGTAACAGAATAGTTTTATAATTAGTGACAACAAGAAACCAAAGTTGCTTAAGAATGAAGGCCTTGTACGTAGTTACAAATCTGATAATAATCATACTGATTTGTACAGACTTTTGTTTTGCATTTTAGAGATATCTGTACACAAGTATCATATAGGGCTTGGATAATTATGTGCTTAATTTTTCATAAATATGGAGGATGTGCTTAAAAAGAGCAAAATACATCATTAAGTTTCTGAAATATATTCTATCCCTCATTTACTAAAAAATATAGTTGAAACGTCCACCTGCTTGAATAAACCAGTCCACAGTACATTTCCAACAAACATACTTCCTGCTTAACAGGCCAGCACTTCCCATGGTTTCCGAATCCTACAGTACTTACTACAGACGAACGATACGAAAGCATGTACACGCTGCTTTTGAATTTCATTCTAAAGAGTGGAAGAAAAGGTCACTGCAGAACTTTTCATAGCACGTGTTATACTGCTACTAGAGTACATAAATATACTAAATTCACATAGAAAGTTTTAAATTTTGCCCCTGGTATGCACACACAAACACACACAGTTAAACAGAGCAACACCTTTATCCATAAATAGCCTTCGGATGCACTAAAATTCGCTATTTGCTTTCTATCAGCAACTTACAATTATACAGAAAAAACAATGGTATTTTCACATGAAAGACGCATAGAACATACACAATATAGAAATAATATGAATCACCACCTTATCAATACACTATTTTATTTACTACCAAACTGGTAAATAGGGTCAATACCGGTTTCGACCCCTAAGGGGTCATCCTCAGTTGACACATATAAATATCTATAAAAACATCACATATAATAGTTAAAGTTTAAAATTCATATGTCATTAGTATACTGGTAAGTACATCTTAGTTTGGATATGCATATATTATGGAATTTATAAGTTTGTTCTATTAGAGCTATTATGTAGGTTTTCTGTTCCTTTGTATACAGTGTCAAAAGTATTGTATTGGATGTAATTCATCCATTTGACAAAATACTAGTGGATTGAATATGTACATTTACAGAGAGGTACATGCTATTCTATTTTACAATTTTTGTTTTACACAATATGGGGTAAAATTATTACATTTGCACACGTATGATGATATTAGGTACAATGTAGGGTCTTAAAGATGTACTATTTGGATTTTCAGTATCCTGATTACATTTCATGTAGTGGTTGTAAGGTTTACTTATTCACTTGTTTAGTTCAGTTAAATACATAAATGACCTTGTTGGTTTGAATTCTTATGATTAAAATATTGGTATGTAATACCTAGTTAACATGAATCCTTAATACTAATATATAAGTTTGTAGCACCTCTTATTCCCGTTTTCCGTCTTAAAATAGAATTGTGTCTTGACACTTTATTTTGTTAGGCATATAAAAGTCTTGTTAAAATAAAACTTTGGGGCTAAAACACCGGTATGAAATACCTGTTAAAATACTTTAGATAAATGGTATTGATATGTGGTGCTATGTGCATATTCTAGAAATATAAATGAAATATAAATATAGATTGGTGACAGTACTGTAGGTTATTGTGTTGTAGTTTAATGGCTGGTCCATTAGAAATATATAAATGTTTACTTGAATAGGATCGATCACATGTTCATGCTGTACGCGTTACGAGTGAAATTGCATAATATATGATAATAATAACTGGTAATTTTGTAGGATACTGCTGTTGTAGCTGGAAATCTTGAATATCATTGAGAAAACGTTCTCATCTTGTCGCGTGTCGTATACAGGTTGAATAGGTCACCATTAAGAGATGAAGTGCATATTGGATGTCGTATATCTAAATTGGGTTGCACGTTGGTTGTATCGTATGGCTGTCTGTTGAGATGTCAACAGACAGCCATACAGAGCGTACGATCCCAACAGCTAACATATATTAAATTACAACACGCCTTCACGATACAACCAACGTGCAACCCAATTTAGATATACGACATCCAATATGCACTTCATCTCTTAATGGTCACCTATTCAACCTGTATACGACACGCGACAAGATGAGAACGTTTTCTCAATGATATTCAAGATTTCCAGCTACAACAGCAGTATCCTACAAAATTACCAGTTATTATTATCATATATTATGCAATTTCACTCGTAACGCGTACAGCATGAACATGTGATCGATCCTATTCAAGTAAACATTTATATATTTCTAATGGACCAGCCATTAAACTACAACACAATAACCTACAGTACTGTCACCAATCTATATTTATATTTCATTTATATTTCTAGAATATGCACATAGCACCACATATCAATACCATTTATCTAAAGTATTTTAACAGGTATTTCATACCGGTGTTTTAGCCCCAAAGTTTTATTTTAACAAGACTTTTATATGCCTAACAAAATAAAGTGTCAAGACACAATTCTATTTTAAGACGGAAAACGGGAATAAGAGGTGCTACAAACTTATATATTAGTATTAAGAATTCATGTTAACTAGGTATTACATACCAATATTTTAATCATAAGAATTCAAACCAACAAGGTCATTTATGTATTTAACTGAACTAAACAAGTGAATAAGTAAACCTTACAACCACTACATGAAATGTAATCAGGATACTGAAAATCCAAATAGTACATCTTTAAGACCCTACATTGTACCTAATATCATCATACGTGTGCAAATGTAATAATTTTACCCCATATTGTGTAAAACAAAAATTGTAAAATAGAATAGCATGTACCTCTCTGTAAATGTACATATTCAATCCACTAGTATTTTGTCAAATGGATGAATTACATCCAATACAATACTTTTGACACTGTATACAAAGGAACAGAAAACCTACATAATAGCTCTAATAGAACAAACTTATAAATTCCATAATATATGCATATCCAAACTAAGATGTACTTACCAGTATACTAATGACATATGAATTTTAAACTTTAACTATTATATGTGATGTTTTTATAGATATTTATATGTGTCAACTGAGGATGACCCCTTAGGGGTCGAAACCGGTATTGACCCTATTTACCAGTTTGGTAGTAAATAAAATAGTGTATTGATAAGGTGGTGATTCATATTATTTCTATATAGTGATACCAATCAATACGGATATGAAGCTTATAAATAATAATAGAACATACACACTCAAACAGACAGTATTTGACAGTATCCAAGTGGTCACATATACATAAAGAATGTACCAGTAATTCCATCAGCTGGCTGTCAATGTCTAGAGCAAAATAACACAAAAGAAAAACACACTATTTGTGCCACGCTGCACCATACTCGAAACTGCTCATACTGGAGCATTTTGCTTGTGTCTAACATACATGTACACATAGAAAGAACAAACTGCTCTGATTTCACAAATGAAGCCATGCTTAATGAAAAGAAGTACACCCTTTTTGTCTTTCTGAATGCAAACAAAGAAATAAATTACACAGGCCAACGCCTCAGTCTATGCTTTAGCCTTACTACAAGAAACATTTTCGAGGTTTCAAAAAGAGAGTTCTACCTATTTTCAGCTAAAACAGTTTCTGTATCAGGAAAGACTTCTCTCCGTATTGGATGAGGTTACTGGTGCATATTTAAAATACGGTTTTGGAATCATCATCAGTTCACAGTAAATAAATAAATCAAAAGGATCTTAACAACAATCAATGTGAAATCTGCCTTAAAATACATTTAAAATGGCTGACATGGGTTTATATGACATAAAAACACATTAAAAATAAAAATAAAAAAGATTATTCAAATAGTGTCACTGTACTGTACGGTAGTGGTCTCTGCGTTAGCTACAGCTGAGGTGGATAGTTGTTTGTGCTCTTCGCAGCTGTAAATAATTTTGTTTTTTGTAAATATAACTGTGAATATATTTTTGACAACTGCTTGAGAAACACTTTACTGCTAAAAACAACAGAAGGAATGGAGGTGGCACATAAGATCCATTACACCTTGAAGGTCGCCATTTTATGAGGTCAAAGTGAATCAAAGAAGCGTAAACTTGTCAGGCAATGCTATGTGTGTAAACACACCACCCGATCAGGACAGAAGAGGAAAGAAACAAGCTACGAGTGTTCTACTTGTGAGGTCGCTCTCTGCATACAGCCTTGCTTTGAACAGTATCATACATTAAAAACGTTTTGAAATGACAGTGTTTTTTCAATCCAAAATGTGTTTTCATGTCTCTCAAAGTTATAATAAATAAGTTTATTGTAATTTTTTTAAAATTTCTTACTGCCCAGAGGTTGACCGGTCAAATACGAACTCGGATGTGGCAGTCATTATTGCATGGCATATGCCGTGCACACTTGTCAAAAGCTTAATAAGATGTTCCTTAATTTTGCCAAATGTCGTGCAGAGCTAACAAAAGTGGTGCGTCTTTCTTTTCAGATTTCATGGTTAGGCATAGTTAGATTTAATGTGTACCAAATTTCCTTGAACTCTCTTTGCACGCACAGTTTCTAAAGACTCACTGAAGCACACAGCATCATGTTTGTTAAGCTCAAAATTGTCCTCACAACAGCACGCCGCATCCAGCCAAATACCCTACCTGCTGCACACTGGTTGAGAGATAGCGGCAAATCAGTGGCACACTGTTTGAATAAACTCACACAACTGAGTGCTTTAACGAACACTTTCTTCAAGGGTGCAATTACACTGTTCACACTTGGGAAAATACTAATTACTGTTTCAGCAACATGGTGCATACTGCACGCTAAACAAGTTAAATGAATCATCTTGCTGTATAGAATTATGCTTTAACGAGGTAAGGTGCAGTGTCTGTAACTAATAGTTACACTTTATCATATCAGATCACATCAGGCCACATAAACTTTAACTAGTGTATGACTGTTAGTTTTTCCAAGATGACCTGCTGTCAGTAAAAAATGACAGTGATGGATTGCATTTTAATACGATGACTATGTAACAGCATCATATCTCATCCATTGTAATCCATACTGCGCTCTCACCAATTTTACCTCAAATTCTGAGTACTGTCTCAGAGTAAGGTTGTGGTATAGTTGACTCGTCACGGAGAGGAAGTTCCACATACTTCTCTAACATTTCACACAGCACTGGATGCTGCAGTTTTTTAAGCAGTATTTCACCCGAAAGATATGCTTGCCAAATATCTTCTGAGAACTGGCAGTTTGCTGTACCAGATCTCGCATCTTGCATTTTGGATAGCAAATACTGTGTCAGCTTCGTGCACATTTCACATGTTTTTAAAATGTCTCCAAACTCCTGCACAAAACAGTTCAAAGTAACACTCATCACAATATTGGGTCACATCTTATTCGTTGAAACAAGAACTCCACCCTGTCAGTCTATGACTTATAAGTTTGACAGACCACTGCCTGTTGGAGGGGCAAAGGAGGCTCAGTGAGACTCTGACAGCTCCAGCCCCCTGCTGTCTTTAATTACCAGGGAATTCCTGTCTTGGAATAGAATGACAAGTGTGCACTGACAAAACAGGGAGCTAATTGCTAGAATTGCAAAGTATAAATTTTGGCAGGAGACATCTAAGAAGTAGAACATACCACTGAATGTATGAAATACAGGGTCTTTATTTATGCCTGGAAGGAAGTTTATCGCTCGAACTGGGCTGCCAATGACAGTTCACTACCGGCTGGTGGCGCGTGTGGTTTCCGGCAATTGTTGAGAGCTGAACTCCGAGATAGTAGGGTGTTCAATGAAGCTACTGCGTACTGTATGTCGTATTGTACAGTGTTTTATTGTGATTGTGTATAGTGCTGTAATGTGTGAAATATTTGTTATGTGAACGTGTATATCTGCATAATACATACATTAAGTGCAGAAAATCGTGCGCTAGGACAAGACAAAAGTTTCAAGCGAAATTTCCAGGGAGACACATTCCCGTCAATCGGACAATAAAACAACTGGCCAAGAGATTCAAACTTACAGGTTCAGTAAACAATAAAAATAGACGTAAAGGTCGTTATCTCCTTACTGAAGCGTGTTTGGTACGAGGATCATAAGTAAAAATCTGTGGTCCCCTCGTAGCCCAGATTTAATGGCATGTGATTTTTATTTGTGGGGAATGTTAAAAAATGTAGTTTATGGGAACAACCCTCACACACTAGATGAACTTAAAGACAATATACGAGTTGCAATTGCATCCATCAGTGCTGAAGAACTTGGTAGAGTAACCAAAAACTTCATTAGGTGATGCCGATTATTTAGGCAGCGCATGGGGAACATTTTCAGCATAAACTTTAAAAATTGTGAGTAAAATGCATAACAATGATTTTGAGCACCGTATTCTGCCGTACATATGCACGCGCGGTAGCCGGCAACTGAACCATCACTGGCGGCCAAGGTGGAGCGAGAAAGTCCCTTCCAAGCATAAATAAAGACCCTGTATTATGAATAAATATGCCGGAATATGTATTTAATTATAAATTGCAAAAATGTGTAAATAAATAAATAAATAAATAAATAAATAAATAAATAAATAAATAAATAAATATATTTAGTTCAATAAAAAACTATTTAAGCACATAATTATCTAAGCCTTTAGTCATAATACAAAAGATGGCAGTGTTGATTCATCTTAACCAATTTTATTGAATATTTTGTTGCATGGTCTGCATGGAATGACCCAAAGGATTCATCTAACTGCAAAAATTGCAGATACAAGGTCTCTATTCTTAAGCAACGAATAGTTTATAACTGTATGACCACATAACTCAATGAACTACTGTTAAATCAAAGTCACCTCAACTAACTTGACACCATCCCATCCAAGGCAAGTACGTTGCTGATGAAAGGGTCCAAGTCTTGACTCCAAGTGATCTTTGTGTATAAAGGAAACAAAGCCTCAATTAAACTGTGTGAGTTTATTAGCTACTAAATTTACTCCAAGTAATTATACTGTCCAGCAAAACTTGCCCTGTTCAAAATACCTGGCTTGTGAAATCAGTGTGTGTTTTTAGAGGTTGCAAATTGTCAAAATGTCTTGCATCTCAAGAGGAGTTGGAAAAAGGGGAAATCTAGAACAGTAAAGGTAAAATGTTAGTTAAGAAGATGAGGAAAATATCGTGCATCCAATATTTTACTAAAAGAGTTGACGGATGAAGATCCTAGAGCCTAGTGGAATATTTTTAAAACAGTTCAATACTTTACTGCAAGAAACAAGATCCCATAATGAAAATGGCAATCCTGACAGCCACAGTAACTCCTCTAGAATGTACTGTTTCATTATTTGTGCTTGAAGTCTGGGCGAGTTTATTAGCTGTGCAACTAGCTCACTCACGTGCTACTTTACTTGCCAGTTAACGTGCCCAGTGTAACTCTACCTTTACTTGTACCTACTATACAAGTTTACAGTATGGGTATGAAAAAGAAGCAGTTATTAAAAAATAGTTTTCTTTGCATATTCCAAGTTTTTGTTGAATTGCCAGAGCCACTCTAGCTGATTATGGCCAGTAGTTGAAGACCCAATGCTCTTTTTGATTAATATGTGGTATTTCTTGGCGCTGTGGCAATCACGTCCTCCAGAGGGAAACTGTTATATGATCACAATAATTCAATTTGTTGCTCCTGAAAACAATTCTTTTAAAGCTGGTATTTCCCAGTGTTTTCATAGTTTGCAATTAGTGATTCATCTACTGTGCCTTCAACTATTCTCTCTGCAGAGAGCAGGTTCATCTGGTCGCATGCCACTGATTTAAATACAACTGCAGGTGCATTCCACATCCTAACAGGCAGCGTTGGGGGATTGCTCTAGCGGAACAGAGAAAGTTGTCAAGAAGGCACCAGACGGAGAACAAGCGCATGGAACATAAGCAGGGAAAGCTGCAAAGCAGGCCACAGAGACTTTACAAGCACGCAGTACTCTGTGGGTTGAAGGCACTGTATATATAGAGCATGCAAACTGGAGTTTCTTCACAGGCACTCAATGGCAAACTATGAGTACATCTCATTTTGGCAGTGCCATCACAGGTGCTGTTTCAAGATCTAACGGACAGAATTTATGCAATATGTTTTCCAGAACAGTTCACTGAATTATTTTGTCAATACAGTTCGCGCTCATGGCAATTAAGGATTCAAAATAATGTATCTGATGACAGAAACACTGAGCTGCAGTGCTATATTACCAGCATCCAATTAGTTAACTGTACAGCAAACAGCTCTAATTGCTGACAACAGAGTGGAAAGGTAATGCAGAAATGTATAACTTTTTCTAAAACATTATAAATGCAGCATACCCATACGAAGTTTAATTGTAGGAGATAGAAGTGAGAAATACTCGATATTAACAAAAAAATTATCTTGTTTTTGCTGGTTCCTGCAGTACAGAAAAAAAGAGAAATGAAAATGACTGTTGCTGCAAAATAACATTCAATTTTTATTGATGAGCTGGTAGTTTTGCTTTAGAATGTAAGAACCTCTTTGTGGTCCTTGTATAAGCATACTTCTCAAATTGGGTGGTTATATTTGAAGAAGTTGCTAGAAGCAGAACATCAGATTTGTCTTTCAACAAGTGGTGAACCTGATTTTCGACTGGCTGTGCTGGATCATAAAGGTTTAATTCTGCAAATGATGGACTCCCAGTGAAACAGACACATTCAGTCCACTGTATACTACGGTCTTAGGTTGCCTGCTTATCAATTTTGATGTTCACCTTTACTCCATCAGATAGAGAGAGACACTGTTGATGAATTTTAATAAAATTTGTTGGGATCCTTTAACGTGTCAATCTCTGCTGTAATCCAGGGGCCGACACACTACTACTGATCCGTAATGCTCAATTCTTACACAAAGTTCACTCTCATTCGCAGACACTGAAGAGATTGGCAGACATTTTCTTCTGACCATAATGAAGATTGATCTTTTTCAGCGGCCAACATTCAGATGCGTACAGGAAAATGGAGAACACCACTGTGTTGACCAGGTGCCTTGGTCTTTATGTAAGCCCATGTCATCGCTTACCTTTCCAACTCTGAGAATGAGACTGAATTTCAACTTCTCAGGAAGCTATTAATGTTGCTTTCCTCATTCTCCATTCTCCATGGATGCTGAAAAAAATTGGGCTCAGTACACAGTCTTGGCAGACAAATTTTCCTATCTTGAAGGGCGTACTCAGTTTATTGACAACATTGACTTTACCAGTGCTCTGTTCTCATACAAAGATCTTATAAAATTGACCTGCTGAAGTGGTATTCCCATTTCAATCAGTATGTAAATTACTTTAACCCCCCCACCCTTTCACTGAAGATGGCTCAAACAAGTCGAAACATGCTTGAATTTGAATACTCCATCTAATGACGGAATTATATGATGTATTGAATTAGGAGGATACACTTAATTTTAACTTTGTAAAGTGAAAAGTTGTCAGATATTAACGATCTGTTCATGAGTTCCTCTTCCTAGCATGAATCCAGTCTACTCTGGTGGTATTTGTGGCAGAAGATATGTCTTGATTCTCTTTAGGATGAATAGAGCATATCAAGGCTAGTGTTCTGCAGTTTTAGCAGTTGTCCTGAGGTCATTTTTTTGTGAATTGGAATGTAGATGTAATTTGTCCAAAAAGATGGCCATTTATTAGTTTTCCAGATTTTTTGATAGATTGTGTACCCCAAGATTTCTAATGCCATACTAGTGATGATTTCTGCTACAATATTGTCTTCTCCTGGTTTCAGCTTCTGAAGGGCTATTAGAATTTCATCTTTTAGTATTTTTGATTCATTTTATATATTATATATTGATTTTTCCACATGTTCCATCTTGGTTTTCAGCTTCTGTTAATTTCTCACAATATTCTCTCCACCTTTATCTTACATCTGTCTCCTTCGTCAGTGTCTTACCATCTTCAGCCTACAGTGTACTGTGGAGAGAAGTGTTGTGGTATGCATATATATAAAACAATAGTGATATATAATAGAGTCTGCCCTACATAAATTTTTATCTATTTTGTCGTACAGATTTGGTATTCCATATGACTGCATGGAATATAAAGCAATGGAGACCTTTTTGAACTTCAAGAACAAAGTAAAACTTTGATATTAATTTCAATCAAAATCTATTCTTAAGTCACAAATAAAATGCTCTGAATTACTGGAGAAAATCAGCATGTATCAGTATTTAGAAACCAACTGGCATAGAAATCAGATACCCCTTGCATACAATATTCTTGTATTCTAATTCCCTACTCATCAAAAAACATAATGTGTCATATTCATGACCTCTAGCAAACTTGGCTAATTTGACACACTTTGTTGGTTATGACTAAGGCCCGGATGTTTATGACCTAAAAATCTTAGAAATATGCAAGCATTTATGACCTAAAAAGGTGTTAAAATATGACAATAAATATGACTTAAAATATTTTTGGTCACATTTTCGAAATCTTCAAAATGTTGTCACTGTTTAAATTAACATTATATTGAAAGTATACTTTTAAAATCTAGAACATTCAATAATAATAAATAAGTAATAATATTTATTATTATTATTATTATTATTATTATTATTATTATTATTATTATTATTATTGTTATATTTTTAATTTATTTCATTACTGAATCTAGAGGTAACTCTCGACTCTTCACAGAATGAAATGAAAGTCACATTTTCGATGGGCGATCAGAAAGAATTACAATACCCAAATTACATATATTTTAAAGTTTTTAAATAGGAACGATCTATTTTCAAGCAACATTGACTTGTAACAGGAAAAAATCCGCTCAACATCGCAGGATGTTATTGGTCCATATTCAAAATACGTCATATCATTAGAGTTGAATTGAGACTCACTATTCTGTCGCTTTATACGCATCTGTCTCTTTTTATACAGTTTACCCTCCTAATTCACATAAATATATATTTCTAAGAAAGATAATTGTAAAAAATTAGTCAACAATTAGGGGATGCGAAAAATCCGTCTTGACATGACTTGAAAGCAGGTATGTGAAAATGGATTAAAAGGATAAAAAATATGACAAAAA
Organism: Anabrus simplex; assembly: GCF_040414725.1. Lineage (NCBI taxonomy): Eukaryota > Metazoa > Arthropoda > Insecta > Orthoptera > Tettigoniidae > Anabrus > Anabrus simplex. Next base: position 429,582,739 of record NC_090269.1, on the reverse strand, counting down.
CACAAAAATTCATGGGGAAATATGACCATAATATGAAAAATTACCAAAAAATGACAATAACATTAAAAAAGCAAAAAATATGACTTTATATGACCCACAAAAATTGCATAATTTTAGTCACCATAGATAAAATCATGCTTAACTTGTATTTTCCATGAAAATAATATAAAGAAATAAAATATGACATGTCATAAACATCTGGGCCCTAATTATGACAATACCAATTTCTTCTTTATGTCTTACGTAATGATTTCTTAGTTATAAACAAATCTAATGTAGTACGCAGTAAATTTCTCTTATTATTTGTTATCTCTGTGAAGACAGTGCATAGCAGGTAAGTGGGCCACAGTTAATATACCAGTGTAATGCGTGAAAACAAGACAAAACACATCAGTTGCATGGTTCTCCTTCTGGTCATGTTATGAGAAATGTACCTACAGCTGCCATAATGTGCCGCTCCTAGTAGAGCAATGCATTGCACTCAATCTTTATATCTTGGTAACTTCTCATATTTCTTGATAGTGCAAAAGAAAGCTCCTTCAGTATCTCAAAAGTTTTGTTGGGGATTTGTGCCAAATCAATTCGTTACACATTTGTATGGTGTTAAAAAGTCTGTTACTTGCCTTGGCTCCATCAGGTCTACATACAAAGTGAAATAAATATCTTACAATGACAGTGGAAGAAGATGGTCCAATTAAAATAGAGTATTTGTTATCTGTACATACACACCAGCAACTATGTACATATTACATAAACTATTTTAACATGTCGAATCATCTGAAAATTATAACATTTGGTGGCACTTGGGCAGATAAGGTACGAGAGCATTATGAGATCTCTATTCCAGTAATGACAGAAGATTGGAGTAGATGATGAGGCGGGAATCATTATCGTGATTACAAGATTTACTTCTTTGTGCATTAAAAATGAAAAAGAATTTTGGTTCCAGGCAAATTTGTTTATGGTATGGTAGAGACGTCATATTTCATGGCCTAGTAAGTAGAACAAATATCAGTTACTTCGAGGTACGAGTCGTGGCACTCCTTGTCTTCACGCGACGACTACCAAATCCCCCGCCCGTGGAAAATGTGTTAGAAAGGCCAGCACTCTACTTCACCATCACAAAATACTTAGCAAGCCTCAGGCTTTTGGAAATTAAGGAGTCTCACTCCCATTTGACAGGCCAGCGGCAACTTGGCCAAAAAAAGAAGAGAGAGAGTTTGAGGTAAGAGGAGTGGAGCAAAAAGAGGCAGATGTCTAGTTTATTCACAGAGGCTGAATACTGCAAGGCATAACAGTCTATAATGAATATGTAGGAGTATAAAAAAACTGCAAGTGAAGAAAATCAAGTGTGCAAGAGTAATTTTTTAAAAGACAAAAAATAAACTTGTTAGTGGAACTGTTAGGTGCCACCCTTGCAGGCTGCTACACAAGTACAAGCAGCTCACCTCAACTGGAGGCGTGCAGCACCTCAGGACAATGACATGAATTTACTTCCTTCTGGACATGATATAGGAGTAAGCCCAAACCCTATATCATGTCTATTAAGTACAGGCCGTGAAAGGATCAATGACAACATTACTTCCTTCTGTTTCCCACAGCTGAAAACATCATCATTCCCAAAAATATTAAAAAACAAGAGAGAACTAAATATTTAGCTCAGATATAACAATGCTTCCTCATTGCTTGAACAATCTTTTGTCCATATGAATCAGGCATATAATTTTGATCTTTCCAGTCCGCTGTCGAGTACTTGTGGAAAAAACACTTTACCTTAAAATTATTTGCTGTTTGACCAACCATCAGACATAGCACTCTCTTATATAAATTTGTTAAACATTTCAAAGAACATTGAGAACAATCATTAAGAGAGTGAGTGTAGCTGGTGAGACTAGAGACCGGATTTCCTTGTAGAAGAAAAGCAATGAAGAGTGAAATAAACAGAAGGAGGGAAGGCCCAAGAAAAGAGAAAATATTTTGAAAAATCTGTTCCTGAAATCCTTACCCTATGCTCTGGGAAATACCATAGTTTGATGAAATTCTATTCTAAGATTTGTACTTCTTCTCTTCATTAAATAATTTCAAAGTACATATGATTTCCAAAGTTAGCTGGACATACAACAAACCAGAGGCAGGTCACAGTCCTCAAGTGGGAACAGAAAAAGACTAGAACTGATGAACACAATGTTGATGTTGAGAGAGTAGCCAACCCATATTGGGCATATCACACCATGATAAACAAGGAACTCTAGTAATGGTACATTGCTAGAACTGAGCTATCCAAACACGCAACTTGCCTTCACAGATGGCTCTAAGGTTTAATTACATTTAGTGCATATTGACTTACGGTACACTCAAGTTATGTAAAATTTCTTCAAAAGAAATTACTTTAGGATGGACATCATAAAGATGGACATTGCAGACTTGGGAAGGACACTACCGGATGTCATTAAAAACAGAATGTATCTGAATAAGACAGAGTGGAAGAGGCTCGCCAACAATATCTGGGAAACTAAAACTGTAAAATCGATGACAATAATGATGATTGAAAGTAATGTTCAATTTTTTTTTTAATTTTTTTTTTTTTTTGGAAATGTTTGTGATATGATATAACTTGTTGTTGTAAATGAAAGTAAAAAGTTTTGTAATCTTAAAGTTGTAAGTCAGTACAGAAGAAAAAATGAAATTTATTCATTGTAATGAAACTGGAGAGCAGAGCATCCAGTAACATTAATAGAACTCAGAACTGCAACAAGATATCACTTACCACCAAGTCTTGTTCATTTTGTCCTCGCAAGATCTATGGATATCACTATTAATATTTCTGAGAAAACTTGATTAGGCACTGAAAAATAGTGAAATAGTTGTGAACTTCATGAAAATTTCCTGAATGTTTCAAAATCATAGTTTAAATAAAGTTCCACCCTACCACAAACAGAAACAAGGACGAAAAATGAGTAGAGAGGAATCAGAGCAAAGAAAGCCTATGTACAAGGTAAGTCTGCTGCTCCCTATGGGGTAGATAGGCTCGAACACACTCGGGAAGATGCAATCAAATCGATGGAAATGAGAAATAATGTGATTTGATAACATTTGCGAAAGAAGAGCCCAGGCAAAATGAAATCCTAAATTGTGTGCATCCACTTGTTTCAAACACCCACGCAATGTATTCTACACTCTGGGACAATCCCTGGCCATTTTCATTAGATAGTAACATGGATATGTCAAGTCTACTACACACAAATGTTGTGCTTAGCATTAAGAAATAAATTCCTTCTTTCTCATCTACTCCAATACGTTCTAAACTTGTACTATATTCCTTGTCAAATAAAAGAGATCAGAATCAGTTGCTTTCCAATAAGGGATTCTCTCTCTTTTGGCTCAAAATCCTTCCTCATTCAAAACTATAGAATCTCATCAGCAGAGAATTTGGCTTCTCAGAGATTCAATCTTTACTTAAACAAATAAAAAATGGTTACTGAAATAAACAATAACAAATATGGTAATTTAAACATTACCATAGGAATGTGTGACCAATAATATAACTTATCACATACAGTTTGTTGTTTTTAACCTGGGCGACATAGGAACACGGCTCATTGGAAGAAATATCAATAGTCTTTGTGCCATGTTATCAACTGAATCATGACACAATCCAAAGAGCAAATAAGAAATACATTACTGAAACTCATCATCAGAACTAAGCAACATTGTCTTCTCATTGTAGTTTTGACTAATGGTTGACACACGTTGATTTGGCAGGGAGCTGTGGCGTTTCACGTTCTGGATACCTCCGCCGCCTTGAGTTGGGTCGTCAGGATCGTAGCTTCCCACCCGCATCCCTCGATGAGAATGAGAACCACCTGGAAGAAGAATATTTTACTGCCATCAGACAAACATAATGGTTGGAATAAATAAAATACACTTTGCATTCAGTCCCCAAGCCTCTGTCAGTTAACAATCCTCTAATTGCAACTAGTTCTGCGACTTGTTTAGTTCCACATCTTTTATCTAACCATCATCGCCTTGTCTCCATCCATAACCCATTCACCATATATGACCTCGCTGTCTGTCGAATTCTATCCTTACTTAGCCTCATTGTGAGTGCCCTTTTACCATTAGTACCAGAAATAATTCACATCTGTTTGGACACATCCTCACAAGCAGTTCCTACGTCAGATGCTAAGGATTTCTAAATGTGACTATGTTCAAAACAACCACCATACACCCATCCATCAATACACTCAATGTTTTGATCATATTTGTCAACTGAAAACGACTTGACTAGAGCACCAACTCCTTTGGCAACAATGAACCAACAATGGCCCTTAAAGAAAACCTGTCTCAGGAACATTGAGGAGTACTATCTGAACATTAGTGTCACTGTGAGGATGTAAGGAATGGAGATTGTCATGTACATTGTCTAGATCCAGTGTACTGCCTCCCAGCCATTCACAACTACGGATTAAAGAAGAAGACTTCCAGTTTATGAATACGGTATCCTGAGTCTGAAAACCGAGTGATGCAAAGATAATTTTGTCTGAGCTGACTTCTTTTTTTTACCATTGATTGCAATTGTGAGCTCAGTGCATTAGTTTTGCTGTACTTTGATTCAATTTTACTCACTACACTACCATCCTGGGAGAAGACACATCCTACATACTTGAAATAATCTGCTTGGCATTCAGTCCTTTTAGGTTCTTCCCAAGAGACATCAGTGTCTCTGGCACAAGCTACATCCAACCAAATTCTCCCCAGTAAATAATCATTGAACAAAAAGATGAAAAAGTACAGCCCTACTTCAAACCAAGATTTCATTCTGCAGCCCGCTACCCCCAGTCCCAAAAACCTTCAGCGTGGTCAGCTCCTTTTTCCTTCTCTAGATCTAAGAAACGAACCCATAACTGTGGATTTTTCTCATAGCGTGTACTGAAAATCTGGTGAGGACTAGTCAAGTGGTGGAATCAGAGGAAAGATATCCCCACACAGGCTGCCTCCATACTAATGTTTTGGCCTCTTAGGACCATAGTTAACACTACCAGCCTTCCTAGATTTCCATTATTCCACCTTTGTGAAGAATGCAGATTACTTAGTGCCAGCTCTTCTAATCACTTTTAGCAGAAGATCATTTATCCTAGGTCATGAACTTGCACCTTTCTTAAACCAGGGTCTCAGATCTTCCTTCACTGTAGTAGCGCATGGAGTGGTATATTTCTAAGACACAAGAAGATTAAGAATTCTTCGAGATGCACTGATGTTAGGCATTTAAGAAAGATGACTGTGAAACATAAGATGGTGCTAACAAACGAGAGCTGTTTGAATTTTGAATACAGCTTTGCATTTGACCTCAAGATATATTCATCCTCAGGATTTTCACATGGGAAGAGGATTCTCTCTTTCAATTCGATCCTCTCTATCTCACCACCAAATGAGTGGCTACACAGCTGCCAGTTCGTATTTGGGAGATAGTGGATTCGAGCCCCACTTTCGGTAGCCCGGAAGATGGTTTTCCATGGTTTCCCATATTCACACCAGTCAAATACTGTGGCTGTAACTTAATTATGGCCATAATCATTTCCTTCCCACTCCTAGACCTTTCCTATTCCATTATCACCTATTGCTATCAGTGAGCAAATTGTAAAAAAGCAAATCTATCTTACTAAGACATAACATCAAGGTGTAGTTGCTGTATTTGGCCTGCCAGGAGATTGATCTGGACTGATAAATGGGTTTACAGCAGTGAAAAGCTGTTTTCTTCCAGATGATCTGATATTTCAGGGCTTCTTTCTCTGATGTATTAAAGGAGATAATTTCTTCAAGATTCTTAAAATGAAGGAAGCATTGGATTTTTTTCATATTTGGTACCAAAAAAATACAGTGGTATTATGATGATTAGACATAATAATCTCAGTTTTTTAAAACATATCTGGATACCTAGAAGTTCAACTGCTTTTTGTGATGTGCACCCTAGAGGTGAGCGATGTCCACTGCTTTGGATCCAGTGCCTGGCCTAATACAATTATTGGTTAGTCTGTTTCTTCCACTCATGAATGACATTTTACAGAACATCTGTCTTAATCTCAGAGGATCTGCATCTGATCTTCGAGGATCAAATTAAGAAAGACAAGTCCACGTATGTGGCATTCACAGATCTAGAAAAGGCATTCGATAATGTTCAATGGACCAAGCTATTTGAGATCGTTGTATTTAGGGCCGAGATTTTGGTGAAAATTTATTGTTCTTCTAATTAGTCAGAGACAATGCAGAGTGGCAATTAAGTGCATTCTGCAATAAATATGTTAGACATATGAGGCAGAAAAATGGCAGGAACTTATTAAACAATTCAAGTAGAAGATAAGGTTCTGGAATAAAAGGAGACTGTCGATGCTGATGAAATGGGAGACCCAATTTTGAGGTCAGAATGTGACAAAGCTTTGAGAGACCTAAATAGGAACAAGGTACCTGGAATTGATGACATATCCTCAGAATTACGATTGCCTTAGGACAAAACTGCAAGGTGAGGTTATTCCATTTAGTGTATAAGATATGATACAGGACAAGTGCCATCTGGTTTTAAAACGAATCTTATTATACTCATTCCCAAACAATCAGTTATTGACAAGTGTGAAAACTGCTGCATCATTAGTTTATTATCTCATGATTGCAAAATTTTAACACACATTATTTAGACTAGAATGGAAAGACGAGTTGAAGCTGAGTTGGGAGAAGATCAGTCTGGCTTCAGAAGAAATGTAGGAACACGTGAAGCAATCATGACCACACGCCTGATTTTAGAGGATTGAATTAAGAAAAACAAGCCCACATATGTGGCATTCATAGATCTAGTAAAGGCATTTGATAATGTTAATTGGACCAAGCTATTTGAAATTATGAAGATGATCAGGATCAGATACCGAGAAGAATCATCTACAATCTGTACAAAAGTAAGTCTGCAGAGATAAAATCGAAGGCTATGGAAAAGAAGCAAGAATGAAGAAAGGAGTGAGGCAAGGCTGCAGTTTTTCTCGTCTCCTTTGCAATGTTTACATAGCACAGGCAGTAAAGGAAATCAAAGAGGAATTTGGAGAAGGAATCACAATCCTAAGAGAGGAAATCAAGACTCTGAGATTTGCTGATGATATTGTTATTTTACCTGGGTCTGCAGAAGATCTGGAGAAATTGCTGAATGGTATGGACACAGTATTGGAGAAGGAATACAAAATGAAAATAAACAAATCCAAAACAAAAGTAATTGAGTGTAGTTAAATGAAGTCATGTTTATTCCTTCTCATTCATTTGGTTTTCTCTACTTCACCACCACAAGCAGCACCACACTACTGTAGTGTGTTATTATTTCCCAAAGTCATGATGCACATTAAGGATCCATAAAGAAGGATGCCTATTTTATAAAAGCAATGTAGGCCTTAAGGTAACAGTAATAAGGTTCATACATACAGTAGCATTATTTGTGAATCTAATGATGATCGTTGTTTAATGAGGCTTACCATCTAGGTCATAGGCCTTTTCCTGTTTAAACACATGAAACATGTTATTAAAGGAAAATGAGTTAAAAATTGCCCCTCCTAAAAATTTATTCAGGAAATCAAAACTTCCCCAGGAGGAGGATTCTCATCCCACCACCACTGCCTATGTTTCATCACCAACAGGAAACTGGGCGTTGCAATACCTAGCCCACTGCAAACCAAATACTATGAGAATGGAACTAGTACTGATGAAGATATTAAGAACAAGTTTCTCAATACTCACCATATCAGACCGTCGACTGCAATAACCAGCTGCCTCTATACATTTACACGTGAATTCCTTGTATCATTTGAACTTCATATTCTCCTAAAGAAACACTTTGTTATACATGTTCTGCATGTATCAGGTGCACATTCCACGAGTCCACTTTCTGTGTACTTATTTTAACAGTATGCTACCAGGTGTATGCATAAGTATTTTCCGGTTTCACTAAGAGATGGTGCTGCGTATGAATTTGATGCACACGTCAGTTTGTTCGTCTGACATTAATCTACCAACACATAAAAGTTGAGTCCGCCAAACACTAGCGTCTGTGTTATATCGTTCAGTGATCATGTCAACGTTTGTGCCTGAAAAAGAACATTTGTGGCATGCATTGCTTTTCTTATTGTGGAAAGTGGAAAGTCATCGGTTGCTGGTAGAAACATGAGGTGAACACGCTCCATCGATTAAAACATGTGAGACATGGTTTTGACAATTTAAACATGGTGATTTTACTGTGAAAGACAGTGTGCGCTCTGGTAGACCACAAGAGTGCAAAGACTCTATTAACTGTTGAAGCCTGGCAAAACCATTAATGCATAATGCTATCACCAACAAATGATTAATTTAAATCATGTAATCATCAAGAGATGACTGGAATGGGCCAGAAGACATGGCAAAGTGATTTCGTTATACGACAATGCGCCGTTTCACACAGCAAAACCAGTAAAAGACGTCTTGAAATCGCTTGGATGGGACATCCTTCCGCACCCCCCATACTGCCCCGACCTGGCGCCATCTGACTATCACCTCTTCGCATCAATGGGGCTCGCACTCGCAGAGCAGCACGTCAGCAATTTCGAAGAAGTTGGTAAATGGCTCGATGAATGGTTTGCCACAAAAGACAAGTAGTTTTTCTGGCATAGTATTCATAACTTGCCTGAAAGATGGGCGAAGTGTGTAGAAGCTGATGGCCAATATTTTGAATAAGCAAAAAATGAATTATCCTTGTAAATTGCGTGTGTTTTCTTTACCACAAAAACCAGCAAAAACTTATGAATACACCTGGTAAAAGGACACTGAATAACTCACACAAACAGCTGCTACTTCCAAGAAAATAATATAAAAAGAAACATACAATGCAAATAATCTGTACAAATATAGATTTAAACCTAGTCTAGATAGTTAACCCATTCCAGTGGTGTCAGAGAGTACAATAACTTGGAAAATGGTACGCTTTGGAGGTCCATGGTTGCACATTGAGGAGCTGGATTGGTATGCATCTGGCATGGCCAGCCCTGCCTAGTATGTTCATCTTGTAACTGAAATCCTGGTAATCAGCACACCAGTTAAACAGTCCTTACGAGAAGAAGGTCGACACTTGTTTGATCAGCACAACCAACAGCTACGGAGGCATCAACTGGTTAGGGACCTTATCGGTAACAAACAAAGCTCACGTAAGTGGGGTCTAGAGCTTCACCCTAAGCCTTGCATCACAAACTGTGTACAGTCAAAGCACACTGTTTCACAAGTGTGCCGGACAAACACACCAGTGGAAGGGGAGACCTCCGAGCTGACAGGATCGTGCTAAAACCAACGGTGTATTTGTGTTCGATGCTGCTTGGCTTTCAAGCCATTCTTAAGCCACAAACAGGTTTAGCAACACTGCCACGCAAAGCCCACAAAGTGATCTGATTGGCTGATAAAATGACAACGGTGCGAGGTATTGAATTATTTCTTTCAAAGTATTTACCAGCATGACCAACTCTCTAACACTCACATACCCAGTTCATGTTGTTTCAGAGCACCTTGTATATAAATCCTTACTACGGCCCCTGAATACTGAAATGTGTATTTATTAAGTCATTTTTTACTTCTAGGTCATTTCTTTCACTTTTACCTCATTATTTTTTCATTTTTAGCAATTCGTTATATTTACTTATTGTCATTAAGTCATTTTTCTTTGTTCTGCTTCATTATTCAGTTATTTGTCTTCATATTGGGTGATCAAAATATGTCAATATCATTTGAGGTTGCAATAAACAAGAATAGACCTACTCAAACATCAAAAGGCCTGGTATTCAGTTCACAAACTGTGAAATAAAGTAACTTAACCTTCTACAACCCTTAACTGAGCAGCGACATGTGGATGGGCTAGGGATGACAATGAGCTCGAGTACTAACATACGTATATATCTTGTTAGGTTAGTTATACACAATGCAAGTTTTATTTATTCCTCTGCAATTCATTTCAAAGACATATTAAAATGCTGAACATAAAACCATCTAAAAATATCCACTGAAAGAAAATGACTAAATTTCAAAATTCGGCAAGAATATTTTTTTCTATCTTTCTGAGAAACATGCAAAATGAAAAGGGCAACACAACAGATAAAATTTTTACTATTCGGCAACATGAAGTATGCGACACACACATCATATCCAGAATAGCAGCGGATTGCATTACATTCTCATTTATTTATTTATTTTCCGTGTCCAGATACGCTGCTAAATAACGTTTTTCCAATGTTCGGCTACAGTGAACAGCCTTATTATTGGCCTGTAAAACATCGTCCTTTGTGCACGGTGATGGTAAATGCTGACAAACCAGAAGGTGGTGTTCATCCTGCAGTAGTACACAATCACAGGTCATGTTTGCCTGTACATAACCCCACTTAACTAGGTTAGACTTGCACTTTGAAACACCTGTCCGCAATTGATTAAGGGTCTTCCAGATGGGATACGGAAGGTGAAAACCTTCAGAAAGTTCTTCGTTTAAACTCAGGGATGGATTATGTACATGCTGTTGCCACAGTTCATGCTTCGTTCAACAAGTGGTATGGTTGTTCTTAAAAAAACTCTCTCTTGACCTGAGTCTAACGACTTGCATTTGATGGCCATAAAGGTGGTGACGTGATTCGGTTGCTTGCTTCCGACATTCAACTTCCGCTGCTACATCCCTTCTAATGTGATGAGGGGCAATTCCTACGATAGGATAGATATTTTCTGTCGGAGTTGGTCTTGGACACTCTGTAATTATGCAACCAGTCTCGTTCACAGCAATATCTACTTGCTTAGCATGGGCAGAGTTTCTCCATACGGGCGATGCATATTCTGCAGCTGATAGGCAGAGGACCAGGGTAGATGTGCGTAGGACATAAGGGTATGCTCCACAAGATGTGCCTGTTAGTTTTCTAATAATATTATTCCTAGCGCACACCTTTTGTGTGGTATTCTGTCCAGTTTCACACCAAGATACATTTTCATAAGGACGATATCTATATCCTCAGTTATTTTGCTTGTGAGAATGGAATTTTTTTAAAGGACTTAAATATTATTCTCTCTGGTGTTTCTGTGCCAGCCCCCGCGGTGTAGGGGTAGCGTGCCTGCCTCTTACCCGGAAGCCCCAGGTTCGATTCCCGGGCAGGTCAGGGATTTTTACCTGCATCTGAGGGCTGCTTCAAGGTCCACTCAGCCTATGTGATTACAATTGAGGAGCTATCTGATGGTGAGATAGCAGCCACGGTCTAGAAAGCCAAGAATAACGGACAAGAGGATCCGTTGTGCAGACCACGACACCTCATAATCTGCAGCCCTTCAGGCTGAGCAGCGGTCGCTTGGCAGGCCATGGCCCTTCGGGGCTGTTGCGCCATGGGGTTTGGTTTGATGTTTCTGTGTCTATTAATATTATTACTGATGACACTGATTAAATGTATTCACTCCATTACAAGTTGAAGGTAACATGGACAATGCAAATGTTTACTATTTTTTGTTAATATATTTTTTCCTTCCACACATTTTTGGGCCATTTTCTCACACATTGAAATACATTTTTGAAGGAGTTTAAGTCATATATTGTCATTTTCCAGAACTTTTAGGTCATTAAAACCAGGCCCTGGTTGTGAGATTATTTAGGGGTTATAGTAAGGATATAAAGAAGAGGGCATATAAATCTCTGGTAAGACCCCAATTAGAGTATGATTCCAATGTATGGATTACTAGATTTAAGAACTGCAAGGGATCCAAAGGAAAGCAGCATGACTTCCAACAAAAGTAGTGTCATGAGAACGTTGCAAACTTTGGGCTGGGAAGACCTGGGAGTGAGGAGTCAAGGAGTATGTTCTGAGTTGTCAGTAGAGAGAGAGTGGAATGACATTAGTAGACGAATAAGCTTCAATGGAGCTTTCAAAGGTAGGAAAGATCATAATATGAAGATAAAATTAGAATTCAAGAGGACAAATTGGTGCAAATATTTGTTTATAGGAAGAGGAGTTAGGGATTGGAATAATTTACCATGGGAGACGCTTGATAAATTTCCAACTTCAACAAAACCATTTAACTTAATTTTTAATAATAAAGAAATGTCTGCTATTTCTTCATCTATATACATAAAATAAGAGTTTTGTCTGTACATTGCTCAGAATTTGAAAAGAATGGTATTTCTGTATTGATCATGTCCACAGTAACAAGAAAATGCAGTTTTTACTTTTCCGTAATTTCTGTCTGTCTGTCTGTCTGTCTGTCTGTCTGTCTGTCTGTATGTATGTATGTATGTACACGGATCACGAGAAAACGGCTGAAGGGAATTTAATAAAAATCGGTATGTAGAGTCGGGAGGTGAGCCGCTACAATCTAGGCTATAAATTATTTTATTCACGCTAAGTGAAATGGTAGTTTAGGGGAAGGCCTAAAATTCAATTCTCAAATATTTATATTAGTGGTCATATCGATAAATACTACATAACTAAAGTTACGTACAATTAAATTTCTGATCATTTACATCTTATGCATTTTTACCGTACTGGCTATGATAACAGAGATATTCACGAATTTGGATTTTTGTTGCCAAGTCCATATCAACGCCGAGCCCCGACAAAATGGGTAAACAGAATTTAATGAAAATCGGTATATAGAGTCGGGGAATAAGAAACTACAGTTTAAGCTATAAACAATGTTATTCACCCTGGGTAAAATGGTATTTTAGGGGAAGGCACCTAAAATTTAATTTTGAAATACCTATGTTCTTGGTCCTATGGAAAATGACAACATAACAAAAGTTATAGAGAATATAATTTCCGATCATTTATGTTTTATTCAGTTTTACCGTACCGACTATGATAAGAGTGGTATTTCAGAACCAGAAGACAATAATGTGACGGCTTACAATATCGAAAGCGCGTAACATAGATCAACAATAACATTACATTGACCGTTGTTTGTTGTAATGTTCTTTGTCTCTTATGCTGACATTCAACTCCGATAGATGGGATTACTGCTGCGTACCGAGTATAACAGCCTAACTGAATATTGGCGGGAAATAGCTGAGGAGTTAGATAACTTTCTTCTTTAGCATGCCAATCCTCTGGTTCATACATTTTCTGATACTGCTGGTACGTAACACACTGGTTCATCATAGTATGCCAGCTATTCGATACCTACTCTGACGCGCTGTTTTGAATGAACAGTGTGCGCACTTAAGTCAGACGCTCAGTTAGTAGTAGTAGGAGTAGTAGTATGAACTGGTCTGGAATTACAATTTAGCCCTATTCCAAATTATAGTACCAGAATTCTCTAAATAACTCAAAATTCAACCTTGAAAAGAGCCGTTTCTTAGGAAAAGCTTCTTCCTCTTCACTTTCATTAAATCTACATTAATTTTATTCCAAATTAGCAGCGAAGATGTGGTTTCTTCTCTGGCTTGGAGGAAAAACTGCCTCCACGTCTGATAGTTCTTTCCCTCGCCAGTGTAGTGAATTGAGATTTTCCGACTCATAGGGTATTCCCAGGAAGCCGATAAGTAAACGGGCATAGTTTTTGCCCTGGGACTATCCACTATTTGAACACACACTGCCCCCCTCCCCCCGCCGAAAAAAAGGATGACAACTGTTCACGGATCATGGATATCTGCGTCTTGGTCATTCCAGCTCTGTAGCTTTGGACTGTTAGTTCGGCAGCACAGTACTGTTCGTTAAAAGTGAAAACATGTGTGGTTTTTCATTTGATCGAGTATTTCATATGAAGGCATTGCTTTTAATCGCGCCATTCCTACCGACGTCATTGTAATGACCCATGTTCATTTCAGTTGGGAAAACCACTAAGAGAGTCTTTCTGAGAATCTATAAAGGCAGGCGGAGAATGAGTGTCTGCCATTATAATGGAAATTCCTCAACCTGATTGTGACTGACGGTAGGCAAGCTGGCCTACCATTACAATGAAAATTCCCTAACCCAGTCTTGATATCAGAAAAGACGTTGGTGACTTGACCGTCGTTCTTCTAGGGCAACATTAACAGCTATGCAACTTAATACAATCTTGCTCACAAGATTTACACTACCTAACCTAGAATTCTGTATAAAATTTAGAATTCCTTAGCGAAGCACGGGTACATCAGCTAGTCATTCTATAATCACCAGCATGCAAGATGACAAGTTGCTTCCATGTCCCCCAATCTCCCGTGACACCTAACTGATTTACATCTTTTTCCACTTAATCCCGTTCTGGGTATTGTCTTCTAGGCCTACTGGATTCATCTGCTTCTCAGCATCACCACATTATCTGCTATAAATTCCTTAGTGTTGAATGTGCAAGATAATGAAGCCAAACATACAAAATAAAAGATCAAGATATCTTAAGTTAGCTTTTAGTGAGGAGAGAGGACTGTAATTACAGTGCAGGTACATCAGCTCCTTCAAGAGTAGAAAATAAAATCTAGTACTTACCTTTGAATGGTGATTATAACTAAACAGGGAATGACAACACAGGACTTGGCCAGCTACAACCACATAGCTTTAGCAGGAAATGTACAGGATGCTCCAGGAACAAGAGGACAACTTTAAAAATACAGTATTTACAAATATTTCTGCATACTGAAATTTCAGGTGACCATAAGGATCCAGAATACTTCAGAGAGTTCATACATTAATAGCCTACAGCTGTTATGAATGTAGGTGAAATATCAAAATTAAAGAGAGAGAGAGAATTATGATTTGCACCACTAGGGTGCATTAAGATGAAGATGCAAGATGATGATGTCCCTGATTGGTCCCTTTGCTGTGTGATGATGTCTTTGTTGATTGTGAGTCTGTTGCTGAAGTAGACTACGAAAGATGTAATCGTACTCCAAGCTCTGACCATAAGCCTCTGACGTTCAGGTTTTTTAAGGGGGTATTTTCTTTTGTCAACTTGTTTAATGTCGCAGTAACACATCAAAGGTTTGTGGCAGCAGAAGGATGGGAAAGGGCTAGGATTAGGAAGGTAGCAGTCGTTGTCTCAATAAAGGTACAGCCCCAGCATTTGCCTGGTATGAAAATAGTAAACCACAGAAAACTAACTTCAGGGCTGCCATCTGTGGGATTCGAACCCACCATCTACCGAATGCAAGCTCACACCTGCACAACACTAACCACACGGCTAACTCGCTCGGGGTAATTTATCAAGATAGTCGTATGTATTCTTTCCATCTTTGTCGACTTCTACTGGCTGTGTTGCATTCGTCGATCATACACCTGCTTTTCATTTTGTTGTTGAAGGTGAGGATGTCTATTCGACGAGTGCTACCGGCAGTCGAGATGCCTTGAACTACTTTTGGCCAGGATGGAGTCTGGCATTACTTAGATTTTCATCGTGTATGCAGTGTCCTACAACGTGGGGGCAGGTGTCCAGGACCTGTACTCCTGCTTCGTTGCGACCATCTTAAGAGCATTGTGCCATTTGCTGCTGCTGATAAATTTTACCATAATAGGTGCTATTTATTCCCATATTGACTTGTATGATCTCATATAAAAACAGTGTACATGTTTCAAGAAAAACAAACATTCTCATCTTCAGCAGTAATATAAACTGATTTCATTTGCCAAAGTCTAACTTTAAAACAGAGCTTTTATATAATGATTTATGACATCAATGAACAAAACAATGTAAGATGTTCATTTATTCAATCTAATTTTAAAAGGACTATTATATCAAGACATATAATACCAGTGAATAAATAATTTGTTAATGGTAGATTTTTTAATGCTGATTCAGTTATCAGTACATGTAACTCATATAACTTATTATTAAGTCTGGATTTTTTGAGAAACAGAAAGTTAATCTCATTCTTGAGCTATAATCTAGTGAAAACTCTTACATTGTTTTATTCATTGATGTTATAAATCATTATATAAAAGTTCTGTTTTAAAGTTAGTCTTTGATGGATGAAATGTTTATATTATTGTTGAAGAAGAGGATGTTCATTTTTATCACAACCTCTACGACTTTCATTAATATAAAGTGTATCAGCAAGGTGGATCTTCCTAACATCATATTTTAAAGATTTTTTTATGAGACCATTTGCTGCTAGTGAGTCCTTTGTTGTTTCAAACCCATTTATTGGCTTGGGTGTGCTCCTTTACCTTTCTGAGGTCGATGGCACCATGTACCATATTCTGCATTTCTCAGAGCACCGTGTACTTTTCTAGCATGGAGAAAATTTATGTTCTTATTGTAGAGATTTTTGTTGTGTTCTACTTGCAGTTCCTGAAGGCAATGGATATTTTCCTCATGAATGATGATGATGACGATGTTTGTTGTTTAAAGGGGCCTATCAGCTATGTCATCGGCCCCCTAATGGTACGAGATGTAACAAAATGTAAATTGAAACATCAAAATGTATCCACTGACTAGAATCTGAAACAAATGGTGATGAGAAAATAGAAACAATCAGTGTATCCTATTCAGAATGTCTTTTTGTCTGGGATGATGCTCATTATCTAAAGGGGTCCAAAACCTAGGTCACCGGCCCCTCACAATGGTACTAATTACTAGTGAAGCAGAAACATGCTGTTCCTCCTACAGTGATACTAATCACAGGTAATGTATTCCTGTGGTGTTCCTCACTAGGTGGAACTAATGACAGGCCACGTATACTCACGGCATTGCTCATACAGTGGTACTAACCATAAGCAATGCACACCCTCGGTGTATCACACATTATGGTAACGCCCACAAGCAACACAAACCCATGGTGTTCTTCACATAACAATACTACTCTCAGGCAACCCAGACCAATGGTTTTCCTCACATAGTGGTACTAATCACAGGCATAATTTCCTCATGAAGTCATCTTGTGTTGGCAATGTAAGGATTGTTGGTTATGTGTAAACATTTATGTGAACGTATTTGTTGAAGGAAGGTTTCCCATGTGTTTCTCAACATTTCCAGACCTTCGAATTTAGTGTGACTGTAGAGCATTGCATTGGGTGTGTCAGATGGTAAGCAGAGTATTTCTGTCAGTATACATTTGGTCATTTCTTTTTTTTACTGTGCCCTCCAAGAATCGTGGTATTGTTTTGCTTGCTACCATTTGTAAGGAATATATCAGATGGACAAATTATGGTATTTAATATCCAAAACTTCTGGTCTGGTTGGAGAAGTGGAGAGGACATGGGTGATTCTAGTTTGTATTTGAGGTCACAAAGAACAGTTTGGGGAATGAAGACAAGTGAATCACAAAAATTGACATCAGAATACTTCCCAGTTTTGCCTGCAGAAACACATTTTACATTACAATCGTGGCACTCCTACAGGTCACTACTGGTAAGATTTCCTGATATGTATTTTTGAGGCTGAAGAATGAAGCAATTTCTTCAAAGTTTTGTATGGCCATTCTGTTGAGTTCTTCAGCTGATGGAAGATGAAATCTGCTCCAATACCATACAGGGTGGAGACCCCCACATGACCCCCTCTTCTTAAGACTAACACTGGTTTTCTTACTACTCATCTCAATTCTTGTTGTATTATTCTCTTGCAGCAATGCTATGATGTTGGCAAGCCTGGTAAGTATTGGAAGGTGTTCCAAGTCCTTCTCAAGTGGCCATGACCAATGTTATTGAATACTTTCTTAGCATCTAAGTAGACAATTGTTGCATCTTGTGTAGCTTGTAGAATAGATCACAGGACTGAGTTCCATGTGAGGTAAGGGTACAAAAGAGGTTTGAGAAGTGTGTAAATACCGAATGTTCAGAATGCATGTTCTGCCTCCTAGCAGACAATATGGGCAGCCTCACCGAGGCAGCACGTAGAGGGAGCTGGCGGCTGACTGAAAACTATTGCATTGAAAGTTATTTCTTATCTGCTTGATCATCTTAGGGCCCTATACAGGCAGAACCTATAGACATGCCACATTCTTGGGACAGCAGCTGGATCAAACTCAGTTCTATCCTCGCTCGAATATCTTGCAGCTGTTCCTCGGCGAGAGCTCATTTAAGACCATGTTTCTTACAAGCCAGAACAGAGCCACTTCTTAAACAACCCCATTACAGTATTTTTTTATGGCCAACGAGCCCTCCAGACAACAATGGTAAAATTCACATACGGTAAACATTTTTCATACGACTACTTCTTTAAAAAACATGTCTCAGTGAGAAGTATCTGCTGCTCTAGTGGATCACACCATTGCTATCACACGTCTAACATATTCATATAGCCCCACTCAGCTGCAACTAACAGATGGTGTGGTAGAGCTTGGCCACTTTGGTGGTCAACTGCTAGATACCATGCATAGCCCAGCCTAGGTTCTGGGTTCTGAACGCTCTGTACTTCATTCTTTTCCAGCTTGCAGAGCTCTGCTCTGCTGCCTAAGACTGCTCAGACAGCTTCTCTACGTGGTTATAAAATCGATACTAAACTGTATTGTATAGATACTTGCTCTTTCCTTTTTTTCCTGGTCTCAACGGGTTGCTTTCGTTGGGCTCAACGGGCCTTTCTGTATTCACATTCCTATTTGCACACAATCTTGCTATATTTCTTGGTGGAGAGTTCTGACCCAGAAGAAAAGTCAATGAAGCCTTTGAGGAAGACGGAGAAATCATTAACGAAATTGTTTTTGTCACATTCCCTGCTAAATTTTTTCTCTATATTATCAGTTTGTTCTTGTAGTGTTCTAAGTAGTTTACAGTTTGTATTTGTTGCCTTTCATCACTGCCTGTGTTCTTTGGAAGAGTTACATGCTTCTCAGAATCAGGTTGCTCAACACGCTCAATAGCAACATCACAAACTCTTACCACATCATAGAAGATGGTCTAATGACACCTACAAAGATTTCAATATATCCTACAGCACCAATATTTCCAACTAATATAATCTCAAAAGAAACAGGCCATAGAAACAACTCTTCAAAAATCTATAAGCAAATAAATGAAAATCAACATTTATTAACTGCAAGAACCAACGACCATTACCATTGCTTAACTTTCCTTTTTTTTTTTAACAATATGCCATTTGACAACTAAATGGAATGTATTTTCTCATTTTTATCTTCATTGTAATATCTTTTATTATGTCATAATCCTTAAACAACTGCCATGTTTTAGACTCCAACATTATCACTAATATTGTCAAATAACAGCATACTACATTTTATATTGTAATAGTTGTTTAACAATCTCCAACATATTTTATACGGCATAGTTTTTAACAGCATTCATAGATTATTTCCAATCAGGTACCTGATCTATTCTAAGGTGGAAAATATGGCTGATGATGCCCACTATTGATGGGCGAAACATGTACCATCTAATATACTAATTTCATGACAACAATTTTAATAAGGACAATGACCTAATTTTTTTTAAATTGTATTGTATTGAATAGGTGGATGAATATTAAAACATACAAGTGTTATTTTAATACAAATATTTTCAATACGGACCCAAAAATGAATTTTATCACATGTAATAAGTGGTATGTTCCGAGCTGTCAGCGGAGAGATGGCGTGGGAGGACATCAGTAGATGAATAAGTTTTGATGGTGTCTTTAAAAGTAGGAAAGATCACAATATGAAGATAAAGATGGAATTCAAGAGGACAAATTGGGGCAAATATTAATTTATAGGAAGGGGAGTTAGGGATTGGAACAACTTACCAAGGGAGATGTTCAATAAATTTCCAATTTCTTTGCAATCATTTAAGAAAAGGCTAGGAAAACAACAGATAGAGAATCTGCCACCTGGGCGACTGCTCTAAATGCAGATCAGTAGTGATTGATTGATTGATTGATTGATTGATTGATTGATTGACTGACTGACTGACTGACTGACATTGTATAAAGTTACGGTATTCAGTGCAGCACAGCACAGGCTGTAATGATCACTGGAATCAGAAATTTTGTAGATATGCTAACTAAGCAATGTGCTCGCGAATTATGCCACAAAAATTATTAGTTCCAAGTTTTTCCGCCAGGTGAAAATATGGCGCTGTAAGCAATGGGGTCACAGAAAAAAGGCAGGAAATATCAAACACATGATAACAGTGGTTCTGGGAGTTATTAGCTGCATCCGTAATATGGCATGGTCGAAAGTTGCCCGCAGCATATCAGGTGAAATCAAAGCGACATGTCGTCGTATGCTAGCCTTTAGATCAGGCAGAGACAGGACAGGTCCCTGATAGACACAATCTTTCAAATATCTCCACAACCAGAAGTCACATGGATTTAGATCAGGGGACCTCGAAGGTCATGCATCTGGAAAATGCCTCGAGATAATGCGGTCATTACTGAAGGTTTCTCGAAGCAATTCTTTTACCTGGCGAGCAATATGTGGTGTTGTAACGGTGTGGTCACAGTTGCGTTCCTGAAAAGCTGGAATCACATGTTGCACAAGATGTCACTGTACACCCAACAGGCACATGAGCGAACATCTCCTCAAAGAAAAACAGACCGAGAACAAAGGAGCTTGTAAAACCACACCAAACAGTCATGTAAGCTGAATGCAATGGTTGTTCCTGCACAACCTTTGGAGGAGTCGAACCCCATGTGTGACAATTCTGTGCATTCACTGCATCCACCAGGCACAATAATTATTCGAGCACTGGTAAGTAAGGTATTCCACAAAAATGGTATGCCTCAAAATAGTTATAAAAAGATACCATATCAAGTATAACAGATTATAGCCATGTAAATATGTGGAAATATAAACATTTCAGCATCAAACACTTCTCTGTATGTAGAATACACCATTCCTCAGTTGTCTTGTGACATTAGTAGCAGTGCATTAAACAGTCCACCAGTAACTATTCAACAGCTAAATTTTGGCAATGGCATGACACTCCTTCTCATAATGGTAAATGGTACTTCCCTCCATACTGGACAAAGTGTAATGACTGTTAATGTAATATAAATGACAATGAACTTAATGTTATGGACTTTACGTCCCACTAACTATTTTAAATCTGGATAGACGTATAAATTCACAATGAAGACCAGCATTTCAACCAAGGGTTAAATTACTACAGGATGCCTGCCGACAGCCGTGGAACATGCTTGACGACTTCAGCAGCTTGAATATACAAGTAAAACACGAAATGTTGTTTATCTTATAAATCAATCAATCACTACTGATCTGCATTTAGGCCAGTCGCTAAGGCGGAAGATTCCTTATCTATTGTTTTCCTAGCCTTTTCTTGAATGATTTCGGAGAAATTGGAAATTTATTGAACATCTCCCTTGGTAAGTTATTCCAATCCCTAACTCCCTTTCCTATAAACAAATATTTGACCCAATTTGTCCTCTTGAATTCCAACTTTATCTTCATATTGTGATCTTTCCTACTTCTAAAGACACCACTCAAACTTATTCATCTACTAATAACATTCCATGCCATCTATCCACTGACAGCTCGGAACATACCACTTACATGTTACAAATTTCAAATTTGGTCCGTATTGAAATGTACATCAATTTAAGAATTACCAGAATTTATTAGGATCAACCTATTCAATAAAATAGATTCTATTGTATTCTATTCTATTGTATTGAATAGATTCTATTGTATTCTATTCTATTGTATTGAATAGGTTGATCCTAATAAATTCTGATAATTCTTAAAAAACATACCACTTAGTCGAGCAGCTCATCTCCTTTCTCCCAAGTCTTCCCACACCAAACTTCGCAATATTTTTGTGACACTGCGCTTTTGTCGGAAATCACCCAGAACAAATAAAGCTGCATTTCTTTGGATTCTTTCCAGTTCCTGAATCGAGTAATCCTGGTGAGATTCCCATACACTGGAATCATACTCTATTTGGGGGTCTTACCAGAGACTTGTATGCCCTCTCCTTTACATGCTTACCACAACTCCTTAACATCCTCATAACCATGTGCAGAGATCTGTACCCTTTACTCACAATCCCACTGATGTGATTAACTCAATGAAGATCTTTCCTCATATTAACACTTAGGTACTTACAGTGATTCCCATAAAGAACTTCCACCCCATCAATGCAGTAATTAAAACTGAGAGGACTTTTCCAATTTGTGAAACTCATAACCTGACTTTTAACAACGCTTATCAAGATACCATTGCCTGCTGCACATCTTACAACATTATCAAGGTCATTTTGCAGTTGCTCACTATCTTGTAACTTATTTATTACTGTATACAGAATAACATCTCCGAAAAGCCTTATCTCTGATTCCACTTCTTTACACAATCTTTGATATGTGCGTATATATATATATATAAGAAAACAAAAAGGTCCAATAACACTGCCTTCATGAATTCCCCTCTTAATTATTACAGGGTCAGATATAGCTTCTCCTACTCTAATTCTCTGAGTTCTATTTTCTAGAAATATAGCAGCCCATTCAGTCACTCTTTTGTCTAGTCCAATTGCACTCATTTTTGCCAGTAGTCTCCCATGATCTACCGTATCAAATGCCTTAGATAGGTCGATCGCGATACAGACCATTTGACCTCCTGAATCCGGGATATCTGCTATATCTTGCTGGAAACCTACAAGTTGAGCTTCAATGGAATAACCTTTCCAAAACTCGAACTGCCTTCTATCAAACCAGATATTAATTTCACAAACATGTCTAATATAATCACTAATCAGAAAGAATACTTTCCCAAAGCTTACATGCAATGCATGTCAAACTAACTGGTCTGTAATTTTCAGCTTCATGTCTCTCACTCTTTACTTTGTACAACGGGGCTACTATAGCAACTCTCCATTCATTTGGTATAGCTCCTTCAACCAAACAATAATCAAATAAGTACTTCAGATATGGTACTATATCCCAAACCATTGTCTTTAGTATACCCCCAGAAACCTTATCAATTCCAGCTGCTTTTCAAGTTTTCAACCTTGTATCTTATTGTAAATGTCATTGTTATCATAGCTAAATTTTAATACTTCTTTAGCATTAGTCATCTCCTCTATCTGGACATTATCCTTGTAACCAACATTCTTTACATACTGCTGACTGAATACTTTTGCATTTTGAAGATCCTCACATACACACTCCCCTTGTCCATTAATTATTCCTGGAATGTCCTTCTTGGAAATTGTTTCTGCCTTAAAAGTACCTACACATCCACCTCCATTTTTCACTAAATTCTGTATGACTGCCAATTATGCTTGTCATCATGTTATCCTTAGCTGACTTCTTTGCTAGATTCAATTTCCTAGTAAGTTCCTTCAGTTTCTCCTTACTTCCACAGCCATTTCTAACTATTTCTTTCCAATATGTTTATATTTTTATTTATTGTTTTCCACCAATGATAGTTACTTTTTGAAAACTCCCCCATGCCTGCTTTATCAGTCACATGGTACTGCCTAATAGTCCTACTTTTAAGGACTTCCTGCCTATCACATTTATTTTTAACTACAACATAAACAGCTTCATGATCACTAATATCATTTATTACTTCGGTTTCTCTATAGAGCTCATCTGGTTTTACCAGCATCACGTCCAGAATATTCCTCCCTCCAGTTGGTTCCATCACTTTCTGAATCAGCTGTCCTTCCCATATTAACTTACCTGCCATTTGTTGGTCAAGCTTCCTGTCGTTCACATATCCTTCCCAATTGACATTTGGTAAATTGAGACCTCCCGCTACAAATCATTCCTTTCCATGTCATTTCCCACATAGCTGATTGCCTTATCAAATAATTCTGAATCAGCGTCAGCACTACCCTTTCCCGGTCTGTACACTCCAACTACATCAAGTTGCCTATTATCTTTAGAAATGAGCCTTACACCTAGAATTTCATATTTGTCGACTAACTTTTTCATAGCTTACAAATTCTTCTACACTTCCCCTCCTACCATTCCTATCTTATCTCTACAGTACAATACACATTCCAGTTCAGAGAGAAAATTTCTGCATCCATTAGACTATATCATTTCTAGCCATGATTCAACTTCTATTACAATACCTGTTAAGTATAATCTCTTAAATTACTTAATTCTATTCCTTTCATTACAATATTTCAACAGTTCAACACTAACATTTTTATGTTGTCTCTACTTGATTTCCAGATCCCTGTACCCTTATCACCACTCGCTAGGCCACCCCATTTCCCTGAATGTACTTCCCTATAACCCTTCTAAACAAATTTCGTAACTTATACGTACCACTGCAGTTTAAGTGAAGGCCATCTGAGCGCAGATCCCTCTCTCCTACCCACACATTAGGATCTAGAAATCTCACTGCCAGTTTCCCACATACCCACTGCATAGTCTCATTTAAATCTCCAATCACCTTCCAGTCAGTACCCCTCCTACACAAATTCCACTGATAACCTCCGTTTCCTTAAACTTCACTCGTGCTACATTTACCAGATCTCATACAGCCCCAAATATGTTGGCAGTTATACCTGCTTGCCTTACGTTGTTGGTATCAACATGAAACACTACCACCTTCTCCTTTCCTTCCTCTTTGTCTTCTACTTTCTTCAACATCTGCCTCAACCTAATTCCTGGATAACACTCTACCCTGGTTCCCTTTCCTTTACACACTTTCCCCACATGTCTAACAATGGAATCCCCCATGACCAGAGCCTCAACACTACCCACCTCATTTGACCCCCCCCCCCCCCCCCCTCTTGGTCAGCCATATCTTTTCCTGACAGCTGCAGAAGCTACTTCCTCCTCCCTTTTCTTCCCCCCCATGACCTTGTTCCACCTGTCTTTTCCTATCCTCTACTCTACATTTCACTTTCTCCAATTTCCACACTTCTCAGCAACAGTTCCTTATTCCTCATCTTCCCTCTGTTGTTCTACCTGCAGCGACTTGTACCGATTTCTCACAGGCACCTGTCCTGAATTCTGATATTTTCCCTGCTAGAGGAGGAGAGTTTATATCTCCATACCAGTGAGGAATACTGGGTTACTGGAGATAATGTACAGCCTGATGAAACTATGGATCATGCTTCTTGAATGGGAGGAGCCAATGTCTTTGAGTAATTATGAGAAAGAATAGAAAGTTAATCTACGATATTATAAAAGAAATGTAAGTGAAGAGACCTTAAGAATATAAGATAATTATAAGAAATCAAAGTGAAGGGATCATAAGAATAGTATGTTGATGATAAGAGAAAGATAAAAGTCCACATGCGTACCTGCCAACTTTACAAAACAAAAAAAGAAAATCAGGAGATTTTGATAAGAAAATCAGGAAAAATCAGGAGAAATTAGGAGACACAACTGGTCAAAAAATTTATTCTACATGTCTTGCACAATACAGGAGTACTATGGTATATATTTTAACACATGACACATTAAAACTGTTGTGGTTGGTGTTGAACTATGTCAATGTCCTTATATCATTTTAGTTTCAATTTTAAATGTGTAATCTGACTTCATCAATGTTTTAGACTTAGATTTTAAATTAAGCTCATTTTATCCTAAGATAAATAGTGCGAAAATAGATAGTAATTTGATGCTGTTACCGTACGGTACCCCTTGTTCTAGGGCAGCTATCCCTTGTGGATTCTCTCTCTCTCTCTCTCTCTCTCTCTCTCTCTCTCTCTCTCTTGTTGTTAGTTGTATATAAACATACGTTTTCAATTAGATCATGGCTGAAGATGACCTAAGGTACATAGGGTCGAAACTAGTACCAGTTATATAGTAACAGCTAATGGTATAGAATAAGTGGAACTTTCTCTACCTTTTGATAGTGATATCGATTGTCAATATGGACCATAATGAAATTCATAACTTATGAGAATAGGTATTTACAGATCCAATAAGTTAGGTTGGGGTAATGTAATTAAATGTACAACGTGTAATGTGTCAGATGGGTCTGTTCAGTTCATCGAAATAAGGTGTAATAGAGGTAATCAACCTTCAGTAATCCATGCAATAATCACTGTGCTCGTATCTATTATTTTGCAAGTAAAATCATGGCTATAAATTTATGCTGTTCCTACAGTGAGTCCATCGGACACCGAGCCATGAAAAGCCAGTAGGCCAAAAATTGATGTTCTGCCATAAATTATTATAATAATGGAAGCAGCAACTCCCTGACTAATGCATCTTCAAAGGGAATTTGTGTTTATTGTGGAACAGTCTTAATTTGCAATCTTTAATTACAGCACTTCAAAAAAAAAAAAAAATGTATATACATCTTCAAAGTGATATAAGAGATTAGAACACTGCTCAGAATAAAGTTTAATAAATAATGTTAGTTGACAGCTTAACTCAACTGTAGAGGCAATGTCAGTCCATTAATTATGATGTTATTGAATTATTAATTATATGTAATTAATCATGATGTTTGAGAGAGGATGGTGTTTGTGAGGTAGTAATGGAGGTTTTCTTTCAGATGTAATATAAACTAGAGTTCAGTTATGAAATTTGATTAATTTTGATGATTTTATTGAATTAATTATCTTGATTTTCAATTAACATTCTTTGTTAATATATTAATAATTTTAAAATCAGTCTGGTCAACGTTATTCCTAGTAGATGAGCCCGTAGAGTAGGTTTCCCTTACGTACCCGAGAATATAAAGACACCGAACTGATCGCCCCTGAGGAGTGAGTCAACAAGCAGTAAGTATTCTACAGCACCAAGGCTAAACCCACATCCAGACATCACAACCTCAATTATTCAAGGGTACAGTACGTAGCCTTCATTATAGTCCAACACCTTGGCTGAAAGGTCAGCAATGAGGCCTTCTATTCAGAGGGTCCTGGGTTTGATTCCCAGCTGGTCAGAGATACTGACTGGAAGGTGATTGGGGATTTAAATGAGACTATGGAGTGGGTATGTGGGAAACTGGGAGTGAAATTTCTAGATCCTAATGGGTGGGTACGAGATAGGGATCTGCGCTCAGATGGCCATCACTTAAACCGCAGTGGTACATATAAGTTAGGAAATTTGTTTAGAAGGGTTATAGGGAGGTACATTCAGGGAAACAGGGTGCACTAGGCAGCGGTGTTAAGGGAACAGGGAACTGGAAATCAGGTAGGGATGACATAAAACTGTTAGTGCACTACTGTAGAAGAAAGGAATAGAATTAAGTAATTTAATAGATATATACTTACCAAATATTGTAATAGGAGTTGAATCATGCCTAAGAAATGATATAATGGATGTAGAAATGTTCTCACGGAACTGGAGGGTGTATCGCAGAGATAGTATAGGAAAGGTAGGAGGGGGAGTATTCATTCTCGTGAAAGAAGAATTTGTAAGCTACGATAAAGTTAAGGATGACAAGCACGAAATTCTAGGGGTAAGGCTCATTTCTAAAGATAATAGGCAACTAGATGTCTTTGGAGTGTAGAGACCAGGAAAGGGTACCGCAGATGCTGATTCAGAATTATATGATAAGATAATCAGCTATGTGGGAAACAATAAGGAAAGGAACGTGATCGTAGCGGGTGATCTCAATTTACCAAATGTCAATTGGGAAGGTAATGCGAACGACAGGAAGCATGACCAACAGATGGCAAATAAGTTAATATGGGAAGGGCACCTGATTCAGAAAGTGAGAACCAACTAGAGGGAAGAATATTCTGGATGTGGTGCTGGTAAAACCAGATGAGCTCTATAGAGAAACCGAAGTAATAGATGGTATTAGTGATCACA
Source organism: Anabrus simplex (assembly GCF_040414725.1). Classification (NCBI taxonomy): domain Eukaryota; kingdom Metazoa; phylum Arthropoda; class Insecta; order Orthoptera; family Tettigoniidae; genus Anabrus; species Anabrus simplex. The sequence goes on along the minus strand of NC_090269.1, from coordinate 429,555,139 downwards.
AAGCTGTTTTTGTGGTAATTAAAAATAAATGTGAAAGAAAGGAAGGTCTTAAAAGTAGGACTGTTAGGCAGTACCATATGGCTGATAAAACAGGCATGAGGTTTTCTTGAGTAACTATGATCGGTGGAAAACGGTAAATAAAAATGTAAACAGACTCTGGGATGGGTTTAAAGCAATTGTTGAGGAATGTGAAAATAGGTTTGTACCTTTAAAAGTGGTAAGGAATGGTAAAGATCCACTATATTATAACAAGGAAGTAAAGAGACTAAGAAGGAGGTGCAGGTTGGAAATAAATAGAGTTAGAAATGGCTGTGGAAGTAAGGAGAAATTGAAGGAACTTACTAGAAAATTGAATCTAGCAAAGAAGTCAGCTAAGGATAATATGATGGCAAGCATAATTGGTGGCCACACTAATTTTAGTGAGAAATGGAAGAGTATGTATAGGTACTTTAAGGCAGAAACAGGTTCCAAGAAGAACATTCCAGGAATAATTAATGAACAAGGGGAGTGTGTATGCAAGGATCTTCAAAAGGCAGAAGTATTCAGTCAGCAGTATGTAAAGATTGTTGGTTACAAGGATAATGTCCAGATAGAGGAGGTGACTAATACTAAAGAAGTATTAAAATTTACCTATGACAGCAATGACATTTACAGTAAGATACAAAAGTTGAAAACTAGAAAAGCTGCTGGAATTGATAAGGTTTCAGGGGATATACTAAAGACAATGGGTTGGGATATAGTACCATATCTGAAGTACTTGTTTGATTTTTGTTTGCATGAAGGAACTTTACCAAATGAATGGAGAGTTGCTATAGTAGCCCGTGTATATAAAGGAAAGGGTGATAGGCATATAGCTGAAAATTACAGGCCAGTCAGTTTGACATGCATTGTATGTAAGCTTTGGGAAAACATTCTTTCTGATTATATAAGACATGTTTGCAAAATTAATAATTGGTTTGACAGAAGGCAGTTTGGGTTTAGGAAAGGTTATTCCACTGAAGCCCAACTTGTAGGATTCCAGCACGATATAGCAGATATCCTGAATTCAGGAGGTCAGTTGGACTGTATTGCGATTGACTTATCTAAGACATTTGATAAGGGAGATCATGGGAAACTACTGGCCAAAATGAGTGCAACTGGACTTGACAAAAGATTGACTGAATAGGTGGCTCTGTTTCTAGAAAACAGAACTCAGAGAATTAGAGTAGGTGAAGCTTTATCTGTCCCTGTAAAAATTAAGAGGGTTATTCCTCAAGGCAGTATTATTAGACCTTTATGTTTTCTTATATATATCAATGATATGTGTAAAGAAGTGGAATCAGAGTTAAGGCTTTTCACAGATGATGATATTCTGTACAGAGTAATAAATAAGTTACAAGATTGTGAGCAACTGCAAAATGACCTAGATAATGTTGTGAGATGGACAGTAGGCAATGGTATGATGATAAACGGGGATAAAAGTCAGGTTGTGACTTTCACAAATAGGAAAAGTCCTCCCAGTTTTAATTACTGCATTGATGGGGTGAAAGTTCCCTTTGGGGATCATTGTAAATACCTAGGTATAAATGTAAGGAAATATCTTCATTGGGGTAATCACAAATATGATTGTAAATAAAGGGTACAGATCTCTGCACATGGTTATGAGAGTATTTAGGGGTTGTAGTAAGGATGTAAAGGAGAGAGCATATTTGTCTCTGGTGAGACCTCAACTAAAGTATGGTTCCAGTGTATGGAACCCTTACCAGGATTACTTGATTCAGGAACTGGAAAAAATCCAAAGAAAAGCAGCTCGATTTGTTCTGGGCAATTTCCGACAAAAGAGTAGCGTTACAAAAATGTTGCAAAGTTTGGGCTGGGAAGACTTGGTAGAAAGGAGACGAGCTGCTCGACTAAGTGGTATGTTCCGAGCTGTCAGTGGAGAGATGGCATGGGAGGACATCAGTAGACGAATAAGTTTGGATGGTGTCTTCAAAAGTAGCAAAGATCACAATATAAAGATAAAGTTGGAATTCAAGAGGACAAATTGGGGCAAATATTCGTTTATAGGAAAGGGAGTTAGGGATTGGAATAACTTACCAAGGGAGATGTACAATACATTTCCAATTTCTTTGCAATCATTTAAGAAAAGGCTAGGAAAACAACAGATAGGGAATCTGCCACCTGGGCGATTGCCCTAGATGCAGATCAGTAGTGACTGATTGATTTAATTGAGTTTGGTTAGTTCCTTTGACCTGGGGACTGGGGTTTTTTCTCAACACCCCTCTCTTCATATTCATAACGGATTTCTGTACAGCGGCCCAGCCCATGAGCTGCTTCGGCAATAGATGGCAACAGGCTTTAAAAGGCTCGAACATAAAAAGCCTGTGACGTCACTGCACGGGTTGGGCTGGGCAGTGCTACGTTGTTCATATGGGGTGATACAAGGACAGCATTGAGGTAGTTCTATGGGCTGACTGCTTCAATTATTATTATTATTTAGCATATGGCAACACATTGGAATATACAACAATATATAAATCATATACTGAAAAACTGTGGCCTTATTACTATTAGACATGAAACAGAGTATACAATGACAGTGAATACACTTATATTGTGAGAGTCAGTTTGTCTATCCAGTTAACAGCATCTGGAGTCAACGAAAGAAAGTCCTTCAGATCTCCCAAGTATGACGTAATACTACACTGCTGCACAATGTGTTGGATGGTATGGGGAGTCGCTCCACAAACACAAGATGGATCGGGAATTTTGTTCCATTTGTGGAGGAAGTCGTTACATACTCCATGGTTTGTACGAATCCTGTTGGCAGTTTTCCACGTACGTCGAGGCAGATCAAAACCAGCTGGTTTAGTTTGGGTATTTAAAACAGTTATAATGTCTGGTGGTGCATGCTGAATCCAATTTTTTTCCCAATGATCATTTATACTGAAGCCTGTATTGAAAAGTTCAACAGCAGATTTAATTGCTGGATGTCTGGATTTGGAATGGAATGTAGCCATGAATTGGAAGGTCTGGGGGATCCAATATTTTCTTATATTCACGTAACAAAGCATCCTGTCTTCTCAGTGCAGGTGGATGAATGTGTCTTAAAGTTGGGAGCCAAAATGTTGGTGTAGTTTTTAGACAACCTGTGATTGTACGCATTGTAGTATTGAGCTGGATGTCGAATTTGCTGGTATGGTTGCTGTTCAGCCAGACTGGAGCACAATATTCTGCTGTACTATAGACTAGTCCCAGTGCAGAGCAACGAAGTGTTACAGCTGATGATCCTCATGTAGTACCACACAGCTTTTGGAGGATGTTGTTCCTGGAATGGATTTTGGCTGTTGTATTATTCAGGTGTTGTCGATAAGTTAAGGATCTGTCAAGTGTGACACCCAAATATTTTGGAGTACAGCGTACTGCCCGTCACCGGAGTATGTTGCATTACGGTCGAGTGGAGACGGTGACGTTTGCTGTGGTTTTCTATTTGACTTCCCCATCCATCCTGTTTTCGGAAATGGATGCGGACTGTGGCTTCAAAAGAAAACAAACCTTGGCAAGAAAATGTGAAGCAAAGGAAAAACTAGAAACCGGACAGTACAAGATTTCTGAACTGGATCCGAACATCAAAAGTCTATATTCAAGCCTGTACTTGACAGTGATGGGAAAAACGTTCATTTTGTGTACTGAACGATCTGAACAAGGCGTGTATGAGTGACGAACATACCAATCTCCCGAGTCATCAAACTCCATGACTATGCCATAATCTGCCAAAGTAATGAATGAAGTTTGCTTCGTGGACTTGGTCCTATTCCAGCAGATGAGCTGGCAAGATATTTATACCAAAATTGTGCAATATAAGAATATATAACATCCTAATGGAGGACGAACAGACAAAACAATCCAAAACTTCACCAGACTGCCAAGAAAGTTAAAATATATGCAAGCGCCAAGTTCAGCTTCAGAGAGAAATTTCAGTTCAGTGGGCTTCATTCTCAGCGCATAGTGGTCTTTTCTGCACCCAGACAATGTTGCTCTTCTTTTAATTCACAGCAATTCCACCACTATTAATCAATGACAAACTATGTACATCAGCTAAGTAAAAGCCATGTTCAGGTTTTTTCATGTCGTTTTAGTTTGTATTTTTTGTTCATTTTGAGTTAAACGAGTTAAATATGTACCCCCTGCTGGTGGAGGCGATACAATAACACCCACGGTATCCCCTGCCTGTTGTAAGAGGTGACTAAAGGGGCTCCTACTGACTATTAACTTGGGAGAGTGAATTGGCGACCATGGGGCCCGTAGCTGAGTCCTGGCATAGCTTTCACTTATTTGTGCCAGGCTACTCACTTTCATCTATCCTATCCGGCCTCCCTTGGTCAACTCTTGTTCTCTTCCGATCCCGACTGTAGTAGGGCATCCAAGGCCTAGGGAGTCTTTCATTTTCACGCCCTTTGTGGCCCTACCTTTCATTGACTGGTATCTTCATTTCTTGAATTGTCAGATCCCTTCCAGTTTTTCTCTCTGATTAACATACATAGAGGATGGTTGCCCAGTTGTATCTCCTCTTAAAACAACAATCACCACCATCACCTTGAATATGCTTCGTATTATTTAGATTGACTTTCAGTTAACCTGATGCCAATTGTAGACGAACATTAAAATTCCTAATGAAGTTTCTGTTTGTGTTCTATGATGATGATGATGATCATCATCATTGTTATTATTTTTATCATTTTATTTCAAACTGTGATTAGCGTACTTTAAAATTTGTCATTAGTGTACGGGAATTCATATAGGTAGCGATCTGAATCGAAGTGTGAAACAAACATTTAGTTGTACATGGCGCATGAGTTATTGTGAGGAAGTAGTTAAGGTATACTAATCAGCCTGCCCAGTGCGGTGGGCCGAGTGGGACCGGTGCTGTGGGCGAGTAAGTGGCCGCGTCAGTGGAGCACGACGCTGTACGGGCTGGGCTGCCAGAGTCTGTGGGTTTGCGAGTGCTGCGCAGTGGGCCTCACTGCAGGACTCTGATTCACAACACATTACCAACCACCAGAGAAACAAGCAATAATGAATACATCGCTCCAGATAGGGTTGGCATCAGGAAGGGCAACCGACCATAAAACAGGGCACACAGTTTGCACCAACAATCCCATCAGATTGTGGAAAAAAAACAATGCTAGGAGAAGAAGATGACGATATCCTACTATTATAATAATACATACATACATACTGGAAGTCATTAACCCTATAACTGCTTCAGGTTTATCTGTCAAATGTTGCAGGATTTTTCCACAATACACAGAATAAAAGAAAATGGTGTCTGAATGCATATCGTAATCATAACCTTATCATACATGAATATAAAGCTGAAATACTGATTATAATTTTGATTTTTAAAGAGTCATTATTTTGAATTAATTACAAAAATGTTCTTTATAAAATGATTTTAATGAAAAGTTACTGACTCGTGCACTAAAAAAAAAAGGATATTTTCACATGCATTTTGTTTCAAAAGCATGATAATCGTGAAGTTCAAGCATCTTTTTTCATTACTTAGAAACCAGTTTTGAATCATTCCTGTTCAATTTCTGTTAGTTCAGAAAAAAACATTGTATTGGCTCCCATTTTGCTGAATGGAACCTCAATGTTAACGTGAAGTACTTTCACTTCTGCAGCCAACAAATAGCCTAAGATCGTCATTTGTTTCTCAAAGGCTTTCAAAACAAAAGATAAAACTACCCAGAACCAGAATGACTTGACACGAATGCCATCTGGTGATTTACAATAAACATAAGTTTGAATTTCGAGACAGTCTCTCAGAGCGACGATCGCATTTGATGGAACAGTACACCACTGGGAGATGGTCCACAGTTCTAGGGTTAATGGACAACCCAAGTGACAATGTTCTGATGATGACACCCAGATAGCGGACCCTGCCACGATGAGGGCAATCTCTTTTTTCTTTATTCATGGATGTAAATCAAAGTGCTTCCTACATCTGAGCACTAGTCTTCAAGGAGATGAAGTAGAAGCAATAAATTGTCAAACATGGTCAGGAAGATTAAACACTTTGCAGACACTGCACTGAACATTTCCTTGAAAATGAAAACCTGCAACCTGTTTTCCAGTCTTTGACCGAGTCAGGGATGTAATGAAATGAAATGTCGTATGGCTTTTAGTGCTGGGATATCCCAGGATGGGTTCGGCTCGCCAGGTGCAGGTCTTTCTATTTGACACCCGTAGGTGACCTGCGCGTCGTGATGAGGATGAAACAATGGTGAAAACAACACATACACCCAGCCCCAGTGCCATTGGAATTAACCAATTAACGTTAAAATCCCCGACCTGGCCGGGAATCGAACCCGGGACCCTCTGAACCGAAGGCCAGTATGCTGACTGTTCAGCCAACGAGTCGGACAGGGATGTAATGAATGAACCATATATAGGCTATTATTACAATGGGGTCGCCACTCCCAAGGTGATTTATTAATGACTGATAAATGCTATGAAATGATAACGGAGAGTGTTGCTGGAATGAAATATGAAAGGGAAAACCGGAGTACCCAGAGAAAAACCTGTCCCGCCTCCACTTTGTCCAGCACAAATCTCACATAGAGTGACCGGGATTTGAACCAGAACATTTCCTTATAGATTGTTTATTGAATGCTAACAACATTTCTTTCCCTCCCCTGAATCATTTATCTCAACTTAGCAATGGAGATCTCAAGTGAACAGAGATTCAAAGGAAAGGAAAAACAATGTAACTAAAAATTAAAATAATCCATTTTATTCCATTAAATAAAAAATAAAAATTCACAATAAAGCATAAATTACAGTAAAAAATGTCATCACAAAAAAGAATGGAACTGGATTGGGGATAGGGATGCATAACACCTATTATTGCATTTACATTGTATTTACAAATTAATGGCAAAATTCTCAAATATTCATCATGCTATGGAAAAAGGAATGAATGTATTACGGTAACCCCACCTCTCCTTTAAGGACAGTCAGTTGTCTTGAAGATATACCTGATCCCTGTCATGACTTATGTACAGATGCAATATATTTACATGTTAACCTAATATAACTTAAACAAGAAACTTAAAATGTCCACATTAAACACTGCTCTCATTTGTACTTCAATTTTCATTATCACTTTGACAATTTCCAATCATTATTCAAGTTTCTTGATCAATTTAAGATTAATTTGTAAGTACATTTCTGAAGTGGCCAATGTTACGTTTGTGATTGGAGACGTTATGAAGTCATTCAAGTTTGTCTATCTGGATGCAGAAATACTTGTCAAACAGACTGACAAACAAGAACAAAATCAATAGCACACACATGTGAGAAGAAAAAGAAATTGCACTGATTCAGAATGTTGAGCACAAATTCTACTAGCAGAGGAGATAAGGAGAGTGGCTCCTTTGGATTCTGCCGGGGATGGGAGGAAACAACTATGAACCTTATTCTCTTGCCTCTACCGCACTGACCTCTCGTCTTCCATCAACTTCAGAGCAGGTCCCACCCATCCACAACAACACTCAACCCACATGGCTATGTAATCCTTATCCTATCTGAAAATCTCTATCTTCATTCACATCCTCAGCTCACTTGTGAACAAGATTCTCCATCTAAGGTCACCCATCTTTCCTCTTTTTTCATCATAAGAAAACTCAAGTTGGACTCAGGCCAAATAAGCACTTCTGTTTGCCTTTAATCAACCTCAGCAGCATCCAGATATAAGCTAACTTCTTATCTTTTCCACAAATGAAAAATGTATCAATCTCTGTTTCTTCTCACTTAATACTGTGCACCTGTTTCCTTATTGTTAGTTTTCTATCTTAGTATTACATAATGTTACCAGCAAAAGGTATCAATCACGCACACTCTCCTCAAATTCTTACACCAATCTGCTGAAGGGATCAACTCGCATGCTCAGTTATTAAACAACACAATATTTTCAACGGCCAGGTTTAACTAAGACAAGCTGATGAGTGCATACCCATTGAGATATTTGGTAACTCTTAACTCTCCGTGATAGCCTTCACTTCAGTTGAGGTAGAACAAATCCTAAAGTCCTCTTATTTTAAAGGTACCTAATATTCTACAGCCATGGACAAATCCAAGCATTACTATTTTTATTAGCATTGATTTCATATTATTTCCAAAAATTCAAGATCTCGTGACTTCATTTGCTTCATAAATTGAATTAAGCATAGTGCACTGTCAATGTCAAATAGTGCCACATGAAGAAATACAATAAAATAATGTGAAATGTGAAGCACTGCCCATGTCAAATACAAAGAAAATACAGTATATGATGACATAGTTATTAATATCTTGCACAATCCAAATATACAACCTGTGTTAGTTACAAAATAGCCACTAATGTGAAGATTTATGAGGACTATGGTCAATTTGGTAAAACTGAAGAATTAAATTGCACAGGTTTTTCTTTCTAGAATCATCATTGGCATGAGAAACAAGGAGAGCATTTTATTTTTAATTTAACCTACTGCACAATTTTGGATTTAGAAATGTTGAACTCAATGATTTCTAAATTGATCGTATGTTCCAAATTATTTAATGCTTTACAGAAAAATGTCATCCTATATCACAAACCCATATGAAAGGTGTGATAAGATTAGACTACCTTCAATATTCCCAAGCAACAGGTTCATAGCAAACACAAAATTATAAGTGTCCACAGCAAATTCCAAAGGAATGTAGACACAAATGTGTAACCAGGGCTCACATTTCCTTCATATTTCATCCATAAACTGTATCACAATTTTTAGAAAATTAATAATTTTATTTTTTATTTATTTTAAATTTTATGGCTACATTGGACCACTCTGTAGAAAATGGTAACTGATATAGATACTGTGCCGATAGTAAAAAATGTTTCTGTGCAGAAACTTTTTGATTCTAAAGACGTAAGTTCTACTACTCGTTCCAAAGGTCCTTTCATCTCAAAAACTTAGGATTCTTTCAAATCGAATGAACATGATTGACGATTTGGTGAACCTCTTGGGAGATAATGGAGTACAAAAGAACTGCAGGGTATGAATATGTAATTAACAAAATTAATTTATGAAAAATGGTACTTAAAAAATAAAGCCACTAACTGAAGGCATTAATGAACTACAGGACTGTCCAAAGATATAATAACTGAACATTTGAGATTACTGTATAATCTTAATTCCTCGAACACCATTGTTCGGGCAAAAGGAACTATTTTAATGTGAAGAACAAATAAGACATAGTTATGTCTATATCAAAGTTTAGAAATTTAATAATGTTAACAGAATAATCAATGAAAGAGCAATCTATGGATATTGCACATTGTGTTATGATAAGTGATAATAACCACTTGCAAATTGAGGGAACAATTCTGCATATGCATGAGACTGCTTTCAAATTTCAGATTTATTTACATTCTGCTGTTAATTAAATAATATAGATTTCATATAAAACAGAAGTCTTTTTTATGACATACCCTAAACGATTGTCAGAAAAAGTATTACTAAAGGAACTTTTATATACAATATAAAAATCCATACATGTCTAATCTATTAATTGTGCAGTAGTGGTAACATTATCACAGGCTTACAGAAGTAAATAATTCTAGCACTAAGCTCAGCATATTATGCAGTAGTCCATAAATAATTAAGTAGGGAATCTAGCAACAGATAAAATATTATAATACTCTGAAAGTCAGTTCATCAAATTTCATGCACTTATCATGCGTTCCCATGCTTTGAAAACAACAAGCAAAATGGCATTCTTGATGTGATGCAGCACAAGCTTCAAACATTTGTTCATAGTTTCTCGTATGGCTGATTCGAATTGACCTCTGAAAGAAAAATTAAGTAAAGAAAACTTAACATAGAGAAAACTAGCAACTAGCATACATGCAATCAAATTGGATAATACACACATGCTGCAATTAAAATAAAGATATATTGTGATTCCACCTATTTAATACAAGAAAACTTATTAATGCAAGGTTACATTATAAGTCAATCATGATGTAGCTGCCACTTGCAAATTGAGGGAACAATTCTGCATATGCATGAGACTGCTTCCAAATTTCAGATTTATTTACATTCTGCTGTTAATTAAATAATATTATTTTCGTATAAAACAGAAGTCTTTATGACACACCCTAAACGATTGTCAGAAAAAATATTACAGTATAAAAATCCATACATGTCTAATCTATTAATTGTGCAGTAAAGGTAACATTATCACAGGTTTACAAAACTAAATAATTCGTGATTATAATAATAAATATAAATAATATAAATAAATCGTCATTGACTTATAATGCAACCTTGCATTAATAAGTTTTCTTGTATTGAATAGGTGGAACCACAATATATTTTAATTTTAATTATAATCTCAGTTCAATAAGGGCCAAATGAAATTCTTATCATTCAACATACATGCTGTGCAAAGACAGCACACAAGGCCAAAACACGGTCATATATATCCTTCTGTACTATCCTACACAATCAAAGCCTCATTTCTCTTAACGTGTCACATAAACTGTAGTGTGATCACCTCTCAGGTCATACTTTGTATATTTTTTTTTTTTATGTATGTGGAGTTAATTGTATTTTTTTTCCTGTTAAGAACTTGTACATAGTCTATTGTCAACTGTAACATAAATAAATAAATAAAATAAATAAATAAATAAATAAATAAATAAATAAATAAATAAATAAATATCATTCGTGGCATCAGTTGTGATCACTGCATTCATATTTACCTTTTCATTTGCTCTTATGTGATCTTAATAAGGGCCTTACAGCAACAAGGATAAAAGGCTTCTGAGAAGAGATATGTACTCATCCTATTTAGTTTCTAATGACAAAATCTACAACCAACCTACCTACCTACAACCTGTTTTCCAGTCATTGACCGGGTCAGGGATGTAATGAATGAATCATATATAGGCTATTAGTACGATGGGGTCGCCACTCCCAAAGTGATTTATTAATGACTGATAAATGCTATGAAATGAGAATGGAGAGTTGTTGCAATGAAAGATGACAGGGAAAACCAGAGTACCCGGAGAAAAACCTGTCCCGCCTCTGCTTTGTCCAGCACAAATCTCACATGGAATGACCAGGATTTAAACTACGGTATCCAGCAATGAGAGGCCGATGTGCTGCTGTCTGAGCCACGGAGGCTCAAAGACAAAACCATTCTCATAAATTCATTCTTGTCTACCTTTTATCTTTCATATGAAGATCCAAGACCACTGACATTCAGTCTTAAAAATCAAAATGTTAAATCCTATTTAAATAACTGCTAGCAACACTCTTCACATCTTTTTTTCCACTAACATATTTAAATAAGGCTCCCTTATAGATCTTAATTGCTTCTTCATTTCAAAGATCCCACATGCACTGGCCTGCAGCCACTTTGGTTAGAAATCAAATCAGTACAAGGTATACATCAACTTAAAATGAATAAAGTATAAACTCACATGAACATGTAGCATTTGAAGAGGCTAAATTTAACAGTTGGAAGAAAGATAATATTCTAACTCATTAATGAAGGTGGAAACCTCCTCTCTCTTGAAAATTTAATGGCAGATTATCAGAGTTAAAATGAAACTAGAGTTTACAAAAAAAGATACTGTTCTCTTTCCAATTTTTCTGTAGAGCTGTGGGGTACACACCACACACACCATATCAAAAGATTAAACTGATCCTGCTGTTTTCATTTATACCTTAAAATATGTCATGACAATAATGCAAGCATATATTAAATTGAAAAGCTCAGATGGACACTCAACAAGAGAGCAGTAAGCTACTGTACACATGCAATATAACCAGCAAATCCCTTACCTGAGCTATACTGCGTATATTGTTGGTACTGAGGATGGAAATTATGAATGGCATCAGTCATTATATCTTTTGGATTCATAGTTTCCTGAAAATATAGAAGGTTTCATCAGTGACATTAAATATAAACGCAATGAACATCTATTATTGTAATCACAGAATGATATCATCAGTTGGGTAACGCTATCACTCTTATGAAGTCCCATACCAACTAATACTAATGTAATTGCAATCAAATAGCAGTTTATGTTATAACATTTTTCTTATTAATTGCTTTCATTTCCAACTCTGTACTACACTGAAATCTTTTCCAAGTACTGTACTGTACTGAAAGTAATGGTACAGCTTTTATTTGAAGCTGACAGTTTTCGGAGACGCTGAGGTGCTGGAATTTAGTCCCGCAGGAGTTCTTTTACGTGCCAGTAAATCTACTGACACAAGGCTGATGTATTTGAGCGCCTCCAAATACCACCGGACTGAGCCAGGATCGACCCTGCCAAGTTGGGGTCAGAAGGCCAGTGTCTCAACCGTCTGAACCACTCAGCCCGGCACAGCCATCCCTAACTGAGCAGTTTAATAGTAATCTTTGATCTTCCCCCGATTGCTTTCCACCACGAAGATCATTCTTGTTGGGACACTTCCTTACACTGGTTATCATTAGCCATTAACTCGGCTGTTCACGAGTCACACAAGTTTTCTCCCACATCTCTTATGTTTAAGTTTGTTCCCAACACTGTCCAATTTGTGGTCAATCAATGAGCTTTTATCAGACACAATAGACCCAGAGATTATCCGGGATTAGTGGGAAAAAGCTAAAAATAATCTTTGAGCCTCTCATCAGAGAGTAAAAGTGAGGTATGATCGTGGACGGAGACCCACCAATTTAAAAGTCTGAGATCAGGTTATTGTTAAAAAAACAATTTCCAGCATGCAAGCTCGCCCCATATTTCATGGACCTTGTATTGATTTCCTTACTCCTGTCACCCTCTTGGTGAGTAACCCTGAAACAGAAAGGATTTTTCATGTTCATCTGTCTCAAGTAAAACCTGTGTGACAATGTTGCTTTTCATTATAGGCCACCAACTGATGGCATTGTGGATTTAATTACATTTCTTTCCTTAGCACCTTATTAGTTTAAGTTTCAGGGAAGCAAGTTTAACCTTTTCACTGTCAAGTTTTGATGACCAGGCGAACCCTCTGGGCTGAGTTTTTTTTAAGGGAGAAGCACTTTTACAGATACATTTTTACTGACACTATTAATGGAATGCATATCATCCCCTTAGCCCAATACGGGGTCGGGGATGAAGCGAGATTATATTTTACAGCATATTTTTACGGCTGGATGCCCTTCCTGATGCAAACCTCAGTTGAGAAGATAATGAATATGAAATGAATGATGGTAAATGAAACTGGGTAAGGAAGTGGAAGGAATCGGCTGTGGCTTATGAATAGGAACTGTCCCTGCATTTGCTTCGGAGTGCAAAAGGGAAACCACAAAAAAAAAAAAAAAAAAAAAAAAAATACATATATATCTCAGGACAGCTGACGGTGGGGTTCGAACCCATTCGCCTGCTGAACGCAGGGCTTGGCTCCATAGCGGTAGCATGTTAACACATACGGCCACTGTGCTTAGTAATATTACTGAAAATTACTATAAAATAGTTCATCCAAGAACTGGTATTATCAAAATCATTTACATTTGGGGAAAAAGAATTTATCTAAGGAAGGGGTGACAATTCCGCATGAGACTCATCATTACTACTTTGTCTCGCACTTTCTTGTAGTTCAATTTTGCCCCCTATATTTCTCCATCTTCATTATCAAAATACAGCTCTCCAGAATCACTATTTATGAGGAAACATTCAATTTTTTCGTCAACAAGAGATGAATGTATACTTCAAGACGCCATGATGGCTACACGTTAGCGGGAAAGATGTTCCACTCCAACAAAGCTGAAATAATAACAGATCGCTTTCAAAACACGCGAAATGGAGTGGTATATCTGCCGTATAGAACTTCTTTGATCATTTCCGCGGAATTTCAAAGCATGACACTATATCCCGTTCATTTGCGAGATCAGTGAAAGACACACTGCTCCGAAACATATATATACGGGTTTGGCGGATGAGGCAAGGCGTTCAATAACGTATATATACAGGCTTGGCAGTGAATGGGTTAAATAAGCAGGCTTTCTGCCCCTGTGGGTGGTGGAAAATTGTAGGTATTTAAGTTATTTTGTTCAAATCCTTTTGTGAAAACCTTCCCTTCAATAATTTTATTACCTTTCTGCCTCCAAACCTGAGTAAAAAATTCTGTGCACTCGTCCTACAAAACTGCCAAACTTAACAGCACCACATGCAACACTGTCTATAAGCCAATTACTGTCACCCAGAAATTCGATTGTTACAATGCCCTACTTTCACCTGAGACCACGTCGTGTCAACTGTCGAGGGATGCTGGCGCGGGGTATGGGGCCACCTCCTTCCGGCCAAGTCTTCTAAACTGCTGACTTGGGGACTGTGATCATTGGGAGTAGCTTGGAAGCTGGACTCCAACCGCCCTCTCTATGTTAGGCAGAACTATGCTACTTGGTCCTTGGTGACAATCGCCTTGGCTCCTCCTCTCTACATACGGGACGATGATATCTCAGGGAACCTTGGGGGTCCAGGGGACCCCATCCTGACATCAGCGGTGGTGGCCGCTCTTGCCATCAACTTTAGATGCAACTGGCCGGACTTCAACTACTTTGCAAATAACATCAAGATTTTATATCAAGATATTTTTGTTTTTAATTTCTGTGTTCCATGATGCAAAACTTAAAAACTGTTCTGACTGTGGTAAAACCTTTAGGGGGTGGAGGTCTGTACCGGGGTACATCTCCATTCTGTTAAACTGCGCCTGCTATAAGGCCATTTGTGTCATGAAACTGGAACTAGTGTAATACAAGATACTTGGACTTTCAACCATTAGATTTCTCTACCATTGGTGTTAGTGCCCACTCTGGCAGGTTAAGGACAATTGAGGCGTCTAGTATCAAAACTGGCCAAGTCACAAAATCTACGAAAATGAGTTAAGGTTATCAATGTGAAGTAGAAGTATATGCTTTGAAATCGTCCATGTCTTCACATTACAGAGCACTGAATTCTTGCTCGTGCAACAGAATGGGCCAAGTCATGCAGGCAGTGAATTCAAAACCGGCCATGTCATGTTACACCATTATTCCCTGGAATCTTGTGTTGTTATATTATGCAACAATGTGATAATATCAGCAAGCAAAATCGTTCCTTATATTGTACAGTGTATTCTTTGAAGTCATAATATTTCGTATTTTGTTCGTTTGCAACACTGATTTACGTATTCGCAGGTTTCTAACGTCATTTGCGCAAAAGCAATCCTATTTCCTGTGTGTCGTATTTTATCATTATTGTATAGTATAACTTGTATATTTTTCCAAGTGATGAACTGAAAAATTTATTTTCATACCTTGTCGTACATAATGGAAACATCAATAGATGAAACTCCCCAGATCAAGTGCAAGAAAGAGAACAAGAGATACATCACATTGGAAATCACAAAAACGAAAGCGAGAGTGGCAAGAATAATAAAGTTTCTCACACAAAATTCTGTTCGTGTAAAAGGTGAGGTATTTTACAATAATGATCTCGGGAAGTACCAAAGTCTGTGTAATAGAGGAAAATCGCTGGTTCAAATGACACCTCACACAGTGATCAAAGGCATTACTCTTCCTGTCTCTAAAACACAAGACATAAAAAATCCCTTGCAGAACCACTTCGTCTCAACATGGCAAGATCATCCATCACTGCAGATTAATAAAACTATAATATTAGCAAGTGAAACAGCTTTCACTGTTCATGAGAGTTCCAACACCGTCTCTGAAGTCTGCATCAGTAGTCCATGTAAGTGCCTGACATTGTATTATAAATAAGAGCAAATTGAAGGCTTAAAACAAGAATATTACTTAGTATGTGTGACCAGTACCTATCTTAACCCTGACAGTAATACCATACGTTTTTCTGACGTGTTGTGTGAATGAATGCCATCTATTCCTCTTAAGGAGGGGAGAGTTATCCCCTCCACCACCTCTATTCCTTGTTCATTTCATCTGGTAACATTAATGTAACTTTAAATAATAGGCTTTGAGTGACACGTCTTCGAAACGTGTGGTGTAACTAAAGCGATATTTATAGACGTGTTACTGTCAGGGTTAATAATGATTCTATTAATATAAGTGACTTATTGCTGATCATTTTCTTTTACTGTGTTCAAGATCTAAGTGAACTACAAACGTTTAGTGAGAGAAATCCTATTTTGTATTCTCCTCAGCTTTCTGATGTTCTTCCTATATATATTATTATCCCATGTGTGCTGAAATGCTTTTTTTAAATTGCAATAAAGAAAAGTAATTACAATGTCAATTTATTTTCATTAAATTGCCTTTCTTCACAAGGGCTTGGAGTTTAAATTGAATACAATTTCAGAAAAAAGCCTAAAATTATACAAAATTGCAACAAAAACGGCCAAGTCAAAAATCTTTTTTGTTAATATAAATCTTTTGTGGCTATCATTGCTTTGTCTCTACAGGTTTTTTTATCTATACTGAAAAATGTGCCTTCAGTGACTTGGCTGGTTCTGATACTAGATGCCTCAATTAATTCTTCAGGGAATTTCAGTTTTTTGAAGGTGGCAAACTTTAAGTTTGTGAAGATTGTTTTGTTCATGTGTCAAAGTTGTCAACACTCCTACAGCTTCCTTCTTCCTTAGTTATTAACCAGTCAGGAATTTTGTGTATATTTTCTCTAGCCACGTAACATTGGCGGTGTGTACAGGCATCCTGACTATCTGCAAAGAGTTCTGGAAACTTTGCCTCGGAATGCTATAAAAACTGGGCGCTTTAGCGTCGTACTGTCATCTTCATCACTCCGGTCTACTGAGTGCAGCATGTTATTCAGAGGCAGTGGCTGCAGGGCGGCATTCATAAGGCCTAACAACTCAAGTTAATGGCAGAAATTTAATTACATGTGATAGCTCCATGCAGATAGCTTGAGGGGAAGCTTTCAAACTTCTTTAATTCTATGTAAAGTCCTAATTTAAGGTTTTAAATGTAGATTTTTTGGCAAGTCTGAGGACTCTGTTCAAATCCCTACTGGGAAACACGTAAATTAAGGGAACAAAGAGTGATCACCCTTTGTTGATTCCTATTCAACTTGGTATGGGGTGATAAAAATTTTCTAAACCTCTACATTCTTAACACTCTTTCGGCATTTAATATTTCTTGTTTAGTCACTCCTCTGTAGAATAGGTTTAGCCTCTGCAACTTCGGGCCATAAGCCCACTTAGGGTTTCAAGAGCTTTTATAAAAGGAATGCAAGTGTTTCATCCCAGCCTTTTGTTCATGGCCAATCATATTTAACCTTTCCTTTTCTCATTAAGGCCATTTAGAATGGGCACTCATTGCCCCTGTGTAAACTGTAATTATTGATAGACGAGTGTGTGAAAGACTACTGAGCAGAACTGACTATAAACACAGTATTTGAAGTTTGTCAGGCATAATTTTGTAAGAAGCTTGTGCCTCTGAGGGTCTGGACTACAGTAACCTTTAGGAGCTCACAGTCTCCTAGGATGTAAACGAGTGGAGCAAACATGCTCTTATAAAACAGTGTACCTGTTCAGAGCTGTAATGCTCATCCTTATACATTATCTTGTTGATAATTCTATCCAGATATAGTACGCGATTTTTGGACTTACGAGTCCGCTGTTGTTAACAGAGCTGACGAGCTCATTTGTTATTCTATTTAACTGTTATTTGTTTGAAATCTTCTATTTATCAAATTTTAAAATTTAAAAAGGGAGAGGGGGAATTTCAAAATTTAGTGCTTTGACTTATGCTTGGGTTATTTCCTTGTCCGCCCAATCGCCCCGGCACATTCTTACACCTCTCTGTTCCACGATATTCCCGTAATAATAATAATAATAATAATAATAATAATAATAATAATAATACCGAAGCGAGACTAGCACAAACA
Organism: Anabrus simplex; assembly: GCF_040414725.1. Taxonomy (NCBI): domain Eukaryota; kingdom Metazoa; phylum Arthropoda; class Insecta; order Orthoptera; family Tettigoniidae; genus Anabrus; species Anabrus simplex. The sequence continues at coordinate 429,537,243 of NC_090269.1, read as the reverse complement.
AGACAGCCTTTCCGTAAGAAATGAAATATGCTCACATCAAACAGATATGCATGTTAGAAATATGTTTCTGGAGACTTAGGTAAGTAGAGGAGCCTTATAAGAGATACTGAACTGATCTGAGAGAAGAGAACAATCTGTCAAAATCTGACCAGAGGAAGAGCGAGATTTGATGAAATACATCTTGAGATATCCAAGATTTCTCAGGTAGTTTTTGAGAGAAATGTTGGACTAGATCAAGATATGAGAGGAAGATTAGAGTAGATTGGGGATCTTGAAGTATAGGGAGGCATGCGGATACTCCAAGTACCAAGCATATACATCATGCAATGCATTCTACACGTGAAAAACAATATTGATCACTTCAGAAAGAATTTTGACAATCACAATTACCAGACACGAACAAGAAATAATATTTTTATTGAGCACCAGAGTAAAACCATTGCCTTGAGACATGTAGACTCTGTTGGAATCATATTATGTAATAAGCTTCCAAATAAGATTAAAAATATTAGTCCCATCAGTTCATTTACCACAGCTTTAAAAAAATCTCCTGCTAAGTAGCTGCTTCTATAGTACAGAAGAATATATGATAAGTGCTGGTAATGGTGCTATTATTAACTTGTAAACGTCCTTAATATCTAGTATATAGCCTTAAAAATAGGTTAATGTCACAGTGATTATGTACATATTGTTAACACCACACTCATAGATTTTTATTTTCATTTTGTCTTGTAAATATTAATTATTAATATTAATATTCCCATGGAACAAAGGCAGATCTCTCCTATGGGATGCCATGTGTGAGGATACATTAGCACCATCTCATTTGCCTCACACTTGCAAGGCTGCTGGTTCTGCTGCAGAATTGGCCGTGCGCAACAAAAGGGCGAATTACAGAGCAGTAACGGACAACTACATCTTCGTGGTATTCACAGTCGAAACGATGGGGACGTGGAAGAAGCTAAAAGTCTGATTTCAGATAACAGCAATCACTGGAGACTCCTCTTCAACAGAATTCCTGAGACAGCGGATAGGAATTGCTATCCAGCGAGGAAATGCTCCCAGCGTTATGGGCACTTTTCCAGATAACGCTCCATTGGACGAAGTCTTTTATCTTACACCTTAGACTTTCGAGCTGGAGCAAAGTTAAAAAGGTTGTTGAAATATTTTGTATTTATATTAAAAATGACAATTAATAAATAAATAATAGCTAATAGGTAATCTCACTGAACAATTCAGGAGAAATTTTGTATTGAAGCTCAGATATTCAGTTGAAATACAAGCCAGTTCTATGTTCTGAATTATTGGCGAGAATTAAAATGTATTCACTGAATTATTAATATTATTTATTATTTTAAAAAATGAGGATGTGCTGTCCTAACATTGAGGTATTTGGTGTTCTTGTTTTCTCTTTTTCTTTTTCAAAATGTTCATTATTGTGCATATATTACTGTTAATATTAAGAAATCACTCGACACCTTCTAAACTTTACATGTAACTATTCCAATGTTTAGACCGTATTGAAATTCGCTATAATTTGCATACAATTTTTATTTTTGTATTGAATAGGTGGAATATAAAAAATAAAACTGTATGGAAAAAAACAAAAAACTCCTACACTGCCGGCATATTTCAAATATGTAATTATACAGTCTATGGAAGCTAAATAAATAAATTAATGAATTAATTCTGCTTCGCGTGTTTTCACATTTCTTCTGAAGCCAAACTGATCTTCTCCCAGCTAAGCTTCAACCTGTCTATCAATTCTTCTGTAAATAATGTGTTAAAATTTTGCAATCATGAGATTGGTACAGTAGTTCTCATTTTTTTTTTTTTGCACTCTTTATGAAATGCCGGGTGTGGCTGGGGACATGTTCGGCTCGCCAGGTACAGGTCTTTTCATTTGACTCCCATAGGGGGCCTGCGCGTCGTGATGATGAAACGATGAAGAAAATGACACACACACCCAGCCCCAGCAAAATTAACCAGTAACACTAGCCAACATGATTTTGCGGTAAAATAGAAAATATGTAATTCTTATGGAAATTGCTGCCCTGACTCTGAAAATAATTCTATTTTTTTCCTATCATGTATAGTTTTGACGCAATTAGGTGTTTTAGTATCTGCATGAATTCGTAAAATGTAATGTTGAGAGATGTTCTCGCAGAACATTTTTTATAATACAATTATGTGATTTGATTTGTTATTGTTTGCATTTTATTATAGGTTTATTGCTGTCTAAATGTTCATTTTGTAGTTGGGGGTTTCCTCGTAAATTCATAACAAACTCCCCCAGATACGCAATAGACTGCGAGGTATGTACGATTGAAGATAAGACAGTTGAGCGTTTGTCTTTCATCTTAGAACACTTGAATAAACAGACGTGTTAAAAGCCCCAGCCCTTATGCAATGTTTATGATGGACTGATAAAGCAGTTTCCTTTCAAAGATAACAGTGTTGCTTGAGACGAGCTCCAAGAAGTACCGGTACGTGTTTAGTGCGTCTTTTAAATTTCACATTCATTTAATTGAAGGCCTATCTTGTGCGTGAGATTTAATGTAATTTAATTTCAAATTGATCACTATTAAGTGAAGTTCTAGTGTTTTAACACCATCATGGCTAGTGTTTCAGGGGTGCACAAAAGACAGTTTAAACAAAGTCCTTAAAAGTTTTGTTACATTTGTGGAGTTTGTGTGTTCGATTCCAAGGTGCGTCAAATAGACTCGTTTGTAAAGAAACTTTGTTTTTCTTACTTCAAATTGAAAGTTGGGGATCAAGACGAATCTTTCGCACATCATATTGCATACAATACCTGTGCCGAGGGACTACGTTACTGGTATGAGGGCAAATGAAACTCAATGCCGTTTGCTATACCCATGCAATGGCGAGAGCAAAAGAACCATCATGACGACTGCTATTTTTGTCTGACCCATGTCGTCGGTTACAATAAGAAAAGTAAAAACAAAATTAAATATCTGAATCTCAAGTCAGCTCTTCGACCAGTTCTTCATGGACCTGACTTACCTGTACCTACTCAACCTACTCACTTGAGTGAGGAAAGTAGCAGTTCATTGCAATCTGACAATGAAGAAATAGATTTCGAGCCACATCAATATGACACCTTCAGACAAATTCACGCAATCCAAATTGAATGATCTGATAAGGTACTTAGAGCTGACCAAAGAAAAAAGTAAATTACTTGGTTCAAGATTGTGCGAAAAGAATATGTTGGCACACAGTGTTATATTTTCCTGGTACCGAAATCGTGACAAAGAATTCCGAAAGTATTATACTCAAGAAGATGAACGTGTATTTTGTACGAATGTTTCAAATCTTCTAAGTCAATTGGAAGAGAAAGAGTATGATCCTAGTTACTGGTGTGTTTTTATTGACTCTTCCAAAAGAAGTTTAAAGGCTGTTTTGCTTCATAATACAAATGTTCTGGCATCCGTACCACTTGCACACTCCACAAAAATGTCTGAAACATACGAGACCTTAAAGTAGGAGCTTGAAAAAATTAAATATCACGAGCATGGGTGGCAAATTTGCTGTGATTTGAAGATCATTGGATTGTTGCTGGGACAACAAAAAGGCTATACAAAACTTCCCTGTTTCCTATGCGAATGGGATAGCAGGGAACGGGATAAACATTGGGATAGAGTGAATTGGCCAGAAAGAAAACTACAACCAGGATCCAAAAATGTCTTGAATGCAAGTCTTATTAATCGTGAAAAAAATCTACTTCCAACCTTGCACATCAAATTAGGATTAATGAAACAGTATGTCAAGGCATTAGATAAAAGTAGCCTATGCTCCCAATATTTATCCACTAAATTTCCCTCATTATTAGATGCAAAAATCAAAGAAGGCATATTTGATGGACCACAGATTCATAAACTGATGAAGGATAAAAATTTCACAGACACGATGACCAAAATTGAGAAAGAGACATGGAACGCATTTAAAGATGTAGTGACTAAATTCCTTGACAACATTAAGGACCCTCAATACAAAGAAATTATAAGGAAAATGTTGGTAAAGTTTAAGGAACTTGGTTGTAATATGAGCCTTAAGCTTCATTTCTTAGCTTCACATCTGGATTATTTCCCTACAAATTTAGGAGCTGTCAGTGAAGAACAAGGTGAAAGGTTTCACCAAGATCTCAAACATGCAGAACGACGCTATCAGGGACGTTGGGATGTGAATATGATGGCCGATTCCTGTTGGTCGACTGCATGAGACGACCCTTCTAGAGATCATTCAAGAACTTCAAAACCCGGAAATTCCACGGAAAACAGCAAATGACAGAGGTGTGAATCCAACCTGCACACAATGTAAGTAACAAAACTATGTATGTTTAACCACGTAATTTTTATTCAAGGTACGGTTATATTAATTTAAAAGCAACTGGTCAGCTGAAACTAAATAAACGTTTTATGCTTCAGTTTCACGAATTTCAATAAACATTACAAATATAATACAAACCATCTACTTGCTTACAAAGCAGCATTTATGTGTACTTAATGCATGCAAAATATAATTACATTTTGCAAGCTGAAATTTACATTAATATATCAAATTTAATCAATACTAAGTATCAACAATTTTACGTAAGGACAAAATAACATTTTGTAAAATTGCCACTAAAACAGACGTGATACGCCAAAACTAAATTTTTTCTCGAATTCTGCGTTAAGAAATTCATGAAACCAACCTATTTTCCTTTTTACCACACAAAAAAAGTTTTATTTTTCAGGCTAGTGTAATGGTTAAAATTCCTGACCCTGCCGGGAATCGAACCCGGGACCCCTGTGACCAAAGGCCAGCACGCTAATCATTTAGCCATTTAGCACTCTTTCTTATGAACAGGTATAACAACATTTTCTTAAAAATCAGAGTGCTCTGTCAAATGTGACCTCCTCCTCCTTTCTCCAATACAGTACACTATCACCTACTTCATTTCCTTGATGCAGTTTTCTAATATGTTCCTGTTATCTTTCTGCCTTTTTTAAGTGGTTTTCCATCACAGCTCTTAATATTTATGTATCTAGTTTTCCTTTTTCTGATGATTTCTTTGATTTTCATGTATGCAGCATTTACAATCATACTACTTTCAACACGTTAAAATTGATGCTTTCACGGTCCATACTTGTAGACATGATATGAGCTTTTGGGCGTATGCCATGTCGGGAAAATAAGGTGAAATTCTTTACATTTGAAAAGTTCTCTGTGAAACGTAAAGAGTTTCACATAGTTTTCTTGACAAGGCATGAGCCCAAAAGCCCATATCATGTCTACTTTCGACATCTTTACACTCCTCTTTCAACCATTCATCCTTGGTTATCTTGCACTTTCTACCTACTTCATTCTTCAGACATCTATGTTCCTTTTCGCCGTCTTCATTTCTCACATTCTTGTATTTTTGCCATTAATCAATCGGCTCTAGTATCTCATGAATTAACCACCGATTCCTGCTTGTTCTAAGGGGAAAGAGATTGCAGGCTAAGGACTCTATTCAGGATCACAATTCAGGACAGGTGTCTGTGCAAAATCGGTACGAGTCACTCCAGGTAGAACAACAGAGGGAAGATGAGGGACAGGGAACTCTTGCTGAGATGTGTGGAAGTAGGAGGAAGGGAAAAGGTAGGAAAGGAAAATGTAGAGTAGAGGATAGGAAAAGACAGGTGGAATAGGGTCAAGGGAAAGAGAAAAGGGAGGAGGAAGTAGCTTCTGCAGCTATCAGGAATGATAGGGCTGACCAGGAGGGGAGGGGATCAAATGAGGTGCGTAGGGTTGAGGCTCTGGTCATGGGGGATTCCATTCCATCGTTAGACACGTGGGGAAAGTGTGTGGAGGAAAGGGAACCAGGATAGAATATTATCCAGGAATTAGGTTGAGGCAGATGTTGAGGAAAGTAGAAGAGAGGGAGGAGGGGAAAGAGAAGATGGTAGTGTTTCACGTTGGTACCAACAACATAAGGCAAGCTGATATAAGTACCACCATAGTTAGAGATGTGTGGGATCTGGTAAATGCAGCCCGGGTGAAGTTTAAGAAAGCAGAGATTGTTATTAGTGGAATACTCTGTAGGAGGGATACTGACTGGAGGGTGATTGGGAATTTAAATGAGACTATGGAGTGGATATGTGGGAAATTGGGAGTGAAATTTCTAGATCCTAATGGGTGGGTAGGAGATAAGGATCTGCGCTCAGATGGCCTTCACTTAAACCGCAGTGGTACGTACAAGTTAGGAAATTTGTTTGGAAGGGTAATAGGGAGGTACATTCTGGGAAACGGGGTGGCCTAGGGAGTGGTGGTAAGGGAACAGGGAACTGGAAATCAAGCAGGGATGACATAAAATTGTTAGTGTTGAACTGTAGAAGTATTGTAAAGAAAGGAATAGAATTCAGTAATTTAATAGATATATATTTACCAGATATTGTAATAGGAGTTGAATCATGGCTGAGAAATGATATAATGGATGCGGAAATTTTCTCACGGAACTGGAGTGTGTAATACCAATATAATGGTCCGTTATTGGACATTATAAATTTTCCAGCTAACTCATTCTTGGTTGCCTGCGTTTCGCCCTCGTGTGCTAAGTTAGGCTCGTCAGTTGTGTGTATCGTAGAGATAGGATAGGAATGGTGGGAGGGGGAGTGTTCATTCTGGTGAAAGAAGAATTTGTAAGCTACGAAAAAGTTAAAGATGAGACACATGAAATTCTAGGTGTAAGGCCCATTTGTAAAGATAATAGGCAACTTGATATATTTGGAGTGTACAGACCGGGAAAGGGTAGCACTGACATGGATTTAGAATTATTTGATAAGATAATCAGCTATGTAGGAAACGACAAGGAAAGAAATGTGATTGCAGTGGGAGATCTGAATTTACCAGATGTCCATTGGGAAGGAAATGCGAACAACAGGAAGCATGACGAACAAATGGCAAATAAGTTAATATGGGAAGGACAGCTGATTCAGAAAATGATGGAACCAACCTGAGAGAAAAAAATCCTGGATGTGGTGCTGATAAAACCAGATGAGCTCCATAGAGAAACTGAAGTAATATATGGTATTAGTGATCATGAAGCTGTTTTTGTCATAGTTAGAAATAAATGAGATAGAAAGGAAGGTCTTAAAAGTAGGACTATTAGGCAGTACCATATGGCTGATAAAGCACTCATGAGGCAGTTTCTAAAAAGTAGCTATGATCGGTGGAAAACGGTAAATAAAAATGTAAACAGACTCTGGGATGGGTTTAAAGAAATTGTTGAGGAATGCGAAAATAGGTTTGTACCTTTAACTCTTATACGCTCAGCGAGCCGATAGATCGGCTCGGGTGGTATTGCTTGAAACACTCAGCGTGCCGATTTATCGGCTTTGTGTTCGGATGGCTGTATAAGTACCTTAATGGACCCTCCAGATGTCAAGAAAAGACATCAATAGTAGCTTTTGGATTTAGTTTACACTTTTCTTGAGAGATAGAGACACTAAGCTCAAATGTTTGGAACAAATTAAGTTATCGAACTGCGTATGTTCACTGCATGGCGAGTTGAAGTGTGCTGCTTGCGAGTACAGTCTCATTTAAGCTTCAAAATACATGTTTTCCTTCGTTTTATTGTTTAAATTTTAATAATAGATTATTGTTAATTATATTTTGTTTATATTCTACATTTATCGGTGTTGTAAAGTGAATTTTAGTAACATTTCGTGTTATTAGATTTTCGTGCCACGAGTAGGCCTAATTTTTTTACATGGCTGGACCAAGTTCTAGGCTAAATAATTCGGATGTTTTGGATTATTTAGATGCTTTAGACGATGACGGTGACCTTATAGCCGATATTGATTCGTATTTCAGTCCGACTCATTGGCTGAATGATCAGCATTGAGGTCTTCGGTTCAGAGGGCCCGGGTTTGATTCGCGGCCAGGTCGGGAATTTTAATCGCCATTGATTAATTCTTCTGACCCGGGGCCTGCGTGTTTGTTTGTGTTTGTCCCAACACTTTCTTCTTCATATTCAGACAACACACTACACTACAAACTACCACGGTAACACGCGATAGTGATTACCTCCCCCGAATATAGGGTTGGCGTCAGCAAGGGCTTCCAGCCATAAAACACGAGCCAAATCCACATGTGCGACACAGTTCGCACCCGCGACCCCACAGGTGTGGGAAAAGCTGTAGATAAAGAAGAAGAGTGATTCGGATTTTACAGGTAGGGCCTACTGATGATAGGAGAATGTTTTCCAAAACACAAATGCTGACTCCGGAAGGTACGTGTACAGTTCTTTACGTCAGGTGCTATAACTCATGACTAAATAAGAATACAAAAAACAAAATTATATCATGTTATACAGAATTAAATGCTCTTATTTTCAGAATGACTGAACAACAATATCACTAAAGAACATATTACTTTTTTGGTATTTAAAAACAGATTTTTATTTTTTGAAATATATTTTTAAATTTCAAAATTTACAGCTATATTAGCTCCTGTGTATAAAGGAAAGGGTGATAGACATAGAGCTGAAAATTACAGGCCAGTAAGTTTGACATGCATTGTATGTAAGCTTTGGGAAGGCATTCTTTCTGATTATATTAGACATGTTTCCGAAATTAACAACTGGTTCAATAGAAGGCAGTTCGGTTTTAGGAAAGGTTATTCCACTGAAGCTCAACTTGTAGAATTCCAGCAAGAGATAGCAGATATCTTGGATTCAGGAGGTCAAATGGACTATATCGTGATTGACCTGTCTAAAGCTTTTGAAAGGGTGGATCATGGGAGACTACTGGCAAAAATGAGTGCAATTGGACTAGACAAAAGAGTGACTGAATGGGTTGCTATATCTCTAGAAAATAGATCTCAGAGAATTAGAGTAGGTGAAGCTTTATCTGACCCTGTAATAATTAAGAGGGGAATTCCTCAAGGCAGTATTATCAGACCTTTATGTCTTCTTATATATATAAATGATATGAGTAAAGGAGTGGAATCGGAGGTAAGGCTTTTCGCAGATGATGTTATTCTGTATAGAGTAATAAATAAGTTACAAGATTGTAGGCAACTGCAACGTGACCTCAATAATGTTGTGAGATGGACAGTAGGCAATCGTATGTTAATAAACAGGGTTAAAAGTCAGGTTGTGAGTTTCACAAATAGGAAAAGTCCTCTCAGTTTTAATTACTGCATTAATGGGGTGAAAGTTCCTTTTGGGGATCATTGTAAGTATCTAGGTGTTAATATAAGGAAAGATCTTCACTGGGGTAATCATATAAATGGGATTGTAAATAAAGGGTACAGATCTCTGCACATGGTTTTGAGGGTGTTTAAGTGTTGCAGTAAGGATGTAAAGGAGAGGGCATATAAGTCTCTGGTAAGACCCCAACTAGAGTATGGTTCCAGTGTATGGGACCCTCACCAGGATTACCTGATTCAAGAACTGGAAAAAATCCAAAGAAAAGCAGCTCGATTTGCTCTGGGTGATTTCCGACAAAAGAGTAGCCTTACAAAAATGTTGCAAAGTTTGGGCTGGGAAGAACTGAGAGAAAGAAGGAGAGCTGCTCGACTAAGTGGTATGTTCCGAGCTGTCAGCGGAGAGATGGCGTGGAATGATATTCGTAGACGAATAAGTCAGAGTGGTGTTTATAAAAGTAGGATAGATCACAATATGAAGATAAAGTGGGAATTCAAGAGGACAAAAAAACGGGGGGAAATATTCATTTATAGGTAGGGGAGTTAGGGATTGGAATAACTTACCAAGGGAGATGTTAAATAAATTTCCAATTTCTTTGAAATCATTTAGGAAAAGGCTAGGGAAACAACAGATAGGGAATCTGCCACCTGGCCGACTGCCCTAAATGCAGATCAGTATTGATTGATTGATTGATTGATACCGTGGAGAGGGGAGGGGGAAAGCAGGGCGGAGCAAGTGGAGCGATGTGGAAACTTCATAAACATTGGAGAGGGGAGAGTAGAGGAGGCTATCGACCTACTTCATGTTATAATGTACTTTTATGTAATATGGATGAATGCAAATTAAAGATTTTAGGTTAAAAGAGTAGGAAATTGAAATAGAGACTATTAAATGTTATTAAGAAAAAGGCTAATTTAATGAGAAAGTTTTGTACAGATGTTATGTGAGTAAGGCGAAGAGGGGGGAATTTTTTAAATGGGCATGGTCATTTAGGTTAGTTACATTAGCATGTTTTGTAATGTAAATTTCTATTGCTTCCTTTACATTCAACGATTTACTTTTATTTTCTATGTGTAATTATTTATTTATTTGTTGCTTTACGTCACACCGACACAAACAGGTCTTATGGCCACGAAGGGATAGGAAAGGCCTAGGAGTTGGGGAAGCGGCTGTGGCCTTAATTAAAGTACAGCCCCAGCACGTAAAATTTTTAGATCAGTGTTGATGTCTGTGAAATGGTGTGAACAGTCATATGTGCTCATTACTGGTTCATGTTATCACTAAACTCTCTATCATTGACAAGTTTACACAACGTAAACAGCACATATATAAGCATGTTTTATGTGCTCCCCCTCTACTCTTCCCTCACCAATGTTTATGGAAGTTTCCACAGCGCTCCACTTGCTCTGCCCTGCTTCCACCCTCCCCTCTCCATGGTACAGTGTACTCGCCTCTATCATCCAATAGGAGAGATCCACAACGCTCCATAAGGCCGTTCCCATGCCACTCCTCCCCTCTCCGCAAGCAGTGTGCTTTACCCAAACATTCCATGGCCACAGTCCTGCAATAGTGTTCGGTGACAACGGACTTAGCATCGGCAGTCTTGATAAGTTCGTAAGTTTTTCCATTATATTAATACTTGTATATATATTTTGTATTTTTGTCATTACTGGTTCATGTTATCACTAAACTCTCTATCATTGACAAATTTACACAACGTAAATAATACTGTACATAGATAAGCATGTTTTAAGTGATTTGATAGAATCTGAGGATGTTCTTTTAGAATGAAACATGTCATTCTTTGTATATTAGTGTGTATTTTACAGGTATGTTTATAGTGTTATAATTTATATTGTAATTGCTGTGTGTTTGACAGACTGGAAAGTTTTTTATTGCATTTAACTAAGTCGACACTGGAAAATATGGCTTTATTCTTGACAAATTATTAGGCCAGTCAGGCAAATTATGAAGCCAAAAAACTCAAATCACTTATAATGAAAATCATGAACATTGACAAATCGATTACTTTTAATACGGAATGTCTAGAATTAAAGCTTGTTCGTAAGTACATACCCATAAAAGCTAAACCCACAACACCTTCGGCTAAAATTTACTTGGAAAGGTATTCGAAGAACTGTGAGGAATACAGTAAGAATGTGCGACACATGCCAGAAAGTCAAACAATCGTCGTCATAAGACCTATCTGTGTCGGTGCGACGTAAAGCCCCTAACAAAAAAAAAAAAAAAAAGAAAGTCAAACATGGCAGTTGTATAGTAAGGCATGAACCCAGAGCTATACTACCGCAGAAAGCTCGAGAATTATATGCTATAGACATCTTTGGCAGACTCCCAACCGCCAGAAAGGGACATAAATACATAGTCGTAGTGATGGACGTTTTCTCTAAGTATGTGTCATTACAACCGATCCAACGCGCTGACACAAAACAGGTGTACGTTTAATCAAGTACACCTTACCTAGTATGGGAAAGCCTGAAAAATTATTGTCAGACAGAGGAACACAATTTACGTCGCTTCAGTTCACAGAAGCCATGGAAGAGTTAGGAATTAAGCACATTCTTTGCTCGGTGAGACACCCAGCGTCCAATCCAGTTGAAAGATGTATGAAGGAAATAGCGTAGTTCTGCCGAATCTATTGTCCGAACCAACACTGGAAGTGGTTAGATGTAATTGGAATAATTGAGGACAGCACAAATAACACGATACATGAATCCAGCAGGCAGATACCCAAAACTATTCACCATAATGTTAAACCTGAGAGACCTTGGGATGCGATTATTCAACTACCTACTGAACAGAACTTAGATCTCAACGAAATCAACAAACTGGTTCGAGAAAGAATGTACAGACAAGCACAGAGGAGGTTAAGGAGAGTACAGCATAAGAAATTCCAACCTGAGTTGAAGAAAGGCGACCTTGTGTTAATAAAGAAACCTGCAATCTCCAGTGTAACGAACAAAATCTTCGCAAAATTCTAGCATTTATTCGAAGGACCATTTATAATAAACCGCTCGTTTAGAAATAATGCATATGAAATACACAACTTAAACAGAAAGAGCAAAGGAGTACATAACATTTTCAACATCAAGTTGTATTTCAAGGAATAGAGAAATTACAGACCATCCTATGTTATGGCGAAGCCAAGAAGTATGTATTGAAGCCACTTACATTGTGAACGAGCAGACTGATCTGGAGAAATGTGCAATGATATGAATGAGAACTCATAAAGAACAGTGAAAAGTCCCATTATAATAAGAAAAATGAATAGAGTAAATATATAGCAAGCCATATATTTCTTTCAACGCAGGGGAAGTTAATGTGCCGTTTCACAGTTCTTTATGCGAGCTGGTGGGAACAAATATGGAGTCCCAGCGATTAAGATGTTAATGTGAATGCATTTAACGTCAATACGGACGGAAATGTAGTTATTTTCATCGGTTGGTTACAGAAAGAACCATGTCTAGAAGGCGCAGGGAAAGAATGACAAATGGACATTATTTAAACCTATTATTATAAAAAAAAATTCTCTCATCATTCATTACACAATCAGACCTTGAAGCAGCAAGAAGCCATCGAACTAGATTGAAAGAATCTACTTATCTGAAGCAAACAACGTAATTTAGAAGAAAATATAATTCGCGGCTACACGCATAACATTTGTTATCAAGATCTAATCGCTGCGCGAAATTTAAAACACAATAAAAAGGAGATTACCCAGATTATAATAGAGATACGTCATGAATTGACGCAGAGCATATATAAATTTATCGGATACCGCTCAATAGTAAAAAGCATACATACTGATCAGCTGTCAAGTGCACTTGCACTAACAAAAACATAGAGGAGCGAACTTCATTTTCCAAACAGAATAAACACTTAGCAATTATCCTAGCCGATTTGAAGCTGTCATATTGAACTAAACTGTACCATAACAGAACCTACACAATTTAAGCTTCCCAAGAGATATATTAACTGAAGAATGACTGCAATGAATCACATATTTTGTTGTTGCTCTGTTCCATACATACGAGACTCCACTATGAACCTGTAAAGAAGCAAGGCAACGCTACTTGGACCTTGATGAGGCGATACGATGTTGATCAGCCCAGATGACCAGTAATCAGCTGAGAGGAGCTACGATGAACCCGATCACTCGTGAAGGAACCAGATGACGAGATCCTAATCTCAGATGACCGGAGATGAGAAGACATCGAGACCACCTTAAGACAAGTTAAGTCCATTATCTGAGTCGTTTTCGTAAGTAAGAGAACATTGCCTTTTTATAATTAAATGTTGATATGTGTACTTCTGTGCGAAGACAGTGCGTAGACAAACGTCTAGGTGAGGTTGTAGGAAGTAGGTACTCATCTATGTGTAATGTCAGATCCATTAGTAGGCGTGGTCACCAAGTGATATTTCGATCGTAATGTTTCCAATGATATGCGAGAGTAAATGACTAGTGTTGTCATTATTATCAGTGAAGAGTAAAGTGTGTTGGTATTAATACGAGTGTTTACTAATATAATTAAGGTCACATGGTACGAGATCGTATATAGGAAGTGTTTATGAAGGAATAAGGCATTGTACTGCTCAGAGTTATGTTAAATTTGACACTATGACGGTAGGAAGAAAGGTGATATTTTAAGAATGTCGTGGCACATTGTGCATGCAGTTTAATGAATTGATATGCATATAATATAGTGAGAGGTTTATTATACGTGAAGTAAGAGTGATAACTGACATATTATAGAAATGGTATAAGGGTGATAGTGACTTATGACGGTCATATTTATTTATTTTTCTTCGAGTGAATAGTCACAGTTGTCACAGGTGAGATGAAGTGATTTTCAAGTGATGTTTTCTGAGATTGTCATTGAATCTTTGCCAATTCCAAACAGTAGTTCTTAATCGTATGCAGAATCACGTAGCTTAGGATACGATCTAGACGCTGATGGGCAGCGCTATTATCCATGTTGAGATCATCTGAATAATCATGCAGGTAAACATGGTTGTACTTAGGCCTTCACTGAATTTTTTCGGATAATTTTGACAACTCTCACAGTTTATAACCTCATTTCGGATAATATTCAAGCTACTAGACAGATCACTGGTGACATATATATTCACACAAGGATTTTTAGTCGAAGATACTGTCTTCCAACCAACTAGATTTTACACTGGGAGTATGTTTGATAATAACTTAGTAGGATATGTGTGATGACGTTTCTTACAACCAAATACGCACTTAAATTAATATTTATCCCTGAATTAAGGTCATATTATCCTAAGTCTATAATTTAAATCTTACGATAACATTATTTTGAGGGTGATTAAGACTTCCAGTGGACATAGCTTAACTTACGGTGAATAACACAAGGAAATATGAGTGACTAAGAGGCAATTGAGCATATGAATATGAATATTTAAACGGCAAAGCATATGAGAGTGTACTAGTCAATCCAGGTCATGAGAAGTATTGTGATGATTTTCATTGAGAATTTTAACCTGTATGGATACAAACATTTAGTGTAACTTAAATAACATGCATCATTTTAATGAGTAGGGAGTAGGTATTAATGAACTGAATTTCACATTTATTCGAAGAATAACCGATATCAAGGCAACATAGACTCCAATCCTTATCTGAATACTTACTTGACGATTCCAAATGCGTTCTTTATTTTTCTCAAGAAAGTTTAATCGGAGACATTGTAAATAGTAATCGATATAATTCTTTATTTCTTATTTTAATGGATGCATCCAACACTTTTAAAGTTATTGATTTTAATGTCCATTTCTTGTCA
Organism: Anabrus simplex; assembly: GCF_040414725.1. NCBI lineage: Eukaryota > Metazoa > Arthropoda > Insecta > Orthoptera > Tettigoniidae > Anabrus > Anabrus simplex. The sequence continues at coordinate 429,522,225 of NC_090269.1, read as the reverse complement.
ATACCATTCACTCGAATGTTTTAATTTCATTTATATTAATTTAATTCTATATTACCAAACTTATTAGGTGAATTGCATTTGAATGAAACCATTAATTTTATAAATAATTCCCTAATGTTGTACAATACTTTGCTTCTAATATTCTATGGTTTTGAGGGACCAAAGGACTTATAAAATGGAGTGATGGAGCCCTAGAATGCGTTTATATTACGGTAACTTCGTAGGTTCAACCATTCTTACCTTTGATATAACGAGGTCACGACACTGTACTGTGAATTAATGATTCAGTAGAGGTCAGATGACATGACTTTCTAGAACATTGGTGATGAACACAGACTTTAAGAATAATACAGAGTTATTTACTTCAAGAAATATTCATTCGATTGAATTTAAGATGAATTTTCCTTTATTGTCTGACTTAATAATTTAATAAATGTGGGATATTAGAACCTCATTACTCTTTCTATGTCTTCCTAGAATAAGTGTTAGATGTCAGACCATACTATCTTAAGTCTACAACGATTTCTCTAATGACTAATATGGATATGGTATCTAACTGGTAACGGGTAAGAGACGTCTTAAAACGTTGGTTAGAATCTGCCATTAACTGACCAGAGCATTTTTCTCTTACGGAACTCATAACCCATACATCTTAGCCATCGAATCAATGTTGTACTTAGAGCTAGCCTGGATCTCTTGCGTCCATGCCTGGACGCGGGAACGGCGCAATACATACATACATACATACATACATACATACATACATACATTATCATTATAGACTGTTATGCCTTTCAGCGTTCAGTCTGCAAGCCTCCGAGAATTTACTACACGTCGCCACAATCCTCGATTTGCAACTAGTGTTGTGGCCTCATTTAGTTCTATACCTCTTATCTTTAAATCGTTAGAAACCGAGTCTAACCATTGTCGTCTTGGTCTACCTCTACTTCTCTTACCCTCCATAGCAGAGTCCATTATTCTCCTAGGTAACCTATCCTCCTCCATTCGCCTCACATGACCCCACCACCGAAGCCGGTTTATGCATACATCTTCATCCATCGAGTTCATTCCTAAGTTAGCCTTTATCTACTCATTCCGAGTACCCTCCTGACATTGTTCCCACCTGTTTGTACCAACAATCATTCTTGCTACTTTCATGTCTGTTACTTCTAACTTATGAATAAGATATCCTGAGTCCACCCAGCTTTCGCTCCCGTAAAGCAAAGTTGGTCTGAAAACAGACCGATGTAAAGATAGTTTCGTCTGGGAGCTGACTTCCTTCTTACAGAATACTGCTGATCGCAACTTCGAGCTCACTGCATTAGCTTTACTACACCTTGATTCAATCTCTCTCACTATATTATCATCCTTGGGGAACACACAGCCTAAATACTTGAAATAATCAACCTGTTCTAGCTTTGTATCACCAATCTGACATTCAATTCTGTTGAATTTCTTACCTACTGACATCAATTTAGTCTTTGAGAGGCTAATTTTCATACCATACTCATTGCACCTATTTTCAAGTTCCTAGATATTAGACTACAGGCTTTCGGCACAGTCTGCCATTAAGACCAAGTCGTCAGCATAGGCCAAACTGCTTACTACATTTCCACCTAACTGAATCCCTCCCTGCCATCTTATACCTTTCGGCAGATGATCCATGTAAACTACGAACAGCAAAGGTGAAAGATTACAGCCTTGTCTAACCCCTGTAAGTACCATGAACCAAGAACTCATTCTACCATCAATTCTCACTGAAGCACAATTGTCTACATAAATGCCTTTGATTGATTTTAATAATCTACCTTTAATTCCATAGTCCCCCAGTATAGTGAACATCTTTTCCCTCGGTACCCTGTCATATGCTTTCTCTAGATCTATGAAACATGAACACAACTGCCTATTCCTCTCGAAGTATTTTTCAATTGCCTGGCGCATACTGAAAATCTGATCCTGACAGCCTCTCTGTGGTCTGAAACCACACTGGTTTTCATCCAACTTCCTCTCAACGACTGATCGCACCCTCCCTTCCAAGATGCCAGTGAATACTTTCCCCGGTATACTAATCAATGAGATACCTCGATAGTCGTTGCAATCCTTCCTGTTCCCTTGCTTATAGATAGGTGCAATTACTGCTTTTGTCCAATCTGAAGGTACCTTACCAACACTCCACGCTAATTTTACTACTCTATGAAGCCATTTCATCCCTGCCTTCCCACTATACTTCAACATTTCAGGTCTAATTTCATCTATTCCTGCTGCCTTATGACAATGGAATTTATTTACCTTCCTTTCCACTTCCTCAAGCATAATTTCACCAACATCATTTTCCTACTCCCCATGAGCTTGGCTGTTTGCAACACCACCATGATGATTTCCTTTTACATTGAGATGATGTTCAAAATATTCCCTCCACCTCTCCAGTGATTCCCTGGGATCTATTATGAGTTCACCTGAATTACTCAAAACACTGTTCATTTCCTTTTTCCCTCCCTTCCTAAGATTCCTTATTACTGTCCAGAAAGGAGTCCCCTGCTGCTTGACCTAGCCATTCCAGGTTATTACCAAAATCTTCCCATGACTTCTTTTTGGATTCAACAACTATTTGTTTTGCGCTGTTTCTTTCATCTACGTACAGTCCCTATCTGCCTCGGCCCTTGTTTGGAGCCATTTCTGATAAGCCTTCTTTTTACGTTTACAGGCTTCTCTCACTTCATCATTCCACCAAGATGTTCGCCTTTTCCCATTTTTACACACAGTTGTTCCTAGGCATTCCCTTGCTGTTTCTACTACAGCATCCCTGTATGCCACCCATTCACTTTCTATATCCTGAACCTGCTTATTGTCTACTGTTCGAAACTTCTCACTAATCATATCCATGTACTTCTGTCTAATTTCCTCGTCCTGGAGATTTTCTACCCTTATTCGTTTGCAGACAGACAGATTAAATTTATACTCTTGAGTTATTTGTTTGTTTTAATCTTGTCAATCTTATGTTAATTTTAAGGACACTTCCTCTAAAGCATTACTTTGTCAATTTTATATATTTTTCATCTAAACAGTGTTATGTGGCTGAAGATGTTGATAATATACGAAACATGTACCACTTTTGACCATTAAAAATTGCCTTAAGCAATCATTGTATCGACTAGGTGGAAAATAAATAAATACTTAATTGTGAATCTATTGAAGTGCGATACGGACCATGAAGCTGATTTTATGTAATATTTCCATGGACTCGATTCCGGCGCAGTGTCCATTTCCAGGCATAGAACTCAACTCGAGACAGACTTTCTCGACTCCACTCCATCGCTAGCTTATCACAACATTTTACCAAATACTTCAATACAATATTTGGTATTGTGCATTTGCTATGGCAGCCATTTTGACGGAAAATATCGATCTACAATCGAATATGAAACATACGAATCGATAGAGTATGTGTTGGTGTTCAGTATCACGAACTTAGTTGTTTTCGAAGCAAATCTGTTTGTTCGGTGTTCTTTTGGTTTCTTAAACATTTACTACTGCTAACAATGGACTTCAGTTGAATTATAGTTCCGATTTAATTACATTTTAACTATTGTTGTCAATGTTTTCCATTTGTGCTTTACTTTCTAATTCATCACGAATATTGGTATTATTTTCAATCTCTTGGCGGGAAGTACCTAAATGAACTGCCAGTTTCATTTCTTCGTGTTTTTTGACGCCAAATTCTGTGTTCTCAAAATGAGCAGGCAATCTCGTCAAACATCTACTCTTCTAAGTTTCTTTAAGAAAGAGCCTAGTAAAAGTAATAATTCAACACTAGGAGAGATTTCCAAAAAGGGCATTGCTGAGGCCGGCTCATCTGGTGAACTGGAAAGTATTCAAAATGAAAAACCACAAGTGAAACATTCTTCTAAACACCGCTATCGGGCATGAGCAATGACTGGTTTAAGCAATTTACGTGGTTAGTTGTGAAAGAAAATGGTATATTTTGTTCCACATGTATAAAATGTTCATTGAAGAAACCGACAAAGAAGGAAGTGACTTGGGTGACTATACCGTGTGCAAGACTTCAAAAGGAGAGTTTAGTTGACCATGAACAAAGCAAGTTGCATACCGATTCTTGTTCAAACTTAAGTGAAAGACATGCATTCGAAGAAACTGGATTTGGGCAAATAGAAAAATAGAAAAATCAGTTTATCATCATCATCATCATCATCATCATCATTTCCCTTTATCCAGCTGTAGCCGGGTAGGGGCAAATATGGTTCCTCTCCACTTTCTTCGGTCTTTCCACACCACTCCTCTTCCAACGCTGTGTCCCAGTCCAGGTTTCTTTCTATAATGCTGCGTTGGATGGTATCCTTCCATCTCAATCGTGGTCGTCCACGGCCTCTCCTTCCTTGAATTTGCATTTCCATCACCTTTTTTGGCATTCTTTCGTCGCTCATTCGCTTTATGTGCCCAAACCATCTTAGTCGGCTCTTCTCTATTCTATCATTCATTTTTTCCACTCCAATTTCTTCCCGGATTTTCTCATTCCTTATTTTGTCTCTTCTACTCTTCTGTATCATACTCCTCAAGAATTTCATTTCAGCTGCCTGTATTCGACTCTCATCCTTCTTTGTCACTGTCCAAGTTTCTGCTCCGTAAGTTGTTATGGGTACGTAATACATCTTGTACATAGTATCCTTTGCTTCCATTGGCACATCTTTGTCCCATAACATATTTCTTACACTATGATAGAAACAACTTCCAGCTTGAATCCTTTTACTAATCTCAGCATCCAGTCGAGCATTCTCCATTAATTCACTCCCCAGGTATTTAAACGTTTCCACTACTTCCAGGGACTTGTCTGCAAGTCTAATCTGACCTTTCCCTTCTTTCTCCCCTCTAGTCATAACAAGAGTTTTACTCTTTTCTACACTTATTTTCAATCCACATTCTTCAATCTTCCCATTCACCACATTCAACTGTTCTTGAACCTTCCTGTCGTCTTCTCCCCAAATCACAATATCATCTGCAAATAACATCATGTTCATTTCTCTTCCTCCATATGCTGCTTTTGCCATTCTCATGATGTCATCCATTACTATTGTAAACAGGATTGGTGATAGAACACTTCCCTGTCTCAGCCCACTAGTTATTTTGAACCAACTTGTCCTGCCAACTTGTGTTTGCACGCAACTACAAACATTCCTTATACAATGCCATGATCATTTTTATTAATCCCTGTCCAATTCCTTTTTGCACCAGACTGTCCCAAACTTTCGTCCTAGGGACACTGTCATATGCCTTTTCAATATCAATGAATGTCATCACCATATCATTCCCGTACTCCCAATGCTTTTCCATTAGTTGTCTCATAATGAAAATGGGCTCTATTGTTGACCTTCCACTTCTGAAACCAAACTGATTTTCCTGTATCTGCTTCTCAACCCTCAACCTTATTCTACTTTCCAGTATCCTTTCCATTATCTTAGCAACATGGGATATTAGAGTAATTCCCCTGTAGTTCTTCAAAACTTTCTTATCACCTTTCTTGAAAATTGGGATGATTATTCCTTTTTGCCAATCCTCAGGGACCTCCTTATTCTCCCAGACATTCCTGAGAATCCGATATGTCCACTGCAGGCCTACAGCTCCAGCTGCCTTTATCATCTCCACTGAAATTTCATCTATTCCAGCAGTTTTTCCATTTTTCATCTTTCTTACTGCCATTTCAATTTCATTCATTGTAATTTCTTTATCCATTTCTTCGTCAACTAATTGCCTTTCCTGGTCGTCCATTGAATGACTGTCATCCGTTCTTATGTTCAGCAGCTTCTGAAAATACTCTCTCCATCTATTTCTTATTTCTTCTGGCTTTGTTAAAATTATGCCACCTTCATCCTTCACAAATCTGGTGTTTACTTGATCTCTCTTTTTGTTTCTTAAGATACCATACAGTAATTTCTTGCTGCCCTGCGTATCATCTCTCAATGTCTGTGTGAATAAGGCCCAGCTTTTCCTCTTTTCTTCCTCCACTACTTTCTTGGCCAAATTCTTTGCCTCCACATATTTTCTTCTACTTTCTTCAGTCTTAGATGTTTTCAATGCTTTCCATGCCATTTTCTTTTCCTTCACTTTAATCTTTACCCTATCATTCCACCAGTGTGTTTCTTTGTCTTTCACATTTCCTGATGTTCTACCACACACCTTTTCTGCACATCCAACCAGTGCTTCCTTAAATCTTTTCCATTCCTCTTCAACATTCCCCACCTTTGTCCTGGGTACCAAGGGTATTATTTCCCTTTGAAATTCTTCTTGTATGCTTTTCTCCTTCAACTTCCATACTTTAATCCTTTTCTCTCTTCTTAATTGGGGTTTTTCAATCTTTCCAACTTTCAATTTTCCTATCACAACTCTATGATCTCCACCAAAGGCTTCTTCAGGCATGGCTGTTACATCTACAAGGTTCTTCCGGTGTTCTTTCTCTATGATTATATAATCAATCATGGTCTTTGTCCGTCTGTCTCCCCAGCCATACCTTGTAATCTTCTGACTGTTCTTCTTCCTAAACCAGGTGTTTCCAACAATCATTTGATTCCTCATGCAAAAATCCACCAACAACTCACCTTCTGGATTTACATTTCCATATCCAAAGGGCCCTACAACATCTTCCTTTCCTTGTCTTTCCATTCCAAATTGTGCATTTAGATCTCCCATCAATAGCACTTCCTTATCTTCTATCTGTCTCTCCACTTCCTCTAAGAAGTCCTCTAGATGTTCATCTATGCAACCAGTTTGTGGGGCATACAACTGAAATAGATCTTTCACGCCATTTTCAAACTGGAGTCTCATCATCATCATCCTATCGCTGACGTACTTTGTATATTCCAGATATTCTTGGATTTCTCTTCTAAGTATGATGGCCACTCCATTTTTTGCTTCAGGTCCTCCGCTGTAATACAGCCTGTATCCTTCTCTCAGAGGGATCTCCCCTGTACCCCTCTTCTTGGTCTCGCACAGTCCAAGTATCTATTTTAAACAATTTATAGAGAGATGCTTTCTCTGAGCCCTAAGATCAATGTATTGGTTGGCAAAAAATGAGATACCACACACTACATTATACAGAAAATTGCTCAAACACTGTGAGGCTATGGGTTGTACATATCTAGAGCGTCTTATTATTGGTGATAATGCTAATTATACTTCAAAAAGAATAATGCAGGAGTTACTTGTATGTTATAGCTTCAGGAATTAGATGTGAGATATTAAAAAACATACATTCAGCAGATTATTTCATTGTTCTGTGTAATGAAACTACAGATATTTCCGTACTGAAGCAACTTATTGTGTACATAAAATATGTCAACCAACTTGAAAAAGAGGTTAATGTTAGTTTTGTGTCAACCTGCAACATCATTGATGGTAAAGCTGAGACAATAACAAATAAACTAACTGAAATCCTTGAAAATTTAGGGTTAAAAACTTGTAATTTGGTAGGTCTAGGATCTGATGGGGCAGCTGTCATGATTGGTAAGCAAAAGGTAGTAGCAACACTGTTAAGAGAGAAAACAAATGGACTCATGGTAAACTGTCACTGCATTAACCACAGATTGGCACTTGCTAGTGCCCAGGCAGCAGCTGATGTGCCTTATTTAGCGAAGTTTAATGACATTTTAAACAACTCTTTTTCTTTTTTCAAAATTACTCAGTCAGGATACCTGGTTTAACTAAAATCCAGAATACCATGGACAGCCCTCAAATTAAACTAAAATTGGCCAGTGATACTAAATGGTTGTCTCATGACTCTGCTGTACAGTCTCTAAGAAGATCTATGGTGAGTGTTGTTGCTGCACTTGAAAGAGAGGCCACTGAAAGGAATGATATTACAGCTGTAGGCTTAAGCAAGTACATGAAGACATACAATTTCTTAGCTGCAATAATGATGCTTTCAGATATCTTACCTCTTCTGTGCACATTGTCTAGAGCTTGGCAAACGCAAGATATTGACTTGACAGAAATTGAGCCAATCTTAAAAGCCACAAAACTCAGCGTCTTACAATTGAAAGACACTCCAGGAAATCATTTTCATAGTCTGAGTCATCATCTTGCTGGTGAATGGTCAGATTTCCACATGAGTTATTCAGATGTCGATGTTGTGACCTTCAAGGCAACAATTTATAAAAAGTACATAGATACTGTTATCCAACATCTAGAACACAGATTTCCAGATATGCCCATCTTTTCCTTCTTTTCAAGAGTGTTTAATGCAAAACGTCAAGATCAGAATGAAGCTTCTGAGTTGCTTCTTGATTTCCACTCTAAAATGGGAAGTCCTCCAGTCATAAATTACAATAGCGCTAAACTGGAATGGTCTGTTGCATCAAAAATGTTCCAAGGAGAGTCCTACATTGGATTAAGACCTAAACAAATAATGATGAAGTTTGCAACAACATGCAAGCTTAAGAAATCTTTTCCAAATTTAGCAAGACTAGCTGCTATTGGACTGTCCATACCAGTGAGCACACCTGAATGTGAAAGGGGATTTTCGGCTTTGAAGAGAATTAAAACCTCTTTGAGGAATTATATGAAGCAGAGCACATTCAACAATTTGATGCTGATTTCACTAGAGGGACCAGACTCAACAGAATTCAATTATGTAAGGGCTGCAGAGAACTGGGCCTCAATGAAGGAAAGAAGAATCAACATATAAAATGTCATGCTAAAAGTAAATTTCAATGTTTTAATGGTAGAAAAAGATATATCTGATTTTGTCTTGTTGGTGATAACAGTGAAATCAATTTTTCAGTTTATGTTTACCTCTCTGATATTATTGTTAATCCAAGCATGTGCCCCACCTATATCAACCAAAGGGGAATAAACAATTTATTTATTGAAATTTTATCACCCATTTTTGAAGTAATATTCCCCCACCCAGCTACTTATTCCTGCCACCCGGCTGACAAAAATTTCTGGGGAGAAGACTGCATACACACACAAAATAGCAGGACTGAATACAATGATACACAGAGCTATTTCCATACCAATGAGCACAACGGATTTCAATGAAGAGGTACAAAGCATTAAACAAATTGTGAAGGAAAACAACCACCCTCCAAGCACAGTACATAAACTATTAAATAAACATAAGAAAAATCGCCGGAAAACCACCACATATGACAAAGAAAAATACGTGGTTCACAAATATGTTAACAATAACACATGCAAGGTAGCTAATATTTTCAAGAAACAAGGTTTAAAAGTAGCCTTTAGAACGAATAACACACTACAGAGACACATCAGCAAGTGCAACCTAAACTAAAGGACCCATTCTCAAAGTCAGGAGTATATGAACTCAAGTGTCAAGAACCTAACTGCAATGCCACATATATAGGTCAAACCAAACATAACTTCCACACAAGAAACAAAGAACACAAAAACACGGTCGGATATAATCGGCATTCAGCCTTCGGGGAGCACATATACGACTGTTCACACCATTTCACAAACATCAACACTGATCTAAAAATTTTACACATCGAAAATAAAAGTAAATTGTTGAATATAAAGGAAGCAATAGAAATTTACATCGCAAAAAATGCTAATGTAACTAACCTAAATGACCATACACATTTAAAAAATTCCCCCCCCCCTCTTCGCCATACTCACATAACATCTGTACAGAACTCTCTCATTAAATTAGCCTTTTTCTTAATAATAACATTTAATAGTTAGTGTCTATTTCAATTCCCTACTTTTTTAACCTAAAATCTTTAATTTGCATTCATCCATATTACATAAAAGTACATTATAACATGAAGTAGGTCAATAACCTCCTCTACTCTCCCCTCTCCAATGTTTATGGAAGTTTCCACAGCGCTCCACTTGCTCCATGGTACAGTGTACTTGCGTCTATCATCCAATAGAAGAGATCCACAACACTCCACAAGGCCCTTCCCATGCCATTCCTCCCCTCTCCGCGAGCAGTGTGCTTTACCCAAACTTTCCATGGCCACAGTCCTGAAATGGTGTTTGATGACAACGGACTTAGCATCGGCAGTCTTGATAAGTATGCAAGTTTTTCCATTATATTAATACTTGTATATATATGTTTTTATTTTTGTCATTACTGGTTCATGTTATCACTAAACTCTCTATTATTGACAAGTTTACACAATGTAAACAATACTGTACATAGATAAGCATGTTTTAAGTGATTTGATAGAATCTGAGGATGTTCTTTTAGAACGAAACATTTCATTCTTTGTATATTAGTGTGTATTTTACAGGTTTGTTTATAGTGTTATAATTTATATTGTAATTGCTGTGTGTTTGACAGACTGGAAAGTTTTTTATTGCATTTATATTCTGGTCCACGGTCTGCAATTCAGCCTCATCAACAGGCACGTGGCAATATTCCAGTTCACTCTCTGCAATTCAGCCTTATCAGTCTTCAACATTTTGGAGCAAATTGAATTTTTCCGTTTTTTCTATGGTTTGGGGGTTACTTCTACACACTCTATCTTTGTAACTACCCCATAAGTAGAAGTCGCAAGGCAATAATTCAGGAGACTGAGCTTGTCATAAACCTGCACTAATTATGCTGTCCCTGAAAACATTGCGCACTGCACTCATTGAATTACAAGTGTTATGTGCTATAGCACTGTCTTCCTGGAAATATCATGTGAAATTATTTTCATGTTTGGTCCATACTGATTAACAATTACAATATGTTGAGAAAAGGTCTAATCAATACATATTTTAATTTGTGATTACATATACATCACATTGTGGAACTAGCTTCCACCATATGCAGGGTCATCCTCAGCCACTTATAATTAAAACTAATAAATGTTGAACTTACTGTATCCATGAAAAAAACGATAAAACTCATTCTTTAAAATTAATAGTGCACTTATTAACCATTATGGTGATATTGTGAAAAACATGAGTTGAAAACCTTAAAAAGTAAAACTGCACCCTAATGACATCACACTAAGTATTACAATTCTTTGACGAATGCTAGATTCATCACATCAGGTGAGTTTAGGTTAAGTCTTAATAAAATATAACTAAGGTGGACTTTTTCTAAACATACTGTAATTGTAATAGCTGGAAATATCTGAGTAACCTTTCCAGTTCAGTCAGTTGAGGAAAGAACTTGTTCAGTATTAATTCTACGCATTAGTCAGAATTAAGGGTGTTGTTAAAAAAATTAGCTTTAAGTTCTTTCAGCACTAACAGTGCACAAAACTCCTATTTAAGGTAAAAATGTAAATTCATGGGCTTTGAGATAATAGCGGTGTCTCAGCTCACCTCCACCCGCACCCGTAATAAACTGCCTATGTTGCTCGTCACATACTGTGGCAGCGCCACCGAGGACAGGAATATTTTCGATGTCAAGTCACTACTTGACACCATAGTCAAAATTAAACGATACAAAAGCCCAGATGGACCTACTCAATGCTACCGATGCCAACGCTTTGGCCATACCTCAGGTGGCTGCCACTGCGCATCTAAATGCGTTATATGTGGCGGGGAACATAGTTCTCAGGACTGCCCCCGTAAAGGCGATGCTTCCCATAAACCCCGCTGTGCCAACTGCAATGAGCAGCACACAGCCAGCTACCGGGGCTGCCCTGTTTATCTTCGCCTCCTGGCCCGACAGCAGAACAGATTGCCCTCTACCAGGAAAAGTGCCGCAGGACCTGCCCCCATAACACGACCCGCCAAGCTACGTGCAAACGTCACATTCGCCAGCGCTGCGAATCCCTCAGGGCCAGAGGTTCAACAACCGGCTGTTCCCTCCTCCTCCGCCCCGCCCGCTCTTTCAAGCGAAAATTTTCCAGATCTCCCCCTAACTTCATCCTCCCTCCCTCAGCAAGCACCCCCTCCCAATTCTACTTCACAAGCCTCCGACCTTATGGAGCTTTTTAAAATTCTCAAAGACCCCTCGTTCAGAGACATCATCATATTAAAACTACACTTCAAGCTCAAACAAGCCCCCACCCCCGCTGATAAAATTGAAATTATCATGTCTGCTATTCTCTCTTTTTGCGATCAATGGCCCACATCAACAGACCAACACAACCTAAACAGTTGAGAGTTCTCTTCTGGAACGCAGAGGGGATCCAAAGGGACACCTACGAACTCTCAGAATACCTAGCAGACGAGAGTATCGATATCGTCCTCGTCTGCGAAACCTGGCTTAAACCTGGATTGTCGGCTCATATCAATAACTTCATCAATTACAGAGATGACAGGCCCAACCGTCTTCACGGCGGCACCAGTATTTATGTGAGGCACAACCTCACGCACCATAGAATCCCCACCCCCAATACCCTCACTACTCTTGAAGCCACGACAATCCAGGTTTACACCCGGAAGGGACCTTTCAACTTATTGGCGTGTTACATTTCACCAGATGCCACGTTCGACCCGCAAGACTTGGACCGTATCATCGATTTGAATGTTCCGACTGTTCTGGCTGGGGACTTCAATGCTAAGAACCAAAACCACAGAAAGACAAAACGTTTCCGCAAAATTACCGACCTATCTCCCTCCTCAGTATTATTTCTAAACTATTTGAAATCCTGTTCTTAACCAGACTAAATATTATTATTGACGACAAGAAACTTATGAACGAGGAACAGTTCGGCTTCCGGCGAGGCCATTCCACTGTCCACCAACCCGCCTAACGGAGGAAGTTACCAAAAACTTTAACGATCGCCGACACGCCGGAGTCTGTTTTCTAGATATTTCCCGTGCGTTCGATAAAGTTTGGCACGATGGACTCGTCTACAAATTAAGGACATTAGGTTTCCCTCCCTACGTTCTACGATTACTGACGAGCTACCTAGCTGACTGAAAATTTCAGGTCCAGGTCGGCGCTGCGTTGTCGAGCTCTCGCCCTATAGAGACGGGAGTTCCGCAGGGCAGCGTGATCTCACCAGTGATTTTCAATCTTTTTATGACTGACATGCCCAAACCTTCGCACGGGAAATTATACCTGTATGCTGACGACACAGCAATCTCCTCTGTCTCGTGGCAGACATCTAAAGCTAAAGATTATCTCCACTCTAGAGCCCTGACTCGAAAAGTGGAGAATCAAAATTAATGTAGACAAAAGCAGTGCTACACTATTCACCAAACGCCGTCCTGATCCCCCACAGCCCCTGATGTTTTTTGGCGAAGTCATCAGGTGGACTAATAAAACCAAATACCTAGGTGTCACCCCAGACAGAGAACTTACTTTCGCAGACCACATTAAATCCATTGTAGCGCAAGCTAAAGTGCGTCTTTTCCAAATTATTCCTATGATAAAAGCCGATAATGGGCTCACATTAGAAAACCGGCTCCTGTTATATAAATCAATGGTTAGGCCCATTTTAGAGTATGCCAGCCCTATTTGGGGGGGCACAGCCAAGACACACCTGGAAGCAGTGCAAAGTGTACAAAAGCATGCCCTGCGCTCCTTATCAGGTGCCCAATGGTTTGAGAGGAATATTGATCTGCATGATCGATACCAACTAACCACCATCCTCTGTAGGATCCATCATGCAGCCACCAAATTCTACAATAAGCTCCATCTGAGCACCAACCCCCTCATCTCCAGCCTGGGGAATTATGACACCGAGGGACTGCGCTATCGTAGACCTAAGGACATCCTAAATAAACCAAACTAAGTTCTTCGCTACCACAGTCCCACGGACAACCCACATAATGTAATTTAACATCATCCTACCCCTCGGGGTACAGGCCATACCCTGGTCAATTTGATCCCACAACAACAGTCCACAAACTACCACAACAATGCAGTCCTAGTCAAAATTCATTAAGAAATAGCACTCAAGGCCTTTATAGGTCGACGGGCTAGAATCACTCATCGGTCCCCCGGGACTAATGAGAATTGTGGTCATCATCATGCCTTCGTCCTGAGGTAGTGCAGTTCTTTTCAGGCACACCTCCAATGGAGAAGAGCTGCATGTATCTTTTAACAGATTGATGCCCGTATCCGAGTTATTGCCTGTAGCACGTGTCCATGCTCTGGACCGTATCTGAGTTAACCTGGATAAGCATAACTTTGAATTGTAGCCGTTCCTACACAGCTGTGGTTTATTTTTGTCACAAATATGTGCAACAGAAATGAGGGTTATACCCTTATGAATGCTTCTACCTGCTTCTGCTCACCAGAAATATCATGGCCATGGAGATTTTCCCTTCCAATGCATTTTTTAAATTCCGTTTCTGAACGAAGGCTAGTGCTGGCTAAGCTAGCTGCGTAGTTGGTTTGTCATTGCACAAGCGTGTGTATAGTCAAGTTCTGAAGTGTAACCAAGGCGCTTAGGGACAATATAAGTGTTGACGAAATTACAGACATCCTATTCAATGATGATTCACGTGATGAACTAATCCTGAACTAAGTGAAAGTGACCATGATGACAGTGAAGAAGATTCTTCTGGACACGTGATAGAAAGTGCAGTACCTGAAGGTGTAACATTAGCTACCACACCTTCCAGAGATACTGGAGGACCTTTAAGGTATGTGCAAATTCTTTTTTTTTTTTTTCCATATCTTGTTTAGTTTAGAACTTATTGTGAAAACAATTAGTTGTTGTTTGCTGTGCCACTAACAGCTGGAATAGTTGGACCAGCCATTTAAATAGCCCGCTCAGATGATGGGCATGAATGTGTTAAATTGTTAAATTGTTAAATTATACACCAGCCCTCCTGCCAAACTTAAACTCTGGCAGAACCAGAAATTGAACCCGGGACTCCGAGGATGGCAGGTAAGAGTGCTAACTGTTACACTATGTATTTTAAGGTTATGAAGTGAAGTTTCGTGAATTATTCTTGGACTGATACAAGACCAATACCATTTAACACGTTCGCGGCCGATGACGACACATATGCGTCATGACTCCACTTTCACTCAGTGCCGATGACGACACGTGCGTCACACTCCGCGCCAAATATTAAAGCTCGTATTTCCGCCAATATGTATGTAAACAAACAGACTTCTTATCTGTATATTGTTAAAGTGTTATTAAACGTATGCGCCATCCGGGCATCAGATCAATTGTTAGTTACAATCTCTGCAGCCATTACGAGTCGGCATACATTTCTGTGATGTCAAGGGAAGTTTCAGAACCTTCTCATTGGAAGAAGCACCGTCTTGGCAGGATAAACACGCGATTTGCAATTAACGATGATAGTCTGGAAGCTCTCCTGAATGCTAGTGACAGGGACAGCATTGATAGTGACGACAGTGATGAAAGTGATGACAGTGTGAAAAGTGAAAAGTGACTCCAGCTACCTGAGTGAGAATGTTAATCACGGATGTGTGTGTTGAGCACCTACTCCAAATTCTCACATTACAGAAGACTTAAGTAATATCTCATCTCCGAACGTCCCGCCAAATAACATGGGCAATATTTCAGGGGTCATTTCTTGAGTTCACATTCGTCCTCAATAAAAGAAGTAAACTTGATTGGTCGGCCGGGAATGAAGGTTCCACTGCCAAGTGACGCGAAACCTATTGATTATTTTCGCTTGCTTGCAGATGACAACTGCTGAATAACATTGTAAATGAAGGTAAAGCATTTGCAGAAGAGTCATTTTTGCGAGGAAATGTCACTGAAAAGTAGCACACTGCATTGAATAGTTACATTGCACGGCTTATGTAGTAATGCAAATATACATTACTCACACAGCAATAATGATTCTACTGCACAGTATTTTTGTGTGAAATGTTCAAAGACTTATTTTTCTGTTGTAAAGAAGTTCTATATTCGAACAAAACATTCTTTTCCTCGTTCCACTTCATTACCAGTCATGACGGACACGCTGCGTCAAACGGCACCGAAGGCGAAAAACTCATCGGTAGTGCCGCTGACGCAGCGTGTGCGTCACGGCTCGTATACACAAAAATAATATTGAAATAATTAAAATAATAATCTAACATGCATAAGTACACAGAAACGAACTCCTTTAAACAAAAAAAGTATTACGGTACCACGGTGACGGTATCCGAGCGGCCGCGAACGTGTTAATTTGAGAATTTATATGTCCATGCAAATAAAACCACACGTCGTCAGAAAGCAGCACTAATTCAGGATTGAATTCAGCACTGCTGACAGAGTGAGGAAACCAACTGAACTGGTGTTTCCTTGTGGCTGGATCTCTTCAGCTTAAACTTTGGACTTCTGCGACTTTGTTTTCAGTTTTCTTGCTGCCCACCGTGCAGAAGAATATGACACCTCACTTTGCTGAGACAGTTTCCTAAAAGGATTTTGGGGGGGGGGGGGTCGCTCAAGTTCTTCACAAATATCCTGATTTTTTTCATTTATGTCAGTTGGTTGTTTAACTCCTTTTGTGTTTGTTTAACACTGAACCCACAGTTTTGAATTTATTCACAATTTTCTTAACTGCGTAACGTAATGGCACCTGCACTCTAGGACAATGTTTACAGAATTCTCTTCTTCCTCTCCCAGCAGATTTGAGTTTTAAACATCTACAGCACATTAAAATGCACTGTTAACACTTAGCTGAAAAGCCCAGAAACACACTACACCGATCAATACTGCTGTATAAAAAAGCAACTCATGCTGTATGGAATCTTATCGCAGACTAGCCGACTTGGCAAGCTATATGGGTCAGGTGGCTATTGCCCAGGATAGGGAATAACTCAAATGAAACTCACACTATATATGCTTGCACCTATGGCTTATTGGGAGGCACAAACCTTCCCATCATCCCAAGGTAACATTGTTCACAGGCAAGGATGATGATCCATGGTATGGGCTCCTGTAGTCATGTCCTATTCATGGACCATGGGCAACAGCTAAGTGGTATAGAGTGAGGATAACAGTTGCTATGGAACAGAAGTGGGCATCTCAGAGATATTCTAAGTCATGGCCCTCTTGTGCTCAGGTGGCTAGGACTGCCCAATCCACAGATGGTCTCTAAACCATATGAGAAAAAATTCTCACTGTATTAAGTATGAGTGATTAGGCATATACAACAGTCAAACTGTTACATACAGAACTATCCAGAAATCATTACATGAGTTTGGTACAAGGGCTTTTGAGATATATTTCTTCTGTTGGGGCTATACTTACTTTTAAACTACTAGAAATACTCTGCATTGTAACACTTCGTCCGTGAGAATCAGTGATGCATCCTTGGGCATAAACTTGGTATGGAAAAGCATATCGGAGGGCAATAGCGGCAAAGAACATTTCAATGCAGATAAGAAAGTTCTGGTAACCAGCAGACACTGTACCCGCACTAGTTGGCTGGCCATTGCGGTCATAAATAGGATCTATAATCTCTGCTTTCTCCAGCACAGCCAAAAGGACACCTGCAAACATAAACAATAATTTCAAAATACATGTACAACTGGAAGAACACCAATCTGAAGATTAATGAAGCAAGGCATATACTGTTCTATTAATACGCATACGTTGCACACCTCTTTTATGACAGTCACAAAATCCAATTATAGAACAATCAGTTGCAGAGGGAGAGTGAGAGAGCACCTCGTATTAGTTGGATTAACTGGCTTATTAAAAAATCCCTTTCTAGAGCAAAATTGTCAAGTATCAGGACTAAGCCCATATTTTGTACTTGTTCCCAGAAACCAGGCAAAATTCCTTCTCTGTGCCTATTCAATGGATCTTAACTTGTGATACACTGAAGAAAATGGAAATTGCAACACCCAGAAGGAGTGGTGCCACATTGCTGCAATTGAACATGCAGGACAAGTGTTCAGTTGTGATTCGATGATTATACTTTCATGTCCCTCTGACCGCAAGTTTAGACAACAATCAATACAGGATGTGCCCACCACGAGCTGCAATACATTGATGAATTCATCGAGGCATGGAGTCAATAAGGCCCTGGATCGCTTCCTGAGGAATTGTGGCCCATGCTTACTGCACTGCATGGGTCAGTTGTTCCAGAGTTGTGGGTAGCACGGGTGGCAGAGGACAGTTGGCCAGTTGTCGACCCATCATGTCCAATAAATGCTCAATAGGACCGAGGTCCGGGGATCTGGTGGGCCATTCTAAGGTTGTGATGTCGTGGAGAGCTTCTCTGGAGATGTGTGCAGTGTGAACCCAGGCACTGTCCTACTGAAACATCCCATTAGCAATGTTCGCCATCATAGGGACAACCACTGGATTGAGTACCCTATCAACGTACTGTCGAGCAGTCATAGTGCCCTCAACAAGCACTAATTGTGATTTCACACTGAAGCCAATAGCTCCCCAGACTATAATGCTTGGTGTTGGCCCTGTGTGCCTCTCGACAATAAGATCTGGGCGGCCCCTCACCCCAGTACGTCGGCGCACACAATTCCATCGATCACTGCAGGCAAGACAGAAGCGCGATTCATCACTAAAGACGACCCTATGCCATTCGTCGACCCATGTTGATCTTTCTCGACACCAGGCCAGCCTTCCACGTTGCTGTTGTGGGGTGAATGGAACACCTGCAGGGACACACGCAGGCGATTACCAGCTGTTTGTTGTGTAACGTGGGGTGCCACAGCTGCTCGAATTTGCGCTGCTGTTGCATGGGGTTCCATCCGGGCCATCCGAATGATGCGGCGATCCTCTCACAGTTGTCTGTCGCGCTGGGCCTGTGCCAGGTCTACGAGTATGGGTACTTTCATTTGACCACTGCTGCCATACATGTTGTACTGTAGATGTCTGTCGGCCAACACGTGCAGCGACAGTCCTTAGTGATAAACCAGCCTCATACAGCCCAATTATCCGAGCCTCTCAAACGGTGACAGTTGTTGATACCGTGCTTTTCTCTGTTGTCGAGGCATGTTTGACGGGGAACACTTCACTGCATAGACTGCAAGTCAACTACGCTACACCAGAGTCCGTATACTGGAGTTGATTCCTCCGCGACCAATCACATGGGGAGACCTGTAGCAACAATCCAATGGGTCTGAAACTTTGACTGTTTACATACCTACATGGCATCGTTCCATATCTTGAAAATCAACACAAACAACCAATGCCTTCATGGTGTTGCAAATTCCATTTTCTTAAGTGTATATCATCTGAAAGGTACACTCTTCTATATTTATATCCTACTTACTGCATTCAAATATTCTGAATAGTACATACTATAACCTTTCAATGGATTCCAAGTCAAACATGAAGGAATCATTAAAGTTTATGATAGCATGAAATTTGGTTGAAATCATGTGAAAAGTATACGTCTAGTCAATTTATGTTGGTTACATTGCTAATTTGAAGCAACTCGCTCAACTGAGTAAAGTTTAAATAAATATTCAATATATGATAATTCATAAGCTCACAACCCTGTGGTATCTAGTAAATTCATGTCCAGAAGTTTAATGTTGAAGTAAAATAGACTACTGTTGAGCGAAGAGGACTACATTCAATGGGAGAGTAAATTGATTTCTCATGCGTAATGTTTAATATCGATAACAGTTTATATGATGCAGGCCACTGACTGAGTTAAATATTATGAATGATATATGTCAATTTCACCTTCATTTGCACTAGTCATGCATTATTTAATTGCTATGAACATCTACAGATGATCGAGAATTCGTTTAGGAAACTATCAATTAGGGCAGAATTGGAGAAACTACGATATAAACTATTGGGCGCATTCCATTGTTAGCATTCCCGCTCATGAGATCGTTCATGTCGAGGAGAATGTTCCTAGATCTTCAGAAATTTTATAAAAAGAGGTTATATGGCAATGATTTATTCTCAATTATTGAAACGCACACAATTATATTACTGTCATTATAGAATTAGGTTTTGTTTTATACAGAACAATTAAAGAAAGAGATTGAGCATCGACATACATGAATGAAATGAAAGCTAGACGCAGACCAGTTGAATCTGTTTGAATTGTATGCTAATAAGAAAAGTAAACTGTAAGAGTAGAAAGCATAGTTGTTACTAGGAAAACAACAAGGCGAGTGTTGTATCAAAACGTTGATATACCTGTTTTGATGTAAAATACTGTACTAATTGAATTATGTAAGTTCCAGGATTCATGATGTCAAATCAGTTGGAGAACTGTTATAACGAAAGATCCGCCAGTATGGTCGTGCAGGCCTAAACTGGGTGGAATCCCGGCGGGTCTGGAAAATGTGTTAACACGAGTAAATGATAATATTCCAAGGACCAGGATGATTGGACTGTGTCTTCAAGAACTCAATAAGACGAGTACAAAAACTTGTCCTTTCTATTCTATCAAATTGTGCATTTTGAAGATGTACGTTTTCTTTCACGTTTATGAGTATAAAGTGTCATGTATAAATGCAACTTGAGCGACGCTACAAATTCATCTCTAAGCATCTTATAGTATTCATGGAGTGCACTGATCCTCCTAAATAATGTCATGACTGGAATTCTTATCAGTAATGTGCCAATATCATTTGGTTTTGAATACACAATCATGGGTTGTAATATGGGAATTTTATTAGGAGTTAACTGATCGCTTCTGTAATACAGTCTTCCCAATTAATTTAATAGGCCAATCTAGTTATGAGTAAATCTTATTGGAATAATTAGAGTGTGTTTATTGTGTCATCAAGGTTGGAAGTTTTCCTTGTAAATCAATATTTCATATAATGTGAATGAGTCTTCATGAAAGAAATATTTTTTAGACAGTGTTGGTATAGATGGTAGAGTACACATGTATTTGGAATTGAAATAGTTTTCTTTGGCAATTATGAGCTTGTATATTTGAATGAAAGATTTTGAAAGACATGATGCTGATTCGGAGTGATATGATATGGTTCAATGTTAGGATCGTCAAAGTAATTTATAATGATATTGTGCGCCATGGTTATGTTGTGGGGAAATAAGCATTACTTGTGATGTAATGTTGTCTTCGAGAAATCTCAGGAATGTTGATATTGGAATATAGTAAAAGAAATGCTCATCATGTGAATGTTTAAGTGATACTGCAGAATAGACAAGCGATTAGGGTTTGATAATTATACCGTGAGGGTACTATTTTCCAAAGAATATTTTCGTAATGAACATGTGAATAGTCATCAATGATATTAATGCGAGATGTGATTATGGGGCGAATTTTATATGAATAGATACATAAAACATGAAAATCTTCTAAATAATGTTGTCCCAATAAGACGTACGAGTTGCATTATGATTGGAAGCAAAGTTAGGGTCATACTACCCAACGCACAACCTAGTTATTTCCTGTGGAGTAGCAGTAGTGTTAGTGTATGTGCTTGTAGATATTGGTAGAATTTCAGCTATCCGGAGGAAAGCCTGTGGACGGATCCAGATATTATGTCTTGATAATTTCAAATCATGATTATGTATCATGGTAATATGTAAATTTGAATGTCTATTTTATTTAGGTGCAGCAGCTCAAGGACATCAGGATTATGTTGTTCTTTTATTTGACATGTCTTTCAATTAATTACCCGTGGTCAGCTGCAGAACTTAATATGAGTGTCCGTGATTGATTTTCTTTTAGGTTCCAAGGTGTTGCACGTATTTATGTAGTGAATACTCAAGTTGTCAATTAGAGTTTATTGATTTATGCGACGGTTAAAATAGATACGAGCAAATCCTTTATTTTTGTGGCGGATAAAATAGGTAATTGAAATAACTGAAACTAATTGTATGTGTAAGCCTGAAGCGATTTTCATGTTGGCAATAATAATTTATTTGCTTGTATTTAACATATCAGATCGGTTTGCCAACATTGTTTGAATCATAATAATATTGTAGTGCCATATGAGCGAGAGAATGATCCCACCCATGCTGCAAGATATTATTTTTTATTATTGTTAATTATATTTTATCAATGAATTGACATAATTAAAATGGAACATCCTTCCAATTGAAATCGATTTTCAGTATTTTCATTTATATATTAGGATTTATAGCAGCCTCAAATAGATATGATACAGATTCTAATGATGGTAATGTTAACGTGCTGATGATTGCCATGAACTGTAACCGGTGCCTAATTGAACCTTAACGCCCACGAATGGAACCTCACGTATCACCGTTGAGTAATGCCAAGGCACATCTTCAATATTTCTTCAAACCCCTGATTATACTTTTGATAAAATATGGTTACAGTTAACCTTCGAGCTTGAATGGTTAGAATACGTATTGCTTTGCTCTTTATTACTAAGGTAAAAAAAAACAACAGAAATTTCACCCTATTAATGCAAAATACAGATTATGAAAGTAATATTAGCTACACATTAACTAATTTTTCATTTTCATTATTTTACAAGGTATCATTTCTTCTTGCTGAGGTAAATTCTGTCCCTCATCAACATTTTAATTACAAAGCCTAGACCTAAACTTTGAAGATATATTTAAAAACATAACCATTTAGGGCTACTTGAAATTACACACACCAGTAGTATTGTCCAAATTAATCTACTTTACCATCAGAGTTTTCCATTTCACCTATTTCGTCTTCTCTTAGCCTTTCTGCGGCCCATTGTTTCACTTCTGTGAATTGCACCCTTGATTTGTGGAAAACATAACGAAAAGTGCTATCAAATTATTTCTAGTGACAGGACATGTTACTACATTAAATATTAAATCTTGTGCTTGAGCCGGGAGAAATTAGACCCTGGGATAGGAAAGGGCTAGGAACGGGAAGGAAGTGGCCATGGCCTTAATTAAGGTGTAGCCCCAGCATTTGCCTGGTGTGAAAATGGGAAACCATCCAAAACCATCTTCAGGGCTGCCGACAGTGGGGTTCGAACCCACTACCTCCCGAATACCGGCTACTGGCCGCACTTAAGCGGCTGCAGCTATCCAGCTCGGTAGTATTAACTTTTACAGCAATGGAGGGTGCATTAAACATGGTATCACAAATATTGTTTTTTATAGAAACACATTCCTCGACTGTCCAGCCATTTAAAATGCAGTCTTTCGAGAGCCTAACTTGATGCAGCAAAACCAACTGTCATGTTAGTCTGCAAACAGTCTACAGCAACAATTTCAAAAGAAATATGACAATATTTAAATAAACTTGAGTTACACATATTACATTCCTGAGCTAGTTTTCATCATGCATATAATATTAGAGTTCATTTCTGATAGGCCAAATTATTAATTAATACAATTTATCTAACAGCTTAACCAATAAGCTGGGCTTCTGAACAATTTTTATAATATACCAGCAGGTTGTTAATCTTGTTAAACAATAATTATGACATTTAGCAACTCTGGGACTGTACCTATAATTTTACTTTGGATTTAGGATCATTTTTGTTCTTGGTCAACTGATTAAGTAAAATAAGTTATTATTCTTACCTTGCCAGAATGAGAGGAAGATTACAGACTTAACGGTGCAAAACTTCAAGACAGGCTCAAATGGAGTTAACAAATCTTTGGTAGCAAAGTAGAATAAGAACAAGCCATAGAGCGCCAGACTAACAGAAATGTTGTATATTATAGTGACATAGATGTAACCTCCATCAGGGCTGGAACAATACAATATAGAATTCAATGTTTAACAAATATTCAAACTTATTCCCAGATATTCACAGATGAACTCATAAAGAACATAAAAAGAATAGTTTTCACATTGTCATACATGATGATGATGATGATGGTGATGATGATGATGATGCTTGTTGCATAAAGGGGCCTAACATCTAGGTCATCAGCCCCATACATGAAGAAAAAAGCATTTATACCTTATCTCAAATAACCTGGGAGTCAACAATAACAATGCCGACCATGTCAGCATTTAAACAATTACCTTAATTTACCTACATAAAAATCCAACCAAAGGCTAACTGCAGAAACAGTAACTAGTTTTCAGCCTTAGACAATTTATTTATTTATTTATTTATTTGGCTTCTTTTAAGTGACGAAGTTAGGGCACCTGGCCCTCTCTTATACTTAACCACATTTACAACATTTACAACATTTATCTGCAGATACATTATCTCAGAGTTGCATTTACTAACACACTCACATGCATAAGAGAATTGAAATAGTATATTGCACAATAAAAAATATGAAATAATATTGTGCAAAAAAAAGCACTCACAAAAAATCCCCCCCCTCTCTCTCTAGTCATCAAATAGCTTAATATGATAATAGCGGAAAGTCCAGCGAGAAACTGGCGACACCACTTCTGCGTGCCATCTAGCGGTTCGAAGATCTAACGACACTTGCCTAACTTAGCACACGAGGGCGAAACGCAGGCAACCAAGAATGAGTTAGCTGGAAAATTTATAATGTCCAATAACGGACCATTATATTGGTATTATAAATTTACTCATTCAGGACAAATATTTTAGGTTCCCTATGGGAATCAACATCTACATCACTTGCTACTGCTGTCAGCTGTATCAATCACAAGTATCAATCAATCACTACTGATCTGCATTTAGGGCAGTCGCCCAGGTGGCAGATTCCCTATCTGTTGTTTTCTAGCCTTTTCTTAAATGATTGCAAAGAAATTGGAAATTTATTGAACATCTCCCTTGGTAAGTTATTCCAATCCCTAAATCCCCTCCCTATAAACGAATATTTGCCCCAATTTGTCCTCTTGAATTCCAACTTTATCTTCATATTGTGATGTTTCCTACTTTTAAAGACACCATCCAAACTTATTCGTCTACTGATGTCCTCCCACGCCATCTCTCCACTGACAGCTCGGAACATATCACTTATTACAAGTGATGAAAATCATTTTTTTTCTGTATTGAAAGTTTTCGTAAAATATGTAGGAAAATATTTAAGATTTATTACCACCTATTCAATACAATTCCACTTAGTCGAGCAGCTCGTCTCCTTTATCCCAAGTCTTTCCAGCCCAAATTTTGCAACATTTTTGTAACGCTACTCTTTTGTCGGAAATTGACCAGAACAAATCGAGCTGCTTTTCTTTGGATATTTTCCAGTTCTTGAGTCAAGTAATCCTGGTAAGGGTCCCATACACTGGAACCATACTCTAGTTGGGGTCTCACCAGAGACAAATATGCTCTCTCCTTTACATCCTTACTACAACCCCTAATTACTCTCATAACCATGTGCAGAGATCTGTACCCTTTATTTACAATCATATTTATGTGATTACCCCAATGAAGATCTTTCCTTATATTAATACCTAGGTATTTACAATGATCCCCAAAGGGAACTTTCACCCCATTAATGCAGTAATTAAAACTGAGAGGATTTTCCCTATTTGTGAAACTCACAACCTGACTTTTATCCCCGTTTATCATCATACCATTGCCTACTGTCCATCTCACAACATTATCGAGGTCATTTTACAGTTGCTCACAATCTTGTAACTTATTTATTACTCTGTACAGAATAACATCATCTGCGAAAAGCCTTATCTCTGATTCCACTTCTTTACACATATCATTGATATATATATATATAAGAAAACATAAAGGTCCAATAATACTTGAGGAATTCCCCTCTTAATTTTTACAGGGACAGATAAAGCTTCACCTACTCTAATTCCCTGAGATCTATTTTCTAGAAACAGAGCCACCCATCCAGTCACTCTTTTTTCTAGTCCAATTGCACTCATTTTTGCCAGTAGTCTTCCATGATCTACCTTATCAAATGCCTTAGAAAAGTCAATTGCAATACAGTCCAATTGACCTCCTGAATCCAGGATATCTGCTATATCTTGCTGGAATCCTACAAGTAGGGCTTCAGTGTAATAACCTTTCCTAAACCCAAACTGCCTTCTATCAAACTAGTTATTAATTTTGCAAACATGTCTAATATAATCAGAAAGAATGCTTTCCCAAAGCTTACATACAATGCATGTCAAACTGATTGGCCTGTGATTTTCAGCTTTATGTTTATCACCCTTTCCGTTATATACAGGGGCTACTATAGCAACTCTCCATTCATTTGGCAAAGTTCCTTCATGCAAATAATAATCAAACAAGTACTTCAGATATGGTACTATATCCCAACCCACTGTCTATAGTATATCCCCCAAAACCTTATCAATTCCAGCTGCTTTTCTAGTTTTCAACTTTTGTAGTAATAATAATAATAATAATAATAATAATAATAATAATAATAATAATAATAACAACAACAACGTTATTTGTTTTACGTCCCACTAACTACTCTTTTACTGTTTTCGGAGACGCCGGGGTGCCGGAATTTAGTCCCGCAGGAGTTCTTTTACGTGCCAGTAAATCTACCGACACGAGGCTGACGTATTTGAGCACCTTCAAATACCACTGGACAGAGCCAGGTTCGAACCTGCCAAGTTGGGGTCAGAAGGCCAGCGCCTTAACCGTCTGAGCCACTCAACCCGGCTTCAACTTTTGTATCTTACTGTTAATGTCATTGGTGTCATAGGTAAATTTTAATACTTCTTTAGTATTAGTCACCTCCTCTATCTAGACATTATCCTTGTAACCAACAATCTTTATATACTGCTGACTGAATACTTCTGCCTTTTGAAGATCCTCGCATACACACTCCCCTTGTTCATTAATTATTCCTGGAATGTCCTTCTTGGAACCTGTTTCTGCCTTAAAGTACCTATACATAATCTTCTATTTTTCACTAAAATTAGTGTGGCCACCAATTATGCTTGCCATCATGTTATCCTTAGCTGACTTCTTTGCTAGATTCAATTGCCTAGCAAGTTCCTTCAATTTCTCCTTACTTCCACAGCCATTTCTCTAACTATTTCTTTCCAACTTGCACCTCCTTCTTAGTCTCTTTACTTCCCTGTTATAATATAGTGGATCTTTACCATTCCTTACCAACTTTAAAGGTACAAACCTATTTTCACATTCCTCAACAACTGCTTTAAACCCATCCCAGCGTCTGTTTACATTTTTATTTACCGTTTTCCACCGATCATAGTTACTCAAGAAAACCTCATGCCTGTTTTATCAGCCATATGGTACTGCCTAACAGTCCTACTTTTAAGACCTTCCTTTCTTTCACATTTATTTTTAATTACCACAAAAACAGCTTCGTGATCACTAATACCATCTATTACTTCGGTTTCTCTATAGAGCTCATCTGGTTTTACCAGCACCACATCCAGAATATTCTTCCCTCTAGTTGGTTCCAATCACTTTCTGAATCAGGTGCCCTTCCCATATTAACTTACTTGCCATCTGTTGGTCATGCTTCCTGTCATTCGCATTACCTTCCCAACTGACATTTGGTAAATTGAGATCACCCGCTACGATCACGTTCCTTTCCTTATCGTTTCCCACATAGTTGATTATCTTATCAAATAATTCTTAATCAGCATCTGCGCTACCCTTTTCTGGTCTGTACACTCCAAAGAAATCAAGTTATCTATTATCTTTAGAAATGAGCCTTACCCCTAGAATTTCGTGCTTATCATCTTTAACTTTTTCGTAGCTTACAAATTCTTCTTTCACGAGAATGAATACTCCCCCTCCTACCATTCCTATCCCATCTCTACGATACACCCTCCAGTTCCGTGAGAAAATTTCTGCATCCATTATATCATTTTTCAGCCAAAATTCAACTGTTATTACATTATCTGGTAAGTATATACTGTATCTATTAAATTACTTAATTCTATTCCTTTCTTTACAATACTTCTACAGTTGAGCACTAACAATTTTATGTCATCCCTACTTGATTTCCAGTTCCCTGTTCCCTTAACACCGCTCCCTAGCATACCCTGTTTCCATGAATATACCTCCCTATGACCCTTCCAAACAAATTTCCTGACTTATATGTACCACAGCGGTTTAAGTGAAGGCCATCTGAGTTCAGCTATGTATGGGTGTTTTAATTACAAAAGACAAAGTGATCGCAAGTCATTTAGCAGATTTCCTAAGAAGAAAGTGCTGCGAGTATAGGCCTACCTGTTAATGTTTACGTGCCTGTATTTTTTTCTATTTATGTGAATGTACTTTCTTTAAAACATTGCTATTATTAAACCCATGAAGATATAGATGAAATTATGAGGCATGTAACAAGTTTCCTCGTGCTGAGAATAGTGATGTATTGTCATCTTATGATAATGATTATAGCATGGGAAATTTGCACACAGAAATGCAGAAGTATGATAATTCTAAAATGATGTTTCCAAACATTTGTGGGGGAAAGTTAGGTGCTTATCATCATCATCATCATCATTTCTTCGTTCCAGCAAGTCGGGTGCGGTTGTGTACGAGACTCCTCCAGTTTGTTCTATCCATCCGCAGATGCTGC
The DNA here is from genome assembly GCF_040414725.1 of Anabrus simplex. NCBI lineage: Eukaryota > Metazoa > Arthropoda > Insecta > Orthoptera > Tettigoniidae > Anabrus > Anabrus simplex. The sequence goes on along the minus strand of NC_090269.1, from coordinate 429,494,032 downwards.
TCACATAAGTGACACCAGTTCACATCTCTAATTTCAAGGTCCTTCATTATCTGTTTTTCCCAAACATCACGAGGTCTTCCTCTTGGTCTCTTCCCAGGAACATTGTGTTCAAAGTATGTTAGAGGAGTCCTGTGAGGGCTCATTCTTTTCATGTGACCATACAATTGCAATCTCTTCACTTCTCGAGTCTCCAGCAAGTTTTTTTCCAATCCAAGCTCTTGTCGGAATTCCACATTCCTTATTTTATCCATTTTTGTTTTTTATAGACAAGAATGGAGGAACTTCATTTCGGTTGCCTGAAGACGACTCTTTGTTGGTCCAGTAAGTGTTGCTACTTCCAGGCCATACACCAATATAGGTACTAGATATATTTTGTACAAGCTGATCTTGGAAGCTAACGGAATTGTTTCGTCCCAAAGTATTTGACGTACAGTGTGATAAAATTTGGAAGCTTTCTGTATTCTGTTACTAATCTCTTGATGTATGGTATTGTCTGATGACAGAACACTACCTAAATACTGGAAGTTGTCTACAATATCCATCTCCTCATCTCCAATTCTTAGATGAACAGTTGGAGGGTTTCTACTCATCTTCATTTTGCTGATTTTGAGACCTAAGGTTGTAAAAGCTTCATGCCAGAGATCTAGTCTAGTTTGTACTTCAGTTTCTGTCTCACCCCATACCATTACATCAGCAAAAACCATGGCATTAGTTCTCGGATCCTTTCTCTTAACTGCTTTTAAAACCTCATCCATTATGATTATAAAGAGAAGTGGCAAAAGACAAGTTCCTTGCTGGACTCCACTCTTCGTTTCAAACCAACCTGATCTTCCATCCTGGATCTGGACACAACACTTGGTTTCATCATATAATCGTTGTACTCGCGCTATTATATCATCGGACACTTTCTTATGTCTCAAACTTTCCCATACATGCCTGCGTGATACATGGTCATATGCTTTCTCGATGTCCAGAAAAACAGTTATAAGTGTTTTACCCTTCTCCCAATACTTCTCACAGAGCATTCTGGTGGCAAAAATGAGGCCTATAGTTTATCTATGAGGTCTAAATCCATGTTGTTCCTCCTCAAGTGTAGGTTCAACATATTTTCTAATCCTGCTCTCAAGGATGGATTCGTAGATTTTGAGGCCATGTGACAGCAGAGTTATACCTCTGTAGTTGGTACATATCTTTCCATCACCATTTTTCAACAATGGGATGATGACTCCTTGCTTCCAGTCATTGGGTATTACATTCTCTTTCCAGATTGTATTTAGTACCCTGTACATCCACTGTTGTCCTACCTCTCCTAGTGCACTGATCATCTCAACACTTAATTCATCTGATCCAGTTGATGTGTTGTTTTTCAGGTTAGATACTGCTGTCTCTACTTCCAACCATGTCAGACTAGTGGTATTTGTGCTGCCAAAATCATAAGATTCATCGTCTAATGGAGTGACATTTTCATAACAAGTTCAGCAAAGTTTCAAAGTGGCTTTGGAACTCCTGTAATATTTTGGTCTTATCCCTGGTCACCTCACCATTAGGAAGTTGTACAGATTGGATAGATTCATTTTGAGTTGTTCTACTCTTAACAATACAGTATAACAGTTTTTCAATTTCCATCCTGCATTATTTTGGTAGCCAGATCTTCCTTGCATTTCTGCTTTTCAGCTACAACCAACTGTTTGACCTGTAATTATTTCTTTCTGTAAAGTGACAGCTTCTCCTCTATTTCATGTTGATCTCCCCATGTTCTTGCTTGATATAAGGATCTTCTTGCATGATTTCTGTCGTTGATAGCCTTTTTAATATCATTCCACCAGGCAGTTTCTTTAGGTTTTCTTATTTGACTCTGTCGTCCACATACTTTTTCTGCTGTACCAACCACAACCTTCTTTAGAGTATCCCATTCTTCATCTACCAATTTCCTTTCTTCTCTCGGCAGCAACCTGCGGATACCTTCCCTGAATTCTTCCTTTACACTTGGCTCGGTTAGTCGCCAAGTTTTTATTTTTGGGACTCTTTTGTTACAGACTTTGGGAGGTCTTTCCTCTGCAATAGCTGCAACCAACAGTCTATGGTCTCCACCAAGGTCTTCACTTGGAATGACCTTAACATCATTGACACTTTTCCATATATTTTGATCTATCAGAATATAATCTATTACTGTACCTATTTTATCATCCCAGCTATATCTTGTGATTTTATGGGAGTCCCTTTTCTTGAATGAAGTGTTACTCACTATCAGGTTGTTTCTCTTGCATAGATCTAGCATACATTCTCCCTCTTCATTTCTGTTTCCCATTCCATGAGGGCCCATTATGGATTCATATCCTGTTCGTTGGGAGCCAAGTTGTGAATTAAAATCACCCATTACAATTAGATTGTCATACTCAGTGTGTTCTTCCAAGTTATTACGGAAGTTGGCCTTTTCCCCTTTTGAGCATCCTACCTGTGGAGCATAGACTTGGATCACATTGTACTTTTTCCCTCCTAAGTTCACAGAGAACTTAATTATCCTTTCACTAACAAACTGAACTTCACCACAAGCATCTATGTCTTTATGTATTAAAAATCCTACTCCATTCTTAGACTCTACTTCATTTCCAGACCAGTAGAGACTATAGTCCAATCTGATATTCATTTTCCCAGTTTTCTTCCACTTTGTTTCACTCAGGCCCATGATCAGAAGTTTCCTGCTTTCCATGAGGTCAACCAGCTCTTCAGTTTTGTTTGTCAATGTCAGGATATTTAATGTTCCCATTCTGATACTTTGTCTTCGTTTGGTTTGGGTAGCTGGTGTAACATCGGGCTGTAAACTGTCATTCGCACCAAACTGATGTAGTCGTCGTGAATTCCTACATCCGAGGCTCGTATTATTCTTGAAAGCAACTTCTTCAGTAATCCCTCTGTTGACCTGCTGAGCTTAACACAGACGGAGATTTTCTTTCAGGGTTTTCTCCCTTAGCCTTTGGTGTCCAGTCACCTCAATATTTTTATTTGGTTTTATTCTTTTTTTAATGATTCAAATTCTTGTAAGATTCATATATCCACTTTGCAATGTTGAAATTAAGTCCTACACTGTATTCCTAAGACTTCAATTACATTGCTTTCCACTGTTCAGCTGAAAAAACAAATGCCTAAAAGACCTTGCCTAGCAACAAGTATACATAACTGCATATCACAAGTTCAATTTCATAACTAGTTATCCTTCAAATTTTTATCTTAGAACAGGTCCTTTAACTCATTACTGACCTTTAACACAACGTCTTCATACGTCTTCATATGTGAATGCAAACTAGATTAGATCTCTGGCATGAAGCTTTTCGAACCTTAGGTCTCAAAATCAGGAAAACGAAGACAGTTGGCTTGGTGATGAGTAGAAAAATCAGGTTGGTTTGAAATGCAGAGTGGAGTCCAACAAGGAAGTTGTCTTGCACCACTTCTCTTTATAATCATAATGGATGAAGTTTTAAAAGCGGTTAAGGGATAGGATCCAACAATTAAGAATAATACGAGCCTCGGATGTAGGAATTCACAACGACGACGACATCAGTTTGGTGCGAATGACAGTTTACAGCCCGATGTTACACCAGCTACCCAAACCAAACGAAGACAAAATATCAGAGTGGGAACATTAAATATCCTGACATTGACAAACAAAACTGAAGAGCTGGTTGACCTCATGGAAAGCAGGAAACTTCTGATCATGGGCCTGAGTGAAACAAAGTGGAAGAAAACTGGGAAAATGAATATCGGATTGGACTATAGTCTCTACTGGTCTGGAAATGAAGTAGAGTCTAAGAATGGAGTAGGATTTTTAATACATAAAGACATAGATGCTTGTGGTGAAGTTCAGTTTGTTAGTGAAAGGATAATTAAGTTCTCTGTGAACTTAGGAGGGAAAAAGTACAATGTGATCCAAGTCTATGCTCCACAGGTAGGATGCTCAAAAGGGGAAAAGGCCAACTTCCGTAATAACTTGGAAGAACACACTGAGTATGACAATCTAATTGTAATGGGTGATTTTAATTCACAACTTGGCTCCCAACGAACAGGATATGAATCCATAATGGGCCCTCATGGAATGGGAAACAGAAATGAAGAGGGAGAATGTATGCTAGATCTATGCAAGAGAAACAACCTGATAGTGAGTAACACTTCATTCAAGAAAAGGGACTCCCATAAAATCACAAGATATAGCTGGGATGATAAAATAGGTACAGTAATAGATTATATTCTGATAGATCAAAATATATGGAAAAGTGTCAATGATGTTAAGGTCATTCCAAGTGAAGACCTTGGTGGAGACCATAGACTGTTGGTTGCAGCTATTGCAGAGGAAAGACCTCCCAAAGTCTGTAACAAAAGAGTCCCAAAAATAAAAACTTGGCGACTAACCGAGCCAAGTGTAAAGGAAGAATTCAGGGAAGGTATCCGCAGGTTACTGCCGAGAGAAGAACTGAAATTGGTAGATGAAGAATGGGATACTCTAAAGAAGGTTGTGGTTGGTACAGCAGAAAAAGTATGTGGACGACAGAGTCAAATAAGAAAACCTAAAGAAACTGCCTGGTGGAATGATGATATTAAAAAGGCTATCAACAACAGAAATCATGCAAGAAGATCCTTATATCAAGCAAGAACATGGGGAGATCAACATGAAATAGAGGAGAAGTTGTCACTTCACAGAAAAAAAAAAATTACAGGTCAAACGGTTGTAGCTGAAAAGCAGAAATGCAAGGAAGATCTGGCTACCAGGATGGAAATACAAAACTGTTATACAGTATTGTTAAGAATAGAACAACTCAAAATGAATCTATCCAATCTGTACAACTTCCTAATGGTGAGGTGACTAGGGATAAGACCAAAATATTACAGGAGTTCCAAAGGCACTTTGAAACTTTGCTGAACTGTTATGAAAATGTCACTCCATTAGACGACGAATCTTATGATTCTGGCAGCACAAATTCCACTAGTCTGACATGGTTGGAAGTAGAGACAGCAAAAGAAATCATGGTGTGTTTTTTGAAGACATTAACAATACTGATTTCTTTTTGTACTAATAATAGAAACCTTGAATTATTACATAACTCCAACTCCTTAAATAAAACCAGTGTCTTTTCTAAGTCAGGCGTATACAATTTTAAATGCAACAACTGCAAGTCTTCTTACTTAGGTCAAACTGGTCATAACTTCAAAATTAGATACTATGAACACGTTAATGCAATAAAATACAACAGATTTTCGGCAGTGGGGCAACATATACATGACACAAAACATATTTTCACTACAATAGACCAGGATACTGAAATTCTCAGCACTCTTTATAAAGGCCCTCTCCTAGACATCACTGAAAATGATTTTATACACCTTGACCAGTTTTTTAATACAAACCTTAACCTGAATGTTATTTCTGAGAAGCCTAATGCCCTTCTCGATTTTCTCATCTCCATTTTAACTAACCTCAAGTCTACAAGTAAGCAATCGATCTTTCACAATTTACACAATACCCTCTCATGCTACTTGCCCCTTCCACAATGCCCCCATGATCCTCCTTAGATATTCCTCCCACCCTTTGTTTCCTTTCCCTCCCACCCTCTAATAAGCGCTCATTATTCCCCACCCTTTTCTCTATGGTCTCCCATACATTTATCAATCATCACAGCAAGCTGCTCAAGTTGAGCCTCATATTGTAATTCTTTTAAATTTTCTTCCTATTTTAAAATATTTTTATTTGGCTTTATTCTTTTCTAATGATTCAAATTCTTTTTAGATTTATATATCTGCTTTGAATTGTTGACGTTAAGTACTACACTGTATTCCTAAGACTTCTATTACATTGCTTTCCACTCTTTGGCTGAATAAACAAATGCCTACAAGACCTTGCCTAGCAACAAGTATACATAACTGCATATCACAAGTTCAATTTCATAACGAGTTATCCTTCAAATTTTCATCTTAGAACAAGTCCTTTAACTCGTTACTGACCTTTAATACAACGTCTTCATATTTGAATGCAGCACAACAAGATTGTACAAGACCTGCTTATGAACTTCAACTGGAACTGTTTTGGCACAAAATAGTGTTGATGTTTTTACTCTTTGGACTGTGATCATTGTGTTATGAACATCAACTGGAATTGCTTCAACACGAAATAGTGTTAATTATTTTATGTACTCTTTTTGACTGTGATCATTGTATTATGTGTTTTTAGAATGTTATGATTGAATTTTTTGCTCTGCTTTGCTAACTGGCAGATGATGACACTTCAAATGTGTTGAAACCGGTCCCAGATGAACAGGTTGTAACTTCTATTTGGTTCAACTTAAGGTGGATACTTCCTTCTATTTAATATTGTATAGAACCAATGATTCAATACAGAAAAATCTTGCCAGTAAAATTACCAAGTTGTGAAAAAGATATTGCATGTGTGATTTGCTCTTGGAGATTGTAGGCCCTAGTCATAACATGACAATCGAATGTTTTAATTTGATAATACATATGTTTTATTCTTATACTGTTTCTTTCAGATCAACATCCATCATTTTCCTTCCCTATATTATGTTACAAGAACTACGCAAACGGCTTAAAATCTGTATTTCGTTGAGATCAAAGTCGAAATGTGTAGTATTTTAATAGCACATTGTGTCAGTGTTATCTTTGAGCCACTAGATGGCCGCACTATGCGCTGTCACCCCTGCTCTACGTGTTAAGTGAGGAGAGTTTCCACTATTATCATATTAAGCTATTTGTCATGGTCGCCATTCACACACTGAGCTGTGCAGCGCACACGTCAGTCACCACGATCTTAGGTAACAAATCACTGTCGCTGACACTGAATGGTAGAGAATTCCAAAGTCTAGAACAGGTCATACGTAGATGAATGGTGAAGAAGAATAGCAATGGTAGTGCCAGTATGAGTGTTGCAGTAATGAAAGGAGAGTGAAATTTAGAGGAATGTACTGAGGTGAGTTGCTATGTATAGTTCATTCCATGTTAAGAAAACATATTGCTCTTATGACAACAGGGTTGCCATATCGAATGGCTCTCTTCAACACCATCAGGGGAAAACAGTCGCACATGAATTTGTGAAATTCAGTATTTATGTTCAAGATAAAAACCAGAAGAAACTAAGCTACAAATTATTTTTAAGGACTAACAGGGACGGGGCAGTTACAGGGGCTGTTGGTGCACAGATCTTTTACGAATAACATGTGGGCTGCGTGTGGCAAAAATTAATGCATTCTGAGAATTCATGTAACCAGTCCAATGGAACCAGGCCTCATCTGTGAACTACGTGATGGTCAGAATTCCCAGTAGCTGTACAGTAAAATTCAAGAACTATATGCAGCAAATGGAGTTTGGTTTTTTTTTTTTTCCATCCAGCTCCTGCAACTTATGAATGGTAGTCATCTTGTATGGCCACAGTTTCTTTACCTTGATCGCTTAAACTGATATTAGAAAGAATGACTGAAGGGAAGAAGTACCGAGAAAGACCCCATATCCAGTATATTCAGTAGATAATGGGAGGCGTTAAATGTGGCAGCTATGCGGAACTCAAGAGGACGGAAAATAGGGTCAACTGGAAGCTGCCACAAAGCAATCTACAGATTGAACACTTAAGGAAGAGGATCGCTCTCTGACGTACGGAATACAAATACCCCGCCTCCTGAGACAAGCAACGTAATGATTTGTTAGGAGACCAAAACAAACGAGTCTGACCATCATCTCTCATGTCTGCCAAATCACTGTGCGATGCTTGGCAGAAAAAAGAACCCCTTTTGAGAGGCTACGATGGACGTGTAAGCCAAAAATTATTCACAATGAGCTGCCCTGCTGCACTCCTCTCTTTGTTTCACACCAGTCCAAAAAATCACATCCTACTTGAATACAGCTTCTATTCCCACTATACAACATTTTCACTTTGTCTACGAGGCTGTCTCGCACTTGAAGTTCTTTCATGCATTGCCAAATTCTTTCCCTTGGTACACTATCGTATGCTTTCTCAATGTCCAAAAATATTAGAAATAAAGGCTTATTCTTCTCCCAGTATTTTTCCATTAGCATCCTAATTGCAAATATAAGGTCTGAAGTTGACCTTCCTGGTCTCAAACCATACTGCTCTTCTTCCAAAATTGGTTCAACAATATCTGATTCTGGTCTCTATTATTTTTTCCAATATTTTCAGGACATGAGACAGTAGTGTGATACCACGGTAATTAGTACATTTTCGTCGGCTTCCTTTCCTGAACAGAGGTACAATGATGCCCATCTTCCAGTCCTCAGGAATAGCATTTTCCTCCCATATCTTGTTGAGCAATCTGTAGAGCCATTGAATTCCTGCTGCTTTCAGCATATCTGCACTTAGTTCATCTGTGCCCACTGCCTTTCCTTTCTTCATGCTCGTGAGCGCATTTTCAACCTCAAGCCATGTAACTGGTGGTTCAGTTGTGGTTCCTCGACTTGGCTCTCCTCTATCCGTTGTTATGTTTTCTGTATCTCCATTCAGCAGCTTTTCGAAATAGGTCTTGAGTTCTTGTTTAATTTCTCCCTCTTCTTGTGCCAGAGTTCCATCACCACGTTCTATTGCTTTTATGGTCTCTTGATCCCTTCGCTTGTTTTTCAGTACTCTGTATAGCAATTTCATATTTCCTCTACTGTCCTCTTCCAGTTTGTCTGCAAACTCATTCCATTTCTTTTCTTTTTCTTCCCTTACAATGTTCTTTACAGCAAGTTTCTTGTTCCTGTATACTCCTTGAAGTCTTTGTATTTCTTGTTCATTTCGTTCTTGTTCCTGTTTTTGTTTTTCCTGGTCCAGTGCCTTCTTTATTTGGTTTCTTTCTTTCACTGCTGTTTTCACTCTATCATTCCACCATGGTGTCTCCTTTTTTCTTTTGATAGAACTTGTAACTCCACATAGGTTTTTGGCTTCTCCCACAAAGGTGTCTTTGAAGGCCTTCCATTCTTCATTAACGCTGGTTACTTCACACTTCGGCAAACTCTGTTGAATCCTTAGTTTGTATTCTTCCTTTATTTGGACTTCTTGCAACTTCCAAGTTTTAACCCTTGGTTTTTTCGTAATAAGTTTCTGCGTTTCATTTGCCTTATGTTTGAAGTCTACTACCAACAATCTGTGGTCACTGTCCATGCTTTCACTAGGGATGACCTTTACATCAGTGATGTACCTGCCACCATCTTTATTTGTGATTACGTAGTCAATCAATGTTCTATACTGGCCATCCCAACTGTACCTTGTTATTCTGTGACTGTCTCTTTTATTGAAGAATGTATTTTTAATTATAAGATCATTTCTTCTGCACAGATCTAATAGTTGTTCTCCTTCTGGGTTCCTTTGTCCAAATCCATGTGGACCAATGATGTTCTCGTACCCAAGTCTGTCTACCCCAACTTGCGCATTTAGATCTCCAATAATAATAACATTTTCCTCATTAACTGTATCTTCCAGGTCTTGCCGAAATTTCTCTTTGTCTTCCTCACTGCAGCCTGTCTGTGGGGCATACACTTGTATGATGGTGTACTTAGTGTTCTCCAGTTTCATGAACATTTTAATGATTCTATCACTTCTGCAGATAACTTCAGCTGTAGCATCAGTCCTTTCGTTAATTAAGAATCCAACACCATTTTTCGCTACCTTCTCCTGTCCACTCCAGTATAATTTATAACCTCCACGAAGTGTCTTACTTCCAATTCCTCTCCATTTGGTCTCACTTAATCCCAATATTGATATTTTTCTTCTATCCATCATGTCTAGGAGTTCTTCTAACTTTCCAGTTAATGATAGAATGTTCATAGTTCCAATTCGGTATTTGGGTCTCTTTTTTATTTGGGGTTTCCTTTCAGAACATTGTATATCATCAGCCTTACAGTCAGAGTACCGAGGGAAAAGATGTTCGCCATACTGGGGGACTATGGAATTAAAGGTAGATTATTAAAAGCAATCAAAGGCATTTATGTTGACAATTGGGCTTCAGTGAGAATTGATGGTGGAATGAGTTCTTGGTTCAGGGTACTTACAGGGGTTAGACAAGGCTGTAATCTTTCACCTTTGCTGTTCGTAGTTTACATGGATCATCTGCTGAAAGGTATAAAATGGCAGGGAGGGATTCAGTTAGTCTGGTCTATGCTGACGACTTGGTCTTAATGGCAGATTGTGCCGAAAGCCTGCAGTCTAATATCTAGGAACTTGAAAATAGGTGCAATGAGTATGGTATGAAAATTAGCCTCTCGAAGACTAAATTGATGTCAGTAGGTAAGAAATTCAACAGAATTGAATGTCAGATTGGTGATACAAAGCTAGAACAGGTCGATAACTTCAAGTATTTAGGTTGTGTGTTCTCCCAGGATGGTAATATAGTAAGTGAGATTGAATCAAGGTGTCGTAAAGCGAATGCAGTGAGCTTGCAGTTGCGATCTACAGTATTCTGTAAGAAGGAAGTCAGCTCCCAGACGAAACTATCTTTACATCGGTCTGTTTTCAGACCAACTTTGCTTTACGGGAGCGAAAGCTGGGTGGACTCAAGATATCTTATTCATAAGTTAGAAGTAATAGACATGAAAGTAGCAAGAATGATTGCTGGTACAAACAGGTGGGAACAATGGCAGGAGGGTACTTGGAATGAGTAGATAAAGGCTAACTTAGGAATGAACTCGATGGATGAAGATGTACGCATAAACCGGCTTCGGTGGTGGGGTCATGTGAGGTGAATGGAGGAGGATAGGTTACCTAGGAGAATAATGGACTCTGCTATGGAGGGTAAGAGAAGTAGAGGTAGACCAAGACGACGATGGTTAGACTCAGTTTCTAACGATTTAAAGATAAGAGGTATAGAACTAAATGAGACCACAACCCTAGTTGCAAATCAAGGATTGTGGCGACGTTTAGTAAATTCACAGAGGCTTGCAGACTGAACGCTGAAAGGCATAACAGTCTATAATGATAATGTATGTATGTATGTATGTTATAATTATATTATGATTATTACCGTACATTCATTGCATAGGAATTAGTTTCCATAATAATTTTAGTCATCAGTACAGGAGTAAAAAGCAACTTACAACGTAATAAACTGATAGTTTTCTGACCTGATGAATAACTTAGTCTAGGTGGTTCACTATCATGAAAATGTTACATTCCAGTAAACACTTGTGCCGTTTGCATTCCCATTTGTATGTGCAGAAGTATGTTCATCACTTTTACTGAAATTACTAACCCTGGCTTGAGAAGCGTCATCATTGCCGTGTGTCGTATCCCCTCCTCCGCCCCAGCCCATTAGCGCGTCTTCTTGCTTTTGTAGCAGTCACTGGAACTTCCTCTTCTGAATCTTTGGAAACAGCATAAGATTGTCCAGGATCATTCCGCATTTTTTTACGCACAGGTCCAGTCGCTAAAGTTTCACTTGCAATGCTGGAGTTCATTACACCTTCATCTTCACTTCACAGTTCTCTAAACTCGTCTAATTCAAATAAATAATCGTAGTCACTGCTGTCTAAATAAACGTGCATACATATTTCTTCTTCATTCATATTTGCCGATTTTATATTGCAAATTCAACTGAGACAATTCCCTTTCACAGATAAACATGCCTAGTACAGCACGTGTGCAGCACTATTTACTGTAAACACAGCTGACAGGCCACGAGTAACCATGACGACATACGGCTACATATATCTCGTATTATATCCATGGAGATAACAGAACTGCTTCTTTTGTGCACAAAACTTTGCTCTAGAAACTCCAGGGATATCGATCGACCTCAATCAGGTCAAAGAACTTCAATAAATAACTTCTCATGTAGAACGAAACAATGTCGAGGTGAGCTCGACATCGGACCGGAAAAGGTTAAACAGTCTCTTAAACATCAACTTTAGATAGTGTCTATGTGATAAATAACTTCTTTGCAATGCAGCAGCCATACTTGAGCATTATCTAAACCATAAACATAGTGTAACATAGTGTAACATAGTGTAACTCTTTGCTGTGCCTAATGCTCCAGAGCGCTTCAATATTATCACCCGCCTGCCCTGCTGAACGCTTCAAAGCGCTCATCACACTCATTAGAAGTGTGCTGAGAGAAATATTGAAGGGTCTTATGAAACCATACTGTATTCCCCTGACTCAGCAAGCTGTTAGGTCCTTGTTGACAGCATTTCCTGTGTATATTTCCCAAGCAGACCTACTTTATAAACATAGTCTTTAGTTAGAGATTATTCTTGTTCAAGTTCACACCATATCGTCTAATCGCGGAGTTGTGTCAAAAGGTTCTTATGCTGTCAACAAATTCAGATTCTGAGATGATGGTACAGTGAGATGCAAGACTGGTAAAGGCAATGAAGAAATACAAATTGCATGCAGTGTTGCCAACTTATATTTTCAAGATCCGCTAAATACTACTAAAAATCCGCTAAAATTCCGCCAAGAATCCGATCTCAAATAATGAGCATTAAAATGAGCAATAATAATAATAATAATAATAATAATAATAATAATAATAATAATAATAATAATAATAATAATAAACGTAAATATCTGCACTCACCTGATCTGTGAGTTTCACTGGGTAACCCCTGTCTGCGAGCCGGCAAGCTAAAACTTGTAGGCGTTTTACTGCCGGGTGCAAATTAGGTGAATCCCCTACCTCAAGGGCCACACCAGAACAGGCCAGTTCATTAAACGATCTGCCTTCATAGCATAAATATAAATGCTACTCTCTCACAGTTTCATTTTCTGTCGTCATTCGTCAACTAAGAGATAAGCAAGCCTACGCATTCCCCACGCATTACGAATTTATGATACCACGATTTCATAACATCAAATCCAAATAACATGTTTTCCTCATGTGACTGCTAGCTCCTGAGAAGAAATACGGAATAGCTCGGGGACAGACTGGAGTACAAATTTTAAAAAAAACGTAAAATAGAGAAAAAACACTAAATTCCTCTATTAAAATCTAGAATTCTGCCAATAAATCCGCTGTCCGCTAAATGATACATTTCTCCGCCGGCCGTCTTATAATTCCGCCAAATTTAGTGGAAAATCCGCTAAGTTGGCAACACTGAGTGCATGTTCTCGCGCTGTCATAAACATACGGGTGGCGTGGACATCAGTGATCAGAAAAGAGAATACTGCGGAGTGAGCAACTGTCTAAAAAAATTGTGGAAATTCATTTTGAATTTTTTTGATCAATGTGTGCATTGTGAAGTTTCATTTTTTATGATATAAGCAACTGACCAGCTGTCACAACTCATAGAAACAGACAGCTGAATTCCAGCACAACTTGGTGCAACAGCTGATCAGGAACTTCACATCTCGCAAACATACGGGCAGGAAAAGAAGTTCACCCATCGGCTGTCCATCTCCTAAATTATTTCATTCTCTTGTGAACATACCTGGTCGTGCCAAAGTGTGTGCTTTGTGTTTACAAATGAAAAATAGGGCAGCTTCTGGGAAAGGCAAACAACATTCAAATGTAAGCAGTGTGATCTACCACTGTGCAGGACAGGGTGCTTTTTGGAATATCATCAGGAGCAAAATGTGGATATTCAAAATTAGGGTGAGTACACACACTAGTCATTTAGGAATGAAATGCAAAAGAAATTACATTTATATCTTTTTTTGTTTGACTTCTAGTCATTTTCTTTTAAAGGGTGGTATTTATGCTGATGTGCCTATTGGGATTTAAAGGACTCTGTCAGAAAACACGGTAATTACAGCCAGGCATCCACCTTTAAATGGGGAAGGGATAAATACCATTCCTGCATTCAGCCCTTTACTGTACATTTAACAGATATACTTGTTTTGAAAGTAACCACCTGAAGTAATTCTCTACCAATGTCAGAAAGTTTATAGCACTGTGAATGGCATACATTTGGTTAGCATTTCAATGACTCATACTCCTTGACATACAATAATAAAAAATGTATTTCTAAATTCTGCTTCCTCCAACTAGAGAAGTATGTACAAAGCATACCAAACAGACCCAAAGGTACAGAAAAGAAAGACATCTACAATTTTTTAAAATAATGACAAGAGAATAGTTTATAAGTACTACAAATATTTAAATCAAACTCCATCTTTGGACGTAAAGTTCAATAAATATATGAAATTTTAGACTATGGAATCTAAAGGACATGAATTACATAGTATTTAAGTTTTCTATTTTTAAAATGTTTGAGTTTAATTTTGATTTGCTTTTAAAGACTTTCAATTAGACTGACTTCTCATTACACAATACTTTATATATGATGATTGAACTTATTCAATGTATATTTCTGTTAAAATTGAATTATTTACAACAGGGCATAGCAAGTATGCAGAAGTCATATGTAATACATAGTATTGATTGGCTGACTTATTAAAGATTAAGTCATACACAGAAAGTTAGGAACATCAAAAGGAACACATAATAAGACATAAGTGTTGGAAGAGGGAGAAACAGAATTATGAAGGTCTATCTCCACAACTCTATACATTGTCATTTTCAAACAGATTGGTTCCCAGTTCTTACATCCATTACTTTTCAGCTCCCGACAAGCTTGTTTCTGCTTTCCAGCATCATCAGGAGAATCGGCCATTCTGACATCTTCAGGGAAGTGCAGGATAAGAAGAAAACCAGATAAACACAGGAACCCATAATAGAATGATCCTATCTTTCTATATATGCCTTGAGTTTCACCAGTTTATTCTTTTAAGAATTTATGAATTACTCAATACAGTACTTTATTTTTCTATTAAATCTGTCATCAAGGCAAAGGATATACATGTGTCTCGTACACAGTCTGATAGATAATTAACATACCTCCAGTCTCCATCCTGGTAGTGTCCAAAGGCTTGTAAGAATATTATGACAAATGCCATAACAGGTTTCACCAGGCAGAACTGTAGAGTTACTTGTTTACAGAACCTTAGGAATCCAATGGTATACGTCTTGCCCACAAGACAACAGGTGCCATACATACAATTGGACCTAGAACATTTCGACATATCAGAGTTAATGAACAGTGTGGCTTCCTTACACTTTTAATGAAATTAATTCCATTCTGTTATACAAGAAGTATAGAAAATTATGTTTAATGACCACAGACAGTAATAAAAAGGATAAATTCATGGATCCCAACAGTGTACAGTAAAACCTGCATTAACTGAATCTCTGCCACTGAAAATCAGTTTAACCAAAACCAATAGGTTAATTCAAATGACCATAAACTATATTTGATAGCAGTTATGGACGTACACGTGGGAAGAAACAGATATAAATGATACTGATGAGGACGACATATGAGCCATCAAATGTGTCCCAGCTGAGGAGAGATTTAACATTTAGAGGTAAAAGTTTTTCATTAATTTTACAGTAACCTACATTGCTTTGCATTCAGTTTGATTCTAGAAAAACTGTTTTTGGTTCACTTTCAGATTACAGTAAGTTTCTTTGGAACAAGGTGAGAAGTGGTCGCCAGCTGACTCCTTATAAACAATAGCATGACACTGCTGACTTGACAAGGATGTGAACAAGAAGGAACTTTCTTGAAGAAATAGCAAATAAATCTGATTTGGTAATACTGTACTGTATCTACTGCATCATTTCCTGACACACAATCATTTTACATACTATTTTACTTAGCTTTCAATATGTTCAACCTGTCCTAATTTCACTCTAACGTCGGATATCTGTTCTGTCAGCTAATTATTGACATAAGAAAGCTGGAAATTCACTTGTGATATCTTACTACAAAGATTATCTAGGTTCTGACCTACATTTGAAATTTGTTGCAAGATTTTTCTATATAGGCTGTTCTACATTTGAGATCTGGAAATTCATTTCAGATATCCTACTGCCACATCTAAAATGTGGGAGTTCACTTGCGAGCGAGATATGGTACAACAGTTGTGAATTTTGTTGCAGATTTTGTAAATTTAACCCCTGGACCACAGTCATTAGATCAGCCAGAACCTCATGGGGATCACACTAAATATCTTGATTTTAATGTAAGGAAAAGATCTTCACTGGGTAAACACATAAACAGGATTATAATACAGGTTTAGAGGATGGACCACCATCACCAAATAAAGGTTACACATCTCTACATATGATTCTCAGGGTACTTAGGGGTTGTAGTAAAAGATGTAAACGAGAAGGCACATAAGACATTGGCGAGACCCGAATTAGAGTATGGTTCCAGTGTATGGGATCCTTGCTAGAATTGCTTAATTTGAGAACTGGGAAAGATTCAAAGGAAAGCAGTACAATTTGTTCTGGCGATTTCCAACAGAAGAGTAGTGTTACAAAAATGTTGCAAACTTTGGGCTGGGAAGACTTGGGAGTAAAGAGATGAGCTACTTGACTAAGGAGTATGTTCTGAGCTGTCAATCAATCAATCAATCAATCAATCAATCAATCAATCAATCAATCAATCAATCAATCAATCAATACTGATCTGGTTTATTGGTAAGTTACTCCAATCCCTAATTCTCCTTTCTAAAAATGAATATTTGCCCCAATTTGTTCTCTTGAATTCCAAATTTATCTTCATATTGTGATCTTTCCTACTTTTAAAGACACCACTCAAACTTATTTGTCTACTAATGTCATTCCACGTCATCTCTCCACTGATAGCTCGGAACATACCACTTCCATGTGATAATTCTCATGTTTGGCCCATACTGAATGTGATGTTTATCAAGATTATTACAAAAATGTTTATTAAGACCACCGTTTCAATACAAAACAAGTTCTTGTAGTTAAGATTTACATAATATTATAAAGTCTTCTTCGGTACATGTTTTGCCCTCCTTCAGGGGCATCATCAGCCTTGACTCAAACCTTAAGTCATTGGTCAGGATCCTGAATAATCCTTATGTGTTAACAACGATTAAAAATTCTTATTATTTTGTACTTATACAATATCTTGAAATTGATACAATAAAAACATCTTAAATTATGGTTGATACAAATGATTTCTAATGAAGCAAAGCTTAATGATAAAAGAAACTTTTCTAAAATTAGAATTTGATCATTCCTTTCTTATCTCTTGTGAAGCTTAGAACGTCTATGACTAAAATGGATCTTAAACCTTTTTACGCATGAGCTGCTTGAAAACGTTAGTAGTCATTTGTCTGATGACTTGTTCTTTCAGGAAAAAGCATTACTAGTTGGTTCCAGAGCCTAATGTGAACTCAATCACAAGTGGAAAATGTCAGACTATTATAAACCATTAATCGTGGAGACATTATTTGAATCTATGCTGTATGATTGGTTAGGTTGCAGTCAAATTTGACGTTAAAATTACAGTTGTTATAACGTATTTGTTAGATGAATCCAGCTTCCTGCCATGTGTGATAAATTGAATGAATAACAAGTTCTCGATAAAGTTTAGCTGAAATTGTTGCTCGACTATGAAGGTGCAACTGCTTTAACTCACATTGGGCACATTTTAACCTATAAAAACCAGATCCTGAATAAATATTGTTATTATTATTGACTCAACTGTGGTTGAGGAATATGTTCTGATTATTATTTATTGTCTTGAAGGCTATGTTGACGCTGTTTTTTTTTTTTTTTTTTTTTTTTAATATTAGTGATATGATGGATAGCCGGACTATTATACGTAAATGTGGAGTAGCTGTTGATCTTTGATTTCTCTGGGACTAGGTTGGAAGATAGCCTAATTTTAATCTTATTAATTAACCAATTGATTACATTTAACTTGAACCCATTGAACCGAGTTAACTGTCTTATGTAAACACAGCGTCAACATGTATCAACATAAGGGCATAAGTATAAAACATTAAGTGAGGGTGAGAGAGAGAGTGTGTATTTCCTTAATTTCTCAATGAGCTTGAAAACCGATTTAATTATGAATATCTTGATTGGTCATTTATTTGGAAACCTTCATTATTGATACTTAAAGTGAGGTTAGTTTGTTGATGGTTATGTCCCGTGATTTCAATATGTAACTAGTTAAGTTGGCAGCAGTGATGAGCCATAAAAAAAAATAGGGCAGCGATATCTGTTTTTTAGATTAAAAACAAAGTAACAGTCCAACATACTAATCAGAAAGTAGGCCTACTGTCAGAACTCACGAGTTCAAAAGGTGTCACAATCATTCACATTTTTACAACTCAATTAGCAGTACTGATAATCCCTAGAAACAAGTAACTTGCCCTCAAACTTTACTAGCTACATATGTAAGGTACCTGTATTAACCAGCAATTCCAGTACCTGATTGGCTTCCCTCGAATTTCACTCATGATGTTTCCTTCTCCACCCAGGTATTCATAGCAAAGACTTAAGAAATTGTAGATCACAAAAGCTGGAAAAGTAATAAATCAATACATAATATTAGAAATTGGATATAATCTCCTTCAAATTAAAAGTTCCTGTTATTAATTATAATTATCATATGTTTCATATTTGACACACATTGCCACAAAAAAATTGCAACACTCTACAGAGTGTTGATACAACAGTTGCATGCTGGAGGATGAACGTTTTGGAGGGCATCAATCAACACTTCGTTGCACTGTGTCCACCTACACACCAGACAGTACTGTGTGTGCCTGGAAGGTTGGATGTTGTTTACATGTGTAACAGTCAAGCTACAGCCATGCATCAAAGATTGTTAGGTGCTCCAGTTATGCAATTACAGACACTTGAGAGGGGTCATATCGCGGGATTTTGCGAGGCGAGATGGTCATTTCAACGGAATGCTGCACGCATTGGTCATGATGCACCCAGTGTGGAGATGTTATCGACAGTGGTCATGTGAGTAGGCCCACACTCGTAGTACAGAATGCTTGGTTTGATCTGTATTGTTGATCTTATATCATCATGCTTGGTTTGATCTGTATTGTTGATCTTATATCATCAAGCTACATTACCTCGAGTTGAATTGTAAATAAAGCAACATATACAGTCAAGTGTTGCAATTTCTTTCAGCTAGTTTATTTACAAGTTCATTGTATTATATTGCTATAAAAACTAGTAAACAAAATTCAGTATTTGTTACATAATTTAAGTGCACCTTGTGGACCGAGACAAGGAAGTGTTTTGTCACCTTGTGAATTTACATTGATAATGGACAAGATAATGTAGGACACAAAAACAGCCTACAAAACAATGAAAATAATGTAATGCTGTTTACTGATGATATTGTGATCTCTAGGGAAAGGAATACCAATGTACAGGAAGAGATGGAAATGAACATTGATGCACAGAAGAATAAAACATTAGCAATGACCAGAGGAAAAGAGGAGGAATAAACATTAGAGGCAACGATCTAGAAACAGTAGAGTACTTTAAGTGAACTAATGGCAAATGTGGAAATCAGGAGTGCTTTCTACCACAGTGTAAGAATAAAGATACATCAATGAAGGCACAATATACCAACTTACAGGGCAAACACTCGGCCTATGACAAAAGGAGATGAAAGCCTTATCACAACAGCTGAAATGAAGTTTCTGAGAAGCATGATTCAGAAGACGAGAATGGACATAGTTAAAAAAGAGGACATATGGAAAGCAAATAAATTGGAGAGGTGAAATGGATAAAACAGTGAGGGACAAATGGTTCAGACACACCAAATGGATGAGCAATGAAAGGATGACAAAACAGAGTCTGGAACTGCAGCTAGACGGGAAGGGAGGTCAAGGATGACCAAAAATGAGATGGGTGGATTTAGTGAAGAACAGCTTTAGAAAACAAAATTTGGACTGGACTGACTGAATGACTGAGAATAGTAGAGAGGAACCAACCTGGAAAGATCAAGACAAGTGGAAATGATGATAACAACAATGATGATGATGATGATGACGATGATGATGATGATGACGATGATGATGATTACTGTTTTACATCAGGGTTTAAGATAAAAGGGAATGGCAGATACTTACCTTCATAACAATCTCTAACGGTGAAAAAGTATACATAGTAACTCTCACTATGGAAGAAGAGTAAGCTGACCCAGGAATAGAATGCATAGATTGGAACTATGAACAAAATTCGAACAATCCAACGTTGCTCTGCAGGGTTTGTATACCATCTCAGATGCTGATAAATCTGAAACAGAAGAGACACGAATGGTAAACATTTTACATTATGAATTGGTACAAAATATAAATAAAACAATAAGAATATAAGACACGTCATTAACATTCCTAAGAAAAATACATTCTTGATCAAAATTAAACTTCTATTCCTCAAGCCTTCGTAATACTGTTTGTCGAAGGTGAGCACCATGCTCACTCTTGGGTATTCTGCATTTTTGTTACCTTTATTGAATTTATTATTAAATGTTATTGTTTTTGATTGCTTTTCCCCACAACTTTAATATATATAATATAATACAATGTAATACAATAATGAGACTTTCAAATACTCTTAACTTGCATATCATATAACATAACAGTGAAAATTTGGTAAAACTTGAAACTTAAAACGTGTTAGTTATATGACAGTTTTGGTCAAAAACAAACAATAGGAAACAAAATAACTGAACTGACATCATATTATGATATTACAACAGAATAGTAATATAAACAACAATCAAATGGTGATAATATCTAATGTGGAAGTGACATCATTCAGAGAGATGTTATATTCACAGGTTGAGTCCTGTACTTAGCCTACTCATTAATCGAGGCTGAACTTCTGGCTCTTCATGAGGCAAGCCAACATTTCACTGGATTTTCAACCTAAGATTCGGAGTGAATGCCACTATATGAGGCTCTTGTGATCAGGTAGTTCTTCACAAAAGCCAATGCTAATGTTTTCAGAAATTTCCTTTGAGGGATATATTCTGATACGTTACACTGAAGAAAGATGAGGGCATTATTGCACCAAATCCATCAAAGTACAAAATATGCGAAGAGGCCATCGACCATCGGTAACAAATCCCTTCCACTGAGTACTGGGATTTCAGTTTGTCCAACAGGTCCACCCCACCGTTTGTTAGGTTGTAAAATGTATTAACACATGATTTATTCATGTGACCAGACAGCTCATCAATGTTGTCTGAATCGTGCATGCTGCAGATCAATATCACATTCCTGTACCTGTTTTGAATGCATGATACAGTAGAGTCTCAATTATCCGACTTAAATGGGACCTGGGGTACGTCGGATCACCGAAAATGTCGGATAATACAGAATAACTTTGAAAATGAACTAAAACAAACAGGAAGGATATACTGTATTATGTACTATGTTTTACGGGACTCTATTTATTGACTTATTAATTCAATTGTACAGTAGATGCAGTACTCTTTTCTTACTACGCCTGTAGCCATGTGCAGACGTCTTGGCTTGGGCTGCAAGAGTTTTGATGTCAGCATCTTGAAATTCAGCCCAGTCTCACCACAATTAAAAATATGATCACCGGATAATCCTTCAGCAAGAATTATTTCTTGAAATTGTCTTTTAAATTTCACAACCTCAACGGATTTAGCTGACAGTTTTTCTCCACAGATATTAAGCTGCCCAATGCCGTACCGCTTTTTCCACCCAGGACTGGCAGTAAAATTAGGGTCCCTTTATTAAACTCCTTCTGGATATACACCGCCATTTCTTGCAGAATGGGGCCAGATATTGACAAGCCCTTTTCCTGGTTTTTAGTGAACCAAAGAAATAGTGCTTCACTTACTTTTTCGTACTTACTTTTTCGTACTCACTTTTTTCATTGTTTTTTTCTAATTTTCAGTGCATCACTTGTTGCTCTGGTAGAGCACCACTTTTCAATTTATCCCCTCGTATGTTTCCAGTCTCCCACTGTAACACGTCCAACACCATAATCTGAAGCCATTTTTTAAAGAGTTTCCCCTTTGTCCAGTCTCTTTAACCCACTGTACTTGTCTTCCACAGAAACAATCACTTTCTTACGTTTACTCGCCATACTCACAGAGGATATGAAAACTATAACATCCGCACCCAACCAATACTACACTGAACAATCCTACCGCATGACTGCCAGGGCTTGTCCCACAGTCGCACCCTCCACACCCCGTGTCCCAGAATTGCATCCACCTAAAGATCAAATCAAGACTATCAGTGTCGGATAACACGGAGTGTCGGATAAGCGAAGGTCGGTTAAGCGAGACTCTACTGTACTAACATCACATCCTCACCAAAAGCAAACAAGCTATAGGTCACTACCCTACTTCTTCGTTTGAGCCTGGGCGACGACTGCGTTCTCGCAGGCCTCTTGATTAAACCCCAGACATTCTACCTGGTGTGTAAATCCGAAACCACACAAAACCATCTTGAGGGTTGCCTGAATGCAAACTAATATCTACAAGACCCAAACCACACAGCCATGGGCTCGATGAAAACAATATAATTATGTAATTTAATAAATAAATAATTGGAAAGAGAAGTTAACGGAAAGAGACCAGTTGGAAGACCGAGAAGAAGGTGGATGGATCAGATTTGGAAGGACATTAGAGAAGCTGGATTGGATGTGCCAGAAGTAATGGAGCAAGACATTGATGATGATGATGATGATGATGATGATGATGATGTATACAACTACCAAATATTGTAATAGGAGTTGAATCATGTTGAAGAAGTGACATTAAGGATGCAGACATTTTCTTCAGGAACTGGAGTGTTAAACAGACAAGACAGAAGCAAAGGGACGAGGAGTATTCATTCTGATGAAAGAAGCATTTCCAAGCTAAGAAAAGGTTGAGGATTATAAATATGTAAGACTAATCTCTAAAAAATAATAGGAAACTGTGTTTTTTTTACTGTATACACACCTGGAAGGGGTGATACTGGCACAGAGTTATTTAAGAAGATAATCACCTATGTGGAAAATGACACAGAAAGGAATGTGATTGGAACAGGCGACCTTGATTTACCAGATGTTAACTCTGAAAGCAATGCGAATGACAGAAAGCATAACCAACAAATTGTAGATTAATCTGGGATGGACAGCTGAATCAGAAAGTGATGGAACCAACTAGAAGGAAGAATATTCTAATACAAGCCATCGATAAAACTAGATGAGCTCTATAAAGAACCGAATGATAGATGGTATTTGCAAAACTGTTTTTGGATAAGTAAAAATAAATACGATAGAAAGGAAAGTTTTAAAAGTAGGACTATTAGGCAGTACTATAGGCTATCGTTAAGACAGATATGACGGACTTTAAAAAAATAACTGAATTGGTCGGTGGAGAACGGGACCAGGTTACTTTTTCTCATTTTTCAGGAGAAGGAAATAAGTGTTTTTCTACCAAAGTATATCAATTGTGTCCTCATAATTTTATGTCAACTGCTTTCCTATTCTAATAAAGAAACAGTTTTAAATAAAAATATATAGTGTAACACTTTTGCAAAATAACATTTTAAAAGAAATCTACTTAATTCCTTTCTCCACTCACTAGCAGTCATTTTTAAATACTACAAGAGATCTATTAACCAATCACATTATATAAGATGCAAAATTAACAGAATGATGGCATTAAGAGTTCTGTTTCACAGATCTATATAAGACGTGTCATTGGAAGTAGCTTTTGAACAAGAAAAAACAAACTAAAACCTTGTTTAGCATATTAATAACATTACATTAATCAATCTGAGATACTGATACAACATAATATTCGAGGTTCATTTCAGCAAGAGCCCATGTTTCTTAATCAACTTCAATTCACCAGTCATCCCTCCAGAGACTCTGTGACTGGTCCCTTTTTTTTTTTTGCTTTACGTCGCACCGACACAGATAGGTCTTATGGAGACGATGGGAGACAGGAAAGGCCTAGGAACGGGAAGGAAGCGGCCGTGGCCTTAATTAAGGTACAGCCCCAGCATTTGTCTGGTGTGAAAATGGGAAACCACGGAAAACCATCTTCAGGGCTGCCAACAGTGGGGTTCAAACCCACTATCTCCCGGATGCAAGCCCACAGCTGCACGCCCCTAACCGCACGGCCAACTCGTCTGGGGCGACTGGTATCAGCACTGCAGCAGATAGTAGGCCACTTCCTTATTTTGTCATAAAATAACCTTGCTTCTTCACCTTGTATGTATCTGAAAAGATTCTGCATGACCTCCATTACATTTATATAAATGGGAACTTTTCTAACAGGAGGTGAGTTTGCCAGGTTCATGGAGTAGATTACGTGTTTCTTGGCCAGGCGAAATGTGGCCTTAATGAAATTGTGAATGTATGGAAGAGCTCTAACTATGCCTGGCTTGTCAGTGCAATACTGAAATTCCTTGAAGTGGGTGGGATATGTTGGCACGGTTCCTCACTTCCAGGAATACCACTCTTTGCTGTTTCTTGAGACAACATGTAGTGATGAGGGCACTATTGACCAAAATTCATTATCATTCCTGTTTCCACCATTATCACAGCTGACAGTGAACAAGCTCTTGACTAATATATACAGATAATCCTTTGGGGCATATATTTGATCAGTTTTCTGCATTTTCTTCTTATGAAATATGTACATACTGTATTATATACATACATCAGAGAAATTATGCAGTTTTTGTTCAGTCTGCAAGCCTCTGAATTAAATACCTCCACAATCCTTTATATGTAACGTTTTTTAAATATGCTTTATGTCACACAGACACAGATAGGTCTTATGACGACGATGGGGGTTCGAACCCACTATCTCCCGAATGCAAGCTCACAGCTGCGCGCCCCTAACCGCATGACCAACTCACCCGGTGAGTTTGTAACTAGCTCTGTGGCCTCATTTAGTTCACCTCACATTACTGCAACACCGAATACGGTTTATGGGTACAGTTTCGTCAATCGAGTTCATTCCTAACTTTGCCCTAATGTCCACATTCAGAGTACCCTCCAGCCATTGTTCCCACCTATTTCTACCAGCGAGCATTCTCGCTACTTTCATGTCTAACTTATGAATAAGATATCCTGAGTCCACCAAGCTTCCACTCTCGTAGAGGAAAGTTTGTCTGAAAACAGTCGAGTGTAAAGAAAGTTTCGTCCGGAAGCCGACTTCTTTCTTACAGAATATTGTAGACCGTAACTGCGAGCTCACTGTATTAGCTTTGCTGCGCCTTGATTCAATCTCACTTGCTATACTACCATGCTAAATACTTGAAACGATCTACCTGTTTCAGTTTTGTATTCCCAACCTGACATCTTCCCTACTAACATCACATTAGTCCTGGAAATCCTTGTTTTCATGTAGGCCTACTCGCAACACCTATGTTGACACCAGGAAGGGCATCCGATCGTAAAAACTCGCTACGAAGATTCACCTCACTTCATACCCGACCCCGAAGAGCAGCGGGAAACTGCTTACTACACTTCCTCCTAACTGAATCCCTCCCTGTCGCTTTATTCGCTTCAACAAATGAACAACAAAGGTGGAAGATTAGAGCCGTTTCTAACCCCTACATGTATCTTGAACCAAGAACTCATTCTAACATAGATTCTCACTGTAGCCCAATTGTCAACATAAATGCCTCTGGTTGTTTTTTATAATCTACCCTCAATCCCATAACACCTCATCTTTTCTGACAGTACTCTGTCACATACTTTCACTAGACTACGAAACAAAGAATACTGTCTATTCGTCTCGTAACATTTTTCTGTTACCCGGCGAATACTGGCAGCCACACGGTGGTCTGAAACCGCACTGGTTTTCAACTAACTTACCGGTACTGTCAATCATTGATCGAACCCTCCCTTCCAAAATGCCAGTGAACATCTTGCCTGACATACTCATCAATGAAATATCTCGATGGTAGTTGTAATTGTTCCTGTTCCCTTGCTTACAGATGGCTGCAATTACTGCTTTCGTTCGATCAGAAGATACTTTACTAACATTCCATGCTAATCGTTTTACTCTGTGAAACCATTTCATCACTCTTCTCATTACATTTCACAAATTCAGATCTAATTCCATATACACGTATAATTTAATGACAATGGAATTTATTTATCTTTTCCACTTCCCTTCAACGTCCTCCTCCCCGTGAACTTTGTTCGCGACGTCACCAGAAATAGACATATTTCCTTTTAGGTTGAGAAGATTTTCAAAATATGCCTTCCACCCGTCCAGTGCGATTCCCTGGGATCTACTACGAGTTCACTCGATTTACCCAAAACTCTATTCATTTCCTTTTTACCCTCCCTTTCTAAGATTTTTTATTACTGTCCAGAATTAAAAACATCCGTACTGTATTTACGAAGTAGAAGTAGCCTAAACATAGCTAGTAATAACTGAATTTAACTTAGATGTAGTATTGCAAGGATACAATTAGCTGAATTTCATTTTAAATTTTCATTAAGCTTACTAGTATTTTTACGTTTGTATTTCTTTCGTTGTGTATTGAAATGAGTATTTTTTTCAAATCTGTATTATGTAGGCAGTTCCTTTTTCTTTCTGTCATCTTTGCGTGTACATATTCATATTTTTGTCTTAGAAATTAGTGTTATTTGTAGTTCTTAGTATTTTAAGTTAATCAGTGCCATTGCATTAACAAGTTGTGGTTAAGTGTAAGAAAGGGCCAACTTCGCCACAGAAAATAAATGCTTTTATCTATCTATCCATCTAAGGGCTTCCCAGCCGCCTGACCAAGCCTTTCCAGGTTATTACGGAAATCTTCCCACTAATTTTTCTTGGATTCGATTTCATTTGTTTCACTGTTTCCTTCATCTATAGATATACGTACGATTTCCTGTCTGCATCAGTCCTTGTTTGGAGCTATTTCTGACACGCATTCTTTTTACGTTAACAAGTTGCCTTCCCTTCAGGTGGTGGTGATTGTTTTAAGTGAAATCAGAACTTGGGCAACCATCCTCTATTAACACTAATCAAAGAGAAAAAATTAAAGGGGTCAGACACTTCCAAAAATGAAGGTATCTGCCAAAGGATGACAACGGCACGAAGGGCGTGAAAATGGAAGACTTCCTAAGCCTCGCAACCTAACACCGTCGGGGTCGGAAAAGAACATGAGTTGACCAAGGGACGTCGGACAGGATAGATGAAAGTGAAGAGCTTGGGACAAGTGGAAACAATGCCAGGACTCATCTAAGGGTCCCATGGTCACCAACCCACTCTCGCAAGTTAAGAGCCACTGGGACCCTTTTTAGTCGCCTCTTAAGACAGATAGGGGATACCGTCTGTGTTATTCTACCGCCCCCACCTTTACAGACAGTTGTTCCTTGCTGTTTCTACTACAGCATCCCTGTAAACCACCCATCTTTTTATGTCCTGAATCTGCTTACTATCTCTTCTTTGGATCTATCACTGATCAAATCCATGTACTTCCGTCTAATTTCCTCCTCCTGAAGATTCTCCACCCTTATTCGTCACTGCTCCAAACACTCGCCCGCATGGAAGAAAGGAATGGCTTCTCTGAAAATCGGTAAGCACGGTTTTTTTTTCTTTCTTCTTTCCATGTCTTGATATTACTGACTTGTGTCATCCCCAAGCACATTCTTATCAATGTATTTCTGTTTTGCCCGGGTGCTCCGTCTGAAACTAAGTTGAGATATTCCTTTGTTCTTTGGACAAAACTTGGGTTCAATAATGGTATACGAATGAACCTCGTTTTCTCCTTTCTCGCGGTACGGGTGCAGTGGACTGCTTCCTGTACAGGCACTTTCGGCAGGAGTAAATTCTGCATAAAATCAAAACCATATTCCTGAAGCGTAATTTTCTGTCAAACAATGAGCCTCAGTTCCACTCAGAGAATTACAAAATGTCTTGTTCTTGTGAATATCAAGTTCTGCCTGGACTGCTCCTGTGCTGCTGTTCGATATACTATTAAATATGGTTTCTGGTCCTGTCACTCACTACATCAGTCTGAGGACGACCGAAGGGTAGTGTACGACGGGTTGAAGTAATATTTTGTATCCAGATCTGGCTGCTTTTAGAGGAAAAGGTCATCATGCATAATCTTTAGATACAAACGCGCATCGGAGAACTTTATTTTCTTTCCACCATAATGCGTAGCGGCACGCTTTAATGGGAAAGAATCAATGTGTTTATGCATCATATTTAAGACATTTACAGGAATTTTAGGAGTGGATTTTTTTTTCACGTTGATTTACCAGAATGTTGCCTTCGTCAGGAAGCAATATCGACATATGGAATAACCGTTTCTGTGATAGCATGAAGGTTTAAATAAAGCTTGTTTGCAGACATTAATATTCTTACCATCAGCTATTACACAACACTGAAATAAATGTGGCCTCCTCATAATTTCGTTGTCCCTACCCCCACCCCCACAATTTTCTTAGACCTTCGCCATTTTACGTCCTTAGCAACAATCCGTTCTTGTAAATACAGCTCGTGGGAAATTTTATCTGCTACATTAAGGAATCAGCCGGAATTCCCGCATGCTCTGTCCCGTCAATGCGGGTAAAACATTTCATTCGACATCTGAAAAAAAGAATGACTCGTTATGACGCCTCCATAAATCTTTTTAACTGGCATAAAATGCTTGAAGCAAGATGAAATAGTAGTTTTTTTGTGTGTGTGTTTCCCCATTGTTATTGCCAACAGCCTGTCCAGGTACATTATTTCCTGCAGAATTAGTGAAGGGCTAACCGAGCAATCGTGCTACTGTTACTTTTCGTCGTTTGTGTTGACTCGCATTATATTACCTTTTAATAGGCATTCTTAGCAAATTATTCCACTAATACTTCCAAGAATAACACCAACAATAATACCGCAAGTCGTTCCCCTTCTAAATGTACCTGATGCAACCGAACGGCAGAGAACGGAACCACAACCTTGACCCGATCTCTGCTACCATCGAACGGTGGGTAAATGAACCAAGTCTTTCATTTGCTTCCTCTTCAGTACGGAGTGAAGCTCTCACGTTTACCGCATAGGCAGCAGACGGACACAGTTCCTTTCATCACAGCAAGGTGCGCCTTACTGTTAAGTGTGAAAACACGTTATGTACCTTTAAAGGCGGTAAAAGTTTAAAGACCCACTATATTAAAATAACGAGTTAAGAATGAGATGCAGGTTAGAAAGAGAGTTAGGAATGGTTGTGGACGTCAGGAGAGACTGAAGGAACTTGCAAGGAAACTGAATTTAGCGATGAAGTCAGATAAGGATAACGTGAGGCAGGGGCAGTGCGTGGTATTGTGGCAATGTTGCATAACTCCCAATTTGTAAAAGCCACCTATAATTAGAGCGTGTCTCTGTTGGTGGCACATGTATTAAATAAATAAATAAATAAATAAATAAATAAATAAATAAATAAATAATTGTACACTTCATTTGTCGTCTTTTCTTATATATATATTTGTTTCATAAACGTAACATATATTCTACAATATTTTAAAATCAAGCATCTCAGGTCGTTCGATGTACTAATGCTTCACCATGGACCAATAAACGCTGTCGACTTCGAATCAAACTCAGGAGGTGTGCTTTCCTACGGCAACTCCCAAGCGGATAACGCGGCGCGATGTACATAGTTTCACCAGGGACAAGCCGAAAAGCCTGTGCATAGCATCAGGTAGCATGGTCGCTATACTGAAATTCAACTCAAGAGCTTAGGAAAAGTATCCTTCCGCACGTGAGTACGTCCCCTGTTCCCCCTTCCCGTCGACCCTTCTCCATCTCCGCCACAACCAGCTTATTATTAACCCCGTGCGTCCATCTGAAAAGTACTTCATTCTGAAATAGTGAAGCATCAAACGAAATCACATCCTTTCACATAGCTGTACTTTGATTATGTATCATACCTATTTACTGACCATGTAAAACCTACAGATTACTGACGAATACCGAGGCAAGGGAAGCAAGGCTCATTTTTATTTCATAATGCAATTTGTGTGAGTCACATGGGGACTTACAATATAAGTACCGTTATACGATTCCGCTCTCGTGCAACGACTGTCAGTGGCAGCTTCTCACAGTTCAAAAAGCTGAAAAAAACACCTGTGAGTGGGATTGCCAAATACAATGTTTACAGGGATGTTGTAAATATTGTAGTAACGTCATTCGGAAGGTAAAAACGAACTCATGATTCCCTCATGACAACATTTCTGCAGGTAGAGGGCGATATAAAGCAAAGTGCAAATTATTATTATTATTATTATTATTATTATTATATTATTATTATTATTATTATTATTATTATCATCATCATCGAATACGCCAAGGATCCTATTCCCATACCGTGTTAAGGCCCTTCCTGCTTTATTTACAGCGAGTGCTGAGCTGACACATCGAGCTTCGCTGGAGACTTGGATTTTCCGTGCAGTTTAAATTCCACGCGAGCGGCGTAAACACTGCACACATAAGCACTGGTCAGCTGCGCGGTGTTTTTCACCACATCTTCCACAGTCCACAGCGAATTTTCATCTCAGAGGCTACTGTAAACGTTTAAAACAATTTGGTTTAGATTTCCTACGTAATTTGTCTCCACTTTTGTTAGCTTTAAAGTATTTCACAGGGGACTCAAGCGTCACAGCATCAAACACGTCTTGCTCACAGCTGGCAGCCATTATGAATACTGAACAAGCTGTTGCAGCCAGTATTGCCAACAGGTTTCTTAGATCCATCTTCAACGTCGCACATATTATGCGAACTTATCAGCAATGGAATGAACTCGAAGAAAGCTTAGTAAGTACACAGTGCAATAAGATATCAATATCATATTATTATTTTGCTACATACACCACTGAGAACAGTAACTATTCATAGCCATCTACGTATGAAATGTAAGAGTTTGTAACGAATCCGAATAACATACAACCTGTGATATATTTTCTATATTTATACAGGGCAAAACATTTTAATTCGTCAAGTCAGTTCACCAGATTATCTAACCTAACTGAAGGAAGCTCCTGCCTTCAGGAACAAGTAACAAACCTAGGGAACTAATTGGCGCTGTGGAAGCCTTTTCACCGACCAGAAGTCTGACTAACATCAAAGGAAACGCTAAGGTCCTGAGTTGACTCTCAGTATAGTACATGTCCTTGGGCGTTGCACGACACCAGCAAGCTCCCTATCGAGAAACAATTACAAATGTTCCCGTTAGATTGCACCACTCTGCGGAGATGACTTAATTCCTGCGCTCTCTCTCTCTCTCTTCTAGCAACAGTAATTTCTGTTCCACGCCACTAGGGTAAGCCATACCGCACCATCCGCAATATTACCAACCTTTTGCATAAATGAAAAGCAGGACGGCAAATTTTAAATTCAAGTGAGGTAAGAATAACTGTAGTTATATTGCATAATTAGCCTGTGTTTCAATTCCCGAATATATTTCAGTTTCAAATGGAATATAGTCCATTACTTAAAGATAATAAGAGTTTCTTGTGACATTGAAAATGTTGGTGCAACATCCAGCTTCAGATACCACCAGCCGTCACTAAAAAAGTAAACTCGTGTCTTCATCCGGAGGCGGTGCAGCTCTTTTCAGGCACACCCCCAACGGAGGTCTGCACAACAGCTGTACAGCTGTACTGATCGTTATTTTAACATCACAATGACTGTACCAATATAAACAGAATCCTAATGGTGGTAGGGTGCAGGAATGTGTACTATTTCCGAGGTGCCAAGCAGGAAAGCCACACTCTAATGCCGATAAAAACCGAAGTACACCCTAGGTACCGCCCACCCACCCGCCAATTCAAGAGTAAATGCAAGCTATTTAATGCACCAGGGAGGTGACGGGCTAAGCAAAGAGGGCGATTGATCACTGATCGGCGTCTCCGAAAACCGTGAAAGTAGTTATTGATGATGATGACGATGCTTATACTTGTTTAAATGAACCTAACATCTAGGTCATCGCTCCTAGTGGTTCGAAATGAAACGAAGTATAAAATTAAAGATTTATCCACTGACAAGATTTTTAAAGATAATGGACCGGGCGAGATGGCCGTGCGGTTAGGGGCGCGCATCTGTGAGCTTGCATCCGGCAGATAGTGGGTTCGAACCCCACTGTCTGCAGCCGTCATACTTTCCAATCCCATCCTCTATACATCACTTATTTTCATAAAACTACGATTTGTCCCGGCTCCCGTTCTGATAACACATCTGAGACCTGCATCACCCTCCTAGCCCTCGATCGCCATCATCCTTTCCTATCTGAGAAGATTCATGCCATAAGCGCTTCCCTCAACCTAAGAGTGGCTGCGCGATTTGCGTCACATAGCTATCAGCTTGCATTCGGGAAACAGT
This sequence comes from Anabrus simplex, assembly GCF_040414725.1. NCBI lineage: Eukaryota > Metazoa > Arthropoda > Insecta > Orthoptera > Tettigoniidae > Anabrus > Anabrus simplex. The sequence continues at coordinate 429,461,881 of NC_090269.1, read as the reverse complement.
GGGTTCGAACCCTACTGTCGGCAGCCCTGAAGATGGTTTCCCGTGGTTTCCCATTTTCACACCGGGCAAATGAGCCGCCTAGTATCAAAACCCATGCTCTCCCATCCTCGCCATAAGACGTATCTGTGTCGGTGCGACGTACAGATACTTGTAAAAAGAAGCTTATTTATGTTCAACGCAGCCTTCGGTACTTTTTTCTTTTTTTTTGCAAGTGGTTTAACGTCGCACTAAAATATCGACGGTTTTCGGCGACGCAAGGATATGAAAAGACTAGGATTGGGAAGATAGCGGCCGTGACTTTAAGGTACAGCCCCAGCATTTGCCTGGAGTGAAAATGGGAAACCACGGAAAACCATGTGCAGGGCTGCCGACGGTGGGGTTCCCATCTACTATCTTCCGGATGCAAGCTCACAGCTACGTTACCCTAACTGCACGGCCAACAACTCTCTCGGTCCTTTTATTTGGTCAACCCTGGTATGAGATACGGTTTGAGATAAATGAGAATGTAGAGATAAGCTTCCAGGATTTAATCCAACAGATCCATTGTTTTATCACAACGTGTTGACGTAAACGGTGGAGTTACATGTCGTTAAAAACAGCGAATACTAAACTTGTGGAAAGTCCACCAGACACTAAACAGTGGAACCTCGATATCTCGAATCACCTCGGGAGCTAAATTTTATTTCGAGATATAGATAATACCGTTTTTGAGCATGAATAACACATAACTGAATCATATGTATCTACGGGCTTAGCCGATACTGAATACATTATTTTTAACAGTACTTACAAATATACAAACTATTTTTCGACATCACTTTAATTATAACACTTATTATAGTAACTTTTTACAAGACAGTATACAGTACACACAGTAGTGAAATAAGAACGTACCTCCGTTAACATCTTTTTTAAAAAAATCTGTTAATCGCGTCTGTTTGTCACGGTTAACATTTCCTCCCTTCATGTTGAAACTTCTCGTCAATACCACGCAGCCGAGATTCGTAAATGGAGGGGGGTTGCTTCCGTACGCGACCGGTAATTAAGTCACACCCGGGGAAAAGCGAGGCTCCGCCGATTTTCCGATCCTAGAAGTTTTTCTGTTCCCGTTATGCTACCTCCCTGCATCACCGTAACCCTGTCTTTACTTGTTAATTGTTCCTCACAAACCACAAATGCCGTATTGCACAGTCAATGTTGCACAAAATTTGAGTTACAGACTATTCTTTGGTTCAGGGGAGGAAATGTTTGCTTCGAGAAATAGAGAAATAAATACACGTGACGAATAGAACAAATAGCCGGGAAATTGAAGTTACTTCGAGATACTGAAAATTAGAGTAATGGAGGTTCGAGATATCCAGGGTTCGACTGTATTTCTGTTGACGGCATTGATGAGTTCATTCCTATATACATTCTAACCAGCTAGAGAATATTCTCATGGTGGAAAATTATGACCTCAGTAAACATCAAGGACACGTGCAAACTGAATAGCAATACTGAGAAAAGGGATTCTGGAAATAATCACTGAAGCAACTGTTGGACATTCATTTGCGGAGATCGATATTCTCCGTATCCCCAACATCCCCAGACGGAAATCCTCGTAATGATTTAGGCACCTCGGAACTAATCAAATGCCCCAAGTCCTTAAATTAAGCACCAACAATACAGATACCATTGTGAAAGGACATATACTTTTCAGAATTCAATATTAATGTATTCATCCGTTCCCTATGTATAGATGTTATCAGAAAGGCCATATCTATATTACAGGTTGATAGAAAAAAATCTCACTGTTGAAATCAGTAACGGCTTTTGAATACACGAATGGTTGTATTTTCTTTTTTGACATTCCATCTAGTAGGCATCTTTTGTTGATCTTTATTTAGCTGTAATTTTTCCATTCCACAATTCCCCGTGCTAATAGGAACTTTTTTTTTTTTTTAATACATCAAGTGGAAATGTTGACAAAGGTGTCTGAAATGTATTTATACCTTGACATGGTTTTGAGAGTCAGAAGACAGGAATAATTCTTCTCTACATCTTAACAGCTCCTTATTCATCAGAATAAATGTTTCCACCAGGAATCTACTCAGTGGATTAGGATGTCTAAACATTAATAACACGAAAACCAAATTCATGGTATTTAGCAGAAGCAACCATGAAGGTGCCTCTATTTCATTAAATAATCAAAACACTAACCGAGTACGTCCGTTCACATACTGTGGGACCGTTTCATATGCTCTTTCGACGTTTTTCCACTTTTCCTTGCTTCCACACAAATGTTTCGTGGACGTGTTGCTTCAAGTTGATTTGAAATATTTATGCCGTAATTGAGTTTTCTTGATAACAGATATACAGCTTGTTAGCTAATTTACTATTTATTGATAAAAGCCACTCAATGTGACGTACAGACTGCAACACACAATCTGTAGTCTTCTCTCGTCAGGGAGATAGTGATGACCTTGAAGACACTTCATAATAAAATTGGCTTAGGTCACTGTTCCACACATTTTCTTTGCCCACATTCCCCTATCTTATAAATCAGTTCAATTCCTCCACAAACTCTTGTGCCTTCTGACTTATACTATGATCTTCCACGTCCTTACATGTGGCGAGTGGAGTAATATGCCTGGATGAAATGCCATGTTCAGCCTTACGATTATCAATAAAATGTAATCTATTCTTTGAAATTGTCCAGGTCAACCATTTTAGACGCTTTGAAGTGAAATCCTTACCGTCGTTTGCTAGACACACAATTTAAAATTAACTAGTAATTTGATTTACTTCTAATGTACGTTTAGTTTGTAACAGGTCAATCGCCAAGAGATCATACGGAACACTTCGTGAGTGCATTAGGGTATCCGAGATTCAATGCGACGGCGGGTTGATTCACGTACCAATGCCAACGGAGAGTATTTTGAACACTTCATATAAAAAAGAGGTCTATGTGATATGTTGGGAAGTTCTGTCCCTGTGTGTTTCCCATGATTGGAGTTGTAGAACATGAGTTCTAACATGGAAAAAGAACGTTTCCTGACCCATGTCCATATAACATTTTCTTCTTCCACGTGTCAGGGATGTGCCCTGAAAGTTTAGCCTGCCTTATTGTTAGGCCCTTTATCTATCCAGCGTAACGTCATGCATTTATATGTAATCCCCATTATAATTTTGCATTATTATGCTATACAACTCTGTATCCTCGACCCCGATCGCATTTTCACATTCAACATTCATGGGATTAACTCTACTCGTGATGCCACCGTACAGACAGTACCTACTAATACTGGTACTGGTACAGAGCTCGCGTTGTAACGCACTCGTACTTGACAGTGTAGATACAACATGCCACAGGGTTCTGCATGGAAAAGTCACAGATCATTGTTTCTGAGATGAGGCTGGTTCCCCCGCACCCTTACGATCTAGTTTTATACAACCCACCACGTGTACTAAAATAACCATTCTCAAATACATCGAGATGTGTAGTTACGGGATAGAAAACAGCAAGAATCGAGAGCGCCACTATTAATTCATTATGAATACCCCGAATAAAACCGTAAAACTAGCACAGATACGAAGAAAATGTGCCTTACAACAGAAAACACACACACAGACGAAGAAGTAAACTCGTGTCCTCATCCCGAGGTGGTGCAGCTCTTTTCAGGCACACCCCCATTGGAGGTGAGCTGCATGTACCATTTCAACCATATAACAGCCCTCCTGCCATTCTTAAATTTCTGGCAGTACCGGGAATCAAACCCGGCCCCCGAGGACGGCAGCTAATAACACTAACCGTTACGCTACAGAGGCGGACACAGACGAAGAAAAGGTACTGTATAGGCTGGGAACCGCCCGCTACACGTCGAGCCTCGCAATAGCTCACTTTGCAGGGGTGCGGTCAGAGATCTAAGTAAACAGTGCTCGGGGCTTAGAAGGTTCCAAACCCACGCAAATATTATTTCTCTTTGTATTTCTATACAGGGTGAAGCGTAATTCGCGCACTCGGGCGTCGCAGCGCGACTCCTCACATGCCAGCAATAAAAAAATGTCTCTTACAAAATTTCATCTTGCGAGTACATCCGGCAGAAAATCGACGTTGAAGAGTAGTAATCTGGCAACACTGTAACCACATGTAGGGTAACTACCTCTGTCAGCAGAAGTTAGTCGTATTGTACAGTTGGTGCAATGGGTAGAGTTTTGGGTTAGCATGCAGGAGGTCGAGTGGTCGATCCTGGGTTGAGGCGTATGTTTTTTATTTCGTAAATGTAGTCCAGGTGGTATGGTATCTGGCATCTTAATCGTCAACAGCGATTGCAGAGGGTCCTCTAGAAACCATTTGCACTTACATACTACGATCCTAGAAATGGACGAACAATCGTTTTCATTGGTCAGCTTTGAAAGGCACCACTTTACTAGATGTGAAACCTGTTTTCTTTTGTACCCTCCTCCAATGGTCCCATAGATTAGTACCAACTATTATTCTTGCCTCGTTCAGATCCATTACATTTCGTTAGGGCCTTACGTTACCAGTAGGCCTAGGAACGTGCTCTGCGAATAATGTCCAAACTCGGTTACAATTTGTATGTGTTATCACCATGGTCCCAATAATTCTGCCTTTCAACACTGCGTCTGGTAACCACATGCTGTTTAGTACGTATCTCAATGCATTATTATTATTATTATTATTATTATTATTATTATTATTATTATTATTATTATGTTGTAAATGTAGGATACATGTGACCTCAGAAACGGTGTCTTACTGTTTTACAGTAGGTAATGTCAGATGGAAAGCCGCCTCTGTGGTGTAGTGGTTAGCGTGATTAGCTGCCAACCCCCGGAGGTCCGGGTTCGATTCCCGGCTCTGCCACGAAATTTGAAAAGTGGTACGAGGTCTGGAACGGGGTCCACTCAGCCTCGGGAGGTCAACTGAGTAGAGGTGGGTTCGATTCCCACCTCAGCCATCCTCGAAGTGGTTTTCCGTGGTTTCCCACTTCACCTCCAGGCGAATGCCGGGATGGTACCTAACTTAAGGCCACGGCCGCTTCCTTACCTCATCCTTGCCTATCCCTTCCAATCTTCCCATCCCCCTACAAGGCCCCTGTTCACCATAGCAGGTGAGGCCGCCTGGGCGAGGTACTGGTCATACTCCCCAGTTGTATCCCCCGACCAAGAGTCTGAAGCTCCAGGACACTGCCCTTGAGGCGGTAGAGGTGGGAACCCTCGCTGAGTCCGAGGGAAAAGCCGAACCTGGAGGATAAACAGATGATGATGATGATGATGAATGTCAGATGGAAATTAGCAAATAAAAAATGCGCCTCAACCCAGGATCGAACCATCGACCACCTACTTGCCAACCAAAAACTCTATACCACTGCACCAACTGTACAGCACGACGTGAACGTGCTGACAGCGGTAGTTACCCTACATATGGTTACAGTGTTGCCAGATTGCTACTCTTTAACGTCCGTTTTCTACCGGATATACTCGCAAGACGAAATTTTCTAAGATACTTTTTTTATTGATGGCATGTGAGGAGTCGCGCTGCGACGCCCGAGTGCGCGAATTACGCTTTACTCTGTATATACAGCCGGTTGCCTGGGATGTGGCAAGATTGCATATTTAACAGTTTCCACAAACTGATTAGTATATTTGTACCTCGGCCGCTGGAATGGTGGCATATGGTTTGAAGCTTTGTTGGAAGAGGGTAGGAAACATGCGACAGGATTTCAGTTACCTACGTCGTTTAACACACCACCTGCTCGAACTGATGACCTCCGTGGTCGATACAGAGATGCGCGCGATGCTGCAAGGACCGTCTGGCATGTTGCAACATCTCCGGCCTAACGGATCGGCATGCCTCGGTGATCAGTTGTCTAGGTGACCGGGACTGGCTGTCTCCTGTGCATACACCAGCTGTTTTACACGGCGCCACAGAAAAAAATCCAGAGACGTAAGATTGGGAAATCTGGCGGGCCAGAGGATAGGTCCTCCCCTTCCTATCCATTATCAAGATAAGGCACATGGATATGGTACCACACGACCACCGCTGCGAGCAGTGGGGCTCCGTCGTACTGAAACAACATCCTGCAGCGACCAAGGAGTGGCACATATTACAAGAACGGTGGTAGTTCATCTTGGAGAAACCGCAGACGGTGTTCTCTTGTCAGAGGTCCCTCAAAGAAATGGGAACCAATAAGACGATCACCTACGGTGCCACACCATATATTCTGTATCTGAAAAGCTGCCTGAGATTATCCACACTCCAGTGATGCATATTATGGAGATTAACGGTTCCATTGTCGTGGAATCAGGATCAGGCAGGATCAGTGTCCATATGCTGCAGGGTTCATTGACAGAACGCCACCCGGGCTTCGAAATCATGACCATGGAACTCCTGGTTAAGTGCAGATGATACGAGTGAAGCCGATAGGTATGCAATATCCGCCTGACAGACGTTCGGAGCGTCCAATACAACCTCTTTACTGATAGCAGACGTCGCGGGATGATCTCGGAGAGGCAGTATCCTTTCCAGGGACGCAGTAGTTCTCAGACGTCTTTCCACACTCCAAAATGTCATGCCCGTCGGTTGCCTATCCGCAAAGCGTTGTGCCTGGTATGCATTCTGTCTAACTTTTCCATAAATGAGTAACATATCCACACAATCGTCGCAAGAATACGCCACGAGGCAGTGAATAAGCTTTGTGCTGTGTTAGGACAAAGATCGCAGTAAAAACCTGCAAGCTGCCATGGAAATTCCATTGTTACAGGACTGAAAGGATGCCATATCGCCACGTGGTTTCACAGCCATGTTCTAAATCAAAGAAAACAGCCACCAAATGCGGAAAAATGCGTCCTGCATAGAACTCTCCAGGCGAAGCAAGTTGCCAGCGGGGGAGCAGGTAGCTCGAAAAACACATTTGTACTAGGACAAAAGTCCTCTTTTCTCCAAAACACCACACAAGTCGACGATTCACCATCCTCTCAAATAGTTTGTATAGACAGTTAGTGAGACAAATAGGTATGCAACTTCCTGCACACTTAAGATCTTTGTCAGGCTTTAGGAAAGAAGGGGTAAAACTAAGATGATGACGTTCTGACTCTCGCATCAGAGCCAGGAAATTAGCATGGTAATACCCGGAACGAGACACATCTACGAAATGACTTGCTACACGATTAGCTATCGTGGGTGGATCAGTGACAATACTGCTTGCAATGGAAATTACCGGTAATGAGGATGCTCCTTGTACACCCGAAATGCGTCGAAGTTTAGTCCATACTTGAGATGACGGTGCATGTGACGCCGTGAACTACACATACTGTATCTGCCCCATTAAGCTTTTATTCTCTGTCGAAGAAGAACTCGCGCCGTAGTGAGAAGTCTGTTATAGCTGCTGCAATTTCTTCGTTCCACCAAGGAACGGGTTTTCGCCGAGGGGGAGGAGTCCCAGAAAAATATGGAATGGACTCCTCAGCAGCAGCAAGAATAACTTATGGTGTTATATCGTCATCTACGCTCCACCTATTCGCGTTGTTAAATGACAGCTAGTAATATGAACTTTGGCCAATCAGCACGTTGATGAATCCATCCTGGAGGAGCCTCTATCGATTTCTGTTTAAACAAAGTAAGAATAATGGGGAAATGGTCACTGTCACCGAGGTCATCCTACCGAAGCAGGGAAATGAGCGCACGGCTGCACAGACTAACGTCAATGCAGGAGAAGGTACCATGCGCTACGTTGAAACGTGTTGGTTCCCCTGTATTCAAAATGCAAACATCCAGCTCTCCTATTAACCATTCCAACTCCCTTACTCTGGAGCAAGGCATTTCAGAGCCCCATAATGGGTGATGGGCGTTAAAATCATCCAATAAGAGGAAAGGAGGTGGGAGCTGATCTATAAGATCAATTACATAAATGATATTAAGGGACTGGCTTGTTGGGAAATAAACATTGCGAACTGTAGTTATGACAGGCAACGAAACACGTACTACTACTGAATACAGCTGGGTTCTTAATGGAACAGCTCCGCATTAGATGTCAGAAAGAGTGGAAATACCATCGCCACCGGAAGCAACGACACGTTGTTACCTAGACTTTTTCTGGTAACACTGACAACTTTAAGAAGACTATGAAAGCACCGGTGCATCTTCACCGTTGACTTCGCGCGCAATGCGCCGGACGTTTCCCACAGCACGGTGCTTCATGTCTTCCATCAACTCATCGTCGGTGTTCAAGATGAGGTCGCGGTGAAAGATGACTCCGCGGATTTCACCAAAGTGGTCGCATTTGAGCAGCCGATCTGCTTGGAGTGCAGTGCGCGTCTTGAGGAGCAAACCACCATTGTGCGTTTTCTTCAGATCCTCAAGTTCGCCGTATACACCTCTCCAATGTGTCGACTAAAAAGAATGGATTTAACCAGCTTGAAATCTTGCCGTCGGTTCTGGTAGTAACCGGGTACGTAAACGAATCGTATCCATGACATTGCATTATAACTTTTGTCGTAAATGGAAGATAATTGCTTTTATGCAAATTAAGATTAAAATTAGCGGTAAATTAATAAATACCATTATTACTAGAGAAATATATACGTGCACACTTTGCTACATTACGATTATAAACTCTACTACATCACTGCACTTCAGTATGTCTTTTGTTTTTGTAACACTTATGTGTGTTCAGTCTTTACTCACTTAACTTCTTTGAACTCCTTTGCTTTGCTTCATGTTATTTGGTGGGGGCGAGTTGTTGACTTGTGTCCATAACTCATTAATTAATATAATTATCAGTCCAGGGTTCATGCTATTTTTCTTTCAACAAAAATCATTTTTGTATTACTTGCGGTATACTTTTCACCTCCTGTTCGTTTGAACTGCCCGCGCTAGTCATGATGAACAAAGATATTGAGAATTCACAGAGAAAGCACTTCTATTCGTTGGTGCTAGCCCTGGACCTCGAGAAGGAAACAAAAGACGGCACGATGAAGCGGAATGCTGCTGAAGAAGAGTCGGCGTAATTACGTATCTATATTTCTCTAGTAATAATGGTATTTATTAATTTACCGCAAATTTTACTGTTGATTTGTGTGAAAGCAATTATCCTCCATTTGAGACAAAAATTACAATGAAATGTCATGGATACGATTCGTTCACGTAACCGGAATCAAATATTAAAGACTTGGGCGGAGACCACTCTGGACTGGCTTATAACGTTTATTTCCAGCCATGCACGAAAAATCCTACTCCTACTCCGATCAGGGGTCTCTATAGACGAATCAAGCAGCCAAGGCAATACCCACCTGGACTTATCAGATATTGGCTGAGTTCCTATGCTGGACGATGCCTAACATGAACTGACTGAGGCAATGAGCACCAGGACATGCTTCTTCATGTCCTTAATAGCATGTACACCATAGCGTATATAGAATAATAAGTATACATAAAAAAATATGTTCTTCTGGCACTGGTCTGTGCGGGGACCTGCTGGGTACATGGTGCTCCCACCCGACGGGTTGGGGATAGTGTCAAGGCTTTCGAGCACATCAAATTTTGATTCGGTCTACAACTAACCTTCAGTACAAAAAAAGACGGATACATGACCCTTTTGGTCACCTTTCGCGACAGGCAGGATTACCTGTGGATGTATTCAGCCCCTCCCTCCACAAGGGGTACAATCCATGGTATAAAAAGCCACAATCCATTTCTGCGCCTAGGTCGCCCCTTTTAGTCGACTCTTGCGACTGACAGGGGATACTGTGTGTGTAGTTTTTGTCTGCGTCCCTCACCCACAGGGGGGTAAAGAGATCAGAGAAATGTGTAACAAGTGAGAAGGAATCCACGGCAAAATGTACGAAAACTTATCGCGAAAATTATATCCGAGATAGGAAAATCCGTTTCCTGGGAAACTTTTCGTTGAATATTACGAAAAGCTGGATTTTAAAGAAGAATAAGCAGAAGACATAAGACATCATCCCCAAAAGGAACTTATGTTCTCTAAATAATATATTAAGTATCCTGATTGTGGGTATTCGGTCATGTTCACAGACGAAAGAAATTTAACATATTTCGGCTCCGACTGACTCTGCGATGTATACGGTGGCAACACAATAAAGCCCTAGAAGAGAAGACTCTGCAATCCACTGTCAAACATGTAGGTGGCTCCGTCATGGTGTAGGGTTGGGGAAAAGTTGAGACCTTGTGTCCACATGTTTGTGACATTATAAAGAGCTAGAAATTAATGGAATGGAGTGTCGGAGCAGTGATTTGTTCAATGCGATGTCCAGGAACTCACCATACCGCCCCCTGAAGTACATTTACGTTTATAACCTAATGAAGAACATTACAAGTCATTTTCATTGCTGAATTAGGTACTCTCATTCCTGTTGGCCAACGTAAATTGCCACGTGTCGTCATTCCCGTTAATCATGGTAATGAGATTCCGTTACCAACCCAACCCAGGTAGAAGAAAACCACAAATAAATGGAACATAAGAAGGAAGAAAGTCGAAGGCTGTGAAGTGGACCACATAGAATGCTCTACTATCGCCCTAGGCTAGAGAGAAGAGAATGCACTCGTATCGCCTTAGGACAATCTGTGTCATGAAGGAAGTACGGAAGGAACTTGTAATTCACTTTTCCACAACTAGCCTAAACAGAATGCGCTATGCCAATCCAGACTGAAGGTCTGGTCCAGGTCACACACTAACCACTCCAAAACAACTGTGTTTTTACAAGAAACCAGAGACCTACGGTCACTTCGCGGCTCTGTCCTGGGGAGCTTTCGCCCCCAGAACACATCTGCTTGTCCCATATCACTAGTCTTGTCCAGCCCTACGCTAATCTATCCAGACCAATCGTCTTGCCCAGGCCCCACCCTAACCAGTCCAGACCAATGGTATTTCCACAGTAAACTCCAGGCCTATGGCCGCTTCGCGGTTCTAGCCTGGGCGGGCTTACGCCCCCAGACACCCTTTGCTTATCCCCATATCACTGGTCTTGTCCAAGTCCTACCCTAGCCAGTCCAGATTAATGATCTTGTTCAGGCTTCGCGGCTCTACTGGTGGCTTAGTTCCTAAAACAGGTTGGCAGCCCTGGGCACCGCCCGAATACATCCTCCGCGAGAAGGCCGCGAGAAGTAAACAAAGGACAGACGTTCAGCATGGTGAAACTTTGGTAGCGAGGAAGCAACTATTGATTTTTTTTAAAAACACACACACACAAACACTGGAAAGTCCTTCACAGCCTCCAGATTTAAATCCTATCGAGAATCTGCAGTACGAATTAAAGAAGAATGTACAGAGGCACAAGGTCACCATAAAAAACCCACAGAAAGAGAAACAGGAACTTCTAGCAGAAGATTCTTCATTTCGTGACCTAGACTACGAGGACGACTGAACGCTATACGTAGTTACAAATATAGTAGGGTAATGCTGTGACGTATACAAACATACATTTTGATTCTTTATTGGTTTCGTTTACATTTATTACTGTATTCAATGACATGACATGCCTTGTACAAACGTTCAAAGAATATAAGCTGATGTTTGTGTTAAAGGTAATGGAATTTTATGAACATATTTTGTACACACTGTGAGAGCGACGTGTAAATTAAAAGAGAGCCGTAACCGTTACAATGAGGTATCGGGTAATAAACTGTATCGAAGGTTCAACGTGGTTATCGCAATCTTCCATCCGGGCTCAGCCTCGTCTCGGCACATTTACCAGCACTTAAGAGAAGTCCTGTACGACAAAATTCCGCCACCATGCGTCTTTTTTTTTTTTTTCCTACTCCTTTCCCAATTACCCGTAGCTATCACTTTGTAGTTAGTCCAGTTTTACGATCGGAAAGCCTTCTCTGACGCAAACCCTATGCAGAGGGATGTTTTTGTGATAGTTTGTCGTGTCATGTGTGTTAACAGGAACACAAAACACCTAGCCCCCGAGCTAGAGACACGAGGCCAGTACACTGAATACTCTGCCAAGGAGCCAGACTTTAGACCAATTTCGTACAATAACAATACATTATTTGTTTAGTGTATGGCTTTTAGTGCCGGGCGGCCTACAGGGCATGTTCGGCTCGATCGATGCAAGTCTTTCCATTTGACACCCATGGGCGACCTCTGTGTCTGAATGTGGGAGAAGGAGGTGGTAGGGAGAAGGTGAAAGCCAGTTCCTGTCGAATGTTAACACCACGGAGTCTGCTGAAGTCTTAACGTCAACAGTGGCGTATGCCCTCACTCCATACGAACACTGTGGAGAGGTTTTTGGCACGCAAGCTAGTGGTTACACATTGTATACCACTAGAAGAGCGGAAGACGCATGCTACCTGTGCTTCGAAAAATAAAAGAAAAACATAGATAGGTTGTAATCTACGACATAGTTCCTTATTGCGAGTAGCAATGGAAGGGATGGTAAAAGGGGAAGGAGGCGATATCAGCTATTAGACATCAGTAAAGGAAAGGAAGGATATGCAGAAGTACAGAAAAGGACACAAGACAATAAGATATCGAAGTCACAGCCGAAAGGGAAAACCAACTATGATGATGACCTCTCCTGCCCTGCCGGCCTTTTTCCACCAACGGGACTCGAACCGGACAATCACGGTGGCAGACCATAAATATTCGACGCTACCAGGCAAGCTACATTGTTTCAAAGGCGAAAACGAGATTACCAGCTCCTCTTGACTTAATCGAAAGAGGTCAGAGAACAGTTCAAAGTCCTCGAAGAATAAGCATACCAAAGAAAGAAAAAGGAGAGAAAAGAAAGATGCAAGAATGAAAACTCCTCACGCCTAGCAAAATGAAATACTATACCTTGAGTGAGAAGAGAAGGGCAGTCGTACCTGCCACAAGTAGGACGAGTGACCACTTGTGGAGAGACTCAAGGTCGACACGATCAACAGTGAGCCCAGTGGTATGGGTTACTTTCATTTTGCTGTCCACTCTCATCATTAGCCAATGGTGAGAGTTACCCGTCTACGAATTGCAGTGAACTCTTCAGCGACGCCTAGGCCAACTATGGAACTGTTGAGGATTCAACCAGCCTTCGGAATGAGGACTGTCACAGCAAGCCTCTGCTGTCCTTCACAATCCACTCAACAGCCTTCGTCGTCATGGAACATAATCTCTCCACTACACATGCCCATCCAAGCACTTCTTACGTCATATAACGTATATAAAACCTTACGCCTCTCCCCCAGTAGCGTCGATTAGCTGGAGCGAGGTGCCCCCCCCCACACCCCCTCCCTACTTTGTGGAAAAAACATTACATTTTTATTCCATTTTAGCCGCCTGAAACTAGGAACTGTTATAAACAAGCAATTTGTACAAGCCCTGTTGTTTTCTCAGCTAATGCTTTCCTTCATTTTCTTTAATTATTCACAAAAGTATTAGCGGAAATACCCACAAAATGCCGTAGTTCGTCGTGGCTAAGCGATCTGTACAGCGCCACAGCAAGTAGTGGAGACTTTGCATGTGCTGTGAGGAAGGGTAGCAGGGGTATATTTTTGTTAAGGTCATGGACACTGAGGTATGATTCAGTCGCTAACAGAGCGCATTCGTCAGTCTGGCAGCCTGTTTAGTATCTGATACTTTAATTGTATAATCACACTGTACTTCTATTTAATTGTAAAGCATGTGTAATATTGTTCCTTCGGTGGAAAGTGAAGTATCAACCTTTACCCCCCTGTCGAAATTCGCTCAGGGAGCATTAACAAAAAAGTACCATTTTGTGGCTTCTTTTTTCAGCTTTGATGTATATACCCCGACCCTCCCTCGCCCCCAGCCCTATCCCACAAACCCGGGTACTTATTGTTTTCTGTACATTATTCCACCCCCCACCCCCTTCTAATTCCCAATCGCCGCTACTCCATACACACACAGCACGTACCTGCCCCTCGCCGTTATCTCTCTCCCCTATCCCCCAGCCGCCAGACTAGTCCCAATTCAAGCCCAGACTTTACCAGCCTCGCCCACTCCATACCCAGAACCTACTCAAGAAGCACTGGAATAAATTGGGAAAGTCGAGGCGGTGCCCACGGGTACTGCCGAAATTGCAGCTTCACTTCACTTTTTCTAAACTATTAACGAACGTGTCAGTAATTCAAATGTTCAGTCACGTGTTACTTCATTCTGCGCTAAACAAGAATAAGTTACAATTACAATCTCCAAGTTAAAGCCAGGGTAAATTCTTCATTACTATGTACTAAGCAACATTGGGCGTGGTTAGTAGCCGGATGGATACACGCCTGGGACTATCACATACCACTAGCTTACACGGTGCCAGCCAAGCGCCTTACTCGTGTTGTCCACAGAGTATCTGTGTAACCATGAAGTTAATTATTACTTTAATTATTATTCTAAAATAACTTCAAACCGCAAAAACGAACTATCTCAACACGTCTAAGCTCTTTCTTTCCTTATTTCATCCAATTCTATGTACTCTATTCTAGGTCTTTCGGGAGATGGTGGATTCGAACCCCACTGTCGGCAGCCCTGAAGATGGTTTCCCGTGGTTTCCTATTTTCACACCGAAATGCTCAGGCTGTACCTTAATTAAGGCCACGGCCGCTTCCTTCCCCCTCCTAGCCCTTTTCAATCCCAACGACACCATAAAACCTGTATGTGCCAGTGCGACGTAAAGCAGCTTATTAAAAAAAGTTACATCAACAATATATTCAATTAAACGCTCGAGTAATTCACACCGACCTTACCAAGACAAGCAGAGGAGCGATGGCACTTCGCCTTGAGGAGCAAGCCGACACTGAAAGTGACAGGACGTACTCTTTAGTCTTTCTCTTCGCCAGGGCGAATTGTCAGTGTGAGTGTACTTATAAGGACCATTTGTCAAGTACTTTCAAGTGCTACTCTCTTTCAGATTTTTAACTTCAGGTAAGAGGTAACAAGGAAATCACTCTCTTGACCGGGAGCGGTGGAGATGGCTTCCAGGATCATCATCTGTACTATATCGCCCGGACTTCGCCACCACCATGGACTATCTAGCCCAGACGCAATCAAGGTACAGGTGGTGGTGGTGGTGGTGGTGGTGGTAGTGGTGATGATTGTTATAAGAGGAAGTACAACTAGGTAACCATCCTCTATATTAATCAGGGAGAAAAATGGAAGGGATCCGGCACTTCGAAAAATGAAGGTATCGGCCAAAGAAAGACAACGGCCAGGAAGGTCGTGAAAATGAAAGACTCCCTAGCCCTTAGAAACCTAATAGCGTCGCGGACGGAAAAGAACAAGAGTTGACTAAGAAAGGTCGGATAGGATGAAAGTGAGGAGCCTGGCACAAGTGGAAGCAATGTCAGCGCTCAGATAAGGGACCCGTGCGCCAACCCACCCTCGAAAGTTCAGAGCCCCTGGGGCCCTTTTAGACGCCTCTTACGACAGGCAGGGGATACCGTGGGTGTTATTCTATTGCCCCCACCCACAGGGGTCTCAAGGTGCAGGCACCCGTGCAAAAGACGACACTGCTAGGTTGACCAGAGTGCAGTCTCTCCCCTATTCCTTACCATCCGAGCTTAGCCGAGTCCGACCGATGCACGGTGCACCGTACCTCTGCTCCTCGGTTTGCAAGCGTGAGGTGGTGGTGAACCATCGCAGTGATCCGGCCCACAGACGCCTCTCTCATCGAGCTGGAGCAAATCTGGCAGACCCTCCGTCTGCCGCGCATGGGTTCCTGCTCCGGGACGAGCACGGAAACGGAGAAACCGAGCGTTGCCACACAGACCGGGCAGAAGCACAAGAAGGTGGACACGGACTTCTGCTCCTCGGCTGTCACATAGCCCACGGCCGCAAGGACTGGAATGGACGGCGACGCGCACTCGAGCATCGCGACGGCGCGACTCAAGTCATCCTGCCCTGCTTCTCGCAGTGGACGCAGACATCCAAATCCGCTCGCCAGGAGGAAAGTCCACCACCTGCACAAACCACCCAGATAGGACCTACCATCCGGGCGCAATCCAAGACGCCGCCCCGGACAAAGGACGGCAACACGAGTGGCGTTCAGTGGCTGCTACCCAGGCTTCACGACCTGCCGGCACCACTTCCACGACGCAGACGCCTGAATGTGCCCTACAAGACAGAGATCACACCAGGGCACCAGCGCCCACTGCCGCCACCAGCCACGGAGAAGAAAAAGAAGAATGGCGGTGCTAGAACGGACCTGCCCGTGTTCTCGCGCTTCCCAGGTCGTGAAGTGAGGCACTATCCGGGCGTGGCCTCATTCCCTATCGAAGACAGATCGTCGCCAGGAACATGATAGTCCACAGCCACAATCTACGACTGCACCCAGGGAAGCAGTCGAACGAGGGAGCACCCAGGAGAGGACTCCAGCAGGAAGCTGCTGTCGTTTAAGAAATAAAAGTTCTTCTCAACAAAACTTTCAGTGTTTCCGCTGTGTGAGGTAGGGCCACCGCCAGGTTAACTATGGGCTCCTGGTTCGATGCTCCTGTTTCGATGATACCACTGTTCTGGTGACCACCACTATACAGCTTGCTGGGAGGCGCCGGTGTGAGCCAATTGTGTGAGAGGCTACCCGACCTCTCATCGCAGTTGTCCCGATTACCGGGCCATAGCAGGGGCAGAGAGGAAGGAGGCTCAACACCGCCACTAGGCCCTCGGCCTCGGCGGGGGGGCTCATTCTCCGGGATTTGAGACTCTGTATTAGATGCGCCAAGGAGATCAGCCAGTGTCGCAGGTCCTAGGATTTCTAGCAGCATGGCTTGATGCCCGGCAAGGCCCACGCTAGTCAAAGTCTATGTACACAGGTCTGGTCACACTCCCACTATTCTTTGCGGCAACGTCCATTTTGATATCAAAGCGCTCTACTTGCAGTCGTTTGCGTGTTAGCCAATGCAATGATATTAAAATTATAATGGGCTATTGCAGACCTTTCCAACTCGAGCACTTAGCGTCGGGGCGCACCAGCGCTGCACTCATCAGCACCGTTCCCCTTCTTCCACACCTACTTCACACAGTGGTCGGTGCATGTGTACGTAAGAGACAGTACATTCATTTTCTCTCTCTCTCTCTCTCTCTCTCTCTCTCTCTCTCTCTCTCTCTCTCTGTGTGTGTGTGTCTGTGTGTGTGTGTGTCATTCTCAGTAGAATCTATTCGATAGAACAGACAGCGGAGCAGTTGGTTTCCCCTTCGTTAAAAATGTCGTTTAAGCCTTCATGGGTGGATTCATATTTTGTTCTCAATACCGAAGGAGAAGCTCAATGTTTAATTTGTCATGCTATTTTAAGCGTAAAGTCTTCAACCGTTCGACGACACTACCACAATATACATGTTTCCACCTATGATGACATTGTTGGCGCAGCAAGAACCGAACAAATTGTTAAGTTAAAATCGGAATTGCCAAGTACTTCAGAGATAAGTAATAACTTACTCATTAGGAATTGTTTTACATGCAGTTTAGAGATTTGTTTTCGTTTTTGGTTTTGTATTAAGAACTGTTTAGAATTAGACTTAGATGTGCTGCTAAGAAAACACACCAGGCGAGTTGGCGGCGCGGTTAGGGGCGCTCAGCTGTGAGCTTGCATCCGGGAGATAGTGGGTTCGAACCCCACTGTCGGCAGCACTGAAGGTGGTTTGCCGTGGTTTCCCATTTTTATACCAAGAAAATGCTGGGGCTGTTCCTTAATTACGGCCAAGGCCGCTTGCTTCCCATTCCTAGCCTTTTCCTATCCCATCGTCGCCATTAAGACCTATTGCAAAAAACCACAAAGATAATTATTTTAATTAATTTATCTCCCTGTCTCACAGATACTTGAACCCAACACTTTAGAAGGCACAATTCGAGCACGTTGTGGGCTATCGTTGCTCTGAAAATTGCAAAAAGAGGATGAACTTTCACTGATGGTGAATTTGTAAAAGAATGTTTAATAGAGTGCTCGGAAGTACTGGGTCCTCGCGCTGTGGCTCACTTTGAGGCGGTAAGCTTGTCAAAACAAACCATCTCTCGTCATGTACAGGAACTTACGTTTGTCTACTTATGAAAATCTTTGAGACTATCAGACGTCGTTACAGACTTTGCACTCTGAACTCAATGCCCGGTTCAAAGAAATAAATGATATGGCACCTCAACTTGAAATATTTATGACCCCACTTTCAGCACGTCTTGAAAAATCACTATCATGTTTCCAAACAGAGCTGATAAAACTACAGTGCGACGCAATCCTAAAGGACAGGTACTACCACTACAGCGGTGGTTTAATATCCTTTTACAAAGGTGTCCAACCACAAGAATTTCTAAAACTTCAAACAGTTGCCTTAAAATTTACATCAATGTTCGGTACAACGTATGCATGCGAACAGATGTTTTCAATTCTGAATTTAAATAAATGGAGAACTAGGACGTCTCTGTCTGATGCGGACTTAGAGGCTGTACTTAGAATTTCTACTGCCAAATCGATTGTACCCATTATTGGTAAATTCGATGTCAAC
Source organism: Anabrus simplex (assembly GCF_040414725.1). Taxonomy (NCBI): domain Eukaryota; kingdom Metazoa; phylum Arthropoda; class Insecta; order Orthoptera; family Tettigoniidae; genus Anabrus; species Anabrus simplex. The sequence continues at coordinate 429,443,435 of NC_090269.1, read as the reverse complement.
AATCGACTTAAACGCTAAATGTACATTAAGGCAAACGCGAAGTATGTATAGAATAAATTGTGTTCTTACGTGTTCACAGAACTGTCATAAATAATAATGTTTTCACAAGCTGCGCGCTGACTTGACGACCTGTGGTTCTGCCTCTGCCACTTCCCCTCCTTCCCCACCACCTCAACGGTGCTACAGCACAGCACCGGGGTTGCTGCCGGGGCCGGTCGGGGCCGTGGGAGCACCTCAGTTGGAATCGCTTGGGCTATTGTGTCGCTCCCGATTGTAAAATTCACTCATCTAAATAGTCTAGATTATTTCGATTCCCGAAAGATAAGAATAGGAGCGGAAAAATAGATGCTGAATTACCGACGTCATAAATGGCAGCCAACAGAACATTCACACAGCTATGTGAATTTTGCTAGAGAAAAAAAAGGAGTAATGATCAAGTTTATTCTATTTGCTTTTGTAAAAAGCTCGCTTATCAAGGTATATTTCACTGACTATATTTTGATTATAATCTTACCCTGCAGCTTCGTTTTGAGGAATGTCAATTCGAAGTAAAGACAGCAGATGGAAGAAAGCTGCTAAAATAGAATGCCATCCATACACTTTTCGACTATCCTAATACTCCGAAATCTTTATCGTGTATCAAGCAGGCCCCGAACGAAAGAGGGCTGCCTTCAATGCTTGTATACTGGGATGGTAATGTAGTGTAATAATCCTTCTTAATCCTTTTGCCATTCTTGGTTATTCTCGTCGGACTCAGCGAGGGATCCCATCTCTACCACCTCAACGATAGTGTTCTGGAGCGTGAGACTTTCAGTCGGATGATACAACTCGGGAGGAGGACCAGAACCTCGCCCAGGCGACCTCGCCCAGGCGACCTCGCCCGCTATGCTGAACAGGGGCCTTGTGAGGGATGGGAAGATTGGAAGAGAGAGACAAGGAAGAGGGAAGGAAGCACCCGTGGCCTTAAGTTAGGTACCATCGCGGCATTTGTCTGGAGAAGTGGGAAACCGCAGAAAAACACTTAGAGGATGGCTGAGATGGAAATCAAAACCCCCTCTACTCAGCTGATCTCCCGAGGCCGACTGGACCCCGTTCCAGCCCTCGTATCACATTTCAAATTTCGTGGCACAGCCGGGAATCGAACCCGGGCTGCCGGGGGTGGCAGCCAATCAACTACCTACTACACCACAGAGGCGGACAATAATTTAATTTTTTGTTTTGTAAATTCATGTAAATTAATGACCTCTCAGATTCTTTAACATTTAGACACGGTTTTCTTGATAATAGTAATACAAAATGTACATAACTTATTCAATTACTATTATTATATAAAATGTGTATCACCCTATTATAATAATAAACTCGCGTCCTCATCCCGAGGTAGTGCAGCTCCATTTTCAAGCAGCCCCTCCCCTCCCCCAATGGAGGTGAGCTGTAATATACCATCTCAAGCACGTACCAGCCCTCCTGCCATTCTTAAACTTCTTGCAGTATCGGGAATCGAAACCGGGCCCCGAGGACACTAACCGTTCCGCTACGGAGGCGGACATACTGTTGTAATGTATCACAGTTTTCTAATATTTGCATATTTTCCTGTTACTAGGAATGTAGGCTACACTGCTGGCTGTAATATTTATTGCAATACTGTTTTAGGCTACCAAATGGGCTATCAACTGAGGTAATTTCCTATCAGCAGTTCATGGCAAGATTCCATACCCTTGTATTTCGGTTCCTCCCGCGTGCCTAAATGATGTTTAATTTTAACCGTCCACACTTTTTTTTTTTTTTTTTGTATCATTATATTACTATTTCCGATGTGGTTTTTCCCTGACCCAAACTACCTGATTCCACCACTATCTTTTACCCATTAACTGTGTGCACTGTGTGGTTCAATTCGAGTGTCTGTAGCTTTGAATGAAACCTGCAGAGTAGTTACAGGATGCCTAAAAGCAACCCCTACTGAGAAATTTTACTGCCTGGCTGGAATCGCTCCCCCTGATATTCGGAGGGAAGTGACGGCAAGATATGACAGGACAAAGGCTGAGAACAACAGGAGCCACCCTCTATTAGGACTCGATCGCCTCCTGAAAGATTACAATCAAGAAAGATCTTCCTCAACATCTTTACCACTTTAAACAAATCAACAGCAACAGCGCGCCGAGACTTGTGGCAAAGCAGAATACAATACATTCGGAGTGGATGGTACCTCATGAATCTCCACCTCCTGGACACCAACTCAGCTGGGCTACTTGGAGGTCACCTAATCGTTTGAGGACTGGTACTGGAAGATCTAGGGAAAAGCTCAAGAAATTAGGGTATTTAGGAAAATAGACAGAACTTTGTGATTGCGAGGGAAAACAAACTACGGTACACTAAACATGTACAATGTCAATTATGCCCTGTCCAATGTACACTTCAAGACCGCGTTCAAACGATCGAAAAGGGAATTACTGTCGATTATTGGATGGACTCCGTGTGACCGAACAAATGATATCTGTCAAGCGCCGGGTATTTTGTGTAATGTAACGTGTATGTTATGATTATGTATATTTGCATTTATGTATATTTGTATGGTCATATTATATCAACGTTCGGTTAAGAAATAATAATAATAATAATAATAATAATAATAATAATAATAATAATAATAATAATAATAATAATAATACCCATCACCATATCTGCTATGAAGCATGCTGGGCATGGAGACGTGCTGATACTTCCTAAGTTTCATTTCTTCGAATCCTCCCTTTCTCTTATTAGAAGTAACAATGTCGGGGGCGGTATAGCTTGCGTTGATCGCCACATGGGACTCAAGCTTATATTGAACGATATTTGTCCACCAATATCAAGTGTTAAACGTAATACAGAATGCCTGTCTGCGAGCTGCTAACCACAGGCGGGTGGTTTTATTACATCTACATTATTTTCAGCTAATGATCTTATTTAAAATCTCGATCTCCTCTCAACATCTGTGCAATGCTGTGGACGGTTCAATTTTGAACTGTTTACGCTACAGGACAAACCTTTCAAGACTTCACTCAAACCACCAAGTTACTCACGGACTTGTTTGATTTGAAGCTCTGAGTGTGTTAAACTTAACTTTTTTCTAGTTAATCTATTGCATTTTTTTGGTATCAAGCCGAAGGTCCGTTTATTAAAAACGGTCCCGATTTGTTTTGGGTGATTTCTGACAAAAGAGCAGTGTTACAAAATTGTTGCAAAGTTGTTGCAAAATTTGGGCTGGGAAGACTTGGGAGAAGGAAGACGAGCTGCTCGACTAAGTAGTATGTTCCGAGCTGGCAGATGGCGTGGAATGACATCAGTAAACGAATAAGTTTGAGTGGCGTTTATAAAAGTAGGAAAGATCACAAGATGAAGATAAAGTTGGAATTCCAGAGGACAAATTGGGGCAAATATTCATTTATAGGAAGGGAGTTAAGGACTGGAATAACTTACCAAGGGAGATGCTCAATAAATTTCCAATATCTTTGAAATAATTTAAGAAGTCCGGTTCCATGGTTGAATGGTTAGCATGCTGGCCTTTGGTCACAGGGGTCCCGGGTTCGATTCCCAACAGGGTCAGGAATTTTAACCATAATTGGTTAATTTCGCTGACATGGGGGCTAGGTGTGTGTGTCGTCTTCATCATCATTTCATCCTCATCACGACGCGCAGGTCACCTACGCGCGTCAAATCAAAAGACCTGCATCTGGTGAGCCGAACCTGTCCTCGGACACTCCCGGCACTAAATGCCACAGGCCCTACGTTATTTCACTTCATTTAAGAAAAGGCTAGGAAAACAACAGATAGGGAATCTGCCACCTGGGCGACTGCCCTAAATGCAGATTGATTGTGTATCTTAGATTTGTTCATGACTGTATACACACAGGAAGTAATGCAAATGTATCATGATTATGAACACATTGGGAACTGTAGGATAAAAAATCCACTACCCATTGGGAAGTTAGTTAACTTTTAACGGCCTCCTTTATCTTTGATTTGTGTCATTAACTCTTGTTCCTGTCCCTTTTAATTATCCATGGTATGTCCCGTTTTGAACGTAGAGTAATTTTGCATTCTTACTCATTGTTTTCTACCAAGCGAGTTGCTGTGCGGTTTGAGTCACGTGCCTGTCAGCGTGCATTCCGAAGATAGTGGGTTCGATCACCACTGCCGGCAGCTCTTAAGACGGTTTTCCGTGATTTCCCATTTTCACACCGGGCAAATGTTGAGGCTCTACCTTAATTAAGGCCACGGTTGCATCCTTCTCACACCTAGCCCTCTCCTACCCCGGTCGTGGCCTTAATTAAGGTACAGCCCCAGCATGTGCCTGATGTGAAAAAGGGAAACCACGGAAAACCGTCTTAAGAGCTGCCGGCAGTGGGATTCGAACCCACTACCTCCCGGATGCAAGCTCACAGCCGCGTGCCCCTGACCGCACGGCCAACTCGCCCGGTGAGACATATTCAATAAATCCATACAGGACATACATATGAGATGGATAAGATGGCTATGCTCAAACCTGGATTTAAGCCACTTTCTAATGATACGCATATTACAATGTAGTATGAGAACAGCCATCTTGTGGTTAAGTGTAAGAGAGGGCCATGAGCCGTAACTTCGCCACGGATAACGGAGGCTTTTATCTATCTGTCTTTTCCCCTCAGCACATCTTCCAAGGAACAGAGCTTTCGCAACTGGGAAGGTCAGATCCGAACCCCAAATAAAGACGATGTTACGATACTCCAAGATGATAAAGTCTGTTCTGAAAATGTGTTACCGGGGGTACATTGCGTGGTCACTTAGGACAGCCCGATTGATGCTGGAAGGGTGGCGCCGTGACCAGTCACGAGAGCACCAAGTCCATAACCCCTTCTCCCTGAGCGCTCTCCAGACGTACAGCAAGAATGGGTTTCTCTAGACGCAACGAACGTCTGTGGCAGATTCTTAGCAAACGTTACTGGGGGGAGATTTTCTTGTACGAGTCTGTTAGAAAACGTTGCTGACAACTGAAGTAGTAGATAAAGTTAACCATAGGCTACCACGACTAAAAACCCGTTTGAACTTGTACGAGTGAAAGCATCGAGGCACGAACGCTCAGCCGCGCGGTTCGGGTCGTGTAGCTGTTAGTCAGCATTCGGAAGATGGCAGGCTCGAATCTCGTCGTACCGAGCTCGATAGCAGCAGTCGCTTAAGTGCGGCCACTATCCAGTATTCGGGAGATAGTAGGTTCGAACCCCACTGTCAGCAGCCCTGAAAATGGTTTTCCGTGGTTTCCCATTTTCACACCAGGCAGATGTACCTTAATAATAGCCCTTTGCCTCCTTGCATGGCTGAAAACCTTCGATGTGTTAGTGCGACGTTAAATCACTACGAATTATTAAATAAATACATAAATAAATACGGGAGGTATGGTGCAACCCACACCACCCATCACTATATTTCTTGGTTTACACATGTTTTACTTCATCATAGAAAATGATGGCAAGCTGCAAGTTTGTGTTATTTTCAGTTAAGTTCCCACGCCGGTAGTCTACTGAAACCAGTCATACCGGTCTCACGGGTGTTCTATCAGGACTGTGTCAAAATACATGCTCGTCTAACGTTCATGATCTCCTCTAGTGGCTTTATTTCGCACTGGCACAGATAGGTCTTATGGCGACGTTGGGACAGAAAGGCCTAGGAGTTGAAAGGAAGCGACCATGGCCTTAATTAAGGTACAGTCCCAGCATTTTCCTGGTGTGAAAATGGGAAACCACGAAAAACCGTCTTCAGGGCTGCCGACAGCGGGATTCGAACCCACTATCTTCCGGATGCAAGTTCACAGCTGCGCGCCCTCCCCCTGAGAGCAGTGAACTCTTACGGAAATTAGCTGAAACTTCTACAGAGCTCTTAATTATCTAATGTATGAACAGAAGTCTCTACTTCTTGTTTTTAGTGACACCTAGGAAACTGGTGAATTAATGCGTTAGTAGAGTATTGCTCCTGTTAGTGTATTGGCATTAGAGGTGTATTCTAATGTTTCTAAGTTGCCATGCCTGCTCGTCCACCTATCAGCGCCCAGCTCGTCTATGTAAATACTGGTTATCTTTACCTTTATGACCATCTTCGGATCTAACTAACTGTGCGACGGACAGTGAGGTTCCCCTCACAAAAGGTTACGGCGAGCTGGGACAGTATCTAAGGTAAGTGGCAAGTCTTCCCTAATACACTGCCGGAAAAGAAAGTACACCTGGAAAGACGACATCGATTTTGATCCGATGACGGCAGATACCACCTGGAGGATAGATGTACAGATAATGGTTTCAACGTCGTCCCCCAACAGATAGCGTAGTGACATAGCTGCCAGATTGCCATCTGCGTGTACCTTTCAATAGGGAATGTTTACAGCTGTAAGGCTCAGTGTGATGTAAACGAGTGAAGCAAACAGGCGCCATGCCACGGAGACGCACTCGTGTTTCCTACAGCCAACTGAGCGAGTTTGAGAGGGGTCAAACTGTGACCTTCCGAATGGCAGGATGGTCCTTTCGGAGAACTGCCACACAAGTTGCACGTGCTGCGCCAATTGTGCAACGATGCTGGTTGCAATGATCACGTGAACATTCTCACACCCATAGATGAGGTTCTGGACGTCCGCCAAGATCGTTGTATTGTAAGGGCAACAGTGGCAGATCGCACAGCTACCACAGCACAGATTAGAGCGTTTGTGAAACCAGAAGTGTCAACATGAACTGTTGCCAACCGGTTACTAGCAGTGGGACTACGGGCACGCATACCTCTAGCCCGTCTTCCACTCGGCCACAGCATCGACGTGCACGGCTGGACTGATGCCGTCAGAGGATTACTTGAAATATGGAATGGCGGCCCGTGGTCTCCAACGATGAAAGCAGATTCTGCCTGCACGCAAGTGATGGTCGTTTGCGCGTACGACGTAGACCTGGCGAGCGCTGTCTCGTAGAGTGCATTCGTCTAAGATACACTGGCCCCACCCCAGGCCTTAATGGTCTCGGTACGTGCAGAATGTTGTAAGACCCGTTGTTTTGCCATTCTTGCAACAGGAAGGTGATGTGTTTTTTCAACAGGGTAATGCTCGCACACACGTGCGTGAAACTCAACATGCAGTAACTTCCCTGGCCAGACGATCTCCGGACTTGTCTCCCATCGAGCACGTGTGGGATATAATGGGACGACAACTGCCACGTGCGACTCGTCAACCCACAACTCTTGCAGAATTAGGTGAACAGGTCGAACAGGCGTGGAATAAGGTATCACAAAACAGTATTCGCCATCTGTATGATCGAATGGATGCCAGAATCAGCGCCTGCATTGCCGCCCGTGGAGGATACACCACGTACTAATATGGGTGTTTCAGCATGGATCGACACCTGGTACCTCAGTATCGCCTGAGCTATTGATCTGTAAATGTAATCATTTCATGCACTCCATATGCACTGTTTCAACAATAAATCTTGAGTGAATTGGAAAACTCTTAGAGGGTGTACTATTTTTTTTTTTTCGGCAGTGTATGCGAACTTATCTGCGTGTGGCGACGGGAAGATTTCAGCGTTCTTATTAGGCATGTCACAGTTAGGGCCATTGAAGAGACTGCAAGTCTCAAGAACTGCCTTGAAGTTAATGGAAGCAAATGTTTCCGGAGCTATGTACCAAAGAACGAGGAAGACGGGAACTTGTCTCCCCTGATAAGATATGGTTAAGTTTTCAAATATTTACTCCTTATCTCATTCCTGTTTTGGTTCTGAGAAAGGAAGAAAAAGTCAAGAAAAAGAAAGAACAAGATTTTGGCAATATTATCGAAATTTAAAATTTCGTGCTTTCTTTGTTCAGTTGCCTAAACCCACCGCTTCTTTCCCCTCTGACCCAAGAATGAATAAATTAAATAAATAAATAAATAAATATGTTTAACATCCCTTCAACAGTTTTCGATTTTCAGGGACGCCACAATTACCCGCTGAAAAGGAGTTCCCTAGGCCGCCAGTAAGTCTACCGACAGACGTGATGAGTGGATCAAGCAGCAGAGACCAACGTTGGCAGGTTCGATCCCGGCTCAGTCTGGTGGTATTAGAAGGTGCTCAAACACGCCTGACACGTAAAAGAACTCTTGCTAATCGAAATTTAGGTACGTCGACGTCCATGGAAGCCGTAAAACTAATTAGTGGGACGTATAAATCCAATAACACTGTCATTATCTCTATGAAATAAAATAAGTAGCATATCTCTTAAAATCTATATCAACTGAACGAAGGTTAAACGGTTGTTATTGTTACATCTCAGCTTCTAAGATGACCTCACGAGGCGGAGTGAACCCTGTTCTAATCCTAAATTGAAGCGGGAATCTAATCTGGGGCCTCCCGTTATATGCAGAGACGCGGCTGGCAATACTACCGTACATGGAGCAACTGGAGGTACGCCTGGGCCGTGACGGGCGATTCATAAGTGAGGAACCATTCTCATTCAACCAGTTATGTACCTCGTGACGGCATAACCTGAAGCACGCAAGAAGGAGGCAGTCAAGTCCATCCAGCAGCTGGAACGTACACACGTCACTGGACACATCTGGGATCCGTATTTTCGTAAAACACTATTCCGAGAGGATTCGCGAGCTGCTAGATACGAACGCTGCGTTTACCATTAAGATGAAATGCTTTTCACAGCAGAGCATTCCGGGGTAATGGAAATAATTTATGGCAGCTACATTTCCATGCAGAAATTGGTCTGCTAGCTTTAGGGTCTACTACGATTTCAGAAGGTACGACCACACATGCCGGCAATGCTGGTTCATGGACTGGTCTATATTCGTACACTAACCTAGTTATGCCAAGGTCAAATATCACTAGAAAGCATACAGTGCCGATGACAAACCCTTAAATGCATGTTTTTTTTTTAAATTTTCATAAAATTAATTAACTGAAAGCAAATAATACCTCAGAATCAGAGAAAAATAATTTAAAAATTCTAGGTTCAACAGAATCATTGTTATTTACTAAAATGTGTATGGTGCATATCTACATCACCATGCAAAACAGACATAGCTTCAGGAACAGCAGCAGATACTAAAAGGAGGGCCATACTTTTCACATTCTCTGTTTACGATGTATGAAATGCTTTGAAGCAGTTGTTCTTTTGGTTCAAACAAAGTTGAACATTATACTTTTCACACGACCACTGAGTAGTTCCAGTACACTCCGACATTTTACAACGCAAACGGTTGGAAAACACTGGCCAATGGGAAAAATTGTCAGTCCGAATGTCTTTGGAAGGCAACGGATGTGCAGGACCCCTTCTCTCTGCCTGTATTTCATTTTCAAGTGAGCCACTACTTGGTCTCCCTCTTTTGACCTCTTAGTTACTACCTACATTGCACAATGAATAGGCCACTTCATTTCTAAACTGACCCATACTTAGTTGCTGTCTTGTGGCAACACTGTTAGCATCACAATTCATTTTATACAGAACCCAAGAATTTATCAAGTTGCTTTACGTCGCACCGACACAGATAGGTCTTATGGCGACGATGGGACAGGAAAGGGCTGGGTGTGGGAAGGAAGCGGCCGTGGCCTTGTTTAAGGTACAGCCCCAGCATTTGCCTGGTGTGAAAATGGAAAACCATCTTCAGGGCTGCCGACAGTGGGGCTCGAACCAAGAATTTATCACCGCAAGATATACTAGGGGATAAACGCAAGTACCATTTCCGACTCTTTACAGGTATGTGATATTGTCCCAAAATACTGTTCATAAGGTCTACTCTACCCATATGCATACTGTATTCCGGTACTACTTGCGGACAAGGAATTTCTACCTTTTGTTTTAACTTTTTATCATACCGATGAACCTTGGTAGCAGGTTCAGCTCCCACAATGGTAGATAAAGTGATTATCTGTCCACATTGTTGCTGATAAAGTAACCCCTTCACATTCAGCAACCCGTTCTTCATATGTTCCTCTAGAAACATTCTTCATCAAAGTGCTTTTACCAGCCAAGTCACAATTAGGCAATCTATTTTGCTGTACTGTCTCAACACAATGAATTCCCTCTTTAGCTATGTGATGAACAAAGGATAAAGAGGTGTAATAGTTATCAAAATAAATAATATAATTTCCATTTCGTGGTATTACTCTTGCTAGACGGAGGACAACATTGTCTGTTGCTCCTAAATCAGGCTCATTTACAGGCTTCTCTATCTTATTCTCCTGACCGCAATAAATTTCAAATGTATGTATATAACTTTTCAAACTACAGAGTACAAACAGTTTGAAACCCCACTTATGGGGCTTATTAGCCAGATATTGTTTTAGAAAATGGGACTTTTTGGTCGTCGCACACATCTGTTTGTCAAGTGAAATCTTCTGATCAAGAGGGATAGTAGAAAATCTTCTGTTCAGGTGCTCAATAACTGGTCTCACTTTATGGAGTGTGTCATGGTCTGGACGCTCCTTAGGTAGGTGGTGGTCATTATTATTGAAATTAAGTATGTTACGAATTTTCTCGAAATGATTAACTGGCAAGACCGTTTTCACTGGATCATAACCGTACTTGGTGGACCAAAACGATCTCAACACTTGGAAAGTTCTGAACTGACAAAAATATCAGTATTCCCAAAAAATTATTTATCTCCTGCTGACACAACAAATGGATTTGAGGATTCTTCTGGGTAGATTACAGATTGGTTTCATCAGTAATTCTTTGAATGAAATCATGGGTGAAAAAGTGAAGCAAGCACCTGTATGGAGAATCTAGATTTGTCAGGGTTCATTACAGTACTGCCTTGGAATGTAATTTCAGCGTCAGTGTAAACTAAATTCGCCTTCTTCCAAACCAACTTTTTCTTATTGAACTCTTCAGTACATACTGGTGGTTGGCAAGATGAATTTGTGGGCTGCTCTTCAACTTCCGGTGGGAATTTTTCTTCATTCGAACAGCTCTGATCGTCCTGTAAATCTTCTATCAGTTGATTATCACTCATGTAGAAATCGTCTTGTGTATCATCATCATCATCATCATCATCATCCAATCCATCTTCAGAAATACATCCACCTTCCAGATCAGCAAGTAATTGCTCTATATCCTTTTCTCGTAATGAACGAGCCATCCTACAAAAATATACAAAGGATAGTACCCACAGTATATGGTGGTGTATTACTACATCATATAAATAATCCAAATTTCAACGAGTAATTGAGCTAATATTTTAAATACACGCATCTAGAATGAAGTACATACCTTTACTATCTTGAGAATAAAAATTTATGTAAAGCTAACTTTCTTAAATTAAGGGAAGCATTCCTCCTAAAACAGCACAATACAACACATAACCGCATAGCTCGCATACAACCTGTACACCGCCAATTTAAAACAAAAGAGCGATGAAACGCGATTGGATGTTTCAGAAATCGATTACGAAAGAAACTATACATATTTCTACGAGAAGACAACACAGGTATACAGCTATGAACTATACGTGCTTTGAAATATAATGATGTAGATCTGCATCTCTAAAAATCACTACGCATTTAAGGGCAGCAGCAAGTTCGGCGACCACATGGCTATGTCCAGGAAACCTTTTTATTGAATAAATAAAGTCGTATAATAACGAAATAAAATAGCATTTTATACATTTACACATTATGTTGTAAATAATAATAATAATAATAATAATAATAATAATAATAATAATAATAATAATAATAATAATAATAATAATAATTTACTGAGCATTTTCGCACTTCTATGTGGGGTCAGCACTTCCATCCTTCATTCTTTTCCGCCACTCCTACACAATTCCTTTTTCGTCCAGCCTATTTCTTTATTTGACTATTTTATATGCCCACTTCAGCTTGGATCTGCCAATCCTAATAAAGCAAACTGCATTCTCTTTAGCATGGGAAATTAAATAGTGATCCCTTTTATTTCATAATGGTATGTATACCAACCGGTCTATAAAATCAAGAATAACGGCCGAGAGGATTCGTCGTGCTGACCACACGACACCTCGTAATCTGCAGGCCTTCGGGCTGAGCAGCGGTCGCTTGGTAGGCCAAGGCCCTTCAAGGGCTGTAGTGCCATGGGGTTTGGTTTGGTATGTATACGAAACTAGCTAAAGTACCCGTCCTTCGCACGGATTGAAGTGGTTCAATAAAGATGGCTCTCAAAAACACGCTCTTTTAGACAATATTTACCATCTTCACATCGGGTACACAAATACAGGTAGTAAAAAAGTTTCCGTACATTGCCCTTTAATGTACTTTCACAAAATTCCCTATATACAAAACACATCCCAACACAACGCATGGTGTATCTATAAAAGTTTAGTAATTGGTCCACTGAAATTTACTTATAACATCTTGAAATATAACGCATATTATGAACAAAAATAAAATAACAAAACATATATTACAGATTATAAGACAAAATCAGTCTCTGTACACTGAATTTTCCGTCACTGAGCATTACTTCAGTTCACATTCTTCACGGTTTTAGTGATCCGTCGGGCCTCTTTTAGCCTTAATGATGTCCCTCATTCTCTTGTGCATAGCTGTGACTAGTTTCCGAGTTGTGTCAGGCTCGATTTTATTCCATTCTTTTGTCAACACCAACTTTAACTGTTCCTTGTTCCTGATGTCATGTGGCGTCAACCTTCTTTTTAGTTCCCCCCATAAAAGTTCTATGGGGTTCATGGCGGGTGATTGTCGGAGTGAATGAAGTTGTCTTCTGGTAAAGCTTCACATTCAGCGCTGTGTGCTTAAGGTCATTATCCTGCTGGAGGATAAAAGACTCTCTCAAATGGAGTTCTTTTTTGGGACTCGCGAGAAGATTCTGTTTCAGTATGTCCAAATACTGCCGCCAGTCCACGTTTCCTTCCACATACATTAGGTTTCCCACGCCAGTAGCACTCGTGCAACTCCAGACACAAACACCTCCTCCACTATGCATCGCTGCTGGTGTCAGATTTTGTCTCTGCAACTGTTGATTTGGTCTCCGCCACACCATAACTCTGCCACCCAAGGCGAATGTCCTAAAGATGCTTTCGTCGCTAAATATCACTGAATCCCAGAAGGCCTGTGGATTGTTGATATGCTCTTATGCGGAGGCTAATTGCTTCTGTCGGTTGACCTTACTGACATAGGGCTTTTTCCGAGAAACCTTACCATTAAATCCAGCTTTTTAAATTGTATTGCGGATGGTTTGTGCTACTAGGTTTATTCCGTAATCCCGTTCACGCATGACTGCCCACTGTGGGGTACTCATCTTCGGATTTTAGCTTATACACCTCAAAACGGCGCGTTTGTGGCTAGTTTCTAGTACATTCTGCACAGAAGACTGTGGTTTCTTAACAGTTTCGGGTATTTTTCTTATGGACTACCCCCTCTGTTCGCAACTGCACTATTAACTCTCTAATAGGAAGTGAAGAACTAGAGCTGGGAACGGAGCAGTTGCTCCCATGACTGCAATTGGTAGTGCGAGTGCAGCGCTCCATCCGGTGTTCTCCGGTAGTAAACTGTTGCTTAGAAACCAATCGGTGCTTCAGAGGGCGAGGAAGGACGAGCTGACTGTTGTAGCAGAAGGACGTACGTGCCTGTCGCTCTGCTGTCCCTCTCCTTGCCAGGCGCTCTGTACTTTTCAAGTGTTAGTCAGGCAGCTGTAGTACAACTTCGATAGAGCTTTTGTCAGAGCTGAGCACTTCTCAGTGCTCGCTTTCTGTTCTCTTTCAGGATTTTTTTCACGAGGACCAGGATGGAGAAGCTAAGCCTACCAGCGACACCGGCCAGCTACGACTACAGGGGAGCCCTAGCGAGACTACAAGAGGAGCTCAGCTCAGGGGTCGCCCCTGACGTCCAGACTCCCGTCGCTGTTGGTGTACAACCACTGGGGGGTGCGCACCAACCGAGGGACGGTCCGCATACTCGACCTCCTTAATGCGGCTGCCGAGTTCATGGGAGAGTCGAGCATCGAGATCATCGCCGAGGTGATCCCTGGCTGGGCGGTCATCATCCGCTCCAAGGACGCAGCCCGCTTCAAGGCCTACGAGGAGCTGGAGTCCCAGCACTACCAGGTTGTCCGGCTACCAGGAGTCAGGGAGCATCTGGACAGACTACCAGGAGGCACCCACGCAGACGGAGCCGAGGACCGGGGACGACGGCGGCGCTCCCGAGCACCGCGACGGAGCGACCCCAGTTGGACCGCTGTACTTTACGCAGACCAACAAGGCCGCCAACCAGGAACGTCGACCACCTGCCAGGGCGAAGTGGACGCAGACCCACGCCTACCAGGAAGGGCCTGTAACCCGGGCGCAACCCAGGAAAGCTCCCGTGACGGTGGATGGCAGCACAGCAGTGTAGGACGCCCCCTGGCGTTCTGAGAGGCTGCTGTCCAGGCCCAGCCTGCCAGCACGTCTGTCGAGCTGCAAACCTCGATGTGCGCCCCACAGGACAGGGAACGCAGCCGAGTATTAGCGCCGAGCGACGCCACCGCCGCCAGCCAGGAGGAAGAAGACGGCGACGCAGCGGAGCCACCCGCAACCCCGGGGTCAATAGGCCGGGAGGGGAGGCCACCAGAACGAGGCCTCTTCTCCTGCCGAGAAGAAGCCCCGGGAAGAAAATGACGCCGGACCAGGAAGCATAAGACGACGCCGGCCCATCAGGAGAGGGCCGCCTAGCCGCAACCCAGGACTGCACCTAGGACACCAGTCTACCGAGGAGCAAATCAGGAGAGGACCTCAGCAGGTAGCGGCAGTCAGGTGAGATTGAAACGTCCCCCTCAGCAGCACTTGCAGTGTTTCCGCTGTCTGAGGTGGGGCCACCGGCAGGAGAGGTGTGGGCTCCAAGTTAAGTGCAACCGCTGTGGTGGTGATCACCACTACACGGCCTGCACAACGCTTAAGGAGGCACCGGTGTGCGCCACCTGCGCCGGGGGCCACCCGGCCTCCCATCGCAGTTGCCCTGTTTACCGGTCCATGGTGCGGGCAGAGAGGAAGGAGGCCCGGCGTCATGACCCACCACCTTCCAGAAGGCCCCCGCCTCGGCGGGCTTGGCCTCATTCTCCGGGATCGGAGACTGGGTACGAGGGACCCCAAGGAGGTGGCGCTGTGCGGCGGGTCCTAGTGGTACTCGACGCATGGCTCCGCAACCGGCAAGACCCGCGCTAGTCACGGCAGTGCCCAGACGGACTGATCCCCTAGCAGATGGAACGGCGAGACTATGGTTCATGGCTGGTGCATGATACCTCTTCTCAAGTAACACTACCATTGGACCTTTTCCAGCCCACATCCTTGCATGTGCTATCACAAGATGTCAGGTTTTACACGTAGGCTCTTTCTCTTTTCTGCCTATGTGGTTTTTCCCTGGCCCTTCAATACCACACCTTAACATCATCCTACCAATACGAACTCGGCCGGTAACGTGTCTGACATGGAAACAGGCTGCCGTGGTAGCGAGTTTACTAGGAAACCGGCAGATACTCCTTGTATCACTTCCCACTCTTCCCTGTAATCTCTTCCTTCTTTAGCATTAATAGCATGTCGGAGGCCATGTAGACTGAGTCGATGGTCACGCGGGAGGAGCAGGCTTCGCCCCTCCTTCCTCCCCTACCCACCGGAAAAAAAAAAAAAAAAAAAAACAGAGGCCGAGCGGAGGACGGAGCAACAGTACTGAAAATGTGTGCTCGCTTGCAGTTCCAGTAGTGGTGCGCAACGGATGTGCTAGCGACAGTAAATACTGCTTTATTAGTATGAAGAAGGCGAATATATGAAATACTGTATATACATTCTCATTTATCGTCAGTGTTTTATTATTATTATTATTATTATTATTATTATTATTATTATTATTATTATTATTATTATTATTATTATTATTATTGTCCACATCTGTGGTGTAGTGGTTACTGTGATTAGCTGCCACCCGCGGAGGCCCGGGTTCGATTCCCGGCTCTGCCACGAAATTTGAAAAGTGGTGTGAGGGCTGAAACGGGGTCCATTCAGCCTCGGGAGGTCAAGTGAGTACAGGAGGGTTCGATGATGATGATGATGATGATGATGATGATGATGCTTGTTGTTTAAAGGGGCCTAACATCGAGGTCATCGGCCCCTAATGGTACGAAATGAAATAACAAAAAATTCACATTCATCCACTGGCCAAAATAAAATTTAAAAAGTCATGAAGAATGAATGGATGGACATGAACCTACAAACAAACAAACAAACAAACAAACAAAAACAATGGATCAGACTCAAAAAGAAGGTAGTTAATTAGAGTATTACTGACCAAGGGACCATTCATAAAGCACAATGATGCTTGATGTCCGAATGGGTGCTAAATTCACGTCTAAGGCCCCACAGAATGGTACATGTCGCGAGTAAAGTAGAACCATGGTATTTGTCATTTTGGGGTACTGATCAAAAGTAGCGAAGACTCACGGTGGTCCACACAAGATGGTACTACTCACAAGTATTGCAATTCGTACAGGGAACGCAGACCTATGGTGTTTCTCACACAATGGCGCCACTCATAGCCAACGCAAACCGGTAAGGTTCCTCACCTACGTGTACTAGTCATGGGCGCCGGTATTCCCGTGGTGTTCCTCACATAGTGGGTACCAATCACAGGCAACGCTGACCCACGGTGCCGCTCATATAGCGGTACAACTCAAAGGCTACGCCCAGACCCGCGGTGTTGCTCACATGGGTACAACGCACGGGTACTGGAATCCACTAGGCCAGGCTTTTTACTGCAACTAATCACAAACCTATTTCGTACCAATTTAGTGATACTACTCGCAAATACATGCAACCCATGGTGTTCCCCGCATGATGGTACGAATCAAGAGTAGTTTCATGGTGCTAATTCAATCATCCCTTGGTCGCCCCTTGTAGTCGCCTCTTACGACAGGCAGGGGATACCGCGGGTGTATTCTACATGTGCGTCCCCCACCCGCAGGGGTTAGTGTGTTTGGTCCGCGAGAAGTATTTTATTTCCCTCAAGTCCGCCGGCAAGCCGGTTAGGACCCCCTTATCCGCCACCTGGGACGCGCCACGTGGGAGTATCACCTGGCGTAGCAGGTTCGTGGAGAGGAGGGTTCAATTCCCTCATCAGCCATTCTCGAAGTGGTTTTCCATGGTTTCCCACTTCTCCTAAGGCAAATGCCGGAATGGTACCTAACGCAAGGCCGCGGCCGCTCCCTTGTCTATCCCTTCCCATCGTACTATTCCCCCCGCCCCACTCCAAGGCCACTGTTCAGCATAGCATGTCAGGATGCCCGGGCGAGGTACAGGTCTTCCTCCCCGACCACCGGGCGAGTTGGCCGTGCGGTTTGGGGCGCACAGCTGTGAGCTTGCATCCGGGAGATAGTGGGTTCGAACTTCACTGTCAGCAGCCATGAAGGTGGTTTTCCCATTTTCACACTAGGCAAATGCTGGGGCTGTACCTTAATTAAGGCAACAGCCGCTTCCTTCCCACTCCCAGGCCTTTCCTATCCCATCGTCGCCATAAGACCTATCTGTGCGACGTAAAACAAATTGTAAAAAAAAAAAAAAGGTATCCGCGAACCAAAGTCTCACGCTCCAGGAGATTGCCCTTAAGGCGGTAGAGGTGGGATCCTTCACCGAGTCCGAGGGTCAAACCAACCCTGGAGGGCAAACGGACAGAATTATATTATTATTATTATTATTATTATTATTATTATTATTATTATTATTATTATCATCAGAGCCTCCGTGGCTCAGGCGGCAGCGCGCCGGCGTCTCACCGCTGGGTTCCGTGGTTCAAATCCCGGCCACTCCATGTGAGATTTGTGCTGGACAAAGCGGAGGCAGGACAGGTTTTTCTCCGAGTACTCCGGTTTTCCCTGTCATATTTCATTCCTGCAGCACTCTCCAATATTATTTCATTTCATCCGTCATTCATTAATCATTGCCGCAGAGGAGTGCGACAGGCTTCGGCAGCCGGCACGATTCCCATCCTCGCCGCTAGATGGGGCTTCATTCATTCCATTCCTGACCCGGTCGAATGACTGGAAACAGGCTGTGGACTTTCATTATTATTATTATTATTATTATTATTATTATTATTATTATTATTATTATTATTATTGTACGACCCACTAATCACTTCTGTGGTTTTTCTGCGACGCCGAGGTGCCGGCATTTTGTCCGACAGGAGTTCTTTAATGTGCCAGTAAACCTGCCGACATGTTACTGTCGCATTTTAGCACCTTCAAGACCACCGAGCGAAGTCAAAACTGAAACCGCAAACTTCAGCTCAGAAGGCCAGCGCTCTACCGTCTGAGCTACTCAGTCCAGTACAGGATATAAACAATTCCAATCGGTTCCTACTCTTCAGTAATAAATGAACTACGAGTATAATTCATGCAAGAGCATCGTATATAATACATGTTTACATGCAATGGAATGTAATTATTGTTTAAACATTGTTACTGTACCGGGAGGTACACCTCTACGCCGCACTTTTAAATCTAGCGCCAATTAAAACTCCTCTACAGGAGAGACACTGAACTTGAAACTAGACCTATTTAAACGTTTCCTCTGAAGATGTCACTACCGTAATTTTGTGATTATGCAGTTGCCAGTACTGTGTGAATTTCAACTTCTTTTGTTCTCCGTTCATCAAGAAATATGGACATTCTCTCAGAGAGGTCACTACAAAAAAAACTATGATCATGCACCCTGGTGCGAAGTGAAGGAACTTTTTCGAAGAAATTTTGTATTCATAAGTTTTTCCTTTACTAAATTTCGTTCATTCATTTTTGGGTTGGCAATATTTATCCTTTCTTTCCGCCTGTTTTGAATTTAACCAATCAAGAATTTCTGTAATTGATTTCCAACCCATCATGTATTTCTCCTTCAATTTTGAGTGTAAATTTTGTATCCTCCAATAAAATTCTGTGGGTGTGTCTTGATTATTCATAAAAGGTCTCGAACTTTCCCCGAGGGTTTATAAACTGCGGTTTTTCACGGCTCTTGGCCACTTGATCAACATCTAACTAAGTATGTGTATGTGAAGCAGGAGGCGGGAGGTGCCACTTTCATCAGGCAGCAGGTTTTCAGCAAGGTAATGGCCGTTTAACATCTTTATTTCTTGCTAGCTCAGCAGTTTAACCCGCGGGAAAGGTCCGAAACTTTTACCATGTAACCTACTTTTCTAAAAATGTAATTTTCAGCCGGCTTATGTAAAAACTTCATAAAATTTGCAACTGTAATTCGGGGATAGAGAGTGATTTACCCTCTCGAGCTCCCCTTCATATTGGTTTGATATGACTACGTTTTGTAACTGGTTTTCTTCCTATCTGTAATGTCTTAAATTATTCTTATACGAGTCACCTCCATAGTTTGGGAAATGCCCCTGTTTCATCGGCCTAGTGCCTTTTAGGTTTCAAGAATGCATATTTAGGAGTGCAAGTACACGCCTCCATTTAACTTGGTGTTCTGGGCCATTTACTTAACCTGCTCTTTTTCTGCTAAGGCCCAGTAGGTTGGGTACGAGATACCCCCGTTTCATTTGTGTAAGTTGTGCCTTGATGGCAAGTAATTGTAAAGTCTGATATTGCCTTGAGTAGGCTTGTGAACTGAGAGCACGTTACCTCTTTTTCAAGTGTTGTAATAGTACCTCTGGGAGGCCTGAAATTGTCATTGTTGGAGCTAGTGCTCCATGTATTGGGGAGTTTCTGCCCTTGCATTAAAATTTGTGCTTTGGTAAAATTGAGCTAAGAGCTCAATATTGTAAAATTAGGGGCGTGTAGCCCAAGAGTGTAAAAATCAATAAAATTGGGATCTTTCTTGTCTTGTTTCTAATTTGTCATTGTACCTGATATATTATTGCGTTCACTTAGTGAAAGATTGTTAAGTTTGAAATTCTAAAAAAGAAAAAGAAAATATAACCTTGGTTAAAGTTTTAAATTCCATTCTTGACTTTGTAGTTAGACCCGTTCACCCCGGCACCTTCTTTTACCTCTGCATCCACAGGTAACCCCGTAACAGTTACTATTAATAATATTAAATGCATTTACAAGGGTACAATACATGGCAATATTAAATCTGCATTGTTCTATCCACCTGCACCTATTGCAAACTGAATTTCAACAGATAAAAATCTGTTATTCACAGCATAACAAACTATGCACAATCTTGAAACGACTGCAGCATTTGAATGACAAACATAGGAAAACACATGCATCTGTGGAATTAGTACTGAAAACTAAATTGTAATTCCACCCAAGATCACCGTTACAATATTGCCCACATTAGAGCATTTGAATTTCCCGCCAGTGAATTCAATCGGAGGACTACTGGAGGTCTCCGCAGGAAGAGCGGAAACAACACTCCGCTCCGCTCCTACCGTTCCCAGCTCTATGACGAACCTTAACGATGATAATGACGCTAAGTGAAATGTTAATTATAAACCCACTAAATCCACACAATACTAGAAAGATAGAGACACAATACGATGACTGATAATGAAAATGGCTTAATAAATACAGCCCACAGTAATTCTCAAATACGCGTAAGAACGCTTTGCACTATCTACAATAAAGTGGTGGTGGTGATTGTTGTTTCACGCGGAAGTACAACTGGGTAACCATCCT
Organism: Anabrus simplex; assembly: GCF_040414725.1. Lineage (NCBI taxonomy): Eukaryota > Metazoa > Arthropoda > Insecta > Orthoptera > Tettigoniidae > Anabrus > Anabrus simplex. Next base: position 429,422,822 of record NC_090269.1, on the reverse strand, counting down.
CTATATGATACTAATCGGAGGGAAATAATAGAAGGGATCAGACACTTCGAAAATTGAAGGTATGGGCTTAAGAAAGATAAAAGCCATTAATGGCGTGAAAATGAAAGAATCCCTCCCTACCCTCGGTACCTAATAGCGTCGAGTTCGGAAAAGAACACGAGTTGACCAAGGGAGGTCAGATACGATAGGTGAGAATGAGGACCCTGGTACAGGTAAGTGGAAGCAAAGCCAGGACTCAGTTAAAGGGCCAACCCAAGCTCCCAAACTGAGAGCCCTGGGAAACCTTTTGGTCGCCTCGTAGGACAGGCAGGGCTACCGTGGGTGTTATTCTACCCTCTTCAGCCGCAGGAGGTTATCGGCAATATACAGTGGAACCTCGATATCTCGAATCACCTCGGGAGCTAAATTTTAGTTCGAGTTATCGAAATTTTGAGATATAAAAAATACCGTTTTAGAGCATGTATAGCACATACTCGAAGCATACACAAACTATTTTACAGCATCACTTTAACCCTTACTTTTTAGAAGACAGGATACAGTAGTGAAACAAGAAACATACCTCCGTTAACATGTTTGTAAAAAATCCGTTAGTCTCTTCTGTTTGTTACTGTTAACCTTCACGTTGAAACTTCTTGTCAACACCACGCAGCCGAGATTCCTAAATGGAGCTTGTCATCCGCGACTTCGGGGGTTGCTTTCGTACGTGACCGGTAATTAATTCACACCCGAGAAACAGCGAGGCTTCGCCGATTTTCTGATCACTAGAAGTTCTAGATTTTCGGCTCCCGTTATATTAGCTCCCAACATTACCGTCAACCTTTCTTTACTTGCTAACTGTTCCTTACAAACCACGAATGCCGTATTGCACAGTTAATGTTGCACAAAATTCGAGTTAGAGTATTATTTGCTTCAAGGGAGGAAATGTCTGCTTCGAGAAATCGAGAAATTTGTGAAACCGAATTCCGAGCAATAGAAATAAATACACGTGAAGAATAGGACAATCGGCCGGGAAATTTAAGTTACTTCGAGATACTGAAAATTCGAGTAATGGAGGCTCGTATCGAGGTTCGACTGTAAATGATCATTTTTCAGCTGGCGTGTTAACGAACGTCCTTACACGAATGATGACGAACATGGCTTCACGTTAATGTCTAATTACGCGCGAAATAATTAACCTATTCACTGCCGAAGGCGATTACAACCAAAAACAAAGGAAAGCTGAATTGTCTCGAAAACCGTTAGAGTTATGAGGAAAATGCTTATGATGTATCTTACAGGAAATTGAATTTCAAGGCCACACAATGCACTTCATTTTTCTGTAGGGCCAACTGTTTATAAGTTATTTCGTCGATGTTTGACAAAATTGCCTAAATGTGATGCCATATCCTTGTAAAACTCACACTAGTTCAAAGCTGTGAAATATATCAAAATCCCCTTGTGTGACTCAGGATTTCAAGCTATAGTCTTACCAAATATCAGCAGTTTTCGAGCATATCCGAAACAACCAACTAAACCAACAAACAGCATCTCAATTTGATTACTAGTATTATCTTTCGATTGTGAAAATGACATACAAACATAAAAATGTTATCCGTTTCATATGTCAACCTTCACTCACTGACAGAGAGTCAAAGTCACTAATGATCGTTAATACCACCAACAAATTATGTCAGATGAAGATCATATTCAAAATGCTCCTGCCGATTCTCACACAGGTCCGTAACCGCACGTTTAAAACAAACGGAAGTCTCAGACAGCGACACATTCTGCTACATAAGGTGTTTCTGACCTGACAATGCAATTGTCTCCAGTCGCAGTTTAATCAAGCTTTACTTCTAGAGATTGCATGTACACAGCGAATCATGTTTGTTGACAATGTCATGCATGAAGCTTACAGCGTGTCAGTTCAGATTTCCACCACTGCGGCTCCAGAAGCGCGGAACTCTTTACGACGCTTGCCCGCCTTAATATGAGACGCTTTTTAATGCTCTGCACTGGAGATTTTGAACTTTTTTGAAACCTCCCGAATGAGTTTTCGATCATTTTGTACCATGTATTGTTCATACGTTACGACATTTTGCGAAAGAAAAGCATTATCGTTCTTTTTCGCATCACGACATTTTCAAACGTTCTCTATTTGATTATTTTACCGTGTACTTACACAGAGACGTATCAAACGACACGTGAACGAACCTGATAGCCGCGTGGAACGGCGATTTTAGTACCAAGATAGCAGTGTTATTGAGGTCAGATTCTTGCTGCTACGTACGTTGGTCCTTCCTCTTTACAATGAGATGTTAAACACTGTTCTCGCAAGCGCTGTCTAAATAGTATTCTTCATGTTTTTAGTGGCGCTCATCGGCTCAAGTACGGTTCCCAACATACTTATTTTACGACAAAACATTATAAAACTCTGACATCGATATCTTGCTCGCACGTCGAAGTACGTAGTTCACTCAGAGCTAAACTATGGAAAACAGCATATATACAGACGCTGGGAAACAACGTGAACCGAATGCATGAGCGTTAGACAGTTGGTCATGCTCATAAATAATTTGAAAAAAGAATTCGATATCTGCACCGTTTTCATTTCATCACCTGCTGAAGTTAGCCACTCAGATCATTTCATAGGCGAATTCAAATGAGCTTTGCGAGTCTATGTATCTACTCACTGTGGAATGTTAGAAATCTGTATCGTCCTGGAAGTCTAGAGAATCAGAAATATGAAATGGAAGGACTAAAGTTAGATGTTAGTGTGAGATGTGAACGTACGAAAAGCAGGATTTTTGGTCAAGCGACAACAGAAATCAACACAAAATCAAATTGGGAAAATTGTGAAGTTGGCTCAATGAATGAGAAAATAAGATAACAGGTAGGTAAGTCACTTTCAGCAATACAACGAATGGATTGTCAAGAAAACAATCACCGGGCGAGTTGGCCGTGCGCGTAGAGGCGCGCGGCTGTGAGCTTGCATCCGGGAGATAGTAGGTTCGAATCCCACTATCGGCAGCCCTGAAAATGGTTTTCCGTGGTTTCCCATTTTCACACCAGGCAAATGCTGGGGCTGTACCTTAATTAAGGCCACGGCCTCTTCCTTCCAACTCCTAGGCCTTTCCTATCCCATCGTCGCCATAAGACCTATCTGTGTCGGTGCGACGTAAAGCCCCTAGCAAAAAAAAAAAAAAAAAGAAAACAATCACTACAAAAATGTGGGTCAATCTGTCTACGAATTCGACATCCGTCGAAGAATACGAGAAGAAATAGAAGATTTAATACAACGGTAAAAACCGAGCAAGTGGTTGTGAGGTTTGGATCACGTAGCTTGCATTCGGGAGATAGTGGGTTCGAACCCCACTGTCGGCAGACCTGAAAATGGTTTTCCGTGCTTTCTCATTTTCACACCAGGCAAATTCTGGGGCTGTACCTCAATTAAGGCCATGGTCGCTTCCTTCACACTCCTATCATCGTCCTGTGTCGGTGCGACGCAAAATAGATCGAAAAAACTGGAAAAGGAGAAAATAAACCAAACTGAGATGGGAGACTGGAATGGGGTGTTAGATGGAAAAAGATAAGGTTACGTTACGTTCAAGGAGTATATCCTAATTGCGCCTCGAAATACCGCTATGTGACAATGTTCAGGGGAGAAATACTGACCCGCAGCACATGTATCACTCAGAACGAAAATTCGTTATTGTATTCATGCAATACTGAACCTTTCTGGTCGGAGTTTTAAGCTGAAATAACATGTCGCGGTTTTTCTAGGGAATAACACCACAGGTAGAATTCAGCTGGCTTAAATAAGATGTATACAAGAACAAGATGAAGAAACGCCGGAAGATACCAGATTCAAAAATAGTGTGTTCGAACCCAGTAACAGATGTGGACTCCCAATCACAAATTACCGGTTTTGAAAAGTTCACTGAGTTAACTAAAGAAAGGGAAGAAAGCAAAGAGATGGGACGAAGAGAAGTTAAAGAAAAAGAAGATAAAGGAATATTATTTTTAAAAGTGTTAATATAACTTCAGTTTTTCAGTGTGTCAAAACACGAAACAGAACACTAACATACCGGTAAAAGAACGTATTAATAACAGAATGACACTTTTCGTTCTACAAAAAACATCCTCAGATACTGTCAAATTATTGAGGATATTCTTGTAGAACGAAACCATACCATTCTGCTGTTAACATGTATGCCACAGTGTTCTAATATTATAATTCGTGCTTCGACAGATTCACATACTTAGAAGTTATATTAACCCTTTGTTGCCTGAATAGTGAAAAATAATAAGTATACTAGATTTTTTCACCGTATTCTAATGGAATATGTTCAAATAGAAAATGCTAATACTTTCAAATCATAATTTTAATTTTTGCTATGTTTTTGGGGCCTGGTACTTTTAAGTACCGTCAAGCATATAGGAGGCTCCATATTTGGGTAGATAAGAATGTTCATATTTTGGAATTATATCACATTTATTGTCTCAAAATATTATTAGAACATGTTTTTCATACCTAAAACTATTACAAAAATGTAAAAGCAAAATTTAAAGCAAATATGTGTAATAAGATTGAAGTTTCCTAATATTATTGTTCATATGTAGAACATCTTGCATACATCCTATACAGTTGACACATTATGATACTCTGCAAAGCAGTTCTTTTTTTCATTGCAGCAAAGAAAAACACTACATGTAGTAAACTTTGAATGCGGTCTTGACTGCACCTTCTTTCTCGAACACACCTCACATCGACCACGTTTTTTAACAAAAACAACAAAATGATTTCCACGATTACTTAGTCTGACATCACTGGGCACAGAATATTCTGTTTTCCTCCTTTTTGGTAGACAAGTTTGCTCTGGTGACTTTGGTGACCTCATATCATGTGAAAGTTTTCCTGGAAGAGGAATTTCTTTCTGGTTCATCAGTCCTAGGGCCACATTACTCCGGAATGCCATTAGAGGGACTTTTCATGCACGTTACAGTATATGATGTAGGCATTGACAAATGCTATCTGAATCATTCCCCAAAATAATCTATGCCACCATTTTTGGATCGACGGTCTAAACCATATACGCCTAGAAGTCTGTCAGCACGGTCCAATCCACCCATGTGTGCATTGTAGTCTTGCACAACAACCGGGCAATCAACAGTAACATTACTTCCATCCTTCTGTTTCCTAGAAACAGTTGTGGCTTCTGTTCCATGGAAATTAGATGCTAAGCACACACCTTTACTGTCTTTCCATAGAAGAACACCGATGTCCATCGAAGGAAAGCAATACTTTCGGTTTTGGATATGACTAACATGAGACCCTCCATATGGCCTGACGGTACTTCTAAGTACCTCGCCATTTATTAGCTATATATCCACACCAATTGCAAATTTCATCAATTTGAGTATTTTATTGCATTACAGAAGCATACTTACATGTACTAAGATCACTTGCAGGTCGAATGTAACAATAGGAGCTAAGAAATAATCAATCAAAATGTCATTTGTTTACAGTGGTAACACTATGACTACACTCCTATGAATAAAACGATCTCCCGCGTTTTTCATCAATACCACCCTCAAAAATGAAATATCTCTGTTTCAAGAATTAGGTACTTGAAAGAACCATGAGGAAAATACAAGGATAGGATTTACTGAATAATTACAAAGCCATGAAATATGAGATGGTACTTTAAAGTACTGTCAGGCAACAAAGGGTTAATTAAGTCGACACTGGAAAAGAATGGCTTTTCCGAAAACGATAAAAGTAGTTGGTGGGACGTAAAAACAATAACATTATTTAAAGATGGCTTCCTTCTCAACAACGTGTTGCACAATGTCTAGAGGTTGAAAGAAATACAATAAAGAAGAGTGGATAGACCCAAGGAATATCACATCGTGCGCAGGTAAATAGATAGAACAGGAATAGAAAACCGAAAACTAGGAACTAATGTATTTGACAAAGCTTTACGAAAGAAGATGGCGAACAGAGAACTGGAAATCAAGTAGGGATGACAAAAATATTAGTGCTACACAGTAGAAGCATTGTAAACAAAGGAATCTAATTAAGTAATTTAATAGATATATACTTACCAGATATTGTAATAGGAGTTGTATCTTGGCTGAAAAATGATATAATGGACGCAAAGAGATTCTCACGGAACTGGAGTGTGTATCGTAGAGATAGGACAGGAATGGTAGGAGGGGGAGTATTCATTCTGGTGAAATAAGAATTTGTAAGCTACGAAAAAGTTAAGGATGAAAAACATGAAATTCTGGGTGTAAGGCTCTTCTCTAAAGATAATAGACAACTTGATGTCTTTGGAGTGTACAGACCGGGAAAGGGTAGCGCTGACGCTGATTCAGGATTATTTGATAAGATAATCAGTTATGTTGGAAATGATATGGAAAGGAATGTGATAGTAGCAGGTGATCTCAATTTACCAAATGTCAATTGGGAATGTAATGAGAATGACAGGAAGCATGACCAACAAATGGCAAATAAGTTAATATGGGAAGGGCACCTGATTCACAAAGTGATGGAGCCAACTAGAGGGAAGAATATTTTGAATGTGGTGCTGATAAAACCAGATAAGCTCTATAGAGAAACCGAAGTAATAGATGGTATTAGTGATCATCAAGCTGTTTTTGTCGTAGTTAAAATTAAATGTGAAAGAAAGGAAGGTATTAAAATTAGGACTATTAGGCAGTACCATCTGGCTGATAAAAAAAGACATGAGGGAGATTTTAAAAAAGTAACTACGATCGCTGGAAAATTGTAAATAAAAATGTAAACACACTCTGGGATGAGTTTAAAGCAATTGTTGAGGAATGTGAAAATAGGTTTGTTCCTCAAAAAGTGGTAAGGAATGGTAAGGACCCACTATATTATAACAGAGAAGAGACTAAGAAGGAGGTGCAGACTGGAAAGAAATAGAGTTAGAAATGGTTATGGAAGTAAGGAGAAATTGAAGGAACTTACTAGGAAATTGAATCTAGCAAAGAAGTCAGCTAAGGATAACATGACGGCAAGCATAATTGGTGGTCATACAGATTTTAGTGAAAAATGGAAGAGTAGGTATAGGTACTTTAAGGCAGAAACAGGTTCAAAGGACATTCCAGGAATCATTAATGAACAAGGGCAGTGTGTATGCGAGGATCTTCAAAAGGCAGAAGTATTCAGTCAGCAGTATGTAAAGATTATTGGTTACAAGGATAATGTCCAGATAGGGGATGTGAGTAACACTAAAGAAGTATTAAAATTTACCTATGATAACAATGATATTTACAGTAAGATACAAAAGTTGAAAACTAGAAAAGCAGCTGGAATTGATAAGATTTCTGGGGATATACTGAAGGCAATGGGTTGGGATATAGTACCATATCTGAAATACTTATTTGATTATTGTTTGGTTGAAGGAGCTATACTAAATGAATGGAGAGTTGCTATAGTAGCCCCTGTGTATAAAGGAAAGGGTGATAGACATAAAGCTGAAAATTACAGGCCAGTCAGCTTAACATGCATTGTATGTAAGCTTTGGGAAAGCATTCTTTCTGATTGTATTAGACATGTTTGCGAAATTAATAACTGGTTTGACAGAAGGCAGTTTGGGTTTACGAAAGGTTATTCTAATGAAGCTCAAATTGTAGGATTTCAGCAAGATATAGCAGATATCCTGGATTCAGGAGGCCAAATGGACTGTATTGCGATTGACCTATCTAAGACATTTGATAGAGTAGATCATGGAAGACTACTGGCAAAAATGAGTGCAATTGGACTAGAAAGAAGAGTGACTGAAAGGGTGGCTATATTTCTAGAAAATAAAACTCAGAAAATTAGAGTAGGCGAAGCTTTATCTGACCCTGTAATAATTAAGAGGGGAATTCCTCAAGGCAGTATTATTGGACCTTTATGTTTTCTTATATGTATCAATGATATGTGTACAGAAGTGGAATCAGAGATAAGGCTGTTTTCAGATGATGTTATTCTGTACAGAGTAATAAATACGTTACAAATTGTGAGCGGCTGCAGGGTGACCTCGATAGTATTGTGAGATGGACGGTGGACAATGATATGATGATAAACGGGGTTAAAAGTCAGGTTGTGAGTTTCACAAATAGGAAAAGTCCTCTCAGTTTTAAATACTGCGTTGATGGGGTGAAAGTTCCTTTTGGGGATCATTGTAAGTACCTAGGTGTTAATATAAGAAAAGACCTTCATTGGGGTAATCACATAAATATGATTGTTAATAAAGGGTACAGATCTCTGCACATGGTTATGAGGGTATTTAGGGGTTGTAGTAAGGATGTAAAGGAGAGGGCAAGTAAGTCTCTGGTAAGACCCCAACTAGAGTATGGTTCCAGTGTATGGGACCCTCACCAGGATTACTTGATTCACGAACTGGAAAAATCCAAAGAAAAGCACCTCGATTTGTTCTAGGCCAGGGATGGCGAACCTTTTCCAATTGGTGTGCCATTTTAAGTCTGATTTATTATTCTCAACTGTCTACTGTGCCACTTGTTATTTTCCTTTCGAATGGTTACAACCCGCGACCACACATTCCCCGACTTCCATCCCTAATTCCAAGTTATGTTCCATAATATGTTTTTACATATGGATTTCTAGCTCAGTAAATTACATTGTAAAATACTACATTTGATTGCATGTTCCGTGGTCGTATTTTACCAATACTACAAATATACATGTTTAAATGTGTACGATTTAAGAATACCTAACATTATTTTAAAAAGTATATATTAAGTGTCCATTGTAACACACTTCGTCATTAAGTATTGTTATATATAGAAATCAAGATGACTAGTATTGCCAAAGCACTTTCAGTGAAATATCATTCTCAAATTTAGCGTGAAACTTGTTGCTGAATCTTAGTAGCGATGACATTTATGTTAGGTTCATAACTTCTTGTCTTCAATAACAAGCAAGAAGCACTTAGGTCTGAACCAAGATAGTTTCTAACTGTTTACAACGTTCATTGTAGAAAATAGTAGCTCGCAGGTGTATGGGTAAGTAGCGCTGTAGCAAGTTTCTTCATGGCCGAGGCTGTTCCACTGTTCAAGTATTAAGTTCTCCGGTTTCTGGAGAGAGTATTCACCATCAAAAGCATACTCGATTTTCACCAATGCTTTACTAAGCAGTAAGAATTTGTTCACCCATGACTGGTATCTTGAAATTCAGTCAGCTCCATTTCTAAACTGCCACTCAAAAAAAAAAAAAAAAAAAATTACCTTAATATCACTCAAGTGTGCAATATCAGGCTTTGAAATAAAGTGCGATAGATTTTCCTAATCTAAAAATAGGGATAATCTCTTAGCAACTATTTGTCTTACGGAATTCAAAACGATAAACACTTATGCTAACACAAGCCAAACTTCAGTAATTGACTGATGTGGGTGAGCGAATTCATCTGACATTTATCTCTATCAGTGTTGCCATAATGCACGTCTGAATGGAACTTGAAATTAGATTTTCGGTACTTATTTTTTAAACCTGAAACATTATGAATATATGATGCATGAGGTATGTATAGTCTGTAGAACAAGACGTGCATTCAAACGTTAATATGCGTGTGGTGTGCCACCGAAATCCCTGTTCTAGGCGATTTCCGACAAAAGAGTAGCGTTACAAAAAACTTCGCCACATACAAAGGCATAAAATAAATAAATAAATAAATAAATAAATAAAAATGTTGCAAAGTTTGGGCTAGGAAGATTTGGGAGAAAGGAGACGAGCTGCTCGATTAAATGGTATGTTTCGAGCTGTCAGAGGAGTGATGGCGTGGGAGGACATCAGTAGACGAATAAGTTTGAGTGGTGTCTTTAAAAGTAGGGAAGATTACAATATGAAGATAAAGTTGGAATTCAAGAGGACAAATTGGGGCAAATATTCATTTATAGGAAGGGGAGTTAGGGATTGGAATAACTTACCAAGGGAGATGTTCAATAATTTTCCAATTTCTTTGCGATCATTTAAGAAAAGGCTAGGAAAAAACAGATAAGGAATCTGCTACCTGAGCGACTACCCTAAATGCAGATCAGTAGTGATAGTGATTGATTGATACCTGAATTTGAGGATATACAATCAGAATTAATATCTGTCTCAGGAGAAACCGACGCGACAAAAAGAAATATTTCCATGTTTGACACATGCGATAGGAAAAATAGTCCTTAATTTAAAAGAAATGTGTCTATATCTAAAAAAAGCAGGTACTAACAAATGATTAAAACCATTGCACTATAGTATTTCACATGTGTAAAATGTTAACACAATAGGGAACATGCACAATTTTCAAAAATATTTTTTTTTGAAAAGTACACCAATGAAATAGTACGTAAACGTATTACAATGAGGTAAATTGCCTTGTTTTCTACCATTAAAAAAATGTTCAAAAGTGCTTTTCCGCAAGGCGAGTGAAACGGCCTCTGACGTAAGTGGCGCGCTGTGACGTCACGATCCAGTACCGCATGCAGCTCTACCAGCCATTGTGCATCAGCCGTTACTAAAAGCCGATTGTTTATTATTCGTAATCGCGAATAACTTCAAAATGACAGAAGAAAGGTTCAAAACAGCACAGTCAGACAATCTATCATGTGTAGATGTCATCATTCTTGAAAAATAGTGACTTTTGTGGCCTCAGAAATTCGCGGATAAAAAGCAAGTTTGTAAGTGGCATCTTTATATACGTGCAATGTATTGTAACTCATAGTATTAGGATAACAACGAACCTGGATAGAAATCACATCACTCTCAACATTTCCTTCTAGACTGATTCCCATACTAAAGGATAACATTACATTTTCGGGCTTTCAGCACTAACATAAACATATAGGTAGCATTATAGTACTAGTCCGCCTCTGTGGTGTAGTGGTTAATGCGATTAGCTGCCACCCCCGGAGGCCCGGTTTCGATTCCCGGCTCTGCATTATAAGTTGAAAACAAATAGTACGAGGGCTGGATCGGTGTCGACTCAGCCTCGGGAGGTCAACTGAGTAGAGGGGTTTCGAATCCTACCTCAGCCATCCTCGAATTTGTTTCTCGTATTTTCCCACTTCTCCTCCAGGCACCTAAGGCCACGGCCGTTTCCTTCCCTCTTCCTTGTCTATCCCTTCCGATCTTCCCATCCTCCAACAAGGCCCCTGTTGAGCATAGCAGGTGAGGCCGCCTGGGCGAGGTAATGACCCTCCTCACCAGTTGTATCATAATACCCAAAGTCTCAGGCTCCAAGACACTGCCCTTGAAGTGGTAGAGGTGAATTCCCTCGCTGAGTGCGAGGGAAAAGCCAAACCTGAAGGATAAACTGATTAAGAAAGAAAAAAAGAAAGAAGGAAAGAAAGAAAGATCATAGTACTATAGGTCTATAATCTATCATTCCCGAAAAAAAATATTTATGGTTGGGGAAACTGGCCTACCCACTTCCGGGGCCCATGAAAGAGAAACATTAAATATCTTCGTGGAGGGAAAAAGTTAAACATGATAAAGATAAAGATAAAGATAAAGATAAATATGACTTCATCTAGTTTTCACAAGTCGGGCTGAGTGGTTCAGACGGTTGAGGTGCTAGCCTTCTGACCCCAACTTGGCAGGTTCTATCCTGGTTCAGTCCGGTGGTAGTTGAAGGTGCTCAAATACGTCAGCCTCATGTCGGTAGATTTACTGGCACGTAAAAGAACTCCTGCAGGACTAAATTCCTGCACATCGGCGTCTCCGAAAACCGTAGAAGTAGTTAGCGGGCGTAATGCCAATAACATTAATTACATTTGGCTTTTAACAAGCTGAGCATATCATGCAAGAAAAGTGTCTTGGTGACATTTTAGTCGTTCAATACAGGAATGTCTTTGGGTACTGTGACTTTTACCTGTTTTTTTTTTCCTTTATATCGCACAGTCACAGATAGGTCTTATGGTGACGATGGGACAGGGAAGGCCTAGGAATGGGAAGGAAGCGGCCGTGGCCTTAATTAAGGTACAGCCCTAGCATTTGCCTAGTGTGAAAATGGGAAACTACGGAAAACTATCTTCAGGGCTGCCGACAGTGGGGTTTGAACTCACTATCTCCCGGATGCGAGCTCACAGCTGCGTGCGCCTAACCGCACGGCCAACTCGCCCGGTATTTTTATCCTTCGGTTTATTGACTTGGCTTGTGTACCCTACCTGTGTGCAATCATGTTATTTATTTCACTAATATTACGATAATTATTATAATTGAGCAATGTTAACTTATAAGACTCCAACAGACAAACATTAGTTTTGTGTAGACATATGAGGCGTCCAGATGCAAAATGCAGTAAATCCACTTTTGCTCGAAAATGAGTTGTTGCCACCATTTTGTTCTCTATGCTGTCGTGTGTTGATTAGACCCTTAAAACTCAAGCAAAACTGCTTCCGTCTGCTTTAAATCGCACCCAGAAAACAGCCTACAGATGCAAAAGTGTGTGTATCCACATGTGTTTGCAAAGCAAAACTGAGTGAATCAATTTTTATCATAAAGAAGCAGAACTTGGTGTATCCTGACCAAGCGTCATTACTTAAGGTGGTCTGCAGGTGCAAAACTAGCTTAATAAACACTGTGTCCTGCGTTTGAACAATGCTATTTTACAAGCTTTTTTCTCCGTGGATGTTAGTTCTGAGCTTGTGCACAAAAATAAGACAAAAGCTTTTTTTTCTAGGGGCTTTACGTCGCACCGACACAGATAGGTCTTATGGCGACGATGGGATAGGAAAGGCCTAGGAGTTGGAAGGAAGCGGCCGTGGCCTTAATTAAGGTTCAGCCCCAGCATTTGCCTGGTGTGAAAATGGGAAACCACGGAAAACCATCTTCAGGACTGCCGATAGTGGGATTCGAACCTACTATCTCCCGGATGCAAGCTCACAGCCGCGCGCCTCTACGCGCACGGCCAACTCGCCCGGTCAAAAGCTTTTTATGATGAACTGAAAGTTGAGGACAATGGTGAAATAACCTTCACATTTGATTGCCAGAAATACCTTACATTGCCTAAGTTGCAAGATCAAAGTGCTTATTATACACGCAAAATGTATGTGTACAATTTTACGATCTGCCAAGGCCCATCAGGTGCGTGTTAAATCCAGGGAAATGCATTTATTTACACTTGGAAAGAAACCGATTTTGCAAAGGGATCTAATGAAATTTTGTCCTGTGTGCATCACAGGTTAACATCAACAGATTTGAATGGCATCCACACCATCCGCCTAATGTCGGACAGTTGTGGAGGGCAAAACAAGAACCAGACAATGCTGGGTATGCTGTGCTTTTGGCTAACACAGGAGGCTCCTGTCAGTGTGAAACGAGTGAAGATCTTCTATACAATGGTTGGACATTCTTTTCTACCACCCGATAGAATTTTTGTTCGAATAGAAAAAGTTCTCAGGTCGAAAGTTACTGTCATATTACCGAGTGAGTACCATGAAGTATTCAAGGATGACGGAATAGTTTTCCAGCTGGGAGCAGATGTCGTCAATCGGTGTTGGAAAGATGCAGTTGCTGATGTCATCAAGCCCTGTGGTCAGTGGCACTCTGTAAAAAGGGTTGTCATCACCAGGAGTAAACACGGAAACGCACTAGTAAGAGATGAAGTGGCCTACAGGATGGACGCTGGTGAAGGGAGAGGGATATGCAGACGTGGCAAAGCCTACTCGTCTATGAAGCCGAATGTTATCCAGATTGGAAGAGCCTTAAAGGAAGTGAAAGTTAGGGACATTGATTTTCTGCTTAGAAAGCATTTCGAGGAGACTTGGGAAGAAAACGAAGATCTTGTTTTCTATAAGAATCTGATGGATTCTCAAACAGCTGTGAACAATGCAGAGGAGGACTCAGAGTTTGAAATTCATCCAGAAAACAATGAGTTGCCTGTGTAATTTCGATGGAACAGGACAGGACTTGCAAGTTTGCGGCCTTTTTACTTCTTTTAGACTTTCATTTGATGTCGTATACTATGTAATCACACTTACTTGTAGTCAATAAATAATTTCTTTTGTCATTTGAACCAGCATTAGGGCATCTTCTTTCCAATTACGTTGTGATAATATCTCTACAGAAGCAAACCTACCTAGATCCATGAAAACAGGAGCAAAACTCGGTGAATCCAAACAATTTTAGGTAATAACTAAAAATGTAAAACCCCAATATTTTAAAGATTGTCATAAAAATAGTCCGTAAGTGAATATAAATCTACAATGAAAAGGAATTTTGCATATCTGCGAGCCAAAGGAAGTAAGACGTTTTTCGTGTTTCCTGAAAAAAATGTTCTGGTGCACTCACAGCATTTTGCTTCTGGACGCCTCATACATATTTGTTAAATTCACGTTGTTTTCTTTCATGACGTACACGCCTATTTTTTGTTATATTATAGAGTATTTAGCTATAGCCTAAATTTCTTTACAAATGTGAGCTCTTCAATAAAGACATAAATAACTGTCGCATGCCAAGATACTTTGGTTTATTACCTAGACATGGATCACCCAAAACATAGGTTAGGTTTGGAGAATACTTTAATAATCAGCATTAATTAATGCACTGTTTATTACTTTCATATTCCAAGATCTAAATGAAGCATTTAACTAAAGCATCACACATTAAAATTCAAAGTGTTACCACTAGAACAGCTGACATGGAAAAGTGATTGAAAATTCAAACAAATTCAACTTACGTTAAAATGATCTTTAAAAAAATAAACTGTAGACTTTTCCGATATATCACCAGCATTTCTCCGGCTCGCCAAAATCAATTTCTCCCTAGTTTTAGCGTCTTTGGAACATTTATAAACAATTTGTTTGGGATGGTATGCGATGTGCTATTGCTCATCGGAACTATACACCATTTAAGTTATAAGTTTTCTGCCTCACTGTCTGCGCAGGATTCATTTTAAGTCTAAAATATACCACTCAGATTATTATCCAATATATAGACTTCGAATTTAACCAAACCAGACACTAACATAAAGTTGAAATACGCTAAGTGTATCCTGCTTCTCACAGCACACTATGTGTTATTTCGTCTGCTAATTCAGTCAACCTGTACGATGACGTCAGACCAATGAGATCGCGTACTTGCGTGACGTGACATTTTCGTACTTTAATTTAGATTTTTGTCATGTTTGGAGTTATTATTTGTACATTCTGATCACATTTTTGAATTCTGCGTGAAATTTTGAATCAGATTAGCATATTTTTAATTAAAACCCCGGATCATACATGTTCCCTATTACTGATAAAGAGGACAGGACAGACTTGTGGAAGCTGTACTGGGAGTAGTTTTGCTTCCGAGGAAATGTAGGAACATGGGAAACAATACAGACCCTATGTTTGGTATTATACGGTCTGTTATAAAGAAGACCAAGTAGACTTATGCCGGGTATCCGACTTGAATGCATAATAAAATAAAAATATACTGAGAAGTAATAGAAATAAGCATTGGCGGTTTGGTTCTACAAGTAGAGAAACTCAAAATGTATTTTACATATCTAGTACACCTCAATATGCGCACAGTTAATGGTGTGACAGACGTCGAAACTGTATACCACTCCACCTCTATCCATGTGTTTTGTTGCATTGCAGATCTAACATTTGCGACAGCTGCTCGAATACTGCATTTAAATGTGAAAACTGCATTTAAAGTGTGAATTTTTAATTAGGGATGCATCCCAACATACAGCAAGCCTGCAAGAAAAGTGTCCCATCTGTCCATCTTTGAAGGTTAGGCAACTCAGATGTTTAGTGGCGATGTTCCCCATGTACATATCAGTCAGGAAATGGCGCAGACACCTTCGAGAAAATGGCAGATCGCTTTCGATATCAGGCCACAACACTAAGCACGCCTATCGCGCCACTGATGATGCGCATATCGAGGTGTATTAGGTATTAAAGAAACATTGAGTTTACCGAGCTCGATAGCTGCAGTCGCTTAAGTGCGGCCAGTATCCAGTAATCGGGAGATCGTGGGTTCGAGCCTCACTGTCGGCAGCCCTGAAGATGGTTTTCCGTGGTTTCCCATTTTCACACCAGGCAAATGCTGGGGCTGTACCTTAATTAAGGCCACGGCTGCTTCCTTCCAATTCCTAGGCCTTTACTAACCCGTCGTCGCCAAAAGACATCTGTGTGGGTGCGACGTAAAGCAAAATAGCTAAATAAAAACAAAAATCATTGAGTTTTTCTACTTGTAGAACCAAACTGCTAATGATTATTTCTATTACTTCAAGATATTAATTTTGATTTTATTATACATTCCAACCAGGCATGCTATATAGTATTTGCTGATCTCAAATTGTTTGATAACGTCGATTGGCTTTCAATAAGGCACAGCGCTAGTTGTCTGGGCGACCACAGAAAACCATCTTCAGGGCTGCCGACAGTGGGGTTCGAACCCACCATCTCACAGTCACATGATTCATACCCCGCAGCCAACTCGTACAGTATGAGAAATTTTAATGAAACTGTGCAGTCTATATGGTCACTTCAACCATCTACCAGAACACTTCCACGACTCTTCCGTGACAAGAGCATCACTTGAACGTAAATACGACATTTTCACTTTTAATCCCATTTGGAACCAACTATTCCAAATTCTAGTTCTTAATTACTTCCTAATATTCGCATTTTAAACCCACTGAACACGCCTGATTCATATAAAACTAAAAGTATTGCAGCAGTAACAGTAGCAACATGCAGGAAACCGACAAATAAGTTATAGGAAGTGCAAAACTGATAACCCAATCTGACAGCTGATACCGGAAGCAATGCACCGGCTATAAAAACACGACCTTCAAGTCCTGTTCCAACGCGAAACGGCAAAAGTAGTACTTGCAGTACAGGTAACTACAGAACGAAGTAGGCAGTCGATGATGTCAGGCATCTCAGCTGAATGTTCAACGTAGTGGCCTTCCGTTCGGAGAGTCCTGGGTTCGATTCCAGGCAGGGTCATGGATTGTAATCTTACGTGATTAATTCTCTTGGTCCGAGGCCTGAGTGTTTGTACTGTCCCCAACATCCCTCAAACCTACACACCACGCACAACACTACCATCCAGCACAATAACACGCAGTTCCCATTCACGGCAGATGCCGCATACCCTCGTCGGAGGGCCTGCCTTACAAGGACTGCACCAGGCTAGAAACAGCCACACGAAATAATAATAATAATAATAATAATAATAATAATAATAATAATAATAATAATAATAATAATAATAATAATATATATATTATAATATCACTATCGTTCTTGAGAGCCACAATTAATTTGATTTCATATTTCTTTTTTAAAAAAAATTGATATCGCAAGGGCACAGGTTTTTTGGCGACGATGGAATAGAAAAGGAAGCGACCGCAGCTTAATGTATAGCCTGGTGTGAAAATGGGAAACCACGCAAAAACATCTTCAGAATAACTCGCTCGGTCTAGCTACACGTACAACATACTACATAACAAAGTACAGGAAAATATGCCAAAGTCAAGCTGTGCTGCGGCTCGATTGAAAGAAATGCGGACGTGGGAAACCAGTTTTTGTGCCCTTGACTAAACTACACACCAGTCACGTTTCGTAACTTCTCTCCGGAATAGAAGGGATCCGGGTAGAGAATTACTCACTAATAGGAAAGGTGAAATCTATTATTCAAGCAATCAGTAACAGAGGTTCTCTTTCCAACATGCTCTGGAGGACCAGTATTTGGCCATCCTCTAAATGCCAAAACCACCTTGGGATGAAACCAAGTATAGGCTAAGTCAGGCAACATCATGTCAGATCAAGGTATGCACACTACCTAATACCGGCACCGGTGACATCTGATCAAGAATGTATTTACTAATAGTAATTGACTGACGGAGTTTCGAAGAAAGCGGTAAGGATCCTGGAGTTGAAGAGAGAAACGATGTCGACCACTTGAGGCGTACAGTTTCAAACATGGCCAAGTCCGTTGAACTGTTTTTTTTTTTTCAGGAGAAGCAAAAAACTCGTTTAGGTTATTAATTCATATATATTCAGACACTTTAATCTTTATGTTGCTTAGCAGAGGCTTCTGATTCATTACCATACAATTTTTACAGTCTAAATGTATTACATGAATCGAAAAATGTATTTCAAATTTGGACTAGACCATGTTTGAAACTAACTGTGGGACTTGGCCGATTCTGAAACTTACGTAAGAGGACTTGGCCATCTTTGAAACTTAGATTAGAAAATTTGGCCTAATGCCTAAAGAAAAAAGAAATCTAGATTAAGTCTATTTTCCAACTGTGTTCATCTTGACTTTATTTAGAACAAATATGATTAAAAATGATATACGATTTAGAGAAATTTCTTTAAAGATTATTATTTTAAACATTATGTTTGTGTAAAATTACCCAACATTGTAACCAATGTAGAGGCTAATTAACATTTAAATAGTGTATATTTTGCAAATATATGGATTCATGTAGCTACTTCAATGTATATTCTTCACATTATACCTATTCAATGCCATCGCGCCTTCGAAACATATCACCAAGCCTTGATTAAATCACCATTAACAACACGTTGTTGATTGTACTCCTCTCAGCTGTTTTTCCCTCATGCGCTTCAAGGTGGAAAGATCACGTTGCCGCTGTCTGGTACGGCGTTTATTAATTTCCTCCATTTTATTGCACAGCAAATATGAATACTATTAAAAACGACCAATTAATTATGTACATATTTATTATTTATAAAATATTGATTAAAATACACGCAAACAAAACCACCACATGTGACTCGAACAAACTTCAGGCCGTCATATTACCGGAAGAAAACATGACTGGATAGCGCAGGATTATTGGCCCGTGCGGGTTAACACGGACTTGGCCGACTTTGATATGAAACCTTATTCTTTGCTGCAATTTTAAATGTGATCTGGCCGGATTTAAAACCCACTTTCGTTCCCGCTGTCAAAACATCAGAACGTGAAAAAGATGGACTTGGTCGTGTTTGAAACTATACGCCTCACTTTATGTGCTCCACAGCTTAGTGGTCACTGTCTTAGGGGCCACGGGTTCTATTCCCAGTGGATGGAGGTATTTTTATCTTAAAACGATTAATTTCCTTGTCTGAACTATCACCAACATTCTTGTAACTCACACACCACACAAGACAATCTCCCATCACAATAACACGCAGTTTGCCATACAATGAAGATGCCGTTCACCCTCGTCGGAGGGTCTGCCTTACACGCCAGCAAAAAGCCACAGGAAACAATACATTTAAAGTCTCTTTATATAATGTACTCTTGTTCTTCAAAGCGTCTGGCGTGCACGAATATTGTGAGGCTATTTTAACGTTAGGATATGTATTCACCCCGGATGGTAGCGTAGTTGTAGGTCAGCTCCGGGGCGAAACTATCTTTACATCGGTCTGTTTTCAGGCCGAAATTCTTGCACGTGAGTGAAAACTGGATGGATTCTGGATATAGTATTCATAAGTTAGAAGTAACGGTCACGGAAGTAGCGATACCGGTTACTAGTACAGAATGGCAGAAGAGTGCTCGAAACGAGGAGACAAAGGCTACGTTGGGAATAACCTCGATGGATGAAGGTGTACGCATAAAACCGGCTTCGGTTGTGGTGCCATGTGAGACGAATGGAGGAGGATAGGTTACCTAAGTCATGGGAGGTACGAGAAGTACGACGATAGTACCAGCCAGTTTTTAATGATTTAAAAGAGATGTGGAAAAAGACGAGGCCACAGAGAGAGTTTCAAATAGCGGGTTGTGGAGGCGTTTAGTTAATACACCTAAGATTGCAGACTCGACGCTGAAAGTCTATAAGGAAGACTTGTCTATATCTACGCGACAGCGCCGGGATTTCGTGCAATCAACAACGCTACCGAAGTCACCGTTTCGGCCCCTAAAACTAGCTACTCTTAACCCCCAGGACGTCGCTCTCTCAGAGGCCCAGCATCAGGGTACGGAATGAAAACATTTTAGTTGTAGTAATTTTAAAAGTAATAATAGTAAAGTTATTGTTTTTTACGTCCCAGTAAGTACTTTTACGGTTTTCGGAATTGAGTCCCGTAGTGCCAAGGCTGACGTAATTGAGCATCTTCAAATACCACCGGACTGAGCCAATATCGAACCTGCCAAGTTGGGGTCATAAGGCCAGCGCTTCAACCGTCTGAGCCACTCAGCCCGGCAGTCGTAATTTAGTTTTGTTGTGCAATCACTGATTAGTCTCGGAAAAATGCATCCTCGGTTATAGGGGTTGTACCATGTTACGAGTGGAGAAGGAACCGTACAAGAAACTTTAGTGAAATGATTTTAGTTATTTTGTACTGATTTGTTGCTGCGAACCCCCTGAAAATTTTGTCACGAGCCGCCACTGGTCGGATCCCTTCCATTTTTCTCTCTTATCGGTGTTGTATTTCCTCTTAAAACAATGATCACCACCACCTTTCCCATCCTTGTGGTGCCGAAAACCTACGAGTTAGTGGAAAGTTGAACTATTAGAAAAACAAAACATATGTTCCATATTAAACTTGAATAGTCATTTGGCTATGCAGTGTGTTACAGAGTGTGTTCTAAAACACGTAGGCACTATCGCCGCTTAATGCTTGGTAGCGTGAAAATATAAGGCATGTTCTTTTGTATTTCATTATTAAAAACACTGGGTTGGAAGTCAACGAATCCAAATGTTCCGGCGTTATAATAGATAAAGGAAATTTTGAAGAAGTAAATCTCCGTATATCTGAAAAATAACGATCAAAAGCATTGCCAATGGCGAAACAATGAACTATTTGGAAGTGGATTTTTCTAAGACAATCAGCATAAATCGTAATAAAGTTATTAATAACCTAAAAGATAAACTGGAGAGATTAATCGTCACTCCTCTTCTGAAAGCTGATCAAAAATTAAAGATATTAAATAAGCACATATGGGCAACGCTTGTGCATCCATTGCAGAATGCCCCGCTCGAACAATACCGGTAATTGCCAAGAGGATTCCTTAACGACGTAGACCAGTTTTAAAGAGCGCGCTCAAAGAAATTCTTCCAGTTCCTACTGATACTCCGGATGCCATGATTTACTCACCTACAAAATACAAAGGTTTAAGGTTAGTTAAGGCCCAGTGGGATGCATTTATTCAACATCTTAACGTGGTGAACATTCTGGAAAATTTAATAACAACGTATATGCACTCTTTGGAAGAAATAATGAAAAGAAAAGGCCGACGACTGCTTTCGTAATTTGAACATTACTGCGGGATAAACAACAAAAACAAATAGCAAAGCTATAGGGAAAGGCTAACAAATGAGGAGTTCAAAAAATGGTGCACCCTTCCTTAAAAAAAAAGGTAAAAGAAATGCCCTCTTTGCACAGCACCCTCAAGGAAATAAGTGGTTCGCAGGAAAGGTAGGCCTTTCAACATCAGAGTGGACTGAAAGCATCAAAATGATGGCAGACGTGGCTCCAGTAAGAAGCTTGTATGGTAGAAGCCAGGAGATTGAAACTCTGGGACAGGTTCTCGGCTACTGTCCATTCGATTCGTTGCTTAACAATACTCAACACACAATTCGCGGCCTTACCGCAAAAGCCTTTCGCGATAACGGGTGGGAAGTGTCTGAAGAAGTGAACTGCTTAGCTGAAAACGGTAGCACGAGAAGAGTAGATATTCTGATGATTTTTTTTTTTTTTTTTTTTTTTTTTTGGCGTATGGCTTTTAGTGCCGGGAGTGTCCGAGGACATCTTCGGCTTGCCAAGTGCACGTCTTTCTATCTGACGCACATAGGCGACCTGGTATCTGTCATGTTGCGGTACTGATCAAAAGTAGCGTAGACTCGCGGTATTCCACACATGATGGTACTATCACAGGTTATGAAATACACGCATGTAACGCAGACCTATGGTGTTTCTCACATTGCTGTGCCATTTATAGGCAACGCAAACCTACGGTGTTCCTGACATACGTGTACTAATCACAGGCACTTGTACTATCCCGTGGTGTTCCTCACATACTGGGTACTAATCATAGGCAAGGCAGACCCATGGTGTCGCTCATATCATGGTACTAATCAGAGGTACTGTAAAACACACCCTGATTCACATACTGTCGCTACTAATCATAAACCTATTGTGTACCTAACATAGTGGTACTACGCGCAAGTAAAAGCGACCCATGGTGATCCCCGCGTGTTGCTACTAATCACAAGTAAGGTTGATGGTTCTATTTCGATCATCCCTTGGTCGCCCCTTTTAGTCACCTCTTACAACAAGCGGGAGATACTGTGGGTGTATTCTTCGCCTGCGTCCCCCACCCACAGGGGAAGTAGATATTCTAGCCGTCGATAAAGGGAGAGATCATTCTATAATATTGGAACCATCAGTACGTCTATAATCAGGCCGCACGATGTACACTCCGAGAAGCAGGCAGTCTACGTTCCAATATCCAACTACATCATGGAGAAATATCAAGCGAATTGTTCTACAATAGACCTCTTCACTGAACTGTTATGTGCACAACGCAGATCAATTTCTTGTATTGAATTGCCCATGAAATAAATTTGCAGGAATTTGTAGTCGCCATCTAACACCGGCAACAGTGAACCTGCTCTGTGATATATTTGGCCTTGTACCTGTAAATTAAGGACAGGTTTATTATTTTTGTCACAAAAACTAAAAAATAAAACTTGAAAGTTGGCATGAAATTGTCCCGAAGTACATTTGTTGCCCCAAATGAAGCCATTTGAAAGTATTTGTTATATTTTTGGATATTTGTAAGGAAATCTATGGAATCTGTTCCTGTTCCTGAAACCAATAATTTCACTTTGCCATTTGCGCAACACAATCCAGCGGCTTCATTTTTGTATTTCAATGCCTTACAATTTTGGCAAATTGAGTTCATAGATCCAATAGCAACGCATTAGTAGGCACTGTAGTCAATTGAAACATCGTAACTGAAAGCAGCTCGATTCAAACTTGGAGGATTATTAGCTGAACGACGCGCTCCACAGGTTTGTGATATTCGAATCCTTTCAGTTTCATTTCGCTCTTCACGTTGGTGTGCAGTCCGATTAGACTGAAAATTAGCTTGACATGTAGCATTTCGAGTTCTTCGACCGAAGTTGCTCCGCCCGCGTCTTATAGGCGGCATGAGTCTTGAAATGAGTATACTGTACCGTATATGGAAGCATACACAAAATAAACCAAAGAAATCGACGAACTTGTTTGTTGAGAGGCGAAGATTTAAAAACAATCAGGGTAGACAAAGGTCTCCAAACTATAACAAAACACAACACTGCATGCGACTGTCTGGAGAGCGTATGTTTGGGAGATCCGTACCGGCAGTCGAGGCAGCCAGACAGCCAGCCAGCCTGCCTCACGCGCGAAACCAAAACCCAAGGAGACATTCTTCCTGTCACAAACTGAGAACTACGCGAAATAAGAACCTGGGGTTTGTTTTAAAAATAACTTCCATACCTGAAGACCATTTGCCTCGCTTTGACCCCCCCATGCAAAGTCAATAGCAAAGAAGTTGGCAAGCGACTGACTTTTCCGTGCCTGCACATAAAAATCTCTGAACATGACTGAAAAGAAATACAAATAGTGCATGTTCTTATCATTTAAATTTAAAAACAAACTTACCTACGCCGAGCTGAAATGTTACTTTACCAGCAATGACAAAATTACAAATATAGTGAATA
The DNA here is from genome assembly GCF_040414725.1 of Anabrus simplex. Classification (NCBI taxonomy): domain Eukaryota; kingdom Metazoa; phylum Arthropoda; class Insecta; order Orthoptera; family Tettigoniidae; genus Anabrus; species Anabrus simplex. The sequence continues at coordinate 429,399,159 of NC_090269.1, read as the reverse complement.
TAAAATAGGAGTTATGACATGATGAGTTCTATGCAATGAAGATTTTGCATTTGAGGTAACATTCCATTATATTAACATTTTCACACTATTTTTGTGAACTTTTTTTTGTTAACGGCATCAAATGCGGCTTGAAATTTTGTACATAATCTGATATTCACCCATTTTAACCGATAACATTCATATTTACGGACATTTGGCAAATGCGCTGGATTAGAGGAGGACAGCGCTAAGCGCAAACGTGGGAGAAGGAAAGAGACGAACAGTTGAATGGAAAAAAGAGAAATGGGGCTTTAACGTTTTTTCCTGCCATTTTTTCCAATTTTTCTCTTCGTAAAAACCTTACTCGGACTTCGACGATTATTTGAAAAAAATAATTAGCCGAATTGGTCCAACCGTTCCCGAGTTTTGCGCTTAGCAACACATTTAGCGATTCATTTTTATTTATATAGATTGCTACTAACCAATATTCGAGGCCAAACAACATTCCATTATTTACGAACTGTTAATTGTGAATTGCGTGGCTCTTACAGAAAAACCTGTCTACGTTTGCAACTGTTAGAAAATGACACTCAATGGAATCAAACTCTCGATGATGCTGTAATTTCTTCACAACCTCATCAAACACGAGCATTGTTTTCTATAATGGTATCAACATGCTGCCCATCAAAACCAATTGATTTATGGATCAAATACAAAGACGATATGTGTGATGATATCTTGCATCAAATGCGCATCACAACAGGAAATCCAAATTTACAAATCAGAGAAGTAATGAACAACGAGGCGTTGATATCAATTGAGAACATGTGCTTGATAATGTCAAACAAAGTATTATCTCAATTAGGCATAGCCGCGCCCAATCGCCCGATGCACAACGCTTTTAATCAAGAGTTGCAATGCGAAAAACTGTACGATCTCGATGCTTTAAGAGAATCAGTTCGAATAAATCTTCCGCTGTTGAACCAACAGCAAAATTATGTATCTGATACTCTAATGAAAGTTGTAAATGATGGAACTGGAGGGGTTTACTTCTTGGACGCTCTCGGGGGTACAGGAAAAAATTTCTTAATTTCAATTCGCTCACACAATGAAATTGCACTCGCACTTGCTTCATCAGGCATTGCAGCCACATTGTTGGAAGGCGGTCGAACAGCCCATTCAGCGCTAAAATTCCCGTTGAATATGCAAAGCAACGAAACTCCGACCAGCAACATATCGAAGAACTCTGCAAAGGCAAAGGTTTTGCAGCAATGTAAATTGATAGTGTGGGATGAATGCACCATGGCACATAAAAGGTCTTAGGAGGCATTACACCGAATCATGCAAGATCTGCAGAACAATCAAAACCGATTTGGTAGAGCGATAATTTTGTTAGCAGGAGATTTTCGTCAAACATTGCCAGTGATTCCACGGCCAACGCCAGCTGATGAATTTAATGCATGTTTAAAATCATCAGTTTTGTGGAAACATGTCAAAATATCAAATTTTAGCCAGAATATGCGTGTCGAGTTGCAAAATGATCCATCTGAAGAGATATTTTCAAAACAACTAATTGACATTGGTAATGGCAAATTCCCTTCAAACGTTCTGACTGGCTGCATTACTTTTCCTGACAATTTTTGTCAGTTTACTGAATCCAAAACCAAACTCATTCAAGAGGTGTTCCCAAACATTGCTCAAAATTACAGAAATCATACACTTAAGAAAATGGAAATTGCAACACCATGAAGGCATTGGTCGTCTGTGTTGATTTTCAAGATATGGAACGATGCCATGTAGGTATGTAAACGATCAAAGTTTCAGACCCATTGGATTGTTGCTACAGGTCTCCCCACGTGATTGGTCGCGAAGGAATGAACTCCAGTATATGGACTCTGGCGTAGCGTAGTTGACTTGCAGTCTGTGCAGTGACGTGTTCCCCGTCAAACATGCCTCGACGACAGAAGAGCACGCTATCAACAACTGTCGCCGTTTGAGAGGGCCCGGATAATTGGGCTGTATGAGGCCGGATTATCGCTAAGGACTGTCGCTGCACGTGTTGGCCGACAGGCATCTACAGTACAACGTGTATTACAGCAGTGGTCAAATGAAGGTACCCACACTCGTAGACCAGGCACAGGCCCAGCGCGACAGACAACTGTGGGAGAGGATCGCCGCATCATTCGGATTGCCCGGATGGAACCCCATGCAACAGCAGCGCAAATTCGAGCAGCTGTGGCACCCCCTGGCTGGCTTACGAGCCCGTGTCCCTGCAGAAGGTGTTCCATTGACCCCACAACAGCGACGTGTAAGGCTGGCCTGGTGTCGAGAAAGATCGACGTGGGTCGACGAATGGCATAGGGTCGTCTTTAGTGATGAATCGCGCTTCTGTCTTGCCCGCAGTGATCACCGGAATCGTGTGCGCCGACGTATCGGGGAGATAGGCCGCCCAGATCTTCTTGTCGAGAGGCACACAGGGCCAACACCAAGCATTATGGTCTGGGGAGCTATTGGCTTTAATGTGAAATCACAATTAGTGCTTGCTGAGGGCACTATGACTGCTCGACAGTACGTTGATAGGGTACTCAATCCAGTGGTTGTCCCTATGATGGCGAACATTGCTAATGGGATGTTTCAGCAGGACACTGCCCGGGTTCAAACTGCACGCATCTCCAGAGAAGCTCCCCACTACATCACAACCTTAGAATGGCCCGCCAGATCCCCGGACCTCAGTCCTATTGAGCTTGTGTGGGACATGATGGGTCGACAACTGGCCAACCGTCCTCAGAAACCCACAACTCTGGAACAACTGACGCGTGCAGTGCAGCAAGCATGGGCCACAATTCCTCAGGAAGCGATCCAGGGCCTTATTGACTCCATGCCTCGACGAATTCATCAATGTATTGCAGCTCGTGGTGGGCACATCCTGTATTGATTGTTGTCCAAACTTGCTATCTGAGGGACCTGAAAGTGTAATAATCGAATCACAACCGAACACTCGTCCTGCATATTCAATTGCAGCAATGTAGCACCACTCCTTCTGGGTGTTGCAATTTCCATTTTCTTCAGTGTATTTGGTTGAGTTAACGAGTTATATTGGCTGAAAAAAAAAGCTGTAAATGAATTAAATTTCAAAATTCAAAATGAAACTGCCGGTGAACTGAGGACATACAAATCAGTTGATTCCGCTACTAACCAAGATGATGCCGTCAACTATCCACCCGAATTTTTGAACTCGCTGGATTTGCCAGAATTGCCACCTCACATTCTTCAATTAAAGGTCGGATCAGTGGTCATAATGTTGCGAAATATCAACCAACCGCGTCTTTGTATGGCACACGGCTAGCGGTGAAAACATTACTGAACGACGTGATCGAAGCAACCATTCTAACGGGGAAGTATAAAGGAGAAGACATTTTGATACCACGCATCCCTATGATTCCGACTGACATACCATTTGAACTTAAACGACTGCAGTTTCCAGTGCGGCTCGCTTTTGCTATGACCATAAAGAAATCCCAGGGGCAGTCATTGAGTGTTTGCGGCATTAATCTTGAAAACTCATGTTTCTCGCATGGCCAATTGTATGTTGCCTGTTCCCGTGTTGGAAAAACCATCAACTTTGTTTGCTTACGCGCCAGGTAATCAAACAAAAGTATCGTGTACCTTAAAGCTTTACAATGAAAAATATCTTCATAGTGTTGATTGGAATCAGTGTTTTCTATGATAGCTATTTCCTACGAAGAAAGAGGAGTAAGTTTTGCCACATTATCTTCACGCCATCAGCTTATCTAATTACGTGATTTGCAACGGGGGATAATTACGACTGTGTGAGGGATTTGAAGACCCGCGGAACATTTCACATATACGTTACAGTTCATCAGGGTTATTTCTGGGTAGTGATAAGCTGTGACCTATTTGAGCATTTCCTTATTCACAACCAAGATATTAATATTACAGGTAATGAAAACACGTTTTTTTCCAGTATTTTCTTACTAACTTTTGGTAGCAGCAGAAAATTAACTCATTTGATGTTGATGATGTAGTCACGTGCATTATTCTGATTTTTGCGTGCAGTACAGACTGAATTTGAGTTCGTTCCATTGTCATTCATTTTTGACAGAACGACGTCTGTCGGGTCAGCTAGTATATATATCACAAATGTTGCCAGCCATTATTATGTGAATACTTCATTAAGAGTACTTAATGATTTCTGGGTCTCAATATCTTCGTAATTGTGAAAAACTCAGAATTATTGTAATTTCCACAAAATCAGCTGATAAGATTAATACTTTCATGTTAGACTCGCTTGCGAATTTACGATATATGCTGTGAGCTTGAATATTGTGTCATATTTATTTTAATGTTTCGTATAGTATAGATATTTTAAGCACACAGCAAAAACCGTCCATGTAGCATGAGAGATGTAGCATTAGCGAGTCGCCACGTAGATCCATCACAGGAATAAAAATTGAGCTCCCTGATGGTCATAGTTATTTCGTCCAAGACGATGGCAGTTGTCGGCCTTTCTCAAGGTGAATGATAGCATCCTTGAGACATAGAAATACATGGGTTTGATGATGATGATGTTTAAAGGGGCCTAACACCTAGGTCATCGGCCCCTAATGGTACGAAATCGACACGAAATGTAATGACAAATTAAAAGTCCAAAATCCTCAACTTACCAGAATTCAAAACGTGAGAACGAAGAATGAATGGATGGATATGAATTTAAAACAATCAGCAGATCCGACCCGCAGTGCCTCACATTCACAGAAACTGACGTAAAACAATAGTATTACTGACCAAGGGCTGCTTCTAAAGGATAATACTGAATCGATGATGCTTGCAGTCTAAAGGGGCCCAAAATCAAAGTCATCGGCCCCTCGTAATGGTACTTATCGCTAGGAAAGTAGAACCATGGTATTTCTCATGGTGCGGTACTAATCAAAAGTAGCGTAGACTCGCGGTATTCCACAAATTATGGTACCACTCACAGGTAATGAAATTCGCACATGTAATACAGACCTATGGTGTTTCGCACATTGTGGCGCCATTTACAGGCAACGCAAACGTGTACTAACCACAGAGACTCGTACTATCCCGTGGTGTTCCTCATATAGTGGGTACTAATCATAGGCAAGTCAGAACCATGGTGTCGCTCATATAGTGGTACTAATCACAGGTACTGTAAAAGCCGACAGTTCACTCTTAAGTGGGGGACTGACCGCACGGTGCCCCTGCGTGCCATTGATCACAAACCTATTTGGTACCTAACACAGTGGTACTACGCGCAGTAAAAGCGACCCATGGTGTTCTCCGCGTGGTGGTACTAATCACAAGTATTTTCATGGTTCTAATACAATCATCCCTTGGTCGCCCATTTTAGTCGCCTCTTACGACAGGCAGGGGATACCGTGGTTGTATTCTTCATCTGCGTCCCCCACCCGCAGGGGGTTTCATGGGTTTGAACTCATAGCATATGAACACAGTTCCTGAGTTGCACCAACGGTAGAGATTGTTTGAATTGCACCAATGGCCATTTACTTATCCGTCCTATTGTTCTACCCTCAGTTACAGTAATTTTGATATGGCCTAACCTGTGTAATTTAGATGGTAAGTAATACGAAGAACAACGGCCACTTTCGAGGCTCCATTTAATTTTCAGTGTCTGAAGCTATTAGTTTGCGCACGTCCTGGCTATTCTTAACACGCCAGGGGTGGATAGCACAGAGCTTTCGTGAAGACGCCACTGTTTCTCGTCAGAGACAATATGTGAATACTGTGAATATATTTTTAATAAAAGGATATCTCTTTTCCTACATTACCTTATTTCCCCCAAATTGATCATCCATCATTTTTTGGGTCGACCATCAGTCTCATCTTACTACAATCTGACCTGTTACATTTGCTCATACAACCTTATCGTTGCTGAACGAATGAGTTCCGCGCTGTAGTCGTACTGAGAATGGACACCAATCATAGATCGAGGTTAGATACCGGCTCTTCGGAGTGTCTGTTGCTTTTCAGCATCAGTGCAAGAAAATATTAGGATAGCACCCACACGCCACTCATCTCAACCGAATGCCTTAAAATACAGACCATCAGTTTGTACGTGCGTACTCAGTCCTCGTCTGAATAACTCTGAACCAGCCCCCAGTCATGGGCTCTGTTTGAATAACTCTGAACTAAAAGAAATAAAAATAAACGTAAGAGAAGATTTGAACTCAGAACAGTGGACGACGACTACATCAACACGACCAGTTTACCGCACGGCTGTAAGCTTGCATTCAGGAAATAGTAGGTTCAAATTTCACCGTCGACAGCCCTGACAATGGCTTTCCATTTTCACGCCAGGCAAATGCTGGGGCTGTACTTCACGGTCGCTACCTTCCCAATCCTAACCCTTTCCCATCCTCCCATCGCAGAAAACGTCCGATGTGTCAGTGCGACATTAAACAAGTAGAAGATTAAAAAAGAGACATGCTTCAGTGAATGTCCTACAATTTCCGTGCTTGATGTTGCTTCGAGAGTTCACAGTTCTCCGCTAGACTGTAATGCGAAAGTAGGCCTATATTTTCCCCTCGTGTATTCGTTATCTTAGCAATATAACATCCAAACATTCCCACTCCCGCAACAGCTGCCATATGATAGGCGTAAGTGCCACGCTGTTTCTCTTTTTCATAAAATGCTGCAAACATGTAAACGAGATTACCTCACAATAGATTTCAATTACCCCCCCCCCCCCCACACACACACATCCTCAGGCACCTTCAAGGTCATCAATATGCTGTCCATCCCCACTCATCACTGGAGTAGACAACTCATTTGAACCAGGGACCACACGTTCCTGGAATTCCATCCCGGCTGAAATTAGAGACATAAGTAACCTAAAGCTAGTCTGGCCCCGCGGTGTAGGGGACAACGCGCCCGCCTGCCATCCAGCGGCCCCGAGTTCGATTCCCGGCAGGGTCAGGGGTTTTTGTGTCGTCCTTAACGTTTTCACATTCAACATTTTACACTTCCGCCATTTACATAATACGCGCAGGTTCCTCGCATATGGTGCAAGTAGGGGCAAAAGATCTTCATAAGTCAAACAGCATTTTTAAAATAACCTAAAGCTATTCAGAAGTGTTGGAATTTGTACCTACATTGAGATTAGATTGTTAAATATCATGTAAATGTAACGTTAGGAACATTATAGTTTACATTTTTCAAGATTTAGATAATTATTTTAAAATTTGTTTTTATGGTAACTTCAATTTCAGTTAAATTATAATTTACGTTAACTTTGCTTTTAATTTTAAGTAGTTATAACGCTCAATATGTTATGTTCATGCAGGTGTATACTTACAGCATATGGTTTGACACAATAGCAGGCTTCACAGCCTGAGCCACGCCATGTACAGAAAGTCATTAATAAATAACATAAATAAAATATTGCGTTGGAATCACAAAAGTGAAACATCTTTATTGTCTGGGGAAACGGACACGTTATTTGCCTACGATCTCCTTACGGAGCAATTCCCCCTTATCACATTTTCTTTTGTGAACAGTGCATCTTTCAAACCCAGGGGCGTAGCCAAGTGAACGTTACTAGGGGTTAGAACCCCCTCCCCCCATGGAAGTTTTATAAAAATAAAATGACAATAAACAAGTGAAAGTAGACTCAATGAGTTTCCTCTTTTGAACATTCGCAGATATATAACTGTAAGAGCAACAGTTCTCTTGAATCTATTTTCTAAGAAGACTCGAAAGTTGGGTTTTAGACTGTAATCTGAGCATGCCATTCGCTGTAAAACTGTTCACCTTGATCATATCGATCTTGTTCTGTATTTTGATGTAAGATGTTGTGGTATACCGATACTGCAATCTGAATATCAACATAGTTTACTTGTATCAGTGTCCTTAAAGACACCATATACGCACTAGCACCTTCAGTATGTTCTAGCATCGTCTTGGAACTATACCCCGTCATCGGCTGATCGTGGCCCTAAATGCAGATCAGTATTGATTGATTTATTGGACTATGCTACAGTTTAAACCAAACGCCCAATGATTAATTTAAAAAACAAACAAAAAAAACGGATTCTGTACAGCAAAATCTCCTGCTTTAGACCATAGCACCGTTGTTAAAAACGTGCGCGGTTTTGATCAAATCTTGCTTTCTGGAGAGGATGGCGAAAAACTAACAGTAGCCCTCCAAAATTAAGATATGCAAGAGGTAGGTATACTCTTTCACTGTCCCAAAATATGCATATACGAGAAGTATATTTCCAATAACGGCGATAAAATGGAGAAATGAAATAAACAAGAGTTGTATGGATTTAATTTTAAAAAATCATTGAACTATGACGAGAACTGTAAAGTTGATTGAATAGGAAAATGTTACATGGCATGTTCAAATGGAAAGTACTTTTGAAACGTATGTTTATACTATCAGTTTGTAACACACATTTTACACTGGTATGTTATTTATTAGTTAATATATGTTTGGACTCTTCGTTTATTCATTAAATGGCTGCGGTGCGAGATAGAGAAGATTCGATTTATTTGTCATCTGGAAATAAGGAAACTCTAGGCGTAACAGGGACAGAACATGCGTGTACAAATCTCCTGGCAATCATTGTAAATGATGAACAAAAATATAACGAGAACATAGTTTGTGAGAAGCTGCATCCGTCAACTTCTGTTCCTGTACGCCTCTCAATGTGAAGTCACCTCACGCCGTGCTCTTCATGACGCAATGTCCACATCGAGCTTGAGTGTGTCAACGTCCACTTCCCCGGCAATCCTCCGAAGGTCATTCGGGGTGCACGGCGGAGCATAAGTCAACGAGAAACTGAAAAGTTTATCAGCAGTTTGTTTCCTTCACAAGCCATCAATCCAAACGATAATGTATAATATTAATATCTTGTTAGAGTTAGCATCAAAAGCATCCCAAAATTCGTCTAGAATGTGTCTTCGTATAAAGGATATTGGACTAGGTCAAGGATATGGCGTGTGTCCGATATCTTGATATGTTGATGCACGGTTCTGTAAGCAAAAGAAGTCCACAATGCAAATAATGTGAAGTTTGACCGAGTGCAGGTTGTACACGTTTCGGAAAGCCTATGTTACTGTATTTATTACTAGAGTCTGGACGTTACGCATCATTCTTTATACTGTAATACTGCGCTGATGTATGAAAGAGAAATTAGATAAACTGTTTCAGTATATTTGTGAATGGTAGGGACCATTTTTGTTTTTCCTCTTTTTTGTTTTGGCTCTATGGTTCATGGTGCGGGCTACTGTAGTCACGTCCTAGTTCGTCAACCATGGGCAACGGCTGAGTGGCCTAGTAAGTCGTCCTGAGAGTCGGGATACCAGTTGCTACGGAATGGGAGTGGGCCAACGAGCTAGAATAACATAGAGGGGCTGTATACCTGAGATCAGCGCTCCCTGCTTGAAGCAAGTTGATAAGGGGCAGCCATGTTAACGGTTGTCAAAACAAAGCGAATTGGCGCGAGAGCATATGTTGAGGTGACAGGGAGATCGTGCATGCCAATTTAATTCCCTAAGTTTTAAGAAGTGAAAAGATAGATTCTCGCTTTCAAGAATGCCAGCCGTAAGCTCAGCGTATGGTTGTACTAGTCGGAGTAATAAAACCAAGGATATATCGTACTTTAAGTAAGTATTACTGAATTATAGCCGAGATTCCTTTTTGTAATTTCTGTTTGTAATTAAATCCATTTTATTGTTTACTTAGCGAAAGTACGGATAGCCACGATAATTATTTGTCGAATTTTGTTTCAGATTTCGTTTAAAGAACAAGGAATTAACTGAACAATGCGCTGTGAGGGCGAAACGAGATAAATGGTATCCCACTCAATTCCGTTGCTTATGCTCTGTGCATTTCCAGCCCTATTTAATTTTCATTCACATTTACAAATAAAGGAAATGGAACGCCCACCACCAAGAAAACGTAACCACAAAAAATCACTTATTTCGTTCAAACGTACACCAAGTATGATAAATACATCATTTTACTGCTATTTTTGAAATGTATACAGCCTTTATTGTAGATGTCTGTTGCCTTGGTTTTTAAAACTACGCCACACTTCATAATGGACAACTTTCACGCTAGTAATCCCAGTATGATATGGTAATGGGAGAAACATGATATCCCCCCTATATTATAATAAATAATAATTTCACTAAACGATTATTGTGGTAAAGTATTCATGGGCCGCCTCTGTGGTGCACTGGTTAGCGTGAGCAGCTGCCACCCCTGGAAGCCCGGGTTCGATTCCCAGCTCCGCCACGAAATTTGAAAAGGGGCACGAGGGCTGTAACGGGATTCTATCAGCCTGGGGAGGTCAACTGAGTAGAAGTGGGTTCGACTCCCACCTCAGCCATCCTGGAAGTGATTTTCCGTGGTTTCCCACTTCTCCTCCAGGCAAATGCCGGGATGGTACCTAACTTAAGGCCACGGCCGCTTCCTTCTCCCCCCCCCACAAGGCCCCTGCTCAGCATATCGGGTGCAGCCCTCCCTCACAGTTGTATCCCCCGACCCAATGTCTCACGCTCCAGAACACTGTCCTTGAGGTGGTAGAGGTGGGATCCGTCGCTGAGTCCGTGGGAAAAACCAACCCGGGAGGGTAAAAAGAGAACACAGTACTCACGAGGATGCAATAATTTTAAAAATATTAACAGAATGAGGTTGTAACCTATTATAGGTCCCTATGATTTTAAGGTTTCCTGTCAAATATTTATGTCCATCGTTTTTATTCTAATTTACGCTTAACCACAACAGCCAAGCAGGGTAACGCTCTTGTTCCGATTTCGAGGCCTATTCGTATGTCAGTGTGCGATGATTTCGAACTACCCTACAATCAACTGATCGTGATGTTGGCCTCGTGCCGCAATAGGATGAAGTGGCGGTATTCGCTTTCATGCTTCAAGCTTTCGGCAACGGACTTTAATTTTCCCCCAGCGATTCTAAAATGCGCATTTTCTACACTTTTCGTCATTTAAAGGCCATGCCTATTTGCTTGTGTGACAACAGGAAACATGGCGGACGTTCGTTCTATTAGGTTCACCCAGGCAGCGCTTCCGCCTCTCTATGTTATTCTAGCTCGTTGGAGTGGGCACTTCAGACATATTCTGAGTCATGACCCTCCTTGTGCTCAGGCGGCTAGGACTATATAATACACAGGTGGTCCCTAACCCGTTAGAGGAGAGATCCTCACTTGGACTATGTATAAGTAGGGTAGCATTCTGCCTCACGGAATTTACCGAGCTCAAGAACATTTTAAGTAAGCCTCGGACCTATGCGAGTAACGGAGGGACTCCTTGCGTTGTTGTGGATAATTCCTGTTACTATTTACACATTTTAAATAAACAGAACAAAGAATTTCAATATATCAAACATAAAGGAAAGAGTTACACGCATGAAGCGACATATTCAGACCACGCATAATACCAGTCTGGGAGTCTTGCTCTCCTCAAATACATGTGTTTATATTTTTCCAAGAAGTTCTAAATTTCTCTTCCTCATGCCAACCCGACCGACGTTTAACCAGCGAAAGAGAAGGGATGAGGAAGAATGTCAAGGCAGGTCCCGTTAATATTGTCCCTCGCACCCACATTCCTGTGTCGCTGCTCAGTCTCTTCTCACACCGCACTCTGACAAGTGGAATAACTGTCGAACTTGTTAAACACATATAGGGTGTAAGTGTACACTAAGATTATCATGCCGAAATTGAGTAATAAACTACAATGTTACGTCCGCGAGTTCGGTTTGGACACGCTTGCTATTGATTGCGCATTTCTCTTCTGTAAGATGTGTGAGAAATATCTTTACCACGAAAAAAGTACTTTTTAATTCAACATTTCGGAAGACCCAAACATGAACCAGGAAATTTTAAAAATGGCCGGGCAGAAAATCAATAATATCGACAGCGGTTCTCACATCCAGCAGATGTCACTTTTCTCGGAATCTACACAGAGCTTTCTTAGACTTGGAAATTCCTTTCTGAAAACTGAAAAACCAGTACCACAGAATTTTAATGCAGAAAGAAGCTCACCGGGAAAAACGAATTGTCACCCTAGTGCGCACGCACAGATGGATCGTTAAGCCTGTAGAGATGTAGCAGCGAACGAGTCCCGTGCTCAACTGCACGCGCACTGCCTCTACGTGAACTTACGGCAGTAGCGATTAGTGAGACATTGATGTTTCTAGCGGACAATGTACGGTAACATGTGACAGAGTGGTATACAGGGGCAATCGTGTTTGGCCGTGCCCATGGCCATACGGTGAGTGAAGTTGCTGGATTTGTTGGTGTTTCGCTGCGGACTATTCAACGTGTCTACAAGTAGTGGTGCACTACACGTGGTCACGAAACACGACGTCAGAATTGTAGTTCGAATAAGATCCTGACGAGGGGGACCAAAGACGCGTTTCACGGCTTGTGAATGAAAATCGCTTCCAAACCCGACAGGAATTGCTACAGTCAATGAATGAAGGTCCATCCCAACCGGTTAGCGAGAGAACATTGCGACGGGAAATGCATGCAATGAACATCGGGAGTCTGTCACCTCACAAGCGGCCATAACTCTCACAGCCACATGAAGCTGTACATCTTCAATGGACTAGAAATCACCGAACATGGACAGTAGCTGACTAGCGGAACGTAATGTGGTCTGACGAATAACGTTTTTGTCTGTATTCCAATGGCGTACGTCGAGTGCACCGAAGTATTTCATCCTGGATCTGTGCAAGGTCAGGTTCAAACCGGAGGCGGGTCTGTGCTGTTTGTTTTTGGAGGGGGAGGTGTTCGTATCATGGATAGAGCCCGCTCAATGAGATGGCCACTAACATGCAGCAGCATTATGGATGATCACGTGTTGCCGTTCAGTCTACATCTGCACGCTGAGTATGCTATTGATACCCCGGTTTTCAAGATGACAACAGCAAAGTTCATCGGGCTGGACACACATGTGACTGTTTTATGAACACTCCCCGACCCTATTACATCTCGATTGGCCTGCAAAATCACCTGACTTGAATCCTCATAGAAAATTTGTAGGACACGTTGGAACAGCGGGTAAAACACCGACATCAGCATCCCCGCCCCCAAATTGGTGGAATTGAGCGATCAAATCCTCAGCGAGTGGCTTAACCTGGATGCGAAATACTTTCACAACCTTGTGGACTGGCTTCCTAACTGAATCCAGCCAGGTATCAAGTCCAGAGACGAAGTTACACGGTATTAAAAGAAGCTTGTAGTGATTTCTCCAGGGGTGAGCTTAAAATGGCATGCCAAAAGTCACGGGATAGGGGTCTAGTGTCACGTGCTCCCCCCCCCCCCCTCTAGCTCGGCCAAGTCCGGCAACTCGTCGTGGTATCGATTCTACAAATGGAATAACATCTGACCCATGCCGTTTGGAGAGCTACCCACAGCGTCCTGCTATTTGTACATGCAGACAGACCTCACCATCACGTCCCATACATGCTCAATAGGGTACCCATCAGACGAACGAGGTGGCAACAGCAATTGCTGAAACTCTTCAGGACGCTCCTCGAACCAATTCTGGACAATCTGGAACCGACAACACGGTTAATTATCATGCAGAAATATCTCATCATTGTGATGATGATGCTTGTTGTTTAAAGGGGTCTAACATCTAGGTCATTGGCCCCTTATGGTAAGAAATGGAATGGCAATTTGTAAGCCCAAAATTCATCCACCGACCAGAATTGAGAACGTGATGAAGAATGAGTATGAATTTAAAATAATCCGCGGATCCAACTCGCAACACTGAAAGTTAAAAAATACCAAAATGGATATACCACCTAGAATTAAAAATAACGACCATGAACAATGATTATGAACTTAAAACAATCAGTGGATTCGACCCGCAATGCCCCAACTTGTGGCCTTCAGGTACAGCCCCATCATTTGCCTGGTGTGAAAATGGGAAACCAAGGAAACCATCTTCAGGGTTTCCGACAGTGGGGTTCTAACTCGCCAGCTCCCGAATGCAAGCTCACAGCTGTACGCCCCTAACCACACGGCCAACTCACTCGGTCCCAGAAACTGCCTTAAAACAATAGTTTTACTGACCAAGGGACCACTTTCAAAGCACAATCCTAAATCCATGATGCTTGTTGTCTAAAGGGGTCCAAAATCCAGGTCAACGGCCTCTAACAACGATACTTGTCGCTAGCAAAGTAGTAACATGCTATTTCTCATGTTGCGTTACTAATCAAAAGTACGTAGATTCGCGGTGTTCCACACATTATGGTACTACTCAAAGTACTGAACGTCGCAGAGGTAACGCAGACCTATGGTGTTTCTCATATAATGGCGCCACCCACTGGCAACGCAAACCCATGGTGTTCCTCACCTAGGTGTACTAATCACGGGAGGTCTCATCATTGTAGGAGTACGAAAAGTCCATTAAGGTCACCCAGCAGTTCAACGCAGCAGTCACTGGCACACGATCTGTTCAGCGGATCCAGTCCATGCCACGTGAATACAACCTACAGTTTTACGGAGCTACCACCATTCTGTATGGTGCCTTGTTGACAACTGGGGTCCATGGCTTCAAGGACCATACCCGCTTGTGCTTGTTGTTTAAAGGGGCCTAACATCGAAGGTCATCGGCCCGGACCATACCCGAACCATACCATCAGCTATGACCACAAGTTGGCAGTTCCATCCTAGCTCAGTCGGGTCGTATATGAAGGTGCTCAAATGTCAGTCCCGTGTCGGTAGATTTACTGGCACGTAAAAGAACTCCTGCGGGTCAAAATTCCGGCACCTCGGCGTTCCCGAAAACCGTAAAAAAATAGTGGGACGTAAAAACAACATTATTACTTACTTGACTGGCTGCTATGAAGAAGTCCTGCAGAGGATTCGTGCCGAAGTTACGGGAAAGAAAATCTGAATCTCCACTGACGAAACTACGGGTGCAATGGGACGTTATATTGCCAACGTCGTCATCAAAAATATGGAAGCAATGCAAAATGACCCTCCCCTATTTATTTTAACAACGGAAGATTTTTTTTAATTTGTACAATTGGCTTTACGTCGCACCGACACAGATAGGTCTTACGGCAACGACGACAACGGAAGAGATGGAGAGAGTAAATATGGCACAGTTGTTCGCTAATTCCTTAACGCTACTCTGGCCACATGGAATACGATATGATGCAAGGTAACTAGAATATTATGATGATGTCCCTTTTTTAATGAAAAAAGCCGGCCAAGCCTTGGAACCGTTCTTTCCTAAAATGCTCCATTTCATGTCTGGCCCACGGGCTGCTCGGTACTGCCGAAGTAAGAAAGTTGTATCCACATACTGACACGTTGATTTCCAACACAAAGAAAATCTCTCTAAAATCGCTCTCCCGAATCCGGATTTTTTTAACGACATAACACCAGAACTCTCTTTACCTCCACAACCGGTTCTGACCAGGTGGGAGAACCTGGATCTGCGCAACAATTTTATCTGAACAGCACATTGTGGAGTGGTAACGGAAGCAATTTCGAAGTCAAGTCATGACAGGCTGGTGACATCTATGGATTCGTTGAAGATACAGTAAATCAGCTGCTGAGAGTACCAAGAGACATAGGGTCGACTGTTGGTGAACAGAAAACCCTAAAAATATTCGTAATGTTCTGAAATCTGTTAGTGATATGAGTCCATCCGAAAAAAAACTTTTTTTTAAGTATGCTCCAATCACTTTAGTTGAAGTGGTACGGTCGGGTTTTTAAAATGAAAAACGTCTCTCGGACAGGTTAACAATTTGAAGAAACAATTTGAGGCACGAAATCAAGAAAATAAAGAGGAAATACTCAAATATGATAGAGGTGTGTATTAAGTAGCCTATACTAGATCACTACAGTACTTTGATTATTTTACTGCATATTTGAGTTAATAAGAGCCTATCTTGATCATTTTCTCCCTATTTATGAATGTTAAGTGCCTATTTGCCTGTTTATTTTGACCAAAACAATGCCTGAACTCCCGGGTACTATTTATTACCAAGCAGACTTAAATACCTCACCTCGATTTGGGTTAGTCACTTGGAATTTATAATTTAGTAGTCTCTGATGTCTGGCTCCTAGGCTGAACGGTCGGTTCAGGGGGCCCTGAGTTCGATTCCCTGCCGGTACGTATGGTAAATTCCTCTGGCTTGGGGACTGTGTGTTAGTGTTCGTCTCAACACACTTTCTCGGCATATACATACAACAAACCTCACTAACCATCACAAATGAGTTTGCCGTCTGGAAGGACATCCGGCCGTAAAACTCGGCCAAACCTAGTATCTCCAATAAATTAGGAAATGCACCAAAAAGAAGCAGTATCGTCTCTCCGGTCACATGCCAGGAAAGAGGGAGAGTGGACGAGCTGGACAGAGGACCGTGATACACAGATTACGATCTTCAGGATTGAGGAAACGATAAGAAGTGAAAGTAGTCTTCGTTTCCGCCGTCCAAGTACATGGAGACAAATTAAGACACAACTTATTCATATTAAATGTTTATGAACTTCAACACACAGCGCTCTGTTCTTTGACCTTCCAGTCGGGTACTATCGCTCTCTGTGGCCCAAAATGATAGCGATCAGTATTTTAGGAGCAAGACAGAAGTACCGTAAGTGGTGGTAGTGGTGATTGTTTTAAGAGGAAGTACAACTAGGCAACCTCTAAACTTGGGAGCGTGGATTGGCGACCACAGGGCCCTTAGCTCAGTCTGACATTGCTTCCACTTACTTGTGCCAGGCTCTTCACCTTCATCTATCCTATCCGACCTGCCTTGGTCAACTCTTGTTCTTTTCCGACCCCGACGGTATTAGAGCACTCTATGCCTTTTTCAGGCTCTTCGTGGTCATTGTCTTTCTCTGGCCGATATCATCAATTTTCGAAATGTCGGATCCCTTCATTTTTTCTCTTTGATTAGTGTTATATAGAGGATGGTTGCCGAACTGTACTTCATCTTAAAACAATAATCACCACCATCATCATCCTCTGCCATGCTATTCACGTATTACTTTACGGGACCAGTAGCTGGAAATCAGTCAGTGAAGATTTTATGTCGGCTAGCTCTCCTATCTACTTCATAGTTACTGCAGCCAAACACAGCACATACCTTTCCCCTCATGTTGAGAGGAGATATCAAGGAATGACACACGCACATCCTGTATTGATTGTTGTCCAAACTTGCGGTCAGAGGGACCTGAAAGTGTAATCATCGAATCACAACTGAACACTCGTCCTGCATGTTCAATTGCAGCAATGTAGCAGCACTCCTTCTGGGTGTTGCAATTTCCATTTTCTTCAGTGTATATTCATCATAATGAAATACTTACGGTACCGTACTCCTAACCCTCTGTGGGTCGGGGCGGTAGAAAAACGCTCACGGTAACCCCTACCTGTCGTAAGAGGCGACTAAGGGGCCCCAGAGGCTCTTAACTTTGGAGCGTGGGGTGGCGACCAAGGGATCCTTAGCTGAGTCCTGACATTGTCTCGACTTAGTTGTGCCAGGTTCGTCACTTTCATCTATCCTATCCCACCTCCCTTGGTCAACTCTCATTCTTTTCGTCCAAGGTCACACCACTTTTCCCTTATGTGCTGGGAGAACTTTCCCCTTCCGACCGTAGTAATGCCGCGCTAACGTTAGAGAAAGAGGCGAAATAAGACATGGACTCCAGTCGTCAGTAGAGTCCGGAAGTTAGGCAAAATACCTAGATGGATGTAACAAAGTGTCACATAGAGGCAAACAAGTTTCCGTACGTTTAGGAACGGTAGGACTAATTACGGTATTATTTGCCTCTTTTTGCCTGTTTTACCTTCCGTAGTGTATCTGATAGTATAATGCCTTTTATGCCTTTTTGAGTTGTTGTGGATATTTTCTGTCGTTATTTATGTATTAAAATTAATCCATGAAACAAAAATATACAATTCCACTGCACTGCATCATCAATAACGACAAATATCATGTTAACATAATAGATAAAATATAACATTTACACAAACAATACTTTTATAATACAGAACCTCTACCGAAAACTGCTCAAGCCAAATGGTCGAGAGGGTTGTTAGGTTCCGTCCTTCCTACGTAAAATTAAGTGGTAATGGTGATTATTGTTTTAAAAGGAAGAGCAACTTGGTAACCGTCGTCTCCTAACTCTAATCAGAAATAAAATGGAAGAGGTCCGATACTTCGAAAAATGAAGTTATCGGCAAAAGAAAGGGAAGGAACACGAAGAGTGAAAATGAAAGGCTCCCTGGGCCTCGTAAATCTAATACCGTCGGGATCGGAAAAGAATAAGAGTGGACCAAGAGAGGTAAGACAACGCAAGACGCCGCTAAGGGGACTCCTTTGTCCCCCTTTTAGTCACATCCTCTTACGACAGACAGGGGATATCGTTGACGTTATTCTATAATCCCCACCCACAGAGGAATGCAAGATTAAGTACTAAAATGTGATGCAGATGTGTGTTACGTAGCTTACATTAAAGCATCTTTATTATTTTAGTGCCCATTTTAGACATTATAAATGCCTAGTTTAATTATTTTACTACCTATTTCCTAAATGTGAAGTGCTTATTTGCCTGAACACTTTAGTAGAAATAAATGCCTGAACTTCCGGGCTCTATAGTCATCAGATAGCAGAGCTAGCCGGCAGAAAATCTCCATCCGAAACTCTTCACTGACTGACTTCCAGCTACCGGTCCCATCAAGTAATACGTGAATGGCATGGCTGGTGTTTTACCTGGCCACCATTTTACGAGGAGCTGGACGGCAGTGGAAACCCCCGTCCCAACTATGGTTTGTCTGGGGCGAATCTATCTATAGGAAATTCAGGTAACCTCAATACCCATAGCCCCAAAAGCTTTCCAACAAGCAAAAAAGTGTATTCATCCTGCCTGTCAGGAATCAGATACTACTACTACTACTACTACTACTACTACTAATAATAATAATAATAATAATAATAATAATAATAATAATAATGATGGTTCATGTTTGTGGGTTGCTGTAGTCACGTCCTAGTTCGTGATCCATGGGCAACGGCTGAGTCGCCTAGTAAGTGGTCCTGAGAGTCGGGATACCAGTTGCTATGGAATGGGAGTGGGCATCTCGGACAAATTCTGAGTACTGGTCCTCCGTGTGCTCAGGCGGCTAGAACTATACAATCCACCGGTGGTCCATAACCCGTTAGAGGAGAGATCCTCACTTGGACTATGTGCAAGTAGGGTAGCATCCTGCTTCATGAATCTACCGAGCTCAGAACATTTTAAACAAGCCTCGGACCAATGGGAGTAATGGAGTCCCACTCCCATTTGACAGGCGAGGGACTCCTTGGAAACAACTTGGCGAACGAAATGGAATTCGATGGGGAGCTATCAATATTAATGGGGCTCATGGAAGAAAGAAGGTAGAACTGGCTGAGTCAGCAAAGAGGATGCATCTGAATGTGCTAGGAGTAAGTGATATTCGGGTAAGGGGAGATAACGAGGAAGAGATAGGAGATTATAAAGTGTACTTGACGGGTGTTAGAAAGGGAAGGGCAGAGACTGGCGTACGGCTCTTTATCAGGAATACCATTGCACGCAACATAGTTTCTGTTAGGCACGTAAATGAGCGAATGATGTGGGTAGATTCGGCATTTGGAGGAATTAGGACAAGAATTGTGTCCGTGTATTCACCATGTGAGGGTGCAGATGAGGATGGAGTTGACAAGTTTTATGAAGCATTGAGTGACATCGTGGTCGGGGTCAACAGCAAGGATAGAATAGTGCTAATGGACAATTTCAATGCGAGAGTTGGGAATAGAACTGAAGGATACGAAAGGGTGATTGGTAAATGTGGGGAAAATATGGAAGCTAATGGGAATGGGAAGCGTTTGCTGGACTTCTGTGCTAGTATGGGTTTAGCTGTTACGAATACATTCTTCAAGCATAAGGCTATTCACCGCGACACATGGGTGGCTAGGGGTACCAGATCCATAATAGACTATATCTTAACAGACTTTAAATTCAGGAAATCTGTTAGGAATGTACGAGTTTTTCGCGGATTTTTCGATGATACAGACCACTATCTGATCTGTAGTGAACTAAGTATCTCTAGGCCTAGGGTAGAGAAAGTGAAATCTGTCTGCAAACGAATAAGGGCTGAAAATCTCCAGGACGAGGAAATTAGACAGAAGTACATGGATAAGATTAGTGAGAAGTTTCGAACAGTAGACAGTAAGCAGGTTCAGGATATAGAAAGTGAATGGGTGGCATACAGGGATGCTGTAGTAGAAACAGCAAGGGAATGCCTAGGAACGACTGTGTGTAAAGATGAGAAGTTAGAAGTAACAGACATGAAAGTAGCAAGAATGACTCCTGGTACAAACAGGTGGGAACAATGGCAGGAGGGTACTCGGAATGAGGAGATAAAGGCTAAACAGCAGGGTTGAGAGATAGCGCTAATGGCTGATTTCAGTGCCAGAGTTGGAAATACAGTAGAACTGAAGGATACGGAATGGTCGTTGGTAAATGTGGGGAAGATATGGAAGCTGATAAGAATGGGAAGCGTTTGCTGGACTTCTGCGCTAGTATGGGTTTAGCAGTTACGAATACGTTCTTCAAACATAAGGCTGTTCACTGCTGCACATGGGAGGGTAGGGGTACCAGGTCCATAATAGACCATATCTCAACCGACTTTGAATTCAGGAAATCTGTTAGGAATGTGCGGGTTTTACGGGGAATGAACTCTATGGATGAAGCTGTACGCATAAACCGGCTACGGTGGTGGGGTCATGTGAGGCGAATGGAGGAGAATAGGTTACCTAGGAGAATAATGGACTCTGCTATGGAGGGTAAGAGAAGTAGAGGGAGACCAAGACGACGATGGTTAGACTCGGTTTCTAACGAATTAAATATAAGAGGTATAGAACTAAATGAGGCCACAACACTAGTTGCAAATCGAGGATTGTGACGACTTTTAGTAAATTCACAGAAGCTTGCAGGCTGAACGCTGAAAGGCATACCAGTCTGTAATGATAATGTATGTAATGTATGTATAATAATAATAATAATAATAATAATAATAATAATAATAATAATAATAATAGTATGTATGTATAATTTTTGCTATTTGCTTTACGTCGCACCAACATAGATAGGTCTTGTGGCGACTATGCGATACGAAAGGCCTAGGAATCGGAAGGATGCGGCCGTGGCCTTAATTACGGTACAGCCCCGGCATTTGCCTGGTGTGAAAATGGGTAACCACGGAAAACCATCTTCAGGGCTGCCGACAGTGGGGCTCGAACCCACTATCTCCCGATTACTGGATACTGGCCCGCACCTAAGCGACTGCAGCTATCGAGCTCGGTAATAAAATTAATAATAATAATAATAATAATAATAATAATAACAATAATAATAATAATAATAATAATAATAATAATAATAATAATAATAATAATAAACAATCGAGCAAACAAATGCAATTTCTGCTCGACGTAACAGGTACGCAAAACAAAAACTATTTATCTTGAGTACGAAAAGAAAATGACGGCACGTTACATGAACAAAAAAGCGCTGGTTGACTTCTACTCTAGAGTTTCCAGATCAAGATTTCGCAATCTTGATGAATAGGCCCGCAAAGTTCTTGATCGAATCCGCATTCAGTGTTTATCTCATACATACACATTATAGACCGTTATGCCTTTCAGCGTTCAGTCTGCAAGCATCTGTATTTTTACTAAACGCCACCACAAACCTCTATTTGTAGCTAGTTCTGTGGCCTCGTTTAGTTCTATACCTCCTATCTTTAAATCGTTAGAAACTGAGTCTAACCATCGTCGTCTTGGTCTACCTCTACTTCTCTTAGCCTTCATAGCAGAGTCCATTATTCTCTTAGGTAACCTATCTTCCTATATTCGTTCCATATGACCCCATCACCTAAGCCGGTTTATGCGTACAGCTTCATCCATGGAGTTCATTCCTAACTTAGCCTTTATCTCTTTTTTTGCGAGTAACCTCCTGCCATTGTTCCCACCTGTTTGCACCAGCAATCATTCTCGCTATTTGCATGTCTCTTACTTCTAGCTTATGAATAAGATATCCTGAGACCACCCAGCTTTCACTCCCATAAACTAAAGTTGGTCTATGTGAAAATGATACTTTCCTCCGGGAGCGGACATCCTTCTCACAGAATACTGTTGACCGCAATTACTGCGAGCTCACTGCATTAGCTTCACTGCAGACTGATTCAATCTCACTTACTATATTACCATCCTGGGGGAACACACAACCTAAACACTTAAAAATTATCTACCTGTTCCAGCTTTGTATCACCAACCTGACATTCAATTCTGTTGGATTTCATATCTACTGACATCAATTTAATCTTTGAAAGGCTAATTTTCATACCACACCTACTCGTTGCACCTATTTTCAAATTCCAAGATATTAGACTGGAGGCTTTCGGCACAATCTGCCATTATGACCAAGTCGTCAGCATAGGCCAGACTGCTTTTCCGCCTAACTGAATCCCTCCCTACCACTTTATACCTTTCAGCACTGATCCATGTAAACTATGAACAATAAACGTGAAGCCCATCTAGGTTATTATCAAAATCTTCCCACGACTACCTTATGGATTCAACAACTACTTTTTCGCTCTGCTTTTTTTTCATCTACGCACAATTACCTATCTGCATCAGTCCTTGTTTGGAGCCATTTCTGATACGCCTTCCTTTTACGTTGACAAGCAGCTCTCGCTTCATAATTCCACTATGATGATCGCTTTTTCCCATCCTTACACTCCGTTGTTCCTAGGCATTCCCTTGCTGTTTCCACAACAGCATCCCTGCATGCCACCCTTTCTCCTTCTATAACCGGGACCTGCTTGATGTCCACTGTTTGGAAATTTTTACTAATCTTATCCATGTACTTCTAATTTCCTCGTCCTGGAGATTTTCTACCCTTATTCGTCTGCACACAAATTTCACTCTCTCTATCCTAGGCCTAGAAATACTTAGTTCACTACAGATCAGATACTTGTCTGTATCATGGAGAAATCCCCGTAAAACCCGCACATTCCTAACAGATTTCCTGAATTCAAAGTCGGTTAAGATATGGTCTATTATGGACCTGGTACCCCTACCCTCCCATGTGCAGCTGTGAACAGCCTTATGCTTGAAGAACGTATTCGTAACTGCTAAACCCATACTAGCGCAGAAGTCCAGCAAACGCTTCCCATTCCTATCAGCTTCCATATCTTCCCCACATTTACCAACGACCATTCCGTATCCTTCAGTTCTACTGTATTTCCAACTCTCGCACTGAAATCAACCATTAGCACTATCTCTCATCCCTGCTGTTGACCATGACTACGATGTCACTCAATGCTCCATAAAACTGTCAACTTCATCCTCATCTGCACCCTCACACGGTGAATACACTGCGGCAATTCTCGTCCTAATTTTTCCAACTGCCAAATCTACCCACATCATTCGCTCATTAAGTGCCTAAGAGAAACTACGTTGCGGGCAACAGTATTCCTGATGAACAGCCCTACTCCACACTCTGCACTTCCCTTTTTAACACCCGTAAAATACACTTTATTATCTCCTAATCTCTTTCTTATTATCTCGCCTTACCCGGATATTATTTATTCCTAGTACATCCATGGAAATATGTCAGCTCAAAGAAGCAGTATATTTGATTCCAACCGCCGAAATTGCCTTACGTATCCCGTAAGGGCGAACCGGAGTTCCAGACAAAGAAAGACCCAATGCTAGCCGGCAAACGGAACAGCAATAAAATCGAAGAGTTTCCTATCAGAACATGATAAGGATCAGATCCGAGCCCTAATTTTAAAACATTAGAATGAAAACATGTACTTTCGAAGTGTTTGGAAACGTAATCACAACGTCTCCCTCTTTTCTTCCTTAAAAGCATTATTTGTAATAAGCGATCGCTTCTAGGACCACCACTTGTATGTACCATCATTGGCGTAGCTACGGGGGTATTTTTGGCTTAAAGCTTCAAACATTAAAAAATAAGTAAAAATAAATTGCCTGAACATAGTCACCTCGACGGCCATTTTTAGAATAAAGTACAACCAAACTGAACAGAGATTTTGTCTAAAGCTTTGAAAGTGCAACGTGAAGACCTATCA
Organism: Anabrus simplex; assembly: GCF_040414725.1. Taxonomy (NCBI): domain Eukaryota; kingdom Metazoa; phylum Arthropoda; class Insecta; order Orthoptera; family Tettigoniidae; genus Anabrus; species Anabrus simplex. The sequence continues at coordinate 429,375,005 of NC_090269.1, read as the reverse complement.
ACAGAAATAACACGACCCATCTGTCACTGTGCTTATGGCGAGTTCACATCTTTTAAAGGAATGGTGTCGGTGGCTTGGTAAAAATAGGACGACACAAAATTTACAGGGTGTGTTATAAAGCTGTAGTAACATTTTCTACAATCCCAGTCACCAGCTGTTTCTGTGAAGTGTTCTGAAAACTGAATATTGAAGATCACGCTGCGGTAGAGGGACACATTTCACGTTCACTTGATTCCAACGAAGTGATCGACGAACGCGAGAGCACTGTTGATTGAGCAAAACACCAGCCATAGTAACGATTCTAATCATAGTTGAACTTTGAACACACACTAACGCAGAATTCCGCAACGTACGACCCGCAATGCTTTCTATTTTTACACAAGGGGACCGAAATAAGGAGACGAAGTCTGCGTACATCACCGAGGATTCATTTTGGGTCGAAGTAGGCTATTTACATTTCGAACTCCAGGTGGTAGTTATTAATTTCCATTGTTCTGAAAACTACCGAGTGAGTTTAGGTCACGTAGCTGTGAGCTTGCATTTGAGAGGTGCTGGATTCGAATCCCACTATCGAAGAAGACTTTCCGCGGTTTCCTATTTTCACACCAGGAAAATGCTGGGGCTGTACCTTAATTATGGCCGCGGTCGTTTCCATCCCAATCCTAGCCCTGCCTATCCCATCATCGCCATAGAACCTATCTGTATCGATGTGAGAAACCCCATAACAAAACAATGATCTCAGAACTACCGAAAGGTATACGAGTTTATTCTATTCTGGATCAGGATAAATTTAAAAGTTTGTTGGATACTGCCTACCAGGTATTTGGTAAATTAGGGTGTACATATACTTGAATACCAACATTTTCGATTATAAATTTTAACAAAGTCAAACAGCCATCATCTTTAAATTATATCAATGTAGAGGCATGCTAAGAACGGTCACTTCAAATACAACAATAGTCTTCAATAAAAATAGTGGCAGCAAAGAAATGGACTGTTAAAACTAGTGTGATATTCACAGCGGAATTATCAGAAAACTTTGTATTTGTTCACAATGTTTTTTACTGAGCTATGCTGCAGATGTCACCATTGATGTTTTCACGGCCCGTACTTATAGACGTGATATTGGCTTCTTGGGCTTATACCGTGTCAAGAAATAAGGTGAAATTCTTTACGTTTCGCAGAGAACATTGCTCTGCGTCTTCAGAAGAATATCTCGACTGTTCGTGAGGAAGATTTCTCCATGCTCTTTGTAAGTAATAATGTCGACGCGGTTGGAACTTCCACACGTTGCTAATCCTGAAACTTCTTCGTGTGCATGCAAACCCAAGAGGATGAATCTCGCCGCATTTCACAGAGCTGACTTTCGATCTTCTTATCGCAACGGCGATAGTCCTTGCTCAGACCTGATTGCAGCTACATTACACATCTTTGGAGGTGTGAACTGCTTACAGAGTCACTCCTCTCCCTTGCTCTTTCATCGACACCGTTTCTTGAACTGTTGGTCCTTCAGGTATTATCGTGATTTATAAGAATCTGTATAGCTTTCTTGAAGGCTACGAACAGTTTTTGGTCCAGGTATGTGAAGCTACTTTAAACAAAAGCCAGCCTCATTGTCAATATCTCCTGACTGAAGAGTATAGTTCTTCTAAGAGTTCTGAAACCATTTACTTGCTGAAGTACTGCCTCCCATTATATCACGAAAACCCAAAATCTTTGTATATTCTATGGCTACAAATCCACTGCATGATGAGTATCCGTTGGCAACTGTGTCTTTATTATGTCGGCATCCTCAAGAAATGTCATAAGAATAGCTTTCAATAGCACTACCTGAAATGAATCACAGAAAAACAGACAGGCCTACCCCCAAAAGCTAACTGAGGGTATCTTATAGCTAAAGTTCTTATTATTAATTCTAATTGACTTAGTCAACAAGGCAACAAACTTTTTTCAAATTAAAGCCGAAGTTAGCCCACAAATTAATATAAGTTTAGCTATTCAGTCAGATTCAAGGTCCGAAGCCATCAGGCCTTTGGTTAGATGGTCCGAGCTGGGCTTAGCCCTAACTCGTGCAGTTCAGCCCAATGATAAGCCCTGACTGACCATTTAGCCTGAATGCTGAAGAGTTCTACCACTAGATGATCACAATAAATAGCTGATTGTGATTAAAGAAGTGCCTACCTTTCAGCTCGGGTTTGATTCCCGGCCATGATGGATATATGTTTATCTGAATCTGAGGACTGCTTCGAGTTCCACTCAACCTAAGTGATTACATCTGAGGAGCTACTGTATCTGACGGTGAGATGGCGGTCCCTACTTAGAAAACCAAGAACGACCGAGAGGACCCGTCGCGATGACTACGAGTCTCCTCGGGAAGACTATCCTAAAAGAGGTTTTTCATTTCAATCTAGCCGAATTTCTATTTTATGGAGAAGAGGAGAAAAATGTTAACGTCGCACATCTGTTGATCACTGTCGGTATCAATCAATCAATCAATCAATCAATCAATCAATCAATCAATCAAATGAACACTGAATAGTTTACCTAGTGCTTTCTTAAATTATTTCAAAGAACTTCTCCCTCGGTAAATTACTCCAATCCCAATCTCCTCCTCCTATAAAAGAATATTTGCCCCAATTTGAGCTCTTGAATTCCAACTTCATCTTCATATTATGATCTTTTCTACTTTTAAAAACACAAACTAATATCATTCCACGCCATCTCTCCGGCGACAGTTAGGAACATACCCCACAGTAACGTTACTCTTTTGTCGAAAATCACCCAGAACAAATCGAGCTACTTTCCTTAGGAATTTTTCTTGAATCAAGTAATCCTGGTTAGACTTACATGCCCTGAATACCCTCATAACCATGTTCAAGGCCTTTTGTAGTAACTCACAATCTTGTAACATTACCTGCAATAATGTGTTATTGTTTTTACGTCCAACAACTACTTTTACGGTTTTCGGAAGTTGTTTTACGCGCCAGTATCTCTACCGACACGAGGCTGGCGCATTTGAGCACCTTCAAATACTATCGGACTGCTGAAGCAGGACCGAACCTGTCTTGCCAGCGCCTCAGCCGTCTGAGCCACTCAGCCCGACGTATCGCCTGCAAAAAGCCTTATCTGTGGTTCCAGTTCCTTACCCATATCATATATATATATATATATATATATATATATACTAGCTGTAGTACCCGGCGTTGCCCGGATAGTCTTTGAATGTTTACCTTTAATATTTGTATAACCAGTTAGTTGAGTGTGAAGTGAATGCTTATAGAATTATTTTTGAGATGTTGATTTTACGACTTATCATGTAGTTTTATAGTTATTTAGATGTATCTGATTTCAAGTTTTAGATTATTTAATTTTCGAGTAGACACTAATCTCGGTCATTTTATACTATTTACTTTTAAGCCCTTCTCAGTTCCTGCCTCGATGGAGGCTGAACGTGGACTTAAACGCTATCCACAGCGTCACAGTTCGTATCAGCGACACATAAACAATGGATTTCGACATTAATATTGGTTATTTTCCTTATTTTTGCAAGTCAGCCCCTCTCATTCTCCAACACCAGCGGGGGCTAAGTGTATCTGACCCCCACAGTAATGTTTTCTATATAGTAAGTCATGTGTATACCAAGTTTGATTGAGAGATATGCTAAAACATACACACATCCTTAAACTCTGTCCCTTTGGACGTTTTCAATTTTTTGCCAGTTCTCATCCGCCTGCCGAGTAGGACTGAGCTTTATCTTAAACGGCATCCAGAGTGTTACAGTTCATCTCAGCGACCCCGAAAACTATGGATTAGACACAAATTTCGGTCATTTTCGGTTAATATTTACATTTCGCCCCTACTTTAGAGGCTAGGAGTCTCTTACCCCTAGCGTATATTTCTCCAGGCAGTAGGTCCAGTATACACACATGCGTCCATTCTCTCGGTCATTTTCGAAATTTTGTTTTTCACTTTTTCTCACCGCTATGCGAAAGGAGGCAGAAATTTGACTTCTAAAAAATTGGAGCGTTACTATTCATCTCAGCGACCCCGAAAAGAATGGATTCGACACTATTTTCGATTATTTCTACATCTCATCCCGTCGTAGGTGTGCTAGGGTTGTCATACCTCCACGCACTTTGTCTCCTGATAATAAGTCATAAGTGACCAAGTTTGTTTGAAATTGTTCCCGTAGTCCCGAAACGTATGGATTCAACACTAATATCGGTCATTTTCAGTCTTAATTACATTTCGTACCCTTATCTAAGGCTTCAAGGGGTGTCTTTCCCCCTTAGTATTTTTTTCAGGTAGTAGGTAATATTTGTATTAAGTTCTGCTGACAGTTATACTGGAACGTACAAAAAAACATCCTTAATCTCGGTCATTTGGATATTTTCTGTTCTTGACTCCTTCTCACCCGCCTGGCAATTGGGGATCAACTTGGACTTAAACGACAACCGGAGTGTCACTCCTCATTTAAGCGACACCTAAAACCATGGATGTGACATTATTTTCGATTATTTTATATCTAACTCCCTAACCACTCACCACAAAAGGGGCCTTAATTTGGACTTTAAATGTCCAGAGTGCCACTATTCACCTCAGCGACCCTAAAAACTGTGGATTCGACACTAATCACGATTATTTTTATATATCACTTCCCCTTGCCCCCCACCCTAAATGGGGCTGAACTTGATATTAAAAATTTCCCGGGATGTCACTGTTCATCTAAGCGACCCCGAAAAGTATGGATTCGACACTATTTTCGTTTATTTTTAAATATGACCCCCCCTTGCCCCCCGCCCCTAATGGTTCCTGGGGTGTCTTATCCCCACGTGGTTTGTCTCCTGATACTAAAAATCCGGAGTTTCGCTGTTCACTTTGGCGACCCCGAAAACTACGTATTCGGCACAATTTTCGATTACATGTATATATCACTTCCCCCTCGCCCCCACGCCAAAAAAAATTGGAGTGTCACTATTCATCTCAGCAACCCCAAAAAGTATGTATTCGACACTACTTTGATGATTTTCATATCTCAAGCTCCCCGCCCCCCACCCCTAATGGTTCCTGGGGTGTCTTATTCCCACGTGGTTTGTCTCCCGATATTAAAATTCCGGAGTGTTACTATTCACCTCGGCGACCCCGAAAACTGTATATTTGACACTAAATACTATTATTTTTATATCTCACCCCCCTTGCTCCCCGCCCCAAAGGGGGATGAACTTGGACTTTAAAAAAATCCCGGGGTGTCACTATTCATCTAACCGACCCCAAAAGTATGCATTCGACACTACTTTCGATGATTATTATATCTCACCCCATCGCCCCCCGCCCCTATGGGTTCCTGGGGTGCCCTAACCCAAGTGGTTTGTCTCCTGATAGTAAAAATCCGGAGTGTCAGTATTCATCTCAGCGACCCCGAAGAGTACTCGACATTCTTTTCGATTATTTTTATACATCACTCCCCCCTTGTACCCCACACTAAAGGGGGTTGAACTTGGAATTTAAAAATTCCCGGGATGTCACTATTCACCTAAGCGACCACGAAAAGTTTGGACTCGACACTATTTTCGATTATGTGTATATATCACTCCCCCCTCGCCCCCACCCTAAAAGGAGGCTGAACTTGGACTTTTAAAAAAAATCGGAGTGTCACTATTCATCTCAGCGACCCCGAAAAGTGTGGATTCGACACTATTTTCGTTTATTTTTATTTCTGATCCCCCTCGCCCCCCGCCCCTAAGGGTTCCTGGCGTGTCTTACCCCCACGTGGTTTGTCTCCTGATACCAAAAATTCGGAGTGTCGCTTTTCACTTTGGCGACCCCGAAAACTATGTGACATTATTTTCGATTATTCGTATATATCACTCCCCCCTCGCCCCCACCCTAAAAGGAGGCTGAACTTGGACTTTTAAAAAAAATCGGAGTGTCACTATTCATCTCAGCGACCCCGAAAAGTGTGGATTCGACACTATTTTCGTTTATTTTTATTTTTGATCCCCCTCGCCCCCCGCCCCTAAGGGTTCCTGGCGTGTCTTACCCCCACGTGGTTTGTCACCTGATACTGAATCTGGATTGTCGCTATTCACTTTGGCGAACCCGAAAACTATGTATGCGACATTATTTTCGATTATTTGTATATATCACTCCCCCCTCGCCCTCATCCTAAAAGGGGGGCTGAACTTGGACTTTTAAAAAAATCGGAGTGTCACTATTCATCTCAGCGACCCCGAAAAGTGTGGATTCGACACTATTTTGGTTTATTTTTATTTATGACCCCCTCGCCCCCCGCCCCTAAGGGTTCCTGGCGTGTCTTACCTCCACGTGGTTTTTCTCCTGATACTGAAAATCCGGATTGTCGCTATTCACTTTGGCGAACCCGAAAATTATGTATTCGACATTATTTTCGTTTATTTGTATATATCACTCCCCCCTCGCCCCCATCCTAAAAGGGGGGCTGAACTTGGGCTTTTAAAAAATCGGAGTGTCACTATTCATCTCAGCGACCCCGAAAAGTGTGGATTCGACACTATTTTGGTTTATTTTTATTTATGACCCCCCTCGCCCCTAAGGCTTCCTGGCGTGTCTTACCCCCACGTGGTTTGTCTCCTGATACTAAAAATCCGGAGTGTCGCTATTCACTTTGGCGACCCCGAAAACTATGTATTCGACATTATTTTCGATTATTTGTATATATCACTCCCCCCTCGCCCCCACCCCAAAGGGGGGCTGAACTTGGACTTTAAAAAAAATAGAGTGTCACTATTCACCTCAGCGACCCCGTAAAGTATGGATTCGACAATATTTTCATTTATTTTTATATATGACCACCTCGCCCCCCCCCCCCGCCCCCAGGGGTGTTTGGGATGTCTTACCCCCACGCGGTTTGTCTCCTGATACCAAGTCATAAGTGTATCAAATTTGGTTGAAATCGCTCCAATGGTTTGGGAGGAGATGTGGTACAAACCCACCCACCCACCCACATACATACAATGACTTTTATATATATATATATAGATAAGAAAACAGGTCCAACTATACTCTCCTGTGCGGTCCCACCCCCCTAATCATTACAGGATGAGATAATGCTATGTTACAATAATTCTCCGAATTTTATCTTCCAGAAACTTAGCCACCTCCTCAACCATTCTTTTGCCCTCATTTTTGTCAGCAGTCTCTCATGATACCCTATCAAAAGCCTTGGATAGGTCAATAGTGATACAGCCCATTTGACCTGAATCTAAAATATCTGCTACCTCTTGTTGAAATCCCACAAGTTCAGTCTCACTGGATTAACGGGTTATGTTTTAAATACACCTCTGACTTTGAATACTAAATACTGCAGGCAGACCTGTACGAAAGTCCTGGCCTTACCCACAGTAATTCGACCTAAATTCTCAAGGAAAACAATTGCAGGCTGCTGTAATTGTGCGTGAGAACCAACTCTCACCAAGCACCGTTGTGAATGTAGAAACAAACCACGAGGAATAATAAACATGGCACTGTCAATTTACTCCTTTACCAAGCAGGCTGGCCACGCAGTTTGCCGTCACATATCTGCAAACAGTCGGCTGTCCTGAGAATGGTTTTCTGTGGTTTCCCGTTTTCACTTCCAGGCAAATGCCAGCCAGGGAAAGCGGTGCGTTTGGTGTGTGTAGAAGTGATCAAGAATTAGTGACACATATATATTTTTTTCAATTTACATTGACTAGTACATGTAACGGAGGTGATAATTCTTGACAAATAATAGGATAATAAATTCTGTTTAAAAGGAGTTCAAGAGAAAATACGGCATTTTACTGTCATTGTATTGCTTTTGACCACTGCTGCTCTTCGTATTCAAATATACCACTGTTGGCACACGGTCGAGTACAAAAAAACAATTCCTATACTAAGGACCACCAGAGTTTGAGTCCGACGTTTAGCGCCATCGGCGAGAGAAAGTTAACTAACGCTGCTCGAAAATGGTCTGTTGCTATGGCGAAGATACCAGCGATGCCAAATTTACGAAAGCTATCACCACGTGGGTTAGCTTTCTCTCAGTCACTTTTGTGATATTTTTCGGAGTGGTACTGTGTTAGTATTTACGTGCTTGATTTCTGAATATTATTTTCGTCCTTAGTTTCTTTGTGATGTAAAATAATCAGTGGCTAGTTGTACAGTTCTATTCTGTATTTAACACGTGCATATTGTTGATTTTGGTGATAATGAAATCTCATTTATCGGCTATGACGTGTTCTGTCTTAAATGCTAGAATTATTGGCACGAGCTTAGTTTATTGAACTGCATTAGGCCTACATGTTTATTAAACACTCAGCCTGTATGAAAGGGCGAGATGCCGCAGATGAAGGTAACTATGAAATGGCGTATGGCTTTTAGTGCCGGGAGTGTCCGAGGACAAGTTCGGCTCGCCAGATGAAGGTCTTTTGATTCGACGCCCGTAGGCGATCTGCGCGTCGTGATGAGGATGAAATGATGACACATACAGCTGCCCCCGCGCCAGCGAAATTAACCAATTGAGGTTAAAATTCCCGACCCTGCCTGGAATCGAACTCGGGACCCCTGTGGCCAAAGGCCAGCACGCTAACCATTTAGCCAAGGTAACTATGACAACGCAGCGTACTTCCCAGTCACTGCTTTCGCCGTTCAAATGTCAGACTCCAACTCTCGTCGGCCCAACTATACCGTGTGATTCAGCCGCCCCTTCCTTTGTAGCTTTATGCAACCCAACTGACGTGCGACATTGTTATAAGGTGGCTATTCCCCTGCAGTACTGTGAGCACGTTTTGCACACGATTCTGAACCCTACCGACAGCTTCTCGTTCGCTCGCAAAACATGACGCCTTGAAATCAAGTAGCGACGTCCCTTGACCATGTGTCGTGCCTCGTGACCGGGTGTAACGAAGAGAGGAATCAATGCATAAAGCTAGGCTACAGTGCAGTAATTAACAGCTTAAACACAGAACCGGATGGCGTATGTACTCTACTCTCGTCGTACAACCAGCATCAAGGGGGTGACACTTCATAGGGAGCGTCCCAAGTAGTTCCGCCAACTAGTGAAAACTAAAATTCCCTTTTGGAGGGTTAATTTAGAAGGCAGTGGTTGGCATTACACATGCAGTTGCGCGGTACAGCAAATTCATAACACAACACCGTTATCGTTGCGCGCGAAGGGAACTTGGTCGTACGGCAAGTAATAGTGCTTGTTAGACGAAAATTTGTTGAGATTCTTTCGCATTGAACGAGATTTTTGATCCAGTTGCTTGAGAGTATGGAGTGAAATTAGAATCATACGCGTTCTTAGTGTGAAGTAATAGAATTATGATAATAATAATAATCGTATGGCCTCAGCTACCGTGTGCAGACATTTCAATTTGATGCCATCTGGCTGCCTGCTCGTCAATTTCGACGTTCCGTTTTACTCTAGGCCCCCACTAGAGGGCAGACCGAGTAAACCGAAACTCTCTTGGGCGTCTATGGCTGAGATTTAATTAATTTTGTCGGGTAAACACCAAATGTGTCACCAGAGATCTTTTACATGCCGACATCGTACGACATGGAGTGTCGAATGGACTTTTTTCCGCCCTTCAAAAATCCGACTACCTCTGCCGGGTTTGAACCCGCTAGCTTGGGATCCGGAGGCCGACATTCCACCGCTGATCCACAGGGACAGTTAGTATTATGATCATGAACTTTTTTCTTTTCTTTTTTTTTTTTTTTTTGCTAATTGCTTTACGTCGCACCGACACAGATAGGTCTTATGGCGACAATGGGACAGGAAAGAGCTAGGAGTGGGAAGGAAGCGGCCGTGGCCTTAATTAAGGTACAGCCCCAGCATTTGCCCGGTGTGAAAAATGGGAAACCACGGAAAACCATTTTCAGGGCTGCGAAACAGTGGGGTTCGAACCTACTATCTCCCGAATACTGGACACTGGCCGCAATTGGGCGACTGCAGCTATCGAGCTCGGTTACTTCAAATTGAACTACGTAGCTGTTGCGAGTAAACGTAGTGTGTGTGTGCGTGTGTGCGCGCGCGCGCTTTTTACCTGCTGTTTGAAATAAATAAATTCAAAATATTAACTGCGTGCATTATGCTGTGTTTTACTTCCTTTTACTTCTTCCTTTCCTTCTACTGTTTTCAATTTCCATACATAAAAATCGCGAGAAGGGTTCAACGAACGAACGAACGAACGTAAGAATGAGGTTATATCAGATCGTGATTAGGTAAGTATGGGCGTTTTGGGGTTTTATATGAATTGCATTAACTTTTACAGTATCAATGTTGCATTTATTATTTTATAGATGTAAATTTACATTAAAATGCGAATGGTGAAACAACGATACAAGCTAACGTAATAACAGGATTGCCAACATACAATACGGTAATCTCAATTTACTTTTCACGTCAAAGACACGAGAGAAGCTCGTGATACAACTTTCCTACCGAAAGGCAATCATTATCTCTATCACAATTAAAATGTTAACAAAATAACAACTGTCATTATCAAGTTTATTACGAGGTACTATCGTGGTATTTATTTCCTTATAATGGCGGAGAAAAGGGGGCCACTATATCTTACATGACCCGTTTTCTCAGTGAACTTTATTATACAGGAGTGACTGATCTATTTCTGTTATATGATCCTTGACCAGCATGCTCCCAGCAGTGTAGTATAGAGGATGTGGTTAGGCGTTAGCCTGGCAATCGACGGAGTGTGTCATCAGCAGTTCGAATCCTGCATCGTTCGAATATTTTTGCATCGGTATTAGGCCCAAGTTTGCCACATTCAAACAGTACAACGACGCCGTTATTCATCTTGTGCCCCGTGCATACTTCGCTGGTTAGGGCCCGAATGTACTGTAATCTTTGCTGTCATTCGACATGTTTCCCACAGAGAAATGTGTTGACAAGCTCCGCATTTAGGGGGAAGCAAGACAAAACGCACGCGAGGCACTACGCCTGTACCAGGAACGGTATCCCGACAGGCGACACCCGGCTGCTACGACATTCCGCCGTGTAGAAAGACGCCTAAGGACCACAGGCGTGATTTTCAAGCAGCCACCAGTCCGCGATAGACCCGTTACATCGGGTGAAACAGAAGAGGCCGTTCTGGAAGCAGCTCGTAATAATCCACACATCAGTACAAGAGCGACTGCATAACAGGCGAACACTAGCCAGCCGTCCGTCTGGCGAATTCTGCATGAACATTAATTTCACCCATACAATCTTGGGCTACAGCAAGAGCTCCATGGGCGGGATTTCGAAGCTCGAATGAAGTTCTGTCGGTGGCTATTAGACAGGCTTGACAATGATGCAGCATTCGTATCGCACAACTTGTTCTTGGACGAATCGCGCTTCCACAATAATGGGAACGTCAATCACCATAGCATGCGCTATTGATGTCCAGACAATCCTCACCGCGTGCAAAAGGTGGCCCATCAAGTACGATGGGGAGTGAATGTGTGGTTGCGGAATCTTGGGGGATCGCCTGATTGGACCTTATTTCTTTGAGGGCCATTGGTCGGGCCTACGCTACCTGCACTTTCTGCGTCAGGACCTCCCACTGCTGCTGGAGGATGTGCCCTTGCAGGATCGTTTGACAATATAGTTGCAACAGAATGGAGCTCCGCCACATTCGACTTGACCCATTCATAACCATCTGAACGAGGAACTGCCAGGGATATGGATAGGTCGAGGAGGCCCTGTTTATTGGCCCGTCAGATCATCGGATTGTACGCCGTTAGACTACTTCTTGTGGGGGGCATTTGAAGAACGCCGGTTACACCCGAGTGCCGGAAAACCCCGACTAGCTCCGGCAACACAGACGCCTGCCGAGCAATCGCGCATGGAATGCTTCAGCGCGCAAGACGATCTATTGGACAGTGGGCCCGAATGTGCATAAACCAAAACGGCCATCACATCGAGCACTTGCTGCGACAAAACATTATCAGGGCAGTTGTGTTCCTATTATTTCCGGTCCGCATGTGTCCGGCCTGCTAACTAATCGGCCGTTCTTATGACCACAAACACATTTATTTACACACAATTTTCGTGAAAGCGCGTACTGAACTTACATTACGTGCGGTACATATTAAACAAATATTTCAGAAATATGGAATCTTCGCGCCGGACTCGAACCTCCCACTCACACGTAAGCTTTCTCCGCCGCGGCTTTACTAAGCTACGATTCTGTACGGCATGCTGTGCAGCTTATAGCACGTATTAGGTTTACTTCCGTCCAAAATCAATTTAGTGCTCCGCCGGCGTCTCAGATTCATACGATCTAGAAGGACATGCATGTCTTCCAGTGTTTAATACGAGTATAATATTACAGCGTCCTATCATGGTGAGACGGTAAATACCAAGATATCCGGTTGTGTTGTCTGAACATACCGGCAAGGCAGATGTTTTCACGGACGGAATTAATATCGCGGGCATGGTCGCCCGCAATTCTGAAAAGGTTGATATTCATCTGTTTAACACCATACCAGATTATTTCATAAACTGAACTTACTGACAGTCATCTAACATCTGTTATAACCGGAAATTTCTGTAAACAATTTAATGTTGCTGACGTTATATTGATTTATTATATTCAAGAAAAATATTCTAATAATGTCATACAATAGGCTACTAAAGGAAACATTGCTTCAGCTTCCAATATGGTTACGCCTACCCTAGTTTTAGGTACCGTATGTTTCCATTACATTAATCACCATCATCATGAGTGCCGACTAACTAGTTTTGCCACCTCTCGTACGGTACCTTAGGAATTTGGCCTCGGCAATGACCATAAGGGAAAGCACGTTCTGGGGATATTTTTATACATTACCACACCTCTAGCGAAGCTCAACCCCTAAACTAAGGTCGTGTTTGCTGACTGGTAAGACATGAGTCCCGTAAGATCGTGCTTACAAAGCGGATTATTTATTGTGCTCTCGCCTAATTTTACGCCGTTTCATCTTACCGCAATCTTTGTTCGTGCTGCGAAATTCTGTATATTGTTATTTTTAAGGCGTGCAATAATACGGTGGCTAATTTCTTGTGAACAAAGTGACGATTGCTATAAGAGAATGGCAGCCTGCCATTGTTGTTGTACAGTAGGTTCCTAACTTGTAGTGTTAAATCATCCACAATCGAATCATTGTATAATAGTTCATTGATTCTGGGATGTTTGTGTTGTTATGAAAGCGGCTATTATAGTGAGAAGTGATTTAGTAATGTTTATCTATTTAACTTAGCGGTTATAAATTATTGCTAATACAATCAAACGATTTTGCGGCGTTTATGCATTAGGAATGGATATAAGAAGGTTTTACAAAAAGGCTAAACTTAGTAACTTAAGTGAAGGGGCTGGAAGTGTCAAGTGACAGTGTTTAACAGAACAAAGAGTGCAGTGTTCGCGAACTGGAATCGTCACAACATATAAAACAATGCTGTGATAAAGCGGAAATTAAAGGGGGGATTATTAACGAAGTGTTTCTGAAAGATGAAAGTGACAGAAAAGACAATGGCATGTTCTTAATGCAGAAAAATATATGTGACACTTAAGAATGAATTAATGTTAAAACCATGGGTCCCACAAGTAACCTATGATTTTAAAGTTGATTTGCGAGCTGGAACCAGCCGCGCTTTCAGACAGCAGTGGTTCAAGGATTATTGTACGTGGCTATGCTATTCTCGTGAACTGAAGGGCGCTTTATGCCGAACGTGTGTTCTGTTTAAGCCGAGCGTTAAAAGAGGTCTTCAAGGTTCATTAATTACGAAACATTTCACAAAATATAAGGACTTCAATGCCATCGCCAAAGACCATATAAAACCAAATTGGCATAGAGAATCATCAGAAAAGGCGAAAAACTTTGTGAACATCTATGAAGGAAGGCAACTCACGGTAGGCCTAGCTGATCAAATAAATAGTAGTCTCCACCACCATTTGAACAAAATGAAAAGAAGTGAAACCAACTTTGTCAACTACCATTTTCTGTGGCACCCATGATATCTCACTTCGAGGGAAAACGTCAGACAGCGGAATTTTCCATGATTTATTGGAATTCCGCTCGGAGGCAGAAGATGCTCTACTACAAGAACACCTCAAATTCTGCACACACACACACACACACACACACACACACAAAGCCAAGTACACTTCTCATCGAATTCAAAATGAAATAAGATTGTGCAAACAGGAATTACGAGAGATACTGGTTATGGAAGCAAATTCATGCAATGCTTTCTCTGTTATTGCTGAGGAGACAACTGACATATCTGGAACCGAGCAGCTGTCTATTGGAATTCGGTTCGTCAAGAATACATCTAGTGATGATTTTAAAGTATGTGAATAATTCCTTGGGTTTCAGCCTTTGGAAGAAATGAATGCCAAGTAAATAGCAAATTCAATTTTGAATTTTTAACAAGCTCTGGTCTGGATTTAACCAAACTATGTGGTCAAGGAAACAACGGTTGTGCTACTATGGCAGGCCCTGAAGGTGGAGTTGCAAAATTAATACAAGATAGGTATCAAAAGGCTATTTTCTGTCACTGTGCTAGTCATAAACTTAATCTGGTAATAAACGACCTTAACGAACTCTGTTGTGAATAATGCAGCAGGTACCATCAAAGAAATAATTAACTTTTTTCGTGAAAGTCCACTCCGAGAAAAGCAGATCTGCAATTTACCTCTTTTCTGTGAAACAAGATGGTCCTCAAAGTACAAAAGCATTAGGCTCTTTTCAGAAAACTTTTCCAGAATTATGAAGGCTCTCGAAAATATGTCTAACTGGCGAAGTTTCTATTCCAGGCAACGTGCACATAACCTTCACTGTTCAGCATCGAACTCTGCCTTTATAGTTGCAATGACGCAATGGCAAAATACAGTGGTATTTTAGAACCCGTAACAAACTCCCTTCAAGCGGAAGGACTGGAGTTCTTCAAAGTTAGAGAACATATCTTGTTGTTACTGGACCTTTTTAAAAAGCAACGATCAGACGCAATTACCCACTTTCAAAGAATAATGGTAGATGCTGAGGACACAGCTTGGATTTGAAATAACGCTCCCTCGCCTCGCCGCCAAGCAGCGTCGCAGGGCGAACCACAATGAAACTATGGCTGAGGACTTTCTCATTTGGAGTGATTTACCTTGCATGCTACATTATTTGTATAGGTTCTTCTCATATTGTTACCTAATTTAATATAGTGATGGGCGAATGATACGGAAGTTCGAGCAGGCTCGAGTCGGCCCGATACGCTACGTAGGCTCGATGCCGTTTCGAACCTGTTCGAACTGTCAGGCGACACCACACATCGACTAAGCGGAGCGCGGACGGAAAATTCGTCCTATTAGATTACTACTAGGTACACGCAGTATATTTATGTGTGGGGGGGGGGGGTGGTGAACACAACGTTCTCAGTGAACGGAAAGAGCATTTGGTTAAGTCTTTCTGGCAGTACGAACAACAGATTGGTGATATTTATTTCGTTAATATGTACCTTTGCATTTTACATTTTGTCCAGTCTTCAGAAATACGTTTCTGTATAACTTTGTCGTGTTTTGCAGGCTTAATGTTGTTAATCATTACTTTCAAGTACCGATAGTTAACATGTTTTTCGTATGCTACGAGCTATTATTTTCTCATTAATAATTAGTAATACATTATTATTTTATTTGCTATTGGCTTTACGTCGCACCGACACAGATAGGTCTTATGGCGACGATGGGACAGGAAAGGGCTAGGACTGGGAAGGAAGCGGCCGTAGCATTAATTAAGGTACAGCCCCAGCATTTGCCTGGTGTGAAAATGGGAAACCACGGAAAACCATCTTCAGGGCTGCCGACGGTGGGGCTCGAACCCACTATCTCCCAATAATACATTATTATGTCCGCCTCTGTGGTGTAGTGGTTAGTGTGATTAGCTGCCACCCCCGGAGGCCCGGGTTCGATTCCCGGCTCTGCCACGAAATTTGAAAAGTGGCACGAGGGCTGGAACAGGGTCCACTCAGTCTCGGGAGGTCAACTGAGTCGAGGTGGGTTCCATTCCCACCTCAACCATCCTGGAAGTGGTTTTCCGTGGTTTCCCACTCCTTCTCCAGGCAAATGCCGGGATGGTACCTAACTTAAGGCTACGCAGGTGAGGCCGCCTGGGCGAGGTACTGCTCATCCTCCCCAGTTGTATCCCCCGACCCAGAGTCTGAAGCTCCCGGACACTGCCCTTGAGGCGGTAGAGGTGGGATCCCTAGCTGAGTTCGAGGGAAAAACCGACCCTGGAGGGTATGCAGATTAAGAAAGAAAGAAAATACATTATTATAATAGACGAATTTGTTATTACTTCAGACAGAGCAGACAATGGCCGGTAGAAAAAGGTCATGGACTTGGGACTACTTTGAAGAGCTTCCAGACAAACGAGTAAAATGCACTCGATGTGATAAAATATTAAAACGATAGTAAAAATACATCGACGATGATAAGATACTTAAAAATTCATAATATTCGTCCTTCGTCGAATGACACCATTCCAAATGAGGGGGAGACACCTCCACGTAAACGACGTCGACATATGCAGGTAAAATATTCTTAATAGGTTCCGTTTTGTTTTTCATGAATAGCACAGTGGACGGCCGCTCGCATTTGACTGGCGAAAGGTTCAGAATGTCCGCCTAGACAGGGTCTACATAGTTTACTGTTGAGGTATACACTTTATACCGATTTTACGTGCGTAAGCATTACGTTATGAAACCATCAATTTATTAATTGATTGGCAATTAGTCCGCCTCTGTTGTGGAGTGGTTAGTGTGATTAGCTGCCACCCCCGGAGGTCCGGGTTCGATTCCCGGCTCTGCCATGAAATTTGAAAAGTGGTGCGAGGGCTGGAACGGGGTCCACGCAGCCTCTGGATGTCAACTGAGTAGAGGTGGGTTGGATTCCCACCTCAGTCATCCTCGAAGTGGTTTTCCGTGGTTGCCCACTTCTCCTCCAGGCTATTGCCGTGATGGTACCTAACCTACGGGCACGGCCGCTTCCTTCCCTCTTCCTTGTCTATCCCTTCCAATCTTCCCATCCTCCCGCAGGGCCCCTGTTCAGCATAACAGGAAAGGCCGCGTGGGCAAGGTACTGGTCATCCTCCCCAGTTGTATCCTCGACCCAGAGCCTGAAGCTCCAGGATACTGCCCTTGAGGCGGTGGAGGTAGGATCCCTCGCTGAGTCCGAGGGAAAAACCGACCCTGGAGGGTAAGCAGATTAAGACGAAGAAGAAGATGGGCAATTAAAGAAAACGATGCCGAAAACCGAAAAAGTAGCTAGTGGGTCGTAAAGCCAATAACGAACAATGGGGTTCTTTACTTCTATGGTTATGGCCCCAAACAGGAAATAAACACCCCTTACATCCTCGTTTTAAAGCGCTGGGAAAATCGGGCTAGAAAAATATAAGGGCCAAGAAAAGAATAATAATTTTATTGGCTTTACGTCCCACTAACAACTTTTACCGTTTTCGGACACGCCAAGGTGCCGGAAGTTAGTTCAGCAGAAGTTCTTTGCGTGCCATTAAATCTACCGACAAGAGGTTGACGTATTTGAGCTCGAACCTCGGCGCGTATCGGGTCGGCTCGATCCCGCTCGAACACGGGTATCGTTCGCCCATCACTAGCTGTAGCCCGAGTCAACTGCGCCTTCGGTCATGTGACAGCTCGAGCTTGCTTCAAACAGGCTCGAACCTCGCGCTCGTATCGGGTCGGCTCGATCCCGCTAGAACACAGCTATCGTTTGTCCATCACTAGCTGTACCCCGAGTCAACTGCGCCTTCGGTCATGTGACAACTCGAGCTTGCTTCAAACAGGCTCAAACCTCGGCTCGTATCGGGTCGGCTCGATTCCGCTACAACACAGGTATCGTTTGTCCATCACCAGCTGTACCCGAGTCAGAATACGCCTTCGGTCATGTGACAGCTCGAGCTTGCTTCGAACAGGCTCGAACCTCGGCGCGTATCGGGTCGGCTCGATCCTGCTCGAACACGGGTATCGTTCGCCCATCACTAGCTGTAGCCCGAGTCAGACTCACCCTTCAGTCATGTGACAGCTCGAGCTTGCTTCGAACAGGCTCGAACCTCGGCTCGCATCGGGTCGGCTCGATCCCGCTAGAACACGGGTATCGTTTGCCTATCACTAGCTGTAGCCCGAGTCAGACTCACCCTTCGGTCATGTGACAGCTCGAGCTTGCTTCGAACAGGCTCGAACCTCGGCTCGTATCGGGTCGGCTCGATCCCGCTACAACACGGGTATCGTTTGCCTATCACTAGCTGTAGTCCGAGTAAGAATCCGCCTTCGGTCATGTGACAGCTCGAGCTTGCTCCAAACAGGCTCGAACCTCGGCGCGTATCGGGTCGGCTCGATCCCGCTAAAACACACGTATCGTTTGTCCATCACTAGCTGTACCCCGAGTCAGAATCCGCCTTCGGTCTTGTGACAGCTCGAGCTTGCTTCGAACAGGCCCGAACCTCGGCGCGTATCGGGTCGGCTCGATCCCGCTAGAACACAGGTATTTTTTGCTTATCAATAGCTGTAGCTCGAGTCAGAATCCGCCTTCGGTCGTGTGACAGCTCGAGCTTGCTTCGAACAGGCTCGAACCTCGGCGCGTATCGGGTCGGCTCGATCCCGCTAGAACACAGGTATCGTTTGCTTATCACTAGCTGTAGCCCCAGTCAGAATCCGCCTTCGGTGTTGTGACAGCTCGAGCTTGCTTCGAACAGGCTCGAACCTCGGCGCGTATCGGGTCGGCTCGATCCCGCTAGAACACAGGTATCTTTTGCTTATCACTAGCTGTAACTCGAGTCAGAATCCGCCTTCGGTCATGTGACAGCTCCAGCTTGCTTCGAACAGGCTCGAACCTCGGCGCGTATCGGGTCGGCTCGATCCCGCTAGAACACAGGTATCGTTTGCTTATCACTAGCTGTAGCCCCAGTCAGAATCCGCCTTCGGTCATGTGACTGCTCGAGCTTGCTTCGAACAGGCTCGAACCTCGGCGCGTATCGGGTCGGCTCGATCCCGCTAGAACACAGGTATCGTTTGCTTATCACTAGCTGTAGCTCCAGTCAGAATCCGCCTTCGGTGTTGTGACAGGTCGAGCTTGCTTCGAACAGGCTCGAACCTCGGCGCGTATCGGGTCGGCTCGATCACGCTAGAACACAGGTATGTTTGTCCATCACTAGTTGTAGCCCAAGTCAGAATCCGCCTTCGGTCTTGTGACAGCTCGAGCTTGCTTCGAACAGGCTCGAACCTGGGCGCGTATCGGGTCGGCTCGATCCCGCTAGAACACAGGTATCGTTTGTCCATCACTAGCTGTACCCCGAGTCAGAATCCGCCTTCGGTCATGTGACTGCTCTAGCTTGCTTCGAACAGGCTCGAACCTGGGCGCGTATCGGGTCGGCTAGATCCCGCTAGAACACAGGTATTGTTTGTCCATCACTAGCTGTAGCCCGAGTCAGAACTCGCCTTCGGTCACGTGACTGCTCGAGCTTGCTTCAAACAGGCTCGAACCTGGGCTCGTATCGGGTCGGCTCGATCCCGCTAGAACACAGGTATCGTTTGTCCATCACTAGCTGTACCCCGAGTCAGAATCCGCCTTCGGTCTTGTGACAGCTCGAGCTTGCTTCGAACAGGCTCGAACCTCGGCGCGTATCGGGTCGGCTCGATCCCGCTAGAACACAGGTATCGTTTGCTTATCACTAGCTGTAGCTCGGGTCAGAATCCGCCTTCGGTCATGTGACAGCTCGAGCTTGCTTCGAACAGGCTCGAACCTCGGCGCGTATCGAGTCGGCTCGATCCCGCTAGAACACAGGTATCGTTTGCTTATCACTAGCTGTAGCCCGAGTCAGAATCCGCCTTCGGTCTTGTGACAGCTCGAGCTTGCTTCGAACAGGCTCAAACCTCGGCTCGTATCGGGTCGGCTCGATTCCGCTAGAACACAGGTATCGTTTGTCCATCACCAGCTGTACCCCGAGTCAGAATACGCCTTCGGTCATGTGACAGCTCGAGCTTGCTTCGAACAGGCTCGAACCTCGGCGCGTATCGGGTCGGCTCGATCCTGCTCGAACACGGGTATCGTTCGCCCATCACTAGCTGTAGCCCGAGTCAACTGCGCCTTCGGTCACGTGATGACTGCTCGAGCTTACTTCGAACAGACTCGAACCTCGGCCCATATCGGGTCGGCTCGATCCCCCTAGAACACAGGTATAGTTTGCCTATCACTAGCTGTAGCCCGAGTCAGACTCACCCTTCAGTCATGTGACAGCTCGAGCTTGCTTCGAACAGGCTCGAACCTCGGCTCGCATCGGGTCGGCTCGATCCCGCTAGAACACGGGTATCGTTTGCCTATCACTAGCTGTAGCCCGAGTCAGACTCACCCTTCGGTCATGTGACAGCTCGAGCTTGCTTCGAACAGGCTCGAACCTCGGCTCGTATCGGGTCGGCTCGATCCCGCTACAACACGGGTATCGTTTGCCTATCACTAGCTGTAGTCCGAGTCAGAATCCGCCTTCGGTCATATGACAGCTCGAGCTTGCTCCAAACAGGCTCGAACCTCGGCGCGCATCGGGTCGGCTCGATCCCGCTAGAACACAGGTATCGTTTGTCCATCACTAGCTGTACCCCGAGTCAGAATCCGCCTTCGGTCACGTGACTGCTCGAGCTCGCTTCAAACAGGCTCGAACCTCGGCTCGTATCGGGTCGGCTCGATCCCGCTAGAACACAGGTATCGTTTGTCCATCACTAGCTGTACCCCGAGTCAGAATCCGCCTTCGGTCTTGTGACAGCTCGAGCTGGCTTCGAACCTCGGCCCCTAACGGGTCGGCTCCATCCCGCTTGAACACGGGTATCGTTTGCTTATCACTAGCTGTAGCCCGAGTCAGAACCCGCCTTCGATCACGTGACTGCTCGAACTTCCTTCGAACCTCGGCCCGTAACGGGTCGGCTCCATCCCGCTTGAACACGGGTATCGTTTGCCCATCACACACGTAGAGAGCGGGATCGAGCCGACCCGTTACGGGCCGAGGTTCGAAGGAAGTTCGAGCAGTCACGTGATCGAAGGCGGAGTCTGTCTCGGGCTACAGATAGAACGTGCAAATTAGCAAACAGCATATGAAGTGAAGCACCTTTCACACATGTGTGTGTATAATATTTATAACGAACGTGCGTGATTTCACATATTACTACATTCAGTCATTGACGTATATCTGGTGAGGAATAAAGGTTGGCCATAAAATTAGAAGGCTTAGATTATGATAATATGCAATGAAAATGACGACGGATGTACCCGTAATATTCCCCCCGTATTAACAGAAGTATTTCCTCCCAAGGCAGTACCTGTGTGCCGTGTAACAACTGCACGTTGGACGCAACATTATGATTAACAAACCAAACCAGACCCCATGGCGCAACAGCCCCGACGGGCCATGGCCTACCAAGCGACCGCTGCTCAGCCCGAAGGTCTGCAGATTACGAGGTGTCGTGTGGTCAGCACGACAGATCCTCTCGTCTGTTAATCTTGGCTTTCTAGACCGTGCAAAATTATGAATACGTTAATATTATTCTTACAATGCGATGCTTTGGGCGGCTAAGACAGCTGGCAGCGCCTCAGGCGAGGTTCTCCTTCTGTCCTCAATGTTGGGGGGTTTGAATCCACTCCTTGGGAGAGTATTACCCTTGTTGCTCGTATAGAAGACTTTGAGTAAGAAAGGATTGACATGTCATCAATCGTATACCCAAATACATGTATATTATTATGATGCAGCAATGTTACTGTCTGATTGCGTGAAATATAGGCTATATGAAACTCAAACGTGACTCGCTATTTCAAGCTGTATCATTTACAATAATTCAGGTCAAACGGTTCAGTAGTTTTCGAGCCCATCTGGAACAAATAAAACAAGACATCATCTTATGGTTTTAAAAATCCTGATCCTACCGGGTATCGAACCCGGGTCCCCTGTAACCAAAGGTGAACACGCTTACCATTGAGCCATGCACCCGAGCGAGAAACGTGTCAACAACTGCAGGTAAAATATACATTTTTAGTCTTGTAACCATTTAAATATGTAACTATTGCGACACGTGAATGGTTTCCTTTTTCTGTCTTTATACGGCCCAAACAACACATTTTAGTAGAGAATTGGTTTATTCGGATGGAGGCATGTGTAACGAATCATCGCACAAACATAAATTTTGACTGTCTCCAATATATAGGTATGGGTCGAAATTATATTATGTACAAAATACACGGAAGTAACAGTAGAGAGGACGAACCGGTACTGTCCAGCATAAATACTCTTACATATCCTTCTCAAGTTTGCTGGGTGTTAGTAACAGCAAGGCGCTAGGTTGCGGCGCGCGCAAAAGCTCGAGCAAAGCTCGAACAGGCTCGAGCTCTGACGTCATCTGTTCGAGCAGCTCGAGCCGGGCTCAAGCACATCACTAATTTAATAAATCAAGAAATATTGTTATTCCAGATCCATCTTTAAATGTAAATGTTCCTTTTTTTCTGAACCTTTATTTGTAATATCCATGGAACCTTTTTGGATTGGACTCCATGAATTATATAGTACTAATTGTGCATTTATCATTAAGTTTCCACTGCAATCTCACTCTGCACTTTGCTTTATTTATGAAGTATTGCAATGATTTTTTTTTTTTCCTTTTATCTCTATCCTTTTGTGTAACTACTAATTTCTTGTGATCAATCTAAGACCTGTCAGTTACTATGAATCTGGTCTCCTCTGTGCTTACTGGTATACTATGGATACACAGTGTTCAATTTCTGCATGATAAATCTGGTGTTCCACAAAGGTGATGTGAATTTGCTCTTTGAGGATTGATGGCGGAAAGTGCCTTAGTTGATGAAAATCTGATCATTCTAAGATACGCCATTGGCTTCACCATCAACCCTTTCTATGTACCCAGAGCACACCAGCACAAAATTGTTGCAGCAGCTGCTTGACCATGAAACCCTAGGTAATTCCTGACTGAACGTTGCACAGCATTTTCAAATTCCCTGGGGATTCCTTCTACAGACAACAGTCAGTTTTCTCACATCATCCTCTTTAATGTTTGCTGGTCTCTGGGTGTCATAATATGTAGCCGACCAGTTCTCTGTTAAGTTGTGGCTGTACCTTCACATTTTCACTTAACAATTACATCAGTAACAGTCAATTTGCGTACCTTCATAAGGTCAGAAACGTCCCTTACAGATTACTCCATGTTAATAGTCACCTGACTCATCCATGTTACTGTTCCGTAGTTGAACTGAGCAACACAAACCTCCCTACCATCCTGTTATACAAGTACAATATGTCATTTGTTGTTGTTTACTAGTGTTTACTTTGCTCAGATAGTGTATTTATATATCATTTATATACCTGCAAAGGTTACATAAAATTTCACAGATGGAACGAAATAACATTCAAAAAATTTGTTCTACTTTTGATACTATATGAAAAGAAAAAAAAATCTGCATTTACATAATAAGGTAACTTTCTTCAGCTTATCCCAGCTAGTTTCTAAGGTTGCTGGAATCATACTGACACATTTAGGTTTTGGACAGAGGTTTAAAGCCAGATCATTCACCACGCCACATGATATTTCAACAGTGTCAATGGAAAGCCATGCTATGCTACTGTGCCCCTCACGCATTTTCAGTAATCACTTTCTCCATGTTAATAGACATTAATGTACAACGTTCAATTCCGAACTGTGGAGACATCTACTGGCTTACTGAACTGATCAAATGTTGGCGTTAATATTCCCTCAAAGTTTCCGATAAATAAACCTCTATCCATTTACAGTGGAGCCTCCGTGGCTCAGGCGGCAGCCCACCGACCTCTCACCGCTGGGTTCCAGTGGATCAAATACCGGTCACTCATGCGAGATTTGTGCTGGAAAAAGCGGAGGTGGAAGAGGTTTTTCTCCGGGTACTCTGGTTTTTGCAGTCATATTTAATTCCAGCAACACTATCCAATATCATTTCATCTGTCATTCATTAATAATTGCCCCAGAGGAGTGTGACAGGCTTCGGCAGCTGGCACAATTCCTGTCCTCGCCGCTTCATTCCGTGCCTGACCCAGTTGAATGACTGGAAACAGGCTGTGGATTTTCATTTCCATCTACAGTCTTAGCCCTAACACACACTAGTGGTTTCCTATCAGCGCGGTCATTCAGCGGCAATGGTCAGTCTACAGCTGTTGGCATTTGAGCACACACAAGCAGAGAGAAAGTCAATCATCATCTTTATTATTCAACGAGTTATATGCTCAGCATACAGGGACTTTAGGAGTAAATTTTCACATGTTCACACACAAGAAAAAGCTTTAATATGAAATGTGCATTACTGTTATTCATTCAAAACAATGTTAAAATTTGAATCAAGGTTCCACCTATTCAATACAAAATATATGTAAATATTAGTTTACACCATATTATTATTTATGGTACGAGTTTCAACACGTAAGAGTGTCATCTTCAGCCTAAAATTGCAAAATGAGCAAGTAACATATTATGTTGCAATTAACAATGTAGGCTACATACAAGATGATACAAAATATATATATAAGAACAATTTCATACTTAAAAATGAGGGGTAAGTAAAATATATGGTGATGTTTTAAGTTCACGAATAAGCGATCGATCTTTTCTGCTTTGCACAATACTCTCTCGCGCTGCATGCCACCACCATATCAGACCCCTGCCCCGCCTTAAACACTGCCCTTTTACCCCCCAACCCTCTCCTTCCCCTTCTCATATACCTGACTTATCTATGCCCACACGCTCAGTCCGCATCTCCTCTCCCTATAACAAATAAAGCATGATGAACAAGGTGAGTCCCATATTTCTTTACACACAGCCACAAATTTGTCTTGCCCTATCAAAGTAATGTACTCATCTAACTAGCCTTCTTTCTTCGCTTTAGGCTTCACTATCCACATTAAACTGAGATAACCTGAGCCCAACTAAAACCACATTTGATCCCCCAATTATTACGTGCCGGTTATAAACAACCACTAGAATACCTTAATCACATAGACAACTGTCCAATGGCCATACCATGTTGAACACACCGGTTCTCGACGGATCACCGCAGTTAAGCAACATAGACAACTGGACTTTGATCTATACCTCTATCGACATCAACAGAGAAGAGGACTTTAATCTTAGTTCAACATCTTCCATGGCCTGCCCGAACTCTGTTCAAAGTGATCCACTGCCTGCGCGGTAAATGAAATCCACTAGCAATTTCTGCATCATAAAACATGTTGTGAAGGGATAAATTTGATATTATTCTCCGTAATATGAAGTCAAATGCAGGTAAACTTTTGAATCACCGTGTAACTGACTTAGGGTTTTAAAAGTTGAGTAATGGCAGTGGTGTGTGACATTGTTGACTTTGTAGCAGCAAGACAATGTTTCTGTCAACAGTACACTAAGAAAGAGCTCTGAGCTCACCCTCAACCTACGATGTAACTATGGTATATATTTACAACAATTATTGGCAAAGATTTTATGTTTTACTGTTGATTCTTGAAACTTTAGTGGTGAACGATGGCTCAAGATGAGAAGATTAGAGGCTGTCTGAAGAGACGGATGATGTTCCTGCGCATATATGCCAAGGGAATATTGATGAATCAGAGGATTCATACACAGAACATCATGTGTATAGTTCTTTATTGAAATTTATTGGAATACAGATGATGTCCGATATTACTGATGAGTATTTCAACAACGAGTCTGCTACTGAGTAACTAATGAGTAGTTTAAGTAGAGGACTCAATATAAATCATCACGGGAATAAAACGTCTCTGTGAATGTTGTCTCTTCTATATTAGATATTATCACAGCTTGATTGTACTGTTTGTACCAATATCCTTTAGTGACATTTCTGTTGAAATATATTAACAGGACATTGGTTCCATTACTGTTTTCCTTATCTCTGTTTATTTCGACCAAAACTGTTTAGTAATGAACATGTTTAAGATTCCAGTTGTGCCAAACTTTCAGTGTTACATATGTATGTTAAACTATTTTCAATAAAGTCTCAACAATGGATTATATATATTAAACTTATGAAAAACAAAAAACAATAACATTATAATAATAAATTCAATAAGGTCACAAAAACGCAAATACCCAAGAGTGAGAACGGCGCTATTGAGAAAAATGGCTTGACCTTCCTGGAGAAAATATGGATTCACACTATATTAAGCCAAAGGACAGTTTCATAAACTATACAAACAATTGTGTATTATATATAGATAGTGTGTGGCCTGCGAAGATGCCTAGTGCAGGTCTTTCAAGTCGACACCGTATAGGAACCTACCATGTCTGTGATGAGGCCCTATCTATGATGAATTCTAATGATATTTACTTAGCGTATGGAATCAAATGTACATATATACAATTGAATATATTACAATAACAAGATAACAATTTCATATCAGGATGTCCAACCCTTCCATCTACTCTAACACTGCCTCTGATGGAATCAAGAAATCAGCCCAGCTACCCAAGTAAGCACGTAGCTTGCAGCTGCCGACAATGTGGGCAACTGTTTGCCGTGGAGCACCACAGTCTCATTCTAATGATGTTATGCGGTTCCACTTGTAGAGTGAGTTCCTGCATCTTCCATGGCCTGTCCGAACTCTGTTCAAAGTGATCCACTGCCTGCGCGGTAAATGAAATCCACTAGCAATTTCTGCATCATAAAACATGTTGTGAAGGGATAAATTTGTTGAAGATTTGTTGAACATGGTCACAGTAACGTAGGTCACATATATACCAAACACAGGCGTCTTGCACGTGTTGTAGTTTGTCGTTTCGAGTAGCAGTCAAGCCGTTGTACACGGCGTCACAGTAGTCGAAATGAGGTAATAGTGCAAACGAAGCGTTCTTTTAATACACGAAAATATGTTGCGGAATCTTCTAAGTGAGTTAAGCATCGCAAATACTTCCCTGGAGATGCTGGTAACCTGTTGTTTCCAAGAAAGATGTTCATCTATAATAACACCGAGATCTTTGACAGATTCACTGAAATCAATGGGTGAATTTTGTAGGTAGAGTTTTTGTAAAGTGAAGTTGCTTATGGTTTTTGAAAAAAGCTGAGGATGTGAAATTATTATAGCTTAAGATTTTACGTTATTTAGTCTAAGTCCATGCATGTCAGTCCAGTTACAGATTTCTTGTAAGTCTCTACTGAAATATCATATATCATTGATATAGACAGAAAATAGAAGTGGTCCTAGGACAGACCCCTGTGGAATACCAACCTCTACAGATCGCCAGGATGAATATTCATTACTGTTATTTCTTACACACTGCAGACGAACACGGGGTATGAATCCATCCACTGAAGACTGTTTGTCGAGAACTAGAGTTTAAATAGTTTAGAAAGTAGTACATCTATGTCAACTGAGTCAAAAGCTTTAGAGAAGTCAAGAAGAGCTAGGATGGTAACTTGTCTTTTGTCCATCGCATTGCGAATGTCGTCTGTAACCTTAAGTAGTGCTGTACTAGTGCTGTGGTTACGTCGAAAACCAGACTGGTGTTCGTCAAGAATATTGTGTATTTGCAAGTAGTTGGAGACTTGTTGGTGTACAATGAATTCTAGGGCTTTTGAAAGGACCGACAGTATGCTCACAGGTCTGTAGTCAGTTACGTCTTCAGGCGGTGATTTTTTAGCGAGTGGGACGACAACGGCAGCTTTCCATAAGGAGGGACACGTGCCAGTCATTAGTGAATGGTTAAATATGTGAGTTATAGTAGGTAAAATTATATCAATTATTGTCTTAATTTCTATTTCTATGTTGTCTATCCCTTTGGACTTCGATTTTATTCTAAATATGGCTTGTTTAACTTGCGAGGGTGTCACATGTGAAAAGTAGAATTTTTCTCTGTCAGGTGCAGGGGAGTTGTAATTGCTGTATAGTGTTCTATGTTTCCTTTCTCTGTCAATGGTATGTCCGGGAGTGGTAAAATATGTATTGAGGGAGTCCAGGGAAATGTCAATAGGATGATCGTCTCTTTGTTTACCTATTCCCATGTGTCTTAGTTCTTTCCAAGCCATAGCAGGTCTAGTATTTTGTTTTAGCAGGGTATGTGCATGTCTAATTCTAGCGTTGCGTACTGCCTGCGATGTTTTATTTCGTAGCAGTTTAAACGCGTCAAAATTGTCTTGTGTTGGTTGTCGCTTAAACTTTCTATGTGCGGCATCTCGTCTTGCCATTAACTCCTTTAGCTCTAAGTTTAGCCACGGTGCTGGGGCTTGCGTTACCCGTACTGTTTTCAGCAGGGCGTGTCAATCATAGAGCGCTGTCAGATATTCGTTAAATATGTTTACTTTAATGTCAATGTCGTCAACTGTCAGTATATTGTGCCATGGAACATCTAGTGCGTCTTCAGTGAACTTACTGTAGTCAATTTTAGAGAGATCTCTGAATGTAATAGTCCTTGGTTTTGTCTTTCAGGTCTTTAAGGATTAGGATATGTGTATTAGGTCACGAGCTGAAATTCCTGGTACAGATGTCTGTCCGTGTTGTAGTACTTTGTCTGTATTCTTGACAATCATTAAGTCGATTGTTGTGTGTGACGTGGTGGTGTGGTGAGTAGGGAGTGTTTGCAAAATGCTCATATCGCAAGATGTAGTCATGCTTATAAGCTGCCGACCCTCGGCATTGTTGTTTCCGGTGTCTGTGTTAAAGTCGCCCATGACAATTACATGTTCATATTGCGGAAGTACACGTAACAATGCGTTCTCTACATCCTCCACACATTTCTGATGGGCTACAATTATTTCCAAGAGCAGGAACTTGGGTCGTCTATTGTATTCGTTATCTGAACACGCAATTATCCTAGGCTTTAAACTGGTTTTGACTATCGCTGCTACACCTCCTCCCCTCTTTCCAGCTCTGTCGTTCCGAAGTAAACAGTAGCCAGGTATGTTGAAAGTCTTCGAAGGGATCAGATCATGAAGCCAGGTTTCAGTGAGAAGGCAAACATCAAATACATCCGGGACAAGTTCTTTAAGTTTGTGGAAATGGGCAGACAATGAATGTACATTTAGATGAGCTATAGCTTTACGCCTTCTTCGTCAAATACTCCCCTCATGCTCACCTCCCTACTTGTACAGTCAATTTCATCATCTCTCATCCAATCACAATTTTGGAACACGGTCAAAATCTGATGCACTCTTATCTATTCCACCTCACCGCACCACACGATACACAAACTAATTTGTTATTTCTTCGGCACGACAATGGAATGCACTACCAGTCTCTGTCAGAGGAGCCTAACCTGCTAGTTTTAGGCAACTTTGTCACCGCTACCTACTAAGTAATGTTATGGAAATACTGTAGATTTAGCCTTCCTCAAACTATAGACTTTATATAATCCCAATGTTATTACCAAGGATAATAGAATTTAGCTAATCATGTCATAATTTTGTAAATAATCATCTTCATCATCATTCTCGTATTTTTATTTTTTATCATAATATTGTATTGTTAAGTAGTTGCAAGATGTTTCAATTGTAAGTGTATTTATTTCTATTTTGCACATATAGATACTGTATTTTTTGGTTAGATGGGGAGAGGGCCTAATGGCCTTAATCTTGCCAGACAAAATAAATCCATTCTATTGTATTTCCAGCAGTCATTCCCAAACTTTCACAGCGTTAAGTTGTTGTAAGCCATGTCAGCAGCATCACGCAAAGGTGGATGGTGTGACCAACTCGGGACTCCTTGGAACGAAGAACAATTTAGCCATGGAGCCAAACGAGATTTGTGTTAATATCTAGTTATTGCAGTCATTTAAAATTTCTATTTCAGGCTGTACTGCTGGCCTTTTCCTACAGACAATATTACACTGCCAAAATATTCACCCAGCATTAGATGCTAATACTCTTCTGTACTAGTCACTCTTGTGTGTGGTCGCAAGTCATAACATGTGTTTCATGTGACACTGCAGCCATTGCTGTCCTTACAAAATGGAACACGTTCTGTTTTTAAAACTACCGTAGGAAATTATTCCTTTGCATGTTCATGTCAACTTAACATAATGCATTACATAAAAGAGGTTGAAAACCACGGCAGTTAAACGGATAGAAAGACACCTGTGGCCGCTGGGCCTTAATCCAAAGTTGCTTGCCAACCCAGAAGTAGCTGAGTAAGTCTAAATAAACATGCTGAATTCATTTTGGAACCCTAAAATTACAATGAACATTATTGTAAAGTATACTAGTTGGATAAAGTTTTAGTGCATTGTTTATATCAATTTACAACTTCACAATACTATCCCAAACAAAAAGTACTATAAACTTAACACAATAATCACTAATTTTCAGAAATTTTTCATGTCCTTTAATTGCAAAATAATAGCCAATCATTCTTTTCCCAGAGGTTTTTGGCAATGATGAGAGAGGACTGGGAAGGTAGTAGTGGCTGTGGCACTACATTTCAGGCACTAAATAACATTACAATAAATTAATTTCATTTCTGTTCCATACTGAATAAATTCTTACAACAAAAATTTCCTTGTAGAAATTCTTTTCTTTTAAAAAACTAAATAACACAACATGAAAATCATCATCACCTTTAGTTCCTTTACACTTTACTAGTGGGGACAGATTTTTAGAAAGGAAAATATCATGCAAAAATGATGTGAAACAATACAGAGGAGATATCTGTCTTTTATGAGTGCTAGGGACCAACCAACTTCAAAAAGTATTCTTACTTCAGTGTTCTCCCTAGGACATTTTTAATGGGCCCTGCCTTTTTTACAGATCGCCCGACTAATATAACCTACACATTATGTGCTAGTTACATAATATTAATACATGTTTAAGTCATTGGGTGCTCCAAATTAACATGTAAATACTGTACTGTAAAACTGTTAACTTAAATTATAAATAATTATTGCCAGTATAATCGCATCAATTACATCAGAGATCAAAAGTTTAGCTTGACCACCACATAGTGTCATGCACAAGCGGGGTCTGGATTAGCGTTGAATCGCATGCAAGCCTTCTATTCCGCACGACGTTATAAACCCGTATGGAAGTCCACATGTCCACAGCAACCGAATGGTAGGCCTAAGCCTGCTGTTATATGATTTGGAACGAGCAATAGAACACTAGAAGTTAAAAATATTCTGTTATGTCTTGTTCGTGATAACGCTAAGATAGTTCAAAGTTTACTTGTCTGATATTATTGTTAAGGTCCTGAGGGGAATTAATTGAATTTTTTAATACTGAAGTTTTACATACTATTTCCCACCTAGTACTCATTCCTGCCACCCGGCTGACAAAAATTTCTGAGGAGCACACTGTACTTATGTAGAAAAATTAAAACAGAGAGTATCTCAATCTGTATTCCTATTGGCTGCAAAGCAGTTTGCTATTGTCCCCCAACAGAGCTCGCATCGTGTGTGCCCAGAGCTGCCACATTCTATGAAGTTTGAAGGTAACGTGTGATAGCGTGTTGGATACAACTACAGAATCTGCAAGGTTAATAGTTGTTACATTTGCTTTAAGTTGCACCGACACGGATAGGTCTTATGGCTACGATGGGACAGGAAAGGCCTAGGAGTGGGAAGGAAGCTGTCATGGCCTTAATTAAAATACAGCCACCAGTATTTTTTCTGGTGTGAAAATGGGAAACCACGGACCTTCCAGGCTGCCGACAGCAGGCTTCGAACCTACTATCTCCCAGATGCAAGCTCACAGCTGCGTGCCTCTAACCTCATGGTCAACTCACCCGGCGCGATGTTAATATATTAGGTACCCACGGAGCAAAGTTAATCAATTTCTTAGGTTAATTAAGTGACTGAATCATGGAGTTTGTGGCAGATATCTGGAAGTTAAAGTCTGAGAAAGTAAATTAATTTTTGTGGACTAGAAATGAGGCTGCAAGTTGAACCACTCTGAAAAGAAGAGTGCATTTCTGGAGGAGAATTATTTTTTTTCAGAATTTTCTTTAAGTCACACCAACACAGATAGGTCTTATGGTGAAGATGGGGTAGGAAAGGACTAGGAGTGAGAAGGAAGCGGCCGTGGCCTTAATTAACGTGCAGCCCCAGCATTTGCCTGATGTGAAAATAGGAAACCACGGTAAAACATCTTCAGGGCTATCAACAGTGGGGTTTGAACTCACTATCTCCCAAATGTAAGCTAACAGCTGCGTGACCCTAACCGTACAGCCATTAATGAAAATGTACACATTTATGCAATAATGTACAATGGCAGCAGAAAGGACCCTTACTTCAGACAAACAATCCTTTTTGGAGAACGAGAGAACCTACTCAGCAATTCTGCAGTGTTGAAGCACACTATCCTGATGACATTGGTAAGTAAACATGCTCGTCGCTGGCTGAGAAGAAATATACACCGCAAAAAAGAAGATTGAAATGTCAAGGATGCTGTGCAATCATTAAATTACAAAATGTTGCAATTACTAAGTAACAAAATGCTGTTTATTGTATCAGACACACAGCCTAGAAATATAGACTTTTACAAACTGAAATGTTTTTCTTCCAATATCTAACACAAATAAACAGTAATAATGAAAAGTTTACAGGTCTTTTTTGTTCTTTTTTAGTGAAGGTTGACCCTTCTTCACACTGCCTTGTACTGTGTATGGCCTTCTGTGGCACTGTTCAAGTCTGTGGCATGCTTGCGAGCAGCACATCGTCATCTTGGAGGAGGTCCCATTGGATCTAGGCAACTCTAATGATGCCTCGGAAGGTCTGTGGAAGTAGTGGACAATCAACCTGTCCTGTGCGTGCCCAATGCGATTCACGTATGGTGGATTCGCTGGTAAAATCATTTGGTTGGTACTTGCCTCTCTCATGGAGTTCCTCACCGATGCACCTCAATGAGGGCGAGCAGTGTCATTGACGAAAATAAGTTCTGCACCATATTCATCTGTACAGAGTTTTACAAATGGTACAAGAATTTCATCGGTATACCGCTGAGCAGTTAATATCGCCTGACTGGTATCAAAGATGTATAATGACTATGCACAATCTCAGACAAAAACGTTACATAAGCACCTCCAAATGCCTGCATCTCTTGAACAAGCTAGTACTTTCCACCGTGTCCTTTACGTCTCCACACCTTTTGACGTTGTGTATCTGGCATAAGTGATATCCACGTTTCATCTGCAAACATGACATTACGCTATTCATCAAACCCCCAATTAAGATGTTGGATGGGCCACCTTCTCTTTAACACGACAATTCTCTAGTGGAACTCGTCGAAATGATCTTAATCAGGCACTATGAAGCCGAATGCATACAGTGTGTGCATGCACACGGACACCGGTTGCCCTCAAGAAAACATCTTATAATTGTTGAGCAGTCGAAGTTGTTCTCCTCTGCGCTATTAAGTGGCGTTGTCACCCTCTGTCCATCAACAACTTTTATGGTTTCATGGTACATTTTTCACGTTTTTGGCACTGCACTTTGATGCGTGAGATCTGCTTGTGAATGTCCACACTGAATCAATGCCACACAATTCCAACTTGGTCAAAATCATTAATACACATTCCACAAGAAATGTAAACACTAATTGAAGCCTGTACTGCACTCTATCAGTCTTCACCTAAATAGCAGAGTTCACCCCAGGCTCCACACAGACTGCAGACAGCAACATCTGCTGTATTATAAACAAGCAATTAAATTACTGGTGTGTATAGGCCTACAGTAATCTTTACAATTTACAACAGGGCTACACATGCCCTACCACATAATGTGCCTAATCTGACAGTAATGCAAACTTTTTTCCCCCCCTTTTTTTTAGGTGCAGCCTAAGCTTGATTACAGAAACATTAAAAACATACACAGTACAGTCTTACAATGAGGGCCCACATTACTTTGTGTGATGAAATATATGAATGTTACCTAAAAATGTTTGTACAGGAGAGAAGTGTTCATTGCCAAACCTAAAATTCTACCATCCTGCCTCAGAAGAAAATTATCTTTATTACCAGAAATCTTACACCATTACCCACAACCCTTCGCTCAACAGTCATTACCATGGGATGCATTTTATGACCCCATAATTCAACGCAGTTATAATATAATAGCCGACTTCACCTCACAAACAGATCCCAACACGAGAGTTATAACCTCAAATATGTTTTATTCGCCACCAATATGGACCAAGGCTGACACAAAAGCCCCCTCTATGCAGGCTTGGTGCTAGACACCCCTGACCTGTTAGGCCAATGTTTTCTTTGTCACTAGCAAGGACGTGAGCGAACCAATAATAAAAAGCTGTATACGTTTCCTTCAGCAGTTGGTAGCACCTATCGAAGCTCCTATCAGCACTATCGTGAAGTGACAACAGAAGAGCATCACCCTGAATTGAATTTTTAACCCTCATGAAGTACGGTAACTACAAAAGAGCATATGTCTACACCAAGCCTCATTCTCTAATTTCTGGTGCCCCCGTCCTAGGATTGTACTGCCTTCATTAAGTTACAGCCACTACATCTGCCTGATGTGAAAGTAAGAAACCATGGAAAACCATCTTTACAGCTTCCAACAGTGGAGTTCAAACCCAATATCCCCTGAATGCAAGCTAACAGATATTTGACCCAAACCGCAAACTCAACTCGCTGGATCTTATATTATCAAGCAAATCTGAGTATCTTGGTGTACACATGTTTGACAGGTAACATCATTACGGTACAATACAAAAATATATTTAGTTGCATTAAAAATGATTATACCAACTCACTAGAAAGGACACTTCTTTTTACAATTGGCTTTATGTTGCACAGACACAGATAGGTCTTATGGCGATGATGGGATAGGAAAGGAGTTGGAAGGAAGCGGCTGTAATCTTCATTTAGGTACAACTCGAGCATTTGCCTGGTGTGAAAATGGGAAACCACGGAAAGCTATCTTCGGGGCTGCTAACAGTCAGAGTTAGAACCCACTTTCTATCTCCTGAATGTAAGCTTACACTTGCATGCCCTAATCGCACAGAGAGGATACTCACTCACAGTACTTCATGGCAAGAAGCAATAGGCCTAGCCTAATTTTCATACAGCAGGCGATCTAGGTATGCGAGCTTTCTCTGGATTTACAAATTTCTCAAAAAGATAATGTTATTCACCAAAAATATGTTAAACAGTTTTCCCACGTTTATTCTGCAATCAGTTTCTATAACATGGCAAAAACATCATTTAAACAAATCCCATACCACAAGACATTCACAGCTAATGAAACCTAAAGTTACAGAAACAATTGCTATAAAGATTCATTGAGGCTAATGTAAAAATTCAATGCAGACCTATCTACTGGAAGTAATTTTACAGTTCTGCATAATAAATAAATGGTTATTCCTTTTACCTGGACAATGAAACACTAAGTGGTGTAATGAGAAATAAAACAAACCTGTTGGCAGGTCAAGAAGAGGGCAACCCAAACAAATGCTCCAGCTATGCCTTGCGCAGTTTTCGTTTGTAAAAATATTTGAACAACTTCAGCTGGTGGTGACTGGGTTGATGTAGACTCAGGAATGTTACCACTTGAATTAGGTACAGATGCTGGCAATGCTGATGCCGCAGTGTCACTGACACTGCTAACCGTAGTGCTCATCATAAACTGAAATATAAAAAGTTGTCTCACATCAAATCAACTACAAAAACACAAAGGATAACAGAATATAACACACACAAAAAAAAGGTTAGGTCTGTACACAATTCTAGTTCCCAGTCAAAAAGGACATCCCTATGATATTAATACCCCAGAAATCTAACAATTTTAAGTCCTAACATGCTACCTGTATTTCCTAGATTCACTAAATTTTTATTACACATCTAGGCAGTATGCATTAATTTAATAAACTGCCTCGCGTCCGATACAATTACAAATGTGTGTAAATATACGCAGAGGATGTTGCAAACACCTTTTACGCAAACACACAGCAGAACATCCTCCAAACAGGTCTCGCGAAACATCTGTTGTAGTAACATTTGTATATAGGCCACAAGTATTCCCAACGGTAATAACGTTGCAAATAAATGTATCTGCATCGTGACAATTATATGATTCTCACTAATTACAGTAGAAATCAAGTTGTTCAGTGTAACTGTATAAAAATGAAGAATCCCGTAAGTTCCTTCCGTGTTGACTCACCTTCTGTCAAAATTGTTTTTCTATCAAATCACGAAAATTCACAACACACGAATCGAGATCACGTCACACTACCACATTCAACCATGTGGCATTCAGCCACAATCTATATAAATGCGTTAACATTTAACATTATGCACCAGTTTCAGAATGAACGACAAACACAACACAAATACACCACTTACATACAAGGATCACAACTCACTGCTAACTGCTGTTAACTGAATGTCAAGTGTCACTTTTTTTTTTTTTTTTTTTTTTAATCTGTATTGCGCACGACTATTTAAGTCAAAGGAGCAACTGTGATACTTATAAATAAAAATGTTGATTGATAGAGACGTAAACAATTACATAATAATCATACATACACGCATTTCCATACAGTTTAATTACACTTTAAATATATCATCTTGTTTTATAAGTAGTATTGGAAGACAGAGGAAACTGTAAATCAGGGTCACCAACATAACCAATATGCAGCCAAAAGAAATGATTTTATCTTAACGCTGTCTTCCTCAGTCGAGATCATCTAGTCCACACTAAAATGCACATTTGTAATCATATTCAGCCTAAATTTGCTTCCTGAGGGCACGAACGTAGCCAGGGATTTTTTAAGAGGAGCCAAACGCAACACGATTACAAACTCAAATATTCGTATTTATTAGGTCAAACACCAGACGAGTTGGCTGAGCGGTTAGGAGCGCGCAGCTGTGAGCTCGCATCCGGCAACCCTGAAGACGGTTTACCGTGGTTTCCCATTTTCACACCAGGAAAATGCTGAGGCTGTGCCTTAATTAAGGCCTTCTCTGTCCCATTGTCGCCATAAAGCGACGTAAAGAAAAAAAAAAAAAAAAAAAAGGTCAAACTTTACAGTAGGCCCTCTTCTATATCCATGTTTCAGTCTCCCTGCAAAATGGGGTTTAAACAGGAGTGACAAATCGGGGCGAATTTTTAGAAAAATTATATCTACAGTTTATCTCAGAAACGTAAAATGTTACAGACGTAAAAATTGGTATTTGGAATCTCCTGTAAAAGTAAAGTAACATATGTGATTTGTTTTTGGAAACTCCACTTAAGGGGAACTAAAAAGGGGGTGCAATTTTAAAATGACCATTTCCACAGTATATCTCAAAAACTTGACATGTTACCGAAGTGGAATATAGTATTTTTATCTCTATTGAAAATAAAGAAACATGTACTTTTTTGTTTTCTAAAAAACCACTTGGGGTGGAGGGGTGAAAGTGACTGAAAATGGGGTTGAATTCTATTAATTAGCATACTGATATCTCAAAAGCTGAAGATGTTACAGACGTGAAATTTGGTATTTGGAACTTCCGTTAAAAATAAAGGAATGCGTATTTTTTTTGTTTTCGGAAATTCACCTAAAGGGAGGAGGGAAATTGAAAAAATTAATTGAATTATTTGTATGAGGATACTATTATCTCAAAAACGGAAAATTTTGCAGACGTGAAAGTTGGTATTTGAAATCTGCTTTAAAATTTTTAAAAAACACGTATTCTCAGAAAATCCAACGAAGGGGGGGGGGGAGGTGAAAAATTGAAAAATTAATGGAATTAATTGTATGAGGATACTTACATCTAATAAAAGCTAAAGTTGTTACAAACGTAAAATTGATATTTGGATCACCTTTAAAAACAAAAAATAAAGCGTTTTCGGGCGAAATCATATTGAGGGGCCGGGGTGAAAAGGAGTTGAATTCCCTTTATGTGGACACATATCTCAAAAACTGAAGGTGTTAGAGTCGTGATGATTGGTATTTAGAAGATCCTTTACTATTAAGGAGACAAGTATTTTTAATCATTATGGGGATACTTATATCTCAGAACTGAACTTAACAGACGTGAACATTGGTATTTGGAATCTCCTTTAAACATAAGGAAACATGCCTTTTCTTTGGGGGGGGGGGGGGGGGGTGTAATTAACTTAACGGCAGTGGGGTGAAAAAGGAATTGAGACCAATTGATTTTACTGTTCATAATGTACTTATTCTGATCATAAACTGATCATTTTTAATCTGTCCTGGGTTCGTTTTCAAGAACCATCTTTTCCTTTGGAGTACAAAAAGATAGATTACAGTAGATTCTCCTGCCATATAAATAAAAATTTAAACACATTTGAAATAAACCATATGAATGATATTGACCGTGCAATTTATCACCTCTATAATAAGGTAAATAATTCACGGAAGTATATCATTCGTGTCGCCAGAAATCTCGCGCACTTTCCTACGCGCGACGATGGTGCTGGTCACATTGTCAGCAATGACAATGGCAGAGGATGTAATTTTCCACCAAGTAGCGGTCTTGCATCTTGTTGTGGGTTCCAGACCATCAATAATAATAATAATAATAATAATAATAATAATAATAATAATAATAATTGTACCGGGCGGTACACCTGCGCGACGCGAGTTCAAATATTGCGCCAATTGAAACTCCCCTACAGGAGAAACTCTGAACTTGAAAATCTGTATTAACTCAACGGTTATTCAGAAGATGTCACTACTGTAAATTTTGTAATTTTGAAGTGTTCTGAACTGTGTCTACTTCGATTTGTCTTTGTATCAAGAAGCTTGGACATACTCTAACAGATATCTCTACCAAAAACTATGATAATGCACTCTGGTGCAATGGAATGGACTCCCTTGCAGAAATTTTGTATGCTTAAGTTTTTCCTCTACTAAATTTTGTTCAATGGTTTATGGGTTGGCAATATTAATCCTTTCTTTCCGCCAGTTTTGAACTGAGCCAATCCCGACTTTCTGTAATTAATTTTCCACCAATCATAGCTTTCTTCTTCAAATTTCCATGTGTAATGCTTAGTCTACCAATAAAGTCGGGTGGGTGTGTCTACTCATTCTTGAAAGGTCTCGAATTTTCCACGAGGGTATAAAAACTGCTGATTCTCTGGTCTCGGGGCCACTAGTATAACATCTACTCTGTGTGTGTGAATATGTAGCAGGGGGCGGGAAGCGCCTCGTTCTTCGGGCAGCGACACTTCTACAAGGTAATGGCCTTTTAACTTCTTTATTTTTCCGCTAGCTCAGCAGTTTAACTCTCGGAGAAGGTTCGAAACCTTTAATATGTAATCCATCTCCTTAATATGTAAATCCCTTTTCCTGTCTATGTAAAAACTACTATTTCTTGAACTGTAATTCGGGGAGAGAGAGTGCTTCACCCTTTCGAACTCCCCTTCATTTTGAAATTGAGGTGACTACGCTTTTCTAACCGTTTTTACTCTTCCTTAAATTGTTTAAATCTTTCAGACGAGTCACCTCCTTAGCTTGGGACTAGCCCCTGTATATCGGCCTAGAGCCTCCTAGGTTTTAATATGTAGAGTTAGGAGTGCAAATTTACGCCTCCGTCCCCTTTGCTTCGGGCCAGTAACTTAACCTGATGTTTTGTTTTCTTCATGCGAAGGCCCCCGTAGGTTGGGTATTAATTACCCCTGTTTCCTTGTGTGCCTTAAGGGCAGATAGAAGTGAA
This sequence comes from Anabrus simplex, assembly GCF_040414725.1. Lineage (NCBI taxonomy): Eukaryota > Metazoa > Arthropoda > Insecta > Orthoptera > Tettigoniidae > Anabrus > Anabrus simplex. Next base: position 429,335,339 of record NC_090269.1, on the reverse strand, counting down.
GTTTGTTGTAACCTTTGATAGGCTTGTAAAATTGAGAGCGGGTCTGCTCTTTTCCTTAAAATTGTAATTAGGAACAAGTGCTCCTTGGCATGATGGGGTTTTCTGCCCCTTTGTTCATTTTGGTACCTTGGTAAAGTTGGGCTAATCGCACAAGTATTGTGATTGTGGGCCTCGAAGCCCAAAACCTGGTAAAAAAACCCTGAACGGGAAAAATTATTTTGTACCTGCCTTTCGTTGTTATTTCACCTAGTGGAAATTGTTGAATGTTGCTATCTGTTATTTGTTGCTTTTGCAAAGAAAATATAACCTTTGTTAATGTTTTAAATTAACTTTAATTCTGTAGTTGAGACCTATTCCAGCCCGCACTTTCTTTCACCTCTGCTGATCCACCAAAACACGGGAACAAGTGGTAGCAGAGCGTGGTTGAATGGGTCTCAATTTAGCCCCTTTTGATGGCTAAACATTGTTTTCGATACCAATATAATACCAATATAAAGGTCCGTTATTGGACATTATAAATTTTCCAGCTTTTCGATTCGAACTCTAACAATTTTCTCAGTTGCTGGCATTTCTTTTATTTTTTCTAAAAATGTTCTGTCATCATGTCCGGCCCTCGCGACGTCCTCCATCTCGGCTATTTGCGCAAGAAGGAATTGATCTATGAATTAACGATTAGAAATGTTCAATCTGGAGGCACGGTTGCGATAGACACCAATAAGCTTAAAGATTCCCTTGATTTGCCTATTACTATCCCAACCTTAGGAGAAAAAGAGATTGACGACGCTCTATCCACGATCACTGACAATACTACTGAGCTAGCATCTGTAGTTAGATTTTTTGAAAAAACGATCCTTCTCCAAATCAATTTAAACGTGTGCAAGCTAGATTGTTTCATTTTTGTAATAGGGTCACTGATCTATTGTCTCTTAAATTGAATGACATTCAAAGGAAAGAAGCTAGTGTTGTTCATGAAAACCTGTCTGATTTGTCCAGTAAGGTTAGCCTATTGTTAACTGGGGCAGTCCCCCCAAAACCGACCAACCCACTCTGGTAAACGTTGTCAGAGAGGAGCATTCTCCCGCGGGGGAAGAAAGTAGGAAGACTGTAGAAGTCCGACAAACTTCTGTTCCGCATCCGGCGTCTACAAGTTGGTTGTGCGTTCGCAGAAATGTTCGGAGTCTCTTGGAAACTATGTGGAAAATTGACGTTACATTGTATGCCGTTATAGTCGTGTTGCTGTTGTATAGGTGGTGTAATAAATGGCCATAACTGGGAAGTACAACTTATTTTCTGATCTACCCTCGTAGTTGGAGATGTGTGGGATCTGGCAAATGCATCATGGGTGAAGTTTAAAGAAGCGGAGATTATTATCAGTGGAATACTGTGTAGGAGGGATACTGACTGGAGGGTGATTGGGTATTTAAATGAGACTATGGAGTGGGTATGTGGGAAAATGGGAGTGAAATTTCTAGATCCTTATGTGGGGTAGGAGATAGGGATGTGCGCTCAGATGGCCTTCACTTAAACCGCAGTAGTACATATAAGTTCGAAAATTTTTGTGGAAGGGTTATAGGAAGGTATATTCAGGGAAACGGGGTGGCCTATGGAGCGGTGATATGGGAACAGGGAATAGTAAATCAAGTAGGGATGGTATAAAATATTAGTGTTGAACTAAAGAAGTATTGTAAAGAAAGGAATATAATTAAGTATTTTAATAGATATACACTTAACAGATACTGTAATAGGAGTTGAATCACGGCTGAGAAATGATATAATGGATGCAGGAATGTTCTCACGGCGCTGGAGTGTGTATAATAGAGTTTGAAAGGAATGGAGGGTGGGGGAGTATTCATTCTGGTGAAAGAAGAATATGTAAGCTACGAAAACGTTAAAGATGAAAAACGTGAAATTTTAGGTGTAAGGCTGATTTCTAAAGTAAGCAACTTCATGTCTTTGGAGTGTACAGACCGGGTAAGGGTAGCGCTGACACGGATTCAGAATTATTTGATGAGATAATTAGCTATGTGGGAAGCGACATGGAAAGGAATGTGATTGTAGCGGAGATGTGAATTTACCAGGTGTCAATTGGGAAGGAAATCCGAACGACAGGAAGCAAAAGCAACAAATGGCAAATAAGTTAATACGGGAAGAACAACTGATTCAGAAAATGATCGAACCAACTAGAGTGAAAAATATACTGGATATGGTGTTGGTAAAACCAAATGAGCTCTATAGAAAAACAGAAGTAATAGATGGTATTAGTGCCCATGAAGGTGTTCTTGTAGTAGTTAAAAATGAAATGTGGTAGGAAGAAACGTCTTAAAAATAGGACTATTAGGCAGTACCATTTTGCAGATAAAGCAGGCATGCGCAGTTTCTAAACAGTAACTACGACCGGTGGATAACGGTAAATAAAAATGTAAAAAAAACTCTGGGATGGGTTTAAAGCAATTGTTGAGGAATGTGAAAACAGGTTTGTACCTTTAAAGGTAAAGACCCACATTATTATAATAGAGAAATTAAGAGATTAAGAAGGTGGTGCAGATTGGAAAGAAATAGAAATGTCCGTGGAAGTAAGAAGAATTTGAAGGATCTTACTAGGAAATGGAATTTAGCAAAGAAGGCGACTAAAGTTAACATGATGGCAAAAATAATTGGCAGTCATACAAATTTTAGTGGAAAATGGAAGCGTATGTATAGGTATTTTAAGGCACAAACAGGTTCCAAGAAGGACATTCTAGGAATAATTAATGAACAAGTGGAGTGTGTACGTAAGGATCTTCAAAAGGCATACGTATTCAGTGAGCAGTATGTAAAGATTGTTGGTTACAAGGATTATGTCCAGTTGGAGAAGGAGGCTAATACTAAAGAAGTATTAAAATTGACATAGGATAACAATGACATGTAATAAGATGCAAAAGTTGAAAACTAGAAAAACGGCTCGAAATGATAAGATTTATGGGGATATACTAAAGACAATGAGTTTGGATATAGTACCGTACCAGAAGTACTTATTTGATTATTGTTTGGTTGAAGGAGCTACACCAATTGAATGGAGTGTTGCTATAGCAGCCACTGTGTATAAAGGAAAGGGTGATAGACATAAAGCTGAAAATTACAACCCAGTAAGTTCGGCATGCGTTGCATGTAAGCTTTGGGAAGGCATTCTTTCTGATTATATTAGACATGTTTACGAAATTAATAACTTGTTCGATAGCAGGCAGTTCGGTTTTATGAAAGGTTATGCCACTGAAGCTCAACTTGCAGGATTCCAGCAAGATATAGCAGATATCTTGGATTCAGAAGGTCAAATGGACTGTCTCGCGATTGGCCTGTCTACAGCGATTGATAGGGTAGATCATGGGAGACTACTAGCAAAAATGAACGGAATTTGACTAGGCAAAAATGGACTGAATGGGTTGCTATATTTCTAGAAAATAGATCTCAGAGAATTAGAGTAGGTGAAGCTTTATCTGACGCTGTAATAATTAAGAGGGGAATTCCTCAATGCAGTATTATTGGACCTTTATGTTTTATGACATATATAAATGATATGAGTAAACAAGTGGAATCAGGGGTAAAGCTTTTTGCGGATGATAATATTCTGTATAGAGTAAAAATAAGTTACAAGATTGTGAGTAACTGAAAGTGACCCCGATAATGGTGTGAGATGGACAACAGGCAATGGTATGTTGATAAACGGGGTTAAAAGTCAGGTTGTGAGCTTTAAAAATAGGAAAAGTCCTCTGAGTTTTAATTACTGCGTTGATGGGGTGAAAGTTCCTTTTGGGGGTCATTGTAAGTATCTAGGTGTTAATATTAGGAAGGATCTTCATTGGGGTAATCACATAAATGGAATTGCAAATAAAGGTACAGATCTCTTCACATGGTTATGAGGGTGTTTAGGGGTTGTAGTAAGGATGTAAATGAGAGGGCATATATGTCTCTGATACGAACCCAACTAGAGTACGGTTGAATTGTATTGGACCCTCACCAGGATTACCTGATTCAAGAACTGGAAAAAATTCAAAGAAATCCAGCTCGATTTGTTCTGGGTGATTTCCGACAAAAGAGTAGCGTTACAAGAATGTTGCATAGTTTGGGATGGGAGGAAGTGGGGGAAAGAAGACGAGCTGCTTGACTAAGTGGTATGTTCCAGCCTGTCGGCGGAGAGATGACGTGGAACGACATCATTAGACGAGTATGTTTGAGTGGCGTCTTTAAAAGTAGGAAAGATCACAATATGAAGATAAAGTTGGAATTCAAGAGGACAAATTGTGGCAAATATTCATTCATAGGAAGGGGAGTTAGGGATTGGAATAACTTACCAGTGGAGGTGTTCAATTAATTTCCACTTTCTTTGAAATCATTTAAGAAAAAGCTTGGAAACAACAGAGAGGGTATCTGCCACTGTGCGACTGTCCTAAATGCAGATCGGTATTGATTGATATCTGCTTTATTCATCAATTGGACGCAGGAGCTGTTACCTGTCATTATCGTTGAGTTACTCTTCGCCGAAAGCCACAATGGTCGTTTGATCTAGAGGGGAATTCTCACAGTCCCGGAATGTTTCCCTAAAGTGTTTTTCAGTTTCATTTAGACAGTCTTTAGTAGAGGAAAGTCGTCCGTTGTCATCGGTATGAAGATTAGATACGATTTTGCTCTTCCCGTTGCTTTTTCCATTGGCTACATGATAAAGCTGTGCTTTTTCTTCTGCTAAAGGTGAATGAGAACACGAACCAACGAAGGAACCCTGTAGGATTTTTACCTAAATTACTGTATTTCTTCGTTTAACTGCGGCTATATGACTGGTTACGTTGTAACCTGCTTGTTGTCGCACCAGAAGGTCAGTTAGTATAGTGTAGTAAGAGTGTAGAGCTTGCCGTCTGTTAATTGCCTTTTCTGCTCCATGTTTTTAAAATAAGGTTTGACTCGCCGGTTTAACCTTATGCAACCATTTGTGTACATTTAAAAGTCCCTGTTTGGTGAGACGACTGAGCATATCTGACCACATCTGTTGAAAGTTCTCTTTCACTTGCTCGTCATCTAGCAACGCATTATTTAGTTTCCAATATCCCTTCCCGATAACAGGAATTCTCCTAGTGGTCTCAATCTTCAGTACGACAGCGTGATGATCACTGAATGGTATTATTTTAACACTGATGTCATGTACATTGGGTGATAGATCTCTGTTCACGTAAAATATATCATTTCCAGATGCAGATGCTCCTCGGAAAAATGTAAATTGTACGAAGTTGACGTGTTTACTTTCCCATCCATCGCGAAGCTCTAAGGCCTGACATAGCCTTTCAAGGCCTGGAGAAGGGTTGAATTCTCCTCTCTGGTCTTTTGCGTGTAAAACACAATTCAAATCCCCACCGAAAATTACGTCTTTGTAGTTATGTCTTAATTAGAATGGTAGTTGTGTGGTCAGAAATTCCTCTCCCTCTTGACGATGTGTTCCAGAGTGCAGGTAAATGTTTATGTACAGCGTGTTGTCTTCTGTTAATATTGACGTGATCCTCCCATTAGGGTGTGTTTCACAAATTGTAATGTTTAAACTAGATCTGTATATAATTGCAGTACCTCTCGAGTCTTCACCAGGATTAGCAATATATTGGTAATTATTCCCAAGACAAGGCAAAGTAAAGACGTTAACGCCTTGCAGAAAAAGGATATCATAACCTCTAATAAAACCTTGTAATCGAACCTGTTTCCTGCGACTTCTCTCGCAGTTAACATTAACTGATGCTACAGAATTAAGAAGTAGAATGGTAAAGGAAAATAACACAGCGGCAATAATAATGGTGAGTTTGGAGGTGGAGACGAGTGCTGATGTTATTTATTCGGAACATGTTTGATAATTTTAGTGCCTTTCTTTTTGCCATTGTCATCTCCCGGCCGCTTTATCCTAGGATCCATGTGGCTAACTTGAGGTAGTTTTGTTTCGGTATTTTCCATTTCTTCTACCGACATACTCGTTTTCTTTGCATGTTACCGTCTTTGACGGATGTTGGTGGTGTCAATACACCTCCGCCCTCTGTTTTCACATCCTGATTTAGTGGAGGCTGTAACTGATTATGATTTATTTCTTAGGGTAGCTGTGGTGGCAGTAATGCATCCGACTCAGTCCTAGGTAGCCTTTCCGGTTGCGGCAGTTGATTATTAATATCAGAATTGTCATGGGCGCCCGCAGGATCTTTTCCAAGGGGGGGCACAATAACAATTTTCTTGAATATAAATACCAATATAACGTCAGCAACATTAAATTGTTTACAGAAATTTGCGAATATAACAGATGCTAGATGACTGTCAGTAAATTCAGTTTATGAAATAATCTGGTATGATATTAAACAATTGAACATCAACTTTTTAGAATTCCAGGGGGGGGGCAAGCGCCCCCCCTTGCCCCCCCTTGCGGGCGCCCATGAGAATTGTCGTTCTCGGTTATCTGATCCCTCACCTGTTGACCTAACCATTCTGTCTCCCTGTGCGTCAGAGAAGTGGCCTGCATAAAGTTCTGGTGTTCATTTTGTGTTGCCTGTGTAGCTTCATGTGAGTCACTAGGTGACGATCTGTTTGAGTTTTCTTCAGGAGTCAACTGCGTAGGTTGCAGCGGAAAGCGCTGTGTCGGCAGTTTCCCACTGGCCAAAGTGGGAATAGCAAGCTTTTCGGTTAGCTGGATGGGTTGTTTACGTCGTGGGCATTGGCCCCATAAGTGTCCCACTGCATTAAAAGACGAACACGTAGTAGGCTGATTTTCGTAAATAATTAGGGCTTTATGGCCACCAATATCTAAGCAAGATGGTATATGTTGCTTTAACATTAATCGAATTTCTCATACACCATTATGAAACTTGTACCGGAAACCTGAGCTCCATGTTTCATCCTGAATCGAAAAAATGGTCCCAGATTTACTAATATGTTCCACAGTTATTTTGTGTGGTACTTCCATCGGATGGTTAAAAATTCGCAACAACTTTGTACCAAGACTCGCAGAATCAATATTCACTTTACAACGGAACCCATTACTGTGTAAGAAGGAGTGCTCATTGCATAATCCTGTAGCAGTTTTTCAGTTGTTTCCTGCTTCTTGCATGTGGGGGTTATAGAAGGAAACCTCACATTCTCCATGTTTTCCCTATTGAGTTCTGTGTGAAGGCATGTTCTCTACCTTAATGGGCATAATATCCAATGAAACACTCGTAGCGAAATTAACATTTTACTTGTATAAAATCATTCTGAAATTCAGGGTTAGTTGCAAATCTCACATTATCCACTTCCCAGCACTAAGCATAAGTCACACTCTCCGGTTACACCAATCATGTTGCTATACTTGATTCCGGGTGCATTGTGGGTACCCCATGGTTACATTAGGCTACAGATTATGTCATATTGTTAGGTGAAGGCTTCATCTGAACATCAGTTGTTGAATTAAGATAAATAGTTCCCCAAAATAAGGGTTATAAATACAAGAAAGTGTGAAATCATGTTCTCCAGAGGAAAGAGGTCGGAAGAGGAGTAGAGATCAATCTAACTGGAAAAGAAACACGGCTAAACTAATGAGGTGAGTTGGACGTGCACATTCTTGCTCTGGAGGTGGAGTATTAAGAGAAGGTTTCACTATTCCAAGTTTTCGTACTTACATGTTTTGAATTTGTTTTCTTCCAGATATTCTGCAAAGAGGTTACCAAAAATTTCCAGAATGCAAACACGTCAGGGAGCCTTCTTATGTCGTACAATTGGAAGTAGGTATAGTGGATGGTTCTGCCGCCGCCTCCGCCTCCGGCTCCCGGGGGCCTTCCCAGAGGCCCGCTCGTCCTCCCGGGAGGCCTTCCCAGGGACTCGCTCTTCCTTCCGCGGGAAATTTGAATTGGTAAACAAAGCCACGTGCTTTTTGACAGCTATCATCGACACCAACGCATCGCTAACCTCAGTTCTGCCATCTTAACGGGCCTAAACCTCAATACTGCCAACTTAACCTCACTAGCGCGAGATTTGAATCGGTAATCAAATCCACGTGCTTTTTTGACAGCCACGTGCTTTTTGACAGCTGTTATCGACAACAACGCATCGCTAACCTCAGCGATACCATCTTGACGGGCCTAAACTCCAATGCTGCCAACTTAACCTTACTAGCGCGAGATTTGAGTCGGTAGACAAATCCACGTGCTTTTTTGACAGCTGTCATCCGCCATATTTAATCAAGAGAGCACCGTGCTGCTATCTTGCAGGTAATTTCGTAGCTGCCATTCGCCATCTTTAATCAACAGAACACCGTGCTGAGCTCTTTATGGCTACTACCTTAAGCACGTAGTAGCAGGCAATTTGAAGAGTTCCGTTAGCTGTAATCCGCCATATTTAATCAAGAAAGCACCGTGCAACACTCTTTAGCTACTTACCTTTGAAATGTGGTGGGGGCAATTTGAAAAATTCCACGTGCTCTTGTTTGGAGACAAATCCACGTGCTCTTTTGACAGCTGTTACCCGCCATCTTTAATCAGGACAGCACAGTGCTGCACTCTTTAGCCACTTACCTTTGAAATAGGTGGCGGCAAATTCCACGTGCTTCACAAACTCACGTTCTTTTTGACAGCTGTCATCCGCCCTCTTGCATCACAAACCTCAGTGCTGTACTCTTTAGCTACTAGCTGAATTAGTAAACAAAGGTACGTAATTTTTTTATCAGCCATCTTGCATCGCTAACCTCAGTGCTGCACTCTTTAGCTACATACCTTTAACATTTAGTGGCAGACAATTTGAAAAAATTCTACAGCTGCCATCTTTAATCAAGAGAACATCGTGCTGCCCTCTTTAGGTACAGACCTTTGAAATGTGGTGGCGGCAATTTAAAAAAATTATATTTGACAAACTACCATCTTTAATCCACAGACCACCGTGCTGCCCTCTTTAGCTACATACCTTTAACAGTGGTGGCGGACAATTTTTAAAAATTCTACTTGATAAGCTGCCATCTTTAATCAACAGAGCACCGTGCTGCCCTCTTTACCTACATACCTTTGATATGTGGTGGCGGATAATTTGAAACATTCTATTTGACAAGCTGCCATCTTTAATTAAGAGAGCACCGTGCTTCTATCTTTATCGTAGTAGTGGGTAGATTCTTCATAACAGCTGTCATCCACTATCTTGCATCGCTAACCTTAGTGCTGCCCTCTTTAGCTACTTACCTTTAACATGTGGTGGCGGACTATTTGAAAAATTCTATTTGACAAGCTGTCATCTTCCATCTTGCATCGCAAACCTCAGTGCTGCACTCTTTAGCTACTTATATTTGAAATGCGGTGGCGGACAATTTGCAAAATTCTACTTGACAGCAGCAATCTTTAATCAATAGAGCTACATACCTTTGAAAGGTGGTGGCGGGCAATTCTACGTGACAGCTGTCATCCGCCATCTTGCATCGATAACCTTAGTGCTGCCCTCTTTACGACGCTGCTGGTAATTTAAAATCCACATGATTTTTAACAGCTGTCATCCTCCATCTTGCATCGCAAACCTCACTGCTGCACTCTTTAGTTGAAATGTGGTGGCGGATAATATGAAAAATTCTATTTGACCAGCTGCCATCTTTAATCAACACAGCACCGTACTGCCATCTTTAGCTACTGTCATCTTACATCGCTTACCTCGGTGCTAGTTTAGGGTGAAATGTGGTGGCGGACAATTAAAAAAATTCTACGTGCTTTTTTGACAGCAGCCATCTTTATTCAACAGAGTACCATGCTGCTATCTTTACGGCTACTACATCGCTAATTAGCACTTAGAGGCTACTACACAAGATAGCGGTGGCTGTTATAGCCTCTTCCTCTGTTACGGCATAGCTTTATCGAACAAGTTTAAACATGCATAGGGATAGCTAGAGTAAGCACGTGCTGCAGTGATGACGTCATTGTGCATGTTTAGACGTGATCGTTTTATTAAGAGTAAGTAAGTGTAAGGAATGCAATAAGTATGCATCATAAAAGCAAGAGTGTGCATGTGCTGCAGCGATGACGTTATTATAGGTGTGCATGTTTAAACCTGTTCGTTGACTAAAAGCTTTAGTGTTCGAGATACAGAGAAAGAGAGTGGAGCACAAACATGACGAAAACATTAATAGTTGATGTACAAGGCTTTAAAGTAAACGGCAACAAATTTGTGGTTAAAGAGGTGGTTGTGTTAGATTGCAGTGTGTTGTGGGCACCAAAACTTGTTAGTTTAGTATTTAGCCTACCAATCCCTTACTGTTTGCAAATAGATGATGATAAAAAGCAGACCCAATGGATCGAAAACAATTTAGGTATGAAGTGGGATGAAAAAGGAATACCTTATCGTTTTTTATCTTTAATGATGAATGCAAATTTGTCAAGAGCAGATCTTGTTCTTCTAAAGGGTTGTGAAGAGAAAGAATGGTTGCGTGAGTATCTACCATCATCGTGTGAAATTATCGACATGCATGAATTAGGGTGTCCATCATTTAAAACTCTTCCGAAAGAGCATAGTAGAGAAACAAGTAAACAGTCTTTACAACATGTATGCATGCTCTTTGATTGGTTGTGTTGCAGTGCATGCCGGGAAGTGAACAACATATGTAATCTGCGGTGTCGAAATAACCTTAGTATAAAAGAAACATTTGTAGACTACAGACATCATGTCATTTCTAACAGATACTAAGTGTAACGCAGTTGAAAATGCAATCGTAAGGTTTTATGCATGCAAAAAGAAACTAAACACTTTTACTGAAGAAGGGTTAAATGCATTACCAAAGGCATTTTTGGTTAATGTAGCTGCGAAAGCTGTAAAGAATATTTGGGATAAGGAGCCTCGTGAGTGGACTCAAGATCCTGTTTTGCTGTATGACGGACCTAATACTAACGAGTTGTCTTCGCTTATAAACACTTATCATGGCTGCAAAGAGAGTAAACAAGGAAAACGTAAAGAAACCTGCTGGGAAAAAGATGAGGAAGCATGTTGGGCATGGGCTCATCTATAAAGTGACTGATCTTCTCTTTGAGCTTCATCTTCCCTGCGACCCTAGAACACGTTCGCCTGACACGTAGTTACATGCTGCCTGCAAAGAGTACGTCGACAAAACAATCCTAAACTAAGACGTGTAGCTGATAAAATCTGCTTCGTAAAGTTATGCTGTGTGTGTGTGTTATTACCTAATGCTTCAGCTGCTCATAAGATAGCAGCACTTGTTGTTGTTGGTTCAATAAAACGAAAACTGAGTGAGAAAACAGTAAAATAAACAAAGGATTAAAATGTATATATATCTATATATATAATATAAGAGTTTTTTCTGTGCATTGCTCAGAATTTGAAAATAATGGTATTTCTGTATCGGTCATGTCCATAGTAACAAGAAAATGCACTTTTTACTTTTCCGTAATTTCTGTCTGTCTGTCTGTCTGTCTGTCTGTCTGTCTGTCTGTCTGTCTGTCTGTCTGTCTGTCTGTCTGTCTGTCTGTCTGTCTGTCTGTCTGTCTGTCTGTCTGTATGTATGTATGTATGTATGTACACGCATCACGAGAAAACGGTTGAAGAGAATTTAATGAAAATCGGTATGTGAAATCGGGGGATGAACCTCTACAACCTAGGCTATAAATCATTTTGCTCACGCTGAGTGAAATGGTAGTTTAGGGGAATGCCTAAAATTGAATTCTCAACTATTTATGTTATTAGTGGTCTAATGAAAATCGGTATGTGAAGTCGGGGGATGAGCCTCTACAATCTAGGCTATAGACCATTTTGCTCACGCTGAGTGAAATTGTAGTTTAGGGGAAGGCCTAAAATTGAATTCTCAACTATTTATGTTATTAGTGGTCGTATTTGAAAGAAAATGGGTATGCAAAGTTGGGAAATAAGTTGCTATAATCTAGGCTATCAATAATTGTATTCACGCTGAGAAAAATGGTAGTTTAGGGGAAGGCCTAAAATTTAATTCTCAAATATTGTTGTTATTAGTAGTCATATCTTGATGAAAATCGGTATGCAAAGTCAGGAAATAAGTCGCTATAGTCTAGGCTGTAAATTATTTTATTCACGCTGAGTGAAATGGTAGTTTAGGGGAAGGCCTAAAATGAAATTCACAAAAATTTCTTATTAGAGGTGTAATCGATGAATGCTACATAACTAAGGTTATATGGTATTACATTTCCTATTATTCATGTCTTATTCACTGTTACCGTACTGGCTATGATCACAAAGATATTCATGTATTTGGATTTTTGTTACTAAGTCCATATCAGCGCCGAGTAACGAGAAAATGGGTAAACAGTGTTTAATGAAAATCGGTATGTAAAGTCGAAGAATAAGAAACTACAGTTTATGGTATAAAATATTTTACAAATCAAAGAGTCGAAGGAAAACTAAATGTGAAGGCCTACAATATAGAAAGCTCATAACATTGATCAACAATAACATTATATTGACCATTGTTTGTCGTGATGTGCTTTGTGTTTTCTGTTGCCCCTCATCTCCGGTAGATAGGATTACTGCTGCGTACAGAGTATTTTTTATTTAATTTACGTTGCACCGACATAGATAGGTTTTATGGCGACGATGGGATAGGAAAGGGCTAGGAGTGCCTTAGGCCTTAATTAAGGTACAGGCCCGGCATTTGACTGGTGTGAAAGTGGGAAACCACGCAATACCATCTTCAGCGCTGCCGACAATGGGGTTCGAATCCACTATCTCTCGGATGAAGCTCACAGCTGCGCACCGCTAACCACACGGTCAACTCGCCCAGTCGTACATAGTGTAACAGCCTGTCTGAATATTGATGGGAAGTAGCTGGGGAGTTAGATAACTTTCTTCTTTAGCATGCCATTCCCCTGGTTTATAAATTTTCTGATACTACTGGTACGTAACACACTGGATCATCATAGCATTCGGGCTATTCAATCCCTACTCTGAGGTACTGATTGGAATGAACAGTGTGAATATTTAGCGGAATAATGGCAGATGAGCGTTCATGGCAATCTGCGGCCTGGTCAACCCAGCTCTGGAACTTTGGACTATTAGATTGGCACCGCAATCTAACCGCAGCACTGTTCGTTAAAAGTGATACAACGTGCGGCTTTCCATTTGATCGAGTATTTTATATGATAGCATTGCTTTTAATCGCTACATTCATACTTACGTTTTTGTAATGACCTATGTTGATTTCAGGTTAGGAAAACCACAAAGTCAGTCTTTCTGAGAATCCCGTAGCGAAGCACGGGTACATCAGCTAGTTCTAAAATAAATATGAATTGTCAAAACCTATTACAGGTGTTGTTTAATCCTACAGCATGTCCTAGTGACTTAGAAGAAAGGAGAGGTAGAGGATTAAAAACACACATACGATGTAAAGTACATCCTCTTTATTAATCCATGAGTTAAAGCTTTTATTAAAACCAAGCCATTTAACATACGGTTTATTCTCACGACTTCGAATAACAAGTTAAACTAAATAGTGATCATGATATTTTGTTTTTAGCAGTTCTTCGATGTAGCATCCTCCTTCAATATGCTGTCCTCTGAGATCGCGAAGAAAATACGTAACTGGATTAGTAATCTTAACACTTCTGATTTGAAAAATTTCAGTGCTCCAGTTAGGTGTGTATCCTTTTGCAAAGATAGACTTGTGTTTGCTGATGCGAACAAAATCACCTTCTTTAAGGCGATGGCGACGTGGATCAGCTATTTTAATTGCAAGATGAATAGCATCTATACGAGGTGTATTCCTTGTAACAAGACGTGGCTTTGTTCCGATAGTGCGATGAGGTGTATCGTTGTAGGTAGATAAAAGTATAGGTAGCAGATCAATCCAATGATATGAACTTTGTGATGTAAATTCTCGCCACATCATTGTTTTGAGTGTACATTTAAAGCATTCTACAACACTTGCCTTGAGATTGCTGAACGTAGAGTAGTGCTGAATGCGAAGTAACTTGAGGTAAGAAGAAAAATCCTTGTTGTAAAACTCTTTACCTTGATCAGTTTGAAGAAGCCTTGGGGAGCGTTTCGATTCTTCAACAATATGTTTAAATGCTTCTTTAACTTGAGCTGCTGTTTTAGAACGCACGGGTTGTGCAAAAGCAAACTTCGAGTAGACATCGATAACAGTAAGTAGATACTTATACCCCTTATTACTAGAGGCATATGGAATCATTTCTACTAAGTCTGCTTGCAAGGGATCATCTTTTCCTCGTGTAATAACGCGTCTGCGACAGTAGGTGCGACGTGGTTTATGTAACTCATGTGCGATGTTTATCTTTACAGGTGAGATCTTCTCTTGACGAGCCATTACAAAATAATACCGTCATAACGTAATTCTCTTTCTATTTCTAATATTTCTGATTCGTGACCTGTGTGACCAGCCTCTTGCGATGCTCTTAAAAGTTGTAATCGTTCAACGAGTAAGTTTGGGTCATTCCAGTAAATTACATCCACATACGGCAACAAAGGCTTGTAGATAACATAAAGACTACGTGCAATCGGAAACACCTAAGAAATAAACTCACGAAACTTGTAACTCTTATTTGGATTTACAGCTTCTGTTCTCTTGTAATTACGTCGTGTTGCGTCAGTAGCAAAAAGTATTGCTTTATATTTTTTAAGATCAACTTATAAAATTATAAAATTATATCCTTGTCAGGTATTCGTGAGAAAAGAAGTTCTAAGAGTCCTTTCGTAGGTTTATAGGTAACACCTTTTAGAATGAGTTTGTTGTTATTAATCTTAACATTTGAATTTCCTATCCAGAAACAGTCATCTTCGTAACGAATACCGTAGGTAGTGTCAATTTGTCCTGTAAAAAGTGTTTCTATATAAGGTGCAAAGAGAGACCCATAGGTATCTTGAATAAAAGTTCAAATCAAAATCAAAATCTCTTTATTTGCAAATGAGGTGTCTAACTCGGTGGCGAATGGTACACTAAAATACATTATTGTCAAGCACTAAATATTAAATTAACAAGAGAATAAAATTTTCCTATAATACAATATTATATAATTTACGCTAACAATTTTTTCTATTAAACACACAGCTCATCCTTAATAAATAAACATTGTTTACAAAATTCTACTTAAGTTATAATATCTCCTGTACTACTTACAAATATAGTCATCTGATATACAGTATGTGAAATTACTTTAAATGATACTGTACAACTGGTATAAGATTAAGATTTACATTGCATTTATTAAGTTTTTCTTTTCTTTACCCATTCTGGAACCTAAGTAGCATAACGACCTGCTGCGTCTTAACCAGAGCCCCCTTTTGCCACCACTTTTCAGAGTTCCTGAAGGGCCTTCACAGCTACCGTAGCGGTCCCAGGGCCCTCGAAGTCCCCACTGTACTTCACCCCTACAGGCAGTCCCCTACTTTGGCTGTCCAAACTCCTAAGACCAGGGGATGGAATTAATTTATTCACACACATTCTTTATTTACATTAACCTGCACTGGTCGAATGCCCTCTAACATTTCATTTATTTTCTCTGTTGCTGTTTATTCTCTTCTTGAATATCTGTATAGATTTTGGAAAAGGATCAAACACTACCCCTGGTAAACTATTCCACTCCTTCACACCCCTTGTTGTATGTCCGGCGCTCCCGTCTCGCTCCACCAGCCAGCTGCACGCGCGCCTGTGTATCATTCTGCTAGCTTCGACGCGCAGCCCTCAGTGCGCGTGCCTGACCATCGAGTGTACTATAAATAGGAGCTCCCTGCCTGCTCAATTGCCCACTTGCCCCGGTGTCCAGCTCCAGAATACACCCTACGTCGAGCACGGAGGCTACTCCTCTTGAAAATGTGCTTCGACCAGGTGGACTGAATTTCTGGCAGTACGAGGTCTCACCTCTGGTCACCGCTCCCTTACCTGTTTCCGCTGCCTATGTTCCGTAATTCTTTTACAAGCCATTTTCATTCCCTAACTTATGCAAGCTCCCTTAGTTTCGCTAAGAGGAATTTCTTCAATCAATTGAACTTGCTTTTTAGGAATTCAGGCACTTCAACCAACAAGGACTCTCATGAACATTTATGTTAGTGTGCCAGATAGTTCTCGACTATCAAAGTGTCAATTCACAAAGACTATCTTTTCAAGATAGAAGTGTATATAAAGACTGCAAACCTGTACATATTGTATAAAGACAGACTTTTCTCAAGATTCAATATTCCTTTTTGCTTCAAAATAAATTTCAGTTATTTATGTAAATATTACAAAGTGAAGCAATAAAAGTTGTGTTCTGTAAACTTCAACCTTGGTTACAACACCCCTCCCAATGAATGAAAATTTACCCCAATCGCTTCTGCTAAAATTCCTTCTAATTTTATATTTGTGGTCAGTCCTGCTGATATAGTTATTTTCCAACTGAAGCCTCTCACGGATATCTCCCCATGCTGCTCCTCCTGTATACGCTCTATATAAACCTATAAGTCTAGTTTTCTCCCTTCTCTTACTTAAAGTTTCCCACCCTAGTTTCTTTAACATTTCTGACACACTACTCTTTCTCCAGAAATCCCCTGTTACAAATCTTGCTGCTTTCCTCTGCACACTATCTATTTCTTTTATTAGGTATTCTTGGTGAGGATCCCAAACACTGTTTGCATATTCCAATAGTGGACGAACCATACTTAAGTAACTTTTCTCTTTTAATTCTTTGTTGCATCCTTTAAGTAGCCTCATTATGACATGTAACGATCTGTATGCTTTCCCAACAATGTCATCCACATGACCCTTCCAGTGCAAATTACTTTCAAATCTTACACCTAAGTATTTGCACTTGCCATCTTTTGGGATAACTACCCCATCCAAAGTATATTCAAATTCAGTTTTAAAACTCCTGTTTGTAAATGTTGTAACAGTTGATTCGCCTCCATTAACCTTCATGTTATTCTCTTCAACCCATTGTTGGATACTCTCAAGGTCCCTTTGTAATTCTGAACAATCCTCAATGGTATTTATTTCCCTATAAACAATTATGTCATCTGCAAACAATCTTATTTTTGATGTTATACTGTTCCCTAAATCATTTACGCATATTAAGAAAAGTAACGGACCGATTATACTACCCTGTGCAATTCCCTTCCAAACTTTCTCTTCCTGCGATACGTTAATTCCTACTTTGACTTTCTGAACCCTTGAATTTAGAAATGTTTTTACCCAACGTGTAACCCTTACGTCCAATCCTATTCCCTCCAATTTCTTTAATAATATTCCATGTTCCACTCTATCAAAGGCTTTGGAAAGATCTATGGCTATGCAATCTAACTGGCCACCTGAATCCAACTGATCTGATATGTCCTGCTGAAATCCCACCAGTTGTGCCTCACAAGAAAATTCCTTTCTAAATCCATACTGGCTCCTCATGAACCAATTTTTATCATCACATATCCCTCTGATGTACTTTGATATTAAACTCTCCAGTATTTTACAAACTATACTGGTCAGGCTGATTGGTCTGTAGTTCTCTGGTTTCCTTCTATCACCCTTTCCTTTATAAATTGGTATTATTATAGATTCCTTCCATTCCTTTGGTATTACACTATCATTTATGACATAGTCAAAGAGAAATCTTAAATAAGGCACTATGTACCACCCCATTGTCTTTATCACCTCCCCAGTAATTTGATCACTTCCTACTGCTTTTCCTTGCTGAAGCAGTTGGATTTCTCTGAAAATATCTTCATTTGTGAACGAGAAGCTTCTTTTTTTCCCTCTGTGTCTGCCCCTCTGTAACTTCTGTTTCGGTTTCCAACTCCTGACAATCATCTACTGAATCTCTAAATTCCTTACTAAAGAGGTTTGCTTTCTCAGTATCTGTTAAATAGTGTTCACCCCCTTCTCCCACCATTGTAGGAATTTGGATTCCTTTTCCTTTTTGATTCCTGATATATGAATACAGCTTTTTCCATTTCCCTTTGTGGTGATTACGTTCTTGAAGAATGACATTCATATAATTCTCTTTTGCTTCCTTTTTCACTCTATTCAGTTCCCTCATTAGCTGTTTTCAACTTTCTCTACTCTCCCTACCTTCTTTGATTTTCCTGTTTACTATTCTACATTTTCTTTTTAATTTTCTTATTTCCCTTGTATAATAAGCAGGGTCTGAGGTCATTTTACCCTTCTTAACAGGTACAAATCTCTTCTCTCTTTCCCAAACGATTCCTTTGAATTTAGCCCAAAGTGTATCCACATTACTCCCTTCACTTATCCAACAACTGAATTGTGATTTAAGGTAAGTCCCAAATTCATTAACTTTAGTTTTTCTGTACAATTTCTTGTCTTGTGTGACCCTCCTATTAAGCCTTTTTGGTACCAGTCCTACATCCATTATTACAGCCTTATGGTCACCTATTCCTTCAATTACCTCAGTTTTATCAACAATTTCCCATGGTTTAACCAAGAATACATCTAGTAAGTTATTGAGACGAGTCGGTTCTTGTACTACTTGTGTAAATCCTCCCTCCCAAATTAACACATTTGCCAGTTTCTGTTCATGGGCTTCACTTGCAGCTCCATTCCATTCCACCTCAGGCAAGTTTAAATCTCCCCCAATTATTACCACATCATTTTGTTTTTATGAGTATAATCTATTATTTTCTCAAATATTTCCATGTCTCTTTCCTCTCTTCCAGGACTGTATGTTCCTATAATTCCCACCTCCTTCATATTATCACAAATGAATTTTATCCCTAATATTTCATCCCTTTCATCGGTAAACCATTCATGTGAACAATATGTTTCCTTCACCAGAATAAACACCCCCCACCCTTTTTATCTCCTCGGTCTCTACGATAGACTGTGTACAATTCTGGAAATACTTCTCTATTACCCGCCCCTTCTCTCAACCACGATTCCACTCCTATCACCACATCAGTCTCATAAGATTCCATCAATGTACCGAATTTTAATTGTTTATTTACTACACTCTGACAGTTTACCAAGAGCAATCTCAGACCCCCTTCCTCCCTAAAAATTGACTGTTGCAATTGGGTAACTTGAAATTCCTTAATTTCCTGAGTTTCATTTTCTAGTTGGCTGAGCCAGCTTGAAGTACAGCTGCTCTTTCTACTAGTTTTCCTGGTCAGTATTATTACTCAAGGGAGTTGCCTTTTTTTACAGTACATATCTTATGATTAATAAAATCTAGAACAATATTTGCTATCTTTCGTTTACCTGAATTGTTTAGATGAAGGCCATGCTTTGTGTAACTGTCTCTCGAAACTGCTGCTATCAATTACCTTTGTATTACAAAAATGTTTACAAAGTTTAACCATATCTGTATTGACTTTGTCCACTTCAATGTTCACACACGAGTCTCTAATCAAATCATGCCTGTGGGGCACGTTCACTACAAAGATGTTAGTGTGAGTCAGCTTACCTAGTGTACATTTAAGTTCAGAAATAACATTCTTAGCGTCGTTGTGAGCTACGTCGTTCGTCCCGCCGATGATCACTACTGCATCACGACTTCCGAGATTTCTTGCCGCCTGCTCCGTGTTTTCCAATACCTTCTTCATTGGGGCCCCAGGATAGATGACTGCCGATGCTGCAATATCTTCATTGACCATTTTCTCCGCAATTCCCCTCGCCTGGCTATCACCAAATATAAGATTGTTCGACGCTTTCGCCGGTGCACTGTGTGGGAGTTTAGGCCTAACTTTGCCGCTTCTCGTAACGGATTTTGCGCTATACGTTTGACTGCTTCCTATACGGATACCTTGCGTATCGCTTACTTCCCTCAGGGCTGAAAATCTATTTTTGGTGTCAATTACAAAGTTGTCCTTATTAAACTGTACACTTTTCCTCCTAGAATCTGAAGCAACCTGACACCAGGCGCTATAATTCTCGGAGCCACCTGTGTTCTGAGTGTTTACTGGTACCGGTACTTTCGATTCCAGTAAACGTACCTTTTCCTTTAAAATCTCATTCTCCGCTTTTAATGCTTGTAAATCCTGTTGCAATAAAGAGAGAATTACAAGTACATTATCATTACATCCATCCTCCAAGTAATGAGACGCCAGCGATTCGTTGACCGTTGTAGGCCTAGGTTTGCTACCGCTATTCAAATTGCTCTCGCCACAGCTAACACAAGTCCAAGTGTCTTCATTTTTAGCAAAACCAGCACTACATATACACTCAAAATGGCACCAAATTAAACACTTTTCACACTGGATACCATTCTTCACTCGCTTCTTGTTTACACCACATTTATTCCCGAATATTTCGCAAGAGAACCGGGAGCTATCTTCACTTACATCCTTCGCTGACGCCATCTTGTACCAGAAATGCTCTGGTGTTATCATAACCTCAGACAAATATGGTAGATTTTGCGTCGATGTAGTAGGTGTTTCAGCAATAACATCTGTAGTTAAAAACTCAACACGCTTAGGTGGTGATGTATCATTAAGTTCTTCTTCCTGATCTTCCTCTTCCTCTTCTTTATCTACATCCTGCTTCTCCTCTTCCTTACGTTGTTCATGCTTTTCTTCTTCTTCATGCTTCTCTTTATGATATGATGATTGCATAGAAGCAAAACTCGAAGTAGACTGCGGTAGTGAAGTAGAATTAAAAATTTCTTTGAGTGGTGTACTTAGTTGTGTTTTTAAAAATAAATCCGTGTCTGCTTGAATACGATTAAGCTCTTTAAATTTCCGTCGAATATAGTTTCGAGCTTGGATGCTATGTTTTGTAATCTCCTTGCTAGATGTTAACATGATGATGGTTTTTAATCCAGTAGTTACTGTAATTCTGTGTTAATGCACAAAAAATGACCGAAACCGATGCGATATCGTCAGGGCTGAACATCACTTTCTTTATCAATAACTAAAAAGCTGTAACGGTGTAGTGACCAACATTTAGCACACATACGTTTAAAGTCATCGAATGTCATATCAGTGTTAACATGATCGTTATACACAGGTCGCATGTTGCGCTCATCTTGCCGAAAAAGCACAATAACATTTGCGTTGTCGCGTATCAACTGCTTAGGCACACGAGAATAGGTTTGACACAAATAGATCCAATCAACATATTTATGCCGTCCCATACTAAAGAATGCACGAATAACGTTTTGCTGTTCTATTGCGACATCATCAAAGATCATAAGAGAATTAGGAAGCACATCGTCTGGTGATGGCACTTGCTCAAGTGAATTAAATTTAAAATATCTTATTCCATCTTTAAGTAGATCGTGCATTACAGTTTGTAGAATGGTATATAGCGGTTGATAGAGTGACTTTGCAAAAACGTAAATATTCTCGAAGCGTATACCATTTACAGAAGTAATAAGTGTAAGTAAAAGATTTGTTTTCCCGCATCCCGATGGTCCTGATATAATACATCGAACAGTAAAAGGAAACAACGTTCCATGACGTTTTCTTGTAGTTGTACTAGAACTAGGTAAGAGATGTGGTACAATGTCGGTAACAGGTAGTGTGTCTTGCTGCTTTATAATCTTCATGATAACTGAATCATAAAGTAGGTAATAGTAATATATATATTAAACGAAACAAGAGGTAACGGTGAGTTTAATATTTGCTCTTGACTAGTAAAGTCGTGTACAGCATGGTAATAATTATAATAATAATAATAATCGTATGGCCTCAGCTGCCGTTTTGCAGACATTTCGATTTGACGCCATCTGGCTGTCTGCTCGTCAATTTCGACGTTCCGGTTTACTCTGTCTGC
Source organism: Anabrus simplex (assembly GCF_040414725.1). Classification (NCBI taxonomy): domain Eukaryota; kingdom Metazoa; phylum Arthropoda; class Insecta; order Orthoptera; family Tettigoniidae; genus Anabrus; species Anabrus simplex. Next base: position 429,313,657 of record NC_090269.1, on the reverse strand, counting down.
CATCTAGCGGACCTAGAGTAAACCGGATCTCTCTTGGGCGTCTATGGCTGAGATTGAATTAATTTTGTCGGGTAAATACCAAATGTATCACCAGAGATCTTTTACATGCCGACACCGTACGACATGGAGTGTCGAATGGACTTTTTTCCGCCCTTCAAAAATCCGACTACCTCTGCCGTGTTCGAACCCGCTATCTTGGGATCCGGAGGCCGACACTCTACCACGGATCCACAGAGGCAGCTTACAGCATGGTGAAACAACGATATCCAAACGACATGAAGAAGAAGAAAGCAAAACCTGTTGGATGGAAAGATGTTATAAAGGCTGCGCAAAAAGCTATTCGAGGGGAATACAACCCTCCTGTAGCTATTACTAAGACATTACGCGCAGCAAGAGCGAGAATTTCTCCAAAGTGCTGAGCAATACTGTATTTAGTAAACGTGCACGATTTTACCTGTACCAAAACGAGGAGGATTTCTTCCTGCGCTGTTTGCTGGCCTAGCAGCTTTAGGGTCATTGCTAGGTGGTGATAGTGCTGTAGCGAGAACTGTTAAAGCTGTAGAAGAAGCGAAACAAGAGTTGAAAGAGAGTGAACGTCATGACAAGACAATGGAGGCAATTGCATTACGAGGCAAAGGTGTGCACATGAAGCTAGCACCATATAAGAAAGTGCTTCGTATCTACATTTCTCCAAAAAAACGTCCACTGAATGCACTGCCACATCGAGTTCTAAAGCATGATGAAGTTTTTACGTTTGATAAACAACTAGGAATTCATTATTTTCGAGGTGTGTATATGCGCGATCAACTACCAGCGCGCCCACGTGAACGTGAAGGTGCCGTAATTAACATGGACAACAGTCGTGGACCTGGAACTCATTACGTTGCTTATGTAAAACGTAAATCTAAAGTATGGTATTTTGATAGCTATGGAGACTTACCTCCTCCTTTTGAGCTCATACGTTATTTCGGAAGCAGTGCAGACATTGTTTACAATAAAAGCCGTGTGCAAAACTTTAATACTCGCATGTGCGGACGATTATGTCTTATGTTCTTATATCAAACCCAGACAGTAGAAAAAGAGCATTAGTGTCTACGTGATGACATATAGTGAAAGAACGTTTGCTGTACGTGGAGAAGGACCTAAAACAACCGTCTAATTTAATCCGCCAATCGAACTTGGCTATCAGCGCATAGTCTTGGAATAGTATCGTTTGAAAGCTACAATAAAATCTATAATGTGCGTGATGGTGTAAACAAGTTCTATTACGATGAGTATGTGCTAACACTACCCTCAGGTAGTTATTCAGTAGACGATATTCATGACTATATTGAAAGTACGTTAATTGATCAGTTTGGAGAAGATAGTTTTAGTAATCATAATTACAAGTTCTCAATCACTATAAGCAACATTACACATAAATGTGTTATTGTATCATCATTTAAGATTGACTTCAAACACAACCTGATTCGATTGGACCATTGCTTGCTTGCTTACGAGTCTGATCAACCTATAACACTCTTCGATGATTATCATGTGAACATTACTTGTAATATTATTACAGACTTGAAAAGTAATCTACAACCTTCGCACGTTCTGCACGACTTTATTGTTACAGGGGAACGTGGATATACTATTTGTGAGAAGCCAGCAGTATTTCTTTATCATCCTGTGTCTGTAAAACTCATTAGAAACATTACTCATAGACTTGTAAATAAGCATAATCAGCTTATTTATTTAGATCGACACGCGTACGTAGCTAACAAACTACATCTTAAACCAGTATGAAAAACATCTATAAAACACGGTGTACATTCCGAAGACATACTAAATGTGTGCAGAGACTCATCGAGTTAACAGATACCCATAAGCAGATACACCAAGATTTAGGATATACGCTACCAAAACAGAATGGAAGAAATGCTAGATATTACGAATACAGTAGAAACTCGTGAAGGTGTAGTACGAAGTAAGCTTCATTCCTATCAACCTTTTACGTTTGGATTAAATAACAATGATGAAATTCATTTTATTATTAATCAGCAAGATGTATACAACTTACCACACGAAAGCTACCTCTATATTGAAGGACGACTAGAAAAGTCGGATAGAAGTAGACCAAGCACATCACAATTAAACAACCATGCTCTAGCTTTTCTCTTTTCTGAAGAGCGATATGAAGTAAATAATGTTGAAATAGATTGAACGAAGAATGTTGGTATTACAAGTGCAATGAAACTCTACCCTTCTTTCTGTGATGAAGAAAGTAATCTTTTGCGGATGGCAGGATGGTGTCCGAAAGCTACTAACAACTGGATGATTTTTTTGCTAGGGGCTTTACGTCGCACCGACACAGATAGGTCTTATGGCGACGATGGGATAGGAAAGGACTAGGAGTTGGAAGGAAGCGGCCGTGGCCTTAATTAAGGTACAGCCCCAGCATTTGCCTGGTGTGAAAATGGGAAACCACGGAAAACCATTTTCAGCGCTGCCGATAGTGGGATTCGAACCTACTATCTCCCGGATGCAAGCTCACAGCCGCGCGCCTCTACGCGCACGGCCAACTGGCCCGGTAACTGGATGAATAATGAGGATGGAACTTTTAAGGGTGTGTTATCACTAAAACATATTTTTGGCTTCGCAGAAGACTTTACACGTATTATAATCAACGCAAAACAAGAGCTTATTCTAATCCGTGATCGAAGTGATTACAATTTTCTTAAAGCAGTAGAAACACCAGTAGAATCGAAAATTACACTTCATCGTATACTGTGGAGGATTCCGCACGTAACCTTATCTGATCGTGAAAAACTTCGATTGCTCAAGGTTGCAGAAAATGATACACCATTATCTATACGTTTTCGAAGTTGGGAACTGCATGAATATCCTGTGTTACCACCTACAAACAAGCATAGCTGGGCTCTTAAAACTTAACGTTTTACTGAGAAGCCGTTGTATATTATTTTTGGATTTCAAACTAATCATAAATTCAATCACGAAAAAGATAGCTCACTATTTGATCACTGCAAATTAAGACATGTTAAACTATATCTCAACGGAATTACGTATCCCTACGAAAACATAGACATTAACTTTCAGAAAAATAAATTTGGGGTGCTCTATGACATGTTTTGTAAATTTCAATCATCGTATTATCAGAAAGAAGGTCGTCCGCTGTTTACACCTCAAGAATTTGAAAATAAATCACCGATTTTAGTTATAGACTGCTCTTATCATGAAGAATCTATAAAAGAATCTCCAGTTGATATTCGTTTAGAATTCGAAACATCTGAAAACATTCCTGCTAACGCAGCAGCCTATTGTCTTATTATTCATATAAGTGATGTTACTTACCATCCGCTAACGAATATTGTTACGAGACTATAAATAAGGATAACTCTTTATCATTAACATTAGTGTGTGCTTCGACATAGTACACTATGGAACAAAACTCTAAATGTGCGTGCTGTTTGCATGCTCATACGCAACATCTTATTTTATCTTACACGAGTAAGTGAGGCTATTAAGATATTCTATACACATGGAACGTCGATGCCGAAACATCTTATTCAATACTTACCACCAGGATTTTTATCTACGTACGCTGCCTCTTACGTACATAATTTTTGGGACATCCTTCCTCTACACAGTAAGATGTCGATCGAAGTAGCTTTATGCAGAACTTGTCAACGACATTACAAGCATCGGGGAGAAAATGGTGGTGATGATTGGGATGGACCAAATCCGAGGATTGAACACTGTACACAGTGTATGAATGAACTTTCTCTAGTACCTCATGATGATGATGATGATTCAGAAAAGGAATAACAAGGTAAGAAGTGTATAATCTTCTCGCCAAAGTATAACATACTTAGTATAATATATTTCTAAATGTATTGTTTAATTTGAATGCTGCAGGAGGCATTTTAGAAGCATACTGCAAAACGTTGTTAAGAAGCATACCAACCTTGTCAGCAGCAAAACGAACACTGTTGTAGTGCAGTGTAAATAAATATTTGATCGCATTCAAAATGTTGTACTTATTTCATTCCTTACGCCTACTTAATCTTAAGAAAACGATCAAGTCTAAACATGCACAGTGACATCATCACTGCAGCACGTGCTTACTCTAGCTATCCCGATGCACGTTTAAACTTGTTCGATAAAGCTATGCCTTAACAGAAGAAGATGCTATAACAGCCACCGCCATCTTGTGTAGTAGCCTCTAAATGCTAATTAGCGATGTAGTAGCCGTAAAGATAGCAGCACGGTACTCTGTTGAATAAAGATGGCTGCTGTCAAAAAAGCACGTAGAATTTTTTAAATTGTCCGCCACCACATTTTAAATGTAAGTAGTTAAAGAGTGCAGCACCGAGGTAAGCGATGTAAGATGGCAGTAGCTAGAGATAGCAGCACGGTGCTGTGTTGATTAAAGATGGCAGCTGGTCAAATAGAATTTTTCAAATTATCCGCCACCACTTTTTAACTAAAGAGTGCAGCACTGAGGTTTGCGATGCACGATGAGAGCTGTTAAAAAATCACGTGGATTTTAAATTACCAGCAGCGTCGTAAAGAGGGCAGCACGAAGGTTATCGGTGCAAGATGGCGGATGACAGCTGTCACGTAGAAATTGCCCACTACTACGATAAATATAGCAGCACGATGCTCTACTGATTAAAGATGGCCGCATCAAATCGAATTTTTCAAATTGTCCGCCACCACATGTTAAAGGTAAGTAGCTAAAGAGGGCAGCACTAAGGTTAGCAATGCAAGATGGCGGATGACAGCTATTACGTAGAAACTACCCACTACTGCGATAAGGATAGCAGCACGGTGCTCTCTTAATTAAAGATTGCAGCTTGTCAAATAGAATGTTTCAAATTATCCGCCACCACAATTCAAAGGTATGTAGGTAAAGAGGGCAGCACGGTGCTCTGTTGATTAAAGATGGCACCTTGTCAAATATAATTTTTCAAATTGCCCTCCTCAAAGGTATGTAGCTAAAGAGGGAAGCACGGTGCTCTGTAGATTAGAGATGGCTGCTCTTTTCCCGCTACTACGATAAAGCTACCAGCACGGTGTTCTGTTGATTAAAGATGGCTGCTGGATACAATTTCAAACTGTCTCACCATATTTCAAAGGTATGTAGCTAAAGAGGGCAGCACAGTGCTCTCTTGATTAAAGATGGCAGCTTGTCAAATATAATTTTTTTAAATTGCCGCCACCACATTTCACAGTTATGTACCTAAAGAGGGCAGCACGGTGCTCCCTTGATTAAAAATGGCAGCTGTATATTTTTTTCAAATTATTACTTAAATATTAAAACAGAGGACATGTTTCGTTCATATTCTGAACATCTTCAGCCATAAATATTCTTACATGGTTAAATGGTAACACTGTTTTAGAACTTACACTTTTGGTTTGACTTTGACAAACTTATCCTTAATGAGCTTTGGAAAACCTCTTAAATATTAAAACGTTTGTATATTACGTCGTCTTATAGAAAATAGTAATGAAGTTTCAACCTTTAATACCTAATTCTAATATTTAAAATACAATGTCAATACATTTACAATCTGTTGAAGTTGCTTAATGTTTTCAAATTATTCGTTATATACACATTCAAGTATTTTGTTACAACTGGTGTAACTTTTCACATATTATACTGTATGGAATTGGAATCTTAATACACTCAAAACAGCAGAGGTTAGGCTTCAATATTATACTATATTATATTATTATTATTATTATTATTATTATTATTATTATTGTTGTGCTTTTACAGCCACATTGGACCAATGTAGTCACTTTCTGTCCAGTCTTCTATGATGTTTTATGTTTCTTTCTTTTCTGTTCTTATATATTATATTATTATATATTATACTATTCCATAAAAGTGACAAAACTGATGTGCACTGTTGATTATAGGTTATGAAATATTAAACTTCAAAATTTGTCAAATTCACAAATTGCTTGTAGTTTCGACCAGTGTATAACAGGGCAATCATGCAGAAGTAAGCAGGGACTCTGTCAACTGGCGTTGAACAAGCTTTGGTGACATGCAAATGGTCATTTCATCAAAGTTTACATAAGAAAGTCTATTGACATATTCTTTATCCTCCTGCCTGCATTTACTCTAGTGTACTCAGCTGTTTGACTGCTGCTTGTCATTCTACATGTCAATATCTCCATAACGGTTGGTGTTGTAGAGCCTTAAAACATGGATTTCCCATAGGGCTTACCGAGTTCTGTTCTTTGCGTCAAGGGCTTAGAATGAGCTTTGTCTTGTCCTTGTTCGACAAATTTGTTTTCGCCCATATTTGGGACTCCTTGGAAACAACTTGGAGAACGAAATGGAATTCAATGGGGAGCTATCAATATTAATGGGGCTTATGGAAGAAAGAAGGTAGAACTGGCTGAGTCAGCAAAGAGGATGCATCTGGATGTGCTAGGAGAAAGTGATATTCGGGTAAGGGGAGATAATGAGGAAGAGATAGGAGATTATAAAGTGCACTTGACGGGTGTTAGAAAGGGAAGGGCAGAGTCTGGGGTAGGGCTCTTTATCAGGAATACCATTGCACGCAACATAGTTTCTGTTAGGCACGTAAATGAGCGAATGATGTGGGTAGATTTGTCAGTGGGAGGAATTAGGACAAGAATTGTGTCCGTGTATTCACCATGTGAGGGTGCAGATGAGGATGAAGTTGACAAGTTTTATGAAGCATTGAGTGACATCGTGGTCAGGGTCAACAGCAAGGATAGAATAGTGCTAATGGGCGATTTCAATGCGAGAGTTGGGAATAGAACTCAAGGATACGAAAGGGTGATTGGGAAATGTGGGGAAGATATGGAAGCTAATGGGAATGGGAAGCGTTTGCTGGACTTCTGTGCTAGTATGGGTTTAGCTGTTACGAATACATTCTTCAAGCATAAGGCTATTCACCGCTACACAAGGGATGCTAGGGGTACCAGATCCATAATAGACTATATCTTAACAGACTTTGAATTCAGGAAATCTGTTAGGAATGTACGAGTTTTTCGCGGGTTTTTCGATGATACAGACCACTATCTGATCTGTAGTGAACTACGTATCTCTAGGCCTAGGGTAGAGAAAGTGAAATCTGTCTTCAAATGAATAAGGCTAGAAAGTCTCTAGGACGAGGAAATTAGACAGAAGTACATGGATATGATTAGCAAGAAGTTTTGAACAGTAGACAGTAAGCAGGTTCAGGATATAGAAAGTGAATGGGTGGCATACAGGGATGCTGTAATAGAAACAGCAAGGGAATGCCTAGGAACAACTGTGTGTAAAGATGGGAAAAGGCGAACATCTTGGTGGAATGAGGAAGTGAGAGCAGCCTGTAAACATAAAAAGAAGGCTTATCAGTAATGGCACCAAACAAGGGCCAAGGCAGACAGGGATTGGTACGTAGATGAAAGAAACAGAGAGAAACAAATAGTTGTTGAATCCAAAAAGAAGTCAAGGGAAGATTTTGGTAATAACCTGGAAAGGCTAGGTCAAGCAGCAGGGAAATATTTCTGGACAGTAATAAAGAATCCTAGGAAGGGAAGGAAAAAGGAAATGAACAGTGTTTTGAGTAATTCAGGTGAACTCATAATAGATCCCAGGGAATCACTGGAGAGGTGGAGGGAATATTTTGAACATCTTCTCAATGTAAAAGGAAATCATCATGGTGGTGTTCCAAACAGCCAAGCTCATGGGGAGGAGGAAAAGGATGTTGGTGAAATTATGCTTGAGGAAGTGGAAACGATAGTAAATAATCTCCATTGTCATAAGGCAGCAGGAATAGATGAAATTAGACCTGAAATGGTGAAATACAGTGGGAAGGCAGGGATGAAATGGCTTCATAGAGCAGTAAAATTAGCGTGGAGTGTTGGTAAGGTACCTTCAGATTGGACAAAAGCAGTAATTGCACCTATCTATAAGCAAGGGAACAGGAAGGATTGCAACAACTATTGAGGTTTCTCACTGATTAGTATACCAGGCAAAGTTTTCACTGGCATCCTGGAAGGGAGGGTGCGATCAGTCGTTGAGAGGAAGTTGGATGAAAACCAGTGTGGTTTCAGACCACAGAGAGGCTGTCAGGATCAGATTTTCAGTATGCGGCAGGTAATTGAAAAATGCTACGAGAGGAATTGGTAGTTGTGTTTATGTTTCGTAGATCTAGAGAAAGCATATGGCAGGGTACCGAGGGAAAAGATGTTCGCCATACTGAGGGACTATTAAGATTATTAAAATTAATCAAAGGCATTTATGTTGACAATTGGGCTTCAGTGAGAATTGATGGTAGAATGAGTTCTTGGTTCAGGGTACTTACAGGAGTTAGACAAGGCTGTAATATTTCACCTTTGCTGTTCGTAGTTTACATGGATCATCTGCTGAAAGGTATAAAATGGCAGGGAGGGATTCAGTTAGGTGGAAATGTAGAAAGCAGTTTGGCCTATGCTGACAACTTGGTCTTAATGGCAGACTGTGCCGAAAGCCTGCAGTCTAATATATTGGAACTTGAAAATAGGTGCAATGAGTATGGTATGAAAATTAGCCTCTCGAAGACTAAATTGATGTCAGTAGGTAAGAAATTCAACAGAATCGAATGCCAGATTAGTGATACAAAGCTAGAACAGGTCGATAATTTCAAGTATTTAGGTTGTGTGTTCTCCCAGGGTGGTAATATAGTAAGTGAGATTGAATCAAGGTGTAGTAAAGCTAATGCAGTGAGCTCGCAGTTGCGATCAGCAGTATTCTGTAAGAAGGAAGTCAGCTCCCAGACGAAACAATCTTTACATCGGTCTGTTTTCAGACCAACTTTGCTTTACGGGAGCGAAAGCTGGGTGGACTCAGGATATCTTATTCATAAGTTAGAAGTAACAGACATGAAAGTAGCGAGAATGATTGCTGGTACAAACAGGTGGGAACAATGGCAGGAGGGTACTCGGAATGAGGAGATAAAGGCTAATTTAGGAATGAACTTGATGGATGAAGCTGTACGCATAAACCGGCTTCGGTGGTGGGGTCATGTGAGGCGAATGGAGGAGGATAGGTTACCTAGGAGAATAATGGACTCTGTTATGGAGGGTAAGAGAAGTAGAGGGAGACCAAGACGACGATGGTTAGACTCGGTTTCTCACGATTTAAAGATAAGAGATATAGAACTAAATGATGCCACAACACTAGTTGCAAATCGAGGATTGTGGCGACGTTTAGTAAATTCTCAGAGGCTTGCAGACTGAACACTGAAAGGCATAACAGTCTATAATGATAATGTATTTATGTATGTATGTATGTATGTATGTATGTTTTATATCTCCCCTCATCGCCCCCACCCCCTTGAAATGTTTTGAAAATAAAATACAGCCCATATTACTCACTCGCACTGAAGCTTTCTATGGGTGAAGTACGGTAATTTTTAAAATCGGTTCAGTAGTTTTTGAGCCTATCTGTTACAAACAAATATACAAATTTTCCCTCTTTATCATATTAGTATAGACAGAGAGAGAGATCCAGCAGTAACTGTGAGAACGTTTAGGCCTATATTAATTTCAGGTAGAAAATAAAGTGTACTGCAATTTGCATAATATTTTTGTTTCCATTTTTATCTTCACATTCCCTCAAATATTAATTTATTTTGCACAAGAATTATAGCTGCGACGAGACTCGAACTCACATCTACGAGTTTCGCCGACAAGTACAGTGACCAGTAGGCCACCACTTGGTTTGACTGTGATGTAACTCGAAAGTATACATGCGTTGCATTGAAATCGGTGATTCATCAATTGTTAAAAAAATATTAGGTTGCAGACCTGACATGTTTAAGTAAACTTTGTTCGTCTTTTAGTGTTCTATCACTTGCACTTTGTCCAAAGCGGATCCTGAGTCATGGCATTTGACCTCATTTTTTTCCAAAACAAAAGCGTATTGACCTAAACCCCACACAGGTACACTGAAGCTCGTTGAAAACAGTTGACTGCAAGGTCTGCCCACCCCTTGTTAGATATTTTTCTTGAGACACTTTTCATGTAATTGTAGGCGACTATGTTCACGACTGCAAGATAAGAGTGTGTAGAATTCTGCAAAGAATCCCTGCTGCCATTGCAGCATTAATAAGGCATTACATTATTTTCCCCGCAGTAAAAGAATGCCCGAAAATTATTCAAAACATATGGATTTTCACATTTACCCGGTGATGTAAGAGCCTTAGATTGCACTCATATAAAAATAATATTGAATGTTGTGATATAGCATTCCATTCTTTCATTTTTCGAGCACACTTGCATACTTACAAATAAAAATTTATAACCACATTTGTCCTGCATTCATCATAATAACGCTTTTGTTGCCTCTTACTACACATGCTTACATCTTAGCAGTCTGTGTTAACCATAACCTATAATAATGTCAACCATGTGGGACAAAATACTATTCTAACATACCGCTAAGGGTTAAGAAACAAAAGACGCTCACTGCCAAACGTGTTCAGAAATCTCACAGAAAAGTGTTAATTTGTCTTTAACAACTGTTTCATAACAAATGTTGGAAATGTGTTTGTGAAACAGGGCACTTTTAACCAAAGTGTTAAATTAGTAACAGTTGTTAGTAAACATTCATTAAGTAAAATTTAACACAGAGTTGGAGAAACCGGGCCTTACCCGAGTTGGATCTCAAGTTCCTTTCACTAGAGATAACAAAGAACATTTTCAGGGCTAGGAAAAATGTGATCGTACTAAGCGATAATAGCAAAAATTTGTGACGTGATAGGCGAGGTATTTTTATATAGATTTAATACAATGAGAATTGGGACTTTGAATTTACGACGTGTTAAGCGGAAAAACGTGTTAATGAGGAATGCACTAGAGCCTTACGTTAGCTGTGCCATGTTGGGGTACCACCAGGAACACTGCATTCTAATACAAGATGTCCTGAAAATGTCCACCTCGCAGCTGAACGCATGCCTGAACACGCTGCCTCGTTGATTGTTGGACACGTTGGAACACTCAAGGAATCAATGGCTAGCTAGTTCCACATGATGGCGAAGTACTGCAGTGTCCATAATGATATATCCCCGCATTCAACACACTTGGCTCGCAAACGATTGACCGTTCATCTGGGGTGTGCTATCTGTTTATTTGGGAACACACTTTGCAGACAAGGATACCATATTCACTAGAAACTTTGTAAGAATTACAGTAATTTTCATTTTTCAAACACTGAATTTAATTTTACCAATAATAGTAAATTGCCCCAAAGGCATCAATAACATAAAACAATTCATCCATCATCAAAATAAGTTCACCTTATTTTAAACAAAGCACTTTTTAAACCTATAACTGTGAAAATGCATGTATTGTTTTTATGTGATGTTTTCAGTATTCACTTCAGAGTAACGTTTAATTATGTTCATTTTCACTCATCCAAGATTTATCATATTTACACCATATCACACAATTTTAAGTCATATTTAGTTGAGAAAGCTGGCCCCATGGTGCGTATGTGTATATATATATGAATGGGGCTTACACAAGAAGATTTTAACTTATCGACTGGCAGCCAACATATGTTATTATGAATATTTTAGTTAAGAATATGTTTTAATTATACTTCAATAACATCTTAAGTAGTTAGTTGGTGAAAAGTTGTTTGGTTTTTTCAAATACGCTTTCAAACAAAACCTATAAAAGATACATACATACATACATACATACATACATACATACATACATACATACATACATACATACATACATTATCATTATCGACTGTTATGCCTTTCAGCTTTCAGTCTGTAAGCCTCTGAGAATTTACTAAACGTCGCCAAAATCCTCGATTTGCAACTAGTGTTGTGGCCTCATTTAGTTCTATACCTCTTATCTTTAAATCGTTAGAAACCGAGTCTAACCATCGTCGTCTTGGTCTCCCTCTACTTCTCTTACCCTCCATAACAGAGTCCATTATTCTCCTAGGTAACCTATCCTCCTCCATTCGCCTCACATGACCCCACCACCGAAGCCGGTTTATGCGTACAGCTTCATCCATCAAGTTCATTCCTAAATTAGCCTTTATCTCCTCATTCTGATTACCCTCCTGCCATTGTTCTCACCTGTTTGTACCAGCAATCATTCTTGCTGCTTTCATGTCTGTTACTTCTAACTTATGAATAAGATATCCTGAGTCCACTCAGCTTTCGCTCCCGTAAAGCAAAGTTGGCCTGAAAACAGACCGATGTAAAGATAGTTTCGTCTGGGAGCTGACTTCCTTCTTACAGAATACTGCTGATTGCAACTGCGAGCTCACTGCATTAGCTTTACTACACCTTGATTCAATCTCACTTACTATATTACCATCCTCGGAGAACACACAACCTAAATACTTGAAATTATCGACCTGTTCTAGCTTTGTATCACCAATCTGACATTCGATTCTGTTGAATTTCTTATCTACTGACATCAATTTAGTCTTCGAGAAGCTAATTTTCATACCATACTCATTGCACCTATTTTCAAGTTCCAAGATATTAGACTGCAGGATTTCGGCACAGTCTGCCATTAAGACCAAGTCGTCAGCATAGGCCAAACTACTTACTACATTTCCACCTAACTGAATCCCTCCCTGCCATTTTATACCTTTCAGCAGATGATCCATGTAAACTACAAACAGCAAAGGTGAAAGATTACAGCCTTGTCTAACTCCTGTAAGTACCCTGAACTAAGAACTCATTCTACCATCAATTCTCACTGAAGCCCAATTGTCAACATAAATGCCTTTGATTGATTTTAATAACCTACCTTTAATTCCATAGTCCCCCAGTATGGCAAACATCTTTTTCCCTCGGTACCATGTCATATGCTTTCTCTAGATCTACGAAAAATAAACACAACTGCCTATTCCTCTCGTAGCATTTTTCAATTACCTGCCGCATACTGAAAATGTGATCCTGACAGCCTCTCTGTGGTCTGAAACCACACTGGTTTTCATCCAACTTCCTCTCAATGACTGATCGCACCCTCCCTTCCAGGATGCCAGTGAAAACTTTGCCTGGTATACTAATCAATGAGATACCTCTATAGTTGTTTCCCTGCTGCTTGACGTAGCCTTTCCAGGTTATTACCAAAATCTTCGCATGACTTCTTTTTGGATTCAAGAACTATTTGTTTCTCTCTATTTCTTTCATCTACGTACCAATCCCTGTCTGCCTTGGCCCTTGTTTGGAGCCATTTCTGATAAGCCTTCTTTTTACGTTTACAGGCTGCTCTCACTTCATCATTCCACCAAGATGTTCGCCTTTTCCCATCTTTACACACAGTTGTTCCAAGGCATTCCCTTGCTGTTTCTATTACAGCATCCCTGTATGCCACCCATTCACTTTCTATATCCTGAACCTGCTTACTGTCTACTGTTCGAAACTTCTCACTAATCATATCCATGTACTTCTAATTTCCTCATCCTGGAGACTTTCTACCCTTATTCGTTTGCAGACAGATTTCACTTTCTCTACCCTAGGCCTAGAGATACTTAGTTCACTACCGATCAGATAGTGGTCTGTATCATCGAAAAATCCGCAAAAAACTCGTACACTCCTAACAGATTTCCTGAATTCAAAGTCTGTTAAGATATAGTCTATTATGGATCTGGTACCCCTAGCCTCCCATGTGTAGTGGTGAATAGCCTTATGCTTGAAGAATGTATTCGTAACAGCTAAACCCATACTAGCACAGAAGTCCAGCAAACGCTTCCCATTCCCATTAGCTTCCATATCTTCCGCACATTTACCAATCACCCTTTCGTATCCTTCAGTTCTATTCCCAACTCTCGCATTGAAATCGCCCATTAGCACTATTCTATCCTTGCTGTTGACCCTGATCACGATGTCACTCAATGCTTCATAAAACTTGTCAACTTCATCCTCATCTGCACCCCCACATGGTGAATACACGGACACAATTCTTGTCCTAATTCCTCTCACTGACAAATCTACCCACATCATTCGCTCATTTACGTGCCTAACAGAAACTATGTTGCATGCAATGGTATTCCTGATAAAGAGCCCTACCCCATACTCTGCCCTTCCATGCCTAAAGACATTTTTATGTTCATATTGAAAGAAGAGGAGTTAATATTTTAGTTAAGGACAAGTTATTAATAACTTTTTAAGCATTACTTCACCCCCACCCCCACCCCCCGTCCACCATACTTCCCCAATAGACAAAAAAGACTGATACGATAACATATAATGTGCTTACTTTTATCTTATTTACACCTAAGCTTTTGTAAATACAGCTGATAATGACTGCAAGGCAGTCAAAACTTGTACTGTTAATGATTTTATAAAATTGCCAAAGGCAAATAAAGTATCAATTAGGTGGATAAAATATTTTTTTTGATTGTTAGACTAATCCTCATGACAGATATTCAAAACTTGAACTTTATTTTACTTTAAGAAACATACACGGAAAGAATTTTGGCAGTTAATGGGATGGTGAGCAGCAAGGTTCAAACTAATCACCAGCAGGGTGTAAAAGAGTTCCCTCTCCTACCAACATGGTGGGATATTAAGATTTCAAAGAAAGCAAAATAAGTGATGTTCAGCAGCTACTTCAAAACATCAAGTGTCTGAGATGTAGCCTGTGCAAACCCTGAACCAGATGGAAGAATATGGTCAGGACACAGTACTCTGTGGCAGGGATGTTATACACATGTTCTGGTATTCCATAATCTACAGAAATGAATACAAAGACTGACTTAAATGTACTTTATAAAACAATATACCGAACAAAAAATATATCAAATACTTTGAAGTAACACAGTCCGTACGGTAGCAGCACTAACGTCTGTACTGCACACAAATCACAGACTTCCAATCTTGACGAGCCGTCCCAGGAGCCCTGAAAATCAAGAGAATAGCATAAATTACTAAAACAATAATCTACCTACCTATATATATATATATATATATATATATATAAAATCCCTATTTCTGTCTGTCTTTTACAGTGATGTTGAGAAAACAATGTTTCAACAGCTGGATTTAAAACCAGACATAGCCTATTACCTATCCATTACAAGAAAATACAATGAACATCTCACAACCACTATTTTTTAATCTTTTGAAGACAAATACATTTCTATCGCCATATTGACGTGCACAGTTCTGCGAAGCTTCATCAACTGGCACAAGTATCATTACACTTGCACTTGTCTTCTTTGTATTTGGAAATTTTGTAGTAAAAACCACATTACTGATCAGCTTCCACTCTCCGTGTATAAGATGCGTAGATGGGTTTGGCTGTATTGGTCAGTCCACATATCAACAGTAGCCGAGCAAGATTTGTCGTGTATAGCAGAAATAATCAGCAGCATTATTTTGCTTTGTATTTTATCTGCCTTTGCTTGGACGTTTCTACTGATGGTGGAAGGATGCGGTAACACATCAACAATATCTACTTTTCCAAAACTAGCACAGATATTAATCAGTTCTTGCCCTAATTCTCTAAAGCTTTCTCCGGTTAGAGTGTTAAATGTTTGGAAATCTTTGGCACACATGAAAACACGCGCTAGTTATGGTTTGCTTTGTAATGGAGGGCAATACTTGGCGAGAAAAGCCAGCATTAAATTTGGAAACGTGTTTTTTTTTAATGAGTTGTATTGGATTTATATGTTAACAGTGCAGTGCACATTTCACAGGAAACATACCCTGTCTGCTGACTATCTGCAGTGACCACAAGCAGGAACTTCTTCCAAACATCAGAACTCTCATAACGCTGTCCGTCGATTCACGTGGCATGGTGAACTTCAGCTCAAAACTAATGGGTACATCAACCATTCCTTCACCCTTTTATACCTCCGAATTCCCGGGCTATGCTCTATGTAAACAAGGGATTCCCTATATCTGAAAAAACCACACTGCTTGCAACGTCAGTAAAGCAAACAAGGCCATCCTCCTTAGTAAGCAGGCATCGCTTCAAACATGCCCTGTCGAATGAATTGGAGCAAACTCGGACATTTTAGCTTACACACTTCACTCACGCGTGATACTGGTTGCATATGCAGCAAGGCACATGATGTTCTGTCTTGGTTACACGCCTCAAGTTTGAACAATGCACGACACTAATTGACAAGTTTCATGCAGCATAGAATGACACTGTTGTCAGGGTAAACAGCAAGGATAGAACAGTGCTAACGGGTGATTTCAATGTGAGATTTGGAAATAGAACTGAAAGATACAAATGGGTGATTGGTAAATGTGGGGAAGATATGGAAGCTAATGGGAATGGGAAGCGTTTGTTGGAGTTCTGTGCTAGTATGGGTTTAGCAGTTACAAATACATTCTCCAAGCATAAGGCTATTCACCGCTACACATGGGAGACTAGGGGTACCAGATCCATAATAGACTATATCTTAACAGACTTTGAATTCAGGAAGTCTGTTAGGAATGTACAGGTTTTTCGGAGATTTTTCAATGATACAGACCAGTGTCTGATCTGTAGTGAACTAAGTATCTCTAGGCCTAGGGTAGAGAAAGTGAAATCAGTCTGCATACAAATAAGGGTAGAAAATCTCCAGAACAAGGAAATTAGACAGGAGTACATGGATATGATTAATGAAAAGTTTCGAACAATGGACAGTAAGCAGGTTCAGGATATAGAAATAGAATGGGTAGCATACAGAGATGCTGTAGTAGAAACAGCAAGGGAATGCCTAGGAGCGACTGTGTGTAAAAATGGCAAAAAGCTAACATCTTGGTGGAATGATGAAGTGAGAACAGCTTGTAAATGTAAAAAGAAGGCTTATCAGAAATGGCTCCAAACAAGACAGGGAATTATATGTAGATGAAAGAAACAGAGTAAATAGTTGTTGAATCCAAAAAGAAGTCATGGGAAGATTTTGGTAATAACCTGGAGAGGCTAGGTCAAGCAGCAGGGAAGCCCTTCTGGACAGTAATAAAGAATCCTAGGAAGGGAGGGAAAAAGGAAAAGAACAGTGTTTTTAGTAATTCAGGTGAACTCATAATAGATCCCAGGGAATCACTGGACAGGTAGAGGGAATACTTTGAAAATCTTCTCAACGTAAAAGGAAATCTTCATGGTGGCGTCGCTAACAACCAAGTTCATGGGGAGGAAGAAAATTATGTTGGTGAAATTACGCTTGAGGAAGCGGAAAAGATGGTAAATAAACTCCATTGTCATAAAGCAGCAAGAATAGATGAAATTAGACCTGAAATGGTGAAGTACAGTGGAAAGGCAGGGATGAAACGGCAACATAGAGCAGTAAGATTAGCATGGAGTGTTGGTAAGGTACCTTCAGATTGGACAAAAACAATAATTGTACCTATCTATAAGCAAGGGAATAGGAAGGATTGTAACAACTATCGAGGTATCTCACTGATTAGTATACCAGGCAAAGTATTCACTGGCATCTTGGAAGGGAGGGTGCGATCAGTGGTTGAGAGGAAGTTGGATGAAAATCAGTGTGGTTTCAGACCACAGAGGGGCTGTCAGGATCAGATTTTCAGTATGCGCCAGGTAATTGAAAAATGCTACGAGAGGAATAGGTAGTTTTGTTTATGTTTCGTAGATCTAGAGAAAGCATAGGACAGGGTACCGAGGGAAAAGATGTTCGCCATACTCTGGGGGACTATGGAATTAAAGGCAGATTATTAAAATCAATCAAAGGCATTTATGTTGACAATTGGGCTTCAGTGAGAATTGATGGTAGAATGAGTTCTTGGTTCAGGGTACTTACAGGGGTTAGGCAAGGCTGTAATATTTCACCTTTGCTGTTCGTAGTTTACATGGATCATCTGCTGAAAGGCAGTGGCGGCTGGTGCAGAAAATCAGTTGTGTGCTGTAACCCATCCCCCGTCCAAAAATAAAAATATTTAGAAACTTACGCGGTTTTCAAGAGGCTCTCCACTAAGTTTTTCATACTGAACAAACACGCAAACAAGCCCAACACATATACACATTCCTCATACAAAACTAATTAAACAGACAAATAACACCTTCAATCACAAAACATTCATGAACTCAGAAACACTTGGTGTGAGCGAGCACAAACAGAACTTCACAACGTAATAAAGTCACAAAAATCATTGAAATAAAATCAGCAACATCGCAATGCTAAATTACGTTATGTTGTTATAATGAAATTTATGTCCACCTCCGTAGTGTAACGGTTAGTGTTATTAGCTGCCATCCTCAGGGGCCCGGGTTCGATTCCTGGTACTGCCGGAAATTTAACAATGGCAGGAGGGCTGGTATGTGGTTGAAATGGCACATGGAGCTCACCTCCATTGGGGGTGTGCATGAAAAAAGCTGTACCACCTCGGGATGAGGACACGAGTTTACTTAGTGAAATTTATAAACTAGATATTTTGTAATTAAAGGACATCACAATATCATGTCCTTTTTTGACAACATAAAAAGTACATTTTTTATAGTTCATAGTGGCTATGGAATAGGCGAGTTGGGAGTATTAAAAGACCTGCAGCTGATGGCTTCCTCTACAGTATTTAGTTTCCCCGTTTGCTTTGAGCGATCCACTCTTAAATACTACCGCTGAGTCACCTGTCACGTTCTCATTTCGGTCGAAATACTGGTGTGATCAGTGCTGCCTCTATGTGGTCGAGTGAAGACTCGCTGTGAAGTGATGTCTTGGCTGTTCTTTCCACAGCCTATCGAAGAAGTTAGGCACGCATGCGCAAAAGGCGGAGTTCCTGCCTTGTGGCAAAAGATTTAGGAATTCTCGCTGTGCCACGCCGAGCTGTGATCTGCACAGCCAGCACCCGGCGTGGAGCGCACTACTAACGTGGTTGTGAGGAGAGTTGAATGATTTGTTATTCTTTGGCTGACATCTTTTTCATTGCACTGTATTTGATTGTAGATAATATTAAAGTAATTTATTTTTCAAATAGACAATGTGCTGCAGCACTTCAGCACATAAGGTACGGCCACCCCTGCTGAAAGGTATAAAATGGCAGGGGGGGATTCAGTAGTAAGCAGTAACCTCTAAGCTAGCTTTCTCCATAAGAGCCTGTGTATAGCCGCCATCTCGTGCAATCGTCCCCCTAGGCCGTCACCACCATCTTGTGCAATCACACATAGCCGGCATCTCTAACAGCATCTTGGTTTAAAAACTAAGATAATAGTATAGCTCGGTAAGTATGTTGAGAAGGGCAGCTTGCTTGCGGCGTGGCTAAGTCAGTCCCGCGCTATAATGTTTTACTTCCGTCAAGATAGTAGTAGTAAGCTATGTGCATGTGCGGCTGACAGCTGTCAAAAAAAAAGCACGTATAAATTGCCGCCACAACATTTCAAAGGTAGTAGCTAAGATAGCAGCACGATGCTCTGTTGATTAAAGATGGCCGCTGACAAAAGGCACGTGGCTTTGAAAAGCATGTGGAATTTCGAATTGCCCTCCACCACATGCATAAGGATAAGGTTTAGTGCCGTATAGATAGTAGCACGATGCTCTGATTTTTAAAGATGGCCGCTGTCAAAAAAAAGGCACATAGAAATT
Organism: Anabrus simplex; assembly: GCF_040414725.1. Lineage (NCBI taxonomy): Eukaryota > Metazoa > Arthropoda > Insecta > Orthoptera > Tettigoniidae > Anabrus > Anabrus simplex. The sequence goes on along the minus strand of NC_090269.1, from coordinate 429,294,126 downwards.
GCCGCCACCACATTTCAAAGGTAATGCCGTAAAGATGTCAGCACGATGCTCTGTTGATTAAAGATGGCTGCTGACAGCTGTCAAAAAAAGCACGTGGCTCTGTTCACAAACAAGAGCACGTGGAATTTCGAACTGCCCTCTACCACGTGCCTAAGGATAAGGTTTAGTGCCTAAAGAGGGCAGCACAATGCTGTGTTGATTAAAGTTGGCGGCTGTCAAAAAGCACGTGGCTTTGTTTACAAACAAGAGTACGTGGCTTTGTTTACAAAAATGACCTTGCCAGAGGTCAATGAGGTGGAGGCCTCTCCCGAGAGCCGGAGGGGGAGGTGGCTGCCGAACCCGTGACTGATACTACTAATGAGATACCTCAATAGTTGCTGCAATCCTTCTTGTTTCCTTGCTTGCAAATAGATGCAATTACTGCTTTTGTCCAATCTGAAGGTACCTTACCAATCTTACTACTCTATGAAGCCATTTCATCCCTGCCTTCCTGAGCTCAAGACTGTGATAATTATACCACAGCAGTTTTGGTATTCATGAGGAGTGCACTTCAATGTCCTCACCTTCTTATGTGAATGTTCACAATTTATTCTTTTTATGAGCATCAACGGACAGTGATAGATTAATGTCAATTTTAATTAACAAGTGTTCATCAAGATAAAAAATCCTTGTATATGGACCATACTGAATGTTTTAATTGTGTACATGTGTGTTTTTGCGACCATGTTTATGGTCAGAGCTTTTTAAGATTCAGTTCTAGTTGGCGTTTGTACTAAGACATTCAATTTTAATGACACTATGTCCTTCCTCCTTCTCTGCGAACCATGTGACCTTGCCGCGGTGGGGAGGCTGAGCCGCAGGTGCAGCCATATCGGATGGGTATCTGTTGAGAGACCAGACTAACGAATGGTTCATCGAAAGGGGGGTAGCAGCCTTTCGGTAGTTGCAAGGGCGGCAGTCTAGATGATTGACTGATACGGCCTTGTAATAATATTCAACATGGCTTAGCTGTGTTGATACTGCTACATGGCTGAAAGCAACGGGAAACTACAGCCGTAACTACCTCCTGAGGAAATGCAGCTCTCTCTGTATGAATGGTGTACTGATGATGGCTTCCTCCCGGTTAAAATATTCTGGAGGTAAACTAGTCCCCCATTCAAATCTCCGGGTGGGGACTACACGAGAGGGGGCGAGCATCGGGAAGATGGATACTGACATTCTGCGAGTCGGAGCGTGGAATGTTAGAAGTTTGAATCGTTGCGGTAGGTTAGAGAATCTGAAGATTAGAGCAGATGTAGGATGCAATAGTTATGTAGAAATGAAAAGGTTAGCACAGGATAGGGTGACGTGAAGAGCTGCATCAAACCAGCCTATGGACTGATGACTCAAACACAACATGTCCTTCCTCAAATTATCTTGCTAATGAATAGCTGAAGATGTCCGTTTACATCAGCTACAAATAGTCCTAGTTAAAAAAAAAAATTGTAATGATTAGGTAGTCAATAAAACTTTCATTAAGAAAATAAGTCAGAAATTCTTTTGCTATCGTACGGAGTGCGAAGCCATTGTTGTGAACGTACTTGCACCTCATTCTTATGAAATACTGCAGAAGGATTTAAATGAAGTCAGATTTGCTACAGTGTTTACAGATGCTTCTAATCATGGACGAAAATATTTTTTTTCTGTTATGGTTAGGTATTTTTTACCGCTACAGGGAGTCCGGGTTTGAATTTTGGAAATTGATGAACGTCCCGACAAAACAGCAGATATTGTTACCGATTATCTAACTGATATGTTTACAAAAAACAATCTTAATAGCACGATACTGTACCTCTGAATCAAAAACGACCTTGAACGCCAGACGACCCCCAATTTTTCCTTCAAAAAATTAAATCAGGCTTAAAAAAGATCTTTGTAAAATATATGAATGCCTTTCTTGTACACTACGCATTTTTAGACTATCTTTGTCTTCACACCAAACAATGGCTTTAGTAATACAATATTTTTTGGTGGCTGCACAATTATTCTTTATTTCTATGGGTTTTATATTTAAATTAAAAATTAAGAGTAAAATATTTCCACCTTTTCAATACAAAATCAAGTAATGTGGGTTACATTATGGAAGAAACATTTATTGGAACTAGTTTTGACCTATTTTTTAAGGTCATCATCTAAATTGCGAGTTGCATAATGTATCTGATATTATTACATTTTAAACATTAATACTGAAACCACCTATTCAATACTGGTTGAGTCTTTATGACTATAACAATGTCATTACATTAAGTTTGAGTGTGGTACATGTTTTGCCTGGCATTGCAGCATCATCAGCCATTAATTCTATCTCCAAGTCAGAGCTCTGAGTGGATGCTATTTTAGGATTAATCATAGTCAATATTATTTATATAACAGTGCAAAGGAGTGATCAAGCCGTCCATGTTTTAAAGTTCTAATGTGACATTCTACTCTTGTTCACATTTAATGGAAATATATTGACTGTTAACTTTCATAATGTCGGTAATGAGAACGGCTTGATGCAATTGGGATTAATCATCTGTACATTTTTACAACTTATTGGAGATTAACATGTGCTAGAACTATTTTTAAAAACTATTTTTACAGAATTTACATAATATATTCAAACTTATTGTACACTAGCAAGATACCCGTGCTGCGCTACGGTATTATACTGAAATTTATAATTGAATGCTTATTGTTTTAGATATATAATCCGCCGAAATTCGCGATCTGACTCGTTTTCTGCAAGAATCCACCAAAATTCCCGATCTGACTCGTTTTCTGTTATTTTACGGCACGTTTCCTCCATTTTTCAATCTTCCTTTCCGGTAATCGATTTCGTACCTTCCGGGCTAGGCTCAGGTATTCCTCCCGGTCTGTTGGGTCCGTAAATCTTTGCCATCTTTTCCTATAATCATTTTTAACATGGATAAAATCCTTCAGGAGATCCGGCGTGGTGTCATATTGGGTGCCTTGGCGGCACTGAACCCGCGGGCGGACTGCATTCTTAGTCATTACCCGTCCAGGAGCCGTTTCCAGCGGGGTCCGCCCATTTGACGACGGTCCGGAACATTATTATTATTATTATTATTATTATTATTATTATTATTATTATTATTATTATGTGTTGGTGGAATGGCTGATGACAGGGAAAACCGGAGTATTCGGAGAAAAACATGTCCCGCCTCCGTTTTGTCCAGCACGAATGTCACATGGAGTGACCGGGATTTGAACCACGGAACCCAGCTGTGAGAGGCCGGTGCGCTGCCGCCTGAGCAACGGAGGATCCTTATAAGTACATTAATAACAGTAAAATCAATTGGTCTCACCTCCTTCTACACCCCACCGCCGTTAAGTTTATTTACCGACACCCCCCCCCCCCCCAAAAAAAAATTAAAAGAAAGCTTGTTTCTTAATGTTTAAAGGAGATTCCAAACACCAATGTTCACGTCTATTACCTTCAGTTTTGAGATATAAGTATCCCCATAAAAATAATCTACTTTTTTCACTTCATTTCACACTAACCCCCCCCCCAAGTGAATTTTCCCGCAAAAATACCTGTTTCTTTAATAGTAAAGGATCTTCTAAATACCAATTATCACGACTCTAACTTCTTCAGTTTTTGATTTATGTGTCCTCATGAAAGGAATTCAACTCCTTTACACTCCCGCCCTCCAAGATGGTCCCCCCCCCCCAAACGCGTTTTTCTTTGTTTTTAAAGGAGATCCAAATACGAATTTTCACGTCTGTAACAACTTTAGTTTTTATTAGATGTATGTATTCTCATACAATTACATCAATTTTTCAATTCTTTCACCCCCTCCCCCCCCCCCTTTATTGGATTTTTTGAGAATACGTGTTTCTTTACTTTTAAAGCAGATTGCAAATATCAAATTTCACGTCTGTAACATCTTTATTTTTGAGATATCAGTAGCCTAATTAAAAGAATTCAACACCATTTTCAGTCACTTTTACCCCCCTCCCCCTCCACCCAAGTGGTATTTCCGAAAACTAAAAATACACGTTTCTTTATGTTTAATAGAGATAAAAAATACCATTTTACACTTCTGTAAAATGTTAAGTTTTTTAGATATACTGTAAAAATCCTCATTTTACCTTTTGAGTTCCCCTTAAGTGGAGTTTCCAAAAACAAATCACCTATGTTTCTTTACATTTACAGGAGATTACAAACACCCACTTTTTACGTCTGTAACATTTTACGTTTCTAAGATATTCTGTAGATAAAGTCTTTCAAAAAATTCACCCCAATTTGTCACTCCTGTTTAATCGCCATTAATTGGATTTTCCTATTGGGATTTACAGGAAACAAAATAATACGTGTTCCTTTCTTTTTAGAGGAGATTCTAACTCCCAATTTTTACATCTGTAAATTTTAAAGTTTTAAGATGTAGACACACTCATTTTAAAAAAAAATCACCCCCCTTTTCACCCAACAATATTTGGATTTTCCAAAAACGAAAAAATTCGTGTTTCTTTATATTTAAAGAAGATCCCAAACACCAATTTTCAGGTCTGTAATATCTTAAGTTTCTGAGCTATAAGTAGCCTCATTAAAGGCATTCAACCCATTATTCACCCTTTGACACCCTTCCTATTGGGATTTTCCGAAAACTAAAGAATACGTGTTTCTTTATTTTTTTAAAGGAGATTCTAACTACCAATTTTTACATCTGTAAATTTTAAAGTTTTAAGATGTAAATACACTCATTTTAAAAAATCACCCCCTTTCTACTCCCCCCCCCCCATTAATTGGATTTTCCTAAAACAAAAAAATACGTGTTTCTGTATTTTTAAAGGAGATCCCAATCACCAATTTTCAGGTCTGTAATATCTTCAGTTTCTGAGATATAAGTAGCCTCCTTAAAGGCATTCAACCCTTCTTTCACCCCTTTACACCCTTCCTATTGGGATTTTCCGAAAACTAAAGAATACGTGTTTCTTTATTTTTAAAGGAGATTCTAAATACCAATTTTTACATCTATAAACTTTAAAAGTTTTGAGATATAGATATACTCATTTTAAAAAATCACCCCCTTTTCACACCCCCCACCCATTAATTGGATTTCCCATAAACAAAAAAATACATGTTTCTTTATTTTTAAAGGAGATCCCAAACACCAATTTTCAGGTCTGTAATATCTTCAGTTTCTGAGATATAAGTAGCCTCATTAAAGGCATTCAACACTTTTTTCACCCCTTTTCACTCCTCCTATTGCGATTTTCCGAAAACAAAAAAATACGTGTTTCTTTATTTTTAATGAAGATTCTAAATACCAATTTTTACATTTGCAAACTTTAAAAGTTTGGAGATATAGATTCACTCATTTTAAAAATTCACCCCCTTTTCACCCTCCCATTAATTGGATTTTTTAATAAAAAAATACGTGTTTCTTTATTTTTAAAAGAGATCAAAAGTACCAATTTTCAGGTCGGTAATATCTTCAGTTTCTGTGATATAAGTATCGGTATCCTGATTAAAGGCATTCAACCCATTTTAACCCATTTTCACCCTTTTTCACCCCTCCTATTGGGATTTTCTGAAAACAAAAAAAATACGTGTTTGCTTTCTTTTAAAAAAGATTCTAAATACCAATTTTTACATCTGTAAACTTTTAAAGTTTTGAGATATAGATACATTCATTTTAAAATTTCACCCCCCTTTTCACCCCCTTAGCGACGGAATATCCAAAAATCCTCTCTTAGCGAGCACCTACATTTTAATATGAATATATCCCCAAAATTTCATTTCTTTATGTCCAGTAGTTTTGGCTCGGCGATGATGAATCAGTCAGTCAGTCAGTCAGTCAGGACATGTTATTTTATATATATAGATTTTGGAACTGAACTGGCAAACTTGTCTTGAAGTTTCAATGGGAGGTCTTACTCATATCCTGTCAAATGGAGAAAATGCTGATACTGGGATGGCATTGTAGTCTATTGAAGTCATAGCATTTTAAATATTCTTTTCATATTTGTAGGACACTGAAACATGTTCAGCTTATATGGTTTTTTGGGGGCGGTCTAAGTATTCTATAAATCAGCATCACTTCTTAGAAGAATGAGCATCAATATTTAGGTGCCTTACAGTGAAATCACCGAGCCCTTTAGCTGCAGTCGCTTAAGTGCGGCCAGTACCCAGTAAGTGATAAAAATCATTGTTATCCGTACATTCAGTATCCAGTATTCGGGGGATAGTAGGTTCGAACCCCACTGTCGGCAGCCCTGAAAATGGTTTTCGTGGTTTCCCATTTTCACACCAGGCAAATGCTGGGGCTGTACCTTAATTAAGGCCACGGCCACTTCCTTCCCACTCCTAGTCCTTCCCTGTCCCATCGTCGCCGTAAGACCTATCTGTGTCGGTGCGACGTAAAGCAACTAGCAAAAAAGTGGAATGGCAGGAATGCTGTTGGAGAGTTTGATCAAGATTTGTTAGATAACAGATTAATACATGACCGTATAAAATTGTTGTATGTTGTTTTGTTGTGGAGCTTTTTGAGGTTATTCAGTGTAAGGTTGAAGAGCAGTTCACTGGATTCTGGATGTAGTGTGTGGCTGGTGGGTGTGTTGAAGTCTGTGGAATAAAACAAAAAAGTGTGTGAGTGCTATATTAGGATGATTTATTAGTTAGTAGATTTAATGTTCTTGAAACTTACCCTTTAGACATTAGGAGGAGGTCCTGTTGTGTTGCTTGTGTGAGGTGTTCTGAACAGTTGCTTTATATCTGCTTCTCGTATTGTAGGTATGTGTCATTGTTGGCAGGGAGTGAGTTGGGTTATTGTTGGATTTATAGTTGAAGATTTAAAAAAATTTATTACTGTTTATGTTAACCCTAGGACACTAACCCTATTTCGCCACACATTATTACTAACCCTTCGTAAATTTGACTACTCCAATTTGTAATTGTTATATTTTCTACGTAACAGCTTATATTTGGCAAAATGTTTGTTATTTGGAGTTCCTATAATGTCGTAAACTTAACATGAATCAAAATAGGTAGATATTAAATAATTTTAAACAATTATTTATTAAATATAGAAAACTTGACACACACAAAATATTAAATGAACACGTTTTATAAGAAATTAATTTTATAACACAACATATTAAAATAAACCCTTAAAATTATGAATGTGGGTTATTTACATCGCAAAGAAACCAAAACTACCAAGAAAATAAATAAAATAAGTATACATGTAAAAAACGGCATGAAGACACATTATACTTTTAAGTTCACGCTATCACTAACCGTTCATCAATATGACGACACCCACCCAATTATTACAAGAATGAGCAAAGATATCAACAATCGCACTTACCACAGTCAATAACTGCTCGAAAAAATCAGCTACACAAAATGGCGGCAGGCACGCATTCGCGGAAGGCAATAAACTATACCATTCTGCTACCTACCGTCGTAAAATTTACGAAGGGTTAGTGTTCTAGGGTTAAGAGATGACAATAAATTAGGAATTTGTTCCGTGACCGGGCTCTTTGTTTCTATGGTGTCATTTAGATTTTTGTTTTTATTGAAGTGATGGTCTAAAAGGATGTAGGTGTTTTCAAATTCATTCATTAGACTATCTTTATTGATGATCTTTAAGATTTGGAGGTCCTGGTCTATGGTGGTGGTGTTATGTCCCGTTTCTTTCATATGGATACTCATAGTGGAGAGTTTGTTGTGCTTAGATGCGTTGTAATGTTCTAAATTTCTTGTATGAAAGCTGCGTCCAGTTTGACCAACATAAGAAAATTCACATTGGGCGCATTTGAGTCTATAAACTCCTGAAGTGGAGTACCGGTCGTGTGTTGAATTTACTGTATGGGAGTTAAAGAATATACTTCTGTTTGTATTGCGGGTTTTGAATGCAATATTGATGTCCTGTTTCTTGATTGGGTTAGTGATTTGGTAAAGAGCCGGATTTGTGTAGGTGAAGGCAGCAAAATATATATATATTTTTTAGGTCTTTCCGGGGTTAAGTTAGTAGCAGTTTTTAATTTGATTTTGTTTATAATTTTATTAACTGTGTTTGGTTTGTAGCCATTAAGTTTCGCTAGTTCTTTAATATACTGTAGTTATTTTTTTCGGTTATCGCTGGAAAGAGGAATTTGGAACGCTCTATAGATTAAGCTGTAGAAGGTTGCTAATTTGTGGGAATGCGGGTGCATAGACTCTTTTTATATAGTCAGAGGGGCAAAAGTGGGTTTTCTATAGATTTGGAATTTGAATTTATTATGGGTTCTATTTATGGTTACATCTAGAAAATTTAAAGAGTTGTTAGTTTCATCTTCTTTTGTGAAGGTAATGTTGTTATTGAGACCATTAAGAAATTCTAAAATGTTGTTGCTGTTGTTTTGTCGTTTATCAATGATGGCAAACGTGCCATCAACAAATCTTATCCATAGGTGGAGACCGTTGATTTTGTTTACAATTTTGTTAGCCTCTAGATTATCCATGAAAATGTTAGCTAAAATGCCCAAAATGGGATCTCCCATTGCCAGTCCTTTTTGATGGTAGATTTTGTTGTTGAAAGTGAAGTAGTTGTTGTTCAAAACAGAGCTCAACAATTTGATAAAGTCATTTATATTTGCTTAATTTACTGTGTTTGGTAAGGTTCATTTTGATAATATTTATCGTATCATTAATAGGGATGCTTGAGTACATATTAGTGAAGTCATATGAGACCATTATATGGTTGGGTTGTAGTTTAAATTGTGTTAATTTTTCACAGAAGTCAATGGAATTTTTTACGTATGCTTCATTGTTGAATTTAAAGTGTTTGTTGAGAATATAGTGTAAAAATCTTGAGACTTTATATGTGCGCCTGTTTCTGCTGTTTATAATAGGGCGCACGGGAACTTCTTTTTTATGGATTTTGGGTAATGCTTTTGTGGTTGGTAGTTTAGGGTTCATGATAGTAAGTTATTGATATTCTTGCTCTTGCAGAAGGAATGATAAATTTTTCAACAAGATCTTAAAGTCACGCTGAATTTTTGGTGTGGGGTCTTTACGACATTATGAAAGTTAACAGTCAATATATTTCCATTAAATGTGAACAAGAGTAGAATGTCACATTAGAACTTTAAAACATGGACAGCTTGATCAATCCTTTGCACTGTTATATAAATAATATTGACTATGATTTATCTTAAAATAGCATCCACTCAGAGCTCTGACTTGGAGATAGAATTAATGGCTGATGATGCCTGCAATGACAGGCGAAACATGTACCATACTCAAACTTAATGTAATGACACTGTTATAGTCATAAAGACTCAACCAGTATTGAATTGGTGGTTTCAATAAATTAATGTTTAACATTTAATAATTGAACTTCAGTACAGTTAATATGAAAATAATCACTTATAATGTATCTGATAATTCATAGAAATGGTAAAAATGTCGTGAAAACACAGTGGTTTGACACTATAAATGTGAAAAAGTCAAAATTGTTGTAAAAGTTTTGGATAATGCATAAAATGCATAAATTGATGCGCTTAGCTGTTGAAGGAAGAAGTCAAGAAGAATAATTTGGGCGTTGAATATTCTTGAGGTTTGTATATATCACTCCCTATGAAGTTCTGATAGTTGCACTGCGATGTGTTGAACATATTGCAGATAAGGTCTCATTGGTGATCAAAGTTTCAGATTATGTTTCAAAATGCATACATCAATGCATATAGTTGTCGCTGAAGGATAATGAAGATTTTTGAGAATTATGTATTACACGATGCAGAGTTTTAAAAGCTGCAAATCATCAACGGCAGTAGTAGTGCTGAGAAAACAATCCATGCACACGCAGTGAACAATGTAAAAAGATGGTAAATAGAAGTCATTCAAAGAGATTAAAAGTCCTTAAAAAACTGGAAGTGAAAGTAGCGCTTGAAAGTTTAAAAATTTTAAAAATTAAAAATGGTGGAAAAGATTTGCAGTTCAATGCGGAAATAAATGAAATTAATAAAGTTGTAAATAGTAATAAAGAGGAAAAATACGGGGATTGGAGCAAAAGTCATGGTAACTAATTATTTTCTTGAAGATACCAGTCCGGTTGGAAAATGTGACATATACAGATGAAATGACAAGGTGTTAACTACATGTGTGAATAATGAATAGCACTGAAATATCATAACACATCAATTTATTATGGTAGTGTACAGGGCAATATGGCCTACCCGGTACAAAAGAATGACAACACAGTACACATAAAGTTGACATGACAAACCCTCAAAGTAGTCCCCTGCTACTGACACTACACGCTGCCAACGATGTGGGAGGTGCTGAATACCATCTGCCTCAAATTTGCCGCACCACATGTGAATAGGTCACCTGGTCGAATGAGATCAAAGTCACAGGGCGAAATGTCGGGAGAGTACAGTGGGTGCTCCAATTCTTCCCAACCCCAACGTCACAGTAGCTGCCCTACACACTCTGCTTTATGTGGTTTTGCATTGTCATACAGGATTATTGCATTGTCCACAAGATCCGGACGTTTCTCCCGAATGCCACGTTGTACCTGTCGCACCAGAAAAGTCCCTGTAGTACTGTGCGGTCACTGTTCTGCCATGTGGAACAAAGTGGCAAACAATGACACCCCTGACGTCATATGCGACGATCACCATCAATTTGACTGGGGAAGGATTCTGACGGACCTTCTGCCTCCTTGGTGATCCAGCATGTCGCCACTCGGCGGACTGACATTTCAGTTCTGGATACAAATATGAAGTTATAGATTATGTTATAGATTATGATTTCAGTTCTGGTTCATATGCCCTGGCCCAAAATTCATTAATGGCGATTATTCGTGACAAGAATTGATCGCCGTCCTGTTGCCAGCGTGCAAGGTGGTTGGAGCATATTGCATAGCGCACCCACCTTTGAACTTCCGTCAGTGCATGCGGTACCCACTGCGATGCGATTTTGCGCAGTTGCAGCTCATTACGCAATGTCCTGTGGACGGTGCGTTTCTCGATGCCACTTCCCCTATCTAACTCCAGTAGCGTCCATCGTCTGTCTTCACCCAGGAGCTGCTCGACGACGGCACGTGCCACGTCGGTCCGCAAACTGACAGGTCGTCCCGAACGTTGCTCATCACTGGTTGACACATGTCCTTGCTGAAACTTTCTACCCACCGTGCTACTGAACGGTATGGTAGGGCATTATTCCCAAGGGCTTCCACTAATTCACTGTGACATTCCATCGCATTTCTCCCTCGGAAAATGGCTATTTTGATGTAAGCGCGCTGCTCAATACAGGTTACTTCCATCTCGCACGACACTCACCAACTGACTGATTTCACAGCCCTTGCTGCGCTACTACCAGCTATCACAGAGCCATCTGTTGTTCTGCATACACACTAGGCCTGCAGAACTTCCACACGACACATACACATTTGTTATCCATTGACATATCTACAAGAAAAAAATAGTTTGCATGACTTTTGCCCCAATCCTCGTAGAAAAGTTTTAGAAAGAAAATACGTAATAAGTGACTCACCTTGCGCTGGTAAGTGTTGGACGTATTGAATAACTTATGTGACGGGAAGCAAGATAAAGGAAGAAAAAGAAAGGGAGGGGAAATTTTGGGAAGAAATGGGGAATAGAACGGGAAAAAAGAGGAGGGGTTAATTTAAAGGGAATGGAAATGGGGGAAGAAAACAAATAGAAGAGGTAATAAAATATGTGAATCAATTTGCAATGCGAAGTGTTGGACATATTGTATAATTTATGTGAAAGGAAGCAAGATAAGAAAGTATGTAAGGAGAAAATAGTTCGGAGATAATTGGGGAATGAAGTTGGGAAAAACCAAAACAAGAGAGGCTAATTAAGGTGGGGCTGATGGATTAGGGAATAGGAGTAAACGCTGAGGAAAGGTGCACTGAATAGAATGGAAAATTGATTTTAGATTAGTTAAATTAAAATTTTTAAAAATAATAATCAGGAGGTCAAATAGAATGTTGGTTTTCTCAGAAATGTCATTTAGGTTATAGTTTGAGTTGAAATATTGACCTAAATGTATGAAACAGTTTTCTATTATATCGAGTAGGGGGTCTTTGTTTAATGTTTTAAAGATTTCCATATCTTGGTTTATGTTGGTAAAATTATGGTTGTAGTCTTGCATGTGTTGACCTACTGCTGAGAATTTATTGTATTATCTTAGGGCATTAATATGTTCTGAATATCTTGTGGTAAAATTCCTTCCAGTTTGTCCAAAAAATTTGTTGGTTACATCCTTATTCTACAAAATGCGATCAAAGGTCTCCATGCAACTCTAAATAGTCACCCCTCTGCCAACCCCTGTCTATCATCTTCAATTACAGCTTTTCAGTCATGGTGTAGCAATTTCTATTTTGATCAGTACACATTTAAATATAACAACGTAAAACATAATATTTACCATAATAATCTTGCTTTTTTTTTTCTTCTTTCTGCTTCCTTATTTATTTCCATGGCAGCAGAAACCTTCACGTTAGAGCAGCAACTACAATGCCAATGAATAATAATATGATGATGACCCAATACACTGAAACATAAAGAAACCTCGCAATAAACTTCCGTGTTCAGTACATATCAAAGAGATACAAAAATGGCCAACCAGATACCAGTGGGATCCGAACCCACAAACTTCCCATTTTGTGTCGGATGTTGTTACCAACTGAGCTATGGTAGCTAGGTCATATCTGTTCTGTTGGAAAGGATCCAAACTACAGGTCTGGTATTAATGCAGGCACAACTGTAAAGTGCGTGCCAACCATCCGTCGTGGGCCAATTCAATTAATATTAATTGACCAGCTGTGAGCTTGCATCTGGGAGATAGTGGGTTCGAACCCCAGTGTCGGCAGCCCTGAAGATGGTTCTCTGTGGTTTCCCATTTTCACACCAGGCAAATGCTGGGGCTGTATCTTAATTAAGGCCACAGCCGCTTCCTTCCCACTCCTAGCCCTTTCCTATCGCATCGTTACCGTAAGACCTATATGTGTCGGTGTGACGTAAAGCAATCAGCATATATACAGCAAGTTTCAAAAACAGAGGACACAATTTCAGGTATGTATTCCTCATATGTAGACAATAAAAAAGTTAATTACAACATGTGTCCAGAAATGCTCTGTTTACGAGTTATCACCTTCAAAATAGTGATATTCACTGGAACGTTTTTCTTCCTGCAGCTAGTTGCCATGACAGAAGATATTAACAGGGCACTCTGACAGTTATTTCCGAGGCGAAGGGTAGACTGATGTTGTGTTTGGCGTTCGACTGAGCGACATGTATTCAAATCAGGAGCTGGCAGAAGTGCACTTCACGTACAGTAAAGCGGACGGCAATGCTGTGCCGGCTCGTCATTTGTACCAGGAGATGTACCCTCAGCGAACATGTCCAGATCAGAAGACATTTGAATGTTTCCATTGTCGTCTGTACCCTCATAGGAAGATTACATCTTCTGGTATGGACAGGGGACGACCATGATCTACAACTCCAGATGTACAGGAGGAGGAGATTCTGCAAACAACTTTGTCTATTAGCACACAAAGGTTAGCATTTCAAGTGAACGTTCCTCAGAGGCCTTATCATTTGCAATGTGTACAGGTCCTATCACCAACAGATTACCCTGTAAGAGTTATGTTCCGCCGGTGGTTCTTACAGCAGTGTGCTAAAAAATCCGATCTTTCCTGCCTTAGTATTATTCACAGATGGAAGCACAGTTCACATCTGATAACATTAAGTTCCACAATCCGTGTGTATGGGCATTTGAAAACCCACAAGCAACTGTTCCATCTCAACACCGAGTGCGGTACTCCCTCAACATGTGAACCGGTATCATTGGTGATCGTTTAGTTGGACCCCATGTACTTGTACGCAGACTTACAGGGCAGGCGTACACAAACTTCCTGAAAAACACAATACCTAATGTTTAGGAAGACATTCCGCTGATCATTCCTCAACATGCTCAGTTCTTGCATGATGGAACTCCTCCATACATCAGTCGTACGTCTCGCCGATACTTGGATCAAACATTTCCTGATCAATGGATATGTAGAGGTGACCCACCTGATTTCTACCTGTGGGTCCATTTAAAATCAGCAGTGTATTAGTCTCCGGCAAGTGACATCAAATCTCTTCGGAATTGAATTGTGGCAGGTTATGAGGAAATATATTCCTGTAATTCAGGATCTTGTTTGCAAGGCCATGAGACATCGATGTGAGACTGTATTCAAGCAGGAGGCGGACATTTTGAACATCTTCTGTAAAGGCAATTACCTGCGTGAAGGAAAACGTTCCAGTAAATATCACTGTTCTGAAGCCTATAACTTGTAAACCAAGCATCTCTGGACACATGTTGTAATGAACTCTTTTACTGTCTTATATGGGAAACACGTACCTGAAAGTCTGCCTCTTTTTGGAACACTCTGTACAGTCGTGAACAACTAAACTGGTTAGATATAAAAGAAGGCCTTAATCTTATTATTTCAGATCAATCAATCAATCAATCAATCAATCAATCAATCAATCAATCAATCAATCAATCGATCAATCGATCAATCGATCAATCGATCAATCAATCAATCAATCAAATCATTTCATTTTTACGACCATATTGTACTCAAAATCCATTAAATTGGTCTACAACAGGTGACCTGTGCATGCTCTACAGTTGTAGTGGCAGTCTTGTAAGTTAAATCCTTTTTAAAAGAACAAATATTACCTATGCCACAATAACTTGATCGATAAGAGCATCCAATGAAAAACTGGAAGGTTGTGGGTTCAGATCTTGTTGGTCAGTTTTGTTCTGGAAAATCTCCTTGATATTTAATAATGTACTGGACATGACCTGATACATTGAAAGAAGGAAAACGTTCCAGTAAATATCACTGTTCTGAAGCCTATAACTTGTAAACCAAGCATCTCTGGACACATGTTGTAATGAACTCTTTTACTGTCTTATATGGGAAACACGTACCTGAAAGTCTGCCTCTTTTTGGAACACTCTGTACAGTCGTGAACAACTAAACTGGTTAGATATAAAAGAAGGCCTTAATCTTATTATTTCAGATCAATCAATCAATCAATCAATCAATCAATCGATCAATCAATCAATCAATCAATCAATCAATCAATCAATCAAATCATTTCATTTTTACGACCATATTGTACTCAAAATCCATTAAATTGGTCTACAACAGGTGACCTGTGCATGCTCTATAGTTGTAGTGGCAGTCTTGTAAGTTAAATCCTTTTTAAAAGAACAAATATTACCTATGCCACAATAACTTGATCGATAAGAGCATCCAATGAAAAACTGGAAGGTTGTGGGTTCAGATCTTGTTGGTCAGTTTTGTTCTGGAAAATCTCCTTGATATTTAATAATGTACTGGACATGACCTGATACATTGAAAGATTATTTCAAGTACAATGTAGTCGTAAAAATTAAATATTCGTAATGAAACTTATTACAGAAAATAAACTTATCTCTTGCTGACACTGCAATTTCTGTAAGTAAGGAAATAGGTCAGTGTTGGACGAGGGAAAGATGAAGACAATCTCCATATCTTCAAATAAATTGGCTGTGTCTTGTACACCCATATCTTCTCCCACACAGATACGCCGTTGTCCTTATCCCATTACATGTTCCTATATGATTATAATTTATTATTTTCTTGTTTGTATTGATAAATTTCAAAATTACTGTATTTACTCATGTATTACACCTCTTTTTTCCCCACTTTTACAGCCAAAAATAATAAAGGGGGGTCCAATATGCGATAACCTCAAAATTTTGTGCAGCGAACACATGACTTCTAGGTTATAAAGAGCTGTAAATTGTACGTGTAAACATTCTATACTATTATTTAACAAACTTAGAATGTATTTAAGTTATACTAGCTATTTTCGTCGGAAGAGAGTATTTCTAAACGTAAAAAGACAAAAAAATGGTGAACACGACTTTTAGGCCTACTGTACATATAAAAGTTCGTTTTAGTTACTGATATCACGTCATTCGTTACATCTCATTAATTCCTCTGGTGAGGTTTGGTGAGGTTAACGTCAGGAAGGGAATACGGCTGTAAAAACTTGCTACGATGATTCGTCTCACTTCATACTCGATCCCGTAGAAGAAAGGGATAAATGTATCGTGTTATCATATAATTAAATATTGATGCAAAAGAACTTAATGGCCAGTCATTTGTCTCTGTCAGTTCATCAGTAGGTCTACCACACAGTAAACCAGATCACTTGCTGATCACTGCTTTCATTTTATTTATCGCCTTGCGCCGCCAACTTCCCTGCCTTGCTAACGGCGTGTTGGCATTCTAAGTTACATCATCTTCACTGCTATTTCTTGTCAGTCGCGTCAGCCATGCTTCATTCTCTTTGAGCCATGCACTGCAATCAAGAGCACACGAAGTCCCGTCTTTTTGAACCTTTTAAAAATAATTTCGTTCCCGACTATAGAGTCTAAACAGTGTAAATCTATTCCCAGATGGTCTCTGATATTCCCAGTTGGTGTATATGTAGCAGAAGCCACTCCTTCCGAATAAAGCCGAGCTGTAGAAGGCATGCCAAACCATCAGCTGATAACTAGCATATGTTACAAGTTGTACTTCCGAATGTAATACATAGTAACTGGAAACATTCTTTTGATAACTGCGGCTGTTGAAACACAGGCCCTTATTTTTAAGTATATTTCATGCTTGTTCTCTACATTTATCACATCAGGATTTGTGTAAACAGCTGTCCATGAGATAAGACAGACCACACTGTTTAGGTTAGGTATATTATCGCCCTGATAGTGCCAAAAGTTCGACGGAAAAAATAAAAATAAATAACAGGAAAATATATGGCATTTATGGATATCTACAGGTGTGGCGGTAATGTGTTTTATGATCATGATGTTTAATGTTGTACGTTGGTTGTCTCTTTTTTTTATTAACGCATACCCTAGTATGCTTTGTTTGGCGCCTCCGAAAATCGTTTAAAGTACGCGGGGACATAAAATTATTATTTTATTATTTGTTAGGTACGTTGGTGAGTAAAACAATAGTTTTAATTGGATAGCTTTTATCACATTTTAAACTTACTTCTCTCCAAATTTATAAGTTACCTATATAGGTTCAAGTTACGAGATATTAAACGACCACTTTGTTAATGATCTCGCCTGCTGTATAAATAGCAACAACCGCTAATATTTCTCAGCTAAAGTAAACTAGTTTCCTCATCCCGAGGTGGTACAGCTCTTTTTGGACACATCCCCAGTGGAGGGGAGTTACATGTACCGCTTTTACCGCATATCAACCTTCCTGGCATTCGTAAATGTCTGGCAGTACGGTACCGGGAATCGAAGTCAGACCCCCCATAAACAGCAACTAATTGTGCTAACCATTACGCTGGCTGACATTATTAAGTTCAAAACACAGACATATAGCATGACTAATGCATGCTTGCAATGCGCGGGTTGGACACGAAGCTAGGCCTATTCATCTATTTGTGCGACGTCATCAGAGCTGCAGTAGACCTATGCTACAGAGGCAGACATTTCTTAACTACGAAACACAGATGTACCGCATGGATTCGACGCGTTTTTCATTGCGTAAGTCGTATGGACGAAACTATCCACAAATTTGTGCGATGTCATCAGAGCTGCAATAAGACCTGTACCCGCTTCGAAGCGGAATCGTCATCGTTCTCTGACGAATTACGCTGGGGGGTCTTATAGGCGTTTTATTTTTTTAATTTCCTTCGTCTCGAAAAGCCAGGGGGGGGTGTGTGGTCTAATACGTGAGGGGGTCTAATACACAAGTAAATACGGTATATAATGGGGATGAAAATGAAATGGTGTATGGCTTTTAGTGCCGGGATGTGTCCGAGAACTTCAGCTCGCCAGGTGCAGGCCTTTTGTATTGACACCCGTAGGCGACCTGTGCGTCGTGATGAGGATGAAATGATGATGAAGACGCCACATACACCCAGTCTCCATGCCAGGGGAATCAACCAATTATGGTTAACATTCCCGACCCTGTCGGGAATCGAACCCGGGACCCCTGTGACCAAAGGCCAGCACGCTAATCAATTAACCATGGAGCTGGACATAATGGGGATAATTCAACCTAATCAGTACTACTTGTTACAAGTACAATGTATTTGCATTTTAAAACACACCATCTGCGGTTTCGATCTACAATCGATCATCCTCAGTTCATTACCATATTCGACAAGTTTGCACTTTGCCAGCATAAGCATTACACAAGATATGAAGTGTTCCATTAGTAACACAGTTTTATCATGAAGAACTCCAACACAAAAGCATAACGAAACTTATAAGGGATCTACAGACATGAAAATCAAATTTTATTGATTTTAACCAGTTGTTAATGTTGTTTACAGTATGTTTTTTAACTACATTCTTAGATTAAATGATGTTCAATGATTTGTATATGTTATTTTATCTTATGTTCTCAAGCAGCTGAGGATGATAGATTATAGATCGAAACCAGGACTGCAGATGGTGTAAGCAATGTAGGCATGGGAAATCAATTCAAGACTCAAGAATACTTGGCACAGTCAAACACCACCATTCACAAGAGTTTTAATGTGTTATTTTAATTCCAATTTTAAATGTGTAGTCTAACATTTCATCACTGTCATAGATTAAGACTTTCTTATTATTATTATTATTCTTTTATGACCACATAGGATCACTTTAGTCAGTCCGTTGTTCAGGTCTCTTTGAAGGGATTGTTCGGGCTTTGCGGTCCTCCCAGAACTACTTTAGACGCTCCGATCTTCGTGCCCTTTCCTCAGTTGAAAATATGCGTGTTATTGGTTTATATTCAATTTTATCCTATTTGTGGTGTCTTCTGTGTCTTTTTTACTTAAGACATACGAATTTGTAAATTTTTATTGGTGTTATATATATGCATGTATTTCCAATTTGATCATGGCTGAAGATGGAGTACACCAGTATTCTCAAACTACTCCCTAGTGAGATGCAAACTTCTGGTCTGCTGTATGCTCGGCTACGGGTGTCAATACAAAAGGCCTGCACCTGGCAAGCTGAAGTTCTCGGACACATCCCGGCACTAAAAGCCATACACCATTTCATTTTCATCCCCATTATATACCGTATTTACTTGTGATACAATGGAGGGTGTTTGATATCACAGAAATGACCACAATGGAATCAATAAGAATGTCCACGGCTTACTTTGAAAGAATGATCACTGGAAAAGGACTGCAAGGCAGACCTTGCCAGAAGCAGTCCTAAATCGGAGAACTATCTACTACTACACACGTTTTAATTTCGTCCCTGAAGGGAACGATGGGCCTGCTAGATGGTAACGCCATTCCTCACGCCAGGGAGATTTAATACGGTGAAGGAGATGTGCGGAGAAGGTGAGAGGGTTGGTGGCCTTGGCCTATACTAGGAACTGTCCTGGCATTCGCCTGAGTGTAGGAGAATGGAAAACCATGGAAAATGATTCTTAGGACAACCGGTGGTGGGCACCAGCCCTTCTCAGTCTCTCGAATACGGAGCCGTAGAGCCATGGCCACCCTTCCGCTGCTCGATCGAGTGCAGAGCTGTTTGACCACGGACCAGCTGTGGTCACTTGTAGGCCGAAGCCCACTCAGCGACCACCAATGAATCACTCCCACACCTGGCCTGCTGGAGTGTCAATGGAGTTTCTATTAGTTCAAACAGCTCATTCCAGGTATCCAGGCTCGTTTTGGTTTTGACTGCATGCCCTTCCTGGCACCATGGGATCTTTTATCTGAAAGTTCCAATCTGGGATCGACAGGGATTTAAAGCATCTATTAGCTTGACCATGATGTTTCTCGAAACATGTACCTGAGTGTATATATGTAAATGATAGTTTAGATACATAATATATTCTGAATTGTATTGACTAGGCAGAACTTGGACATTATTAACTGTAGAGATTTGAAGCATGGTCGTCTAGGTAGCTTTATGCAAATACTCCCCCCCCCCCCCCCCCCCCCCGCCCTCCTAGTATGTCAATGGTTTTTTGATTTAGGTTTAAAATTCAGTATCTATGTCTCATAGAGTGTGACAACTGAAAGAAAAAAGAAAGCACCCACCTTGCTGTTGTATATGGACATTACTAGACGCACTCCCACCGACCACTGGTCAGTATTTGCAGCACGAAAACTTTCCGCAGTCTTCATGTAAAATGGTGTGAACAGGCAGTCCTCCAGTTTGTTCTGGTCTCCCCTGATCACCATTACTGCATCAAGAGCCTAATGTCATTTCATGCTTGTGGAGAAAATGCTGTTCTTAGAATATAAGCATCATCATTAATCGATTTACTTATGTCTGAATATCATGACCCCACTGGTTTTGTTTCTGCTTCTTGCATCTGTGCTGGCAGTCCTCTGCTTTCTTCAGGATGCATTGGAAAAAACAAGCCAGAGATAGTCTATACTTGTCTCATCCATTTGGCCAGTCCTTCCCAGTGGTCTACTGTACTCCCCTTAACCTTCCCTTCAATGATGAACTTCTCAAGATTTTTTCCAAAGTAGAAAAGTTTTTTTTTCTACAAGTTGTTTTTTAAGTCGCACCAACAATGATAGGTCTTATGGCGATGACGGGTTGGGAAAGAGCTAGGAGTGGGAAGGAAGTGGCCTTAATTAAGGTACTTGCGTGGTGCGAAAATGGGAAACCACGGAACGCCATCTTCAGGGCTGCCGACAGTGGGTTCAAACCCACTATCTCCCGGATGTCAGCTGCGTGAACCTAACCGCATGACCAACTCTCCCGATAGGCTCCTGAAGTATGGATGCATTTGTTATTCTTGTGGTCTAAGACACGTAGCAGTCTATGCCAGCACCACATTCCAAAGGCATTGATATGAGCTTTCTTGTCACAAGCCTTTACTTTTTTTTTTTTTTTTTGCTATCTGCTTTACGTCACACCAGCACAGATAGGTCTTATGGCAGCGAGAATTCACTTACTTCCTCCAGTCATGCATTTCCTATTATCATCATTATTATTACTATTATCATTATTATTTGGGAGCCGTTCTATGGTTTCCTTTTGCTTACTACCATGGCCTTGGACTTGTTTGTACTGATTTTAAGCTTCCATTTTTCTGGAACCTCAGCATCCGATCTTTCTTTGAATCTGCAATGACGATGATATCATCAGCAAAATTTATGCTTTTCCCATTCACTTTTATTCCTCTTGTGTCATCTTTCTGAATTGCAATAGCTTCTTCAATGAAAATGTTGAATAAATAAAATCATAGGGGACATTCTTGTATCACTCCGCTTCTGATTTTTGCTGTTTCCTAAGTTCCATTGAATTCTATTTCTGCTGAATGTGATTTGTACAAATTTAGTATCAAACTGCTGTCTTTCAAGTCAAGCCCTATTTTCTTCTTTGACTGGAACAGTCATGTCAAAAGCCCCCTGTAAGCCAATAAAGGTGATGGATGCTTGTCTTTTGATTTCAATCCCCATCCAAGAATCAAGTGTAAAGATAAAATGACTTCTGATTCCCTTGTTGGTTCTGAAGTCAAACTCATCTTCATCTAATGAATGTTCAACATTCTATTTTATTATTTTTCTATGATATTGGGAATAAGAGGATAACAAGAAATAACAAAGATAAAGGGATAACTTACCAAAAGTTTTATCTTTACGGTTAATAAACTCAACTTGTCTTGTCCTATTAATAAGTTGGGTGTCTGTGTTGTCGATGTGGTCTGCAATATCCTCCAACAAATCTGAAAATAGCAATATATTAAAAACATGCATCAGTACATAACCTAACAGATGTACGCTTTCTAAAGCATTACAAAGATCGGATACTCACCGTTCTGCAAGTCAACTTCATGGTTAATTGTTGTAGCTATAGCCTTCTGCCTGGATATAACAGTGGAGAGTGCATTTAGCCCTTCTTCTTGATCTAAAAGAAAAGAGAAAATTTGTTACTCAATCTTTCTCATCCCATTACAAATAATACTGAGTATCAAGTATCATACGGCACGCAACTTGGACCATTCACATGCTTATGTCTTCATTACAGATTGTAAGTAATAGAAAGGAAGAGGAAGACTACATCTTTACATTAAAAATCCGTAGTACATGACGAAAGATCCGAATGTTATGGATACCATCCATCGAACTGCAGAAAATAAAAGCTTTCAAATATCTTAGCTTAACCATCACTGCCGATGGGACTCTCGGTACTGAAATCCCCCAGAGTTTCAGTAATGCATGGCTGAAGTGGTGGTCTATGACTGGTGTGCTCTGCGACAAGAAAATTAACATAACATCTACAAGAGATTGAAGTAACTGGGCTGATGCTTGGAGAATGCAATATAGTACCAACAGTCTTCATGAAGTTTTGGAAGTAGTTTGGCCCGCTAAAAATGGAATGCTGACATTGTATACCATGGTTAGCTAACTCTGTGGATCATTGATAGAGTGTCGGCCTCCGGACAACAAGATAGCAGTTTTTGAAGGGCACATCAAAGTTCATTCAAGACTCCATGACGTACAACGTCGGCATAAAAAACGATCTCCGGTGACACATTTGGTGTTCACCCAATAAAATGCATTAAAACTCGGCTGTAGGTGCCCAAAAGAGATTTGGTTTACTCTGCCATCTAGTGGGCCTAGAGTAAGATGGAACATGGAAATGGATGAGCAGGCGCCCGGATGGCATCAAATTAAAATGTCTGCACACAGTAGTTGAGGCCATATGATTATTATTATTATTATTATTCTGTGGTTCACATTTACAGCTAGTAATTCAAGCAATCTGTGGCTGGTATGGTCCTCAAACAGCACCACCAAAGGTTGTAGGGGAAACCGCAAAAACCAAAGCTGGCAGCAAAATGAGGCAAGTGAGCGGTGAGGTAGTTTTCCATTGCTTTCCTCACAGGGCCAGAAAGTGCTATTGCAGCACAACTGACCCTATGAGGAATACCTTTCATAACTCAGACATACTAAATACAATGTAGGCCTGTAGTTCACTTTGTCCACAGTGACAGCCTGTAAACTCACGAAGTTCATGGTTCCACAATAAATCTCTCTCTATGACTTGATTATAGACAGTCTCTGTAAATTAGTTGTTCACCTCTAACCAGCTCTGTGGGTGGGTGAGGTAGAATATCACCCACGGTATCCCTTGCCTGTCAAGAGGCAACTCTGAACTTTAGAGTGTGGGTGTTTCCACTTACTTCTGCTAGGCTCCTCACTTTCATCTGTCCTATTCGACCTCCCTCTGTCAATTCTTGTTCTTTTCCGACCCCGACAGTATAAGAGCACTCAAGGCCTAGGGAATCCTTCATTTTCACGCCCTTCGTGTTCCTTGTCTTCCTTTGGCCGATGTCTTCATTTTTCCAAGTGTCAGATCCAGTGTTATGCAGAAGATGGTTGCCTAGTTGTACTTTTTTATTTATTTACGAAGCACAAGATACAGCTGCACTGAGCAAATTTCACTTGCACTGTCAACAGACTATTTAACAAACGTAAACTTTCGTAATAAAATATAACAAACATAACAAAATATAATAAGATCAGGTACACATCCTACTAATAACTGCCCAAATCGAAAACCATAGAATGTCCATGTTCATAGCCAAGTCGTCGTGGGTCAAGATGGCAGTATAATCCCTTCACATCAACTTATCTTTAAGATACTATTTACACACCTCTCGAATTCACTTTTATTTGATGCTATATCAAGCTCTTGTCTCCTATTAATATTGTTAAAGAGTGTTGGGAGGCAGATTAGGAAAGATCGTTGAAGTATTGAGTGCTGAGTGTGGGGAATGTGGAGAAGTTCTTTGGTTCTAGTGGAACGGGAAGGAACGCGGAGAGAGAAACTAGATGTTCCGAGCGGTAATGTCCATTTAAGATCTCGTGGAGGAAACTCAGGTCAGCTACCTGTCGCCTGATGTACAGCGGTGACACATTAATTGCCATTAATACCTGCTGCGTAGACAGATTTCTGAGCTTGGGGTTTCTGTTCCTTACAATTGCAGCAAAGAAGGACACTGCTCTGTCTAACTGCTTAGTATTGGAGGGGGCGGCTGTTGTCCAAATCGGAGAGCAGTAGTTTAAGAGAGGTTGAACGATCGTGAGGAAGAAGTGACGAAGAGCAATGGGGTCAGAAATTTCTGTGAAGCGATAGAGAATGCCTAGTAATTTCATAGCCTTGGTTGTATATGTTTCTATATGGGTCTTAAATTGTAATTTTGTATCGAATATTACACCTAGGTCACGCTGTTGCGTAACCACAGTGATGGGCTTGTCAAGTAGGTAATATGATGTCGGTAGAGGAGATTTACGCAGTGTTATGGTCATGTGGCTGCATTTTTGTGGATTGGGGATAAGTTTCCAAGTACGGCACCAGTTCGAGAGGGCATTAAGTGAGGACTGTAGCAGAGCTGCATCTGCTGGATTCCTGATCTCCCTAAATATCTTGCAGTCGTCAGCAAAGAGTAGGGTATTCGCTGTTTCGTTGAGTTCGGACGGCAGATCGTCCATAAACAAAGAAAACAGCAAGGGGCCAAGAGTACTGCTTTGTGGGACACCGGAGGTGACTGGTAACCATGAGGATGAAGTGCCTGATATTACCACTCTCTGCCAACAGTTATGTAGGAAGCCAGCAAGAAGGGTCAAAAGACTGCCATGTATATTAAATCGTTCGGAGAGTTTATGGAGCAACAGAGTATGGTCAACAGAACCGAAAGCTTTCGAAATGTCTACGTAGCAGATATCCAGCTGTGATTTAGCTGCAATGGCGTGTGATGCAAAGCTATGCAGAGTGGCCAGGTTTGTTAGACAAGAGCCACCTGGTAGAAAACCATGCTGCTTGGTTGAGATATACGGCAAAGTGAATGCGAGGAGACGCTGGTGTATAATTTTTTCAAAGATAAAGGATAGTGTGGGGAGAATAGAGATTGGTCGGTGAGATGAAACATTAAATTTGTTGCCTGATTTGAGAAGTGGAACAATATTTGCCTGTTTCCAGGTAACAGGAAAATAGCCCGCGGCAAAACATCTGTTAAATAATTTAGAGAGAGGGACGCAAAGAGTGCTGGCAGTATTTTTTAGGAAAAGAGGACCTATAGTGTCGGCACCGGTAGCTTTGTTGGTACGAAGAGTTTGAAGAAGGTTATGAACTTCACTTGGCGTGGTAGTTATGCTTGATAGGGTTCTGTTTGAGGCTGTACCAACGGGAGGGAGCGGTTGGTTTTGTAAGGGAGGGGAGAAGTTGGAGAAGAAATACCTGTTGAACAGTTCATTGCGATCGGCGCCATCTGCTATTGCATCGTTGTGGTTCACGCTGACAGGAATCCGCTCCGTCCTTCTCCGTGTGTTGATGAGACTCCAGTAGCGCTTGGGATTGCTGCGGACGTTTTCAGTGACAGTGTCTACGTGTGTTTTGTAGTCTCTTCTGACCATAAACCTCGCGTGGCGGTGGATTTTAACGAAGGTATTGTGAGTGTGTGGGTTAGGGAAGTCTTTCCACAGGCGCCAAGCTCTCTTCTTATTAAATAGTATCAGTCTGGTCTCTTGTGATATCCAGTGTTGATGTTTGCTAGTAGTATCCCGTTGTGCAGGCACGAAGTCTTTAATTGCAGCTTGCAGCCAGTCGTACAGCAGATCAAGAGCCGATTCGATATCAGCTATTTCGAGCAGACTCCAGGGAAGGCATTCCAGGGCACGACACATTGCAGGCCAGTCGGCACGGCGCCAGATGTAGGTAGGGCGGTAGGATGTCCTGCTGTGAGGCTTTGAGGAGGGGTGGGGAAGGAGGAGTGTAGCATCGAGGGACTGGTGGTCGCACAGGAAAAGGTTTCTGCCTGGGGTTATTGTTTTAATTTCTAATGAGGAGAGTATGAAGTCCAGGGTGTTGGGTCCACGGGTTGGGTACATATTAAATTGTTTCAGTCTGAGGCCATTAATAAAACCGTCTATAAAGTATGTGTCACAGTTGTTAGCTGACAGTCCGGTAGTTGGAGAAGACCACTTTATAGACAAGTTAAAGTCGCCCATTAAAATTACTTCACCATGAGGGAGAGCTGCAATGACTGAGTCCAGGCACTGTTCAAGGTCACTGAATGGGCTATTTGGTGGTCTGTAGTAACATCCCACAAGTACAGGGCGTCGAGGAAAGAGTAGCTCCACCCACACTAGCTCACAGTTCCGTTCGAGATCTGTCCTTCGTTTACATGGTAAAGCACTGTTCACTGCTAGCAACACCCCACCACCTAGAGTAGCGCGATCACGACGGAATATGTTGTAATTAGCACTGAGTGGTAGTTCACTGTCACTAGCCCAAGAGAGCCATATTTCCGTAAGTCCAATCACGTCAACTTCTCTTAAGTCTGGCAGGGATAGTTCACAATCAGACAACTTATTGTTTAGGCTTTGCACATTTTGACAATAGATGTTTATGTCTGTTTTCATTTCACAAGTGGTGGGACCGGGGTTTAAGTGGACATCTCCAGCCAGTAGTAGGAGGCAAAGCAAGCCCCTAATCACTGAGCGACCAGGCTTAGGCTTGTCCAGCTCCGAGCTAGTGGGGAGGCGCCTATAAGTCTGGAAAATGGCGCATCCAGTCAGAGAGAACGCCGGAATGTAGTAGTTTCTCTCTGCTAGTAGCCATTCAAAAGGTGAACTCACTTTTTCACTTGCACACACCGATTCCTTAACTCGAATAGACCCGCGCAGAGAACCGTAAAGCGCAACAACTCTGATTATTACCACACAAACAACACAAACTGCAGCAGCACTAAGCTTGCGCGTGTCTCCTCCAGCCGCCATCTTGATCAACTTCCTCTTAAAACAATAATCACCAACATCACAACCACTCTGTCTAACCATCATCATATCTGTTCTTACGCTCTACAAACTAACTTTCAGAAAGTTACAAGGGTTCATCACCATGAAGATGAATGATGTCGATAAATGCATCTTCTTCCTTCTTCTCCTTGGAGTGCCGATTTCTTACTGGATGTTGATGGTCCACGTGACAATTTTGCTTTTGTTCGCTGTAATTCGAAGTAGAAGTAATGAACCAAGTCTTCGCATGTTTTAGCCAGGTCATCCAAGGACTGCCAGCTACTTTCTCTTTAAGTACTGCAGTGCGCGCAGCATCTACGCCCATCATTTCAACCTTGACTTTGGGCGGGGCCAGCCTGCGTAAGCCGTGACATCACCATTGTGCCTGCCCTCCCTTTCCAAGCCGCACCACCAATGGTTGAGCTTAGCTGCAACGCCGACCCCCTCTCCATTCGTTTGGGGTGACATGGAGGTCAAATGGAAACAACAAGACCTGCGGACCAACAGCCTTTCATATCTGGAGGTTTCAACGGGATCCGAGTGACTGATGTATCACAGTTAATTTTTATCTTTAAATGACTGATGTATCTCAAAGTGCCACCCAGGTGTATATTAGTCAAGCACAAACTACAAGGTTGGTTCAGTTGGTGTGCTGAGTTAGTGTGAGTTAGTTGAGCTGAGACAGTGCGAAGAGTGCAGTCAGTGGGTTATAGTCTGAGCTGAGTGTACTAGTCTGCTGGAGTGGCCACCTGTTGGAGCCGAGGACTCCTTCTGCATGCCTGTCATGTGTGTGTCCGTTGGGCTGGCTGCTGTGGAGGACATTGTGTGTTCTGGTGCAGTGTGGAAGAGAACACCAAATATCAGCATGGGGTTATGAACAGTTCTACCAGAGTGTGTAGACAGTGAATACCATCCTGAACTGTGAGACGGACATATGCAAGTTGTGAACTGAGGACTGTGACAGCGGCAACGAAGTAACTGTGTGACTGAACAGTGAGAATAAGAGAGAGAGAGCGAACTGTGTAATTGTGCTAGGAGATTCTCAACATGTGTCTATAGACACACATCTCAAATGCTTCTAATTTTTGGTAGTGGTTGCAGGCAGTGATCATGTTTCTGCACCCTATAGCAAAACTGAGAAGGCTTATGCCTGGCTTCTGGAATGGTGAGATATCTTTCCGATAGCTATTGCTTTGTTACAGCTGTCGACTCGATAAATCTTTGCTGCGTTGCCCAGCGGAATAGCAGCTAACTTATCGAACTGTCAACTATTGGCTCGTTGATCAAGTTTCATAAATACACACTAGATGCCACCCATCATACTGCTTTGTTTTTGTGCATTAGATGTGTTCCCTAAATTGTCAGGCACATGCGCACAAGTAATGCATCGCATTTGAGCTTTCTGTGCAGCTCCTATTTATCTCCTCTTTGCCATTCAGCGAGAAATTGGTATTCAACTAGTTCTTGCAGACGTGGGTGTCAGTTTCGTAGTGTTTAAGGATGTCAGAAGAATTTGACATTGTTTGAGGATTTCTAATGAAATATGCACATCAGTAGTACATGTCACATGCAATCCAGTTTGCACTGAGCCTTATAAGTATACCATATCTCTTCCCTGTTATTCCAAAATATGAACATTGTTTGACCACAGTATAACGATATATGTCAGGTAATTAACATAATTATATAACCTGTTAGTTCCTTGTAATGTAATGTTGTTAATTAAAAACAAGCCCACGATAAAAGTATATGCTCAATTTCAATACAAGTAGGCCTGCAGTAGGCCTACTACGATAAATGTGTAATTATCTGCTATATTCAGTTTCTGGTATCAGTGCTCGTATGGACACGAATGCAGTCACAAATACAAATATGATAAGACTCAGTAGTACTAACTCTTAAAGGGTATAGTAATTAATAATTGATCAAGAGGGGACAATGGAAAATTATTTGTCAGAGGAAGTAAATTGTTGCCTGTAACCTCTATCAAACATATGACAGTATATTTGTTTAGCCTCAATTTGTCTTTGAATTCATTTTCACTATACTTCATTAGAACTTATAAGGCTCAGTGCAAACTGGATCGCGTGTGGCATGTACTACGGTGTGCATATTTCATTAGAAATCCTCAAACAACATCAAATTCTAGATGGTTGACCATTTCTACAATTTCTTTGGCAGAAGAAGATGAGAAAGCCATAGAAAATTTTAACAAGCACAATGTTAGCTGCTGATACTGAAGTACTGCGCATGCACCCACCAAGTTAACAAATAGATATCTCCTCCTCAGGAACGTGTAAGTTACCAAGCGATTTATCGAACCGATAGGTGCATCTTATGTTCGTGCAACGCCAAAACACAAGTTAACCATTCGATACTACTATAGGTTCGATATCTCACGTTCCAGACACCGGGCATTAGCGTTTCAACAACTGCAGGTTTAATAATAATTCTACTTGCTTTACATACCAGTAACTACTTTTACGGCTTTCGGAGACGCCAAGGTGCCGGAATTTTGTCCAGCATGAGTTCTTTTACGTGCCAGCAAATCTACCGACATGAGGCTGACATATTTGAGCACCTTCAAATATCACCGGACTGAGCCAGAATCGAACCTGCCAAGTTGGGGTCAGAAGGCCAGCGCCTCAACCGTCTGAGCCACTCAGCCCGGCAACTGAAGGTTTGTCAGGATGGATGTTCAAATGGTGACTTTTCAGAATAGAACTAGAACTAAATGCCTGTTCTATTCAGAACTTGATTTTAATTGATTGGTCCCAATCTGAATTCACACAGCTCCCAAGGTATTTATACTTACTTTCTGTACCACTTAGAAATAATGTTCCTGAAATGTTTTATAGTTTCCTAATAATCATAAATGTTGTCTTATTCACATTCATTTTTAAACCATACAGTGCAGAGAGATAGTTGTGTAATATTGCATGCAACACTACATCTAGAATCAGCTGAACAACAGCCGCACGATGTGCACTCTGAGAAGCAGGCGATCCACGTTCCAGTACCCTCTTACAGCATGGAGAAATATCATGTGAACTTCGTCGCTGTTTACAGACATGAACTTCGTCACTGTTTACAGATTATTAGAGGTAGCACAAACCGGGGATGATGGCCGAGTTGTGGAAAAGGTTTGCTCTCAAGGAAAGCTACCTAGCGGCTGTGCATGGGGTTCATGCTTTTTTTAAGGAACCACTTCTATTATAAACATAAAAATTGTACAATACTGTGCCTTATGGCAAACCCATTGACAGTCAGTTTCCTAAATACAGATAAAATAATAATAATAATAAATTGTCCGGCCTCCAATGAGGGTGGCCATTCGGATCCGAAATACAACCAGGTCACAATCATCATCGTCATCATTTTTCAGCTCCAGTTTCCTGCGAGCTGTGAGCTTGCATGTGGGAGATAGTGGGTTCGAATCCCACTGTCGGCAGCCCTGAACATGATTTTCCATTTTCACACAAGACAAAAGCTGGGGCTTTACCTTTATTAAGGCCATGGCCACTTCCTTCCCACTCCTAGTCCTTTCCTATCCCATCGTCGCCATAAGACCTATCTGTGTCGGTGCGACGTAAAGCAAATTGTAAAAGTTTCCCGAGTGTGGTGAACAAGCGCTCACCACTTCTTCCTGTCAATGTATAGTTTCTGTTCTCTATGTCTTCCCACTTGACATTCCTCTTGCTGACCTCCAATTTCACTGTATCTATCCATCGATACCTCGGCTCCCTCCACTTTCACTTCTCTGTCAAAGTAATTCCTTGCCGTTCTCGTTCTCTCCATCCTCATAATATGTCCAAACAATTGTAGCCTGCGTCTTCCTAAAAGCTTGGTAACAAACAGGTTACAACTTCAATAGAATTTACAAACATCAAAAATTGGAAATTTATAATAATGTTTATGCTATTATTGTCTTCCTTTGGGTGCAGTGTGGGGGGAGGAATTTTAACAATGTCCTCAGGTATAGATGGATGGATATCTTATCCATCACTTGTTATAGACATTCCAAGGAGTTGGTAAATACAACTGAATCATGTGCGCACTGACCATTAATAAGAACTCACTAGTCCAAATCTATCAAGGCCTTCCTGAATATAAACTGCACAGAATTGGAAATAAAATGCACCCATGTCAGACACCAGAGTGGTTGGTAATCTTTGACAAGTGATCTCAAACTCTTATAACAGCTGTTTGATCCCAGTATAAGTTCTTAATAATATGTAATTCCTCATCATCAATACCAGTAAATGAGGGTGATGTACAGTGTCAAAAGCTTTCTCATAATCTATGAGGCAAACATCACAATTTACATCTCAACATTTTTTTTTTTTTGCTAGTTGCTTTACGTTGCACCGACACAGATAGGCCTTATGGCGACGATGGGACAGAGGAAAGGCCTAGGAATGGGAAGGAAGCAGCCGTGGCCTTAATTAAGGTAAAGCCTGGTATGAAGATAGGAAACCACGAAAAGCTATCTTCAGGGCTGCCGACAGTGGGGTTCGAACCCACTATCTCCTGGATGCGAGCTCACAGCTGCGCCCTCGAAACCACACGGTCAACTCGCCCAGTTTTCGACATCTTTGAAATAAAATCTGTATATTAAAAAAATCAGTTTTGCTAGTACTAAGAACATTCCTAAAGCCAACCTGTGTCAGACGTCTGTTCCTCTCGACAAAGATAAAATGTACATATCAATGATTAATTTTGAGAAAGGTTTTTAACAGGTGTTGCTCATTAGGCTTATCATTCTACAATCCCCACACTAATAATAATAATAATAATATTTAATGCAGTCAATGGCCATTATAATGAAAATCATGTAATTAATACTAGTCATAGGATATAAACTTCATGGTTCTCATCCGTATTGAATTGTAATCACAATAATAATTACTAAATTAATGTCATAATGGTCCACCTTTCAATACTATAATATGCAATATTTTGAATTACATTAACTAGGGTCTAGTTTCGGCCTGGGCTGGCCATGTTCAGCCTTAATGTAAAACATCTAATAACCAAACAAATATACATATGTGTGTTTGTACATTTGTTTAGTTATTAGATGTTTTACATTAAGGCTGAAGATGGCCAGCCCAGGCGGAAACTAGTTCCTAGTTAATGTAATTCTAAATATTGCATATTGTAGTATTGAAAGGTGGACCATTACGACATTAATTTAATAATTATTATTGTAATTAATACTATTCATTAACACTTTTCACTGTACAGTTTATTAATTGAAAAAGTCCTCTTTGCACATTCTAGGGAGTGATATCTATCACATGATTTCCCACACCACTCACATTTTCAGGCTGACATTTCTTATTTGTGCATATCGTATGGTATCCATATATTGCGAGAAGTGTAACTGTGTGTCTTAGCTTATAATTTCGCATTTCCAGTCATTGGTTGTCATAGCGTCTGTAGTATAGAATACTAAAAATATTTCTTTTTTTCCCGTAGAGCTCCTGCAGTAATGTGCTGCTTTGAGTTGCAGATGGCAGCAACATCTGGTATCTCAAATCTTCTATGAAAAAAGGGCTCTCTTGCCATCTCATACACCAATCTTCACGGGGAAAATTTCGGTAATACATAGGACTCTTTTGAAATAGATGGACTTTACTTGTTCTAGCTTCTGCAGCTCTAGATCATACGTCACAATTGGAGCAATCTTAAATATGAATAGTTTACTTGCTGTCTTTAACACTATGCACCCGCCGGTAGTAATATTACAACCACGCGGCGTGCGCCTGAGTGCTGCTGTTAGTAATACTACTACCACAATATTTGAAATTCAGCCACTCGACAGCTATTCACGTTATCGAATTAGTTTTTGCTTTGATGTGTTGTCGATTTCCTTTACTATCGTTAGGTGGTGTTGTCGATCAATAGTGATTGGTAGTGCAACTTAGGGACAATGTTTCATAGCCACGTGCGCTCAGTTAGATCGTACGTAATTGCTGCCATACGTACTCCTCGCGCGCTCCGGTTAGATAAGCTCAAATTTATGTGCGTGTGTTCTAATGATAGATTATATGACTTCACAGATTTAGAATGAAAGCATAGTGAGGCAACAGTCTGCAATCATCTCTCAAGTAGTCGATTTATACCGTATAATTATTGAGATATGGATCCTGGACCTTGTACAAGTAAAGGAAATCCTACGCATGCATACAGCCCACGGAGAAGTGAACACATTATTACGGAACTTGTGAAGGATTCAGATTCTGATCTGTATGAAAGTGATCGTGAAAAATAAAATAAAAATGTACAAGTCTCTCAGAATGCTGAATCAACAGATTCATCACCAGAAGAACCAGTCGCAAAAAGACGAAGGGAGGTGAGAAGCACGGGAACACAATGGAAACAAGATATTACTCCTGTAAACATGGCCATTCTTTCTGGTGCACCAGGACTGAATGCTAATAACCTTGGTATTTCTGTAGAATCTTCACCTCTAGATTTTTTAAGTTTATCGTAGATCTAGAGAAAGCATATGACAGGGTATCGACGGAAAAGATGTTCGCCATACTGGGGGACAATGGAATTAAAGGCAGATTATTAAAAGCAATCAAAAGCATTTATATTGACAATTGGGCTTCAGTGAGAATTGATGGTAGAATGAGTTCTTGGTTCGGGGTACTTACAGGGGTTAGACAAGGCTGTAATCTTTCACCTTTGCTGTTTGTAGTTTACATGGATCATCTGCTGAAAGGTATAAAATGGCAGGGAGGGATTCAGTTAGGTGGAAATGTAGTAAGCAGTCTGGCCTATGCTGACGACTTTGTCTTAATGGCAGACTGTGCCGAAAGCCTACAGTCTAATATCGTGGAACTTGAAAATAGGTGCCATGAGTATGGTATGAAAATTAGCCTCTCAAAGACTAAATTGATGTCAGAAGGTAAGAAATTCAACAGAATTGAATGTCAGATTGGTGATACAAAGCTAGAACAGGTCGATAATTTCAAGTATTTAGGTTGTGTGTTCTCCCAGGGTGGTAATATAGTAAGTGAGATTGAATCAAGGTGTCGTAAAGCTAATGCAGTGAGCTCGCAGCTGCGATCAGCAGTATTCTGTAAGAAGTAAGTCAGCTCCCAGATGAAACTATCTTTACATCGATCTGTTTTCAGACCAACTTTGCTTTACGGGAGCGAAAGCTGGGTGGACTCAGGATATCTTATTCATAAGTTAGAAATAACAGACATGAAAGTAGCAAGAATGATTGCTGGTACAAACAGGTGGGAACAATGGCAGGAGGGAACTCGGAATGAGGAGATAAAGGCTAATTTAGGAATGAACTCGATGGATGAAGCTGTACGCATAAACCGGCTTCGGTGGTGGGGTCATGTGAGGCGAATGGAGGAGGATAGGTTACCTAGGAGAATAATGGACTCTGTTATGGAGGGTAAGAGAAGTAGAGGTAGACCAAGACGACGATGGTTAGACTCGGTTTCTAACGATTTAAAGATAAGAGGTATAGAACTAAATGAGGCCATAACACTGGTTGCAAATCGAGGATTGTGGCGACGTTTAGTAAATTCACAGAGGCTTGCAGACTGAACGCTGAAAGGCATAACAGTCTATAATGATAATGTATGTATGTATGTATGTTTTTGACAGTAATGTACTGAATGTTATCCAAGTGGAAAGTAACAGATATGCCCTACAGCAAATACATCTAAAGAAGCAAGAAGGTCCTTTGAAACCTAAATCAATGCATGCGCAGTGAAAACCAGTGACTCTGAATGAACTAAAGTTATTTTTTGCAGTAGTGATTCACATGTGTTCGATTCGTTAACCTTTTCTCCGGGACTACTGGAGCACAACACCAATTCTAAAAACTGACTACGCAAAGTAAATTGGAATGTCAAGAGATTGATTTCCTGCTATTCTGACAATGTTTCATCTGAACGACAATGATAAGCAAAAACAAAGGGGCCATTCAGGCTACGATCCTCTGCTCAAAATCCGATCAATACTAAACTGCTTGAAAACAAGTTTTCAGAATTGTTACTCTCCTGATGGATCATTGATAATCAATGAAGTGATATGTCCATTTTGGGGACGTATATTTTTTTCGTGTGTTCATGAGAGGAAAGCCACAGAAGTATGGAATCAAGATCTTTTAACTCTGTGAAGCGAGGAGTGGTTACGTGTGCAACATGGAAGTGTATTCTGGGGCCCATGTCACAGTGGAGGATTACAATTCTTCCTTCAATATTGTTGACAGACTGTGCGAACCAGTAAAAAATAGGGGCACACAGTGTATATGGACAGATGGTTTTCAAGCCCCACCATTTATGACCATCTGTGGGACTGTCAGACTAAAGCAGCTGGTACCGTGATGCCAAATCGGAAAGGAATGCCAAAAAGGGTGAAAAAATGTCATTGCAGAAAGAACACCTTCTAGCAATAAAGTAGTGAGATGTTCGAGACGTGTGTATGCTGAGCACTGCACATGATGATGACATGATTGAAGTACCCGCAGCAAGAGGGAGCCACAAGAAAACCAAACCATCAGCAGTAGTAGACTATAACAAATTCAAAATTGGTGTTGATAAGTCTGACCAATTGTTGGCATATTATGCATCCACAAGGAAATCGATCAAGTGGTGGAAAAAATTATTATTCCATCTGTTTGATCTTGCCATAGTGAATGCCTATATACTGTACTGTAAGGCTTCTTCACAAAAACTTCCCCTTTTGAAATTTTGTGAATGTTTAGCGGATGATTTGGTGAGTAGTGTTGGGGCCGAAATTACTGAAGAATCATGAGCATCAATTGCAGGAAGGCTAGTAGGTAGAGATCATTTTCCAAACAGAATACCTGCAGGAGGCGCGAAGAAGGAAGGACACGCCCAGCGTTCGTGCAAGGTTTGCTACGACAAGTCCAAACATAACACCGGTCGTGCTGTGAAGAAAATGACAACCATATATTGTTGTAAATGTGACGTAGGTCTTTGCATAGGAGAATGTTTTGAGTGTTACCATACCAAAGCTAAGAACTGGGAATAACAATGTGTAATTCTGTTATTCACTGACTAAAAACTTTTCTAGTGAATTAGAAATTCAAGTGCGTGAACAAGAATATCAGAATGGACCAATATTGTATCCTAAGTTTCTTTCCAATGCGGAAGGTAAGCATTTTTTATTTGATTTTGTGGGATAGCCCACTCTTTGTACAATATGTATATAAATTTGTTAATTTATAATGCAAAAACTGACAGAACTGTGATTTTTTTTCTGAGAGTATAAATTACGCCGGCGCAGGGTAGGGACGCCACCTTGAAACATCTGGGCTCATAGTGTTAAGGATAATCGACGATTCACATTCTTTGGCTGTATAGTGCTTAGGAAGATAAATGCATATAAAAAAAGAAATATAATTTATAGCTTGAATATTTTTGCAGACTATGAAAAAAAAAAAAGGAATCGTGAAACAATACGCAGAATACCAAATATGCCACTTAGTTAAAAAATAGTATTTCTAAGGATAAGAATGATTTGCTTACATATTTATGTAATTTACTTAAGAACATCATCAAACAAAGTAAACTCCAACCTTGAAGCATTCTCTGTTGTTGCTGACGGATCTCCTCGACGGTTAAATCACTGGTCTGTTCCTCAGTTCCCCAGCCTGTGGTGCCCATGTCGGCAAACACTTGGCCTCCAGGTCTCAGTAGCCTGGCACGGTCCGTTGGATACGATGTATCCCTGGTAACACGAGTAAGAAATGCATGTGGTCAGAAAAAGCAAAAAATGCTTGAAGTTGATTGGATTGCCTCCTGACATAATGGTACCCGTATTGATATTATATATAGGACTGAAAGCTTTAAAAAGTACAGTGAAAACTGTCATAAAGACAGCAATGGATTTTACCAACAACTGATTTAAAACCCTCACAATGCATTTTGTATGTCTATTTAATGACCATCTCTCTTTCCAACCAATGACCTAGCATTTCCTTGGTTTGACCTGTTTCAAAAGACCATTTCCAGGGTTAAATCTACTGTGTAGAGTAGATATCCGGAACTGAAATAACATCTGATTATCTGCCTTTTGAAACAACATAGCATGTGTTGTACAGCCAGGTGTTTAAATTGTTTCAACTAGTCCTTCAATATTCTGCTACTTCGTAGTAGTAAGTGATGTCCCTCACCACATTAACACAACAATACCATTCTTGTGTTGAGTAAGTTAAGATCCAGTAACCATGAGGATTAAGAGCTGTGTTCTACAGTGGTAATGATCAATTAGGAAATCAAAAGAACAGAGGCTTCATGCTGTAACAGTGTGTTCATGTTACTAGACATGATATGACGAAACATGTATCAAACTGTCAAGTGTATGAAGCCTAGAAGGGGAAGTGAAAGTAATCTGAAAAAAATGTAAATAAATTACAGTTAAATATGTACTTGAGTATTAGTACTATTATTTAAAATTAGTTTAAAACTGTGTCAGCAGTGTACAGACTCCATTTGGAAAGACAGAATAGTTTAGAAATGAAACTGGACTAAGACTGGGTAATGTGCTGTCACCTTTTTTCTGTTTCTAATGGTCTTGGACAAAATTGTAAATGAAAAATGAGACACAGGAAGCATACGGGAATAAGGAGATGAAGTGTTGGTATTTGGATAGTTAGCTGCCTCTGTGGATCAATGGTAGAGTGTTGCCTCCAGATCCCACGATAGCGGATTCGAACCTGGCAGAGGTAGTCAGATTTTTGAAGGGTCCATTCGACACTCTACGTCGTACGATGTCAGCATGTAAAAGATCTCTGGTGACACACTTGGTGTTTACCCGACAAAATTCATTAAATCTCAGCCACAGATGCCCAAGAGAATTTTGGTTTAGTCTGTCTGCCATCTAGTAGCCGTAGAGTAAAACTGAATATCGAAATTGACGAGTAAACAGCCAGATGGCATTGGATTGAAATGTCTGCACACGGTAGCTGAGGCTATATGATTATTATTATTATTATTATTATTATTATTATTATTATTATTATTATTATTATTATTATTATTATTATTATCTGGATTGTTTTGATCATTTTGTGTATATAATGTGGTTTGTATAGGTTATGTTATATTTCTATTAGGTCAAAGTCGGTACCATGTTTTAATTATTCTTTTTTTTTTAAAAATCATAAATTGTTTCACTGTTGGGACAGACAATTGTTCTCTGTTGATGTAATAAAATGGTTGTGTAGTGGTGTGTGCTTGCCAATGTAGGCAATAAAGGTGTTTTATGTGATGCCATGAGTAGACTCTGGGATGGGTTTAAAGCAATTGTTGAGGAATGTGAAAATAGGTTTCTACCTTTAAAGGTGGTAAGGAATGGTAAAGATCCACTATATTATAACAGAGAAGTAAAGAGACTAAGAAGGAGGTGCAGGTTGGAACAAAATAGTTAGAAATGGTTATGGAAGTAAGGAGAAATTGAAGGAACTTACTAGGAAATTGAATCTAGCAAAGAAGTCAGCTAAGGATAACACGATGGCAAGCATAATTGGTGGTCATACACATTTTAGTGAAAAATGGAAGAGTATGTATAGATACTTTAAGGCAGAAACAGGTTCAAAGAAGGACATTCCAGGAATCATTAATGGACAAGGGGAGTGTGTATGCGAGGATCTTAAAAAGGCAGAACTATTCAATCAGCAGTATATAAAGATTGTTGGTTACAAGGATAATGTCCAGATAGGGGAGGTGAGTAATACTAAAGAAGTATTAAAATTTACCTATGATATCAATGACATTTACAGTAAAATACAAAATTTGAAAACTAGAAAAGCAACTGGTTTTGATAAGATTTCTGGGGATATACTAAAGGCAATGGGTTGGGATATAGTACCATATCTGAAATACTTATTTGATTATTGTTTGGTTGAAGGAGCTATACCAAATGAATGGAGATTTGCTATAGTAGCCCCCGAGTATAAAGGAAAGGGTGATAGACATAAAGCTGAAAATTACAGGCCCGTCAGTTTGAGTAGTAGAGTAGAACCACAATAGACATTAGTCACAGTAACGTAAGAAAGACCACAAGACTTTGTAGCAGCAGTCAAAGGGATGCTTCACTCATTCTATTACCTCGAAAGAAAAACAGCTACTCAAGATTTGGATAGAACCCCCCCCCACCTTTTAACCACGACTACATTAATACAATCTGCTACCAATGGATATTCAAGTCGCAATAAACAAGAACTAATTATTCTAATACTTTCACTGATCAAATCACCAAACTGCAGCAAGCCTCAAAAATTCTAGAAGCTGGTCTCCAACGGTTCCAAGATTTTAATTTTTAGAATATCATTTCGACTCAAATTACACATTGAGTCAAATCATAGTTGTTTTTAAATAATTGCATTGGAGATCACAATTATTAACCAAATTCTCAATATCGGAAGTTACTGTGTTCCAGAAATCAATGGATTTTAGAAAAAATGGCTCCTATATTTTAACCTTCAGTTTATATTTATGACTCAAATTTAAAGCCATATTACAGTTGATTCAATCAACCACAGCATTGTGAAAACAATTTTAGCCAAATTTTCAAATTGTAGTTACTATGTTTTGGACGTCAATGTATTTTACAATTAAGGGTTACTCCAATTCAACATTGTAATTGTGAAAACTATTTTAACCAAAATTTTTAAATTGTAGTTGCTATGTTTTGGACGTCAATGTATTTTCGAATTAAGGGTTACTTCAATTGTAATTCATATTGTCATACTTTTAATGTGTACATAATTCCTATGTTTTTTACATATTATTACTAAACATGGATTTATACTCAAGCAAAAAAAATTGTAAAAACAATCCAAATATGACAGGTCTTAACCTTGAGACAATTATGTAGGCTGAAGAGGCTTGTAAATAAAGCGAAACATGTCCCTGTAAATTCGTGTTATAGTATTATGAACTAGCAACACAAAACCAATTTGTATTGAATAGGTGGATTAAATTTTTTGCTAGGGGCTTTACGTCGCACCGACACAGATAGGTCTTATGGCGACGATGGGATAGGAAATGCCTAGGAGTTGGAAGGAAGCGGCCGTGGCCTTAATTAAGGTACAGCCCCAGCATTTGCCTGGTGTGAAAATAGGAAACCACGGAAAACCATTTTCAGGGCTGCCGATAGTGGGATTCGAACCTACTATCTCCCGGATGCAAGCTCACAGCCGCGCGCCTCTATGCGCACGGCCAACTCGCCCGGTGGATTAAAATAATCACTATATTGTAAGCATTTACAGCAAATTTCAATACGGGTCTAATCATGAGATTAGTTACATGTAATAAGTGGTATGTTCCGAGCAGTCAGTGGAGATATGGCGTGGAGGACATCAGTAGACGAATAAGTTTGAGTGGTGTCTTTAAAAGTAGGAAAGTTCACAATATGAAGATAAAGTTGGAATTCAAGAGGACAAAATGGGGCAAATATTCGTTTATAGGAAGGGGAGTTTGGGACTGGAATAACTTACCAAGGGAAATGTTCAATAATTTTCCAATTTCTTTGTGATCATTTAAGAAAAGGCTAGGAAAACAACAAATAGGGAATCTGCCACCTGGGCGACTGCCCTAAATGCAGATCAGTAGTGACTGATTGATAGTAGATTATCATCATAAAACCTTGTCCAGATAAAACCAACAGGTTATGGGCCCAGAAGTACAGAAACAATAAGTGATAAAACTGTGACGTTAAAGAGACATTAAGCAATGAGATAAAAGTGTGAAACACGGAAAATATGGTTAGCAGGATGACGAAGAATTGTCTGGTGGAGAGAAGGAAAATGTTCCTTTCTCAAGCAATGTCGCTTGTGGGAAGCTATAGATCGAGGATATGATGAAATTGAAAAATTGAATGTTTACAACAGATTAAAAATGAGGATGCTAGAAATGTGATTATTCAGTGTGTGGAGGATCAATTTATAAACAACATCAAGCTTGAGACATCAGCGAAGCATATGTGGGAAGTACTTCACTGTGATTTTAGTGTATTAGACATAGTGGACTTATATGAAGAGTTGTTATTATGGAAAAAGAGAGACATATTACAATGAGACAATATTTGGACAAGCTGAAAGAAGCTGGAGTGGAGCTGGGAGATTTGGTTATAGGAGCACTGTTGCTATGGGACTGCCAGGGGAGGAATACCGAGACGTCATATTGCAGTTCCGAGTGGACAAAGGGTCACTGTCCACGCTCAACGTTAAAGCCAAGCTCATGAAGGAGAGCAAGAGAGAAGAAATTGTGAAGGTGAGGATGAATCAAGAAGATGAAGCTGTTGCCAACTGAGTCAAATGCCAGGTAAGACTGAGGGTAAATCAATGAGACATCAAGGTGTACTACACAATTCCGGCAATAAAAAGACTGAGACAAAACTGGGAGAAACTGAAACATATGCTTAGGTATATGTATTAGACAAGAGATGTAAAATTGAAGTTTTGTTTTGGTGATCAAACTGTACAAATGTATTGGAATGCTAATTGGGGGCAGACAAAGAATCTAGAAGGTCTGTAAATGGATATTTGGTTATTCTTCAGCAGGTGTCATATCACATGTTGGTATCTGGTATAGCGACAAACAGTCTTGTGTTGCTCAATCCAACCAGGGAACTCCTGTGGCTCATTCAATTAGGACAGGAGAATATGATTGCTACTGAAAAGGAATGTACCAAAACCATTAATTAACAAGATAAAAATGTTGTATCATGAGAGTAAAAGCAGTATACAAGTGGGAAGTGGTGACTCTGAAATATTTTATACAAAAAAAAAAAGGTCTCAAGCAAGGAACTGCTCTGTCACCATTATTGTCTATTATATTGATGGATGAAATCATAAAACGTGTAAAACAGAGTATCAGTAGTGATGAAGTGAATGCTTTGGTATTTGCAGATGATGTGATTTGGGGGAAGGGAGAAAAGGAAATACAGACGAGACTGGACATTTGGAATGAAAATCTGAATGTAGAACAGTTTACATATCTGGGTAGCATTATTACTGGAAGCAATGAAATCAATCCTGAAATTAATAAGACTAAGTAAAGGTACAACATTTTATCAAGTCAGAGAGCTTTTATGGGATGACAAAGTACCCAAGAGAACGAAATTAACATTATATAAACAGCATTTCATTCCAATTGTAACATATGGACTAGAAACTCTGGTAACTAATAAGAGGCAAGATAGTAAGATCCAAGCAGCAGAAATGAAATTTTTAAGAACATCGGTTAAAAAAACAAGAAGAGATGGAATTTAAAATATTAAAATCAGGGAAGAGCTAAATATAGAACCATTAGTACAGAAGATACAGAAAGCAAGACTGAGATGGTCTGGACATGTAAAAAGAATGGGAAAGGAACGGGTAGTAAGAAGGGAATTGGAAAGAGAAGTTAAGGGAAAGAGACCAGTTGGAAGACCGAGAAGGAGATGGATGGATCAGATTTGGAAGGACATTAGAGAAGCTGGATTGGATGTGGCGGAACTAATGGAGCAGGAAAAGGGGAAGGACAGAAAGGAGTGAAGGAGGCTTGTTAACCACACCTGGGCGAATGGAGTGGGACATTGATGATGATGATGAATATGATTGTTACCCCATGTGACATTATTCTGATAATGCTTCTTCAGCTATAAAGTTAAGTATTAATACTGATGTGAGGGATAGTTCGAAGCATATAGACGTTATGTTTCATGCTTGTAAAGAACTTGTTCAGAAGGAAATTGTCAGGTTTATGTATATTCCTTCTTCTGAGAATATAGCTGAATTGGCAACGATGGGATAGGAAAGGCCTAAGAGTTGGAAGGAAGAGGCCGTGGCCTTAATTAGGGTACAACCCCAGAAATTGGCCTGGTGTGAAGATGGGAAACCACGGAAAACCATCTTCTGGGCTGCCGACAGTGGGATTCGAACCCACTATCGGGGAGGGGTGTTGATATCTGGAATGTGTTGATACATTTTGTGTATATAAGGTGGTTTGTATTAAGTTTAGGTTATATTATATTTTTATTATGTTGAAGTTGGTATCATGCTTTTACTGTTCTTTTTTAAATTTTTTATTGTGGACTGTTTCACTGTTGGGACAGACAGTTATCTCTGTTGATATAATAAAATGGTTGTGTAGCAGTGTGTGCTTGCCAATGTGGGCAATAAAGGTGTTTTTTTTTTTTTTTTTTGCTAGGGGCTTTACGTCACACCGACACAGATAGGACTTATGGCGACGATGGGATAGGAAAGGCCTAGGAGTTGGAAGGAAGCGGCCGTGGCCTTAATTAAGGTACAGCCCC
The DNA here is from genome assembly GCF_040414725.1 of Anabrus simplex. Taxonomy (NCBI): domain Eukaryota; kingdom Metazoa; phylum Arthropoda; class Insecta; order Orthoptera; family Tettigoniidae; genus Anabrus; species Anabrus simplex. The sequence goes on along the minus strand of NC_090269.1, from coordinate 429,250,974 downwards.
AGCATTTGCCTGGTGTGAAAATGGGAAACCACGGAAAACCATCTTCAGGGCTGCCGATAGTGGGATTCGAACCTACTATCTCCCGGATGCAAGCTCACAGCCGCGCGCCTCAACGCGCACGGCCAACTCGCCGGGTATAAAGGTGTTTTAGTATCTGATCTATTACTTATGGACTGAAACAGGGGTGGGTGCTTGCTCCAACACTATTTGCATTATATATGGCTGCCATGAATCTTCTACAAACAACCCAGGTGTGGAGGTTAGGTATTGTTTCGATGGAGGGCTTTTCAACTTAACAAGACTTCGCTCCCAGAAGCTCACCCAAGTTACAAAGGTAACCAAAATGTGGTATACAGATGATGCTGCATCACCTTCACTCACACCAGAGGAATTGCAACAGTTAGTTAACTGCTACAAGAGTGCATGTAACCATTTTGGTCTCACCATAAACATTCAAAAGACCAAGGTCCTGGCACAACCCTTCCACTTTCAGCATCTCCATCTCAGATACTCCTTGGGTAGTATTCCATCTGTGCGTTGTAACTGTGAGCAAGATGTGGACAAGAGAATTGGTGCTGCCTATGCAGCATTTGGACAGCTATCACACCAGGTGTTCATGAATAAAGACCTGACCGTGAAGACAAAACTCATGGCCAGGTGTACCACGCTGCTGTCATGACAACATTGCTGTATGGTTGTGAAACTTGGGCCCTTTACTGATGTGACTTGAAAAGGCTTGAAAGTTTCTACCAACAAAAACTTCGATCCATCCCTACGATCAAAAGGGAAGACCATGTCATGAACATTGCTGTTCTTGAGAAAGCACATGCCAAGAGCATAGAATTGTCTATCATTGGTCATCAGCTTAAATGAATTGGCCATGTCCATCAGATGAGTGATACCAGATTTCCACACCAAATCCTGTGTGGTGAATTTTGTTCCGGCACCAGATCTCATGGAGCCCCCGTGAGGCGCTACAATGACCAGGTGCAACACACTATGAAGACGACAGGTCTCAATCCACAAACATGGGACACACTTGCTCAAGACCATACAATTTTGCGCTGGACTATCCCTGCTGCTGTCAATATATTTGATGGGGAACGACGCAGATGTAAGGAGGGAAGCACCGTGCAGTACAACAACGCCCTCCTCCAACAATTCTGTGCAATCTGTCTGGACACTTACTTCGTGCTAGAACTGGTCTGTTCAACCATTGAAAGTACATCCACAGACAGAAGTGAATTTACTGGAAGGAGTTAATTACTCGGAAACGAGTTAAAGCCGCCGCTGCTGATGACGACGAGTATCTGATGTCATGAGTAGTAGATTATCATTATAAAACCTTGTCCAGAGAGAACCAACATGAAGTAATTACTATTTGCAGACAATATTATGGTCTGGAGAACAAACAGCAAAGAAGTACAACTTATTATTATAATTAATCATATACAGTCGTATCAGCACAAACCGGTTTTCGGACTCTAAGGTCCATCATCAGTGTTTCAATATTTTTAAAAATTTGATTTTAGATGAAGGTATCACATTTAATTCTAAAATAGTTACAACAGAGCCCTCTTGAGATCAAGTGTAAAATAAGAGAAAAAAAATTAAGAATATGAATAAAATACATATAAAACTTAATGACGGTGTAAAAATATATATATAAAACTTAATGACGGTGTGTATATATATATATATTATATCATCATTAAGTTTTATACGGTATGTAGTTTAATCATATTCTTAAAAATTTTTAATTTTTCTTATTTTATAGTTGATCTCAACTATTTTAAAACTCAATATGACTCCTTATCTAAAAATCAAATGTTTTAAAATATTTCAACACTGATGATGGACCTCAGAGTTCGAAAACCGGTTGTGAAATAAAATTTAGTGTGCTGATACGACTGTATATGATTAATTATAATAACAAGTAACACTATCAGCACTGTTATTAAGATGGCTTTGATATTTTATGATGATTATAAAGAAATACAAGAACACGTGATGCACAGAACAAGAAAATTGGAAAGTATGGCATGAAGACCAGTGCAGAGGAAAGCAAGACCTGGTGATATCAAGAGGAGGAAGACAAGGGAAAGGAACTGTGAATATTGGAGGTTGACAGTTTCAAATACCTAGTGCAGAATACAAGGCTGGACAGAGATTAGTAAGAAGGTGCAACAGGGCAATGCACATGCCAGAGTGTAAGAAACCTTGAAAGGAATAAGGAAGGAAGTATCAAAGAAGTGTGAAGAGATAATGTACAAAGTGTATAATGCAGAGAGACCTGGACAACGACAAGTAGAGTGGAGAGTAGAATTCAAGCCAGTAGAATAAAATACATAAGAAGACAAGGGTGTGGGTGTCTAATTGACCAGCAATCAGCTTCAAAGTTCCACATTAGACTCAATCAAAGGCATTTTAAGCAAACTCATAATATATACAACTTACCTGGAAGGAACGAAAAAAAAAAAAACATTCAACAATTTCAATAGTGTGATGAAGTCAAACATTTTTAAAACTTTTTAACCAGAAAACAAACACATTTTTAATATAACAAAATGAAAAATCTTTTTAACAACTATTCAAATGAGTAGACATAGTTTTTAAGCTGACCAACTATGTAATCATTCATTCTCATATCATTAACACACTAACCCCTACATTGTTTTTAATATCATTTAGTTTAATTGGTATTTTAGTAGTTTTTAAGAGAATTTATGTACCTGCAAATTAACGTGTTTAAAATCTTAGCAATTCACCTAAGCTTTAATAACAGCTGAGGATGTTCCTAAGTAGGAACGAAACTTGTACTGTTGACAAATATAAATTTGCTAAAAGGCAAATTAAAAAAGTATCAAAACGGTGGAAGAATTTTAATATTGTAAATCTCAGTAAGTGGTATGTTCCGAGATGTCAGCGGAGAGATGGCGTGGAATGACATTACTAGACGAATAAGTTTGAGTGGCGTTTATAAAAGTAGGAAAGATCACAATGTGAAGATAAAGTTGCAATTCAAGAGGACAACCTGGGGCAAATATTCATTTATAGGAAGGGGAGTTAGGGATTGGAATAACTTACCAAGGGAGACGTTCAATAATTTTCCAATTTCTTGAAATCATATAGGAAAAGGCTAGGAAAACAACAGATAGGGAATCTGCCACCTGGGCGACTGCTCTAAATGCAGATCAGTGATTGATTACCCCAATGAAGATCTGTCCTTATATTTACACACAGGTTCTTACGTGATCCCCATAACGAACCTGCACCCCATCAACACAGTAATTAAAATAGAGAGGACTTTTCCTATTTGTGAAACTCACAACCTGACTTTTAATCCCATTTATCATCATACCATTGTCCATCTCACAACATTATCGAGGTCATTTTGCAGTTGCTCAAAATCTTGTAACTTATTTATTACTCTATACAGAATAACATCATCCGCAAAAAGCCTTATCTCTGATTCCACTTTTTTACACATATCATTATATATACAAGTATATAGGGAATCAATCCTATTGTTACAAGGTGCTTAATCTCCCATTCAACAAAGCTTCACATGTAACTGTGACAATTGTTAAGCTGATTTTGAGTTTGAATTCCCACTATTCCGTGTGGCTGACAAACTTGCTATATGCTAGAAATTCTCCCTAATGGCACCTAATGTCTCTAGCACATTGTGTTGGATACTGTAACTATTTATCGAGAATATTTGTGTTCACAGGTTTGGTCACCTAATTGTTTATTTGCTATTTTAAAGTTATCATCACTGTTATAAAGTTTATCTGCCTATGAATTTATCTTTAATAAATTCAATTCCACCACTAAAAAAATTGACATAATTGTTCTAAATCTATCTGCCAGCACCCTATAAAATCTGTGAGTTTTTTGAGCTAAGAAACCTTCTGCTTCATACTTTTGAGTGTTCTATGTGACTAAGGAGGTCTCCCTTGGGAAATGTTGGGGCGGGGGCTGGTCTGAGGTGGTGACATCATGAGGTAAAGGCAGAATTCTCATCTAATGTAAAAAAAAAAGATGTGGTAAATCCATGTGTGCACATGAACAGGAGTGAAAGTGAGTGTTACCGAGCGAATGAATTACTGTACGAGTGTAAATATGTAAATAATGTAATTATCATAAATATTAGCTTAGTGCAGCTGAAAAGCATCTACTTACTGTACATGGGGCTTGCTCTTTTTCACTAGACCATCCATAAAGTCTGTATGATTTGTGCTAAATAAATAAATAAATAAATAAATAAATAACCCCGACACGGCGCGTCCCATATGGCTGATAGGGGAAGCTCCTGTAGATATGCAGGACAGGTGTTAATAAGGCTTAGCCAAATAAGCACCCGCGGATCAACTGAGGTAAACAGAGAAATGGTCAACGGCCTCGACGGCAGAAGAGGACATATCCCAATGGCAGAGAGGGCGGAAGAACTGAATCAAATCCACTTCGCGTCTGACTTGTAGCAAGCGGCAAGTGGTCAGCGTCTGATCACCAGAGGTGCGGCTGTAAATATGCTCCAGGAACTAACAATCCCTGGTTCTACACCACTAGCGAAAGCTAGAAGATTGCTTACAAGCAGACATGACTCGTACAAGTAAAGACAAAATTACCCCAGGTGGACAATCCACCCACTCTAAAGTGGCAACCAAGCATTCGGATTCTGGGGAGCTTAGGCGAATACGAGAGAGCAAGTCGGAGTGCTCTGATAAACTTCCACGAAAGACTCACACTTTCATTGGCACATTCAACATTCAGACACTGATTCAAACAGGAAAACTGCACAATCTCACAACAGAACTTACAAAGCAGAAAATCCAAATTCTGGCCCTACAAGAAACACGCTTCACTGATTCAGAAACGATGTATTACAATAATTATAGGATCTTCAAAAGTGGAACAAACAAGAAAATTGGTAAAGGAGCAGCATTGTTAGGAATGGCCTTCTGTGTAGACAAAAAAGTTTTGGATTCAGTAATAGAGGTGAAACCCATCAACAATAGGCTTATGACCTTAAGAATCAGGCATACAAACAAAAAATACACCTTTATTAATGTGCATGCACCAACAAATGGAGACAATAAAAAGGAGCCTGAAAAAACAGAAAGATTCTGGGAAGAACTTGAAACAGAAATGGCCAAAATCCCTAAAAATGATGTGAAAATTCTACTCGGTGATTTCAATGCACAGCTTGGCAGAGAATACAAATACAGGAGGACAGTGGGAGACTATCCAGCCCACAGATTCACCAATAAAAATGGCACACGCCTCATTGAGTTATGCCAACAAAATACCCTCAAAATTATGTCAACATCACTCCGGAAGAATCCCAAAAAGCAAAAAACTTGGCGATCACCCATCCATCATTTAGGAGAATTTCAGATTGATCATGTGGCAATATCATATGATTACCAAAAGGAAATTCATGATGTGCAAGTGCGCAGAGGTGCTAACAGCGATTCGGATCATTATTTAAGCAGAATCAAAATTAAATTCACACCCAAAGGGAAATTCAACAGGAAAACATCGGTGATTCCAAAATTTGATCTGCACAAAATCAAGGACTCCAAAATTTCAGAAGAATGGGAAAAACGACCTGCAGAGAGCTGGGAGAATTTCCAGACTAAAATCATCGAAACGGCGAAGGACCTAATCCCTCTTCGCAAGAAACCAAAACATCCTTGGTGGAATCAAGAATGTGAGACCGCACTAGAAGAAAGGAAAAAGGCATTTCAAAACTACAATTGTAACAAATCAGAAGAAACACAGAAGAAATTCTTCGAAGTTCGCAAGCATGTATCCAAGATTTTAAGACAAAATAAACGGAAATACGTCAATGTCCAACTGAAGTCAATTGAAGACAACTTCAAAAATTACAACACACACGATTTCTACAAGACCTTTGCAAACCAAATTAAAGGATATTCCCCACAGAACCTTTGCTTTCGGAAGCATGATGGTAAACTAGCCTTGACAAATAAGGAAAACTGCCAAGAATTAGCTACATATTTTTCACAGCTTTTAAATTGTCCAGAACCCAAAAAGAGATTCCCGAAAGTACAGCCAGAAATCATACCGGAAAATTCGGCACCACCAACTCAAGAAGAAATTTATTCACATATCAAGAAACTTAAAGACAACAAAGCATCAGGGGAAGACGGAATTGTAGCTGAACTTCTGAAAAATTTAGGCCCAAATTCACTCAGAGAAATTACACAAATAATCCAAAACATTTGGCATTCCCTCAGGATGTAATGGTTAGGTCGACCTACGTTTACTTTAACTTTAATGTAGGACTTTTTCTTTTGACTTTAACTTAAAATGTAGGTTTTCATAGGCAGTCTTAGGTTTTTACCAGTTATCACCTCTAACAGAGATTTTGTAAAATGTAAGGACGCATGAGTATGTACCCTCATTTCCCTTCTTCAAATTTTGTATTCAATGATTAAGTTTTCTATATTCTAAATTCATCTACCTATATCCACTATGTCATCGGGCCTTATGTCCTGTTAGATTTTCCTTTAGTCTTAACCCTACAAGGTGCAAAACTATTTTTTCAACTTTTTGTTTCATTTTTCTTAAACTTTATAGCTTCCACAATAATGAATTCCAAGTGTCAGTACCAATTTTTAGCCCATACAAGAATATCTGGCCAAAAAATCATCAAATCATATGTGGTTACTTAAGTGACCACTACGGTATCCATTTAAGCACGCAGCTAGTACACAAGGGGGTAGTGGTTACATAAGTAACCAGTTACTGTTTCTAGGGTAAATAGATACTAAGTGATTATAAAAATGTTATTATGTACAAAAGGATGCATTACTTATAAAAGACAACATTTATATTGAATAAGTCCATATAAAGTAAATATTGAGTTAGCAAGCCCATTTCAAGTTACAAGTACACCTTTATTTCTTCTATAGCTCTACAGATTTCTTCTTCTAGCTTGTAATAGAAGAAATATATAACAAATACATAAAAAGGTATATGAATGTCAAGCCTGGATTGAATCAGTGTGTCTGGTCATCCAACTCTAGTCTTGTAAGCCACGACCTAGAACAATGCTCAAATCACCCCCGTCCTTGAATCATATTTCACAGATTCTCAACAAGGCTGAATGTTCTTTAGCAAGCCCATTACTTCCAAGAAAGCTACAACTCTCTATCAAAGTCATACCAGATCCCTTGATCGTTCGTAACAGCGTTTGTAAATGCCAGTAATAGTAAGAATCAAACTTAGGGCATCTATAAAAGGAACGAAACTGCTCCTCCAAGAAAGCATGGTGGTCGTAAAAATTACTACGTTATTCTAATTACCAAAACATCAAGAAATCTTGCTGGTGAGATGTAGTGTTTACAGTGCACTATGTCTTCTGGTATGTGCTATATCAAATTTGTTACTTTCATTGACCTGTCTCAGTCCCATCCTTGGCTTTGATAATATGAAAGTGGCTGAGGTATGAGCGATGCTAGTAATACCATTGCTTATGCAGCCAGTTCCTGTTATGAATGGCGTGAAAATATCACTCATAGGGTCGGCTGGTGCATGCATTTCAGTGGGCTTGGCAGACTGATATGTAACAGCAACGACTCGCTCGGTGAGGAAAGCAACGGGAAAGTACCTCACTCCTCATTTCCCTAGTACGCCTCTTCAGTGATGTCTAGGCTATTTATGACAGCTGTTGGCAGAGCTGCAGAGGATCAAACCAACCTTCGGGCTGAATACCCAACGTACAACATACAATTAGAAAATAAGATTTAAAGATGACAGAACTATGAAATCAACTACATGAAGAAACAGACAGGTATATAAAAGTGTTTACAAAGGGACAATAGTGTATATAAATACACTTAAATTGCATTGGTTGCGATCTGAAGTCTTCCACCTGGTCACTGTATTACACAGAAACAAATCTTCTGATAACCTACTAACGATCTATTGTTGATAAGATGGTGTTGATTACTGTTTTAAGAGAAGAACAACTAGGCAACCATCCTCTACATAACACTAATCAGAGAGAAAAAAAAAAAGGAAGGGATCCGATACATCGAAAAATGAAGGTATCGGCCAAGGAAAGACAAGTGCCACGAAGGGCGTGAAAATGAAAGACTTCCTAGCCCTCGCAAACCTAATAGTGTTGGGGTCGGAAAAGAACAAGAGTTGACCAAGGAAGGTCGGATAGGATAGATGAAAGTGAGGAGCCTGGCACAAGTCGAAGCAATGCCAGGACTCAGCTGAGAGCCCCGTGGTCGCCAGCCCACTCTCCAAAGTTCAGAGCCCCTGGGGCCCCTTTTAGTCACCTCTTACGACAGGCAGAGGATATCGTGGGTGTTATTCTACCGCCCCCACCCACAGAGCAGCAAAGAATGCATAATAGCGCTTCACCAACAATAAAACAAGGACAAACTATATAGTTAAAATTAAGAACTAGTGTTAAGTTTGTAAACTGTAACTACATAGCTGTCCAGAAGGCCAGGTCCCAGAGTGATACCGGTTATCTGAGTAACCACTTTGAACAAAAACACATCAAATTCATGATTCCCAACCTGCTAAAAGATGAAATACCTCTCAAAATCATCTCTATGCTCCTTATGAAGGTCAATAAATGCAAGAGGGTAGGTGTCAATGAAAAGTAAGTGAGGAAAGTGTAATAATAGCTGGTGGTTTTTTAAATAACCAGTAAACCTTACAGGGTTAAATACTGGAGTGCTTAAGTATTTCAGCCTCCATTATTCATACTTTGTTCACAGCCTTTCTAGTGTACCTTTATATCTCCCTTTCCTTAAATTTTTATTCTCTCTCTCTTTTCATGGCCATATAGCATGGACTTTGGCCTCTGTAAACTTCATGGATCTTTCGATCCTTCTTTGAGCGTGCTTCCCCAGAAGATAAGGGTAGCGAAGGTATTATTTTCTTTTTTTTGCTAATTCCTTTACGTCGCACCGACACAGATAGGTCTTATGGCGGCGAAGGAATAGGAAAGGCATAGGAGTTGGAAGGAAGCGGCCGTGGCCTTAATTAAGGTACAGACCCAGCATTTGCCTGGTGTGAAAATGGGAAACCACGGAAAACCATCTTCAGGGCTGTCGACAGTGAGATTTGAACCCAGTATCTCTCAGATGCAAGCTCACAGCCGTGTGCCCCTGACCACACGGCCAACTCGCCCGGTAGCGAAGGTATTTGCTGCTTTAAGTGTCAGTGGTGTTAGACAATTAACAATAACGTAATCTCCTGGCCCAATAAAAGATTTTTCGGAATGTACAATTGTAAAATTAGCTTCAGAGTTTGAGACCCATCCTATATAATTTTAGTCTAGAAGTTAAGGCTTATTTTTCCAAACTGTATTTATTCTATTCTCTCTTGGTTATGTACAGGCTAATATATCTTTATAATTTATAAGCCCTACTGGTTTGCAATCTCTGACTGACTTATTCACGATGGGAGTTCTTCTCTCCATACTATAAATTTTCTAAGCTCATAAGCTCCTTTATTGTAAATTTCCAAGCTTTTAAGCTATACATCCCACTTGTTGAACTTCAGTTGTTGTTATCAAATAACCCAAGTAATAAGAAAAGAAAGAAAATACCTTTTTTTTCTCAGAAAACAGTGTTCACAATTGTTTTCTTTGTGAGGTTATCACTGTCCATTTAATATAGGTTCCACTATAAATAATGTCTGACTCCATGGCTAAATGGTTAGCATGCTGGCCTTTGGTCCAGAGGGTCCTGGGTTTGATTCCCGGGCAGGCTGGAGATTTTAACCTTAAATGGTTAATTCCCTTGGCTTAGGGACTGGGTGATTGTGCTGTCGCCAACATCCCTGCAACTCACACACCACACAGTACACTATCCTCCACCACAATAACATGCAGTTACCTACACATGGCAGATGCCGCCCATCCTCATCGGAGGGTCTGCCTTACAAGGGCTGCACCCGGCTAGAAATAGCCACACGAAATTATTATTATACTATAAATCATCTATATAATCCTTTATTGATGAAACTCACACTCAATGGGAGACACAGTACTGCCATATCATTATATATTTAATGAGTACAAACAGTTCATTAAAAGGAGGAAAGACCCACGCACAGCCACCTCGGTACATACACACTATAAACCACTACAGAAACATGCAATGGTAAATACGTCCCTCTACAAAGAGTTGGACTGAGTGAGTTGACCATGCGGTTAGTGGCGCACAGCTGTAAACTTGCATTTGGGGGACAGTGGGTTCAAATCCCATTGTTGGCAGCCCTGACGATGGATTTCCATGGTTTCCCATTTTCACACCAGGCAAATGTCGGGCTGCACTTTAATTCAGGTCATGGCTGCTTCCTTCCTACTCCTACGCCTTTCCTATCTCATTGCTATCTGTGTCAATGCAACATAAAGCCAAATGTAAAGTTTCAAACAAATTTATTAAAAAAACCACCATTCCAATACTTTACAATCTTTAAGTTTAAGATACAAATATTACATATATGTTAAAATGGGACATGTTTCGCTTAGGCTTTGTAAGCATCTTCAACCATACTTAATCTAAAGCTAAGTCAGGGCCCTGAACTGGGTTCCTCATTAAAGTATAATACATGCTTTAATACAAGGTAAAACAGTCATAAAAATCTAGTCTATGGAGGAAGCGATGCTTAAAATGCAATTAAAATTCAATAATGAACTTGTCATAGTATTATATGTACAAGCTGGTTATTTGTAGAACGAGACATAGTCATAATAACCAACCAACAAACACTAGTATTCATTCCTTGTACATATAATACTATGACAAGTTCATTATTACATTTTAATTGCATAATAAGCATCACTTTCTCCATAGACTAGATTTTTATAACTGTTTTATCTTGTATTAAAGCATGTATTATACTTTAATGAGAAACCCAGTTCAGGGCCCTGACTTAGCTTTCGATTAAGTATGGCTGAAGATGCTTACAAAGCCTAAGCGAAACATGTCCCATTTTAACATATATGTAATATTTGTATCTTAAACTTAAAGATTGTAAAGTATTGGAATGGTGGTTTTTTTAATAAATTTGTTTGAAACTTTACATTCTGTACTCCAAAACGGCTATCATAATGAGACTCATAACGTGTAATGAAGCCAATTGTAAACAAAAACAAAAAAAAAAACATAGAGTCTGCATCAGGAAGGGCATCCAGCCATCAAAACAGGGTTTAATCCACAAGAGTGCTGACCCCAGATAAATATAAAAAGGCCAGAGAAAAGAAGTATAAGAATAAGAAGAATAAAAATAAGAATGGACCGTACCTGTCATTAAAGAGGCGTTGCAGCTGTATCTCTCGACTTTGCAGTAGTTCCACTTGACGAGATCTCCTTTCTGCTTCCTCAAATGTTCTAACAGTGTGTGAAGGAAGACAGTGTATTTAGCATCTGTTCTGGTTATAAGAAAGCAATTAATAAGTACAGTACCAACTTACCTGAGGGTACATCGCTTAAGAAAACAAGACGAAATGTGCAGCAAACCATGTTCTTAGTTTAGAAATGTTGAAATTTTTTACCTCTGAAACATGTTTTATTATTTAATAAATGTGAAATTCAACTCAATATGGATTCTACATGCTAGCAACGTAGAATATATTGCACTCTACCTCAAAAACATATTTTTCCATCAAATGCAACAGTCTAGCGTTTAATGTGTTACGCCCTGTTACACTTAGGCATACACCCATTTTCACACTGTGCTTGGTACAAACATGCTTTCTGCAACTGGCACACCTTTGTTCAGGTTTTGAAAGAGACATATACTGGAGTTTCTTGCTTTTCATTTTTACTGCTAGGCTAATTCATGGCAAAGACCTCTTACTTCATATGGTTCTCCATACATTTCACACAGCACAGTTTCTATTACAAGTACATTTTCTTTTGCAAAACCAACCAGATGATAATGGCATCTTTATACATTTCACTCCAAGGGGCAACTAACATTAGTCAACCAACATGCCACTTTAGAAATCACATATGTGAGTTTCTTGCTACTAACTACCATAAAAGAAAATTCTCAATCCAGTCTGCAACATCAGACTAATAATGACAGAGCAGCGATCAAACCCGGGACGTCAAGGGTGGAAGGTAAGATTGTTGCTTGCTTGCTGTTTTAAGGGGCCTACTATCGAAGGTCATCGGCGCGGTAAGATTGTTAACCACTATTCAACGAGGCATAATGTACAGATCACACTCACTCACTACTATTATACTTCAAGAAAATCCAGGCTCCAAGTAGAATGAATTACCTGGACAATTTATAACGTCCAATAACGGACCACTATATTGGTATTATAAATTTACTCATTCGGGACAAATATTTCAGGTTCCCTCGGGGAATCAACATCTATATCATCTGATGGCCAGGCAGGCACTAATTTTTGGTAATGAGACAAAGTCTCCCATAGTGCACTGGCACTGCCGATGGCTCCAAGTAGCCTACGCGGTGGCGTCCACAGTAAGTACTAGCCATGCGTCTTGGTGGGTGTGCTATTTACCAACTGATGAGCCCAACTTAGCACACTGGGAAAAAGCTCTGGCAATCAGGAATGAGTTAGCTGGAAAATTTGTGATGTCCAATAACAGACCATTTATATTAGTATTAAAGTATCACTCGCCAAATGAGGGATGCATGTGTGCTTTGTGCGGGAAGCAGTGTGATCGTTATCACGTACTAAAGTGTGCAGGAAGAAAAATTCCCCTAATTAAGTTTGCATTGAATGATTTTGTTTATTCTTTGTACATGGCAATTAGCTGCAATAAATATATATATATATATATATATATATTTGCTAGTGGCTTTACATCGCACCCACACAGATAGGTCTTATGGCGACAATAATAAATATGTTATTAAATATGACAGTGTTCCTTAAACAACTAGGCCTGATAAGTCTACAATATCAGAGCAGTGTGCTTGAGGAGGCCACACGTGGACTTCCTAGCGTTAACAGAGTAGGCCCTAGTAACTTGCTAAAAATTGACAGAACCAAGCACGAAGATCCATGAATGCCTCCAATATTGCCAAACCTATTGTTCAGTAGTACATGTATGTTTCCTTCAGTTTACAATAGCTGCCTCTGTGGATCAGCGGTAGAGTGTCGGCCTCCGGATCCCAAGATAGCGGGTTCAAACCCGGCAGAGGTAGTCGGATTTTTGAAGGGCGGAAAAAAGTCCATTCGACGCTCCATGTCGTACGATGTCGGCATGTAAAAGATCTCTGGTGACACATTTGGTGTTTACCCGACAAAATTCATTAAATCTCAGTCATAGACGCCCAAGAGAGTTTCGGTTTACTCGGTCTGCCATCTAGTGGGGGCCTAGAGTAAAACGGAACGTCGAAATTGACGAGCAGACAGCCAGATGGCGTCAAATTGAAATGTCTGCACACGGTAGCTGAGGCCATACGATTATTATTATTATTATTATTAGTTTACAATGAAGGCATAGCACAACTCAGCAGAAGTTTAGACACATCATTCTGAATTTAACAATTAATTTAATGTATTACATTAACAAAACAAGTGCCTCGGTTAACACAGAGACTTTCATCATCAGGTCTCATATAAGTGGGTTTATTTCAAAATTTACCTCTTCGAGACTGGTGTATGAGCTAACTAGGGAAATAATGTTTTTGGAGGAAATGTGGGAAAAACTCTCTCTCCCATCAACTCCAGCATACCAATATTTACTTCGCGAACATCAGAGAAAGAAATTGGAAATCTGGCTGGACTTCTACAGTGCAGAAGCGATGATAAACGACAAATGGAAGGAAGCAAACTACGTAACAAGACTAGCTGTGAATGGTTTCATTTCAAACTATGCTCCACGACGAAGTATCACTCACCAAATGAGGGATGCATGTGTGTTTTGTGCGGGAAGCAGTGTGATCGTTATCACGTACCACGGTGTACAGGAAGGAAAATTCCTCTAAAATTAGGTTCTGCATTGTGTCACGTTGGTAATGTGTTTATTGTTCTTCCGAGACATATTTTTGAAATGGCATTCGTGCTGCTGAAATTGGTATCATTTGGAAATTATTTCCGCCTTGTATTCCACTATTACTTCCTGCGTGGCTTTGCTCACATTATTTATTTGATAGCATCTTCGTCAGTGTGGTTATGCTCTTATACTGCTTTAATGTTTTCTCTTGTAATTCTTAAAATTGCCTCTTGTACGATCTCTTGACCTAACTGGTGGTGTTACATTGAGAACGAGTCTCTCCCTCTCCTTCTTCGGCCAATCACGGGGCTTGGAACCTTCCTGGTTGGAGGTGCATGCTGATTGTAGGCGTGCGACACCATGAGTTATCACTGGAGCATGATGGAATCAAGAAGTGTTTTGTTCGCACTTCTAGATCGGGTTTCGATCTACCACATGGATACTGGATAACAGTGTTTTGCATAAGGATTTAGTCCTTAGTGCTGCCTTATGAGACTGGGAGAACGTCTCAATTTTTTATTATGAATTTAGTAACTTCAAGAATATTTCATTTATGTGAATAATGGATGCTAGCATGCTTCTGCAAACACCAACACTGCAAGTAAGTCTCTTCTTCATTTCTATCTTGCATCTGCTTCCTGCTGCGTGAAGAAAAATGAGCTGAAATTCTTTCATCTTCGGAATCGTCGTGGGTCTTCAATTTGTTAAGTCGTCCCACTATTTTTTTAAGTTACCTTAATTTCCTCTAAGTTGGGTTTCCAAATTGTACTCCTTCGTGAAAAGAAAGCGTGTGATTAATTGAAATAATTTACAAATTAATACTATTGAGCAAATCTATGAAACTACTCTGTGTATAAATTTTTAAAACTACACGAGATTTCACTTGGGTACCAGTCTTGATTCGTTTTTATTTCTTGCTAACGTCTGTTTCTCCTTATTTTATTTTTACCGAGTAGTTCTAAGTTTATTCTTTGTCCCTTGATACCTTTCTTGTTGGACCATTGTTGTTTTGGTTCATGCTTTTGTGGTTGCCAAGGTCTCTTGGCGTGTTTACGTCACCATGGTAACTGGTCGCGTTGATGATAGTGATTGTTGATGTTGATTGGTGGAATTGTGACTTTTAATGACGTGCAGATATTGTCCTGCTTCTTGGTGATTTTTTTGTCTAGCTATCCTTGCTTTAATGTAATTTTATTTATCCCTCTTCCTCTTTGGTGCTGCCAACGGCCGTAGCCATGATGACACACTGGATCCCGTGAGATCTTCGAAGTTAAGCAACACTGGGCGTGGTTAAGAAGTGGATGGGTTGCCACGCGCTGTTAGTGGGGGTAAGGGAATGGAGGAGCAGAAAGAAACTGGCCACCCTACTGTACGTAAACTCTCGCTCAGGCACATCTCTGCGGAGGTTCGGACCTGCCTTCGGACAGAATACACTCTTGCCTTTCTTTGGTGTTTATATTTTTCTGTCTTTCTGTCTGTTTAAGCCTGCTATTTTCTGATCCGCGAGGCAATCACTGGAGGCCACGTGGAATCTCCGTGGTGATCATTTATTCTGCCTAGGTCCTCTCAGAGTAATGAAATGTTTGTATAAGTTAAAGAAATATTTCTAAAAGAACATATTACTGGAAGACGAGATGCATGAAACATGTCAATAATTTCACAAGAGTTTTTGGTTGTTTGGAAGTTATGCAAATGTATAATTTAATTTTATTTCTCCACCCGGACAATACATTAAGGTTTAATCTCTAGATTTAATTTATTGTAACTAAGTTTGGGTGGTTTTCTTTTCTTAGACGTTTTCCCAACTAGTAATGATTTAATTCTAATTCAATAAAATAAATACGTAAATTATGTTCACTACGAGAAACTTGTTTTCTTTAATTGTAGATTAGCAATTTATGCCATACCAAGATTTATTCTGATTCATGGTCTCTGGGTACTTAATCGTCGTACTTAAGGTAAGTGTTAAGGGGTTTAACTTGTTATTTTGGTTCTTGTTCTTTATATTTTCTTGTCCTATTTCTGAGAAAAACAATCAGATGTAAGGCTTTTCAGGCGTTTGCTCTATTAACCAGCGTTTCGTCTTAGGTCTGACACTAGACTCGTCAGAGTGGGATGTGTCAGACCCTACCCACTGATGCTGGGTGTATGCAGGTGAGCTTATCAGAAGCCTACATATGAGGCACAGTATGATAACTGCATACGGGAGATAAATCTCCACAATGGAATTATTGCCCGCCTAGCAATTCCATTCTATTTCTGAGAGTCGGCAAGGTGGTAGAATTCAATGATTTTGTTTATTCTTTGTAGGCCTATATGGCAATTAGCTGCAATATATATATTATTATAAGTGGGTTTATACTGTAGAATCAAACAGAAAAACAAAACAAAAAACAACTGGACTAGGACTAGATGACATATGGACTGACACAAACATGAGAGCATAGAACAAAAAGCAGCAAATTAAATACATTCAACAACTGACATCCTTGTTAACTTCTATTATCAATAATATCGTTCTAAAACAATTCTTCTTGGTACTTGATGAGTTCATTTCTTCTCTCCAGCTCTCTGAGGTAGACGGGCACCCAATCTGCCTAAAGGGCCACAAAGCCCTTCATTCTAACATTCTCTCCAGCTCTCTGAGGTGGACGAGCACCCACTCTGACTAAGGGGCCACAAAGCCCTTCATTCTAACATTCTCTCCAGCTCTCTAAGGTGGACGAGCACCCACTCTGACTAAGGGGCCACAAAGCCCTTCATTCTAACGGTTTTAAGGTAAGAAGAACTTATGATAAACACATGAACTGGGGAGAGACAGAAACCAAACTTCATACAGCGAGCAGAAAACGAAGAACATGTGACAAATCATTATAAACCAGCAAAAAAATAGAGAGGATACTTACTCCAACAAAGGATAAACAGTACAGAAGACACAAAGACAAGCGCGGATACATAAAAGACATACAAGTACGAGGACACTATCGCACTCGCAAGTATTATTTTTTTGAATCAGCCCACGCTTTAATCTCCAAAGCAGCTCAGTTATTCCAAGTTAAGGGCATAATTTGTGACGTTCACATTCACTCGATATTAGCCTTAGAGTAGAGTCTGAAAGGATACATTGTACCTGATGACGATGCCAATGTCAATTTCTCCTTTAGCTGTAAAACTTCGGAAGAATACTGTTTCATCCGTATTCTGATGGCTGCAGATAGGCGAGAGTATGACTGAGAAGTTTTCTGCTCACCACTTCGAATAGTGAGCTGTTCCATAATTTCACGATATAGCTTTTCACAAGCTTCATGTTCACTTAACCTAAAAAATAAATCAGAAAATACAAATGACGTCCACTAGCACTTCTAAAGACTCCCAACAAAATTCAGAAATATAAATTTTACTAAAACTTATGAAACCCTATCCAATGCAAAAAATGCTATTTAAACACTCTCCAGTTTAATTCCTCCTTTTTTGACATTACCAAGGGTCACTATCAACATAAACAAGCGCCATATTGAAATTCACGCCAACAAAGCAAAGAATATTCAGTGCATGAACAAGAGGTTACGCCCCTACATCATTCCTGCTCTTTGGTGAAACGCGGAAATCTTCTATTATAACCAACTTTAAACGAAATAGAGAGAATTTTTGAACAACTCTATTTTTTCATATTTTTCGATATTATAGTGAACCTTTTCCACTCCACGTTCCTTCACGTGCCTATAGACATATAATAATATCGCTCAAACTTGCTTGGCTATATAGAGAAATCGAATAGATTATTCTTTGAAAGTACCTGTCATTTACAGAAACATCCTTGGTCTATGTTCTTTGCTAATATCTTTCGAAAACAAATGCAACGAATGCCAGTCATTCCAGCAGCTGATCTTATTCTCTTTGGCTGATCTGTCTTTTTATCCTAAATTGGGGATCAGCTCTGTAAATACGGTAGCATAATTCCTTATAAAATTAGTTAGGAAGAATTAGCATTGATAATTATGGGATCTATTAGAGTTATCAATGATGACACCCATTTTCAAAGTGAAATGGCTTCATCTGGTACTAAACTCGTTGTCGTTGACTACACAGCTAGTTGGTGAGTACGGGTGTTAGGTTAAAACACGTCATTCTGTGATTGTGATCTTCCGTACATCAAATCAAAACACTTTATTTGCAGATGAGGTGTCTACCTCGGTGGCAAATGATACACAAACATACATTGTTCTCAACAAATAAATTTTAAATTAAAAAGAAAATAAGACATTTTTCCTAAAATGCAGTATTATACAATTTACATTAACGATTTTTTCTATTAAACACACAGCTCATCCTTAATAAATTTATATTATTTACAAAATTTTACTCCTATCTTCTGTAACTTACATAATCAACTCATATGTAGTATGTGGAATCACATCAAAAGTTACAATACAGTTGCTATAAGATTTAAATGTACGTTGCTTTTTTAAAACCCATTTTGGTATACCTACATTTCCGAACTCGTTTCGATTTTTGTAAGTATGCTGTGGACTTCATTATTTGTAAGTTATATTTATTGCCTTTTATTTTCCTTTTTCAGGTGTGGTCCTTGTCAAAGAATTGCTCCTGTCTTTGAACAATTAGCTAGGAAGTACACTCGAGCAGTATTTATGAAAGTTGATGTGGATAAATGTCAGGAAACTGCAGCTGGTCAAGGAGTTTCTGCAATGCCAACTTTTATATTTTACAGAAATAAGGTTGCCTTTTGTAATAAATTTGTGTTGTTGAAAGGTCAGTTAGTCTTTCTTGTTCGATTATAACCGTCATGCAAACTATTTTTCAGACGAAGATAGATACCGTTAGAGGTGCTGATGCAACAGCATTAGAAACAAAGATTCAGCAATATTATGGAAGTGAAGATTCTGAGGATGGAGATGGATCAGTGCAAGGCCATGTATGTAATTTATTAAAGTATTTTTATTAGTAGTTTGACCATTGAAATCATAAACTTAATTTTTGTCAAATTTTAAGGTTTAGTAGTTTGACCATCAAAATCATAAACTTAATTCTTGTCAAATTTTAAGGTAGGCCTAGTAGCTAACTGGGTTATTAGTAACTCCATCAGTCTTTCCTCTGGATGGATGTACCATTAGTACTGTTTTTTCATGACTGCCTAACAGCCGCTTCACGACTCTAACCTGGGTGCGTACGCCCTCAGACCCCCTTTGCTTGGTGACAGTCCAATGGTTCTGTCACTAACCAGACCTAACCAATCCAGACCAATGGTTTTGTCACTAGCCAGACCTAACCAATCCAGACCAATGGTTTGGTCAGAAGCTGGGGCTAACCAGTCCAGACCAATGGCCTTTTTCACTAACTGGCATGATAAATTAATTCAGTTTTTTGCCACTTTCCAACATAGAGTGCACTGCTATCACCATACAGAATCCTAGAGGCCTAAGGCCTAACAGCTGCTTATGCCCCAGTCCCCCTTTGCTTGATTGCAGTCCAAAGCAATCTCCTGGTTCTTAAGTTAAAAAATAGTGCTGATGCACTTAACAATCTATTATCCGCGAAACTTGTAGTGATACTTCGTTTTACGGTGGTGAGGAGTAAGGGGGGAGCTACCCCTGTTCTGATAATACTGCCAACTGAATGGAAATGAAATCTGAATTGAATTGGATAATATGATCGATATGAATTTTCTAAACCTTGATTATCTTAAGCCAACAAATCTGTCACACACACACAATATATAACATTTCTCAATGCAAATCTTGTTCCTAGCATGAATTCTCAGAAATATCACTTTCACAATTGTCACTGCTATCTGCAGTACTATTAATTACAATCTCGATGGCACAACTGAAATTGTCTCAGTCGAGTCAAGATACTTGTAATATTGCCTCACGTCGACCTAGATGGCCTTAGTTTTTCATTAATTTTTCATACAGCCTGGAAAAGGATATCAAACTTTTGGAATTATGTGTTAGGAATTTTGTGCCATTCCTGGATGCATAATCTTTTATACATACATACATACATACATACATTATCATTATAGACTGTTATGCCTTTCAGCGTTCAGTCTGCAAGCCTCTGAGAATTTACTAAACGTCGCCACAATCCTCGATTTGCAACTAGTGTTGTGGCCTCATTTAGTTCTATACCTCTTATCTTTAAATCGTTAGAAACAGAGTCTAACCATCGTCGTCTTGGTCTCCCTCTACTTCTCTTACCCTCCATAACAGAGTCCATTATTCTCCTAGGTAACCTATCCTCCTCCATTCGCCTCACATGACCCCACCACCGAAGCCGGTTTATGCGTAGGCCCTACAGCTTCATCCATCGAGTTCATTCCTAAATTAGCCTTTATCTCCTCATTCCGAGTTCCCTCCTGCCATTGTTCCCACCTGTTTGTACCAGCAATCATTCTTGCTACTTTCATGTCTGTTACTTCTAACTTATGAATAAGATATCCTGAGTCCACCCAGCTTTCGCTCCCATAAAGCAAAGTTGGTCTGAAAACAGACCGATGTAAAGATAGTTTCGTCTGGGAGCTGACTTCCTTCTTACAGAATACTGCTGATCGCAACTGCCAGCCCACTGCATTAGCTTTACTACACCTTGATTCAATCTCACTTACTATATTACCATCCTGGGAAAACACACAACCTAAATACTTGAAATTATCGACCTGTTCTAGCTTTGTATCACCAATCTGACATTCAATTCTGTTGGATTTCTTACCTACTGACATCAATTTAGTCTTCGAGAGGCTAATTTTCATACCATACTCATTGCACCTATTTTCAAGTTCCAAGATGTTAGACTGCAGGCTTTCGGCACAGTCTGCCATTAAGACCAAGTCGTCAGCATAGGCCAGGCTGCTTACTACATTTCCACCTAACTGAATCCCTCCCTGCCATTTTATACCTTTCAGCATATGATCCATGTAAACTACAAACAGCAAAGGTGAAAGATTACAGCCTTGTCTAACTCCTGTAAGTACCCTGAACCAAGAACTCATTCTACCATCAATTCTCACTGAAGCCCAATTGTCAACATGAATGCCTTTGATTGATTTTAATAATCTACCTTTAATTCCATAGTCCCCCAGTATAGCGAACATCTTTTCCCTCGGTACCCTGTCATATGCTTTCTCTAGATCTACGAAACATAAACACAACTGCCTATTCCTCTCGTAGCATTTTTCAATTATCTGGCGCATACTGAAAATCTGATCCTGACAGCCTCTCTGTGGTCTGAAACCACACTGGTTTTCATCCAACTTCCTCTCAACGACTGATCGCACCCTCCCTTCCAAGATGCCTGTGAATACTTTGCCGGGTATACTAATCAATGAGATACCTCGATAGTTGTTGCAATCCTTCCTGTTCCCTTGCTTATAGATAGGTGCAATTACTGCTTTTGTCCAATCTGAAGGTACCTTACCAACACTCCACGCTAATTTGACTACTCTATGAAGCCATTTCATCCCTGCCTTCCCACTATACTTCACCATTTCAGGTCTAATTTCATCTATTCCTGCTGCCTTATGACAATGGAGTTTATTTACTATCCTTTCCACTTCCTCAAGCATAATTTCACCAACATCATGTTCCTCCTCCCCATGAGCTTGACTGTTTGCAACACCACCATGATGATTTCCTTTTACATTGAGAAGATGTTCAAAATATTCCCTCCACCTCTCCAGTGATTCCCTGGGATCTGTTATGAGTTCACCTGAATTACTCAAAACACTGTTCATTTCCTTTTTCCCTCCCTTCCTAAGATTCTTTATTACTGTCCAGAAAGGTTTCCCTGCTGCTTGACCTAGCCTTTCCAGGTTATTACCGAAATCTTCCCATGACTTCTTTTTGGATTCAACAACTATTTGTTTCACTCTGTTTCTTTCATCTACGTACAAATCCCTGTCTGCCTCGGCCCTTGTTTGGAGCCATTTCTGATAAGCCTTCTTTTTACGTTTACAGGCTGCTCTCACTTCATCATTCCACCAAGATGTTCGCCTTTTCCCATCTTTACACACAGTTGTTCCTAGGCATTCCCTTGCTGTTTCTACTACAGCATCCCTGTATGCCACCCATTCACTTTCTATATCCTGAACCTGCTTACTGTCTACTGTTCGAAACTTCTCACTAATCATATCCATGTACTTCTGTCTAATTTCCTCATCCTGGAGATTTTCTACCCTTATTCGTTTGCAGACAGATTTCACTTTCTCTACCCTAGGCCTAGAGATACTTAGTTCACTACAGATCAGATAATGGTCTGTATCATCGAAAAATCCCCGAAAAACTCGTACATTCCTAAAAGATTTCCTGAATTCAAAGTCTGTTAAGATATAGTCTATTATGGATCTGGTACCCCTAGCCTCCCATGTGTAGCGGTGAATAGCCTTATGCTTGAAGAATGTATTCATAACAGCTAAACCCATACTAGCACAGAAGTCCAGCAAACGCTTCCCATTCCCATTAGCTTCCATATCTTCCCCACATTTACCAATCACCCTTTCGTATCCTTCAGTTCTATTCCCAACTTTCGCATTATTTCTGTAAGAAATGAAAAACTATTTTCACTTTTGTTTATTAACTTAACCATTGTGGTTTGATTTTATAATGGTCCATATTGACTACAATCTCTACTCCAATTATTAGAAAAGGGCACCCGAATGGGCATTAGGATTTACAATATTCACTTATCGACATTATTCTCTTGTTGCAAGTCGTGATGTCATAACCTGTCACACTGTTTGCCACATAAAATGCATATACAATTGTCATCTGGATTATGAAAAGAATTCACAGTGCATATCTTGTGGTGAAAATCATGAATGGAGAGACGTGCTTTGATGGGTCTTTGATCTTGATTTTCTTTGGTCCTGTTGCTCTCCAACATAGCATCTGAGGCATAAAAGTCGGGGTCGATTTCCTTTTTCTTTCCTTCCCTTCTGCGTAGAAGTTCATTGTAAGCTCCAGTAGATGGAGTTGCATTCTGAGGTCCTGAATGTAAACTGTTTCTTTGGCCAGTTCATATTCTAGACGTGATGGAGCCAATTTTCCAACTCGTAAAGTACATTTAAGAAAGCGTGCTTTTACTTTCTCTATCCTTTCGAGATCTCGGAGTTTAAGATGATCCCAAATTAATTCCAATCCGTAAGTCAAGACAGGTGATATTACTGTGTGGAATAACATTATTGTGATATTTGGAACATCACAGCATGTACTAAATTATTGATCTGTGTAATTAATTGAAAAGATATATATATTTAATCACTGGTAGGTCATTTTTAAATTATGGATATATATATATATATATCTAGGGTTTTAATCATCCATTTCACATCATAATTTCATTTCTTTGTATCGCGGCTGTAACGTATTCTGAACGAACGACTTATTGAGTAAAATATTTCAACATCATTCGTGTTAATAGCTTGCAGTAAATTTTCCAATAGCCAAAGTCAGGGGACCGGAGTCAGCAGGATAAATTCAGCCCATTATCAGGAAATGTACATCATCAAGCTTACGAGAGACCTTACCCTCTCCACACTCTGAGGAGACAGTTAAAGCCTTGTTGACGCCTACTTTTCGAAGTTCGCTACCTGACACTTGGTTTCCGAAAGTTCAAGCTATGTGAATGGACGTAATGAAGCAACATGATGGATTCAGCAATGGATAGGAGAAGGGATAAGACATCAAATCTTACTGGACCATGTGATATGGTTGATGGAGGGAGACTTAGGAACCTGTGTACTTCAACAACAGGCACTTGGAAGGACACTCTTACTTACAACTACTTAGGACGACGATTCTAATCTATCATCGGAGGAGGGCTGTACGTTTTGACATCGGAGAAGATCTTAACTTAGTTCACTTCGCATCTGAGTAGTGTACTACTCAAAATTTACTCTCATTGAGACCTGTTATCTCAATGACGAGAGTTAAAGTCAACGGGAGACTGGTTTTGACTGGTATAGGTCAGGAGAGATTTTGTTATGAACTTAGTTATGCTACTGTTCCGTAATACAGAAGAACAAAAGTGTATTCTCTCCACGAACGTAACCCATGGTGGTTTTGCTATTAAAATTAGGACTCATTACGACTTTATGTAATGAGTACAGTAGGAAGTGTTAAAGGCAGGAAACTTGTAGTACAGCTAGTGTACTATGCACAAAGCAGAAGTAGGATTGGAATCCACAACAAGAGATGACGCTGCCTGTATGAGAGATCCATCAAACATCAGCTGCTACATAGATTGTATCCAGATAATAGTCTACGAATGGTGAGCTAATGGCATAAATTACTGCAAGTCTTTGCGTAACAGTTCGTTTTCTTTGAGTTTATTTCATTCAATTTTTCTTTTGCTTCCGTTAGTTCAGATTTCGTTAATACACCATTACGTCACATTTTTCATCCTAATAAACAGCTGTTTTAATTTGTATTTTCTGAAATTAATTTTAATGATCCTTAACTTCCAAGTTAGTGTACCTAATGGTTAGTGTCCCGTCACCCCACCCCTGGGAGTTTTTAGACTCTCATTACGTGTTGTTATTATTATTATTATTATTATTATTATTATTAATATTATTATTATTATTATTATTATTATTATTATTACATTATTAATTATCAACTATCGTTTTCAAGCCATAAGCTTGAAGGCTGGCACCCATGGGATATTGTTTATGGAGAAACAATGATATAGCCAATTACTTATTTATATTAACATTAAGGTGACCCGCCATGTCACAATTTTGTCACACATCTGTGGGCAAGAGTGGGTACGTCATATTATTGCCATAGATAAAGATAGTGCTGCAAGATCTTATCTTGTAGATGGCCCTTATCGCTGCCACAGTTCTTTCTTCTGTGTGGTAGCTAAAGGACAGTGCTGTGGTTTGAAGAGTTATTCCTAAGTACTTAAATTTGTTGACTGTTATTAGATCATTGTTACATGGAGTGAAATCGTCTTTTGTTGAAGGTCTTCCTCCTTTTCTAAAGGTCATTTGGACCGTCTTCTGAAGATTGATCGTGAGGTGATTTTCGTTAACCCACTTTTCTAACTCTAATAAGGTGGCTTGTAAGCTGTCTTTGTTTGATGACCACGAACCTGCTACGTTGGTGTAGCAGGGGGAGAGGTGATACTCCCACGTGGCGCGTCCCAGGTGGCGGATAGGGGGGTCTCTTTACAAAAGAAAATATTTATAAAATCCTCCTATCAATACAATTCAAGTCATCTGTTAGATGAAGCAAAGTCTATACATGTTTCATCCTAATCTCAAGGCCATCTTCAGTAGTAAAACGATTGTTACATAATATACAAACAAATTAAAAAACGTAATGATGTGAAGTGACAGTGATCATGATAAGTGAGTTAAAAACACATTGAGGTGCAAAGTCCTCTCGTCTAATAGATCTTGCTGGCTGTTAAATAAAACATTATGCTGAGGAGTGTAGTGAGACCGTCAATACTACGAATAAAACGTGTAACATCTGTAATGAGAAAAAAGGAATGTATGAGTGGATGAAGAACAAGTTAAAAATGATGTACGAAAAGAAAACTCATATGACTTACTTGTAACTAAAAGTTGTCGTCTCGAATGGAGATGACCTTGTCGGTCTCAAGTCACATTGACAACTAAGCCTGTGTGTGGCTTACTGTGTATCTGTGTCGATGTGGTTGGGAGGGGTAATGGAGGGGGAGGGGCAGGGAGGGAGGGACGTTGTGATTCGTGGAAGGAGGGTGTTGATGGAAGGGCGGGTCTTGTTCTAGAATGTCGGTAGTGAAACTCTTTTTTATTAATGAACTGTTCGCAGATGAGCGGGACAAAGGTTTCCAATAAAATATTTTTCTTTTCGTTGATTTCATTTAAATTATAGACGGGATTGTTATATTGGTCGATATCTATATATATATTCTCTAGTATATTAAGTAAGGGACCTTTCTGTTCGTAATGCAGGATCTTTAAATCTTGATCAATTGTTGTGTATTTATGATTTTTCTCTCTACAATGTTCGCTCATGGCTGAGTAGCGATTATACTTTAAGGCATTAAGATGTTCGGAGTATCTTACATTGAAACTGCGGCCTGTTTGCCCAATATATGTTGAAAGACATGATTGGCATTTTAATTTGTATATTCCAGAGTTAGAAATTTTTTTGCTGTTGACAGTATGAGAATTAAAAAACATTTTTGTATTGGTGTGAACGGTCTTGAAAGCTACTTTTAACTTGTGCTTTTTAAAGATGTTTGAAATAGGATATATATTATTATTATTAAAGGTAAATGTGGTGAACTTCTCTTTATGGAAAGATTGTTTTTCTAAGGTGGTCTTGGGTCTATTTCTAAATTTATTGAGAATTTTATTCACGAAAGCTTTACTGAAACCATTACCTTCGGCTATTGCATAAATGGTGTTGATTTCCTTTCTAAAATTCTTACGGGATAAAGGAACATTAAGAGCTCTGAAAATCATACTATTGTAAGCTGTCTTCTTCTGTGTCCCTGGATGTAGAGAAGTTTGATGGATTGTGTTTACTGTGTGAGTGGGCTTCCTGTAAATATTAAAAGAAATGGTTTTATTCTGATTGCGAGTAATAGTTAAATCGAGATAATTAAGGGAATTGTTGTTCTCGGATTCTATCGTAAACTTTATGTGTGGATCCAGGTTATTAAGTAATTCAAGAACGGTGTTGCTGTCAGTAATGTGAGAATCCAGGATAATAAAAGTATCATCCACATACCGAGTCCAATGTTTGATCCCATTAATTTTACCTATAATGTGAGTGTATTCGAGGAAATCTACGTAAATATCAGCGAGGATTCCCGAGGCCGGTGACCCCATAGGAAGCCCCTTCTGTTGGTATATGATGTTGTTAAAAGTAAAGAAGCCATTATTTAATGTAAACTTGAGAATCTGAATAAACTCTTCTATCTCCCCTATAGTCAATTTACTGAATTTGGAAAGATTGTTTTTTACTATTTCGATGGTTTTATTGACGGGTACATTCGCGTACATATTTTCTATGTCAAAAGAGTGAAGGGTGTAATGTTTCGGTAACGTGAGATTTTTTATTCTATTGCAGAATTCCAGGGAATTTTTAACTGACGTGTTAGCTTGAAAGGAATAATGTGTTTTGAGAAAATTGTGAATAAATTGGGATATTTTATACGTCGGACTACTTCTGAAGTTAATAACGGGCCTTATGGGGACATCCGCCTTGTGAATCTTCGGTAACGCTTTCGCCGTAGGTAACTTGGGATTCATGATGATCAGTTTTGATTTTTCTACGTCATTAAACAAAAATAAAAAATTCTTAATTAAAGCTTTCAGCTCTCTTTGTATTCTATTGGTAGGATCTTTTTTTACTGCATTAAAGTTATTATTAGTAAAGAAGAAATGTGCTTTATTTACGTAGTCACTTTTCTCCATAACCACAGTAGCATTACCTTTATCTGCTTTAGTTACTATTAAATCGTTATCTTTAATTTTCTTTTTGAGATTGCGTATGTTGGTGACTTGTTCTTTATTGGGTTTACCAGAACCGGTATGTTTCTGATCGAAAGATGAAAGTAACTTTCGCTTAACTTCATATCTAACCTCATTTTGAACGTCTGTAGGTAACCTATTAATCGCCAATTCAGATTCAGCCAACGTAATGATTAAATCGTTGTGGTTGAAGGACGTGTCCCAGTTATGTTTTGGTCCCTTATTTAATATCTTGAGGTCCTTAGGATCAAGGTCAACTTGACTGAGGTTCACTACCGGCGGGTGAAAAACATTCGATTCCGCGTGATTCTGCGTGTTTGGGGTATTATGGGAAGCTTTTATTAAGTTATTCCACTTCTTGTCAAGAGTGCTTTGTTTTTTCGATAAAACCTTATCGAGTCTATTGGTGACGTGAGCCTGAAAAGAAGTCCATTCGAGAGGACATAATAAGGTCGAAACTTCTAAATGAGTGTCGTAAAGATTATTGTTAAGAAGAGCTTTTTTCTTTTGAAGGAATTTAATTTCCTCTCTTATCCAAATTTTATCCATTTTTCGTTGAGTCGCGCGGGTTTTAGCCGTGTCTCTATGAGTTTTCTTCGTAAATCTTCCTTATTATGTCCTCTCGAATGGACTTCTCACTACGGTCTCACTACACTCCTCAGCATAATGTTTTATTTAACAGCCAGCAAGATCTATTAGACGAGAGGACTTTGCACCTCAATGTGTTTTTAACTCACTTATCATGATCACTGTCACTTCACATCATTACGTTTTTTAATTTGTTTGTATATTATGTAACAATACTGAAGATGGCCTTGAGATTAGGCTGAAACATGTATAGACTTTGTTTCATCTAACAGATGACTTGAATTGTATTGATAGGAGGATTTTATAAATATTTTCTTTTGTAAAGTGATAACCATCAATACGGAATGAGATTCATAACTTGCAATGATAGGGGGGTCCTCACCGGCTTGCCGGCGGACTTGAGGGAAATAAAATACCTCTCGCGGACCAAACACACTACCCCCTGTGGGTGGGGGACGCAGATGAAGAATACACCCACGGTCTCCCCTGCCTGTCGTGAGAGGCGACTAAAAGGGGCGACCAAGGGATAATTAAATTGGAACCATGAAACTGCTTTTGATTCGTGCCATCACACGGGGAACACCATGGGTTGCCTGTACTTGCGAGTTGTACCACTATATTTGGTACGAAATGGGTTTGTGATTAGTAGCCGCAGAAAGTTGGTTCCCCTGTGGGTTTTCCAGTACCCGTGCGTCGTACCCATGTGAGCAACACCGCGGGTCTGGGCGTAGCGTGTGAGTTGTACCATTATATGAGCGACACCGTGGGTCTGCGTTGCCTTTGATTAGTATCCACTATGTGAGGAACACCACGGAGCCCGTGGGACCGGCATCCGTGCCTAGTACACCTAGGTGAGGAAACTCATTGGTTTGCGTTGGCTATGAGTGGCGCCCTTGTGTGCGAAACACCATAGGTCTGCGTTACCTGTACGAAGCACATTACTTGTGAGTAGTACCGTGAGTTTCGCTTCTTTTGATCCCATTTTCACACCAGGCAAATGCTGGGGCTGTACCTTAATTAAGGCCACGGCCGTTTCCTTCCAACTCCTAGGCCTTTCCTATCCCATCATCGCCATAAGACCTATCTGTGTCGGTGCAACGTAAAGCCCCTAGCAAAAAAAAAAAAAAAAAAAAAAATAGCTTCTTTTGATTAGTACCGCAACATGACAAGTACCATGGTTCTACTTTACTCGCGACATGTACCATTCTGTGGGGCCTTAGGTATGGAGTTTGCACCCCTTTAGACATCAAGCATCATTGTGCTTTATGAGTGGTCCCTTGGTCAGTAATCAATTATGTATGATTTTTGTTTGAGTCTGATCCACTGTATTTTGTTTGTTTGTTTCCTCTTTTTTTGTTTTTTTGTGGGGTTCATGTCCATCCATTCATTCTTCATGTCATTATTATTTTTTTGGTCAGTGGATGAATTTGACATTTTTATTCTTTCATTTCGTACCATTAGGGGCCAATGACCTCGCTGTTAGGCCCCTTAAAACAACAAGCATCAAATCATCATCTTTGTTTGATGACCCTTGTACCATGTCATCTGTGTAGAGCAGGGCCTCTCAGGGTGCATGCGCGTGGTGCATGCACTGTGCACGGTGCAAAGACGACTTCGCTTGGTTGACCAGAGTGCAGACCCCTCCACTCCTCTCTCCTCACACCTGTCTCCGCGTTCCTCACCTTCACTGCTGTTTCTCCCCCACTGCGAAATGTTTACGTGTGGTGAGCGGAGACGCTCAGTTGTATGGGACAAGGTTACCAGTGTTATTAAAAAAATTAAAAAAAGTGAATTAGAAATACACATACATGTTTGAGAGGAATGTAAACATAATTTTAAAAAATGCAGAACCCGTAACCACAATGAAAATGCTACAGTACTGGGACAAACCTCATTTGTGGATATAGAATGCTCTTCTTCAAGATTTTTCAACTTCCTTAATTCTTTCTCTCTGACGTTTCCTATGATTTCACAATAATTTTCCGAATGTAGTCTGTTGTAGTGTCTTTCAGCAGACGATTTTCTTACGCACGTAATTATCGTCCCTATTGTCCCACAGATTAAGCATTTGGCGTTATCGTCACGACAGACAAAAAAACAAAAAAACAAACGAAAGTTCCCAGTTCGATTGAAATGGACTTTCGGAAGTCTTTGCTTTCTTCGAAACAGGTTGCTCCATTATTATGTTGTTGTCGTGCGCTTATCTATTTCACTGATAAACACGTCGTCTACCACCAAACGCAAACGCTTCGTCGCTCTCAGCACACTACACCATCCGAGTCAAGCCGAGTTGAGGCGAAGCGTACCGGTGCACAGTGCACAGAGCCTATGCACCTCGCTCTGCACGCGTGAGAGTTTGGGCGTTTGAGAGGCCCTGGTGTAGAGGATAACTGTCATGTCAGGTGAAGATTTTACTATATTCGTGATGTCGGTAGTGGTAATGTTTAGCAGTAAAGGGCTCATTGGGTCACCCTGCAGTACTCCATTCGTTTGTCTGATTGGGTCTGAAGTGTCGACTCCATCTTCAATCTCTATGTAGTTCACCATCAAGATGTTATTTAGCAACTTAATAAGGGGATGAGCTTCGCAGATCATGTTTTTGATCTTCGTTAGGAGATTTTCTCGATTTACTGAGTCAAAAGCCTTACATAAAATCAGCTTCATGGTCCGTATCGCACTTCAATAGATTCACAACTAAGTATTTATTTATTTTCCACCTCGTCAATACAATGATTGCTTAAGGCAACTTAATGGTTAAAAGTGGTACCTGTTTCGTATATTATCAACATCTTCAGCCACGTAACACGGTTTAGATGAAAAATACATAAATTGACAAAATAATGCTTTAGAGGAAGTGTCCTTAAAATTAACATAAGATTGACAACATTTTGTCAATTTATGTATTTTTCATCTAAACAGTGTTATGTAGCTGAAGATGTTGATAATATACGAAACATGTACCACTTTTAACCATTAAGTTGCCTTAAGCAATCATTGTATCGATGAGGTGGAAAATAAATATATACTTAGTTGTGAGTCAAAAGCCTTCGTGAAATCCACAAAAACTGCATAGTACTTCCCTTTGGGTAATCTTAATGCTTTTTCTACTTCCTGTAACAGATATTTTACAGCGTGAAGTGTGCTTCTTCCGGGCATAAATCCAAATTGGCATTCCAGGATTATTACAGAATCTCATAATTTCTTTGTAAGGATCTTCATAAATATTTTGAGGATGTTGTTTTCCAATGCAATGCCTCTATAAGAATTGGGTTCATTTGTCTGTCCTTTACCCTTGTATAGGATTTTCACTGATGTTCTCCATTCCTCATGTATAGTTCCAGATCTTAGGCAGGCATTGAATAAGTTTGTCCAGAAAGGCAGTAACATTTCCTGAATTTCTTTGAGATGTTCTGTATGAATACCATCTGGGCCGGGAGCTTTCTTGACTTTCGACTGATTCATAGTTACTGACTTCATCAGGTGTAACCTGGATTATATTTCCGCCTGAAGTCATGTTGATTGCAGGGAACACCTGGGTTTTATTTTCCAGATTCGAAACGCCTTTGAAGTGTTCTTCCCATTTATCTAAAGGGATTTCTTGAGACCTTGAAACAATATTTTTCTGAAGGACTATAAATGGATCATGTTTTGCCACTGTGCTTCGGCTTCCAAATATTTAGATCTCTTGGAATGTAGGAGTTGTTTGTACTCTCTTCTGCCTTGTGAGGTATTTTTTGTTTTTTTCTGTATATCAATGATATGTGTAAAGAAGTGGAATCAAAGATAAGGCTGTTTGCAGATGATGTTATTCTGTACAGAGTAATAAATAAGTTACAAGATTGTGAGCGGCTGCAGGGTGACCTCGACAGTGTTGTGAGATGGACGGTGGGCAATGGTATGATGATAAACGGGGTTAAAAGTCAGGTTGTGAGTTTCACAAATAGGAAAAGTCCTCTCAGTTTTAATTACTATGTTGATGGGGTGAAAGGTCCTTTTGGGGATCATTATAAGTACCTAGGTGTTAACATAAAAGACCTTCATTGGGGTAATCACGTAAATATGATTGTTAATAAAGGGAACAGATCTCTGTGTATCATGCTGTAGTAAGCTGCTCTTTTGTGTTGGGGTGGACGGAATCTATTTTGATTGTATTT
This sequence comes from Anabrus simplex, assembly GCF_040414725.1. NCBI lineage: Eukaryota > Metazoa > Arthropoda > Insecta > Orthoptera > Tettigoniidae > Anabrus > Anabrus simplex. The sequence continues at coordinate 429,218,755 of NC_090269.1, read as the reverse complement.
GAGGTATGCGTGGGTTTTCTGAATATTTTGTAAGAAAGGTGGTCTTTATGTCTGGTAATCGTTATGTCCAAGTAGTTCAGATTGCAATTGCCTGTGTGTGGCAATGTGACTTGAGACTGACAAGGTCATCTCCATTCGAGACGACAACTTTTGTTTACAAATGTTGCACACGTTTTAACCCATAGTATTGACGGTCTCACTACACTCCTCAGCACAGTGTCTTCATTTTAACATTCGGCAGTTTTAATTGACAATTCAAGAACGATCTATTAGACGAGAGGACTTTATACCTCAATATGTTTTTTAATTCACTAATCATGATCATTGTCACTTCACTTCATTACGATTTTTAATTTGTTTGTGTATTATGTAATTACTGTTCTGCTACTGAAGATGGCCTTGAGATTAGGCTGAACATGTTTAGACTTTGCTTCATCTAATAGATGAGTTGATTTGTATTGATAAGGAGGATTTTTTAAATATTTTCTTTTGTAAAGTGATAACCGTCAATACGGAATGAGATGTATAACTTGCAAAGGCATTATCAATAATATTGGACAGGTAAACATTAACTGAAAAATTGAACTGTTTTAGTGTTGTTATCACAATAAAAACATAAGAGTATTATGAACTTCTAGTGCCGGGCTGAGTGGCTAAGACGGTTGAGGCACTGGCCTTCTGACCCCAACTTGGCGGGTTCGATACTGGTTCAGTCCAGTAGTATTTGAAGGTGCTCAAATAAGTCAGCCTCATGCCAGGAGCTTTACTGGCACATAGAAGAACTCCTGCGGGACTAAATTCCGGCACCTCAGCGTCTCCGAAAACCATAAAAGTAGTTAGTGGGACATAAATCAAATAACATTATTAATAATTATTATTATTATTATTATTATTATTAATATTGAACTTCTAGTGTTCTACTTCTCGTTTCGTAATCACATCACACTGGGACTTACCACTCGGTTGCTGCGGAGTGTGGTGGTGGCGATTATTGTTTTAGGAGGAAATACAACTAGACAACCATCCTCTGTTAACATTAATGTGAGTGAAAATGTGGAAGGGCCCAACACTTCAAAAAATGAATGTATCGGTCCAAGAAAGACAAGGTGAAAGATTCTAGTGCCAGGCTGAGTGGCTAAGACGGTTGAGGCGTGACCTAACACCGTCAGAGTTGACCAAAGGAGGTCGGATAAGATAGATGAAAGTGAGGAGTCTGGCACAAGTGGAAGCAATGCTGGAACTCAGTTACCTGGTCGCCAGCCCAGGCTCCCAATTTAAGAGCCCATGTGGCCCCTTTTAGTCGCGTCATATGAGAGGCAGGGAATACCATAAGTGTTATTCTACCGCCCCTGCCCACAGGGGGAAACGCCAATGAGTTTGTGACGTCATATGGAATCGAGTGCTTGCATGCGGTTCCACGCTAATCCAAACACTACTCGCGCTCGACACTACATGACAGTCAAGCTAAACATTTAAATTTCCATGTAAATGATTGAATTATGCTGACAATATAATGAAGATTTATCATTCATACGAACAGTTTTACAGTATTTACGTTTTAATTTGGAGCACCCATTGATTCAAATATGTATTAATATTATGTAACTATCACATATCTAGGTTATGTTAGCCGGGCGGTTTGTAAAAATGGCAGGGTGGTGCACCCATTAAAAAGGTCCTAGGGAGAACACTGATGTTACATTATCCCGTTACCTAGGCTGAAATTCCCCAGCTCGGAACAGACACATCCGCCTTGGAGGAGGATCAAGATGAGAATTGATGCCAGCTTTGTACGCGTCCCTTCCAGAACAAGGGAAGCAAACCACCAATCACTTACAGGATTTGAATGGAGCAGACTACACACATTCTTAACATGAGAACGGAATATTCTCACACCGTCTGGCAGTTGCTAGAAGATCTGAATTCTTTCTGGCATCATTCCTATGCTCTGATGTTCTCCAGAACACCCGAAACATAAATAGCTAGGCCTGCTGTAGGTTGTTCAAACAGTCCCCTTCTACATTTTGCTCTATAATAATAAACCTGTACACTATAAAAACAGGTACAATAAGGACAGTGACTATGTAAAGCAAGAGGTTACTGCAGAAGTGGTAGACAGCGCAGATAAAAAAGAAACAGCTTCAGCTGTAATGATTTCGTCCACTGTTCACTGGTGGTGACGAAAGGTATATTTTGTCACATGCACACAGAAGATCACCCTCACAGGTGTACTGGGTACCAAAAAGGATTTTGAGTATGTTTTAGATGCTTTTCTGCTGTTTTTTGGCAATAAAGTGATTGGCCAAATTGTTCGAGAGACAAATATTATGTATGGAGCAGAATGTATACCTGGTGCCTCCCTCAAACCAAGATTGGGAGCCAGTGACATGGGAAGAAATTTGTGTGTTCCTGGGGCTTGTAATGTTGATGGGGATGATTTCAAAACCCCACCCTGAAGTGCTATTTCACCAGGAATGGATTTTTAATAGCCCCTGCATTCCTTCAAACAATGGCAAGGGACAGGTTTGAACTCATTTTGCAGTATTTACATTTTGTTGACAATTGTACTTGGGATACATATACGGCCTAAAAAGATTTTTAAAATTCACACTTCCTTGGAAATTTTACATGAAAATTTTCAGACTGCCTACATTTCCAATGAAAGTATTTCTTGCTTATTTTGTAAATATGTGTAAAATAAATAGGTACCAAACATTGAACTTATCGAAATTATATATTTTTACAAATATTGCGGGTGGTTATGGTCAACCCTGAACTGTGGTTATCAGTACTGAAAATCATTGATAATGATCTTGGTATGTAGTCCTAAATTTTCATTGCATTATGTTTCGTATATTTAACATTACAATTCTTTAACTTGGTAGTGTCTAAACCTCTGGTTGGCTTCGATGTAAATACCACCAGCGAAGTGAGCAGCCCTGAATAAAACTGCCAGCTTGAGGGGTTAACTGCTCATTTGATAACAAAGACAGACCACCTTGTATTTTCTGCATTGTATTAACAGCCCCTATTGTTGTGCCGAACCCCCTCCACTACATATCTAACTCGATGTAAATAGATGCGCATATTGGGAGAATTGAGGTGCGGACCCCAATTAGGGAAGGCAGAAAGACAGCCCTAAACATAAGATGGCCCTCGTTATTAATGAACAAGGATGATTATCCAAGACTACTATAAATGAAACTCTGAATAAACATAAGGACGGGGTTTATTAATAAAGTAGTATTTGAATCAAGAAGCATGAAAAAGAAGCCAATTGTACAAGACAAACCAATAAATAAAAACATCAATATACCTTCTCAAGCGTACCTCTCAACATCGTGGAGTGAGCTCAACATAATTAATAATGAAACACTATCAATCAATCAATCAATCAATACTGATCTGCATTTAGGGCAGTCGCCCAGGTGGCAGATTCCCTATCTGTTGCTTTCCTAGCCTTTTCCTAAATGATTACAAAGAAATTGGAAATTTATTGAACATCTCCCTTGGTAAGTTATTCCAATCCCTAACTCCCCTTCCTATAAATGAATATTTGCCCCAGTTTGTCCTCTTGAATTCCAACTTTATCTTCATATTGTGATCTTTCCTACTTTTATAAATGCCATTCAAACTTATTCGTCTACTAATGTCATTCCACGTCATTTCTCCGCTGACAGCTCGGAACATACCACTTACTCGAGCAGCTCTTCTTCTTTCTCTCAATTCGTCCCAACCCAAACATTGCAACATTTTTGTAACGCTACTCTTTTGTCGGAAATCACCCAGAACAAATCGAGCTGCTTTTCTTTGGATTTTTTCCAGTTCTTGAATCAGGTAATCCTGGTGAGGGTCCCATACACTGGAACCATACTCTAGATGGGGTCTTACCAGAGACTTATATGCACTCTCCTTTACATCCTTACTACAACCCCTAAACACCCTCATAACCATGTGCAGGGATCTGTACCCTTTATTTACAATCCCATTTATGTGATTACCCCAATGAAGATCTTTCCTTATATTAACACCTAGATACTTACAATGATCCCCAAAAGGAACTTTCACCCCATCAACGCAGTAACTAAAACTGAGAGGACTTTTCCTATTTGTGAAACTCACAACCTGACTTTTAACCCCGTTTATCAACATACCATTGCCTGCTGTCCATCTCACAACATTTTCGAGGTCACGTTGCAGTTGCTCACAATCTTGTAACTTATTTATCACTCTATAGAGAATAACATAATCCGCAAAAAGCCTTACCTCCGATTACACTCCTTTACTCATATCATTTATATATATAAGAAAACATAAAGGTCCGATAATACTGCCTTGAGGAATTCCCCTCTTAATTATTACAGGGTCAGATAAAGCTTCACCTACTCTAATTCTCTGAGATCCTTTTTCTAGAAATATAGCAACCCATTCAGTCACTCTTTTGTCTAGTCCAATTGCACTCATTTTTGCCAGTGGTCTCCCATGATCCACCCTATCAAATGTTTAGACAGGTCAATCGCGATACAGTCCATTCGACCTCCAGAATCCAAGATATCTGCTATATCTTGCTGGAATCCTACAAGTTGAGCTTCAGTGGAGTAACCTTTCCTAAAACCGAATTGCCTTCTATCGAACCAGTTATTAATTTCACAAACATGTCTAATATAATCAGAAAGAACGCTTTCCCAAAGCTTACATACAATGCATGTCAAACTTGCTGGCCTGTAATTTTCAGCTTTATGTCTATCACCTTTTCCTTTATACACAGGGGCTACTATAGCAACTCTCCATTCATCTGGTATAGCTTCTCCGACCAAACAATAATCAAATAAGTACTTCAGATATGGTACTATATCCCTACCCATTGTCTTCAGTATATCCCCAGAAATCTGATCAATTCCAGCCGCTTTTCTAGTTTTCAACTTTTGTATCTTATTGTAAATGTCATTGTTATCATATGTAAATTTTATTACTTCTTTGGCCTTAGTCTCCTCCTCTATCTCGACATCATCCTTGTAACCAACAATCTTTACATATTGCTGACTGAATACTTCTGCCATTTGAACACACTCCCCTTGTTCATTAATTATTCCTGGAATGTCCTTCTTGGAACCTGTTTCTGCCTTAAAATACCTATACATACCCTTCCATTTTTCACTAAAATTTGTATGACTGCCAATTATGCTTGCCATCATGTTATTCTTAGCTGCCTTCTTTGCTAGATTCAATTTTCTAGTAAGTTCCTTCAATTTCTCCTTACTTCCACAGCCATTTCTAATTCTATTTCTTTCCAGTCTGCACCTCCTTCTTAGTCTCTTTATTTCTCTATTATAATAATGTGGGTCTTTACCATTCCTTACCACCCTTAAAGGTACAAACCTTTTTTTCGCATACCTCAACAATTTCTTTAAACCCATCCCAGAGTCTGTTTACATTTTTATTTACCGTTTTCCACCGATCATAGTTACTTTTTAGAAACTGCCTCATGCCTGCTTTATCAGCCATATGGTACTGCCTAACAGTCCTACTTTTAAGACCTTCCTTTCTATCACATTTATTTTTAACTACCACAAAAACAGCTTCATGATCACTAATACCATCTATTACTTCAGTTTCCCTATAGAGCTCATCTGGTTTTATCAGCACGACATCCAGGATATTTTTCCCTTTGGTTGATTCCATCACTTTCTGAATCAGCTATCCTTCCCATATTAACTTACTTGCCATTTGTTGGTCATGCTTCCTGTCGTTCGTATTCCCTTCCCAATTGACATCTGGCAAATTCAGATCTCCCGCTACAACCACATTTCTTTCCATGTCGTTTTCCACATAGCTGACTATCCTATAAAATAATTCTGAATCTCCCGATCTGTACACTCCAAATATATCAAGTTGCCTATTATCTTTAGAAATGAGCCTTACACCTAGAATTTCATGTGTTTCATCTTTAACTTTTTCGTAGCTTACAAATACCTTTTTCACCAGAATGAACACTCCCCCTCCCACCCTTCTTATCCTATCTGTACGATACACACTCCAGTGCCGTGAGAAAATTTCCGCGTCCATTATATCATTTCTCAGCCATGATTCAACTCCTGTTACAATATCTGGTAAATATATATCTATTAAATTACTTAATTCTATTCCTTTCCTTACAATACTTCTACAGTTCAACACTAACAATTTTATGTCATCCCTACTCGATTTCCAGTTCGCTGTTCCCTTATCACCGCTCCCTAGGCCATCTTGTTTCCCTGAATGTACCTCCCTATTACCCTTCCAAACAAATTTCCTAACTTATACGTACCACTGCGGTTTAAATGAAGGCCATCTGAGCGCAGATCCCTATCTCGTACCCACCTGTTAGGATCTAGAAATTTCACTCCCAGTTTCCCACATACCCACTCCATAGTCTCATTTAAATCCCCAAACACCCTCCAGTCAGTATTCCTTCTACACAGTATTCCACTAATAACAATCTCCGCTTTCTTAAACTTCACCCGTGCTGCATTTACCAGATCCCACACATCTCCACTAAAAATATATTATTACCAGCTCACTGATTCAGTAACAACCTCGTTACAATTAGCATTCCTTTCAAATTGCCGTGCGCACGCTAATATAAGCAGTATCCTTTTTACGAGATTACAGTATTCACACCGCATATCTTTCCTTTCGCTATTCACGCAACAACAATAGAAGCCTCTCATTCACAAAAGAATGTCAGACCACACGTCCAGAGAAATCAACATAAAAATGCAAGAAATTAAAGGAAGGTATCAACAAGGCGCTGAGTATAGCATCTCTGGTCCAGAGATATAAAACAAAGGATTTACAGGCATGCGCGATGACAGAAAATAAGAATATAGACATGGCCGACAGGCGGTTAGGCCGAACCCAAAGTAAAGATGTGGCCAAATAAATAACAAGAGGAGGAAATAAGGTGGGTACAGAAACAAGACCAAAAAATTAAAATCAAAATTTAAATAAACTAATCGATAGCCCATCTTTCACTTTGTTCAGACACCAGCATTCATTCGAAACATTCACACGACTTGCCAATACACACCACATGACTCACCTTAACACAGTCCCAGGTCTCGCATATTCAACAAGTAGCATGCACTATGGAAGCACAATATACATACATACATACTGTACCCGTAAAAATGTGTTCATATCTTTAAGGCGCTTGATATTAAATGAACGAGCATGATTCTTAATCAAGGGAGTGGCTTTATCATTGGAGCTGGTACAGAGAGAGGTATAGTTATCAATTTGAGAGATTATTTTGATAAATTGAGTTTATTGATCATCAAAAGCAAGTTCATATCACCTTCGTACAGCAGCGTGGAAGTGTCGTGGCTGGTTGGCACCTCCAAGTCCTGGGATGATGCTTGGACATCAACTGGGCAGGGACCACACCTGCTCGGATGAGAAGTTCTGGAATGTCTGGAGGCTCTGGAAATGTCTCGTCGTTCTGGAAGTCTCGACGTTCTGGAATGTCCCGACGTTCTTGAATATCTCGAAGATTGGCACACGTTCCTGGGTTCGATTCGAGACGTAATTCACACCTGAATTTCCTGCACGGCACTCCACACATTCAGGGCGCTGTCTGAACAGATATGACCCTTTAATTATGGTTATTGCACTCTAGATATTAAATCGAAACGTTCTGGAATAATCACTCGAAGAACAAGTACTGGTAGAAATGCAAGTTCATAATGCAAGCCCACTGTAAGTCAGAAAGTTCTAGAGGATTACTGTCACTGCAGTCCTAAATGCATAGTTCTGAAGATTTAAAACATATTGGCAATGAACTGAATAATTAGCACTCGGAAACTGTCCTGTTGCATTAATAAGCGAAGTGAATAGCCATTAAAGAAAATAATATTCGAAAGGAAAGGTCTGACTTCATAAATTATGGATCACTCAAAATACTGGAAAGTTCTAGGCTTTCGGGAAATGCGATATGCGTATTCTGAATTGTCACAGTCTTTAAGAATCAAAACATAAGTCCCTGTGCAGCACTTGGAAAGCATTGCATATTTCACAATTAAACGTAATGTTGAATGTCCCCTAAGTGCAATGTTCCAGAAATCGATTCAAAAATATAAGTTCGAATAAGTTCGAAACGTGAGTTCAATGCGATACACAACACGCGTGAAAATTCAATCGTCGTCGAATGAGTAAGTCCTTATGTGGCACTTCAAAAAAAAACAAAGTTCCAATGTATGGAAATAACAAAGTTCCAATATGCCGAAATGTTAAAGTCCCAACACGACACTCGAAGAAAATAAAGTTTCGATGACAATGTTCCAGTACGTCACCTTAAGAAAATAATAAAGTCTTATCGCGACACTTGGCGAAAATAACTAAGTTCCAATGAGACGCTTCAGGAAAAAAAACAAAGTTCTTATATGGCACTTTAAGAAAATATCAAAGTCTAATCACGACACACGAAAAAAAACAAAGTCCCAATGTGGCAATATGACAAAGTTCCAATACGATGCTCTCAAAAGTAAAGTCCCATTCAGGCACTTCAAGAATATGATAAAGTCCTGATACAACACTTAGAGAAAATACCGAACTTGGATTTCGCAGACTGTCGACTAGAAGTTCGACACGCACAACACTTCTCTTGTCACCCGTGTCACAGAGACGGCGGAGTGACAGACACACTGAATTCGTAGGTCGGGTGGGCCTCCTTTTATACACGTTCCCATGGAAGTGTCTAGAACTCGGGTACTATCTACCCTTATAACTTCTATAATACTCGGCGGATTTTCTTGAAATCTGAAGAGATGATGTCCATTGTAGAGGCTTTTAAGTTGGCAATGTCAGAATAGCGATAAATTAGCTCAAAATGTACTTTTGAGGACGAGCTGGATCATTACCATATATGGTAGCGGATAGCTGGCTTACGGCGGCCACGTCACTTGCTGGGTACGTCACTGCGTTCGGCGGGCTGCCTACCTTCCACCTCGCGCGAAGTTCAACAAACATATTTCGGACTTCTGTCGTAGTGGTGTTCCCGGTACAATACATTATCATTATAGATGTTATGCCTTCCAGCGTTCAGTCTGCAAGCCTCTGAGAATTTACTAAACGTCGCCACAATCCTCGATTTGCAACTAGTGTTGTGGCCTCATTTAGTTCTATACCTTTTATCTTTAATCGTTAAAAACCGAGTCTAACCATCGTCGTCTTGGTCTCCCTCTACTTCTCTTACCCTCCATAAGAGTCCATTATTCTCCTAGGTAACCTATCCTCCTCCATTCGCCTCACATGACCCCACCACCGAAGCCGGTTTATGCGTTCAGCTTCATCCATTGAGTTCATTGCTAAATTAGCCTTTATCTCCTCATTCCGAGTTCCCTCCTGCCATTGTTCCCACCTGTTTGTACCAGCAATCATTCTTGCTACTTTCATGTCTGTTACTTCTAACTTATGAATCAGATATCCTGAGTCCACCCAGCTTTCGCTGCCGTAAAGCAAAGTTGGTCTGAAAACAGACCGATGTAAAGATAGTTTCGTCTGGGAGCTGACTTCCTTCTTACAGAATACTGCTGATCGCAACTGCGAGCTCACTGCATTAGCTTTACTACACCTTGATTCAATCTCACTTACTATATTACATTTTAGCACAATATAAATGTATATATATATTTTTATATAATCAGGTAAAACAGGCGGGATCACATACCAAAGCCCATCAAGCTCGAGTTTCGTATGACCCAAATGAAACTTTTAGTCGACACGAAAGTCATGGTTTCATAGATGGCGAAGTACAACAAAACGAAGTGCACCAAAAATGCGAAGAGTCGGAGACCAAAATTCCAGATGAACAGTAATCATAATAAGCGCAGACACTCACACAGGTCATTACATGCACCGAAGTACAAAGACACACATCAACCAGTTATCAAGGATTGTGGAATAATGTTTTACAAGCATCGTAATAATAAAGTAACAACTAAAAGCACATACCTGTAATATCCATACTTAACATATGATATGAATGTAGTAAAGGCTCTTTTAAATAAGTTAAAAATCCACCTAAAACAGAGAAAGGCAATTCTGGACTGCCTGGGCTCCATTGTTAAAATATCTCGAGCAAGCAAGCCAACGTCAAAAGGATGAAACCTAGTTGTCTCGTAAAAGAAAAGATTGTCAATACACATCATGCAGATTGCTGCGCTCTCTAGCGCATCGATGGAAATACAGAAGTTTTTTTGAACTGAGGTCGACACAACTCATTTGCATAGTAAAACATTGCATTTGAGAAACATGCTAATGGAGCATGGTTCACTGTCCAGATAAGGTCTCGCTTGCCGACTAGATGTTACTGGGTGCACTCTGGTATCGAGCTTGCCGCACGCAGTATCCACACTTGGTATTGGTCTCTGTAATCTCGTCAGCAGGTAAGTGTAGAAATTCTTCGTCAAATGAAATTTTTTTCTTTCTTTTCGGTCCTGCGTAAGACTGTCAAGTATACCAGTGATGTGCCTATGTCGACCACCTCTTACATCAGGTTCAGGTGGTTGAAGAAAAGTCAGTCCTGTTTGAGTGTGCAACCCTGATAGTGATTTAAGTATCGTCTGTCCCAGCAGAGCCATACATTTCAGCTCTACACAAATTAGGTTTAGTCCGCCTTGTGTAGTCGGCAAGCACAGCTGATCACATCTCACCCTATACAGATAACCTCTCCAAAGAAAGTGACCTATTGCAAGATATGAAATTCATATTTCAAGTTCTGTGTTGACTGAAGTATCTAAGTTAAAGTACGAGACATCTACCTATTATATACTGCATTTTATAATCCTATAGATTACTGAGCGAGTTGGCTGTGTGGTTAGAGGTGCGCGGCCATGAGCATGCATCCGGCAGATAGTGGGTTCGAATCCCCCTGTCAGCAGCCCTGAAGATCTTTTTCCGTGGTTTCCCATTTTCACACCAGGCAAATGCTAGGGCTGTACCTTAATTAAGGCCACGGCCACTTCCTTCCAACTCGTAGGGCTTTACTTTCCCATCGTCGCCATAAGACCTATCTCTTCGGTGCAACATAAAGCCACTAGCAAAAAACAAAATCCTATAGATTATTTAATCAAAATTATATTGGACGTGTACACATTTTACCTCGTTTGAGCCATCATCAGCACTATTATAAGGCTGGATTTCCCTACCTAATCAATACTTTTATTTATATTGAAGTACTTAAAACATTTTTCAATACCGGTTTTGGACTTTGTAATAGGCCATCTTCAGCTGCTGAAGAACCTCAATTTTTTATTAAAATAACATAGAATGTTAAACACTACTTATTCTAACAAGGGACCATCAATGTTAAGAAAACTTGGAACCAATTTACATACCATCCGACAGAGCACACTGAAATATGTAAAACCCTTGAATATTATGTCCTATCGTGCATGTATCTGCGAGGTACAGGGTGGTAAATATATGCGGGTGGAGGTCGTCAGTGTCCAATCAGAGTGAAGTTATTTTGAACTGCTGGCACGTTGTAAGGAGAAGCGGGCGAGAGAGATGGTGGGAGACAGCACTATGAGGGCAGTGAGGCATTGTGAGCTGTGTGCTCCTGTTAAACTACGGATTCATTTCTTTTAAATCATGACGCAGTAATCACAAAACTTGGAATTAACTTTGTGCATGTTTTAAGGACACAATTAAATACTAACTTGTGGTTGTGTTGTAATCGCATGAGGGATAAAAATATTCAAGGTAATCATTAAACACTCTATGTGTATGTACTGGTTAAACAATTACATACTCACCAATAATATGGCAGTCGTGTTTAATCCCCTTCAACATATTCAATCTCCTGTGAATGATAATGGAAATTAAGAAAAAGATGTTCAAAACACAATAGCTTCTTGCACCAACTACTTTGAGTAAAGAAAGCTGGTCACAGTTATTTTTGTCCTCCACAAGCAATTCGTAAGTACTAGTTCCAATCTTAACATAGATAAGGAATGGGTGAGCCCTGTCTTCGCAGGGCTCCACACGTAGGTCTGTGAAGACCCTTTGTGTCCCACGGGTTTGCCTAGTCTGGCCCTAGTGCTCCTATAAAGGATACCAGTGTCCGGATGTTGGCATTCCTGTCGTCTTCCAGGCTCACAAAATGTGAGCCAAGATATCGATGTCTAGTGCTTGCAAGAGCCTTGCACTGACAGAACACATGCGCGGAGGTCTCTTCCTCCCTACCGCATCTTCTACACATCGGATCCTGTCTGATTTTCATGATGTGTATATGTCTCTGTAAGGTATTGTGGCCTGTCAATAGTCCAACTACCATTAGTATTCTGGACCTATTAAAATTTATCAGGACCTTTTTATAACTTTGGCTAGGCCCTTTGATAAGTTCACGTGCCTGCCTTTCTGTGGTTAGCCTCTTCCAAATGTCTGAGTGAGACTGGTTTGTCCTCTGGGATATTACCAGTTTCACACTTCGGAGTGACACTCCTGGGAAGGGCTCTGGTCCTATGAAAGGACATTTTGAGCCTTGTTTTGCCCGTTTGTCAGCTTCTTCATTTGCACTGATTCCTGTGTGGCCAGGGACCCATAATAGGGTAACTGGGCTAAGATCACACAGCGTATCTAACATCCTTTGGCACTCCCATACCATTTTTGATGTTGTTCTAACTGCGCATAGTGCTTTTAACGCTGCTTGGCTGTCACTTCAAATGGTGATGCATCTTCTACGTCCAGGCATGTTCCATACATGTACAGCACAGGCCAGTATTGCATATACTTCGGCCTGGAAAACAGTAGCATATTTACCCATGGGAAGGGAGAGCCTTATCTTAGGCCCCCAGACCCCGGCGCCTGTGCCCGTCTCTGTCTGCGAGCCATCTGTGTACCATGTACAGCCCCCAGTACCCGCAGCCCACTCCTTCCTTGTGGATATCATGACTGTGAACTTATAATTCAGATTAAAACTAGGCTTCATCAGGTCCCTGATCATAATTGTCGCAGGGCAGATCTGGTGAAGCCTTGTAAGAATAGAAGCATGACCTCTTTTCGGATTCTTGAAAGACCTCCTCCGAGTGACCAGAGGCGGTAAGCACTCATTCCCGCTATTTCCTTAACATACAAATGTAAGGCGGGAAGACATGCGATGGCCTCCATTGCACATAATGGTGTAGTATCCAGTGCGCCTGTTATTCCTAGACACGCAAGTCTTTGGACACTGCTTAACTTGGTGGTCGCAGTTTTACTCTCAGAACCTGGCCACCAGACTAAAGATGCGAAGGTGATCGTGGGCCGTACAATAGAAATATAAAGCCACTGGACCATCCTAGGTCCTAGGCCCCAAGTCTTTTCGATGGCCCTGCGACAGGCCCACATAATCTTGCAGGCCTTATCCACCTTATGGTCTATATGTTTCTTCCACCTCAGCCTTGCCTCGAGGATTACCCCTAGGTACTTAACTGAGGTTGTCTTAACTAATCTTTTTCCAAATAGGAAAGGCTCTGACAGTCCGTCTAGCCTCCTCCTCCTCCTGGTAAATACCACAAACTCCATCTTGTCAGGATTATTACGAGTGATGAAAATCATTTTTCGTCCGTATTGAAAGTTTCATAAACTGTATAAAGGATAATATCTTTTTTTTTTATTTCCACCTATTGAATAAAAAAAAAAGATATTATCCTATATACAGTTTATTGTCAGGATTAACCGACAAGTCTGTGTCATGGCGTCATCTTTCCACCCTGCATAGGGAGCTCTGTACGAGCTCTGAAACCGTACTGGGGAAATTTCCCATCGCCATCAGGCTAATGTCATGTGCATAGCCTTGGGCATAAATTCCTCCAACATTTAACGTGGTAAGTAGTTCATCCCCTACCAGACACCATAATGTTGGTGAAAACACTCCTCCCTGTGGGCACCCCCTGTCCATATTAGTTCTCAACATTACTGCATTGAGGGTAAACAGAACTTGACGACCCTGCAGTGAGGCCATAATCCATTTTATGAGCATCCTGCTCATGCCTCTTCTCTCTAGACTAAGTTCTATGGAGCCCAAAGATGTGTAGTTAAAGGCCCCTTCTATATATAGGAGTACCACCATAGCAAGTTGTTACTGATCTAAGGCGCTCTCCAGCCTGGAAACAAGCTGGTGTAGTGCCGTCTCAACCGACTTACCTGCTTGGAATCTTAACATAATAGTCTGTGCTATTTTCAAAAGTTTCACCCATGCTAATTAGGCCTGCTAATTTCCACCCATGTCCACGTGACAAACGAAAGCGCAGTGAACATTCTTGATTGTAGATCAATGACATCCGTTTGACAATATTGTTACGCTGTTGGAAGTTCACATCAATATTATTTAACACTACGAAATCACATATGTACAGATAAGAAAGGATTTCTGCCCTATCAGTACCGTTTATTGTAGGAATTAGCTTACAGTACCGTTTTTGACCCTAATTGGTCATCATCAGCTGCACATAAATACCTTTACATATGTATCAAACAATAATGACATTACCCTGTCTTAAGGAGAATGCCGTATGGAAACACCATATCTGATTGTGTCCATATTGGGCAGGTTGAGTGTGAGTTAGTTATGTGTTTTGGTTTGACTTTCAGGTACATGGGTATAAAGCTATCTTCTTCAGGGCTAGAAATTTGACTGTAAAAATCTATCCTAAGCTTAAATCTAAGTTATATACAGAACATATTAAAATACATTGAAATAATGAGCATAAAACATTTCATGGACTTGATAGTGCGTGTCTAGAGTATATCTTCATCCCGTCATTATAGAGTCCATAGTTGTGCGGTAAATAATCTGGTGCTTGCGATTGTCGGTAATGTTGTAGGTCTCTTAAGAAGTCTTATTGTTTACTTAAATGATGATGATGATGACCGGGCGAGTTAGCCGTGCGGTTAGGAGCGTGCAGCTGTGAGCTCGCATCCGGGAGATAGTGGGTTCGAACCCCACTGTCGGCAGCCCTGAAGATGGTTTTCCATGTTTTCCCATTTTCACACCAGGCAAATGCTGGGGCTGTACCGTAATTAAGGCCACGGCTGCTTCCTTCCCGTTCCTAGGCCTTTCCTGTCCCATCGTCGCCATAAGACCTATCTTTGTTGGTGTGACGTAAAACAAATAGCGGAAAAAAAATTAAATGATGTCTTCACATGTATATATGATAAACTGCTTTCGTTGTTAACAAAATCCGATTATATAGACAGAGATAAGTATGTGCAGCTGTGAGTGGAGTCTTATTCCTTGAGTTTGGAAGCAGATGATATGGTCTTGGTCATTCGTGTATTTTTCTTGATGTTAGGCTATTGTGGTGGCTCCTTCCTCGTCTGTATCTGTGTGCTGGTGTTGTAGTTGTCTGTGAAAGATAAATAAAGTGTAAGTAGAGAGTTATAAGCTGAAGGAATGCCTGTATGTGTGTGCTGATGTGAGTGTGTACTTACTGTTGTTGTCGTGGCTGGGTTGCGTACGATCTGAGAGCTTGTCGTGTACTGCTTCGCGTACGTCTTGGGCTTGTGTCCGCTGCTGCAAGGGAAGTGAACGGAGGGGTGGGGAGAGTTGCTGTTGGGGGGTTGGGGTAGAGCTGGGCGTGTCGTTCGACGGTTCTATGGCCCGTGCTATGTTCTGTTTATTGATTATTTTGAGGTAGTCATTTTTACGGTGGGGATGGCTTTATTGAAAATATTAGTTTTTTCTGTGATTTCATTTATATTGTAATTGGGACTGGCGTACTGATCTAAAGATATATAAAACTCTTCTGTTATATTGAGCAAGGGGCTCCTGGGATTCACATTTAATACTTTTATGTCATTTGTGATGATCGTTAAACTGTGTTTATATTCATCGATGTGCTGGCCTATTGCAAAAAATGACTGTTTCACATCATTTACGTGTTCCGCATCGAGTGTAACAATTGTGAGACCAGCTGTATTGGCCGCACCAGTAGAAGCTTTACAATCCGATACAATGAACGCTGGAAGCATGATATACCAAAAAATTAGTCGGATGCTGTAAATTTGTGAAAATGGACACAAAGTAATTACAATACCAACAAAAGGAAGCAAAATCAGGAAGTACCTGTAAAACAAAGAAACATTATCTGGAAATTCAGTAATTGATGTGTACAGTTTTATAATAAAACAGAGGCTTCAATGACATTTCCCCACCGTTTACCACACAGGTCGAGGTCCATTCAGCCTATGTGAGAAAAATTGAGGAGCTGTGCAACCCTAGTCTGGAAAGCCAAAAGAATTCTTCACGCCAGTGTAGACTGAGGCCTTTTTCAAAATTCCATTAATTATTTGTCACTAAGTAATTAAATGTAAAAATGGGGATTTACAGTTGTCAGTCTATGCTTTACGAGACTTGAGACTTGTTATTATAAAAATGTTCCCTTTAGTGTTTTCTAGAATTTAAAAAAAAAAATGATTTCATCTATGTTCTAAAAAGTCCCATAGAGAAGAAATAATAGGAGGGTAAAATCAAGGGATTAGATAATCACAGCAATGTAATAATGGCGTATGGCCTCTGGAGAGACCTGGTGCGAGTCGTTTTCTTGTAGACGGCCTGTGAGGCGACCTGCATGTCTGTGAAGATGAGGGCCCTAACTAGGATCATTTCTAATGCTGAATACATCACACACACCCAGCCCCCGAGCCATTGGAATTAACAAATTAAGGATAAAATCCCAGACCTGACTGGGAATCAAACCCGGGACTCTCTGAACCAAAGGCCAGCACGCTAACCATTCAGCCATGGAGCCGGACATATCACATTGGGAGTAGATGACTGTAAAAATAATTAGTTTAAAATGAACTAGATTTTTCCAAATGGAAATTCTAAGTTCCCATGGAGGGAATTTCCATTCGGAATTGCTAGGCGGCATTAATTCCATTGTGGAGTTTTATCTCCCATATGCAGTTATCAGACTGTGCCTCTTAAATAGGCTTCTGATAAGTTCACCTGCATACACCTCAGCGTCAGTGGGTAGGGTCTGACACATCCCACTCTGATGAGTCTAGTGTCAGACCTAAGATGAAACGCTGGTTAATAGAGCAAACGCCTGAAAAGCCATACATTTAATTTTTGATTTGAGATTTTTCCAATCAAAGTACCTACCTTTAACTTTATTTCTTAATTGAATATTGTGAATGGTTAAATGACGTATGCAAACAGTTTTGACTGGTGTTTTCTGTTTAGATGGATTTGTCAACCTTCATCCACAAGCAGCAGTGTGAGTGTCTGAATGAGTCTGATGACCATCCATTTGCTCACTGTTTGACCAGTGGTGGTGGCTACCTTGAGTCGGACTGTGATGAGCAACTCATCATATCCATCACTTTTACACAGGCTGTCAAAGTTCACTCTCTCAAAATGAAGGCACCACACGACAAAGGACCAAAGACTGTGAAAATATTTATTAATCAGCCACGCACATTGGACTTTGATCAGGCTGATTCAAACCAAGCAGTTCAAGAGTTACAGTAAGTATTTTAACACTATTTTTAGTTTCGTCTAATGTATTAACATTTTGATTTCAGAACTGGCCCATTTAACTGACAACAAGAATACCCTTTTTTGTTTCTCTCAAAGGGCAGAGTAATGTACGTTATCTATGTACGTGTATTTCACAGTTAGTAATGCTAACTTTTGAGGACTTTGAACTGTGCCTGGATAATAGTGATCTAAAAATATTGACTGCTAGTTCCTTCCTCACTTTTCCTTTTTTTATCGTCCTTGTTTGTGTGAAGTGTCTCAGCAACGCTTCCGAGGTAGCTGACCACGCAGAGCAGAGCTGCTACCTTTCCTCCATAACTTAATTAGGAGGCTTCAGGAAATATTGTATGTCACGTATTAACACTTACAAAGTTTATTGAAGTTTATCAAGGTAATTACGGGGGCTTTTATTTTTTTCCAAGGTCCAAATGGTTGCAAAATTAAAACCACAGTGATAATCCGATGATACGTTGCGCAGATGTGTTTTGCAGGGTCTTTAGTATGCCCGTCAACTACGTCATGTCACACTTGTCACTTCTGAGAGCGCAGTGAGCACGTAAACATGCCTAGAACAATAGTCTTTCCCGCCAAGTGTGAAGTGCGTGCTGTTATTCATGCTGAGGGGTGCAGGCAGCCAAAATTCATGAGTGACAGCAAATTGCGTCAATGGTACAGGATCTTTGAAGCAGGAAGTACAGATGTTCATGATGCAGGCGGTCAGGAAAAGAACTGAGTGTCAACCGATCTTGTTCAGCGAGTGGATCAGGTCATTAGAGTAAATCGTCGGTTCACAATTTCTGTGTTGAGTGGTTCATTTCCTGAAATTTCAAAGTCGGTTCTCTATACCGTTGTGAGATAGAGATTTTAGTACCGCAAACTCTGTCCGAGATGGGTTCCCAAGATTCAGTCCGAACATCACAAAACAGCGAATGGGCCTTAACGTTTCTCTAGTGAAGGAGATGATTTTTTGAACAAAATTTTCACAGGGGATGAGACATGGGTCCATTCGAAAACTAAGAAACAAAAGAGCAATCCAAACAGTGGATGCATTCTCATTCCCCAAGGAAAGCAAAGAAGTGCGAGTGAACGTTCTCCATCGGAAAGTGTATGGCTCCAGTGTTCTGGGACCAAAAAAGAGTTTTGTTAGTGAAATTCATGGATCGTGGCAGAACCATCACTGCAGTCTCATACAGCTTGACACTTCAGCGTCTGCGAAGGGCAATTCAGAACAAGCAAAGAGGATTGTTGCATTCGGCCTTGTCTTTCCTCACGACAATGTTTGGCTGCACTCTGCACATGCAACAAAGATGCTCCTGCAGTGTTTTTGATGGGAAGTGTTTGATCACCTACCATACAGCCTGGGCTTGGTTCCCTCTGATTTTCATCTCTCTGCTTACATGAAACGCTGGCTAGAAGGACAGCATTTTGGCACAGACAACGAGCTGCAGACCAGCGTAGAGAAGTGGCTGATAGCACAGTTGGCTGCCTTCTATGACGAGGGTATACATTTGTGGTTTTTCACTGTGATTTTAATTTTGCGACCGATCGGACCTTGAAAAAAATTATAGCCCTCATATTTGTCCTTTATGAATATCGTGCTTTCCAATCAGAGTTTTGTAGTTTTCTAGGATGCAAAAGTTAGCAGAGAACCTTAAATAATAGGTTACCTCAAGTATCAGTGTTGGCCCCCAGTTTGTTCTACCGGTACATCCATGACATGTTGGAAATTCACTTTGCAGATGACCTAGCATTAATTTACAGGAGCAATGATCTGGAGTGTTGCATGGATGTATTGACATGAGATCTCTATCAAAGCCAAATAAAGCTGACTGAAGGGACAACATTTCATCTCTATAGTAGGGAAGCTGCACGTGATGCTCACTTGCTAAAATATCTCGGCATCACTCTTGTCAGTCATTGTCATAACACCAGCACTGTAGCAACGTGTCAACATGGTGAATCCCATGCCAACATTGTCTTCAGCCAAGCACTGTAGCAACGTGTTATCATGGAGAAGAACATGCCAACCTTTACTCGGGTCATGTAAAATGCACTCTCATTTTGTGCTTAAGTTGGGGACACATTCCCTGTGTTAGAAGTTCGCTTGTATGAGCACAACTCAGAACACAGATATGTGCACTGCTCTTTTCTCATTCATACTGTTGATTCTTGTCAACTAGTTAGAGAATTATTAGGAAATACGACATGTGGTAACATAATCTTGCCCCATCTAGATAGAAGTTGAAGCAAATATTTTCCGTGTGATCTCACCTGCACTTATTATTCCCCTGTATTTATTCATACATATGCCACAAGTACAACAAGTTGGTCAAAAATAAAATGAAATTGAGGGTGCTGAAGAAGAAATTATTAATAATTTGAATTACTTTTATTACACAGATTTTTCCAAGTAAATGTAGAAAATGTAGACACACAATTCTTACCTTCCAAACCATCTTTGACCCTCAATCTTTCAGAATGTGCTTACAAGCATTGTGTACGGGATAAAAATCCTGGGTGAAGAATGGGCTGGGACTGAGGTGAGGAAATCTTCTCTATGGGAAGTGGGTGGGCTGCAGCTCCGAATACTTTATATTCTACTTTTGGTGTGATCCATTGTGCTTTAATGTGGAGAAACATACAGCAATGACTGATGTCTAGCTGAATAGGACTGCAAGGTCCATGCCCATTCAGTGGATCTCGGAAGAAAAAAAAGCTGAGGTGTAGATACTGAGCAAGACAGAGGCGAGTATGCTCTGAACCACAGGTGGGCTATGAGATAGCCCCGCTCAGTGAGCTAACGCCATGAGCTCTGTAAGAGCAGTGAGTAAGAGACTTCTAATAGTTTGTGCTGTAAAGACTAGATGGGGCAGACATAGCCACAGCCACCTGGCTGTTTATGCAATACAATCTACAGTTGGTTCGTCGTTCATTGCGGGAGTCTTCGTTATCGCCACTGATGATTTCTTGGACTGGGGACTAAAGGCTCACAGGAGATGACATCATCTAGACTCATCGGAATAAGGTCAACTGGCCTTAAGTCCGAATTATGATTTAAGTTCTGTAGGAATTATTTCTCAAGCACATGGATGTTGCAACCTTGAAACAGTTGACTGCTGACTGTTTACATTAGCATGTCGGCCTAAACACAATATGTGTTCACAAAAACAACTCCAGCTAACCTACAGTATAACTCAACTCCACCATCAAGACCACTTCCTTATATATGTCGCCTGGCCAGGCTTCTAAAAGGATATGTCACAACATATCTTCTAGTAAATTCTGGAGTGCTTAAAGGAAGGTTCTGTATAGTTCTCATCTTACCTACTGTTATTCTGGATACTACAATGTGTTGTATAATACTGTAGTGGATTACACATGATATATACAGATAATAATAAATTATATGTTATTAATTACAGGTTCTTACATTAATAAACTCATATATACACAGCATGTTTCATAACATAACCTCACGAACAACGTGATTGTATTGTCCATACATATAACTTAAGTAAATAATAATAATAATACTAATACTAAATGGGTGTAAACACTTCATAGCTGTACCTCACAAGTCATAATAATAATAATAATAATCACAATCATAAAAAAAAAATTGAGCTTGATATTGGCATTATTTACCCATGGATTAAAGAATATTGTTTTCAAATTATATCAGTTTATCACACTTGCATCAGTCTTTACAAGCTATTTCTTTTTTATTCAATATTGTGTATTCTTCATCTTTAGGCAGCCTCTGTGTAGAGGAAGAATTTGTAATAAAAAGTAAAATGCTGTATTCATAGAGGGCCTTCTTCAGCTGAGTATTTAAGACAGATTTAGAAGCTAAAATAACATTAAACAAGACAGAACACTAATTTATAACCAACAGATTGATATTGGTCAACAAGTCCTAACTTAACACAAAAATCCTAAAATGACATAAATCAACAATCTAAAAATGTGTTAACCTTATAAAGTGCTACTAAAAATACTACACACACAAAAACTACAAAGTCCACAAGTAATAACATTGTCTTAAAGATCACTGGAATGTCTATCCCAAGTAACGTGAGTTAAAAATTCTTGTAAAATGTTCCGTCAATCACACTAGTAAACAAACATGTTGCCTTATCTTGATCAATACGAATTTGAAGAAAATATTGTTGTGAAATATACATGTAATTCATTCGTCAGATAATTATCTGGGAAAACAAAAGAAAGACAGAATAAATTAATAATAATAATAATAATAATAATCAGTTGTATTGCCTGAAGCTTTATATGCCTCAGAAACCATATGCTTAGGTGGTCACTCTAAAATTACAGAAATTGAAAAGCAGGAGCGGAAAATTATCAGGAAAATTTATGGTGCTACGAGAGAAAATGGAATGTGGATTAAGAGGAGAACAGCGGACCTCTACTCCTTCACCGACAGGTTTACTGATGCCGTACGGAAAAGGCGCCTTAATTTCTATGGCCATATCTACAGAATGAACAGCAACAGACTAACTAAAAGATTATTCAAAGTAATCAACTCAAAGAAGGTCAAAATAAAATGGCTAGAAGAAACTAAGGCGGACCTCCAAGAAATAAATATCACAGACATCATGGAAAATCGTGGAGCTTTTAGAACAAAAGTAGCCAATCATAAATTTAGGGAGAAACCAAAAAAAGACAACTGGTAGGAAGTGGTCGACAGAACGCAAGATGCAACACAGTGCATTCATGAAGAGATTTTGGGAGGATAAGAAGGCACAAACTATGAAACCAACTAACAAGTTCAAACGCGCTCTATGAATGGGCATAACGAAGAAAGAAAGAAAGAAAAAATAATAATAATATGTACTCCAGGGCTACATTTAATAGACAGTCATCTTGACTTGCATCTCATAGAGGTTTAACATGTAAACATTGCAAGTGTGAGGTTGACGCAAAACTGATATTACTCAAGTTTGAATGTTGAGGGATGTTGCTACTGACGGAATCCGGAAGCAGTGGTAAGGGGACAGGCAAAAGGTAATGTACCAGGAACTGTTCCAGCCCTGTACATTGTTTTATAATTGCCGGATTATATGGAAAAGGGACGGCAATAATATGTGTTCATATGCCCGACATCTTGTGCGAGCGCGATACGAAGCTCCTCGTGGCGAGCTGGACATGTCACGAGCAATGAACCTGCGGGTGACATCATTGCCACATGTGCGCTTTTCTCTCGAATGTACTGGAAGGAAAATGTCTAACTTTTTAGCCAATAAAGTTATGGAAATGAGACATCATCGTGTAGCTCATGTTCTGAACGTAAACATATGTCAGTTTCAATAAAATCCATCACGGCATTCAAGAGATATAGGCGAGAAAGGATCACACTTCCCCCAGTGAGTGGCAAGCAACCTTGGGTTGTACGGGATATAAGCAGCAGGCCAGACCGTAGCAATTCAGTTCTCATTCTTCACAGGTGGCTCGCATGTCATGCTGCACGCGACGAGTTGAACTCAGTATTCATACTGCCGGACATCGTAATACCGGTACTTAGATAATTTCGACGGCAAGTTGACACTTAGTTTCTGTGAATACCAGTGAGTAACTTATAAATTGTTGGACTTGCAATTCGTCAGATATTCAAACTTAGGAAACTAACGTGTGTATAACATCAGTCATAAGGCTTGTAATATTTCACCAATATTTGAACTTGACAAATATCTTAATTTTCATGTGAATAACCATAACAAACTTGAAGTTAGCACGGCTACTTTACATTGTAATGGTCTTGAACTGTTTCATCTTAGAATATCATGAGTGTAGGTTGCAACATGCTGACTATTTTGAGTATTATCAAAGCCTAAAATATTTTAATTTGTGCCGAAAGACTGTTCGCGTATTGTCATAACAGACTGTACCATTTGAAACAACCCGCGTGGATAGACTGTATAATGAACTTCGTAATTCAGTGATATGGTGAAGTATAGAATTCATGCACGAATACTTGTAGTACTGTGATAGTGAGAAGGAACATTGTGAGATATTACGAGAGAGAGCCATTTATTTATTTCTTTGCTGTGAAAGTGAGCCATGATAAACTGTGGTTTGAATGAAAGTTATTTTTGACAATACGAACAGTGTGCAGTAAGTGTTGAGATGAACTGTGCAGAGAAGTGTATTTTCTCATTATCGTGATTTACGATAATAGACAGTGCTCCAACATATTTCTCAACCAGTGAATGGTGATTACTTATGAGACAGTGATAATCAGTTCTAACAGTGCAAAATCAAATGGTGCACATTTTCAACCTAGCCAGTTGGACTTTCTCGTGTTAAAGCCACTCTTTTATTAACATGAGAAATCCTGACTCAAGACGACGGAGATTTGATGCAGATCAATGTGGACTTGGTGGTACTACGAGGGATAGTTCCAGGGACGTGGTACTATGGAACATCGTGGCGTTTGCTGTTAGCTGAGTTCCAGATTGCTGCTTGCAGAGCAGTATTCAACTGTTCGAGCTCAACAAGAAGGCGTACGTCAGGTGATATCAGTGCTTTTTCCGTTCAAAAATATAATTCTGACTTTGAACAGAACTTTTATAAACAGTGTCATTACTGACAAAGAACATTAAAAGCTCACTTACTTAACATTTCATAAGCTTGGAAAATTAATGCTTTACAACTCTTAAAGTAAATAACTGTGTGCTCTCGTAATGTCCTATTATCGGAACTTTGAAAAATCAATTGAGTGCTTCATTCATAGTGGACCAAGCTCAATAGCTGCAGTCGCTTAAGTGCGGCCAGTATCCAGTAATCGGGAGATAGTGGGTTCGAGCCCCGCTGTCGGCAGCCCTGAAGATGGTTTTCCGTGGTTTCCCATTTTCACACCAGGCAAATGCCGGGGCTGTGCCTTAATTAAGGCCACGGCCGCTTCCTTCCACTTCCTAGGCCTTTCCTATCCCATCGTCGCCATAAGACCTATCTGTGTCAGTGCGACGTAAAACAAATTAGCAAGCAGTAGCATTCATAGTGGAAGTGTATCATAAACTCTCAGTTTACAATATTTACGTAAAGTGTACAATAATTTACAAAAAATAGGACAATACTCAGAACTTTATACAAGAAGATCAGGTTTAATTTCAAGTGTTTCATATTTGAGTTTGATGTGTTCACAAGAAGGAATTATCAAATTTATGTTATTTAATTTATGTAGAAAGCATAATTTGAAATCGCAAGTGCCAATAGAACAGACCTTAGGATTTCTTATTTACTTACAACATGCTTTATTATTAATTTGTGCCATGAAAATTATGGTGGACATAACTGATTGAGAAAAGACATTATTCAGTTGAATTTTACTTGATCAACTTAATTTTTCGGTATTCTGTTGTTGAAATTGGGATTTATTTTCTAGTAAATATCTATGATTCGGCGATATAATAGGGTGACCTTCCAGAGATTGAATAAAGGAAAGAAAAATATAAATTATTATTTCGCCTTGCGATCCTCCCTCTCTGTACCATCTCCTAAGGACTACGCACCCCTCAGTAAGACGTCATGCTCTTTAAAATCAACTTTTCCTGGTACAGTAAGGAGGAAGGGAAGTTAGTTTATTAGTTTTGCAAAATATATTTAACAACTCATTAGAAGTATACCTATTAATTTTCTTGGTTATGTCATTTAAATTCAATCTTGAATTACTTTTTGGTACATCTTAATGTAGATATCTTCAAGAATGTTAAGTAACAGGTTTTTTTTGTGCTCTATGTATAATTACCAAATCATTACCCAGGGAAATATTACGAGTGTTAAAAGCCAACATATGCTTACTCATTGCTGAATTTTCTGTGCTTTTTAGCATTAAAATGCTTCGGATACCTTATCTGAAAACTTCTGCCCGTCTGACCTACGCAACTAGTGTTGCATCCTTGGCATTTTATAAACTCCTGAATTCAAGTATTTATTATGTGTAGCGCTTTAAAAAATCCTAGAATTGGTGTAAGTCTCTTAACATGATTCTTGTTATAATTCTTCTTGCGTTCCGGCCTTCTAAAGACCACGTTACAATTTCAATTGTTCCTCCTTAGTTGTTCTTTCCTTTTCTTCCAGTATTCTTTCATTGTT
This sequence comes from Anabrus simplex, assembly GCF_040414725.1. Classification (NCBI taxonomy): domain Eukaryota; kingdom Metazoa; phylum Arthropoda; class Insecta; order Orthoptera; family Tettigoniidae; genus Anabrus; species Anabrus simplex. The sequence continues at coordinate 429,193,140 of NC_090269.1, read as the reverse complement.
TCACTGTGTTTCTTTTTCCTGTCTTCAGTCCGCTTTGTGCCTGTTTTCTTTTCCTTCCTCCCTTGGAATCCTTCCATTTGTAAGACTTTCTTCCTAAAAATCTTTCTTTCCAATAATTCTTCTTCTCGTATGTTGTTCCTTTCCTGGTCTTTCTTGACTTCTTGAATCCAGGTGGTAGTTGATTTCTTTTCCCAAAGGTACTTGAAGATTCGTTTAGTTAGTCTATTGTCATCCATTCTGTAAATGTGTCCAAGAAATAGCAATCTCCTTTTTCTTATTGTTTCTGATATGTTTTCTACGTTCTGGTAAATTTCATTGTTACTTCTTAATTTCCAAAACTCAGCAATTCTTAGAGGACCTAATATTTTCCTTATAATTCTTCTTTCTAATATTTCTAATTTATCAAGCTTGTAGTTCAGTGCTAGACATTTGCTGGCATAAAGGCATTCTGGTTTCACTACTGTGTTGTAGTGCTTTATTTTAAGTTTTCTTGATAAGCACTTTTTGTTGCAAGTATTTTTAGTTATACCGTACGCTCTTTCCATCTTTTGTATCCTCTCCTCTATAGCAGATTTTTCTAAACCATTTTCTTGAATTGTCTCACCCAAATATTTGAATTTCTTTACCTTTTCTATTTGACCAATATCCATTACTAAAAACTTGTTATTATTATTATTATTATTATTATTATTATTATTATTATTATTATTATTATTATTATTATTATTATTATTAAAGCTACTTTATTGTGGCAAAGTTAGGGTTCACAGCCCTTTGTTACACTTAACCACTTCATGTATATAAATGTGTACAAATTTACAAAATAATTTTTGCAATTTTACAATGTAAGAATTTCAACAATTTACATTTTAATATATAGTAACAGTGTAAAAACTGAAATGATCTAATTTAAACATATTAAATCTTTACAAACCAACTTATAAACTAACCTAAATAAATTACTGCTAAACTAAAGTGTCACTAACTAAACTAACTAAAGTAAAGTATAACTAAAGTATAAACTGGAACGTGTTACAATATACAGTTATATTCACTCTCATTCATGCGTCCCATTCATACTCAAGGAAGACTAGAGATGCTTATAAGACGATGCTTGCAGAGGATTTTAAACTTCTCTGATGTCATTGGGGAGTTGCGGTGGTTGTGAATGATCTGTTGTAGGTTGCGGTTCAATGTACAATAATTTCTAGCATACAGCCTGACCAGATATTGAACAGGTGTAGTGAACTAAGGTAGTGAAATCTCATGGATAGGTACGGAAGGAGTGTTTTCACAAAACACTTGATACACCAAAGTAGTCGCATGGAGTCTACGTCTTGTCATTCATTCGTAACCAAGATAACTGTCTATAGTATGGAGATATGTGGGTATATGGACGTATGTCGAAAGCATACCTGATGCAAGCATTTTGGGCATGTTGCAGTCTCATGCCTTGCTCATTATTGATATCATTAAAAACTGTATCACAGTATTCAAAACTTGGAAACAAAAGTGAATGAATGAGCTTTATTTTCACTGACCAAGGAAATATATTTTTAAACCTCTTCAGGGGATGCAGGCTTTGATATATCTTTTTACACACATTCGTCACATGTTGCAACCAGTTTAATGTTTTGCTTATAGCCACACCAAGATTCATAACTGTTTTATAATATGGAATAATGGTATTGTTTAGAGCTACAAGAGGAACTTTGTATTGTTTTAAGACTTGTAAGTTTTTCAAAGTGCTGATGATTATTGCTTGCGTTTTAAGAGGATTAATTTGGAGATTGTTACTCATTGCAAAATTACTTATAAGACTTAAATCTGCCTTAACTTGTTGTACAGCACTCTGAATTTTATCAGTTCTTGAGTGGTGGTAGATCTGCAGATCATCAGCATAAAGATGATACTTGCGATGTATAATCGATTTGGCAACATCGTGTATGTAAATTGCAAATAGCAGTGGTCCAAGTACAGACCCTTGGGGGATGCCATGGGGTTTGTTAAGCCACTCAGATCTGTTATTATTTACTGTGACACACTGACGGTGATTTTTGAGGTACGAACTGAAAAAATGTATTGCCTTCATACTGAAATTTAATGAATCCAATTTCGGAAGTAGCAGTTGAGGAACAACGGTATCAAAAGCACTAGAAAAATTGAGTAGAACCAGTACAGTCACTTGTCGAGTATCCATTGGGTTACATAAAATCAGCTTCATGGTCCGTATCGTACTTACACAGATTCACAACTAAATCTTTTATTTGCCACCTTGTCGATACATTGAATTGCTTAAGGCAACTTATTGGTTAAAAGTGGTACGTGTTTCGTATATTATAAACATCTTCCGCCACATAACACTGTTTAGATGAAAAATTCATATAATGACAAAATATCAGTGCTCTAGAGGAAGTGTCCTTAAAATTAACATAAGAAGATTGACAATATTAAAGACAAATTACAAATTATGTTATGTAACATATAGCTGTAGAACTGCACTAATGTGCATGGCAAGTGCAGGTGACACCCAACCTTGTCCCAGATTTACTTTGCCTGAGTGTGCCAGTCTGGCAATACAATATCACTCCTAGCGAACCCTGGCAAGATCATGCTTCCTGCTGAGCGCTGACTTTCTGCTTACTCAGGATAGTCCTCTTGCCATTTAAATTCCTTTAAGTCTTCGCTGTACTTTCTCAGTCTGCTGAGCTGTGCCTACCTATCGTACCACACATGTACTGTACTACATAAAGTTTCAACTCCACACTCAATTACACAATTACAAAGACAAACACCACATTTCCAACTCTTAATCGCCCTCCACCCAACCACATTTTCATAAATCAAATCTTCTCAACTATAAGCCCACCTCCAAAACACATTTTTCCATTACATTTACTATACAAACACATACCACCATATACCATCTTAACTGTAAATATACCTCCAAAACACACTTCACCATAAAGTTCACTATACAAAAAACCTACCACCATGTACCATCAACTCCACCTCATTCTCATCCTCTCTCTAACCATTACCCAGTAATATTTCACAATCGCTATACCTTTCAGCTACAACATCGCTAGTAAATACACACACTTCAATACCTATCATTACACCAGTTATTCACTTTTCTCTATCTTATACTTCATCACTCAGACAGCTTCTAACTTTCTTTACTGAACTTCCTACTTCTTGTCACTACATCCTCTTCCTTTCTGTCTTTCTTGTTGCACAGCTCTTTTAAGCTCATGGTTCTCCCTTTTCTCAAAGTTTCTCCTTGAGAATTGTCAATTTTAACTCCTTCTGGCCACTTTGGTACTTTGCCATCTCCACGTTCAACCCCGAATACGTCTCCTTATATGCTTCAGTGCCTGAGAGCTCTCCTCGGCGCCATATTCATCAACCTCTCTTTATCACTGTTCTGTCCACTCCATCACTACAAACATCTCTCTGTTTTCCTCATCATTTGTCCCTTCCGAAGCGTTAACTATGTCCTCATTGGACTCTGTTCCTTTCCATGCCTCTCACCAGGTGGGTTTCCCTCACCCCACCTTTCTCCCGCACTCATCTCGGTGTCCTCCTGTTTCATCTTTCCTTCTAGGTCCAGTAATTTGGTCGCAGACCAGATCCTTCTCCACCTGCCTTTCGTCACTACTCATTGCTGCCCCCTAATGAAGGCTCTCAAACCTTGGTGTCTAGCTCTTACCAAATGTTTCTTAAGAATTTTTGCATTCTTTATCCGTTCTTCCCCTGTCTCTCTTAATCCATATTTTATACCTCTGTATGTTACCCACATTTCTAATCAAAGTGGATAACAGGTTCACTTTGATAGTCCTGTTTTCTTTTATGTTATCTATTCTCTCCACATCATCTATGTCTACTTCACTAAAATTAATTTTCATTTTGCCCTGGATTAGGTCCACCACTTTGTGAATCATCATTTTGTCCTCTCTCTTCTCCTCTGGAACACCATATTTAAATAGGCATTTCTTTAGAAGGTTTTGACTACTGGCTTCTACTTCTGATTTAAGCTTCAACGCTTCCTCTTCTAATCTTATTTTTTCACTTAATGATGCAACTTCGTCATTGTTTCTCACTTTGTATGTTGTATCGTCTGCCTTTTCCTGGAACCATTTCTTCATTTTCTCGAACTCCTTCATTTGCTCATGTATCATATTTTTAAGTAGCTCGAACAGGCAGACTTCATTTACCAACTCTTTTATTACCCTTCTAATTACTTCCATGTCTTCCCAACTCATGCTTCCACTGGAGATCGGCCCGTAATTTAATTCAACTCTCCCGATCCATAGTATTACTATAATCACCGCCGCTGTCAGTATCATCTCCCCCTTTATTCCCAATTCCATTCTGCTTCCTCCAACTTTCACTTCTTCTTTCTCCCCTGTCATCTTCCTGTAACTGCCCTGTGTTGTTCCACACCAATCATCCTCCTTGAGCTCTTCATTTGTTTCTTGCACTCCCCTCTCTCACTACCGGGATCGTCTACATAACACGTCTGCACTTGTCGCACACTCAGGCTATGCTGACGAGAATAGGTAATATTGCACCAATATTATTATTTATGAAAGATAATGGTATGTCATCATTACCCGGAGCATCTGACTTGAGGGAGTAAATTACACACTTCACATCATTCGCACTACCTTTTTTGAATGTAAATTTTACTTGATTTACTCGGGAATTAGTACTTATGGTGTTAATATCAGCAGCAGTTAGGTTATCTGGATGATTATGATGATTATTATCATTCTAGTGTACTTATCATAATCATTATTAGTGTATGCTGCTTTTATAAAATGAGAATTTAGATCAAGTGGTATACTGGGTGCCTGCTTGGTCAGGCTGTGACCTATACCCATCTGATGCAGATGATTCTATATTAGTGCTGAACTTCCCCTGTTTATCTCTTGAATATATTTATACTTGCTATTACGAATTAATTGCTTAAATTTATTTTGAAGAATACTGTAATTTTCAAAATCACTAGTGCTTCCAGTTCACATTAATCGCTTATAATACCAATATAATGGTCCGTTATTGGACATTATAAATTTTCCGGCTAACTCATTCCTGGTTGCCTGCGTTTCGCCCTCGTGTGCTAAGTTAGGCTCGTCAGTTGGGACTTAGCACACCACCCAAGACGCAAGGCTAGTGCATACCGTGGAGGCCGAGGGCGAAACGCAGGCAACCAGGAATGAGTTAGCCGGAAAATTTGTACTGTCCAATAACGGACCATTATATTGGTATTATAAATTTACTCATTCAGGACAAATATTTTTGGTTCCCTATAGGAATCAACATCTACATCAATTAATCGCTTATACCATGCATCACAATTTGCCGTGACCTAATTTCATTTGTTAGCCAAGGAGACAAAGGGTGAGAAACTCAAATTTGCTTCTTCAGAGTGTATTTGTCATACAATCCTAGTATTAATGAGTTCAGTCTGTCAACCATATCGTCGTCATTAGTCAGTAGAAAGTCGTTCCACGACAGTTGAAAAAATGAAATGTCTTATGGCTTTTAGTGCCGGGAGTGTCCGAGGACAAGTTCGGCTTGCCGGATGCAGGTCTTTTGATTTGACTACAATAGAGTTAAACTAATGTATTATTAAGGTCCACCTTTTCAATACAAATTGTACAGAGTTTAAATTACATATATGATTAGGGACTAGTTTTGACCTAACAGTAGGTCATCATTAACCTAAAGCAAAATTTAAACATAAATACCGAAGAAATTAAACAATGTAAAGACACATAAGGTCTCTTAAATGTACATACCATGTGAGATATTGAGAAAAGTGTTATAGAGACTTGCAGCACTATGTTAAAAATAACTCTATTACAGAGATTCATAAAAAGTCCAGTGCACATTAAAAAGATGTTAAAAATAGGAATCCTTGAGTTGCTGGATAAAGAGACTAGTATATGCTGGCTCCTTAAGATGCTGTTATACAATTGAAGAACTGAGCCGAAGTCACGTCGTTCATATACGGTTAAAGTCGAGTGTGCCGTACATTATTAAAAAGTTGTTAGGGATGGAAATCTTTAAGTTGCAGGTCAAGGAATTCAATATATGCAGGCTCCTTAAATATGATGTTATACATTCGAAGAACAACTGAGCCAAAGTTAAGTCGTTTTTAAAGATGTTCATAGACGTAAAATCACATGGATGCTAAAAAAGGCTCTTCTGTTTTTTGGAACTTGAAGGAAGGTGATTGTTGTGCGTAGAGTCTTAAGAATCCAGAGATGCGCTACACTATGTTAAAAAGTAGAGATAAGTCCAATCCGCCGTATAAAGGTAAAAAGTTGTAAAAATAATCCTCAAGTTGCTGGTCATGGAAATCGATAAAGGCTGGCTTCTAAGTGATGTTGCTGTTCATTCAGAGATCAATTGAAATTGTAGTAACATTGTCTTCTCAAGATGTTTATAAACTTGATATATATGTGGATGCGAATTATGATGCTAGAAGAAAGTTCCTCTGTTTCTAGAATCTTGAAGGATAATGGATGTTACGTGAGGCAGATTAACATATATCGAGTTAAATAAAGGTGGATAGAAATTCACAGATCAATGCGACATTTGACTCTGAATAAATGACAGCAAAGAAAGAATTAAGTCAGGTGGAAGAAAATAAATAAAATACGTCATATGGGAAATTACGTCGTGTTATAATAAGCTGAAGAGAGAATTGTGGGTAGATGAGGTTCAAAGGAAATCTTGAGAAGGAGGTGAAGGAAAAAAAGAAGCGAAAGTAAAGGAAACGGAAGGAGAAAAAAGGGGGGAAGAGATTATTAAGGCGGGGCTGACGGATGTGGGAATATGGAAGGTTGTTTAAGTCAAGTACTGTAAATAGAATGAAAAATGGGACCTTTAATACTTGATTTTGATTGTCTGAAAAGCTGAATGAGCAGGTCAAAAAGAATGTTCGGTTTTTTTTTGGAAATGTCATTAAGATTGAAGTTTGAATTAAAATATTGGTCTAGGTGTATAAAGCAGTTCTCTGATATGTTAAGGAGGGGTCCTTTTTTCATAATTTTGAGAATTTCCATATCATATTTAATGTCTGAAAATTTATTGTATTTCAGGGCATTGACATGTTCCAAGTATCGTATTTTAAAGCTTCTTCCTGTTTGCCCAACATAAGAAAAATTGCAGCTGTTGCATTTTACCCTATATACACCAGATTTTGAAAAGTAATCAGTTCTATTAATAGACGATGAGTTGTGTAAGACTGTAGCGTTATTATTGTTGGTTCTGAAGGAGATTTTAACATCATGATGTTAAAAACGTTAATGACCTTAAAGTTCACTTTCGGTCATTGGGGTAGTAAAGGCTCGATGAATCATACTATTATAAGCTATTATTTTATGGATTCGTGGATGAGAGGAATCTTGACGAATGGTGGAAGCTGTTTGGGTAGGTTTTCTGAAAATATTGAATTTTAAGGAATTTGGTTGCCTAATGATGGTCAAGTCTAAAAAAATTTATTCTTTCTTCATATTCAGATTCAAGTGTAAATTTTATGTACGGGTCAATATTGTTAAGGTTGACAGGAGTGGAAGCAGTGTCTGTTGTGCTCTCATCTATGATTACCTAAGTATCATCCACATACATAGGTGGTTTGAAAAGTTCTCGGAATGCACTAGAATTAAGTATCTTACCTCGGTGGAACTGCTTTTATTTTTCAACATAGTCTCCCTGTAGACTAATGCATTTGGTCCAGCGATGTTCCAATTCCTTGATCCCATCTCGAAAATGAGATTCCTCCAGGCCTGCAAAATACCTCTCCAATTCGGCTGCCAGTTCTTCCCTTGTAGAAAATCTCTGTCCACCGAGGAAAATTCAGCTTGGGGAATAGATGAAAGTCTGATGGTGCCAAATCAGGTGAATAAGGTGGATGTGGCAACAATTCGTACCCCAGTTCATGAAGTTTTGCCATGACAATAACACTTGTGTGCGGCGGAGCATTGTCCTGATGAAAGATAACCTTTTTCCTTGCCAAACCAGGCCTTGTTTCGTGTATCTTTTCCTGTAGTTGGTCTAGGAGGTTTGCGTAGTATTGCCCCGTAATTGTTTGGCCAGTAGGAAGATAATCTATCAACAGAATGCCTTTTGCATCCCAGAAAACTGAGGCCACGACCTTTCCGGCCGAACGCACTGCCTTTGCTTTCTTTGGTGGTGGTGAATCAGCATGTTTCCACTGCTTTGACTGCTGTTTTGTCTCTGGGATATAGTAGTGGACCCAAGTTTCATCTGTAGTCACAAACTGGCGCAAAAAATCTTGTTGGTTGCACTGAAAACGGGCCAGACTTTGTTCAGACATTTCCAATCTGGTGCGTTTATTGTCCAATGTCAAGAGCCGCAGCACCCATCTTGCAGATAGTTTTTTCATACCGAATTCTTCGGTTAAAATATAATATACCCATTCAGAAGACATCCCTACAGCTTGAGCAATCTCCCGCACTTAAGAATATTATTGAAGTAGTTGTTGTTATTATTATTATTATTATTATTATTATTATCCATTTTAGTATGTTCTAAAAAATCCAAATAGATTTCAGCCAAGATACCCGAAGCCGGCGATCCCATGGCCAAACTCTACTGCTGATAGATAATACAGTCGAAAGTGAAATAGTTATTATTTAAAACTAATTTCAGGATAGACATAAAATCTTGTATTTCCAAAGCACTTAGGTGGCTGTATTTACTTAAGTTGTTTTCAATGATAGGGTATAATTTAGAGGTTTGAATACTAGGCTACATATTAACAATGTCGAACGAGTGAAGGGAAGTATTAGGTTGGATATGAAACTTATTTAGATTCTCAATCAACTCTGTAGTATTTTTAATCGATTTGATGTCCGTAGTCGACCTGCGTGTCGTGATGAGGATGAAATGATGATTAAGACGACACACACACACACACACAGCCCCCCTGCCAGCCTTATTAACCAATTATGGTTAAAGTTCCTGACGCTGCCAGGAATTGAACCCAGGACCCCTGTGACCAAAGGCCAGCACGCTAACCATTTAGTCATGAAACGGGACGAAAGGGAAGTGACGGTTAATAAAAAACAAGTGCGTAAACAATCGGATCGCTGTTGTATTATAAACGTTAATAATAGCAATATATTGAGTACAGTACATGGGCAGAATGGTTGAAGTTTTTTGTATTGGGTAGTTGGTGTGGCAGCTGTGACAGTAGTGTGTCATGCGGTCTGATGAGGCAACCGTGGAGTAGGTAGAAAAGCACGTTATGTACACGAAGTACAGTAATAGGGACGAGAGACAAAGAATGCAATGTGTGAAGAAGTTTATTTTTGTGAGATGTTGATTATGACTGTGCTTGTAAGCTGTAACATAACAGATGTATTTCATATATGAATGAGTATTGTCAGTTTTTGAGAGTTATTATTAAGTTTGTTTTGAAAGATCTTGTGTAAAATGACTGAACATATTAGTTGCCTGCACTGTTCGGGTCACGTTGTGGATCAGTGATGTCCACGGCAAACATCTCTTCCCAAATCTACCTTAACATGCTTCCACATTCTTCTTCAGCCTGTTGCTATCATGTCACATACTTTTGTTGCTTGATGATGATGATGATGATGATTATTATTATTATTATTATTATTATTATTATTATTATTATTATTATTATTATTATTATTGTCATTCTAGTGTAATTATTATCATAGTCATTATTATTAGAACCGAGCTTGATAGCTGCAGTCGCTTAAGTGCGGCCAGTATCCAGTATTTGGGAGATAGTAGGTTCGAACCCCGCTGTCGGCAGCCCTGAAAATGGTTTTCCGTGGTTTCCCATTTTCACACCAGGCAAATGCTGGGGCTGTACCTTAATTAAGGCCACGGCCACTTCCTTCCCACTCCTAGCCCTTTCCTGTCCCATCGTCGCCGTAAGACTTATCTGTGTCGGTGCGACGTAAAACAACTAGTAAAAAAAAAAATTATTATTATTAGTGTATGCTGCTTTCGTAAAATTTAAATACTATTGTATTCCCCTTTCCTCCCAAGCAATCTCAAACGTGACTATCTTTCTCTCTCAACTCTGTATTCCTTATATGACCCCTTCTTATTTTTCCTGAACTTCATTCCGCTTGCCTGTATTTTGTGTTCCTTGGTGGTGTCCCATGTTTCTGCTCCATGAGCCAGGATAGGTATGAACCTTTTTTTTAAATGGGATTCTTTGCATTCTAATAGCAAATCTTTTTAAGATCCCCCCTCCCAACTGCACTTTCCTGTCTTCTGATATCTCGCATCCTAATTACTGCCTCCACACACTCTCTTCTCCTTTCTTGTTACAACTGTCTTGCTTTTCTTTTATTTTTCATTCATAATTGCTTTCATTCCACCCATTAATTTGGTCTTGTATTTGTTCCCTCACTGTCCCCAAACTACGTGTTCTTGTTTTTCCTTCCATAATCTTCCTGTTGCTGTATTTTGGTGGATGTAAATTTAATTACTATACCGTACATCAAGTTTTTTGAATGACTTCATTGTTTAATTTTTTTTTCTGCAGGTTGACGCCTGAAGATCTGGAGGGTGGCCCGATAAACCTTCGCTATGTTAAGTTCCAGAATGTGCAAAATATCCAGTTGTTCATTAAGGATAATCAGAGTGGTGGAGAAAAGACTCAAATAGATCACTTTGCCATCATTGGCTCTCCCATTTCAACAACTAACATGGGGGAATTCAAGCGAGTTGCTGGCAAGAAAGGGGAAAGTCATTAGATATTATTGACAAATCTTCCATACAGAATATTACCATTTTGCAGCAAACTATCAGCTTTGACTCCAAAGCATTTATTTATTTCATGGGATGAGCACTATGACGAGTAGATTATCCAAAAAGACAAATTTCAGTCAGGTATCTCAATTTGCATTTTCAGAGTCAGGTAATTTGCCAGAGAAACAATTCAACATTGCCGTTTAGTGTTTTGTAATTAACTAATTTGTTCATAAATAGACAGTTACTCATCAGTCAAATGCTCTTATTAACTGTTGAACAGATGTAATGCCTCTGAAGGGGTAATAAAGCTACTTTTATTGATTTTTTTATTCCATGCATTGTTAAAAGTTCAAGGAAAATTTTAACGATAAAGAGAGCCTATCGAACCCATCCTTCTGTTGGGAACCTTCCTTCCTTTTTTCATCTGATGAAGACAAAATACACAGAAAGCTCTTAGCATTATGTCCTTCAGGCGGTAAGGCAATCTTCATCTTATCTCAATGGATTGTTATTCAGTATGTAAACCAGAGTTATTTTAATATGAAATGCCAACTTGAACTGCCTGATATTGTATTGGACATCAGGTGAGAATGTAAACAAAACTGTCCCTAATGATGCTTTGTTGGAGGAAATGAAAACCAAACAAGTGTTTGCTGATGAAACAGATACAAGCTAAACCAGACCTTTGACAAGAAGCGAAAAGAATAAGACTGATAATCAGCAGAACCAAGACAGAGTTGAAAGTGATGGGAGTAAATACTGTTTAGGTAGCTTGGTTTCCTCAGACAATACCATAAAACAAGAAATCGGCAGTTTCTCATTTCTATCACTTCATTCATCAAATAGTTTATGATGAAACCTTTCTACTGCCTTCCAATTTACTGTATTTGTGTATTTTGTGTGTCTTTTAGTGTCCAAAGACATTTTCTGCTCGCCAGGTGCAGGTCTTTATATTTGATGTCCATAGACAATGTGCTGACGGCGTACGGAGTGGATGAAACCAGGTGTCAGCACATAGCTTACTCCTGTGGAGTAACTACAAGGGGTCTGCTCAAGGCTTAAAGTCCCCATCTGATGGACATATCACCATCAGCAGCATCATATGCCCTCACTCCATGTAACACTGGGGAGAAATTGTACACCACCACCTCTTCTGCATTCTGATGGTGAAATTCTTATCCCACCAGCAGGACTCGAACCGGCTAACCATGCCTTAATTATCATGACCACCAAACGAGCTACTGCCTCCCAAGGTTGCCCTGTACAGAACATATCTTGCACCAGCCAACTGCAATGAAGTTGCTCTGTTCTTGTCTACAGGACACCTTTTAACAAAATTAACTGAATTCTTATAGAACTTAATAATTATGGATGTTTACTCTCACACTTTCTCCCGCTCCCGCATCGTAATTCGAGAGGAAGGCTAATTTATCTCCTCACAAAAGATTGACTATAGACTGGTCCTAACTTTTACTTGAAAACCACTTGATACTGATGATATAGTTTCTCTTTATATTGTTCTAAGAATTGAACTCATTTCCCGCCACCGCCAATAGCATATAATTATTATTTATAAATTTCATTTTCCGTATTGACAGATTCAAAGTATAGATAAGAAATGTGTTTTCCCACCATTCAATACACAATTTATTTTAATAGATTAAGCTAGTACCGGTTTCGGCTCTTTAACGGCCATCATCAGCTAGTACATGTTTTGTTTTAGCCATTAGACAATTCACATGTTGTTATTGTATTAGGCATCCGGATGTCTAATGGGGGATGGAAATGTATACAATAGCATATAATTAAAATATCAGTAGTCAGGGTAAAAAGTTACAAATAGAACATGAGTATGTAAAACATATTAAAAACACACAGGCCACAATATATAACATTTAAAAAGTTTCAATACATTAAAATGATACGTATAGGTAGACACTTGTTAAAATTTTCAATTCATGCTATATAGATTCCATTCTTCTGTCCTCTGTGCAGTTCCTTTGCTTCTAAGTTATGTTGATTTTAGTTGCGTAAGGTAATCTTCGAGAACATTCTGAAACTGGTGTACGTCGTATTGATATGGGCCTTTGTCATGAAGAAATTTTGTTATGTTATATATCCCAACTTGTGATATACTATGGCAAGTTTCAATATAGCAAACAGCAGGTCAATAGGCCAACATGTAGAAGAATCCAAGCATAGTTTCACAAACATCAATAACAACATGACGATACTAAATATAAACTCCAAGGGCCCCCTGCTCAACATAACCGAAGATTTCTACATTTCTTTAGACCAATACGCCAACCCCAATCATAACATTAATGATATTAATGAAAAAAACCAGCATCATTTTTGACAAAGCCATTCCGACATTAAAGAATGATTACCTCAAAATAGTAAACACACGCTCTAACAAATCAACGAATCACAAGCCTGACCCCGCCCCTACTTCTCCAACGGCCGCTCCTTCTTCCCCTCCACAGCTAATATGAGCCCCAGACGCACTCGCAGTAGAACACAACAAGCCTTCAAACACATCGGCACAAGACTTCCACAACAACTATAGTAAGTACTCTTTCCATACACACACTAGGCATTCCTTCATACACACACTACCGGCATACTTATATCACCTTATCTCTACAGACTACAAGAACAAACATAGACGAGAGAGGTGTTGCCACCGACTACTTCTAAATACAAGCTCGAGACCTGCTGTTTGCTATATTGAAACTTGCCATAGTATATCACAAGTTGGGATATATAACATAACAAAATTTCTTCATGACAAAGGCCCATATCAATAAGACGTACACCAGTTTCAGAATGTTCTCGAAGATTACCTTACGCAACTAAAATCAACATAACTTAGAAGCAAAGGAACTGCACAGAGGACAGAAGAATGGAATCTATATAGCATGAATTGAAAATTTTAACAAGTGTCTACCTATACGTATCATTTTAATGTGTTGAAACTTTTTAAATGTTATATATTGTGGCCTGTGTGTTTTTAATATGTTTTACATACTCATGTTCTATTTGTAACTTTTTACCCTGACTACTGATATTTTAATTATATGCTATTGTATACATTTCCATCCCCCATTAGACATCCGGATGCCTAATACAATAACAACTTGTGAATTGTCTAATGGCTAAAACAAAACATGTACTAGCTGATGATGGCCGTTAAAGAGCCGAAACCGGTACTAGCTTAATCTATTAAAATAAATTATGTATTGAATGGTGGGAAAACACATTTCTTATCTATACTTCTAATAGCATATAAACCAGGCACACCGCTTCGTGCCTCTCCTCCATTAATCTCACATCATCTGCAACACTAGTAACTTAAATATCAGTCATTTCCACTCTACCATAGCAACTATTTAACACTATTACTACTGAAAATAAATGAAATTACACACAACGTTTTTCTCTCCAACTCTTCTTTACATCAACCAATTTCAACATTAATAAAGAGGTAAGTGTTTTTACACACTTCGATTTCCCTTTAAACTCTCCTTTCATTCAATTTCATTCATTAACACGTAAATCCTCCCGTTGTTACAGACGTCATATTAACACAGCTACTTACCATCAAGCACTCTTCTTCACTCGTGCTTCTAGAAGACTGCAGTTTCATCTCTTCACATGGGAGTTTCAACAGTCTAACAATTTTTATGCTGGCGCTTGAACCGTTTAATACCCGATAAATTTTCTCTAACACCCTCAACCATCAAAAGGCCCCACTTTACTTGCTTCAACGTAATAATTTATTTCAAACCTCACTTGAAGTGAGCAACAGAAACGTCTCTTTACAAAATTTACGTTCTTAAAAAGCTAACAGTAAACAATTTGTTCCCAATTTTTAAATAAGGACATTCATAATTTACGACTATTTGTATATTAGACTTTATTGAGGTTTCATTTTAAGAATACCAAAACTGTTGTCAACCATTTCTCTCACCATTTGAAACACAATTCCAACATCATCTTCATATTCATATGTATTTTAATTATAATCAGGTACCTGGTTAATTAACTTTAAGAATGAGATTAGGCTGAAGATGCCCTTAACTGAAGGGCGAAACATGTCCCTATAGTTTTATTTACAGATTTAATTCTTAATTAACATCTCTTTTTTATGTATTGAATAGGTGGAATAATTAAACTTTATTATTTATTTGACTTCATTGTACATTTCAATACGGACCAAAATATGAGAATTATAACATGTAACATACCACTTAGTCGAGCAGCTCTTCTTCTTTCTCCCAATTCTTCCCAGCCCAAACTTTGCAACATTTTTGTAACGCTACTCTTTTGTCGGAAATCACCCAGAACAAATCGAGCTGCTTTTCTTTGGATTTTTTCCAGTTCTTGAATCATGTAATCCTGGTGAGGGTCCCATACATTGGAACCATACTCTAGTTGGGGTCGTACATGAGACTTATATGCCCTCTCCTTTACATCCCTACTACAACCCCTAAACACCCTCATAACCATGTGCAGAGATCTGTACCCTTTATTTACAATCCCATTTATGTGATTACCCCAATGAAGATCTTTCCTTATATTAACACCTAGATACTTATAATGATCCCCAAAAGGAACTTTCACCCCATCAACGCAGTAATTAAAACTGAGAGGACTTTTCGTATTTGTGAAACTCACAACCAGACTTTTAACCTTGTTTATCAACATACCATTGCCTGCTGTCCATCTCACAACATTATCGAGGTCACGTTGCAGTTGCTCACAATCTTCTAACTTAATTATTACTCTATACAGAATAACATCATCCGCAAAAAGCCTTACCTCTGATTCTGCTTCTTTACTCATATCATTTATATATATAAGAAAACAAACGTCCGATAATACTGCCTTGAGAAATTCCCCTCTTAATTATTACAGGGTTAGATAAACCTTCACCTACCGGTACTCTAATTCTCTGAAAACTATTTTCTAGAAATATAGCAACCCATTCAATCACTCTTTTGTCTAGTCCAACTGCACTCATTTTTGCCAGTAGTCTACCATGATCCACCCTATCAAATGCTTTAGACAGGTCAATCGCTATACAGTCCATTTGACCTCCTGAATCCAAGATATCTGCTATATCTTGCTGGAATCCTACAAGTTGAGCCTCAGTGGAATAACCTTTCCTAAAACCGAACTGCCTTCTATCGAACCAGTTATTAATTTCGCAAACATGTCTAATATAATCAGAAAGTATACCTTCCCAAAGCTTACATACAATGCATGTCAAACTTACTGGTCTGTAATTTTCAGCTTTACGTCTATCACCCATTTGTTTATATACAGGGGCTACGATAGCAACTCTCCATTCACCTGGTATAGCTCCTCCAACCAAACAATAATCAAATAAGTACTTCAGATATGGTACTATATCCCAATCCGTTGTCTTTAGTATATCCCCAGAAATTTATCAATTCCAGCCGCTTTTTTAGTTTTCAACTTTTGTATCTTATTGTAAATGTCATTGTTATCATACGTAAATTTTAATACTTCTTTAGCCTTAGTCTCCTCCTCTATCTGGACATTATCGTTGTTAACCAACAATCTTTGCATACTGCTGACTGAATACTTCTCCCTTTTGAAAATCCTCACATACACACTTCCCTTGTTCATTAGCTATTCCTGGAATGTCCTTCTTGGAACCTGTTTCTACCTTAAAATACCTATACATACCCTTCCATTTTTCACTAAAATTTGTATGACTGCCAATTATGCTTGCCATCATGTTATCCTTAGCTGCCTTCTTTGCTAGATTCTATTTTCTAGTAAGTTCGTTCAATTTCTCTTTACTTCCACAGCCATTTCTAACTTTATTTCTTTCCTGTCTGCACTTCCTTCTTAGTCTCTTTATTTCTCTATTATAATAAGGTGGGTCTTTACCATTCCTTACCACCCTTAAAGGTACAAACCTGTTTTCGCATTCCTCAACAATTGCTTTAAACCCATCCCAGAGTCTGTTTGCATTTTTATTTACCGTTTTCCACCGATCATAGTTACTTTTTAGAAACTGTCTCATGCCTGCTTTATCAGCCGTATGGTACTGCCTAATAATCCTACTTTTAAGACCTTCCTTTCTATCACATTTATTTTTAACTACGACAAAAACAGCTTCATGATCATTAATACCATCTATTACTTTAGTTTCTCTATAGAGCTCATCTGGTTTTATCAACACCACATCCAGGATATTTTTCCCTCTGGTTGGTTCCATCACTTTCTGAATCAGCTGTCCTACCCATATTAACTTATTTGCCATTTGTTGGTCATGCTTCCTGTCGTTCGCATTTCCTTCCCAATTGACATCTGGTAAATTCAAATTTCCCGCTACAATCACATTTCTTTCTGTGTCGGTTCCTACATAGCTGATTATCTTATCAAATAATTCTGAATCCGTGTCAGTGCTACCCTTTCCTGGTCTGTACACTCCAAATATATCAAGTTGCCATTATCTTTAGAAATGAGCCTTACACCTAGAATTTCATGTGTCTCATCTTTAACTTTTTCGTAGCTTACAAATTCTTCTTTCACGCGAATGAATACTCCCCCTCCCACCATTCCTATCCTATCTCTACGATACACACTCTAGTAATATCTATGTAAATGGTCCATTATTGGACATTATAAATTCTCCAGCTAACTCACTCCTGGTTGCCAGCGTTTCGCCCCCGTGTGCTAGGCTGGGCTCATCAGTTGGTACCTAGCACACCTACCAAGACGTATGGCTAGTAGTGCATACCGTGGAGGCCACTGCATATGCTAATTGTAGCCACCAGCTGTACCAATGCACTATGAGATACTTTGTCTCATTACCAAAAATTGATGCCTGCTTAGCCATCAGATGATGGACCATTTATATTGATATTATAAATTTACCCATTTGGAACGAATGTTTCAGATTCCCTATGGGAATCAACATCTATATCACACACTCCAGTTCCGTGAGAAAGTTTCTGCATCCATTATATCATTTCTCAGCCATGATTCAACTCCTATTACAATATCTGGTAAATATATATCTATTAAATTACTTAATTCTATTCCTTTCTTTACAGTACTTCTACAGTTCAACACTAACAATTTTATGTCATCCCTACTTGAGTTCCAGTTCCCTGTTCCCTTATCACCGCTCCCTAGGCTACCCCGTTTCCCTGAATGTACTGCCCTATTACCCTTCCAAACAAATTTCCTAACTTACACGTACCACTGCGGTTTAAGTGAAGGCCATCTGAGCGCAGATCCCTATCTCGTATCCACCCATTAGGATCTAGAAATCTCACTCCCAGTTTCCCCACATACCCACTCCATAGTCTCATTTAAATATCCGATCACCCTCCAGTCAGTATCCCTCCTACACAGTATTCCACTAATAACAATCTCCGCTTTCTTAAATTTCACCCATGCTGCATTTACCAGATCCCACACATCTCCAACTATGTTGGTACTTATATCAGCTTGCCTTATGTCGTTTGTACCAATGTGAAACATTACCACCTTCTCCTTCCCCTCCTCACTCTCTTCTACTTTCCTCAACATCTGCCTCAACCTAATTCCTGGATAGCACTCTACCCTGGTTCCCTTTCCTCCACACACTTTCCCCACATGTCTAACGATGGAATCCCCCATGACCAGAGCCTCAACCCTACCCACCTCATTTGATCCCATCCCCTCCTGGTCAGCCCTATCTTTCCTGATAGCTGCAGAAGCTACTTCCTCCTCCCTTTTCTCCTTCCCATGACCCTGTTCCACCTGTCTTTTCCTATCCTCTACTCTACATTTCCCTTTTCTACCTTTTCCCTTCTTCCTACTTCCACACATCTCAGCAACAGTTCCCTGTCCCTCATCTTCCCTCTGTTGTTCTACCTGGAGTGACTCGTACCGATTTCTCCCAGACACCTATCCTGAATAGAGGTCTTAGCCTGCAGTCTCCTTCCCCTTAGAACATTAGACCACCTGTCTTCTACAACACCCCCCCTTTCCTTCCTCTCCCTCTTGTGCACCTACTGTAACCTGTACATTGTTTGAGGGAGTCCTATCTTCCTTCCTGTCTTCTGTGAGAATCCTAAATATCTCCCTCAAACTCTCCAACTCCTCCCTCATACCCCTCAATGCCTCGCCACACCCACAGTTCGTACACTTGCGCTCCTTAGCCATTTTTTACGGAAAAAATGAAAATAAATATAAAATAAATTTGCAAAAAAATAAATGAACGGAGGGATATATTGTTTGGGATAGTACTCAAAGATCACGCAACAATAAGGTAATTAATATACGACTACACTACAATACTACTTAGTCGTACTATATTTTTGATCCTACAACCCCTAACAGGATAAAAACTGCTGTTAATTGCTGAATATCGAAAGGAATACACAAGAACTACACAATTCCAAACTGCAATTAAGCCTATCCTAATTACAACAGAATTTTAGTAAGTTTCTACAGATACCTCTACTACAGCAGTACTACGCAAATACTTTACGATAATAAAATAAGCACACTAAATTCTAATAGGATATTATTCGTATACTACTGTACAGTACACTACAGTAATTTTTAAACTACTTTCAGACGTATCCTAATTACAATACAGGTACCGTATGCCACTACTAAGCACAAACAGAAATGAAATGTGCAAGAACTACTGTACTCAAAGATTACCAACAAAGCTAAATGCTTAGACGAATTATTATTAGTACTACGCTCTAATAGATGCACACTAAAGATAACACACGAATATAGCAGGCAAGATATGGCACTATCTAAATATACTGTATCTACACTACACTACAATTTTCAGCTGAACTGTGATTATATGAAATATTACCGCTGGTGGATTAGTATTATTTTCACTACTACACGGGATGGAGAATAAAAGTGTCCTTAAATGCTGAGAATAAGAGGTTGTCTACTACAATTTCTGTCAAAACCACACCAGGGGCTTGAAGTGCAATATTATTGGGATGTAGGAATTTGATTATTAACTTTTACTCTATGAATAAATAAAGGTGGAAAGTACAAAGTATGCAGGGAACTAAGACTACAAATTATCGGAATAATGAATCAGCTGACTTTGTATTTATTTACACAACTATCGTGTGCATGTAGCAACAATCGTCAACAATCCAAGAAACTGTTAAGTACCATAATTATCCAGTGAAATTACCGTGAATTCTCTTTAACTTCTCTTTAACTCGATGTTTACAGGCTTATTGTGTTATTTAATGTAATAAATTATTACCTTTGTGATAGTTGGAACGGAATATCTGTACGAAATATCGGAAAAGTAGCGGCGGAAATTACACTGAGTTTATGTCTGTATCACTGATCCGTTTTTGCAATGTCATTTTACTGGAAAACCGCAAAAAATACATAAGAAGTACGCACACGAGAAAACTTCGTCACGCAACGTATGTATTACATAACTCCCACAAAGAGGAGAACAAACTCGGCAAGATACTGCGGGGATTTCCCTCACCAGAAGAGTTCAGAGAACAGCTCCTGCCATCTCTGAGCATATTTGGGTACCTCCTTGCCTAATAAACCCGCGATTTTCGATGGAGCATATATATGTTTCCGCCCAGAGCGTAAGAAAAGTCGATCATATATATATGCGTTTCCGCCCATGAAAAGTTGGACAACTCCATAATAATAATGATGATAATAATAATAATAATAATAATAATAATCGTATGGCCTCAGGTACCATGTACAGACATTTCAATTTGACGCCATCTGGCTGTCTGCTCGTCAATTTCGACGTTCCATTTTACTCTAGGTCCACTAGATGGCAGACCAAGTAAACCGAAACTCTCTTGGGCGTCTATGGCTGAGATTTAATGAATTTTGTCAGGTAAACGCCAAGTGTGTCACCAGAGATCTTTTACATGCCGACATCGTACGACATGGAGTGTCAAATGGACTTTTTTCCGCCTTTCAAAAATCCAACTACCTCTGCCAAAAATTCAACAAAGTCTCTCATAGTGCATTGGCACTGCCGGTGGCTACAATTAGCCTATGCAGTGGCCTCGACGGTACGCTCTGGCCACTGAGATTTACAATATTAAAATTCTTCCACCGTTTTGATACTTTTTTATTTGCCTTTTAGCAAATTTTATTTGTCAACAGTACATGTTTCGTTCCTACTTAGGAACATTCTCAGCTGTTATTAAAGCTTAGGTGAATTGCTAAGATTTTAAACACGTTAATTTGTAGGTACATTGATTCTCTTAAAAACTAATAAAATACCTATTAAATTAAATGAAATTAAAAACAATGTAGGGGTTAGTGTGTTAATGATATGAGAACAGATGATTTAACTAAATGTATTAAAAAGTTCTTTACCTTGCTATTGTTAGACTCCAATTCTACTGTGACTCTGGAGGGACGTTTGATGCTGCTTTACGTCTAGTATAGTAATGGTGTGTGTCTGTTCCGTTGTCTGCTCCTCCTTTCTGGGAGGAAAGGCTGCGGAGAGGGGAGGGGGCGTGTTGCTTACTGTCACGGCTTCAACTTTAGAAGGGGTGGGGAGAGGGGAAGTACAAAATGGCGGAATACAAGACACAATACAAATAGTAAAAGGATAAATAAGACCGAGCCTCCGCCACATGTTTTCAAACAAATTCCCATTTCCTTATTTTATTTCATTTCAGAAATTAAGACGAAGCTCCCTTCCCAAAAATTGATCAGCAATCAGCTTCAAAGTTCCACATTAGACTCAATCAAAGGCACTTTAAACAAACTCACAATATATAACAACTTACCTGGAAGGAACGGAAGAAGAAACATTCAACAATTTGAACAGTGTCACGAAGACAAACATTTTTAAAAACTTTTTAACCGCAGACAGACAGACAGACATTTTTAATGTAACAAAATGAAAAATTTTTAACAACTATTCAAATGAATAGACATAGTTTTTAAGCTGACCAACTATGTAATCATCTGTTCTCATATCATTAACACACTAACCCCTACATTGTTTTTAATTTCATTTAATTTAATTGGTATTTTATTAGTTTTAAGAGAATCAATGTACCTACAAATTAACGTGTTTAAAATCTTAGCAATTCACCTAAGCTTTAATAACAGCTGAGGATGTTCCTAAGTAGGAACGAAACATGTACTGTTGACAAATAAAATTTGCTAAAAGTCAAATAAAAAAGTATCAAAACGGTGGAAGAATTTTAATATTGTAAATCTCAGTGATAGATTTTGATACGGAAAATGAAGCTGATTACTTGCAACGCTCTAGCCATGCGTCTTGGTAGGTGTGCTAGGTAGCAACTGATGAGCTCAGCCTAGCACACGGTGCGAAACGCTGGCAACCAGGAATGAGTTAGCTGGAAAATTTATAATGTCCAATAACGGACCATTTATATTGGTATTGCAGAATCTCACGCTCTTATCAAGTTACAATTTATTTAAAATGTTTACTTGTCTTGCAAAACACTCGTAGACCAAGTTACTGTATTCTGAGTTTTCCCTGTATTGTAAAGAAAGGAATAAAATTAAGTAATTTAAAACATACATACTTACCAGATATTGTAATAAGAGTTTAATCAGGGCTGAGTAGGTGATATAATGTTTTTTCTTCTTCAAGTGGCATATCCAGTCCCCCAGATGTTGATCACCCTGGAGAAAGTATTCCTTTCTTTACCTAACTTGAAAAGTTGTTGATGCAAGTCCAGTCTTAAGACGTATTGGAGCCATGGCATCGGTGGTCTACCACTTCCTCACTTGCCTTCTATCTTTCCTTGTGATATAATAGATGCAGAAATTTTCTCACAGTACTGGAGTGTTTATCGTAGAGACAGGATAGGAATGATACGAGTGAAAATATTCATGTTCATCTCCATTTGACAGGATATGAATAAGACATCCCAAGACAAGTTCAACCAGTTCAGTTCCAAAATGTACCATAAGTTTATATATATTATGTAAATTGTGTAAAAATAGTTTTTAAGAATAGTTCTAGCACATGTTAATCTCCAATAAGTTGTATAAATCTAGAGATGATTTAATCCCAATTGCATCAAGCCGTTCTCATTACTGACATTATGAAAGTTAACAGTCCATATATTTCCATTAAATGTGAACAAGAGTAGAATGTCACGTTAGAACTTTAAAACATGGACGGCTTGATCACTCCTTTGCACTGTTATATGAATAATATTGACTATGATTAATCCTAAAATAGCATCCACTCAGAGCTCTGACTTGGAGATGGAATTAATGGCTGATGATGCCTGCAATGCTAGGCGAAACACGTACCATACTCAAACTTAATGTAATGACATTGTTGTAGTCATAAATACTCAACCAGTATTGAATAGGTCAGGCCTTTCCAACTCGAGCACTTAGTGCTGGGGCGCACCAGAGCTGCACTCAGCAGCACCGTTCCCCACCTAACCCACGCAGTTGTCGGTGCATGTGCACGTAAGAGACAGTACATTCATTCTCATTGTGTGTGTGTGTGTGTGTGTGTCATTCTCAGTAGAATCTATTCGATAGAACAAACAGTGGAGCAGGTGTATTCATATTTTGTTCTCAATACCAAAGGTAAAGCTCAGTGTTTAATTTGTCATGTCATTTTAAGCGTAAGGTCTTCAACCGTGCGACGACAATACCACAATAAACATGTTTCCACCTATGATGGCATTGTTGGCGCAGCAAGAACCGAACAAATTGCTAAGTTAAAATCGGAATTGCTAAGTTCTTCAGCGATACATAATAACTTACTTATTAGGAATTTATTGTTTTACATGCAATTTAGGAGATTTGTTTTCGTTTTTGGTTTTGTATTATTAAGAATTGTTTAGAATTAGTCTTAGATGTGCTGCTAAGAAAACACACCAGGCGAGTTGGCGACGCGGTTAGGTGCACTCAGCTGTGAGCTTGCACCCGGGAGGTAGTGGATTCGAACCCCACTGTTGGCAGCGCTGAAGATGGTTTTCCGTGGTTTCCCATTTTCAAACTAAGATCATCCTGGGGCTGTTCCTTAATTAAGGCCACGGCCGCTTCCTTCCCATTCCTAGCCTTTTCCTATCCCATCATCGCCATAAGACCTATTGCAAAAAAGAACCCACAAAGATAATTAATTATTTTATCTCTCTATCCCATAGATACTTGAACCCAACACTTTAAAAGGTGCAGTTCGAGCACGTTATGGGCTATTGTTGCTCTGAAAATTGCAAAAAACAAACCAGATGTTTTCAATTCTGAATTTAAATAAATGGAGAACTAGGACTTCTCTGTCTGATGCGGACTTAAAGGCTGTTCTTAGAATTTCTACTGCCAAATCAATTGTACCCATTATTGGTAAATTAGTTGCCGCAAGACGATGTCAGCAATTGACTTAAACACTAAATGTACATTAAGGCAAACGCAAAGTATGTACAGAATAAATTGTGTGTTTATGTGTTCACAGAACTGTCATAAATAATATTGTTTTTACAAGCTGCGCGCTGACTTGGCGACCTGTGGTTCTGCCTCTGCCACTTCCCCTCCTTCCCCCTCCACCTCAGTGGTGCTATAGCACAGCACCGGGGCCGTGGGAGCACCTCAGTTGGAATAGGTGGTTTCAATAAATTAATGTTTAACATTTAATTATCTCAATTTACCAAATGCCAATTGGGAAGGCAATGTGAACAACAGGAAGCATGGTCAACAATAATGTTATTTGCTTTATAGCCAACTAACAACTTTAACGGTTTTCTGAGACGCCCATGTGCTGGAATTTGGTCCCGAAGGAGTACTTTTACATGCCAGTAAATGTACCGACACGAGGCTGATGTATTTGAGCACCTTCGAATACCACCGGACTGAGTCAGGATCAAACCTTCCAAGTTTGGGATGTGTGGGATCTGGTAAATGCAGCACGGGTGAATTTTAAGGATGCGGAGATTATCAGTGGAATACAGTGTAGAAAGGATACTGACTGGAAGGTGATTGGGGATTCAAATGAGACTATGGAGTGGGTATGTGGGAAACTGCAGGTGAGATTTCTAGATCTTAATGGGTGTGTAAAAGATAAGTATCTGCGCTCCAATGGCCTTCACTTAAACCGCAGTGGTACATATAAGTTAGATTTTTTTTTAGAAGAATTATAGGGGTGGGGGGGGTACATTCAGGGAAACGGGGTGGTTTAGGGAGCGGTGGTAAGGGTACAGGGATCTGGAAATCAAGTATGGATGACATAAAAATGTTAGTGCAGAATTGTAAAAGTATTGTAGAGAAAGGAATAGAATTAAGTCATTTGATAGGTATATACTTACCATATTGTAATAGGAGTCGAATCATGGCTGAGAAATGATATAATGGATGCAGAAATTTTCTCACGGAACTGGAATGTATATCATAGAGATAGGGTAGGAATGATAGGAGGTGGGGGTTATTCATTCTGGTGAAAGGAGAATTTGTAAGCTACGAAAAAGTTAATGATGACAAACAGAAATTCTAGGTGTAAGGCTCATCTCTAAAGATAATACGTAACTTCATGTCTTTGGAGGGTAGCGCTGATGCTGATTCAGAATTATTTGATAAGATAATCAGCTATGTGGGGAATGACATGGAAAGGAGCGTGATTGTAGCGGGTGATCCCAATTTACCAAATGTCAATTGGAAAGGTAATGTGAATGACAGGAAGCATGACCAACAGATGGCATGTGCAGCTGATCAGAAAGTGATGGAACCAACTAGAGGGAAGAATATTCTGGATGTGGTGCTAGTAAAACCAGATGAGCTCTATAGAGAAACCACCGAAGTAATAGATGGTATTAGTGATCACTAGAACCCAGATTCCCATGCAAATACATGTTTTTAAATAAGCTGGTTACACTTCTCAAACTTTCCTAATATTCGTTTTATGGATTAACAATTCCAAATAACCGTTCTCTTTCTCTGCATGTTTGCATGTTTTGGCATTTTTAGAAGAAACTTCATGCATAATGCAAATTTTGAAGATTTTGTATTTAATAGCAAATATCTGGACATTTATATTGGATAACATGACTTTTCTTCTGACTTTGGCAAATATATAATGTTTTGCCTGCATGATGGTGCCTTTTATGAATGTTGGTTTGTAGAATTTGGAACCGTTTCTCCACGTTATATGTCTAATATTTAGAGATGGAGAGAAAGAGAATGCATTCCTGGCATCCTATCTGACAACCAAACTTAGCACATACGGTAGGTCCTATAATTCAATTAGTCAAGCACTTTCTTATCTGTTGCTTGAATAAACGTTGAAGTAAGCCAGATCTTTCACTGGTCACACGTCTTTGTTACCACAGCAGGCCGTCGTTAGCAGTTATTGAACACATTCAAATGTGTGTGGAATCATAGGATTAGCTGCGGCAGCTAGATATAAGCTGAACTCGGTGATTGCTTCAAATCCTGATTTTGAATTTGTCAAGCTTATAATATATGTATTGTAGTGAAAATGCAAAAGACGTATAATTTGACGTAATTTTGTCCCAAATGCCTTCATTTAAGTATCCACCTGTCACTTCTTGTGACATAGAAAGATATTTTCTGTGCGTAAGAATGTGCTGCCATATAAGCGGAGGAGCTTAATCAAGACAATTTGGAGAAATTATTTGTTGTACAATGTTTCAAAAGTAACTGGAAATGTAGCCATGTTGAACTGAATTTTGATATTGCATATTTTCCAGTTTATTATGCAGGTTTTGCTATATGATAGTGCATGAACGCATGCATATTTTTAGATTTGATAGTGCATGGAAATCCGGGCTCTAGTGATCACGAAGCTGTTTTGTAGTTAAAAATGAATGTGACAGAAAGGAAAGTATTAAAATTAGAACTATTATCCAGTACCATATGGCTGCTAAAACAGGCACGAGGGAGTTTTTAAAGAGTAACTATGATCACTGGAAAACGGTAAATAAAAATGTTAACAGACTATGGTATGGGTTTAAAGCAATTATTGAGGAATGTGAAAACAGGTTTGTACCTTAAAAGATGATAAGGAATGGAAAGATCCACTATATTATAACACAGGAGTAAAGAGATTTAGAAGAAGGAGGCGCAGGTTGGAAAGGAATACCACTTAGAAATGGCTGTGGAAGTAAGGAGAAATTGAAGGAGCTTACTAGGAAATTGAATCTAACAAAGAAGTCAGCTATGGATAACATGATGGCAAGCATAATTGGCAGTCATACTAATTTTAGTAAATAATGGAAGGGTACATATAGGTACTTCAAACAGAAACAGGTTCCAAGAAGGACATTCCAGGAATCATAAATGAACCAGGGGAATGTGTATGCGAGGATCTACAAAAGGCAGAAGTATTCAGTTAGCAGTATGTAAAGATTGTTGGTTATGAGGATAATGTCCAGACAGAGGAGCTGACTAATACTAAAGAAGTATTAAAATTTACCTATGATAACAATCACAATGGTTCATTGTGTGGGTTACTGTAGTCACATCCTGGTTCGTGAACCATCTGTAACGGCTGAGTGGCCTAGTAAGTGGTCCTGAGAGTGGGGATACCAGTTGCCACAGAATTGGAGCGGGCATCTGTGACATATTCTGAGTCATGGCCCTCCTCGTGCTCGGGCAGCTAGGACTATTCAATCCAGCGGTGAATCCTAACCCGTGTGTAAGTATGTATAAGTAGGGTAGCATCCTGCTTCATGAAATTAACCGAGCTCAGAACGTTTTAAGCAAGCCTCGGACCTATGGGAGTAACGGAGTCCGACTCCCATTTGACAGACGAGGGACTCCTTGGAAACAACTTGGCGAACGAAATGGAATTTGATGAGGGGCTATCAATATTAATGGGGCTGTTGGGAGAAAGTAGAACTGGCTGAGCCAGCAAAGAGGATGCTTATGGATATGCTAGGAGTAAGTGATATTCGGGTAAGGGGAGATAACAAGAAAGAGATATGAGATTATAAAGTGCACCCGACGGCTGTTAAAACGGGAAGAGCAGAGTATGAGGTAGGACTGTTCATCAGAAATACTACTGCACGCAACATAGTTTCTGTCACACACGTAAATGAGCAAATGATGTGGGTAGATTTGGCAGTTGGAGGATTTGGACGAGAATTGTCTCTGTGTATTCACCATGTGAGGGTGCAGATGAGAATGAACTTGACAAGTTTTATGAAGCATTGAGTGACATTGTAGTCGGGGTAAACAGCAAGGATAGGATAGGCCTAATGGGCGATTTCAATGCGAGAGTTGGAAATAGAACTGAAGGATTCGAAAGGGTGATTGGTAAATGAGGGGAAGATATGGAAGCTAATGGGAATGGGAAGCGCTTGCTGTACTTCTATGCTAGTATGGGTTTAGCAGTTACGAATACATTCTTCAAGCATAAGGCTATTCACTGCTACACATGGGAAGGTAGAGGTATCAGATCCATAATAGACTACTATATCTTAACTGACTTTAAATTCAGGAAGTCTGTTAGGAATGTACAAGCTTTTTGGGGATTTTTCAATGATACAGACCACTATCTCAACTGTAGTGAAGTTAGTATTTGTAGGCCTACGATAAAGTGAAATCTGTCTGCAAGGGAATTACACGTAGATGAAAGAAACAGAGCGAAACAAATAGTTGTTGAATCAAAAAAGATGTCGTGGGAATATTTTGGTAATAACCTGGAAATGCTTGGTCCAGCAGAAGGAAAACCTTTCTGGACAGTAAATCTTAGAAAGGGAGGGGAGAAGGGAAATGAACAGTATTTCGGGTGTTCAAGTGAACTCATAATAGATCCCAGGGAATGACTAGACAAGTGGGGGGGAATATTTTGAAAATCTTCACAACATAAAAGGAAATCTTCATGGTGTTGTCACGAACAACCGAGCCCATGGGGAGGAGGAAAGTGATGTTGGTAAAATTCGCTTGAAGTGGAAAGGATGGTAAATAAACTCCATTGTCATAAAGCAGCAGGAATAGATGAAATTATACCAGAAATTGTGAAGTATAGTGGGAAGGCAGGGATGAAATGGTAAGGTGCCTTCAGATTGGACGAAAGCAGTAATTGCACCTATCTATAAGCAAGGTAATAGGAAGGATTGCAACAACTGTCGAGGTATCTCATTGATTAGTATGCCAGGCAAACTTTTCAGTGGTATCTTCGAAGGAAGGGTGCGATCAGTGGTTGAGAGGAAGTTGGATGAAAACAAGTGTGGTTTCAGACCACAGAGGAGCTGTCAGTATCAGATTTTCAGTATGTGCCAGGTAACCGAAAAATGCTACGAGAGGAATAGATAGTTGTGTTTATGTTTCGTAGACCCAGAGAAAGAATATGACAGGCTACAGAGGGAAAAGATGTTCACCATACTGGGGGACTATGGGATTAAGCGTAGATTATTAAAATCAATCTGAGACATTTATGTCGACAATTGGGCTTCAGTAGGAATTGATGGTAGAATGAGTTCATGGTTCAGGGTACTTACAGGGGTTAGACAAGGCTGTAATATTTCACCTTTGTTGTTCATAGTTTACGTGGATCATCTGCTGAAAGGAATAAACTGGCAGGGAGGGATTCAGTTAGGTGGGAATGTAGTAAACAGTCTGGCCTATGCTGATGACTTCGTCCTAATGGCAGATCGTGCAGAAAGTCTGCAGTCTAACATCTTGGTACTTCAAAATAGGTGCAATGAGTATGGTATGAAAATTAGCCTCTCGAAGACTAAATTGATGTCAGTAGGTAAGAAATTCAGCAGAATTGAAAGTCAGATTGGTGATACAAAGCTGGAACAGGTAGATAATTTGAAATATTTAGGTTGTGTGTTCTCCCAGGATGTAATATATTAAATGAGATTGAATCAAGGTGCAGTAAAGCTAATGCAGTGAGCTCACAGTTGCAATCAACAATATTCTGTAAGAAGGAAGTCAGCTCCCAGAGGAAACTGTCTTTACATCGGTCTGTTTTTAGACCAACTTTGCTTTACACGAACAAAAGCTGGGTGGACTCAGGATATCTTATTCATACGTTACAAGTAACAGGCATGAAAGTAGCGAGAATGATTGCTGGTACAAATGGGTCGGAACAATGGCAGGAGGGTACTCGGAATAAGGAGATAAAGGCTAAGTTAGGAATGAACTCGATGGATGAAGCTGTACACATAAACCGGCTTCAGTTTTGGGGTCATGTGAGGCGAATGAAGGAAGATAGGTTACGTAGGAGAATAATGGACTCTGTTTCGGAGGGTAGGAGAAGTAGAGGAAGACCAAGATGACAATGGTTAGACTCAGTTTCTAATGATTTAAAGATAAGAGGTATAGAACTACATGAGGCCACAGCACTAGTTACAGATAGAGGATTGTGGCGACGTTTAGGAAATTCACAGAAGCTTGCAGACACAGGATAATAGGCGTAAAACTGAAAATTACAGGCCAGTCGGTTTGACATGCATTTTATGTAAGCTTTGGGAAAGCATTCCTCCTGATTATATTAAACATTTTTGCGAAATTAATAATTGGTTCAATAGAAGGCAGTTTGGGTTTAGGAAGAGTTATTCCAATACAGCTCAACTTGTAGGATTCCAGCAAGATATAGTAGATATCTTGGATCCAGGTCAAATGGAGAGTATCGCGATTGACCTATCTAAGGATAGATTATGGGAGACTACTGGCAAAAATGAGTGCCAAGAACTATACAAAAGAGTAACTGAATGGGTGGTTATTTCTAGAAAATAAAACTCAGAGAATTAGAGTAGCTAGATCTTTATCTGACCCTATAATAATTAAGAGGGTAATTCCTCACGGCAGTATTACTGGACCTTTATATTTTCTTATATATATCAATGATATAAGTAAAGATGTTGAATCAGAAGTAAAGCTTTTTGCAGATGATATTATTCTGTACAGAGTAATAAATAAGTTACAAGATTGTGAGCAACTGCAAATGACTTCAATAATGTGAGATGGATAGTAGGCAATGGTATGTTTATAAACGAGTTTAAAAGTCAGATTATGTGTTTCACAAATAAGAAAAGTCCTCTCAGTTATAATTACTGCATTGATGGGGTGAAAGTTCCTTTTGGGGATCAATGTAAGTGCCTAGGTGTTAATGTAAGGAAAGATCTTCATTAGCCTAATCACATAAATGAAATTGTAAATAAATGGTACAGATCTCTGCACATGATTATGAGGATATTTAGGGATTCTAGTAAGGATGTAAAGGAGAGGGCATATAAGTCTCATGTAAGACCCCAACTAGAGTATGGTTCCAAGGTATGGAACCCTCACCAGGATTACCCGATTCAAGAACTGGAAAAAATTCAAAGGAAAGCAGATCAATTTGTTCTGGGTGATTTCCGACAAAAGAGTAGCGTTACAGAAATGTTGCAAAGTTTGGGCTGGGAAGACTTGGGAGAAAAGAGACGAGCTGCTCGACTAAGTGTTATATTTTTAAAATATTCAAATTTATTTTTAAAAATTTTTCCACCTCTTCAATACATTACGTTCATTTGAACATTATGACTTATACATTATAAATCATAATCCTTATTGGGACATGTTTCGCCCTATATTACGGGCATAATCAGCCTGTACCTTGTCCTCATAATCATAAATCATCGGGATCCTGGTTGTCTATTACTAGGCTTCCTTATTATATTAAACATAAAAAATGTAAGTTAAAATGTACATCTCTGTTTGTCAATCTTAAATTAACTAGTGGAATATTTGTACTATTTGATTATAAAATCACATTAAAATGGATGGTAAATGCTCAGTAGAACCACATTAAAACAATTTGTTAGATGGTAAGCCCTGTTCTAGCTTTTAAGTCATTGTCCCTTAATGAATATAATTCACAATTACACATCTTATACAATTAAAACACCAATTAGGTAGCACATTAATAATCATTTACTGAACTGAGAATCTGGTTGAAAATGTCTGACTACATGTTTAAACACGTGAAATCAATTAGAATAGCCTTGAAAATTTAAAACAGTTTGTCTAAATTTGTGGTAATAATTTTGGCAAACTTATTGTACTCCTTGTTCATACAGTATTATACTTATTATTGATGTTGATGCCGGTATCATTCGTAAAACGTCAACACTAGCTTGGTGGGCAGTATTTGTAGGATTGATTATCGAAATGCTTATAATGTAATCCTGCCATGGTTTTTGAAGTTGGTCAAATGGAAGATGTCTCAAGATTATAAATTTGGTGATAAATCATTGTTTCTGGATCTGAAATGAAAGATGTTAAAAAGTCTGTAATGAAATTTAAAAGGTTGTTAAAGAAAATAAAGTGTGTGTATGGACATAATAAGGTGTCTACTTTGGACCTTGGCTGCTTACCTCCTCGTGTCTTTTGTGGTAAGTTCGAACTGCTTGCGGTGCCAGATTGACTGGATATCACTGTGCTCGCACTTCGTGTGTTGTAACTGTGTGTCGTCCTTGATGGGGGAAGTCTAGGGGAATGAGGCATGTGCAGAGCATTGTGTACTTGGTCTGTCAGTAGAAGCGTGTTTGTAGGGGATAATTGGGAGTTGGTGGTGTTGATTAAAACTGTAGGAGTTGTTGAGTGAGGAAATTTATAGATGTTATTAAACATATGTCCCTTTATTTTTAATACTTGCTATAATTTAGGTATTATCTCGTAAATTGAGTTCCTGTTTGTCTAAAGTATCATTTAAATTTCGGTCTTTATTAAAGTTTTGGTCCAAATAGATGTGTATGTTCTTGTACTCATTCATTAGTTTTCCTTTACTTAATATTTTGTGGATAGTTAGATCCTGTTCTGTTGTATATTGATGGCCTGTTTCTTTCATATGTGCACTCATTGCGGAAAACTTATTGTCCTTGATTGCATTAAAATGTTCTTGGTACCTTGTGTAAAAGCTGCGGCCTGTTTGTCCAAAATACAAGAGCCATCCGGAAAGTGGTACCCGTTTGTGCAGTAAAGACACAGGAGTAAATATTAACCAATAAACACATTGTTATTGGAAAGAGCATACTTTACACTACTTCTCCACATAATCTCCAAGCAAATTTAGGCATTTATCATAACGTGGGACAAGTTTTTGTATTCCAGCGTCATAGTCCTCCGCCGCCAGAGTATTGAGATACGTAGTTACGACTCGTTAAAGTTCTTCATCACTGTCAAATCTTTTTCCCGCCAGAAAGTCTTTAAGCTTTGTAAATGGACGAAAATCTGAAGGGTTCAAGTCCGGGCTATATGGGGGATGGTCGAAGGTTTCCCACTTGAATTGCTGCAAAACTTGTTGTATTATCACAGCTGCATGAGGCCTGACATTGTCATGAAGGAGAATGACGCCTATAGACAATAGACCTTGCCGTCGATTTTGAATTGCCTGCCGTAATTTCTTTAATGTTTCATAATACGCATTAGCATTAATTGTGTCTCCACGGGCCATAAAATCAATGAGCAGTACACCTCGGCGACCCCAGAAAACGGTTGCCATGAGTTTCCTGGTGGACAGAACTGTCTTGAAGTTTTTTGGTTTGGTTGGTGAATGAGCATGATGCCACTCCATTGACTGTCGTTTACTCTCAGGTGATGCATAACAAACTCATGTTTTGTCCCCAGTAGTGATGCGAGTCAGGAAAGCGTCTTCTTCATCAGAATAATGCCCCAGAAACGTCAGTGCTGCAGCCATACGCTTGGTTTTGTGCTCCTCTGGAAGCATGCGAGGGATCCACCTTGCACAGATTTTTTAATAATGCAGATGGTCTTTGACAATTTCATGAACAATTGCTCGAGACACATTAGGAAAATGTTCACAGAGTTCATCAATTGTGACGCGCTGATTGTTCCTCACTCATTCGTCTACTGCGCTCAGCAGTTGGTCTGTAATGACAGATGATCTCCCTGAACGCTCCTCGTCGTGTGTATTCCCCTCCCCAGGTTGAAGTTGCGACACCAGCGCTGAACAGACGACTCGTCCATCACATTGTCTCCATACACCTCCGTTAATTGGCGATGAATATCACAAGGTCGAACGTTTCGTGTATTAAGAAATTTACTCACAGCCCTCACTTCACAACTGGCGGGGTTCTCAATTTGTTTAAACATTTTAAACGATCACCGACACAACACAGGCAATGCTAGCATCACGCAACCTTGCACAGAGCAGGCAGACAAGCCACTGACGCGGTCTGACCTTGCCCAGTGGCTACCCAAGTTGTCAGCGCTTCATGCGGCACAAACGGGTACTACTTTTTGGATGGCCCTCGTAAGACACGAGACATTGTGAACATGTCAGTCTTTAAATTCCCGAACTTGAGTAAGGATCATTGTTAGGATTTACTACATTATGGTTAAAGAATCTGCTTCGATTGCTGTTTTGGGTTCTGAGTGCTATTTTGACATTTTGTTTTTTAAGCGGATTTGACACTTGCAGTATGTACGGGTTGTTTTATGTAAAAGTAGCGTAGATGGGGACTTACGTGGTTTGTCTGGATGAGGTTTGTCATTTTTTTAAAAATGATGCGATTGATCATTTTCGTGTTGTATCCATTAAATTTGGCTAATTTCTTTATGTATTTTAATTCGGTTTTCAGTGGTGAAGGGAATTTTAAAAGATCTGTAGATTAGGCTGTAGTACGCGGCTTGTTTTTGAGAGTTTAGATGTAAAGAGTCATTTTTGATTGTGATTGAGGAATTTGTTGGTTTTCTATATATTTTAAAATTGAAACTATTATTCAAGCATGTTGTATTTATTTATTTATTTATTTATTTATTTATTTATTTATTTTTTTATTTATTTATTTATTTATTATTATTATTTTTCTCCAGACCTACAGTATACACATACCAAATTGATCTGTTAAATGTCCAGCCTATAGCCAGATTTAAACTACAATGATATGAACAACAGATATTGATAAATGGCCATGCACTACTCCTTACCGGAGATCCGATGACCCTGGCACTGCGGCATTAACGGCACACATATTACAAACAGGCAAATTAAAAATAATGGCAAGGTTAAATACAATATAACAAACTACAATATAACATAACGTAATGTTTTTTGGAAGGAAATAGGTAAACACGATCAGAAAGTAGTGTTGTTTGAGTCATCAGTCCATAGACTGGTTTGATGCAGCGCTCCATGCCACCCTATCCTGTGTTAACCTTTTCATTTCTACGTAACTATTGCATCCTACATCTGCTCTAATCTGCTTGTCATATTCATACCTTGGTTTACCCCTACCGTTCTTACCACCTACACTTCCTTCAAAAACCAACTGAACAAGTCCTGGGTGTCTTAAGATGTGTCCTATCATTCTACCTCTTCTTCTCGTCAAATTTAGCCAAATCGATCTCCTCTCGCCAATTCGATTCAGTATCACTTCATTCGTGATTCGATCTATCCATCTCACCTTCAGCATTCTTCTGTAACACCACATTTCAAAAGCTTCTATTCTCTTTCTTTCTGAGCTAGTTATCGTCCATGTTTCACTTCCATACAATGCCACGCTCCACACAAAAGTCTTCAAAAACATCTTTCTAATTCCGATATCAATGTTTGAAGTAAGTAAATTTCTTTTCTTAAGAAAGCTCTTCCTTGCTTGTGCTGGTCTACATTTTATGTCCTCCTTACTTCTGCCATCGTTAGTTATTTTACTACCTAAGTAACAATATTCATCTACTTCCTTTAAGACTTCATTTCCTAATCTAATATTTCCTGCATCACCTGCCTTCGTTCGACTGCACTCCATTACTTTTGTTTTGGACTTATTTATTTTCATCTTGTACTCCTTACATAAGACTTCATCCATACCATTCAGCAACTTCTCGAGATCTTCTGCAGTCTCAGATAAAATAACAATATCATCGGCAAATCTCAAGGTTTTGATTTCCTCTCCTTGGACTATGATTCCCTTTCCAAATTTCTCTTTGATTTCCTTTACTACCTGTTCTATGTAAACACTGAAAAGGAGAGGGACAAACTGCAGCCTTGCCTCACTCCTTTCTGGATTGCTGCTTCTTTTTCAAAGCCCTCGATTCTTATCACTGCAGACTGATTTTTATACAGATTGTAGATAATTCTTCGTTCTCGGTATCTGATCCCTTCCGTCTTCAGAATCATAAATAGCTTGGTCCAATCAACATTATCGAATGCCTTTTCTAGATCTACGAATGCCATGTACGTGGGCTTGTCCTTCTTGATTCGACCCTCTAAGATCAGACGTAAAGTCAGGATTGCTTCACGTGTTCTTACATTTTTTCTGAAGCCAAACTGATCTTCTCCCAACTCAGCTTCAACTTTTTTTTCTGTAAATAATACGTGTTAAAATTTTGCAGTCATGAGATACTAAACTAATGGTGCGGTAGTTTTCACACCTGTCAGCACTGGCTTTCTTGGGAATAGGTATAACAACATTCTTCTGAAAATCGGATGGGACTTCTCCTGTCACATACATCTTACACACTAAATGAAATAACCTTGCCATGCTGGTTTCTCCTAAGGCAGTCAGTAATTCAGAGGGAATGCCATCAATTCCAGGTGCCTTGTTCCTATTGAGGTCACTCACAGCTCTGTCAAACTCTGACCTCAAAATTGGGTCTCCCATTTCATCAGCATTAACAGCCTCGTAATGTTCCAGAACCAAATTATCTACATCTTTACCTTGATACAACTGTTGGATATGCTCCTGCCATCTTTCTGCTTTGTCTTCTTTCCCTAGAAGTGGCTTTCCATCTCAGCTCTTAATATTCATACACCTAGATTTCCTTTCTCCAAAGGTTTCCTTGATTTTCCTGTATGCAGCATCTACCTTTCCCAGGACCATACAGCCTTCAACATCCTTGCACTTCTCCTTCAGCCATTCTTCCTTAGCTATCTTGCACTTTCTATATACTTGATTCTTTAATCGCCTGTATTCTTTTCTGCCCTCTTCATTTCTAGCATTCTTGTATTTTCGTCGTTCATCAATCAGGTCTAGTATCTCCTGAGTTATCCACTGATTCTTAGTTGATCTTTTCTTCCTTCCTAACATTTCTTCAGCAGCCCTACTGACTTCATTTTTCATGACTCTCCACTCTTCCTCTATAGTGTTTTCTTCAGCCTTTTCATTTAGTCCTTGTGCAACATGTTCCTTGAAGCAATCCCTCACATTCTTTTCTTTCAACTTGTCTAGATCCCATCTTTTTGCATTCTTTCCTTTCTTTAATTTCTTCAACTTCAGATGGCATTTCATGACCAACAAGTTGTGGTCAGAGTCGACGTCTGCTCCTGGGAAAGTTTTGCAATCCAACACCTGGTTTCTGAATCTCTGCCTAATCATAATGAAGTCTATTTGATACCTTCCAGTGTCTCCAGGTCTCGTCCACATATACAGCTGTCGTTTGTGGTGTTTGAACCAAGTATTGGCAAGCACTAAATTATGATCAGTGCAGAATTCAACCAGCCGACTTCCTCTTTCGTTCCTTTGTCCCAATCCAAATTCTCCTACTGTAGTACCTTCTCTTCCTTGGCCTACCACTGCATTCCAGTCTCCCATCACAATTAGATTCTTGTCACCTTTTACATATTGTATTAAATCTTCTATCTTCTCATATATTCTTTTGATTTCTTCATCATCCGCTGAACTAGTAGGCATATAGACTTGCACTATTGTGGTGGGCATTGGTTTGGTGTCTATCTTGACGACAATAATTCTTTCACTATGCTGGTCGTAGTAGCTTACCCGCTGCCCTATTTTCTTATTCATTATTAAACCAACTCCTGCATTTCCCCTGTTTGATTTTGTGTTGATAATTCGGTAGTCGCCTGACCAAAAATCTTGTTCTTCCTGCCAACGTACTTCACTTATACCAACTACATCTAACTTTAGCCTATCCATCTCCCTTTTCAGATTCTCTAACCTACCACAACGATTCAAACTTCTAACATTCCACGCTCCGACACGCAGAATATCAGTATCCATCTTCCTGATGATTGCCCCCTCTCGTGTAGTCCCCACCCGGAGATCCGAATGGGGGACTAGTTTACCTCCGGAATATTTTACCCGGGAGGAAGCCATCATCAGAACATCATTCATACAGAGAGAACTGAATGTCCTCGGGAGTTAGTTACGGCTGTAGTTTCCCGTTGCTTTCAGCCGTGTAGCAGTATCAACACAGCTAAGCCATGTTGAGTATTATTACAAGGCCGTATCAGTCAATCATCTAGACTGCCGCCCTTGCAACTACCGAAAGGCTGCTACCCCCCTTTCGATGAACCATTCGTTAGTCTGGTCTCTCAACAGATACCCATCCGATATGGTTGCACCTGCGGCTCGGCTATCTGCATCATTGGGACACGCAAGCCTCCCCACCGCGGCAAGGTCACATGGTTCGCAGAGGAGGCAGAAAGTAGAAGGTATAGTTAAACTTTTCAAACATGTTGTAGTAATATCCAAAAAATTTAATGAATTATCGATTTCATCTTATTTTGTAAATTTTATGTTTCGGTCTAGGGCACGGCCTCTCGAACGCCCAAAATCTCTCGTGTGCAAATCAAGGTGCAGAAGCTCTGTGCATTGGTCCGACTCGGCTCAACTCTGATAGTGTAGTGCGCTGAGAGCGACGAAGTGTTCGGTGATAGACGGCTTGTTTGTCAGTGAAATAGATAACTGCTAGACAACAACATAATAATGGAGCTACCTGTTTCGAAGAATGCAAAGTCTTTCGAAAGCCCATTCCAATCGAACGGGGAACTTTCATATTTTTTTCTCAGTCATAACGATAAATCCAAATACTTAATCTGTGGGACAATAATTATGTGATCATCAAAAAGATCTATTTTCCAATACAAAGGCCTTGCTCAAATTCTACAGGAATTTATCGAAGGAAGATTTCCGCAACCTGCATCGAGAAGCAACTAAGTTTATTTCAATGTTTGGTTCCACATGCTTAAGTGAAAGGTTACTTTTTCTGTTTTACTTGTATGAAAACTAGATTGCGTGCGAGTATTTATGATTGTAATTTAAAGTACGCTCTCAGAATTGCTGTCAGCCAGACACTACTAGTATAATTGCAAAGAAAAAGGAAAAGAAGAACTGGAGAGGATAAATTGTCTGCTCAAACCAAATTGAAAGAAGAGTATTTTAACACCGGTAACATTGTCCCATAAAATGGTGTATGTCCGCTCACCGCACATAAACATTTCGCAGTGAGGGGAGAATCAGTGGGAAAGGTGAAGAAGGCGGGGACAGGCTGAATGGGTGAGATGGGTGTATGGAAAGAGGAGAAGGGGTTTACACTCTGGTCAACCTAATGAAGTCGTCTCCTGCACCTTGCACCGTGCAATGCACTGGCGCATGCACCCTGAGAGGCCGTGGTCTAGGGCATTGAGATATTCTAAAATATTGCCACTATTATTTAGCTCATTATCTACTATAACGAATTTGTCATCTACATAACATAGCCAAAGACTAATCTCTTTTACTTCTGTCAACAGGTCATCAATATACAACAATAGAACAGGATCTAACTATCCTCAAAAAATGAAATAAAGGAAAACTAATGAACGAGTACGAGAACATACACATCTTTTTGGACCAATACTTCGAAATTTAAATGATATTTTAGATGACAAGAACTCCATTTACGTGATAATACCTGAATTACTGCAAGTATTAAAAATATTATGTATGGACGTATGTTTAATAACATTTCCTCCTTCAACAACTACAGTTTTAATCAGCACCACCAACTCCCAATTATCCCCTACAAACATGATCACACTGACAGACCAAGTATATAATGCTCCGCTCACCCCTCCTTCCCCTACACTTCCTATCAACAACACACGAAGTGCGAGCACAGTGATATCCACAGTGAGCCAGCGCAGCAAGCAGTTCAAACTTGCCATGAAAGACACGAGGAGGTAAGCAGAAAGGTCCAAAGTAGACACCTTATTGTGTCCATTCCCACATTTTATTTTCTTTAACAACATTTTCAATTTTGTTACAGATGTTTTAACATCTTTCATTTCAGATCCAGAAACAACAATTTCATCACCAAATTTAGAATCTCGAGAAATCTCCCATTAAACCGATATCAACAATACCAATATAAATGGTTCGTTATTGGACATTAAATTTTCCAGCTAACTCATTCCTGGTTGCTAGAGTTTCGCCCCTATGTGCTAGGTTGGGTACCTAGCGTAGGCTACTTGAAACCACTGGCATTGCCAATGCACTATGAGAGACTTCGTCTCACCATCAAAAATTGATGCCTGCTTGGCCATCAGATGATATAGATGTTGATTCCCATAGGGAATCTGAAACATCAACAACCATGGCAAGATTTCATTATCAGCATTTCGATAATCAATCCTACAAATACTGCCCACCAAGCTAGTGTTGAAGTTTTACGAATGATACTGGCATCAACATCAATAATAAGTATAATACTGTATGAACAAGGAGTACAATAAGTTCGCCAAAATTATTACCGCAAATTTAGACAAACTGTTTTAAATTTTCAAGGCTATTCTAGTTGATTTCACGTGTTTAAACATGTAGTCAGACATTAAAGATAGTCTAAATATTTACTACAGACTGCACTCAGACATTTTCAACCAGATTCTCAGTTTAGTAAATGATTATTAATGTGCTACCTAATTGGTGTTTTAATTGTATAAGATGTGTAATTGTGAATTATATTCATTAAGGGACAATGACTTAGAAGCTAGAACAGGGCTTACCTTCTAGCGAATTGTTTTAATGTGGTACTACTGAGTATTTACCATCCATTTTAATGTGATTTTATAATCAAACTAGCTGATGTACCCGTGCTTCACTACGGAATTCTACATTGTATACGGTACAGAATTCTAGGCTAGGTAGTGTACACGTTGTGAGCAAGATTGTATAAAATTGCATAGCTCTTAACGTTACCCTAGAAACGCGACGGGGAAGTCACCAAATGTCTTTTCTCATATGAAGACTGTGTTAGGGAATTTTCATTGTAATGATAGGTGGCAGACACTCACTCTCCACCAGCCATTTTACATCCTCAGAAAGACTGTCTTAGTGGTTTTTCCAACTGAAATGAACATAGGTCATTGCAATGACGTCAGTAGGAATGGCGCGATTAAAAGCAATACTTTCATATGAAATACTCCATCAAATGAAAGACCACACACTTTCTCACTTTTAACGAACAGTACTATGCTGCAATTCCAGAGCTGGAATGACCAAGTTGCAGACAGTTCTGATCCGTGAATACTCTTCGTATTTTTTCTGCGGTGGGGGGGAAGGCGAATAGTTGAGAGTCCCAGGGCAAAAACTATGCCTTTTTACTAATCTGTTTCCGAGGTGTACCCGATGAGTCGGAAAATCTCAATTCACTACAGTGGCAACGGAAAAACCTATCTGATTTGGAGGCAATTTTTTCCTCCAAGCCAGAGGAGAAGCCCCCTCTTCACTGCTAATTTGGAATTAAATGAATGTCAAATTTAATAAAAGTGAAGAGGAAGAAGCTTTTCTTAAGAAACTTCTCATTTCAGGGTTGACTTTTGAGTTATTTAGTGAATTGTGGTGCTATAATTTGAAATAGGCTTAAATAGTAATTCTAGAGCAGCTCATACTACTCTGCCATAAGTGTGCATACAGCTCATTCAAAACAGCGCGTCAGAGTAGGGATCGAATGACTGAAATACTATGATGAACCAGTGTGTTACGTACCTGCAGTATCAGAAAATGTATGAACCAGAGGAAAATGAAAATGAAAACCTACAACCTGTTTTCCAGTCATTGGCCGGGTCAGGGATGTAATAAATGAAGCATATATATAGGCTGTTAGTACGATGGGGTCACCACTCCCAGTGATACATTAATGACTGATAGACGCTATGAAATGATATTGGAGAGTGTTGCTGGAATGAAAGATGACAGGGAAAACCGGAGTACCCGGAGAAAAAACATGTCCCACCTCTGCTTTGTCCAGCACAAATCTCACATGGAGTGACCGGGATTTGAATCACGGTTACCAGCAGTGAGAGGCCGATGCGCTGCCGTCTGAGCCACGGAGGCTACATGAACCAGAGGAATGGCATGCTAGAGAAGAAAGTTTTCCAACTCCCCAGCTATTTCCCGCCAATGTTCAGTCGGGCTGTTATACTCGGTACGCAGTTGTAATCCCATCTATTGGAGTTGAGCGGGACCATAAGAAACGAAGAACATCACAACAAACAATGGTCAATGTAAAGTTATTGATCAGTAACAAACAATGGTAAATGTAAAGTTATTGTTGATCAGTGTTATGTGCTTTCGATAATGTAGGCCTTCTGAAATACACTCTTATCATAGTCGGTACAGTAAAACTGAATGAAACATAAATGATCGGAAATTGTATTGTCTGTAACTTTTGTTATGTAGTACTTTACGATAGCACCAGTAACATAGGTACCGGTATTTAAAAATTAAATTTTAGGCACCTCCCCCTAAACTACCATTTCATCTCGGGCGAATAAAATTATTTACAGCCTAGACTGTAGTTTCTTATTCCCGGACTCTATATAGCGGTTTTCATTAAATTCTGTTAACCCATTTTCTCGTGGCTAGGCGTTGATATGGACTTACCAACAAAACTACAAATTCATTAATATCTGTGTTATCAGAGCCGGTACGGTAAAAATGTATAAGACATAATTGATTGGAAATTTAATTCTATATAACTTTAGTTATATAGTATTTATTGATAGGACCGCTGATAATAAAAATATTCGAGAATGAAATTTAAGGCTTCCCCTAAACTACCATTTCACTCAGCGTGAATAAAATTATTTATAGCCTAGATTGTAGCGGCTCATCCCCCGACTTTACATACCAATTTTCATTAAATTCTTTTCAGCCGTTTTCTCGTGATGCGTGTACATACATACATACAAACATACATACATACAGAAATGACAGAAAAGTAAAAAGTACATTTTCTTGTTACTATGGACATGACCGATACAGAAATACCATTCTTTTCAAATTCTGAGCAATGTACAGGCAAAACTCTTATTTTATATATATATGTATAGATAGTACAAATATTCCACTAGTTAATTTAAGATTGACAAACAAAGATGTACATTTGAATGGGTACTCGCAAAAACGGGCACATTTTGTCAGAACAGAGATAAATCAACTTTTGCAAATGTCAAAACACAAAAACTATACCATAAAAATAATATTTGTTTCATTATTTTATCTTGATGTAGTACCTTTAAATTATCAATACCATATATTGGAACTGTATTAAAAATGAAAAGTGCTTGGAAAAATAGGAATATAAAAAATGGAAGAAAATTGATTTCTGCATTGACCTAGCTATAGTTAATAGTTTACCTTAGATTAGTAACCAAACTTTATTTTGTGATCATACAATACAAAACTGTGTTTTATACAGTAAACTAGACATAAAGATGCCGGCCCCCGTGATGTAGGGATAGCGTGCTTGTCTCTTGCCCGGAGGCCCCGTGTTCGATTCCCGGCCAGATCAGGGATTTTTCTCTTGACCTGAGGGCTGATTCAAGGTCCACTCAGCCTACGTGATTAGAATTGAGGAGCTATCTGACGGTGAGGTGGCGGCCCCGGCCTCCAAAACCCAGAATAACGGCCAAGAGGATGCATCGTGCTGACCACACGGCCCCTCGTAATCTTCGGGCTGAGCAGCGGTCGCTGGGCCGGCCAGAGCCCTTTCAAGGGCATAAGTGCCGTGGGTTTCTTTAGACATAAAGATGTTGCAGATGTTGAAATATGACATAACTTTCCTTCAAGGGACAATCATCAGTCATATGACCCAGTCATGCATTGAAAATTGATTCCTTAGTCACTTCTTGGCCATTGCCAGCTGTCAGTTCTCTGTAATACTGGTGATATCTTGCAGGGACATATTCAAGTAGCTCAAGCAAGTCCTTAAGATTTGTTGGCTTTATTAGCCTTGTAACACTGTACTTTGGTGACAGCTGAACACTAGCAAGTGATGGTCGACCACCATTACTGTTCCTTTTATGAAGGTCAATACAATCATATTCCTCAACAATACCATATAAATATTTTGAAAATACTAAAATCTTTCTTAAATAGTGTGCCCTAAACTTTACTAATTAGTACTCTTTGCTTATCTACAGATACCATTCTCTTGGTTACTTTTTCTAGCAAAGGTTGAGTGCTCACAAACTTATCACTTGTCATTTTACTACTTGAAATGGATTTCTTACTCTAGCTCTTTTTACTAAATCCAGCCATTCATCTTGCACAAAAACACAAGAAACACCCACAGCCTCTAACCTACATATACAGCAACGCCATCTTTACGGCCTCCTCCGTAAATGCCTGTTGGCCCGATTTTGCAATAACAAAATTGGTCTACATATAATGGCATAAAATTCAAAGTGTTGTAGCTCATCACACAGGATTACCTCATGTTAGCCCAACTCACAGAAGATACTTTGAACCTTCCGCAATGGATGGCAGCACATAACAAATTTTTTCCAAATTTGTGGTTAGCCCGTTTTTGCGAGCACCCATTCATTTTAACTTACATTTTTTATGTTTAATATAATAAGGAAACCTATTAATAGACAATCGGGAATTTGATTATTTATGAGTCTGAAGATAAGGTACAGGCTGACGATGCCCCTAATATAGGGCAAAACATTTCCCAATAAGGATTATGATTGGTAATGTATTGAACCCTTGACTTACCGTT
The DNA here is from genome assembly GCF_040414725.1 of Anabrus simplex. Taxonomy (NCBI): domain Eukaryota; kingdom Metazoa; phylum Arthropoda; class Insecta; order Orthoptera; family Tettigoniidae; genus Anabrus; species Anabrus simplex. The sequence goes on along the minus strand of NC_090269.1, from coordinate 429,148,659 downwards.
CCATCATTGGTCGGCCACAGCTGCTACAGTAGAGCAATATTGAACTCTTAAATCTTGGGGTCATTGCGGGAAGAAATTCGGTCACGATCTTAACGAAATGATGGGGTTCAGAAGAGAGCCTAACTACTTGAAATGAGGAGCAAATATGTGCTTACTAACTTTTATTAAATTCTTAATGGCACACACAAAAATTATTTATATAAATCCTTGATCAACAATTAATTATTAATTATGAAATGTTTCAACGCAGTCACATTGCATAGCGTCTATATTTTCTTTTACAATATCGAAGAATTTGCTTCAGTGAAAGTAGGAATATCATAAATTAGTGGACGGCAAAAAAAAGTGAAAGGAAAACCTGAAAAATCGGGCACCTATTAATCCAAACGATAACTGAGAATTAATCCACACGATCCGTGGAAAATCTGACCTTTAGCAAATAGAACGCCTGATTAACTCTTAATTAAGGTTATCCACCAGTCGAATACCCTTTCGGATACGGAACACCCGCCGAATGGACCCTTCATCGAACCAAATTGACTATCAGTTGCTTTGGATAGGTTGCAAAATATTATTGGAAAGCATGGTGTTCACTACAAGTTAACAGCAGCATTCACAATTGAAACAAAATTCCACCATATATTTGTCATTTCATGACACCCTTAAGTGATAAATTAAACCCGATACTAAATGTGCATCACCCAAACAACTGTTCAGAAGGAACCAACAACAACACAATCCGCGAGGATCTTACGTTACGTCGTTCTGAAGGAACAGAACTGCGAAATGCAGGAAACACTTATTCATCACGCATTTAGAAGAAATGCCAAACACTGAAGTTAATTAAAAATATTGGAAAATATTATTATAAAACCGACTTTCAGGTTATGAATAGTTACATTACGCTTAATAAAATTACAAGTCCACAAAGAAAAAAAAAAGTACACAAATTACAGAATTCTTTCCTACTTAACAATGACTACCATCACAGATCCATCTACTTATTGTTTGTCCCAACACACTACCTACAAAGCTATCAATTGATCGAACTCAACTACGTATAAAAAAATGAAAGAACGACAAAGATCGAAAATAAAATATGTTACTGGCTGACGAATCGAATCCGTATTTGTAACTCAAGTCTCACACTAATACGTTGAAGTTCAATATGCACACTACCAAAGCAATAATGGACATCATAACGGCAAAACAATTAGGTCCGTAAAATAAAATAAAATACCGAAGTTATTTGAACTCGACACGCATGGAGAATTACAGTAAAATATATATATTTTTTTTTTGCTAGGGGCTTTACGTCGCACCGACACAGATAGGTCTTATGGCGACGAAGGGATAGGAAAGGCCTAGGAGTTGGAAGGAAGCGGCCGTGGCCTTAATTAAGGTACAGCCCCAGCAGTAAAATATTCAATCACCGTTAGCTCAGTACCCAATGTTGGACAACCCTCATTTGCCGATAGCGGTTCCATAATCTTAGGTAAACACCTTCCAGCTGTTGAGGGTTGCGCGCAAGTTTGGCCTCATTATTACCGATCTAACACTCTTCCCATTTCGTATTTTACTGTAGACATTACCTTTGACCAGGTCACTTCGCAAAAACATCTAATCTAAGACTTGAGTATGTACAGCTGACCTCCCAGACCTATCGTCGGGCCTACTTAACATCTGCACACCCTAACACTAACCTCTATGTACACGTAATTCTATCATTGAGCGTGAACTAGGACGTCTCATCATCAGTATACTCCTAGGATAACATGCAACGTCCTAAATCTATTGTCGTGCAGAAACTGGGTCGTATACGCTTCCCCTAGCATATCAGACGAACTCGTAACTTCAAACAAACTCTGATATCTTTAGCTGTAAATCTGGTCAAAACGAATAACACACAACGAAACAACTCTCGCCATAGAACAAACGCAAGTCGAAAAATGCAATAATTTTCTATCTGTTACAAAAAAAAAAAGTGAACTTGGAAATAAATATCGCGTGGCAAACAACCCACAATTCAAACACGATCTCAACAGGCGCAATGAAGTTTAGGAAAGAATAATATCTTCCAACACACGTCTAACATTTAGTGGATGTCGTCAAAAATAATAATCATCACCACTGCAGGGATACATACTATAATTCTAGGGTAAGGCCCTCAGATCGCCTACAGTCATTTTTCAAACATTCATATCCATGACTATCCAGTGAAACGAAATTCAATAAATTTACACAGTCAAACCTATCGCTTTAACGTCCAATATCTCATTTCACAAATGCTCCGATTTACTGATAAATTACCGCCTTGTAATTTATGAACTTTACTAATTGGAAACTCGTCATTACAGTCAAACAACACCAAACATGTATACAAAATGTTCTTTTATCCTTGAGGTCATATTATTCTAATATTCATTATTGACTTTACGTAACTAGTCACTTGAAATTTTACTACCAAGAGTTACCCACCAAAATCGTTTTCCACTTGGGATCTTATTTGACATTTACTGTGCTTCACACAATAATTATCTCGGACCGACCTTCTCGAGGTCCCAGCTTTCGGATTGTTAGCGGAATATACTACAGCCTGCCACATAAATCTCACATTTAATATACAGCCTGTCTCAAAAATCCTTCCTTGGCAAACATAGCCTGTCTCAAAAACTCTTCCTCGGCATATATAGCCTATCTCAAAAATTCATTCCCCTCGCCTTCTCATGGCGGTATTACGTAAAATCCAGGCTCCCTTTTGCCTTCAACATTTCTATCACTCTCATCTCCACATATATAAATTCTTCACTCTCAATCCATTTTTCTTATATTTCAAGACCCTTTCCAAATCTCAATCCTCTTGTGAAAAACAACAACTTTTATAAAATACACCTTTTTATTTTTTTACTGTTACTACAACTTTCGGACCTCGAGAATACAACAACACACCGTGATTTTCCATATCATCGGCATACACGATGTCACAAAATTTTTACTTCCCATGAATAAAACATAACTTTATCGGATTTCACTGGAATTTTTCTAAATGCCCGCAATCCTTGTAGAACATACTTGTTAAATCCACTTTTTTTTTTTTTTTTGCTAGGGGCTTTACGTCGCACCGACACAGATAGGTCTTATGGCGACGATGGGAAAGGAAAGGCCTAGGAGTTGGAAGGAAGCGGCCGTGGCCTCAATTAAGGTACAGCCCCAGCATTCGCCTGGTGTGAAAATGGGAAACCACAGAAAACCATATTCAGGGCAGCCGATAGTGGGATTCAAACCTACTATCTCCCGGATGCAAGCTCACAGCCGCGCGCCTCTACGCGCACGGCCAACTCGCCCGGTAAATCCACTTTTAACATAGGAAAATTTTTATCCCGCAGTAGACATTATTATTATTATTATTATTATTATTATTATTATTTCGATAAAAATTTTCTGAATTCAAACGATATTCGAAATTAAGACACTCTCCACGATTACTTTACCATTATCACTTTCCTAATTTTCCTCACTTCGGACAATATCTCAAAGAACATTAACACAAGATTTAAACGTCGCATTTTATAGTTTCTTGATGTGAATTTTATAAAACTAAAGATTTTCACACGCTGACCAAAAATATAATATCTTTTCCTGATCATTACAAAATATCAGCCCGACACACGCAATGAAAAATTTGGTTGGGACAAACAACATTCTAAGTACAACATTGATTAAAAATTACAGACCTGTGATCTTAGCCGTCATCCTTGGAGTTCTGGCTGCATTTAGCTAGCAAACCTCTCGTCTAGCCTACCATAGCTAGGTTATACATCTTCTTTATAAATATAACTTAAATTACACAACTCTTTCCAACGCACTTTCAAACGTTTAGTAAGCGACGAACACTCCGCTCGAATGACCACATCTACTGTGTTCACAAGACTGTTTCTCGCCCGACTGTGGCCAGGTGTTCCAACAGATAAGGAACCAGACACAGTAGCTAACTTCAAACTCCTCTTTAACAGACACACACTGAATACTGAGAGAAATTCAATTACTTCTAAACCTTCAAAGTTTCATTAGTGGCAGCTCAGAAAATTTCTATCGTCTTCCATTCCTAACAGTAGATCCGAACCATAGCCACGAACATGTAGTAAGTTATTTGGAGATCAAATTTTTACACTTTTCTGTTGACGAGCGACGTGGGCTCCGCTACTTCAGAAACCAGACAGACACTGAGAAATGTACGGAGGGAGGTTTCTTTTATACTCTATGGGATGACGCTACTCACACCATGGAGCTTGGTTATGCAATATGCTAATTCCGTATCCAATAGATCGATTTTTCTGAAATTTGTTCCATAACTTTGGACAGACTTACAATTTATTTAGGCGTTAGTTTCATAATTTTCCCATACTCGCAACAGGCGAAATAAATTATTTCTGCCCGGGCGTTTCGCGGGTTTTCTTCATTCATTGACCTTGGCACGTGTAGGTAGTCCGCGGATCTGATGCGGATTTGTCTCTAGGCTTAACTGCATTTATATTTACCCTGGGGGTTCTGTCTTCACGTAGGGTTTAAGAATAATTTAGATTCTTTATTTCAGGATTTACTGTGTTGCCAAAATATCTCGTTACGAAGAATTCCTTGAATATGAAAAATTGTTGAATATTCGAAGTCCACCGAAGTGTCACGGTATTTCACGAGCTTATGGCTCGGCTCGACACAGGGAGCTTGCTCCCACGAGACAGCCAGACTCATGAAATGGCCGCCCTCAAACAGGTAACTTTTATTTGAAATAAGTATTGAGAAAAATAAAAAAAAAATTTTTCTCATCGTAGAATTATGGGTTCAGTATGTCATAATGTTCAAATGAATGTAATGTATTGAATAGGTGGAACAATTTCTTAAAATAAATATGAATATTTTAAGATTAACAGAAATTCAATATGGACCAATAATGAAATTTATCACGCGTGAGTGGTATGTTCCGAGCTGTCCGTGAAGAGATGACGTGGAATGACATCAGTAGACGAATAAGTCTGAGTGGTGTCTTTAAAAGGGGGGGAGATCACAATATGAAGATAAAACTGGAATTCAAGAGGACAAATGGGGGCAAATATTTGTTTATAGGAAGGGGAGTTATGGATTGGAATAACTTACCAAGGGAGATGTTCAATAAAATTCCAATTTCTTGGCAATCATTTAAGAAAAGGCTAGGAAAATAACAGATAGGGAATCTGCCACCTGGGCAACTGCCCTAAATGCAGATCAGTAGTGATTGATTGATTGATTGATTGATTGATTGATTGATTGATTGATTGATTGACTTCAAACATCTGAGGCACTCAGCCTAGCAGCATGACCAACAAATGGCAAATAAGTTAATCTAGGAAGGACAGCTTAATCAGAAAGTGATGGAACCAACTAGAGTGACAAATATTCTAGACGTGATGCTGGTAAAACCAGATAAGCTCTTTAGAAAAACTGAAGTAACTGATGATATTAGTGATCACAAAGCTGTTTTCATTGCAGTTGAAAATAAATTTGATAGAAAGGAAGGTTATAAAAGTAAAGGACTATTAGGCAGCACCATATATGCCTGATAAGATAGTGTGAAGGACTTCTTAAAATTTAATTATGATCAGTGAAAAAGGGTAAATAAAAAATGTAAACGGTCTGTGGAATGGGTGTAAAGCAATTGTTGAGGAATGTGAAAACGGGTATGCACCTTTTAAATGTGGTAAGGAATGCTACATTATAAGAGTGAAGTAAAGAGTATAAGGAGGTGGTGCAGGTTGGAAAGAAATAGTTAGACATGGTCTTGGAAGCAAGTAGAAATTGAAGGAACTTGCTCAGAAATTGAATCTAGCGAAGAATAATTCCGCTAAGGCAAACATAATATTGGCAGTCATACAAATTTTAGTGAGAAATGGAAGGATATGTATAGGAACTTTAAGGCAGGAAAAGGTTGCAAGAAGGATGTTCCAGGAATCATTAAAGAACAAGGGGAGTGTGTATGTGATGATCTACAGAAGGCAGAATTATTCATTCAGCTCTATGTAAAGATTACTGGTTACAAGGATAATATCCAGAGTAAATGACTAATACTAAGGAAGCATTGAAATTTACCTACATTAACAAACACATTTAAAATAAGATACAAAAGTTGAAAACTAGAAAAGCAGCTGGAATTGATAAGATTTCTGGGGTCATACTAAGGACATTGGATTGGGATATAGTACCATATCTGAAGTACTTATTTGACTATTGTTTACATGAAGGAGCTGTACCAAATGAATGGAGAGTTGCTATAGTAACTCCTGAGTATAAAGGAAAGGGTGATAAACATAAAGCTGATAATGACAGGCCAATAAGTTTGACATGCATTGCATGTATGCTTTGGGAAAGCATTCTTTCTGATTGTATTAGACATGTTTGTGTAATTAATAATTGGTTTGATAGAAGGCAGTTCGGGTTTGGGAAAGGTTATTCCACTGAAGCTCAACTTGTAGGATTCCAGCAAGATATAGTAGATATCTCAAGATTCAGGTCAAATTGACTGTGTCATGATTGACCTATCAAAGGCATTTGATAGGGTAGATCATAGGAGACAACTGACAAAAATGAGTGCAACTAGACTAGACAAAAGAGTGACTGAATGGGTGGCTATATTTCTAGAAAATAGAACTCAGAGAATTGGAGGTGGGGAAGCATTATCTCATCCTGTAAGAATTAAGAGGGGAATTCCTCAAGGCAGTTTTATTGGAGCTTTTATTATATACAGTGCGATTCAGCCGCCCCTCCCAATGTAGTCTTCTGCAACCCACAATAACCGAGCTTGATAGCTGCAGTCGCTTAAGTGCGGCCAGTATCCAGTATTCGGGAGATAGTAGGTTCGAACCCCACTGTCGGCAGCCCTGAAAATGGTTTTCCGTGGTTTCCCATTTTCACACATGGCAAATGCTGGGGCTATACCTTAATTAAGGCCACGGCCGCTTCCTTCCCACTCCTAGCCCTTCCCTGTCCCATCGTCGCCATAAGACCTATCTGTGTCGGTGCGACATAAAGCAACTAGCAACCCACAATATTCATTCCATCCTGAAAACATCTGCCCTGCCGGTATACTCAGACAACACAAGCAGATTTCTTGGTATTTACCGCCTCACCATGATAGGACACCATAATGTTATACTCGTATTAAACACTGGAACACATGCGTGTACCTTCTAGATCATATAAACCTGACACGCCGGTGTAACACTAAATTGATATTGTGACCGCAGTAAACCTAATACTTGCTACAAGCTGCCCAGTCTGCCGTGCGGAGCCGTAGTGTAGTTGGTAAAGGTGTGGCAGAGTGGGCTTGCATGTCACGTGGGAGGTTCGAGTCCAGGGTGAAGATTACAAATTTTGAAATATTTGTTTAATACGTACCGCATGCAATGTAAGTTCAATACACGCTTTGCAAATTCTGTGATAATGAATGTGTTTGTGGCCGTAAGAATGGCTGATTGGTTAGCAGGCCAGATACATACAGACTGGAAATAATAGAACATAACTGCCCTGACAATATTTTATCGCAGCAATGTGATGACAGTTTTGGTTTATGCACATTCGGGCCTGGTGTCCAATAGATCGTCTTGTGCGCTGAAGCATTCCGGTTGTAATTGCTCGGCAGGCGTCCGTGATGAGTTGCCGGAGCTGGTGGGCGTTTTCCGGCGTTTGAGTGTAAACAACGTTCTTCAAATGTCCCCACAAGAAGTCTACCAGCGTTAAATCTGGTGATCTGGCGGGCCAAGAATCAGGGCCACCTCGTCCTATCCATTTCCCTGGCAGTTCGTCCCGCAGATGGTTACAAACGGGCAAAGTCGAATGTGGTGGAGCTCCATCCTGTTGCAACCTCAACGTCAAACGATTGCACAAAGGCACATCCTCCAGCAGAAGTAGGAGTTCCTGACGCAGAAAGTGCAGGTAGCGTTGGCCCGTCCAATGGCCCTCAAAGAAATAAATCCAGTCAGGCAATCCCCCAACATTCCACACCAAATATTCACTCCCCATCGTACTTGATGTCGCACCCATTCAGGATTGTCCGGACTCCAATACTGCATGTTGTGGTGATTGACGTTCCCATCATTGAGGAAGTGTGATTTGTCCGAGAACAAGGTATGCGATACAAATGCTGCATCATTGTCCAGCCTGCCTAATAGCCACTGACAGAACTCCATTTAAGCTTCGAAATCCTGCCCATGGAGCTCTTGGTGTAGCTCAAGATGGTATGGGTGAAATTTACGTTCATGCAGTATTCGCCAGACAGACGGCTGTCTGGTGTTCACCCATCGTGCAATCACCCTTGCACTGATGTGTGGATTATTGCGCGCTGCCTCTAGAACGGCCACTTCTGTTTCACCCGATGTAACGGGCCTGTCACAGACTAGTGGCAGGTTGGAAATCACGCCTGTTGTCCTTAGACGGCTTTCAACACGGCCGAACGTCGTAGCAGCCGGGTGTCACCTGTTGGGATAACATTCCTGGTACAGACATAGTGCCTCACATGCGTTTTGTCTTGCTTTCCCATAAATGAGGAGCATCTCAACTTATTCCTGTGTGGAAAACATGCCAAATGACAGCAGAGATTACAGTATATTCAGGCCCTAACCAGTGGAGTATGCGCAGGCCGCAGGATGAATAACAGTGTCATTCTACTGTTTGAATGTGGGAAGCGTGGGCCTGTGTTTATGTATTCAAACATCCTACTGATGCAAAAATATTTGAATGATGCAGGATTCGAACCGCCGCTGGCACATTCTGTCAATTGCTAGGCGAATGCCAAACCACATCTGCTACGCTACACTGCTGGAAACATGCTAGTAGCATGACGAGAGCAGAATGCATACGCCATCCGGTCCGGTGTTTAAGACTTTAATTATTGCACTGTTACATCGTTTTATGCATTGTTCCCTTCTTAGTTACACCCGGTCACGAGGCACGACACATTAACATAGTTACATGGTCAACGGACGTTGCTACATGAGTTCAAGGCATCATATTTTGCGAACGGATATATCACATTTTGCTAGGGATCAGAATCATGTGCAAAATGTGCTCACTGAACATTAGTACCATACAGTACGCCTGCAGGGGAATAGTATGCTTATAACCATGTGCACGTTAGTTGGGCTGCAGCAAACAATATTGGAAGGGGCTGCTGAATCACACTGTATATATAAATAGATAGAAAGTGCAGGGCAGTTGAGAAAGAATGGCTGAAGGAGAAGTGCTAGGGTATTGAAGGTTGTATTTCGTTCTTTTTTTTTTTTTTTTTTTTGCTAGGGGCTTTACGTCGCACCGACACAGATAGGTCTTATGGCGACGATGGGATAGGAAAGGCCTAGGAGTTGGAAGGAAGCGGCCGTGGCCTTAATTAAGGTACAGCCCCAGCATTTGCCTGGTGTGAAAATGGGAAACCACGGAAAGTATTTCGTTCTAGGAAAGGTAGGTGCTGCATACAGGAAAATCAAGGAAACCTTTGGAGAAAGGAAAACTAGGTGTATGAATATTAAGAGCTCAGATAAAAAACCATTTCAAGGGAAAGTTGGCAGGAACATATCCACAAGTTATATCAAGGTAAAGGCATAGATGATGTATTTCTGGAACAAGAAGAGTCTGTTATGCTGATGAAATGTGAGGCACAATTTTGAAGCCAGAATTTCCTAGAGCTTTGAGAGATCTAAATAGGAACAAGGCCCGATGCTGACAAGTGCGAAAATTACTGCACCATTAGTTTAGTATCTCACACCTATAAAATTTTAACATGTATTATTTACAAAAGAATGAAAAGACAAGTTGAAAATGAGTTGGGAGAAGATCAATTTGGCTTCAGAAAAATTATAGGAACACTTAGTAATTCTAACGTTGTTAGATCTTAGAGGATCGAATTAAGGAGGACAAGGCCATGTATATGGCATTTGTAGATCTAGAAAAAGCATCGATAATGTTGATTGGAACAAGCTATTTGAGATACTGAAGATTATCAGGATGAGATACCAAGGGCGGAGAATTATCTTCGATCTGTATAAAGAAAACAATCTGCAGTGATAAGAATCGAGGGCTTCGAAAAAGCAGCAGCAATCCGGAGAGGGGTGAGGCAAAGCTGCAGTTCCCCCCCCCCCCCCCCCTCCTTTTCCAATGTTTGTATAGAACAGGCAGTAAAGTAAATCAAAGAGGAATTTGGAAAGGGAATCACAATCCAAGGAAAGGAAATCAAAACCCTGAGATTTGCCAATTATATTGTTATTTTGTCTGCAGAAGATCTGGATAAATTGCTGAATGGTATGGAAAGACTTGGATAAGAAGTACAAGATGAAATAAGTTCCAAACAAAAGTAATGGAGAGCAGCCGAATGAAATTAGGTGATGCAGGTAATATTAGATTAGGAAATGAGGTCTTAAAGGAAGTAGATGACTATTGTTACTTGGGTAGTAAAATAACTAATGATGGCAGAAGTGAGGAGGACTTAAAAGGCAGACTAGAACAAGCAAATTAGGCCTTTCTTAAGGGGGGGGGGGGGGGGGGGGGGAATCTCACTTCGAACATTGATATGGGAGTTGGGAATATGTTTTTGAAGACTTCCGTCAGGAGCGTAGGCATTGTATGGAAGTGGAGCATGGACGATAACTTGTTCAGAATTAAAGAGCATAGAAGCTTTTGAAGTGTGGTGTTGTACTGGAGAACGCTGAAGGTGAGATGGATAGATCGAATCACGAATGAAGAGGTACTGAATCGAATTGGTGAGAGGAGATCGATTTGGCTAAATTTGACCAGAAGAGAGGAAATTATAGTGGAGCAGTTATGTAGAAAGAAAAAAAAAAAAAAAAACCAATAGATGTCAAGGGCAAAGTGGATGCACTAAACTTTAAATAGAACAACTGACAGAGCTTCAGATTCGAGTATTCTTTATCCAGTTTGCTTTAGGGGAGGAAGATATTAATCCTGATATCGATGTTCTACTGACAGGCGTTGCCTGATGTTAAGTTCAAGGCTAATAATGTTTATGTATGGACAACAGCATATTCATTTAGGTTGGAGTGAAGAGCTCCCACACTAGGGAGGGTTCAAGTACAGATGGAAATACCGGCAACATTTAACTGACATGATCTCTGAATTGGAAGGTTTTAGTAACATTTTAAGAGATGCAAATTTTAATAAATTGTTCATATTATTATGTAACAGACAAGGATGATATTTTAAGAAGACTGTAAATAGAATAGTGTAGTTTTATCATTCTTTTATGACATTTATGATATATTTTATTTATGACACATTATTTCAATTAAGAGGTGTTTCGAACTTTGGTATTTGGTGTTTAATGATAAGTAAAGAGGTCCAAGAGATAATTGGTAGTGTGAAAAAAACTGCTGAGGAAGAGGACAATAAGGTCTTCGAAACTTCTACGGTGTATTAGGGTGATAACAAATAATTAATTAAATAACTCTTAAGTTTTGACAAGGGTGATTTTATACATCCAATATGTATTTATTGGAGTGGAGCATTAGGTTTTACAAACATGTCAATAAAATCCTGTCAGTAGTTTTGAAATTATTCATTGATCTTCCAGGTAACTAATTTAGAATAACCCTGTATTCTTTGATGTGTATCATATATCCTTGAAGCAGAACACACTATTGAGGTTTTTGAGGCATGACCAGAACGTTTTTAAAACATTAAACACCAAAAACTGTCACTGCCACACATCGTAACTGCTCTTTTATTGTGAATATCACTAGGTTAGATTAATATTCGTTATTTAAGACTTTCTTTGCCAGTGGTTTAATGCTGTACTAACATATCAAACATTGAGAGAAAAAAAAAAACAGATCAACTACCTAATCAATACACAAAATAATCTAAAAAGATTATGTATCTAACATATGTGGACACGTTTTGGCTCTTGCAGCCATCATCATCAGCACACAAACACTTAAAGAAAGATTAATAGCACATAAATAAACACATTTGAAAAGAAATCATGAATGAAGTAATGACATACGTATATCTTATTTTGTTTGAATTGTCTCAATAATATCAAATACCATATCTATGGAGGAGGATCATCAAGATATATGGTATGTATGTGTATCATTACTGCAGCCCGGATTATTTGTAATTACATATTCTGTTCCCATATATGTAGCTACAAGAAAAACTAAAATGTCGGCAAATCACGCTAAAAGGACCATTATTCCAAGAGTTTTTTACAAGTTTCTTTACGTCGCTAGGACACAAATAGGTCTTATGGTTACGATAGGAAAGGAAGGGGCTAGGAATGGGAAGGAAGCGACCATGGCCTTAATTAAGGTACAGCCCCAGCATTTGCCTCTTCAGAGTCTAGTGTCAGACCTAAGACGAAACGCTGGTTAATAGAGCAAATGCCTGAAAAGCCATACATCTAATTTTTGATCTGATTTTTGATATGCACTATTGGTGGAAAAATATCTAATTCTCTCCATGGGAACTTAGAATTTCTATTTGGAATTGCTAGGCGGGCATTATTTCCATTGTGGAGTTTTATCTCCCATATGCAGTTATCAGACTGTGCCTCTTAAATAGGCTTCTGATAAGTTCACCTGCATACACCCCAGCGTCAGTGGGTAGGGTCTGACACATCCCACTCTGAAGAGTCTAGTGTCAGACCTAAGACGAAACGCTGGTTAATAGAGCAAACGCCTGAAAAGCCATACATCTAATTTTTGATCTGATTTTGATCTAAAAATAATTTAATAATTTAAAGTGAGGTATTCTGTCAAAGAATCATATCCCTTAGCTATGTTGACGATGCAATTCTTGGGTGTCTCGAGCTGTGTCTATCTACCTTCCCTTGCACAAACTTTGTTAAATTGTTCTGCTCTCAGATTTAGTGACTCTTCTTTTGTGATCCCTTCAACAGTCTTCGATTTAATGCCATTTGTCAAAAGTGCCTTTTCTCTTTCATTCTTTTTCTTCGCTTATTGCCAATGTTTCACTTCCATTAAGGACTACACTCGATACATAAGTCTTCAGAAACATTTTTCCAATACGTACACTGACTGACAGAGCAAATGCAACACCAAGAAGGAGTGGTTCGAAAGGGATGAAAGTTGGGGAAAAAACAGAGACGGCACGGACGAATAATTGATGTTTATTTCAAACCGATATGCAGGTTACACAATGCGCACGGCATCGACTCAGTAGGATGTAGGACCACCGCGAGCGGCGATGCACGCAGAAACACGTCGAGGTACAGAGTCAATAAGAGGGCGGATGGTGTCCTGAGGGATGGTTCTCCATTCTCTGTCAACCATTTGCCACAGTTGGTCGTCCGTACGAGGCTGGGGCAGAGTTTGCAAACGGCGTCCAATGAGATCCCACACGTGTTCGATTGGTGAGAGATCCGGAGAGTACGCTGGCCACGGAAGCATCTGTACACCTCGTAGAGCCTGTTGGGAGATGCGAGCAGTGTGTGGGCGGGCATTATCCTGCTGAAACAGAGCATTGGGCAGCCCCTGAAGGTACGGGAGTGCCACCGGCCGCAGCACATGCTGCATGTAGCGGTGGGCATTTAACGTGCCTTGAATACGCACTAGAGGTGACGTGGAATCATACGCAATAGCGCCCCAAACCATGATGCCGCGTTGTCTAGCGGTAGGGCGCTCCACAGTTACTGCCGGATTTGACCTTTCTCCACGCCGACGCCACACTCGTCTGCGGTGACTATCACTGACAGAACAGAAGCGTGACTCATCAGAGAACACGACGTTCCGCCATTCCCTCATCCAAGTCGCTCTAGCCCGGCACCATGCCAGGCGTGCACGTCTATGCTGTGGAGTCAATGGTAGTCTTCTGAGCGGACACCGGGAGTGCAGGCCTCCTTCAACCAATCGACGGGAAATTGTTCTGGTCGATATTGGAACAGCCAGGGTGTCTTGCACATGCTGAAGAATGGCGGTTGACGTGGCGTGCGGGGCTGCCACCGCTTGGCGACGGATGCGCGGATCCTCGCGTGCTGACGTCACTCGGGCTGCGCCTGGACCCCTCGCACGTGCCACATGTCCCTGCGCCAACCATCTTCGCCACAGGCGCTGCACCGTGGACACATCCCTATGGGTATTGGCTGCGATATGACGAAGCGACCAACCTGCCCTTCTCAGCCCGATCACCATACCCCTCGTAAAGTCGTCTGTCTGCTGGAAATGCCTCCGTTGACGGCGGCCTGGCATTCTTAGCAATACACGTGTCCTGTGGCACACGACAACACGTTCTACAATGACTGTCGGCTGAGAAATCACGGTACGAAGTGGGCCATTCGCCAACGCCGTGTCCCATTTATCGTTCGCTACGTGCGCAGCACAGCGGCGCATTTCACATCATGAGCATACCTCAGTGACGTCAGTCTACCCTGCAATTGGCATAAAGTTCTGACCACTCCTTCTTGGTGTTGCATTTGCTCTGTCAGTCAGTGTATATTTGTGTTGATGAGATCAAATTTCTTCTCTTTTAATAATGAACTTCCTTGCTTGAGTAAGCCTACAATTAAATAATATTTCTTTGCTGGGCAATTTGAAATACGTGCCAGTGACTTCATATGAAGTTGAAGGGTCTTGTTCTTGATACAAGAACATCCTAACAGACCAAAGGCAGAAAATTTGGAAAACTATTTAGTTGTTAATTGTGCCACCAAATTAAATTTAGAGCTTGAATAATATTGCACTTTTAACTTTTTCGGGTTTGTTTCTTTTTCTGTGTACAAGAATACATCAAATAAAGCTTAGATATTAAGTTAAATATTTTTTATTTCTTCTTCTTCTTCTTCATTTATGACCACATTGGATCACTTTAGTCAGTTTGTCGTTCAGGTCTCTTTGAAGGGATTGTTCGGGCTTTGCGGTCCTCCCAGTACTTCTTCAGATTCTCCGATCTTCGTGCCCTTTCCTCAGTTGAAAATATGCGTGTTGTTGGTTTGTTTTGTGTAAGGGTAAAGCGGAGGTTTGTATTCTTGAGTTTTGTATTCAATTTTATCTTATGTGTGGTGTCTTCTGTTGTAAAGCATATTTCGTTCAGATCCTCTCTTACTTCTCTGATCCATTTACATCCTGTTGTGGTATTTTTTGAGACGAGATTGTGTTGTACTAGTTGTTTCAGAAGTCTCGAATCCTGCATCCTCATGATATGTCCAAAGAATCCTAGTCTCCTCTTACGCATAGTATTTGTAATGGGTTCATGTTTATTAATTTGCGGTGTAGTCCAAGGTGTGTTAAGGTATTAACCGCCACTGTCCATCTTTCTGGTATTTTTTGTTGATGCAGGTTCTTCCAATCCTTTCAATTTTCTGAAGTCTGTCAGTCTTTGATTGTTTATTCATGTAAATAAGTGTTTCTGTTGCATATGTAGCTTCCGGTTTTATAACTGTGTTGTAGTGTTTTATTTTTGTATTTATTGATAGACATTTCTTTTTGTAGATATCCCATGTTAATTGTTGTGCTTTTGCTAATCTATTTGTTCTTGTTTGGATTGAGATTTTTTCGTTTAGGTTATGTGTTATTACTTCTCCAAGATATTTAAACAGAGTTACTATTTTGATTTTATTACCATGTATGGTAACTTCTTTTAGTTGTGTTGGTTTTTGGGGCATAATTTCTGTTTTTTCAAATGATATTTTGCGGCCAATTTTATTTGCAATGTTTTGAAGTTCTGATATTTAGGTTTTTGCTTCTTTTATGTCCACTGCTAGTAATGCTAAATCGTCAGCAAAACCCAGGCAATTTGTTTTGATTTTTCGGCCATTCTTATTTTGGGGGGACATTTCCTAAACCATTCCCTCATTACCATTTCTAGAGCACAATTAAATAATAGTGGTGAGAGCCCATCTGCCTGCCGTAGTCCAGTTTTAATTTCAAAGGTCTCTGATGTTTCACCCTAAACTTCACTTTTGATTTGGTGTTGGTGAGAGTCAATTTTATCATGTTTATTAATTTGCGGTGTAGTCCAAGGTGTGTTAAAATTTTAAACAGAGATTCTCTATGGATGCAATCATAAGCTTTCTTGAAATGTACAAATGTTATCACCATATCTCTGTTTCTTCTCCTGTTATAGTCCATTATCAACTTAAGACTCATGATCTGATTAGGACAGCTCCTCCAGGGTCTGAAACTTCCTTGATATTCTCCTAGTTCTTTCTCAAGTTGATTTTTTATTTATTATATGTTTAACTATATATTTTGTCAATTGTAGCTGCATATTTATGTACATATTTTTCATTTTTATATTACATACAATCCGGGCTCTAGATCTTTCTTAAATATTTGTGTGCTGATGATGGCTACAAAAACTGAAACATATCCACGTATGTTAGATAAATTGTAATGTGTATTGATTAGGTGATTAATATATATATATATATATATATATATATATTTTAAAGTTATATAGTCAAGGCAGACCAAAATGAGCATGATTAAAGACTATTTGTTACTAGTATTTCATAAGGACTGTAAGAAAGGGAAGATATACTTTGCCAGAATAAACAAATAACTTTTTCATGCGCCAAAGTCACCCAGAAAACAACTTGGTATATAAACTGATAGACAACAGAAATAATAATTAGTATTGTTTTGAGTATCAGTTTTGAGAGCTGCTGGAGTGCCAGAATTCAGACCTAAAGGAAGCAGGGGTGGGGTAGGATGGTCATTAATGTGTCAGTAAATCATTTAAATGACAACTTATTGGGCTGGGATTTATCTTTGCATGCCTCATATAGGGGATGAATCGCTAATTACTAAAGTGATACAGGCTGCTCTCTTCTCTATGGCAAAGTGCAGGGAGGTGACTAGGGTGATGGTAAGGAAGGTAGTGTCCAATACACTGCTACTGTTTGTTAATTACAGTTTATTCAAGTTGGAAGAAATGTGTTCCCTCTAGGAGGTGAAACAGGTCTACTCAATGTTGACAACTGTAGAAGTTTACACTAGTTTTTTCCCACCTGGCACAGCATAGACCCTGTTACACAAGGTGCACGCATCAACACACTATTCACACTGATGTATGTCATGAGTAGGGCCTGGATGTTTATGTAATATCAAAGTGTGAAATATGTACACAACATTGTAGTAAATATCAGTGAAATATGAGTGGCTTAGACGGTTGACCCAAACTTGTTAGATTCGCTCCTGGCTCAGTCTGGAGGTATTTGAAGGTGCTCAAATACGTCAGCCTCGTGTTGGTATATTAACTGGCACATAAAAGAACTCCTGTGGGACAAAATTCCGGCACCTCAATGGCTCCGAAAACTGTAAAAGTAGTTACACCCTATCTCAAATAACCTGGGAGATGTGATAAATGCAGTGACACTGTCTATCTTTTGGTAAAGCATTAAAAAACATTACATGTGTTAAGTAATGTTATTTCCATGTAAAAGTTATGCACATCATCAGAATCTGTTTATCTTCTCTTTTAAAAAGCTGTTTAGTCTCAATTTATAATTGATACTTGTGCAATAAAGTACGTTTTGAGAGGGGTGATGTGTCAACAACGGAATAGCCATTGCAGTATTCAGTATTGGCTCATTTAGCTAACATACAACCCATGTTCTTTCTGTTTACGGCTGTGTTTTGGGCATTACTAGCGCGCTACCGACTGCATATTATGACGATCTTCTTTCGCACTAATATTTAGTAATACAGTGGAACCTTCGATTGCGAGCATAATTCGTTCCGGCAACATGCTTGTAATCCAAATCGCTCGTATATCAAAGCAAGTTTTCCCATAAGAAACAATAGAAACATGGATGATTCGTCCACAACACAAAAATATTTATTCGCATAACATTTCTAAAAAAAAAAAAATAACATAAAACAAATTAAAGCGTACTTTTACTTGCAATAGAATCATTGTTGATGTGAGGCAGGCGAGAGACGACATGAGAAGAGTTACTGTGTAGCACGAATCTCACTCACAGAATCACTGCTATCTGTTGGTTCACTGTAATTGTTTTCTATTCGTACAACTTTAACGAGGAAATTGTCCAATGATTGTTGCTTTTGCCTCTTTTTGAGGATTTCACGAAAATGTGACATTGCATTGTCATTGGACTGATTCATCGCTCCCACTGCTACAGCCTTATTCGGGTAGTGTTTTTATACAAAATTTTGCACCGTTTCCCACATTTTGCACTTCTCCTGAATCTCAGTTGAAGTGAGAGATTCCATCGACTTTTCCTCATCCTCTTCCTTGGACGAGATCTCCATAAACTACTTCTCTTGTTCGCGATGCAGGTCCATCAGTTCGTTGGTGGTCAGTTCCTGGCTATGTTCTTCCATCAGCTCTTGAATATTCACATCATTCACCTCCAGCCCCATAGTCTTCCCTAAGGACACAATTTCATCGATAATCGGCGGCTCATTGTCACCAACAATCCCCTCAAAGTCACGTCCAAGAACACAATCAGGCCACAGTTTTCCACAAGCAGAAGTGAGAGTTCTCTTGGCGACTCCATCCCAGGCTTTATCGATGACCTTCAGGCAGTTCACGAGAGGGAAATGATATCTCGGAAACTCTCGGAGGGTAAGATTTGTTTCTTCGAAGCATCACTGAAATAGTTCTTTGGTGCATAGCTTCTTGAAGTTCGAAATGATTTGGTGATCCATAGGCTGTAGTAGTGTTGGGAGGAAGGAACTTAACCTTAACGAACTTGAATTCCTCCAGTAAGTCGTCCTCAAGGCCTCAAGGCGTGGAGGATGAGCAGGAGCATTGTCCATAACCAGCAAGACTTTGAGATGCAGATTATTTTCTGAAAGGTATTTCTTCACTACAGGACCAAAGACCTCGTTCATCCATTCAACAAACAAACAGTGGAGGAGAAACTTAGGCACACGCGACGCTCGTATTGCGGAACCTCACTCGCTTATCAAGTTACAATTTATTTAAAATGTTTGCTCGTCTTGCAAAACACTAGACTAAGTTACATTAATTAAGTTGGTAGTCAGTCTTTGTCTTGGTGTTTACGATTTAGTTGTCCGGCTCCATGGCTAAATGGTTAGCCTGCTGGCCTTTGGTCACAGGGCTCTTGGTTCGATTCCCAGGAGGATCAGGAATTTTAACCATAATTGGTTAATTTTGCTGGGACAGGGGCTGTGAGTGTATGTGTTGTCTTCATCATCATTTCATCCTCATCATGACGAGCAAGTCGCCTACGGGAGTCAAATCACAACGAGGCAAACTTGTCCTTGGACACTCCCGGCGCTAACAGCCATATGTCATTTTTTTAGGATTTAGTTATTTGTTTTAATTTACGTTTACATAACCTTTGTTCAAGTTCCATGTGGAGTGAAGATGGGTGAGCCTGGCCCTTCACGCGTAAAGCATAAGAAGTGAAAAGGGCTCAGAAGTGGAGAAAAACATTGTGTTGTCTACGTTTTTAAGAGGTTCAGTGACGCAAATCCTGGTAGTACTCTCGAAAATGTGACGAGGTTATTAGCCGCTACTACTGGCATTTCTGGAACTAGTATTTATCGTTTAATTTAATTTCCGGGTTGAACCGTGTTGTAGTTGTCTGCACATCACGTACAGTTTGCCGACGTTTTGAATACATTGCAGTATTCTTTGTCAAGGCAACTGAAATACCCCTACTCGATCCAAGGTAATCAGTCTCCCAGGCAGAAATTTACACTACTAGAGTGGCGCTGACCTTGGCCTTTTATATCCTATTGTGCTAGAAAGGAACTTAAAACTGTAGGAACAGTAATTTCATTAAAAAAAAAGAAGTCTGAATAAAACAATGTTAGTGGACAAGTACGACTGTTTCTCTAAGGATGCATTCAGCGAAAAGTTCACAAGTTTTTCTTCAGATGTGAAATAAAAACAATTGACAAGATCTTAAGAGTCTATGAAGAGTGATGAAACCTTGCCTTCGTTTTTGCGTGCAATGCTTCATAAGCTTTTAACCTTAAATTTCAAGTTTATGTTGCATAGTCGTCTACCACTTCTTAATGAAATGGAGAGAATAGTTTGGTGACAAAGACGTTATTTGCGTCAGATAAGAAAGTTTCAATAGGAGGGAAGACCAATTTATTACTTGGATGAGACGTGGGTGAATTCAGGACATACCTGAGCGAAAGTATGGAGTGATAAAACTATCAAATCCAGTAAGGACGCGTTCTTGAAGGGATTATCAAGTGGCTTAAAGAATCCTTAGGGAAGGGCAAACGCTTGATAATTAGGGGCTACGCATATCGGCAACGAAAATTTTTTTGAGGAAGGAGGGTTTCTGTGTTATGAATCTAACTCCACGAAAGACTATCATGAGGAAATTAATGGAGATGTATTCAAAGAATGGTTTGTGAATGTTCTTACTCGTCTTGAAGCCAATGCCTCTTACCATTCAGTTAGAATTGAGAAACTGCCCAATCAATCATGGAGAAAGGGAGACATAACTAAGTTTCTGGACGGGAAGGGAATCCCTTACGAACTGAACAGTGTCAAGTTAGAACATATCATCATCCCACAGCGTATTAAGGACTCGTGTGGCACATATAGAGTAGATGATATCGCATTGCAATCGGGAAGGCAAATTTTAAGGTTACCTCCATACCATTGGTCTTTAAATCCAGTTGAAAGTGTTTGGAGCCAAGTAGAGGTGGGGACGGAGCGAGTAATACCGATGAGTAATCCAGTTGTAGCGGTAGAGCGCACCACCGATCCCCTCCGCTTACAACTGCGAGTACTCGCGGAGGACCTGAGCACAGTGTAGCGCACAACACACGTACGAAAGTACCTGTATTCAATCTGTGTGTTTCGAATGTACGTATATATTTCCTACGCTTGTTATGTTTTGTAGATAATGTAAAGTCTGTTAGATTATATTTGTGGTGTTAGTGTGATATTTAAACATATTCGTAGATAGTAGTTATAATTTTAGAACATTTAAAGGAATTTAAAGAAATTCTTACAGAACGTTGTTCCACAAATGCCATGAAAACCATTGGATGCCTGGCAGTTTTTTGACATCACTGATAATAGGAAACACGCAAAATGCAAATTTTGTGGCCGCACATACGCGACGGGTGGTGGCACATCAAATATAATATAATATACTATAATATAATATAATATAATATAATAATAATATAATATAATATAATAACTGTATTTATAGAAGCATTCTACTGATAGCTGTTTGGCATTGGGACGTGTAGTAGTATATTGTCAGATATGTTTTGTAATCACATTTGCAAAGAAGGACATTCCAGTTAACGTTCATTTACGTAATTACTTTTGTCATCCTGTAGATGAAATTATGTCAGTGTTTTTCATTATATTCTGATAAGATTCTTTATATTCAGGTTATTCTTCTCATTAACAGTGTACCGTATCACATGAACTTACGAAATAATTGTTAATACATTACTTTTCTGTTAACTTGCAATCCCCTTGTATACAAACCCTTTCGGTAGGTATGCGCCATACTTTGTTTCACTATTCGAATGAGTTAACTATACGAGTTACTAACATTTATTCCACATACTACCTCCTACTCCCTAGCAGTTACGTATATAACAATTACAGTGAATATATATGCAGTTATTTACAGTTGTTACGTTGTGAGAGAAGGGTATTAATAGGGGGATGCAATACCTTCGTAGTGCCATACCTATAACGTGTTTAAACGTCCCGCGTCAGGATATTCACTCGGTAGTTCACTCGGTACTACTGGGTGATCACGTCACAACAACTGCTCCGCTCTGCTCCGTCCCCAGCACTAGAGCCAAGTTAAGGGCCATGTGGATAGAATCAACAAAACTTTCACCCGTGCGGAAGTAAGAAAACTGCTGCTGGAAGGGACTGAACTAGTGACCCCTCAATGTTGGGAAATGTGTGTAAAACACTTCATCGAGAGGGAAGAAAAACGAATGTGGGATATAGACCAGTTAGTAGACAATCCATTGAATGGACAGTGATAAATGTGAATGACTCCGATAGTGATGACGACGATATGGAGGGGATTAAGTAACCTATCCTTCTTACACAGGTGACACTGGTGAGTACATTAACCTTCAGAATTGTATTGAATATTATCATCTTGATTCATTCTCGTGATTGCATAAATGTTGTATTCTTCTTATAACATGTTAGTTACAGATTATTTGAACTAATTATCGATCTTGCAGTTTCTTGACTGATGTTTTTATGCGACTAGTACTGCAGCGTGCACATTGCTGAACTTGTTATTCTTATATCCCAGGTAATTTGAGATAGGGTATAGTGCAATGTAAAGCAAATAACTTCATTAAAATACGTAATAGAATTAATGCGCTGAATTAAAAAAAAGTTCATATATTCCTTTTATTATGACTTATAGTCATGATTTGAGACAATGAAACTGTTTTAAATACCTCCATATTTTATGACAAAATCATTGCTGTTGCTTAGATAATTTATACAGTCTGCTGCTTTCTGATTTTGACAGTATTAATTAATCAAATTACAGGCATAATCAAAATACTTCAAAAATTTAAAAATAATGTTATGCACTGTAAAACACAGGGAATATTACACAGTGTAGCTAATTTCCTGATGCCCTGAAAATTAAACAAATAAATGTTACTAAAGAAAATTAATATAGAATCTGTCTTTAAACCCCTAGTAAGTAACACAAATAGTGCGGTAACTTTTTTTATCGTGATGCACAGTATGTCACCAAGTACTTTTCCATGTTTTCCTTGTGATGTTTTGGAACTATTCCAATAAAATTCTCTTGTAGGCTGAGGAGGACCATTCAGCATCACAGGAAGTCACTGGTGCATATTTTACAAACTTAAGCTAGCTGGGTGAAATATCTTCCAGGGGATCTTCTTGTTCACCACTAATGATCTTACAAACAGATAGAGAACTTGAAAAACCTAGTTTTTGTTTCAGGACTGTATGGAGTTTGTTAGAAACTCTGACCAATGACAGACACCTAGCCATCCCAGAGTCTGAGAAAGGATTAAAAATCCCAATCTTAAAGAAATTTTAAAGCCAACTTTAGTAACTGAAATATATTCTATATACAATGAAATTCATAAATTCTTTTACTAGGCCTATTGTCTGAAAATTAAGCAAACTGAGATAATTTTTAAATTCTGTTCAATAATTACCACGATGCAAGTGACAACTGACTATAAGCAAAAGCACCATCTACAGGTATAATCATATCAGAACCACAATTTGCCAGCATTTTCAGCTGTCTACAAGTATAGGAAAGGAATATGTAATTGCATAAGAATGCAGGCCCTAGCCATGAGTGTAACTAAGGACCGACATCACCAGCAACTTACAGTTTCAATGCACTAGATATCTTGGGTGTGACATCCTCATCACCTCCTTGTTTTCTGCCAAGACTCATCCTGTGTACAGTAAAAATTCAAAAGGTAATGGAATCATAAACAATATATATCACAAAACAATACTTAGTAAATTGAAAACTTCATCATTTGAGTCAACAATATATAGACATGTAATTCCATCGCTGCAATAGATAAAAACAATGTTTCGGCATCTGAAATCAAACAGACCACAGAATGTATTCTTTTTATGAAATGGATAACATGTTTTTACAGCGTTAAATTGACTTCACTACTGTCTCATATTAACTCATTGCGGACCGTGGATGGCGTAAGACGTTTAATGTTCCGCGCAAAGCAATGCTGTTTATATTCGTCATCTATGCATTCTTACACCTTAGTCAGCGTTACTGGTTGTAGCAGGAAGTTGGTTGACCGTTTTGAGATAACCCTCGCGTTGAGTGGGCTTATGTTTATCTTAGTTGTTTTAGCGGGAATATCTCAGCACTTCCTCGCGCGTCAAGACGGCACTTCAGATTCCAATGCAGTGCGTGTCGTTTTTACCGAGTGTAGTATAATGGTTTATAAAACAAAGTTTATTACGGAAGATTAATTATTAGATATTGTTCACAATGATTATTCTGGTGATGAACTTATTCCTGAAAGTGAGAGTGACGAGGAAATTCCGATTCCCGAATCCAATAGGCCTATAAAGGAAAGTGAAGTGCTCGATACATATCATCCTAGTTATTATTGTGCACCTGTTCCATCGTTTAGAGAGAATTCAGAAACGTTCAAACAGAAAATGAGCAGGATATTTTGAGTTAGGTGAGTATTTTCATGAATGATGAATTTTATCAGTATGTGTGTGAGCAGACCAATCTATACGCAAGTCAAGTGATAGGCATGGCGCCCCGGCCTTTCGCGAAGAATTCGTTCATGCAATCGTGGAAACCAATTATTCCAAAATCCTTATATAAAAATGTACTGGACCGAAGACCCTGTTTTTCATACTCCGATATTTTATAAAACAATGTTCCGAATACGCTTTCTTCATATTCTTTCCTTTCTTCACTACAGTGACAGTAATCATTATGCCGAAAGTACAGATAGGCTATATAAAATTAGACGTATTTTGGAACCTGTGACACCAGGTATCACACCCTAAATATTTACTAGAGTTTAGCACAAAGTATCATGTTTCTAACATTTATAGTTCAGGAGTAATGGTGAATTTTATTAAGTAATGCACGTTAAGAGGGCCAGGCATGAAAATGGCTGGTCCAGGCATTCAAGTGTCTCACTGAGAAGCAGGTACTGAACGTGTTAAAGTAAGTGCAGCACTTTCTACGTGGCCATCCTTCATGCAAATGTAAACTCGTGTCCTTGTCCCGAGGTGGTGCAGTTCTATTCAGGCGAGCTTCATGTATCTATTTAACCACATATCAGGCTTCTTGCCAATCTTATATTTCAATCAGTATTAGAAACCAGGTCCCCGAGGTCAGCGACTAATAATGCCAACCATTACGACTATAGAGGAGGACAGAATTTCATCATGTGTTTGCTCCCGTATCCGACTTAAGTCGGATAGTGGACACCACTTGTAAGAGGCTGTATCTGACCTAAGTCGGATAAGCATCTGCGGGAACAACTACTACAATAGTGTCAAAATTGCTATGAAGCTGTATCAACATAACAATGTGGTTTGTGGCACAATTAGACAAACCAGAGGGGTGGAAGAGGATTTCGGGAAACAGCAAAAGGCTTTGAAGAAAGGTGAAACGATCTTCAGAAGGAGTGAGAAAGTACTTATTGTGTCATAGATGGACTACTTGAATATCCATGATATACTCTGCAAATATGGTGGAAATTCCTGAAAATCATTTTGGACACACACACACAAAAAAAAGAAACCAGACACCACAGCAGACTACAATCAGCACATGCATGGAATGGACAACGCAGACCAGAACCTTTCACTGTACACTTTCACATGAAAAACAGCACAATGGCCGAAGAAGGAACTTTATTTTTTATTTACTGCACGTTTCAACGCATTCCGCTTATTCCTGGAACAAAATCCTCAGAGAAATATCACCTAATTGCAATTAATGCAGATTGTGTGTAGGAAATTCTTACAAAGTAAGGAAGTACCAGAACGTAGTGCAGCTGCTTCACCAGCCATGTCTGAAGCCTCTATTGCATCATCATCATCGTCCCAATATCCCACCACCAAAAAGGGAACCTGGTAAGGATCCACCTTTCCGTCCTGATGGTAACGAGGGGAATATTTCCTCAAAAAGTTTCCTCCAATCAAAAGAGACTGTTCTCCCACAAGAAGATGCGGAGTGTGTTTCAAGAAGACAGTAAGTGAAACCAGGTGGTACTGCAGAAGGTGCGGAATTCCCTTGCATCCCAGGAAGTGTGACAGCAGATATCATACACTCAAACTAATAAAGAATTTCGTAAAAGTATGTAACAAATTTCAGATTTTTAAATGAAGTATCTTAGAAGCAGTGATAAAAAATGCTCAGTGATGTACAGCATCAGCTTGAAACAGTTCAGCATAAAAATGGCTGGGCTAGGCACTTAAATCGCCCATGCGGTAGCGAATGTGTTAAGAACAGTAGGATATAAGACAGTGAAATGAAGTTCCTCAGAAGTGGGACTGGAGTGACAAGATTCAACAGTGGGACAGCGAGAAAGATGAACCTGTGACAACTAGAACAGAAAGATCAAGATTACAGTGGAGAATGAACGACTCAAATGTAGGAAGACAGAAGATGGTGGAGAGGCTTCTAACTAGAAAGATAGTTCTGTATGATATGGTCATACCAAGAAACTAGTACAATCTGGTTTGAGAATAGAGGGGGAGACTCAAAGGTAATGTGTTCGTACACAACGTTGTGAAGATGATCCTCAAGAACTTAACTGTTGGAACCAATGATTTGACAAGTTTGGATTTAAAATGAGGCAAGCAAAGCCGTTTGCTTGGTGAAAAGCAGAGACCTGAAACTAGGATAGCATAATATTAACTCCTTTGTATGGTACACTGTACATGGGTATGCGAGCATCTCACTGCTTGTAGAATAAAATGGAAGCTTCTTGCATTAGTGTGTTCTATAAGCCATAATTTTACAAGCTATGTTAATTCCTGACATATGAATAATTGGTCTATCGATAATTATGCTTTGCTGAATTAGTTGTGCTGCCATCTATTGAGGATAATTTCAAACCTATGTATTCTGAATGCCATCTGTAGGAAGAAATTTAAAATTTGTTTAAGGGATTCTGAATTCCTTGATCTTTACTGCCCATCCGTAGGTAGAAATTTTAACTTTGTGTAAGAGTTATTGAAGCTCGAGATGAATATTACGTTTGTTAGGTGAAGTACTGTGAACTACAGCCGGACCGCCATGTTGATTGTCAAGTAAGTGAAATTGAAAGTGCAACCTTTGGCCATCATCACTATGGAGAGACAACGCACCTCTCATAAGTCTCTCTGAAAATTTCAAAGCACTAACTTGTAAAGTTTTAGAAATATGATTTTCTGATGTGTAAAATGTTGCTGGCACAAGGTTGCACTTGACAGTTGTAGTTCATGTTGGCACTACTACAAAAAAATAACTGAAGAACGTCACCCGTCAAACAGAACGACCAATCCACTACTTTTTATGTCAGATACAGTTATGCATTTTATACATATTGGTTTGTATTTAATTTTGTATAGTGCGTATAACCTTTTATTTATGTACAAAAATGAGCATTTAAAAAATGTAATATTTAAATGAGCTGAAATATAAAGAATTATTATTTTCATTTGGTGGTTGTTGGCAATATGGCTAGTATAGTGGTGCCATCTATAACTACCTTGACTTCGATATTAAAGTGTTGCCACTTGTCTGTCGTCGCTAGCACGTGGTCAGATGTGATTTGCACGTGGATGAAATTGGTGCCTTTTTGTGAGATAACTGTGAAGTCTTTTGTGACTAGTGCAGTGCAATGTCACGGAAATGACAACACAGTGATGAATCGCAAAGTGATAATCCTTTGCGTCGAGGAGTGCCCCTTAACCCCTTAAGTGGGGAGCTCGGTACACACTAGTTCACTCTCAGGTGGGGAGCGATTTCCCTGATTGAAGGAAATATTTAATTACTTGATTAAAAGCAATCTTAGACTAAAATGAACTATTGAAGGGCCAAAAGAGGAATATTTGCTTGAATATGATGTATTTAATTGTTGAAAAATTTGATTATTTTAATTTTTCAATACTTTGTGCAAAAACGTACTAAGTGCTTTCACACTGTGAAATCGAGATTGCTTCTTCCTAACAGCAAAGCTCTGGTTTTTGTTTATACAGTACCTTTCACCTGAATATTTTAGGCAATTTACTATCAATCTCTACCTGGAAATAAATGTTTCTGTATATGTAAATTGTAGATTTACAAAGTTTACATATACGGTACTTAAAAGATGTGCAATGGAATAAATTATAATATTCACGAAATTTTCTGTTATGTTGGTCAGCGCTTTCGAGGGATCAAGTTTATATCGCCTTCCTACAATTACTAAGTGACTTAAACGGACTATATTACACTACAGTACAGGTAATATTTACAGTGTTATGTTTTTACAGCTGTTCATTATGATACACACGGAAGCAGGTCATATTATATAACCTGTCTCGCCTTCACATAATTTATATAATTCCATTCCGAAACGCGATCATTTTCTTGTTATGTAAACTTTCCACCCTAGCCACCCTTTACATAGCAAGAGGTTCTTATCAATTGACATTTTGCCATCAGGGTATAAGCTTCCGAAAATTTTGCTAACAGGTGGTCAAATACTGGATTTATCTTGTATATTTTGGGAGGAATTTGTGCATTATTCACCTCATTGTCAGATATATGTAATAAGCTGTGGAGGAAAATCTAATAATAATAATAATAATAATAATAATAATATGTTATTTGCTTCACGTCCCACTAACTACTTTTACGGTTTTCGGAGACACTGACATGCCAGAATTTAGTACCGCAGGAGTTCTTTTGCATGCTAGTAAATCTACTGACAAGAGGCCGACGTTTTTGAGCACCTTCAAATACTACCTTAGCCAGAATCGAACCTGCCAAGTTGGGGTCAGGAGGCCGGCCAGGCCACTCAGTCTGGCGAGAAAAGAAATCTCCTCTGTGTCATCAGCTCATAGGAAATAGGCATAGTGAACAAGCGATTGCGAGAAATAGTGTCCTAATTTAGGTTTCTATACCATCCCCTGCGGCAACAGAATGGCCATAAGAAGTTTTATTTCGTCCTTATTTGCCCGACCACGGTCTTGATCTTGATTCCTTCCTTTCGTCTTACTAGACTGGGTTTTATATGCGATTTCTCGCTCGGCATCTTTTGTCTGTTCAGCTATGTTCTGGCATATCTCGTAATAAAAAAGTTATTAAAATACATCACGGTGGAAATTTGGATCAAAGCAGAAATTTCTTTGTCCATTTTCAGTATAAGTTGACCAAGAACTTGCAATTGTAAACAGGATTATCGTCACAATTGTCACTGTCATGATCGCTACTTGAACTGGAATCGAACACGTGTTGTCTCTACTGCGACTGCTGAACATTCGAAACAGCTACGCCCAAATCCTGTATATTCGAGCTTACAGTACTTATTCAAGGTAATTTCCTGTCACTTACGAATTCCCCTTTGGCAGAACTTACTTCACTAATATTACAATTCTCGCCACTAAATTCCAATATTTCGTTTACCATGACCCGTAAATCACCTTCCTCTAACAGTGGGGGCCGGTAATTCATTATAGATATTTTAGCTGACAAAAATGTAAGAAAAAGGACCGAATAGAACCCTGGTCTCAGCAGTTTGGATGGAAATCATGAAATATGACTATTACGGATGCGTACGATAATAAAATGTTGTGTAACTCACGATAAACACACACTCC
This sequence comes from Anabrus simplex, assembly GCF_040414725.1. Lineage (NCBI taxonomy): Eukaryota > Metazoa > Arthropoda > Insecta > Orthoptera > Tettigoniidae > Anabrus > Anabrus simplex. The sequence goes on along the minus strand of NC_090269.1, from coordinate 429,119,355 downwards.
AGTCGTGAAAGAAGAACTCAAGACTGGGGATAATAAACCAGGTCACAGTTCTAAAATGTCATCAGAGAAGTCTGTTCAGTGTCATAATCTCTAAAAATCCCTTCTACAGCAATATTATTACATCCAAGGGACGATTAGGCGATGAGCTAAAGCTTCAGCGCGAAGCTATTAGGCCTTAGGTCATTCTTGCCCGGACTCAGCTGCGTTCTTTATGTTGCAACTGTGGATGACACATTGGTATTGGGAGAACATAGTTGAAAAAATTCACATCAGAGGGCAGACTCATCCAGAATACGCTGCTGAAAAGGAAATGAACCTCTGCAGGCAGGCAACTGAGAAAAAAAATATAATTTGAATCGGCGGATATATCCGCGTTCCCCACCGAGCAAGCGACTTGCAACCGCGGATCTCGCCGCATCGCCCACCTAACGGGTTAATAGTCAGGCATGTGAATTAGTGTGGAGAACTTGTGAGTTTCATGAGAGGGAGAGAGAATTTGTAAGTTTGCAGGGTCATCCCTCTGTTCCTGCAGATCAAGTTGTGGAATGTACAAGTCGGACATTAGGGCTTTCAAAGCGTACTGTTATTCAAAAATGTGTTCTCCTCCAGGAACTGAAGGAAAAAGAGATTGGGGAACCCAGCAGTAGTGGAAACGGGGCTGATAGTGGGGACTTGTTTCTTAGCACTCCAGGAAAGATTCTTTCCAGGCTGATGCAATACGAAGACACGTGTAAGATTATTACAGCAGGAAGGAATACTCTATTGTGGCAAAATTACTAGTCTCCTTTAGACAGGAAAATCTTTTCTCCGGGCGTAGAACTTGCTTTAAATTGGTACTGCAAACCATAGGTTTCAGATATAAAAAAACTGAACGGAAGAAAAGTGATGCTTAACAAGTCGCACATCGTGATGGGTAGGAGTATTTTTCTGAATAAACTTGTCAATAGAGATTTCCACAATGTAATATGTTTGGATGAAATGTGGGTGACTGCTGGGGAGTGCCTTGCTAAATTCTGGACTGATGACAGTCCTAAAAGCTCCGGTAATCAACCGACTGGGAAGGGCGCCAGATTAATAATAGCACACGCAGGTTATCCCGTGGTTTTGTGGAAGGTGGTCTTCTAATGTTCCGATCGAAAAAAAGCGGTGTTTATCACAAAGATAGGGACCATGTTCGCTTTTTAGATTGGTTTAAGAACAATAATAATTAAACTAATGTCATAATGATACACCTTTTCAATACTATAATATGCAATCTTTGAATTACATTTCTAAACTAGGAACTAGTTCTAGACAAGAGAAATTAACAATACGGTTCAAGCATTTTTCTTACAGCTTCTATGAGACAAGAGGCTAAAGTGTCAAATACCGCCCGCTTCCCATCCTAACCTAGAAGTTACCTCGACTAGAGGGGACAAGGGGAAGTTTCTGAGGTCCAGTGTACAAAAGAGTAGACAAGTCCAGCTCCAACGAAATGCACTTGATATTTGATGAAGTAGGCGTTAGAGGACATAGCTAGGAGGAGCCCAGAAAAGGAAAAGACAAATGGTGGTAGGATATAAGATTATGGAAGAGAAACCAGCTAAGGAAAGTAATAAATAATGATTTCATGCACAGTATTCCCCAAAATAAGACTCAGTTATTTATGGTTACACAGTAAACCACAGACTTATGTCTTAAAACTCTTGAGCTATAGACACTGTGTTTCATGGTATTAATGATACCATGGTTTATTTGAGTTTCAAACTGTGTGTGGTACTTAGTTTGGCCTCAGTTCTTCATATATAGTATGTGATTTTTGGGTTTGCTGATGTCGCAAAATGAGATCGCCATAGCGAAATAGGACACAAACACATTAATGTTGTAATGGCAGGAAAAAGCTGATCTCGAACATTCGTTGGTTCCTTATTACTGAAATGTTTACATGAGCAAAAGGTATAGAATTTGTTTTATGTAACATACCAAGTTCCGGTACCATATACAGTGAAACCTCATTAGTACGTTCCTCATTAACACGTTTTCCCCCTTAGCAGTTCGTAAATTTGAAGTCCCGATGCCCATCGTATTAAATCTGTATAAAAATTATGTCACATAACACATGACGATTTTTCGCCTTTACCGCTTAGTTTAAATCTAAGAATTTCATTTTTGTCCGTATTGAACTGAGAATGGAAGATAGGAAACTTAAAAGGGTCCACCTTTTCAATACAAATAAATGTTATAGTTTATTTACAACATGTATTTACACTTGGAACTAGTTTCGACGCTGTTTGGCGTCATCTTCAGCCAAAATGTGGGAAATAGGCATAGCATGTAGACATTTATATTATACAAGGTGTTACATCAGTGTGATTAAATGAGAGAATATGAAGACGTGAAGTACAATGTCAGTTTCAAAATGGTCATGAAGGGCGAGTCAAAATTGTATAAACATGAGATAACATAAACACATAAACAGAAAACATATTGTACCCGTCTAAATGGTGCCCCAGTTAATTTAGGAAAGATGGACAAAATTTTATTACGGAATATTGGTTGACGAGACCGCGTGTATCAGCTGTTACCGTGCCGTGCCGATGGGAGCCAGCCGAAAGTAGGTCAACAGCTGTTGAAGGCCGCCAGCGCACGCAGTTACGTCACCTGACACACCGACAGACGAGAGGGGGTATTATTCTCGAAGAATCCACTCACAGCTGTGAAAGACGAATCACGGCGCAGACGACGTTAATACCTGTATAATTCTTGTAAGGCACAACCATTGCTTTATTTGAGTGCCCGTGCAACTTGTCGTTAGCTCCATGCAGTATTCAGCGGGTTTATTACAGCCGCACATTTTCCCGTGTGGAACTTGCTGAACCGCAGACAGTTCGTGTGTTTATTGAAGCCGAGTTTTATAATAGACACTCATGGAATGTTCCATTGGACAGTATAAAGGAAAGGCACGATCTTAAGGGAATATTCGAGAAGTAATCTGGCCTTTAAACATCATAATAACCAATAATATTATTTGTCAGCTTTAAGACGTATCGTAACTAGGTGAATGTGTTTGGAAGTCGAAGCTGGTAGTAAACCTTGACCTGAAAATACATCGTTGCACCAGTTAAGTGTTGTGAATAATTTAGTGAGTTACAACTAGTGTGGATCCTATTGTTAATGCAGAATTTCAGTTTCAGCTATCTCCGTGAAACCTAGCAGCCAAGATGCAACGAACATGAGGAAAAGCTTGGAATTTTCTGGAACTTTGCTGGAGTAATACGACGATGCTGGACGTAGCCATAGTCATGATGGATTAGACTCCAGTGTGCATGCTAACACGATGACCTTGTACACCTGTAAACCATCATAGCTGAGGAAGAGGACACCGACGCCCATAGCAGCATCCCGACGCCACGAATTCTCATCGGAACTATAAGTACCGCTGTAAAATTTCTTCTCTTTTAGTAGATGCCTAGTAGATTGTATTCTTGCTTAGAGGAATGTATTTTCTTTAGTAATGTTGTACTTAATGGTGATGGTCGAGTATTCATTCCTTCGTTGATTTGTGATTTCAATATTGTCCTATCTTTGCATTTTCTTGGAATAATGGTTTCCTTTTTTCGAATTCGGTGATGAGTAATCCCTGTTGCCAGTGAGTTGACAAGGTCATAGGTAATTACGATCTTCAAAAGGACATTATAAGGGATTAAGACCTAATAATAATGAGAATAATAATAATAAAAATAAAATACGGTAATAATAATCATGACAAAGAGGATGTGATTAAACAGGAGTAAATTATGATTAAATCGTAATCTTAAAAAGCTGTTAGACATGTGTGATGATTGATACTAGAAGGGAAGGTAATCGACGAGTAATAGGAACAGTTCATCGAGAGAACGTTCTAGGAGCCATTGTAGGAAATAAAAATAATTTTAATAACAATGAAGGTCGGGAAAATTTTAACGAGTTGTTGAGAAAATTGAGCGATCATTGTGATAGTAAATTTTGATGAATTGACGATATGGGACCACTAGGGTGCATATCAGTCATAATAATTATAATGAATCACAGTGATTATATTGAGTGATGGTGGTGATAGTGATTTATGATGGTATGAAAAGATTTAGGGACTAATAATAGTTCTTGTCCTTCGCTCCACAACTGATATGAATAATGCACGACTTAATCATTATTGGATTTTCTCGAGGCTCTTAAACGCATATTTCTAATGATGGTGATGATTATTCATCGAGAAAAATTTTGTCATCCTATTTCATCTTATAACTACAGTCATGAGGAGTTCTCATTATGGTCAGGTAATGTTGTAAGGGTCTTCAACCGAATTCAAGAGGAAGTTACAATAAAATAATAATAATAATAATAATAATAATAATAATAATAATAATAATAATAATATAGTTCTATTGTGTGATAAATCTACTTATAAACAGTTGTTAGAATTATGTTATTTCATGACATTTACCCACATCATTCCAGGAATGCTTATCTTTTGTGTATTTGATGTGATTGATGATGCATAGATATTGTTGTTGTTGATTCCACATAGTGTTGCGTGATACTCTATCCATCCATAGAATACTAGTTAGTTAGGAAATGTTATTAAGAATTCTAAAGGAATACAGTCGAGCAAAGTCTACGAGAGAGGGGAAGTTCACCAAAGGATTTTTCAAAATTTTCAAACATTGTAAAGAAGTTTCTCGAAGTGGTAAAGAGTTTTCCAAAATTATAACGACGATCTCAAACATTGTAAGGAGTTTTCCAAAAGTGATTTGTACAGAACTTATTGAGAATAAGCTAAAGAATTTCATGATGGTGATAAACGATTTAGAAAGGATTTTTCATAAGTGTGATAAAGTAAACCTTTAACAAATTTTTTTTTAGTAAATGCAATTTCGATAGTGAAGTTTCTCAAAGAGGTATTAAAATAATTTACATGAGAATTATCTAACCCTGTGTTGCAATTGAAAATGATAGCATTGCTAATCTCATGATTAATTCAATGTTGCAGAGTAAAATGTTGGATGGAGTTTCATTGAAGAAGTAATGGAATCAAATGAAACCGAGAAGCATGCAAGGACTCACAGTCGTTTTACTTGTTCACAAGCAATAATGAATTGAATTATTTTGGTGAAATATTGTATTAGATCTTTTTATTTTGCATTTGTTCAGGCTGAGGTTTCATTATATTTTAATAAACATTGCTGTTATTTTGTCCTGATTTTCATTCAGCATTATGTCTCCTATCCAGTCACCAATGGCCCTGTAAAAATAAATGTTCTGTCGGTCGGTCCCGTAAAAGCAAGTTGGCCCTGCGAACAGTCCACCCTTTGGGACTCTCGCTCTGCCAACTGAGCGACCCCGGAGAAGGGGACAATATATACATATAAACTGTAACAAAACTATGCGGAAGTACGAGATGATTGGCATTGGAGATTCAAATTATTTCAGACACTCTTCCATTGAATGTTGCCTGCCGCGAGTGTAGTACAAAACATAGGTTAGATTTCAATAAACACAATCGTCTCAAAAATGCACATAACATTTTAAAAATATTTGGGTTGAGATGAAATTTGGCAGTTAGGGATTGAAATCACTTATTCAATAAGTGCCAATTCAAAAAACAGCTGTGAAGGGTGAGACAGAAAATTGCACAAGCATGAGTTTGGACTCGATAAATACGATAAGTACGATCATATATTCCCCTGACTTGAAAATATTCTTTGTCATCACTTGTGTACGGAATGTGATTTCTAACAGATATAAGAGACCTTGCCACGGGTCGGTCGGTGAAAGTTGTGCGATTAGAGGAAATGACCTTGAATTCTCAAACACAGAGTATATTGCACCTTCCAGGGGCAAGCTGTTAGCTTTGGTAAAATTGAGTTTAGCGTTATTGATTGGCAGCAAACACTTTACACTACAACAAGACAGGACAGTGCTAAGTTAAGGCAAAGTAATAGATTCCACTGCGGCTATGAGCGTTGAATTCAGTTTTCATGCTTTTTTTTAAAGCTGTCCTGTTGACATACATGGCTTATGGCTGGGAGTCATCCGAAATTATGCGCCACGGAAGTTACCACCACAAAATGTGTAATGGAAGTGTAACTCTAACAACCGTGCAGCCGTTGGTGGATGGTCATGACCAAGAGACATATCCATGATCATTTGATATTCTCAAAGGGAAAAGTGGTTTGTTATTTTTTTTAAAAAAAATTTTTTTGCTCTTGGCTTTATGTTGCACCGACACAGATACGTCTTACGGCGACGATGGGACAGGAAAGGGCTAGGACTGGGAAGGAAGCGGCCGTGGCTTTAATTAAGGTACAGCCCCAGCATTGGCAAGGTCTTCATTAATAGTTACAATTCTTGTTTTATTTTCCACCTAATTCAATACATAAAAATGTTTATTGTCTCTAGAAGGACATTTTATTACAATACAAACATTAACAGGAACATGTTTCGCACATTATATCGAGCATCTTCATCCTTTTTAAACAACTATCTCAAGGTTGAGTCTATACATTGAACCTTCTTATAATTAATTTGTTCGTTAAAATGGTTTTACATCCATAAAATATTATGACAAAATAACACATAATTAAAAATAATTAACAATTAAAATATATCTGTGATGGATTAGACATTGATCATAAAATACTGATGTCCAAGTCATAGTAATGTTCTAAACAACAGTAAAATTTGGATAAAAATTATTATTATTCTTAATTTTTTTTTTCATAGGTTCCCAGTTTTTTCTAGCACTATTTAGTGCCAAGTTATTTTTCTAAGTTAAATGTCCTATGTGAAATTAGTGATGTTAAGAAGATTAAACTTGCGATGTTTTTCTCCTTCGTTGTATTTTCGTTTTAGTTGAGAAACCACAACATTATTACAAGATTATGCATTGACGGTTTACTGGATACATCATATTAGTAGTTTTCACCGATCTTCATCTGTTTTGAGTCAGCCTATTTTTACGCTGATAGGTTTGTGAATCACAAGAAGTAGAAACACGATAACAACAATAGTCTCAGTAGTGCAACAGACATAGGCATTAAAGCGTGAAAAAAAGGGATACATTCATCCTCCACAAATGTTGCAGTAAAATCAATACACCAACAACTAAACATCATTTATTTAGTGTCCCTTTTAACCAAGCTTCAATAACAAATACATCAGCGTAAAAATAGGCTGACTCAAATCAGATGAAGTTCAGTGAAAACTACTAATATGATGTATCCAGTAAAACTTCAATGTGCTATCTTTTAAAAATGTGTTGGTTTCTCAACTAAAACGAAAATACAACGAAGGAGAAAAACATCACAAGTTTAATCTTCCAACATCACTAATTTCAAATAGGACATTTAACTTAGAAAAATAAGATAGCACTAAATAGTGTTAGAAAAAACTGGGAACCTACAAAAAATTAATAATAATTTTTAGCCAAATCTTACAGTTGTTTCGAACATTACTATGACTTGGACATCAGTATTTTATGATCAATGTCTAGTCCATCACAGATATATTTTAATTGTTAATTCTTCTTAATTATGTGTTATTTAGTCGTAATGTTTTACGGATGTAAAACGATTTTAACAAACAAATTAATTATAAGAAGGTTCAATGTAAAGACTAAACCTTGAGATAATTGTTTAAAAAGACTGAAGATGCTCGATATAATGAGCGAAACATGTCCCTGTTAATGTTTGTATTGTAATAAAATGTCCTTCTAGAGACAATAAAAATATTTTTATATATTGAATTAGGTAGAAAATAAAACAAGAATATTGTAACTATTAGTAGTAAGTTCAATACGGGTAAAAAAACATGAAAATAGTTTTATGCAAAGGTCTTCGTTGTCACTGAGATTGTTGAATAACCCAGTGTGCTTGATTGTGCTTGTAGCTTATTTCCCATTCCAATCAGAAGTTAGAAATTTATTTATACAAAATCGTTCTTTCCAACTTGGGAAGCTTTCCTTTGCACACTTGTTTTCTTTTGCCGTTCCTATTTTCCTTATACGAATTTTTAATTTTGTCTTGGTTGCCCACAATAGTGTTCAAAGTAGAAGGTGCTAGTTTCAACGTTCGCACTAACTCTACGCGCTTAAGATGTGGATTCCTATCTACTTCCTGAAGAATTTTAATTTTTTCTTCATTAGTGAGTGGTTTCACGATCCCTTCCGTATCCACAGTTAGGCTATCACAAGACAGATACCATACGTACCTCGCTACTGAACTTCTCACGATTATCCTATTAGTCCGTAAGTAGGGTGTCGCGACAAATAATCACTTCACTTCATTTTACCACTCAGCACAATAAATTGAAGGTAGTGCCAACAATTGTTCTTGTGATAAGATGATTTAAATCAGTGTGGTACGATTTAAGTTAAAATAAGTCTAATAGTGTAGTAATAGCAGATTTTTGATGGGTCATTTGTGGATGCCATTAAGTAATAAGACTTCCATATACTGTAGGCCTATCCCATTTAAAAGTTATGTAAAGTTGCAGGCAATCGTAAAGCGGTGTACCATTCATACAAAAATACAAATTGCTAGTTTGACAGTTGGCATATTTTTATTATTCACCGGGAGTCTGTCTGAACCAATGCCGAATACTGCCAAGTTTCATGTTCAAGATGGCAGCCGAAGGCGCTTAATCACGTATGGCGAGTATAACCTCACGAGAAATTCCTGCTCGAACAATGTGACCAGAGAACTGTGTTTAATTACCCACTGGACAGAAACCTAAGGCTTCAACTAACAATTCATTATATAATTGTTTTAGAAAGAAAGTGATCTGCTATAATATGTAGGTACTGTAGTTACTTCTATGAGCCCAAGGGCAAAAGAATGTCATATCAGTTCTTCCGTGTTTTTCACATCTTTTAATAGTCTCTTGTTACTTTAACAGGCTCCAGTAGAGAATTACTGATATTTGTTCTCTCGACTTTTTCACACTTGTTAGAGCTCTCCTTTATCTCCTGAAACACTACACACACAATGTAAAATGTACTAATGTGTGAGGTGATACCATTTCCCTGTTGTGTAGTTTTTAATGGGATATTCGATAGTACGTTCTCCCACTTAACATGATTTTTTCATTGTTCCCTGCAGAAACGTACTAACGAGGTTTCACTGTACTGTATTACACAGTTTTGAACATTGTGCATAGTTATATCTTGTTGAATAACAATTCAGAAATAAAGTAATACGTAATGATTGTGTTTTCGTATGAGGAAGTTATTTCACAATAACCATCAATGATATACCAACTACAACACTTGCAGTTATCGGGACGTCGCATAGATCACAGCACAGGGGAACTGATCTTAAGCAAGATCACTGCCCATCCCTCTAGTTGAAAGCACTCTAACAAGGTCATTGGACTGTAGTGAAGTATTAACAGACATCACGAAATAACATAACTCTCAAATCACGTCTGCGTGGGGATTATATATTTATTTAAAGATACAATAACATGATTTACTTTCCCAGCTTCACTATCTTCTCCGTCTATTTGTCTTCATGGGCCTTGTCCTTGAAGTGGTAGGTTTCTGATCTGCTAGTTTTTCACTACTTTTATCACTATTCACTTTGTTTACAGATGATCTCTTCTCTATAGGATGCAGGGGTATGTCTTCACCATCATCAAACAAGTCACTTATGTCCATCAGTCTGTTCCCAACTAAATTTTTCGCCGGAAAATAAATTGGATTACGACCCTTGGATGAAAACTGAGATGCTTGGAAGATGGCAACAAGTCCCCATGGTTCACTTTTTTGCTTTTTCTTCAACTTTTCTGGACATCTCTGAGCAACATCTAGTACCCAAGAAGCATTACGCATTTCTATCCTTAAACGTTCCATCTCTTCTGGGCTGACATTCTTACTAACATTAAGTCCATGTTCAAGAGGATTCACAATGTATAAAGCAGAATGGTCAGGCTTGGGAATGGAAACGCCATTAGCAAGCGAGACTGCACGTGTGCTGAAGTCAAATTTTGAGTAAAACTCAAAAAAGCTCAGAAGCAGATTCCCCAAACTGTCTTTATTTGAATTCTGGAGAGACAGGTGCGATTTCAACTTGGAGATATCTCGGACAAAAGTGCAATTCACTCCATCGGACGTCATCCGCATATCTTCTGCTCCTAAAAAACAGGAAAGAAACATTTTTGAATGCTGTATTTACAGTGACATACACAGAGAGAGAAAATATACTGACAATTTAGTTGGAAAAATACATGTCCCATATTAGAAAGAGAGTGAGTTTGTTTGCATATAGGAGGTAACCTTTCACCATATCAGTCCACAGTATGCTAGTTTTAAACTGTTTGGCATAACTATGCAACAATTTAAAGTGTGAAGAGGCAAGGTACAATGAAACAAAAATCCTGCGGTTCCTATGGGTTTAGGAATTTAAGAGGCTTAAGTCTACGAGGAAATGTATTCTAGGCATGTTCAATAGGGTTCATGTCTGGAGAACATGCTGGCCACTCTAGTCCAGTGATGTCGTTATCGTGAAGAAACTCATTCACAAGATGTGCATGATGAGAGCGAGAATTGTCGTCCATGAAGACGAATGCCTCTCCGAAATGCTGCTGATATGGTTGCACTATAGGTCGGAGGATGTCATTTCTGTATCGTATAACCGTTTTAGCGCCTTCCATGACCACCAGTGCCGTACGTCGACCTCACATGATGCCTCCCCAAAAAATCGGGGAACCACCACCTTGCTGCACTCGCTAGACAGTGTGTCTAAAACGTTCAGTCTGACCAGAACGCCTCCAAACACGTCTCTGACAATTGTCTGGTGAAGGCACATGCGACACTTGTCTGTGAAGAGAACAGGATGCCAGTTCTGACGAGGCCATTCAGCATGTTGTTGGGCCAATCTATACCGCACTGCATGGTGTCTAGGTAACAAGTGGACCTCGCCATGGATGTTGGGAGTGAAGGAGCGCATCATGCAGCCTATTGCGTACAGTTTGAGTCGAAACATGATGTCCTGTGGCTACACAAAATGTAATATTCAGCATGGTAGCGCTGCTTTCAGGGTTCCTCTGAGCTGAAATCCGTAAGTAGCGGTCATCCACTGCAGACCTGGCCCTTGGGAGGTCTGAGCGAGGTATGTCATTGACAGTTCCTGTATCTCTGTACCTTCCCCATGTCCGAACAACATCGCTTTGGTTCACTCGGAGACGTCTGGAAACTTCCCTTGATGAGAGGCCCTTCTGACACAACGTAACAATGCGGATACGATCAAACTGCGGTATTGACCTTCTAGGCATGGCAGAACTACCGACAAGACGAGCAGTGTACGTTCTTCCTGGTGGAATGACTGGAACTGATCAGCTGTCGTACACACCCTGTTTATGCATGGTTGTTTAGATCTTTGGGCAGGTTTAGTCACATCTAGGAACAGTTAAAGGAACTGTGTTCTTGATGCAATATAAACATTCAGCGTCAATGTTCCGACGATCTTGGAACCAAGGTGATGCAACCCTTTTTTTGATGTGTGTACATGACGATTCACCCTTTCTCTCTAGACGTTCCATATTTTTGCCCAGGAACCTCCTACCTGCCCTCAGAAGGCCATTTACTTTTATAATGTAGTAAGGAGCAGCACGCAGCATTCTCCATTGCTTAAGTAGTTAAGCAATTGGCATTGCTCCTGGCTAACGTAAAATGAGATGTGATGTTATTCCCAGCAATGATGAGAATTAAATTCCATTGCCAACTCCTGCAGAATAAAAGCAAAAATAAATAGAAGCTGTAAAGGAGCATACTGTCTGCATGGCAAGAGAAATGGTCATTTAGTAGCTGTAACAAGTAGACAGGTTGGCAGTCCTGTGCACCACCCGGTCATGTCGTCTGCAAGAATGAAACAAACAACAGTCATTCCACTCGTAGATGCTAAATGTTCATTGGTACTTGTAATGTTAAATGTTTTGTGATGTAAGTGGTGATCCATGTTACACATTCTCATTTGTTGCACAGTGTGGGGTAAAGTTTTATGACAGCAAATTATACTTTTCCTGTGTTATAGGAGCATTTCGAGTGGCTTGCACACTCAGTGCAGTAATTGCAACGATCACTATACTTTTATCAATTTGTCACAGTCCAAGACGAGCCAAAGGAAATGTTTTTTTTAAACAAGAATACACTGCCAAATCTGTTAGAAGAACATGTTCTGGAGAATAACTGATGTAGAGGGTGAGTGGAGAGAGGGTAAGTTATTCCCAGACTGTTAGAAGAACAGGTTCTGGAGGAGGAATAATGTTTGTTAACTGATATAGACGGCAAGGTGAGAGAAGGCAAGTTATCACTGGACTGCTCGCTTTAGTCACTAACAGTGCATAAATCTAATTAAGTCTATCGTTCTCAGATGCTATTTTATTTGACGTAAATAAATATCACACGAGAACACGTTTACTTCCTTGAGTAAACTACTTTATTGTCACTGTAAGTCACAACACACAATTACACACAGTAGCAAGTGACACTACAACACTTAATAGCGTAGTACCCTGAAGTCGATTCTGACAAGTACAGATATCAACAACACTGACTTGCGCACTATAACATACTCTCTCTTGAACTCACCGACTTCACCTCGGACCCCAACAGTCACTCGCAGTCCATCACTTGCCTTCGAGTCCAACACTGACTGACTGACAGCTTGATACTGTTTGATCAGCCATCTAGAACTATCGATTTCTGGAAGTGTTCTTATAACACTCTAATGGAACACACTCGAAACATCGATCGACCAGCTAGTCGAATGGAGTACTCCAGTAATGGATCCAGCTAGAACCTTCATTACTGTTTACCAATACACGTGGAAATTTCTTCAACAATCCTAATGTCTCTACATGTATCTGGATAATAAACCTTATAGTAAGTTTCCAGAACCCTTCATATATACCAAATTATAGTAGAATAAATCTAACATACGAACATTATAGAGTTTTCTACCGCTTTCGACTATATAGATTTTGAGGTTAAACTTATACACAGTACATATTTGAGGTTATACAAATTTATAACACATATTTACAGGGAAATCATGTATTAGTTGTATTTAATATTTAATAAAAGATAATTTAGCATTTAATAAAATACAGTAGAACCTTGATAATTCAAAATCTTGCCTAATTCGAAGCAGCTCTCGTTCCCGGAAACACGAGGTACGGTTTTGCATGTTATTTAAATAGTTTAATTTGAAATACGGATAATTCGCAATTCGAAGAACAATGTCGGTACCGTCACCAAAATTCAGGCTTTTAATTCGAAACTGCCTTTACATTTTGAAAAAAATAGTATTTTACAGGGTAATTTTTAAAATTCAAAATTTTTCCACGTAATGAAAGAACGTGTAGGGCAAGGTGCAGCGGTAACTTTGCGCACTTCCACCTACTTTGGCGTGTCTACAGTGTGCTTCATATCTGCTATGTTAGTGCGGAATCATAATTATTTTGTATTCAGCGTTTTAAGGAATGCCACAATATCATGTAGCAGCAGTGTGCGGTTGGTAAAAAAAGCGTGGCTTATAGCCTATAATCAATTCGTATGCACCAAACAATATTGTCAATGCCGATGAAACTGCATTGTTTGTTTTATTTTTTTAAATGCTGAGACCAAATGGACTTATGGTTTTAAAGGAGAGAATTGCCAGCCGGGAAATGTACTGTGTTGCTATGCAGTGCACACTGCACTCGGAAGCGAGAGACTTAATTCCCCCGTCATAGGAAAGTTCGAAAAGCCACGATGTTTTAAGGGCGTCGGGCACTTTCCATGCCAGTACAAGGCATCTAAAAATGCAAACAGTCGCCATAAGACCCATCTGTGTCGGTGCATCGTAAAGCAAAATAGAAGAAAGAAAAAAATGCAAACAGTACAGTAATCCAAAAGATAAAGCATTTGCACAGGGGAGCCAGCATAATTTTTCCTTGTCTTTGAATCGTGTTTTTCTTCCTTTCGTTGTTATGTTTGCCATTGTTTTATACAAGTGCATTATTTGAATAATGTATATGCAACTTGTTGGAAACATTTCTGAAATAGTGTTTTTCATCGCATTTGAAAATTTTAAACTGAGAATCAAGGTGATTTGCATACATTAAGTCACATATAGAAAGATAAGAATAAACACACTGATAGGTCAGCACTGGAAGATGAAAAAACAGAAAAGGAGATAACTGCAATATTTACATCTTCATAAGGCTAGGTTCTTCTCAGGCTAAGACAAGCTTATTTATTCATGCTTGGTGGGGGCTTCGCAGCATTTAAGTCTGTGACTGTGAATACACTTGAACACAATGCCCTTCCAACCCTTCCACACCAGACACACTGCTCTAGACTGAATGCAATCACTGCATGTTAATTTGCAACCAATGTCCTCTTAAATACTGTTCTGTGGTTCTTTCTTTCAAATAACTTATAGTGATGTTTGTGTTGTTGTTGTTGTTCTTTGGGTCATCAGGCAATAGACTAGTTTGATGCAGCTCTCCATGTCACCCTATCGTCTGCTAACCTTTTTATTTCTACATAACTACATTTGCCCCAATCTGTTTGTCATGATGATAGCAAACACTCGTAATCGAGTAGGTTTGTCTTCCAGGTAGGATGTCTCTTCATATATGTGTTTGGAGGTGACTATACAGTCCAATGCGGGAGTTACACAATTTGCCACAGTGATGACAGGTAGTCCCAGGTGGAGCAGTCATGTTATTTCTGTCTTCTCAGCACTTCTTTTTCTTTCCTACGTTGCCTCTTGTCATTCGCTGTACGTCGGCGGTTTTCTTCAAAAGACAGTGTGCCGTAGTGGACTAGTGATCTCCAGGATGAACGGTCAAGCGCTAAGCTCTCCCAGTTATCAACATCAATGTTACATCTCTTCAAGTTAGCCTTGATTACATCTTTAAATCGCTTCCTCTGACCGCCTACACAGCGTTTACCTACTGATAGCTCAGAGTAAAACACTTGTTTGGGAATGCGATTATTGGGCATGCGAACTACGTGGCCTGTCCATCGTAGCTGGCGTCTTAAAACCATCAATTCTATACTGGTGGTGTGTGCCTCTTCAAGAACGCTGATATTTGTGCGCCTGTCTTGCCAAGTTATTTGCAGTATTCTCCTCAAGCAACGTTGATGATACTGTTCCAGCTTCTTAAGGTGTCGACTGTACCATGTCCAGGATTCAGATCCGTAGAGTAAGGCTGGAACTACAACAGAATTGTACACAAGAATCTTTGTTGTGATATTGACATCATGATTGTCAAAAACTTGAGATCGTAACTTAGCAAAGGATGCTCCTGCACGGTTAATTCTGCGTTGGATTTCTGAATCTATATTTGCGCTTGATGAGAGGGTGCTGCCAAGGTATGGGAAAGTGTTTACAACTTGGAGGCTCATTCCATCAATTGTGACATTGATATCTCTTTGACCTTCCCCAGGGGCTGGTTGGTATAGGATCTGCGTTTTGCTGGTATTCAGTTTGAGTCCGATCTTGTTGTACGCAGCAGAGAAAGCATTCAGGATTCTCACAAGCTCTTCTTGTGTCTTAGCTACGACAGCATTATCATCAGCGTACTGTAACTCAACTAATGCTGCAGACGATGTCCGAGTTCCTGCCTTTAAACGGCTGAAATTAAAAAGTTTACCATCCATCCTGTAAGTTATATGAATTCCTGGAGGGAGATCATCTCTGACAAGTTCCATGACAGTGGCAACATACAAGGAAAACAAAGTGGGGGCTATCACACAGCCTTGCTTAACACCGGTATTGATATGGAATGGCTCTCCAACAGAGCCGTTGCCAATGACAGCTGCCATCATATCAGTGTAGAGCAATTTCAAGATGGCAATAAATTTCTGCGGAAAGCCATATAGAGCTAAAATTTTCCACAAAACTTCTCGGTTCACAGAGTCAAATGCCTTAGTAAGATCAATAAAGGCAATATAAAGAGGTCTATTTTGTTCTCTACATTTTTCCTGGAGTTGACGAGCTGTGAATATCATATCTGTGGTTCCTCTAGAAGGCCTGAAGCCACACTGACTCTCTGGAAGTATTTTCTCCACCAGGGGTACAATACGATTTGCCAAGATTCGAGCAATAAGCTTTCCCAGGCACGACAGTAAGGATATTCCCCGATAGTTACTGCAGTTTGTTTGATCCCCTTTCTTAAATATGGGAACTACCAGACTGTCTCTGAAATCAGGAGGCATTTCTTCTGTGCTCCAAATTTTGACAATCAGTTCATGTATGTGTCTTACTAGTTCCTCACCACCTTCTTTGAGAGCTTCCACTGGTATACCATCAGGACCAGAGGCTTTGTGACGCTTTGCTTGATTGACAGCATGCTTAACTTCATCTAGTGTTGGTGGGGAGCCAAGTTCATCATTGATGGGAGCTTGTTTTAATATATCATACACCTGTTCATCAATAATCGAATCCTGGTTCAAGAGGTCTTCAAAATGCTCTTTCCACCTATTTATGATGGAGTGCTGATCTTTTAAAAGTATACTCTTATCGCTGGACCAAAGAGGATTCCTCCCAAAGGTGGTGGGACCATAAACTGCTTTTGTCGCTTGGAAGAACTGTCGTGAATCTTTATCTGCTAGATATTCCAACTCTTTTGCCTTTGCTGTCCACCATGCATTCTTGAGCTCACGGGTTTTTCTTTGGACATTTGCTTTGGCAATATTTACGGCTTGTTTCTTAGAGTGGGAGTTCATGTCCCTTCACAATGCTTGCAAGGCTCTTCTCTGAGATCAATGCTTCAATTTCTTCATCATTTTCATCAAACCAGTCCTGATGTTTTCTGGTCTTATATCCTACTGTTTCTTTGCAAGCATCTTGAATAGTGGTCTTCAGACTCTCCCAGTGTTGCGTTACATCAGGTTGATATTCCTTCGGCAAAGTCCGATGAAGGAGCTCTCTGTATTTTGAAGTAATTTCTGCATTGCCAAACTTCTCGGTGTCAAAAGTATGTCTGAAGCTCTTCCGTTGTTTCCTCCTCTGGGTGGACAGTGACAAATGCATCACTGATCTAATAAGTCGGTGATCTGTCCAACAGTCATCAGCTCCCGTCATTGCTTTGGTGATGAGAACATCGCGTAGATCTTGCTTGCAGACAATCACATAGTCAATGAGGTGCCAATGTTTCGATCTAGGATGCTGCCATGATGTTTTGAAGCGATCCCTTTGGCGAAAGATGGTGTTGGTGATTATCAACCCATGCTCAGCACATTTTGAGAGGAGTCTAATACCATTGGAGTTTTCACTGCCAACTCCCTCCTTGCCAATGACACCATTCCATACTTTATGGTCCTTTCCCACTCTGGCATTAAAATCACCAAGCAAGATGATTTTATCTAGTCGATTGATGTTTGATAGGATGTCATCCAGATCTGAATAGAATGTTTCTTTGATGTCATCACCAGAGTCTAATGTGGGGGCATATGCGCAAATTACTGTGGCATGCTGGTCGCCATTTAATCGAAGTCTTAATGTCATGATGCGTTCATTACGTCCAGTTGGAAGCTCCTGCAGGTCTCTGAGAAGCTTATTCTTGATAGCAAAGCCTACTCCATGTGTTCGGTGTTCACTGGTAGGTTTACCCTTCCAGAAGAAAGTGTATCCTGCTCCGTTTTCATTCAACTGACCTTCTTCAGCAAGACGGGTCTCCTGGAGTGCTGCTATGTCGATATTGTGTCTTCGTAACTCTCTACCCACAAGGGCTGTTCTCCTTTCGGGTCTCTCATTTGAAGGGTCATCATTAAGTGTTCTTACGTTCCATGTAGCAAAATATAATTTCTTTCTTGTTCGACCGCATTGAGGTGATACCATTGGACGCGGCTATCCAATCGGTACTAGAAGTGGCTGACTATGTTTAGGGCACCTTTTCTAGCCCCTTCCCCATGTGAGGCGAGCAGAGTGGACCCTAAATAGGACTGCTCAGCCGTAGATGCAGCAACCGAATTCCTCTACAGCCACAATCCTAAGCAAGACGACCGATCACACATCTACCGCCTACGTGCCAAGTTATCACTAGAGGTTTCCAGACATCACAATCCTGCCCCCGTCGCAACTTCCTGATCGCCGCAGGACTTTTGGAAGAGTCAATCTGTTGTTGGAAGACTGCTGTGCGTGAGATTCCTTTAGAGTGAGAGTGTTGGTGCACTTCAACAAACGCACTGTACTTGATGACTTAAGAACTGTTTTCAATGGCAAGCCGATGCAAGACGATTGAAGGGTTCCTAGTCACTGCAGCCTTCGTCCGCCATTCCAGCCGAGGAGGGACTTCCTGTCCTTACGGCTGGTCCGCCGTTGAGGACTTTCTATGCCGTTGACCAAATATGGCTCATCCGCCTTTAGGGGAAGTTTTCCACCCCAAGGGCAAGAGAGTGCCCTGAACTTGATGAATTTATGTGTCATTTCCTACACAAAGGCTTCATCAAACCTACTAAGGGAGAGCTCATCCGCCCGTAGCCGTTGGTTCTCCCCTAGTTTGCCAGGTTTGGTACTGGCCGCCTGACCCTCGGCCAGACAGTCGCAGGTAGTACCGTCTACTGTCACATACGGTAGCAGGGTGACCCTGACCTGACACTGTCTGTTTGTCATATTCATAACTTGGTCTACTCCTGCCATTTTTACCACTTAAACTTACCTCAAAAACCAACTGAAAAAGTCATGAGTGTCTTAAGATGTGTCCTATCATTCTATTTCTTCTTCTGAGCAAATTTTGCCAAATCGTTCTCCTCTCACCAATTTTATTCAGTAACTCTTGATTCATGATTCGATTTATCCACCTCGCCTTAAACTTCTTCTGTTAACACCACGCTTCAAAGGCTTTTATTCTATTTCTTTCTGAGCTAGTTATTGTCCATAAAAATGAAATGCTGTATGGCTTTTAGTGCCGGAAAATCCCAGGACGGGTTTGGCTCACCAGGTACAGGTCTTTTGATTTGACTCCCGTAGGCGACCTGCGCGTTGTGATGAGGATGAAATGATGATGATGACCCAGCCCCCGTGCCAGGGAAATTAACCAATGATGGTTAAAATTCCCCACCCTGCCGGGAATCGAACTCGGGACCCCTGTGACCAAAGGCAAGCATGCTAACCATTTAGTCATGGAGCCAGACGTTAATTTTTATATTTTGCTTCCATACATTGCCATGCTCCACAAAATGTCATGAAAAACTTCTTTCCAATTTCTATATCAACGTTTGAAGTGAGCAAATTTCTTTTCTTAAGAAAGGGCTTCCTTGTTTGTGCTAGTCTGCATTTTATGTCCTCCTTACTTCTGCCATACTACCCAAGTAACTACATTCATCTATTTCTTATTTTGTAATATATTTCCTGCATCACCTGACTTCGTTTGACTGCACTCCATTACTTTTGTTTTGGATTTATTTATTTTCATCTTGTACTCCTTCTCTAAGACTGTGTCCATACCATTCAGCAGTTTCTCCAGATCTTCTGCAGTCTCAAATAAAATAACAAGATCATCAGCAAATCTAAGTTTTCATTTCTTCTCCTTGGATTGTGATTCTTTTTCCAAATTCCTCTTTGATTTCTTTTACCACCTCTTCTATATAAAAACTGGAAAGGAGAGGGGACAAACTGCAACCTTGCCTCACTCCTTTCTAGATTGCTGCTTCTTGTTTACAGCCTTCAATTCTTATCACTGCAGACTGATTTTTATAAAGATTTTTACTTGTGAGGTATACTGAAAGAAAAAGAATAAGTGTATAGAACAAATCCTCCCACATTGGAGGAACTGAAAGAAAATATTACGAACAAAATCAGAAACATTACAGTGGCAGAACTAACTTGCGTCAGCCAGAATGTGGTTACCAGATACAATGCCTGTATAATCCAGGAAGGACGATACTTCCAGCATCTTTTATAAGGTAAGATTTTATATACGATTATATACATGCTTAAAGCAGGGCAACCACGCACGACATAAGTTCAGCTGAGGCAGCTGCCGTAGCGAATTGTACAAATGCCGTGCGTTCGGTCTGAGTTTATATGAGAGACCTTGTCCACGTTGCTTTCATAGACTTCTCAAAGACCTTTGACTCGGTCAACAGAGCATTACTGATGGGAAAACTGGAGCCTCTCATTGGAGGTGATAATGCCCTATTTCTTCCCATACAAAACATACCCACAGACAACTACGTACAAATTGACAACAATTGACAAGGCCTTTTCCGATAGAACAAACAACAGGAGTGCTTCAGGGGGATCTGCTGAGCCCAATTCTGTTCAACATAGCAACCATGGACTGATGCAAACAAGGCAGTAAGTGCGGAGAATATAAAAATGTATGTCTGTGTGGATGATATGAAAATTGTGTCTTCGTTAAGCAAAGATCTATAAGCAGCTTTTGATAGACTAGTGGAATGGGCAGGTAGAAACGATTTACAGTTGAATGCAAGTAAAACAGTAGTTTTGACATTCGTAAGAGGAGGGAAAATTGCATTGAAAGACACAATTTATTATAAGAGCGAGAGATTATCAAGGCCTGCTTCCTTTACGTACCTGGGAATGACGCTACAGGTCACGGGTACCACTTTCACACTACATATAAAAGACAAGGTCGCTGCTGTGGCAATAGCCATGAATGAAGAGTCTTTTAGTGGATAAAGTGATGAAGCTCTTTAAAGCAAAGATCTCACCAATAGTGAACTATGGACCACAGCTAATATCGAACCATCTTACCAAGAGTAATTTAAGAGAACTATAGGAGACCAAAGCTGTTTATCTAAAGAAAGTTCTAAGCCTATCAAAATTTACTCCCTCATGTTTGGTATGTGAACTAATAAGAGAATGGTTTTTCATAGAGGATCTGAAAGAGTGGATGCTACTACATTCTACACCTACCTACAATAGTGTTCCACAAGAACTTTATTCAAAGAAGAAGGAAACACTATCTCGCTTTTTTTTTTTTTTTTTTTTTTTTTTTTTTTTTTTTTTTTTTTTTTTTTAGATGTTACTTTTGCGATAGACCATACTATAAAAGCCGTTAAGCACTAATTTAAATAGTAAGTGTTGACCAGACGTTATGCAAGTAGAGCGAAGAGCGGGGAATTCTTTAAATGTGTATGGTCATTTAGGTTGGTTTTGTTAGCGGGCAAAATAGTGTTTGGTGACAGTGGACTAAGCTTCGGCAATCCAGATAAGTACAGAATTTTGTTTTTTATTGCGTTAATACAGTGTTGGTCGAGTGCTTATAAAATCATCATTTGTTAATACTTGTTCATATTATCACCTCTCTATCATTGACAAGTTTACACAACGTAAACAATATTGTACATATTTACGCATGATTTAAGTGATTTGATAGAATCTGAGGATGTTCTTGTAGAACGAAACATGTCATTCTTTGTGTAATAGTGTGTATTTTTTACAGGTATGTTTATAGTGCTGTAATTTTTATTGAAATTTTGTGTGTTTGACAAACTGGAAAGTGTTTATGTCCTAAATGAACAAGGCATCGTACAAGTATTTTGACGTCAGCCAGTACACATTGACAAATCTCATGCAGTTGATGGAATCTTCCGACGTCCTCATCGGTCGATGGTAATGAATCATAAGATAACCTAGGAGACTGCCTTGAATGATCTTACACAGCTTGTACAATATGTACAAACAATTGTATACAGGTTGTATGAGAATAAAACAAACAAAACAATGATTACAAAATGCCATGTATGTCCTTTTACCTTACCAGAGATCCCTGCATCCCTACCCTATCACTGCAAGGTGTCACTTTTAAAAACTCCTTGTTGTACACTTTCAAATGTAATTAGTACAATTCTTGTGTTCAAGCTTTTTCAAGAGAGAAAGAATTAGTTGCCATGACTTTTGAATCAACCCCCGTATTTATCACCCTCCCAGAAAAACCACCCCATAAAAAGTGATTGTTACTCTGTAGTCATTATCTCCAGGAGTACAGTTTTAATCATTATTACTTTGCATTTGCATGTCGGAATACTTCTTGCATGCTACTGACCACATTATACCCACCACTTTAACAGTATTGGATTACCTGCTACAATTTGAAGACCAAGGCAAGAAAGCTTGCCAGTGAACACAGAGAGCAAACATTGCCAAGCCCAGCCTCAAAATATAAATTTCATGTTTCTGTATTCACAGCTTAACTAATATTCTTTAAATCACTATAATAATAATTTATGGTTGAACAGTATCCTCCTTATTCAATACCTTATGGTTAATGTGAATTTAAAAAACTTAAATTTCATATTCGTCACATCTATACATAGATTCACAATTAAGTATTTAATTTATTTTCCACCTAGTCGATACAATGATTGCTTAAGGCAATTTTTAATGTCAAAAGTGGTACATGTTTCGTATATTATCAACATCTTCAGCCACATAACACTGTTTAGATGAAAAATATATAAAATTGACAAAGTAATGCTTTAGAGGAAGTGTCCTTAAAATTAACATAAGATTGACAAGATTAAAACAAACAAATAACTCAAGAGAAAATATATAAATTATTTCTACAATAGAAAGCAGTCGTCAAGGAAACACTTGTACAATATTCCATAGAGAAATTGTCCTAATAAATATTCTTTTCTTAATAATTCATGAAAAAAGATCAATTTATACATTAAAAATTATACAATTTATAAGTAATTATCGAAACGAAGAAATCCTGATATCACAGTGCGGCTCTTATTATTAATGTAGATGAAAATATAACTAATTCCTAGTTGTCAAATCTTATTAAGCCTGCTTTCCTTTGGAACAGTAACTCCTGTCATTCTTTCACAGTTTTGCGCCGGGTGTAATATTGATGATGCGATCTTCCTTGCTCTTGCACCTGAGGAGGTGGAGGAGCGGGGGATATAGGTGTGTCAAGAACTTCCTTGCTGTCACCTATAGCTTCAACTGAGGAGGAACAAGTTGTAGGGCTATCTGTAGGTGGAGAAATTCCAATTCTTTTTTCGTGATCCTTCTCAAGCATTTTCAAATATACTAGAATTTGATAATATAATGGATTCTTATATTCTACAGCCTCATTAAGGTTATCATTTTTCTTTACAAGTTGGTCTAGATGAATGTACAGGTCTTCATATGTGTTCATTAAGCTGCCCTTTTTTAACTTTTTTATGATAGTCAGGTCTTGTTCTATGTTGGTAAATTTATGACCTGTGGCAGTCATGTGTGATCCCATTGCTGAGAATCTTCTATGTTTTTCAGCATTCACATGTTCCAAATATCTAACTTTAAAATTGCGACCAGATTGTCCTATGTATGTATTCTTACATTCAAAGCATGTGAGTTTATATATTCCGGAATCAAAAAATTTATCTTTTTCCGAAAGATTTATTGTATCATGGTTGAAAATACTATGTTTCATGTTGTTATTGGTGGTATATATAGAAAAACTATATATTCTAATCATCATAAGTTTACTCAAATGAAGGTCAATAAAATATGGTTAAAAAGAGAAATTCAATTTATGTATAAAAGAAAGAAACTTCTTAATGAGAAAATGTACTTCGTGCACCTCTCAGCACCACTGAACTTGCTTCCTCTTGAATGGGATTCTTTCCAGAAACATATCAATGAAAAAATGGAGCACACACTTAAAATGAAACAAGAAATTTTGGATAATAAATTATTTAAGTTGAAAAATTTAGCATCTAATAGAGAAGAAAGAAGGTTAGTTCCTAATGTTACGTTTGATGATAGTGTTTATCCACCTCCAATTAAAAACTTGTCTGAGATAGAATTTAATGAAGAAGAAACCTCTATTTTAAGTCAAGGCCCTAATTTCAATTGGCCAAGTTCAAATAAAAGTTATGATTTAATCATCACATTAGCTGAAACAGAAACAGCAATACAGAATCTACCTGTAGACTTACAGAATGACATAAGGTATGAAGCTAAGAAGAAAATTCCTATTTTAGTAAAAGGTTTACAATCACTTCGAGGCACCAACAAGGCGGTTAATAACTTGAAACAAAAAATCAAACTAAATAACTTAATTATCACAAAAGCAGATAAAGGAGGAACAATTGTAGCCCTAGATAGAAATGTTTATATTGAAAAAACAGAAAATTTTTATTAATAACAATTCGTTTAGTACAGTTGATAAAGACCCGACATCACGTATTCAGAGGGATCTTAAAAAACTATTAAAAAGCATGTCTTTCTTGTTTAATGAACATGATGTGCAAACATTAATAAATATGAACCCTAGACTCCCGACTGCGAGAGCACTACCGAAATTACATAAACAGGGAGAACCGATTAGACCTATCATAAAATTCAAAAATAGCCCCATTTATAAAACTTCTAGATTTATACATAATTTCTTATCAAGTAAATACGTATTTCATTGTAAAACACCTATCAAAAACTCAGTGGATTTTTGCAATCAAGTTAAAGATTTTAAACTTGGATCATCTCACACGACATGTTCGTTTGACATAACCAACATGTATACAAACATTCCAATAGAAGACACTATCAGAATCATTAAGAAGAATTTAACGAAGAACAAATTAGTAAGCATACCAGAAATTGAAGATTTTATTAATGTTTTAAAATTCGTGTTAAATCAAAATTATTTTACGTTTAATAATAAAATTTACCGACAAAAAGGACTCTCAATGGGAGCCCCAGCATCAGGAATATTGGCTAATATATACTTAGACTATTTGGAACACACGAAAATTATTAATCAAATAGAGGGTTTGGATTTTTGGACACGTTATGTGGACGATGTTTACGCTATAATATATAACAGACACACCGATAGCAATAAAGTTTTAAATATATTGAATAATTTGGATTCCAATATAAAATTCACTTTAGAAGAAGAAGTTGAAAAATCACTGAATTTTCTGGACATAGTCACAACAAGAGAAGAAAAAGGATTTTCTTTCAAAATACACAGAAAATCCACTTTCACACTGACCACTATCAAGAACAACTCGTTACACCCTGAGGCACAGAAAAGATCAGCATATTATAGTTACGTTAACAGAGCGTTTAGTATTCCTTTATCCAAATCTGAAAGGAATAAAGAACTGTTGTTTATCCGACAACAAGCCCTCTTGAATGGTTTCAACAATAACATGATTGATAAAATAATTAATAAATTTTCGGAGAAGCAACAATCTAAATTAGCAGTCGAACCTAGTAAAACTGAAAAATATATCAAGTTCACATATAATAATCCATTCATGTAATAACAAATTTATTTAAGAGAAAAAATTTCAAAATTGCATTTTCCACCAATAACAACATGAAACATAGTATTTTCAACCATGATACAATAAATCTTTCGGAAAAAGATAAATTTTTTGATTCCGGAATATATAAACTCACATGCTTTGAATGTAAGAATACATACATAGGACAATCTGGCCGCAATTTTAAAGTTAGATATTTGGAACATGTAAATGCTGAAAAACATAGAAGATTCTCAGCAATGGGATCACACATGACTGCCACAGGTCATAAATTTACAAACATAGAACAAGACCTGACTATCATAAAAAAGTTAAAAAAGGGCAGCTTAATGAACACATATGAAGACCTGTACATTCATCTAGACCAACTTGTAAAGAAAAATGATAACCTTAATGAGGCTGTAGAATATAAGAATCCATTATATTATCAAATTCTAGTATATATGAAAATGCTTGAGAAGGATCACGAAAAAAGAATTGGAATTTCTCCACCTACAGATAGCCCTTCAACTTGTTCCTCCTCAGTTGAAGCTATAGGTGACAGCAAGGAAGTTCTTGACACACCTATATCCCCCGCTCCTCCACCTCCTCAGGTGCAAGAGCAAGGAAGATCGCATCATCAATATTACACCCGGCGCAAAACTGTGAAAGAATGACAGGAGTTACTGTTCCAAAGGAAAGCAGGCTTAATAAGATTTGACAACTAGGAATTAGTTATATTTTCATCTACATTAATAATAAGAGCCGCACTGTGATATCAGGATTTCTTCGTTTCGATAATTACTTATAAATTGTATAATTTTTAATTTATAAATTGATCTTTTTTCATGAATTATTAAGAAAAGAATATTTATTAGGACAATTTCTCTATGGAATATTGTACAAGTGTGTCCTTGACGACTGCTTTCTATTGTAGAAATAATTTATATATTTTCTCTTGAGTTATTTGTTTGTTTTAATCTTGTCAATCTTATGTTAATTTTAAGGACACTTCCTCTAAAGCATTACTTTGTCAATTTTATATATTTTTCATCTAAACAGTGTTATGTGGCGGAAGATGTTGATAATATACGAAACATGTACCACTTTTGACCATTAAAAATTGCCTTAAGCAATCATTGTATCGACTAGGTGGAAAATAAATTAAATACTTAATTGTGAATCTATTGAAGTGCGATACGGACCATGAAGCTGATTTTATGTAAACATCTATACATGTTTCGATCCTAACTGGAAACATTTTTTTTTCTCTTACTAAGAACATTTTAACATTCATAACATCATTCTTACTTCAGTTTTAAATGTTTTTAACTATAATGTAATGTCAATTTTAGCAGTCTACTGAAGATGATCCAATCAGGATCGAAACATATATAGATGTGAGAAATGTGAAATTTAAGTTTTTAAAATTCACATTAAAAACAAACCCCATGGCACTACAGCCCTTGAAGGGCCTTAGCCTACCAAGCGACTGCTGCTCAGCCCGAAGGCCTGCAGATTATGAGGTGTCGTGTGGTCAGCACGACAAATCCTCTCGGCCGTTATTCTTAGCTTCTGAGACCGGGGCCGCTATCACACCATCAGATAGCTCCTCCATTCTAATCACGTAGGCTGACTGGACCTCAAACCAGCCCTTAGGTCCAGGTAAAAGTCCCTGACCTGGCCAGGAATCGAACCTGGGGCCTCCGGGTAAGAGGCAGGCATGCTACCGCCACACCACGGGGCTGGCTTTTTAAATTCACATTAACAATAAGGTACTGAATGAGGAGGATACTGTTCAACAATAAATCATTGTTACAGTGATTTAAAGAATATTAATAAACCTAGCCTGCTTCATTCACTAATGTGTTGTATGATATGGTTACTTCACTAACCTGCCAGAGCTATGAGGGTGCTGAGGGTTGGCAAGACAGGAGATGGCTTAGTTTGCTGCAAGAAGAAGAGCACCAGCAAAGTAAGAGAGAAGTTTGTAATCCAGCGGCCAGGCATGGGGTTAGTGAGTCCCACTTCTCGTGCCCAATACCGGATGGCAAACACAAGAGGCCGAACACGAGGATCTACTTCACCAAATACATACAGCAGTTCGCTCATGTACACACCAGACCTGCAAGATAATTGTAACATCAGATGTTTACAACTGTGACATAAATAATGTTACAATTGAAACATGAAAAAGAACAATTGTTACGTAAAATGGTCCACCTATTCAATACCACGCTAATAAAACATGTAACTACATTTGGTAAAAAATCAGTTACGTTGTCATATAATTACTACATGGGACCGGTTGTGGCCGCTTGGGCCATCATCAGCCATAAAGATTTAAAAAAGAAATTGACAACTAAAAACTTAAAAAGACCATGAAACAAACAAAGACTTCTAAAGAAGTTACACATTAAAATCAATCTCTGAGAGAAAACTTGGTGGTACTTATATCCATGCATCACAAAATATTCCACAATGAATTTAAACCATGGCATAATAAAAACATTAAACATGCCAAGATATAGAGATAAGAGAACACATGTTAAATCAATCTTCGACAGAAAGCTTGGTGACCCTTGTGTCCATAGTTCATAAAATGCTGTGCCTTCGTTTTGAATCGGTGAGTTATTGTGTGAAGTCCATTCTTGACTTGCTTGATCTTAACAAATAACTTATGTACACTTGTGAGTGATTGAAGGGGACATAAATAGTTACTGCAGAAACTGATCGTGGCCTATTGGGTGTTCTGTCGATACGGATCAGGCCGATATCTGTAATAAAGAGAAAAAAGAGAAATATAAAGAATCTGAACTGCTGTGTGTGGGAAAAAAAGCAAAATGTGCCCATATCTTAACCCCCTCTCTCCTTCCAACTTCCATACAGCTCCAAGAGAGTTTGATGCTGCTGACAAAGTACAGTACACTGAACGTTAGGTTATGGCAGAAGTTGGCAAGGGGGGAGGGT
Organism: Anabrus simplex; assembly: GCF_040414725.1. Taxonomy (NCBI): domain Eukaryota; kingdom Metazoa; phylum Arthropoda; class Insecta; order Orthoptera; family Tettigoniidae; genus Anabrus; species Anabrus simplex. Next base: position 429,091,160 of record NC_090269.1, on the reverse strand, counting down.
CAGGTTGCAGGAGAATTGGGGAAGGGGAAGTCGAGAGGTGGAGTAGGGGTAATGGAGGACTGGTGGGGGTGTTGCAGATTTTATTATTGTTGGTTTCATATTCTTTATGAACTGAAATGACTATATCGAATAAAATGTCCGGTTTTTCGGATACTTCATTGAGGTTGCAGTTGGGATTAAAGTACTGATCCAGATGAATGTAGCAATTTTCAAAGATAATGAGCAAGGTGCCAGGTCTTAATTTATGGGCGTGAATTTGTGATTCGAGTCAGACATGTGTTAGCTCATAGCAGAAAAGCAGTTTTATATTTTTTGTATTAACGTGCTCTGAATAACGAGTGGCGAAATTCCTCTCCCTTTGACCTAAATATGTTGCCTTACATCCACCACATTTAAGCTTGTATACTCCCGAATTGAGAAGTTTATTAGCAGAGTTAAATAAATGAGTGTTATGAAATTAGGAGGAATTATTATTGCTGGTTTTATACGCTATATTAAGATTATACTTTTTGAAAATATTAGTGATCTGATATATATTCTTGTCATTGAAGGTAAAAGAAGTATAAATTATCTTAGGTGTAGTTTCATTAGTTGAAGTGGATAAACGCTACATCTTTACTTTATTGATTACTTTATCGATAAATTGTTTTTTTATATTCATTTTCAGCTATAGCCTGAATAATATCTAATTCTTTTCTAAGGTCTCCTTTAGATAGAGGGATAGTGTAGGCTCTGTGTCTCATGCTAAAATATGCAGCTTTTTTCGTGTGAAACGGGATGTAAAGAATCCTTGCTGAATGGTGCCAGATGTTTGAGACAGCTTTCTATAAATAGTGAAGGATAAGTGATCCTGGTGTCTGGTAATGATTAAGTCTAAGTAATTTAGGGATTGATGAATTTTGGATTCTAAGGTAAACTCTATGTGAGAGTCGAGGGCATTAAGTTTATGAAGAGTAGTGGTCTATTATGACAAGGATGTCATCGACATACCTAGCCCAATAACATATATCATGACATCCTTGTCATAATAGACCACTACTCTTCATAAACTTAATGCCCTCGACTCTCACATAGAGTTTACCTTAGAATCCAAAATTCATCAATCCCTAAATTTACTTAGACTTAATCATTACCAGACACCAGGATCACTTATCCTTCACTATTTATAGAAAGCTGTCTCAAACATCTGGCACCATTCAGCAAGGATTCTTTACATCCCGTTTCACACGAAAAAAAAAAAAAAAGCTGCATATTTTAGCATGAGACACAGAGCCTACACTATCCCTCTATCTAAAGGAGACCTTAGAAAAGAATTAGATATTATTCAGGCTATAGCTGAAAATGAATAAAAAAAAACAATTTATCGATAAAGTAATCAATAAAGTAAAGATGTAGCGTTTATCCACTTCAACTAATGAAACTACACCTAAGATAATTTATACTTCTTTTACCTTCAATGACAAGAATATATATCAGATCACTAATATTTTCAAAAAAAAAATATATAATCTTAATATAGCGTATAAAACCAGCAATAATAATTCCTCCTAATTTCATAACACTCATTAAGTTTATGAAGAGTAGTGGTCTATTATGACAAGGATGTCATCGACATACCTAGCCCAATAACATATATCACATCCGGGAGATAGTAGGTTCGAATCCCACTATCGGCAGCCCTGAAAATGGTTTTCCGTGGTTTCCCATTTTCACACCAGGCAAATGCTGGGGCTGTACCTTAATTAAGGCCACGGCCGCTTCCTTCCAACTCCTAGGCCTTTCCTATCCCATCGTCGCCATAAGACCTATCTGTGTCGGTGCGACGTAAAGCCCCTAGCAAAAACATATATCATTGAATCACTCACAAGTGTAGGCCTACATAAGTTATTTGTTAAGATCAAGCAAGTCAAGAACGGACTCCACATAATAACTCCCAATTCAAAACTAAGGCACAACATTTTATGAACTGTGGACACAAGGGTCACCAAGCTTTCCATCAAAGATTGATGTAATGTGCGTTCTCTTATCTCGATATCTTGGCATGTTTAATGTTTTTTATTATGCCAAGGTTTAAATTCATTGTGGAATATTTTGTGATGCATGGACATAAGTACCACCAAGTTTTCTATCAGAGATTGATTTTAATGTGTAAGTCCGACTCATTGGCTGAATGGTCAGCATCGAGGCCTTTGGTTCAGAGGGTCCCGGGCTTGATTCCCGGCCGGATCGGGGATTTTAATCGCCTCTGATTAATTCTTCTGGCTCGGGGACTGGGTGTTTGTGTTTGTCCCAATACTTTCCTCTTCATATTCACACAATACACTACACTACCAACCACTACAGAAACATGCAATAGTGATTACATTCCTCCATATAGTGTTGGCGCCAGGAAGGGCATCCGACCGTAAAACAGGGTCAAATCCACATGTGCGACCCCACGGGTGTGAGAAAAGAAGAAGATTGATTTTAATGTGTAACTTTTTTAGATGTCTTTGTTTCATGGTCTTTTTAAATTTTTAGTTGTGTCAATTTCTTTTCTAAATCTTTACGGCTGATGATGGCCCAAGTGGCCACAACCGGTCCAATGTAGTAATTATATGACAATGTAAGTGATTTTTGACCAAATATAGTTACATATTTTATTAGTGTGGTATTGAATAGGTGGACCCATTTTACCTACCAATTGCAACTACCGTCAATAAGGATCATAACAAATTTTTTATCGTACAACATGAAAAAGAGCAATACAAAACAGTTACAGGATATTTTATGCAAAATGATTGACGGAATGCTTGAAACCAAGTTTTCCAGAGGACTTACAACTGTCTGGCCCCAGGCATCATCTCTCTGTCTTGTTTCCAGTCATGCTTTAGTGTTTCCCGTCTATGAGAAGCACACGAGCTGCAACCTGTCCTATCAAGTGGACAAGGTTTCTCTTCCCTCAGAGGCGCAGCTCTCAGTTAATGTATCTTATGAAGATAGGAAACACAATGACAGGTCAAGTATAAGGACAATACCAGCTTCATCAGGAGGGCAGGGATCAACGCTCTACTCAGTCTTGATGCAGGAAGTGTAGGATACATAGAGCAGTGTTCCCCACTTTTTCCATACTGACCTATCATTGTGTCCTTTTTTGATTCTTGTTCTCTACCAAACTGGCCAAATCTTGTGTAACACTATTATTATTATTATTATTATTGCCATTGATGCTTTCATGGCCCGCTGAATTTCACCTTATTTTCTTGACACGGCGTAAGCCTAAAAGCCTACATCATGTCCATTATTATTATTATTATTATTATTGTTTATTTTTGTTAAATTGTATATGTACAATTTAGGGGTGGTAGATCGAGAAAGGGCAAGCCCCACATACACGGAAATGCCTCCATCTTCAGATATATGTCTACATAAACTCTACTGAATATTTACATATGTGTAGACAATTATAAATTTACATATTTACACTCCAAACTCTGTACTCTTAGAATAATAATTATTATCTTGATTTATTCTACATATATTAGAGTAAGATGACCCATCCATTTATACATATTTACATATACATTTTCTTTATTACGCGGAGGAAGCGAGGAGGAGGAAGCAGTTTACCTCAGATGGTAGAAGATTCCAGATACGAGCAGACCATGAGTAAAATCCATTTAAATATGAGGTTGTCCTAGCGAGGGGAGGGACAAGAATAACTCCTTGGCCTCTCTTAATAGTTATGAACTTCATAGTTGGTTACGTATTGAGTTAAGTAATTGTAATGTTATTGTAGACATTGCATGACTGATATGTATTGAGAAGGTGGAAATAACAAGATTTAGCATTTACTTTACGTGCTCTCTTAATAGAGCGGTAATTAAGCTGCAGGCGGTGGAAAGGGGAGAGGTGTGTGTTGATGTCAGGGATTTCTTAAGGAAGGCTACGTCTATTTATTTACATAAAGAGTTGACTGGTGGCAATGACCTGGCTGTGTTTAAAGGGATCTATTTGTTAATTAAACGTTCTGCTCGTCGCTGGATACCCTCTAGTTTCCTCACGTTTTCCGTTGCCGTTCGGTGCCAGGAAGGAAGATCATATAGTAGTATGGGCCGCACCAGGGAAATATAAGCCGTTCGTAGGGCTTTACTTCTTCCTCCCGAGAGACATCTACGGACAAAACCCGGTGCTCTGTATGCCTTGTACCTCGCTTCCTCCACGTGCTTATTCTATTTTAGATTGTCTGTAATATGAATACCGAGAAGTTTGATGGAGTTAGAAGTCAGTAGTTGGATTCCACACAGAGTAGGCTGGTTCTGGAGTGGTTGTCTAGCTATGGTTAGTCTTATATATTTGCGTGTATATATCTGCATCTGACCAGAAGTTGTGGCAGCTTGTAGGTATGGCACAAGTAACAGATACTATACTCTTAGCTACAAACATTAGCCATGACAGACAATGCGAGCTCCTGTATTCCTCATTTTACTGTTCATTATGCAGTACTTATTATATATATACAATTAAGAGATGAAAGTTTATGATTTTCCACCTGTTCAATACAAATTCAAATGTGATATATATTGAAATGTCACATTTTATTCATAAATATTTATATTTATTCATATGCTACTATACTTTCATCTCTTAATTGTAAATCTTTTTTCAAAACGGACCAGTTATGAAGTTTTTAACATTAAGTACTTATTATAGTAAATGTGTTACTAAAGCACAACTGCACTACCACTGAGAAACTTAATGATACCACCTCAATTCGCAAGACTCACCGCGGATGGAACCAATGTTAACTGTCAGGCCTTGAGACTTGCGATAACCGCATGCATGGCAGCCATTCTGACTCCTCGCACCTCTTGCTCCGAAGTAACGCGACTTCTCGCCTGATGATTATAGTAGCATTAATCTCATTCATTCTTCACATTTCAACTGAGTGAAACACTTATTCAAGATCCATCCAAAACTGTGACTAGGTTTAGTTCATTGAATTTTTAAATAATAATAACAATAAACCTCACTTGAATCAGTATTGAGTTTAATGGGTTCACTCTTTGCTATAGGGAGCATGCACCGTACTAGTAACAGAGCGCTCTGGCGGAGTTCTGAGAATTAATACGGTGAGAGTGCGTTCGTTGACAGTGGCCTTGTGTTACACTTCTACGTTCTTTATTATTGGTGGCATGAAATTTGTTAACACACAAGCTACGTAAACAATGTCACTGATATACGGAAACAGATCTTTAGGAATATTTTTCAAGATTTTGAAAATTTTTACCCTCTGTATGCATCTTTCAACATGAAAAGGCGGCATAACAAGTAAAGAATGAGGTGACTGTGTTTTAATACCTGTGAATCCTTTGTCGGCTAATATAACGTCCCCTTCACTCAAAAGATTTAGGAAGCCTGAATTGTTAACAATAAAAGTATCACTAGTTCTTACACCATAACAATGGGAAACAAAAACAATAGTTCCGTTTGGGGCCACAGCTAATAAAATTTTTAATGTATAACATGACTTGTATGAAGAATACATGTAACATATCTCATCTATTCTTGGTGGCGTTTCTGATTTCATCTCTGTGCAATCTATTATAACTCGTGCGTCAGGATAAAATGTTTTAAAAGCGCGAGGCAAAGTGTTTTGCACGAATAGTTTGCTAGGCTAGAAAATAAAATTATAAGTGCGTTTCTTGACTACTCCGCGCAGCAATAGACCGATGTACAACAAATATGACTGCCAAGGCAGCAATTTCATTTTCATTAAAAAAGAGTAAACAAACATCGTTATTACCTATATTTATAGACACTTTAGAAACAAAGAAGGAAAGAAAGAAAAAATTGAATGTTTTAAATGAAACAGTTGTTAAATCCTTCAACTGTGCCTCACTTTTTATGCTCTGGTATCCATGAAATCCTCTGTATATGTCCAGGGGGGTGTTGGGACCACAACTTTTATCCACCTTCTCCGAAATACTTGGGTGTACTGTGCTTGAGTTGCACTGTGTGCCTATATCACTCCCACTAAAACACAAGTGAATTAAAAAGTCGTTGCTTCAATCTGAAAAATGCTGCTTGCACCGACTTATGTAGTTTTTCACACTCATTTTTCACAATAAATTAATGCGTTTCCTAATTAGAAGACGTATGCATATTTTTTTTTTTTTTGCTAGGGGCTTTACGTTGCACCGACATAGATAGGTCTTATGGCGCTGATGGGATAGGAAACGCCTAGGAGTTGGAAGGAAGCGGCCGTGGCCTTAATTAAGGTACAGCCCCAGCATTTGCCTGGTGTGAAAATGGGAAACCACGGAAAACCATTTTCAGGGCTGCCGATAGTGGGATTCGAACCTACTATCTCCCGGATGCAAGCTCACAGCCGCGCGCCTCTACGCGCACGGCCAACTCGCCCGGTATATGCATATTTGAGCATTTCATTCGTTTACTCACTCTTTCAAACCGGAATACATCACATTCTCTTTTCGGTTTCTTCTTATAGCTCTCATGAAACATAGATGGTATATATGAAGGATGATTTTCAATATTATTTGGCTTTCCTAAAAAAAAGTTCACTGCAAATGACGGAGCATTTGGTGGGTTCCCATGGAGTTCCATCTGCACTGAAGTGCAGGAAAACATTTATTATTATTATTATTATTATAAATATTCGGCGTAGTGAAGACACGTGCACATGGAAGGACATGAATGTAATTATACGAACCTGCTGCAATGCATACTTGAAATGAAATGTACTATTTCAAAGTGTACTTAAATGAATGTGTTCTTAACTTGGCATACCTGGTATGTTTGAATTGTGTGATATGAAATGTGTGATTTACGTCACAAATGAAATAAGGTACTGTACTTACTTTATTCTTCCTCCAGCTGAAATCCACTTCCTGCGTCTGTCCGATTCCCATGGACGACCAGGAAATGTGTGGAATGTAACTCCTTTTCCATCTGTGTTCCTTTTTGTGTTGTGGCAGTTCACTGCACAACAGTTTCTATTTGATTTAGGCATTTTGAAACATTACTACTACCACAATTTCACACTCACAGTTACACAGCCTGGACTGACCGCTCAAGACTCTGCTAGCTTTGACATACGTTTTATCATAAGCAATGCCTCTACAAGAAGTTCCATTTTCTCTCGACTTTCAGATATCCCAAACATATACATTTTAACTTGTTTATTACATTCACACTTCCGTTTTAAATAACTGACAGTGATTTTACCACCTTGGATTCAACTTGGGAATTGAAGATACATCCCCCTTTGATGATTGTGTTTACACTCAAGGCCATCGCAGTCTTTATGATATTATAAAAATATGGATCCATTTTAGTTTTAAACTCTCAAAATTTCATGTTTAATCACGTTTTAATCTTCAAAACTGTTAATTCACTCTCTTTTAACATACTTTGGTGCATTATTGTTGTTTTAGATGTTATTGTATAATGTTTTACGAAATCATTTTTCAACATTTTAACCTATAATTTATAAGTATATGTATTATTTTTAAGATTGATATAGGCTGATGATGCCCGTAAGGAGGGTGAAACATGTACCTTTGACTTTTATGTATTATGTATAAAAAAATATTTGACCATATGAAATAGTGGATCATATTGTATTGTATTGAACAGGTGGACTTATAATATTGTAATAATACTTGAGACATACGTCAACTTCAATACGGAACCAAAATGAGAATAGTTACTTGTAACAAGACAAGATCACTGAAATGTTACAGATTTCTTCCGCGAGAGGCGCTAAGAGTGGCCGTGCACGCTCCCTATATTCAGGTAGCATTTTTTGTCTCTTTTTACAATGTAGGATATGGTAACGAAAACAGATGTCATTGCACAGTGTGCAAACACAGTCACTCATTGGGTTATGGTATTTTGACTTTGCACATATTTTGTAGTGGAAGCCATGTATCGCGTATCTGGACATGTCTTTGTTCTTGTAGTTCTTTGGTCCAGTTTTGATCGATCATAGCACCATTTTAAAAAAATATTTGTTTAATGTCAACCTAGTCAATACTTACAATTACCACTATTGTGGCTAAATGATCATAAATAATTGAAAAATCGTGAACATGTTTCGCCCTTCTTAACGGGCATCATCAGCACTATGAACAACTTTAAAAATAATAGTTACATTTAAGACTGTCTTACAATAATCAATCATATAAGATTGGAATAAAATGTGACATTAAAAGTTGTTTTTGATACCATTATTAAAAAGTTATAAGTAAATCTTATAAACAACAAGTTAAAACAATTGTAGGTCAATCTCATAATCTAGTCTAAAAAATATATATGTTAATGTTGGTAGGAAGATTGTCAAACGGCATTTGTCTGAAATTGAAATGGATCCATTTTCTTTAACATTTGGTGAAGGTCCATATTAAGCTGTATTCATCAGCAAGAAGAAATTCGAAGAACAAAATATATACAAAACAAGGGCTCTAATTAATCATGTAGTAGAAGATTAAGTCAGGGATGATCATGGTAATTCTTCTTGAGTTAAATTGGTTATGTAACCAGTCGAATAAGAATACGTTGAATTAAAAATACACGTCGTAAATTCACGACAATGCACTGGATTGAAGATATTTATCAATATAATTGTAGTATCCCTTCTGTTGTGTAAATTTTCAATGATTAGAATGTTGGATAGACTGTAAGGAAAAATATAAAAAATGCATTTAAAGTGTGTGTAGAAAAATAACAGTTGTGGTTGTATACGGTTATGGGTTACGTAAAAATGCGTACTTACTCAAATGCCGTAGAGTGTGTAACTTGTTCTGTTGCTAGCGGTAATCTGACTGGCGTTTCTACTACGTGTATTGTATGGGTGTGGCGGAGGGAGGGGGACGAGTTGAAGGAGGGAAGAACTGGGCGGATTGGTACATACTGGTGTCGATATGGGAGGGCGAATTATAGGTATGGTATCTGGGGGCGTGTTTGGAGTTGTTGTACTGGTAATTTTTAAAATATGCGGGATTCTCTGTTTTCAACAACTTAGGTATTAATGTGTACAAAGGACTCTTAATTTCCGTGGCGTCATTAAGGTTATAATCTTTATTAAATGTTTTGTCCAAATAAATATAGATATTTTCAAATTCTTTTAGCAGTTTTCCGTTGTTAGTATTCTTTATTATTGTTAGATCTTTTTCTATTGTGGTAAAATGGTGGCCTGTTTTCTTCATGTGTGTACTCATAGCGGAATATTTGTTATGTTTTTCGGCATTGAAATGTTCCAAATACTTTGTAATAAAACTTCGCCCAGTTTGACCAACGTATGAATAACCACACTGTGAACAAGTCAACCTATAAACTCCTGAATTCTGATATTTGCTGTTATTATTATTATTTATTTTATTATAATTAAAAAATATGTTCTGCATAGTATTGGTTGTTCTGTAAGCTATGTTTACATTATGTTTGTTGAAATTATTGGTAATTTAGTGGATCATTGGGCTATTATAAGTGAAAACGGCATATTTATTTTTGCTAGGTTTATCCGGTTTGAGGTTAGTGGACAGTTTGTTTTTTATCTTATATATCAGACGGTTTATCATTTCAATTTTGTATCCATTGGTTACTGCAAGGTTTTTTTATGTAATTCAATTCAGTTCTCAAATTTTTGGGAGATAAGGGGATTCTTAAGGCTCGATATATTAGGCTGTAAAAAGATGTCTGTTTTTGTGTTCCAGGATGTAGCGAAGAATTATTTATTGTAATTGACGAGTGTGTAGGTTTTCTGTGAATTTTATATTCGAAGGAGTTATTAGATCGTGTAACTTTTATATCCAAAAAGTTTAAACAAGCATCCATTAAAAAATTCTATTGATTTTTGCAAAACTCTTAACGAATTTAACTTACAGTCCCATCATATAATGTGCTCTTTCGATATAGTCAACATGTATTCAAATATTCCGATTAAAGACACCACTAATATTATTTACAATAATATCAGTAAACACAGTAATCTCAGTAAAATGGAGATCGAAGAATTTATGACTATACTAAAATTTACATTGGATAATAATTATTTCACCTTTAATGGTAAAATCTACAAACAGAATGGATTGGCGATGGGAGATCCCATTTCAGGTATCCTAGCCGATATCTATATGGATACGATAGAACACACGAAAATTAAAACCTACATAAAAGGAATTACTTTATGGTTGAGGTTTGTGGATGACACATTTGTCATAATTGACAAGAATACCACCTATAGTAATGATATATTGGACGAATTAAACAAGATTAACCCCAATGTAAAATTTACGAAAGAGGATGAAGATGAAAAATCTTTTAATTTTTTGGATATAAAAGTTACACGATCTAATAACTCCTTCGAATATAAAATTCACAGAAAACCTACACACTCGTCAATTACAATAAATAATTCTTCGCTACATCCTGGAACACAAAAACAGACATCTTTTTACAGCCTAATATATCGAGCCTTAAGAATCCCTTTATCTCCCAAAAATTTGAGAACTGAATTGAATTACATAAAAAACCTTGCAGTAACCAATGGATACAAAATTGAAATGATAAACAGTCTGATATATAAGATAAAAAACAAACTGTCCACTAACCTCAAACCGGATAAACCTAGCAAAAATAAATATGCCGTTTTCACTTATAATAGCCCAATGATCCACCAAATTACCAATAATTTCAACAAACATAACGTAAACATAGCTTACAGAACAACCAATACTACGCAGAACATATTTTTTAATTATAATAAAATAAATAATAATAATAACAGCAAATATCAGAATTCAGGAGTTTATAGGTTGACTTGTTCACAGTGTGGTTATTCATACGTTGGTCAAACTGGGCGAAGTTTTATTACAAGGTATTTGGAACATTTCAATGCCGAAAAACATAACAAATATTCCGCTATGAGTACACACATGAAGGAAACAGGCCACCATTTTACCACAATAGAAAAAGATCTAAAAATAATAAAGAATACTAACAACGGAAAACTGCTAAACGAATTTGAAAATATCTATATATATTTGGACAAAACGTTTAATAAAGATTATAACCTTAATGACGACACGGAAATTAAGAGTCCTTTGTACACATTAATACCTAAGTTGTTGAAAACAGAGAATCCCGCATATTTTAAAAATTACCAATACAACAACTCCAAACACGCCCCCAGATACCATACCTATAATTCCCCCTCCCATATCGACACCAGTATGTACCAATCCGCCCAGTTCTTCCCTCCCTCAACTCGTCCCCCTCCCTCCGCCACACCCATACAATACACGTAGTAGAAACGCCAGTCAGATTACCGCTAGCAACAGAACAAGTTAGACACTCTACGGCATTCGAGTAAGTACGCATTTTTACGTAACCCATAACCGTATACAACCACAACTGTTATTTTTCTACATACACTTTAAATGCATTTTTTAGATTTTTCTTTACAGTCTATCCAACATTCTAATCATTGAAAATTTACACAACAGAAGGGATACTACAATTATATTGATAAATATCTTCAATCCAGTGCATTGTCGTGAATTTACGACGTGTATTTTTAATTCAACGTATTCTTATTCGACTGGTTACATAACCAATTTAACTCAAGAAGAATTACCATGATCATCCCTGACTTAATCTTCTACTACATGATTAATTAGAGCCCTTGTTTTGTATATATTTTGTTCTTCGAATTTCTACTTGCTGATGAATACAGCTTAATATGGACCTTCACCAAATGTTAAAGAAAATGGATCCATTTCAATTTCAGACAAATGCCGTTTGACAATCTTCCTACCAACATTAACATATATATATTTTTAGACTAGATTATGAGATTGACCTACAATTGTTTTAACTTGTTGTTTATAAGATTTATTTATAACTTTTTAATAATGGTATCAAAAACAACTTTTAATGTCACATTTTATTCCAATCTTATATGATTGATTATTGTAAGATAGTCTTAAATGTAACTATTATTTTTAAAGTTGTTCATAGTGCTGATGATGCCCGTTAAGAAGGGCGAAACATGTTCACGATTTTTCAATTATTTATGATCATTTAGCCACAATAGTGGTAATTGTAAGTATTGACTAAGTTGACATTAAACAAATATATTTTAAATTATATGTAATGACTGTCGTCAATACGGACCAAATATGAGATTAATGACTTGTAACATAGCACCAGTGTCATAGAATTGATCCAGACTGATTCAATTCCAACCTAAATTTGAATAACATTTCTGAAAACTTAAAGTTCTTTTTGATGTCTCATTACAGTTTTTACAAACATCTAACTTCCAAATAATAGCTAGGTCTTTTGTGTCACATGCAACACCTTTTCGCGGTATGCTCCCCTACCGCAACGCCCTTCCGACTCCACTCACACTTTCGCTCCTCATTCCCCTCCCACAGACCCATCTCCCCTCCCCCCTCCTACTTACGCTTACACCTTGCCCTTGATTCCTGTCCCAGCCCTCAGTTACTCTTCACACTCCGTACCTTAGAGCAAGCTGAACGAAGCGAGTCTCTTACTAAACGACAACTTTCTTGTTCTTATTTTCCTCCTTTAATCTTATTTTTTTAATGGGTTCCTTACCTCTTTTCATACTTTAGGTCCCACATTGGATTGGGAAACTCTGGTCATAAAATATCTTTAACGACTTTGCTTGTTACATGCTCCACCTGGTCAATTACGATACACTATACAGTGTTCTCCCCAGAAAGTTTCGTTAGCTGGGTGGCAGGAATGAGTAGTTGGGCGGGGAATACTACGTAGAAAATGAATATGATAAAATTTCAACTTATTCCCCTCAGGCCATTAGTAATATTAGACAGGTAAAACATTAACTGCAAAGATGAACTATTTTAGTGTTATCACGAAGACATAACAGAGTATTTTGAACTTCTAGTGTTCCACTGCTCGTTCATAATCACTCGGTTGCTGTGGAGAGCCAGACGGGTATGTTACGTCTCTCGGAATCGAGTGCTCGCATACGATTCCACGCTAATCCAGACACCGCTCGCGCACGACACTACGTGATAAGCTGAACTCCGATGTAGCTCGCGCAGTTATGCTGACAATAATGAAGATTTTTCATTTAAATAAAGTTTTACAGTTTTTATATTTTAATTTGGAACACATGTGACTGACATGTGTAGCCTCCGTGGCTCAGGCGGCAGCGCGCCAGCCTCTCGCTGCTGGGTTCCGTGGTTCAAATCCCGGTCACTCCATGTGAGATTTGTGCTGGACAAAGCGGAGGTGGGTCAGGTTTTTCTCCAGGTACACCTGTTTTCTCTGTCATCTTTCATTCCAGCAGCACTCCATAAACATTTCATCTCATCTGTCAGTCATTTATCATTGCCCCAGAGGAGTGCGACAGGCTTCGGCAGCCGGCAGAATTCCTATCATCGCCGCAAGATGGGAGCTTCATTCATTCCATCCCTGATCCGGTCACTGACTGGAAAACAGGTTGTAGGTTTTCAGTGACTGAAATATGTATTAAATATGTATTAAACTGAGCGAGTTAGGAGCGCGCAGTTGTGAGCTTGCATTCGGGAAATAGTGGGTTCGAACCTCACTGTCAGCAGCACTGAGGATGGTTTTTCTGTGGTTTCCTATTTTCACACCAGGTAAATGCTGGCGCTGTACTTTAAGGGCTCGGTCGCTTTCTTCCCAGTCCTAGCACTTTCCTATCCCATCGTCGCCATAAGACCTAATGTATCTGTGTCGGTGCGAGTAAAGTAACTTGGAATATTATGTAGGCCTAATTAGTAGATATCTAGGTTATGATAGCCGGGCGGTCAGTGAAAACGGCTGGGCGGTGCGCCCATTAGAAAGGTCCTAGAGAGAGCACTGCTATAGATCTAGAAGATTCGATTCAACATGTTGCTACTCACGGATGTGTTTTTCCACAGAGGAACTTTAAAAAAACATGTATTCAAGCTTTAAACTAAAACCTTTATATAGAGGTCAATTGACATCGTGACTAGTTACGTCACACATGACCTCAAGTTTTAAAACATGGCAGAGACTTAATCAAAAATCAACATTTAGTTTTCATTTTCATTGCTTTACACTGACTACCAAGATCTCATCTTGTTATAAATAGAGGGCCTTTGTCTTCAAGCACAATCATTTCTTGTATTTTATCTGATTATTGATCTTTTAAGTGAAAAGGGTTATATATTGTATTTTATATTGTGAATATTTCTTGTATATTTGCCCTATTCTAAGATCGGCTGATGATGACATCTAACAACGTCGAAACCGGTACTGAGTAACCAAATTAAAATGTTGTAATTCAAACTGAACAACATAATTATTTTGTACTGAAGAGATGGACCTTTTGCAATTTATATTGCATTTTGTTATTCTCAGTTCAATACGGACTCAAAATGAAGTTATTAACTTTTTTAAAAAAAGTAGAATATATCATCGATCCAATCATCCCTTCAAATCCTCCGCGGGTCAACCTGATGATGTTGATAGTGAGAAGAAGAAAATATACGAGCCCACAGATAGTTTTTACGAGGAAGAATACACGCTAAAAAGGAAGTCATGGGCTTGCTAATCGGGAGTAGGGGCACGATACCTAGAAAATTTGTTGAGTTTTGCAAGGCATTCCACCTGCCAAAATGCTTGAGTATTGATATTGGACATTCTGCCTTGCAATCATCAATATTTTAAGAAACCACCTTCGGTGATTTACTTTAAAATTCAATAGACTTCTATGTTACACATTATCAGTTGGTATTAAGAATACTTTGTCTTTTAGGCAACCTCTAAATTGAGGAAGTGTTACTATGTAATAAATATATATTAGCTAAAGTAATTGCTATTTTGAAACTAGGCAAACAAGGAGCTGAACCACAATGTTCACTCCTCAGTATGACCTATCAACTATTATAAGAGACTGCATTCAGGAGGTTATTAACAGAATCATCTCAAATAAATGAGGCAGCTTTAGGAACAATGACATCTGGAATGATCAGCCTCTGATATTAGCATCACTAACTGAATCTGGATTTTGGAAAGGACTTAACCCTCTACCGCATGCCGTTAGGCAACATATAACTTTTCACCTTTATAAATGGCTAAATATTGCAGGTATACCAGTGATACCTTGGGGTTTTTTCTTTTTTTTTTCTTTTTTCTTTTACATAACATAAGACAAAACAGTCCTACAACCAAAGGTACTCCTTCCACCCCGTCAACATCCACGTGTACAAACCACCGTTTATTTTACGTGCGCCCTCCCCATCACATTACCACAGGGTTCAGGAATACCTCTGACTCAACCTCAAAGACATTACCGACCTATGGTTGTGCAAGTATACTTGCGCCTTGCAATACGTACCCATGGCCAGTAGGCAATAATGTTCGGTCTTTGAATGTTAAAAGCTTAGCCTGAAATCGTGAAAAATATATATATCCCATTATGGCAATCCACATCACATTCGAGTGTTAAGCTATTAGCCCCAGTTAAGAATTGCTGGTATATCTAAAACACTGAACGTATGTTGAATATTAAAGCTTGAAATTTTCTTCACCAAACGAAAAATAATTAATGCAGTACAGGGTTAAGTCAACTGCAGTATTTGTAGTCCGCAAAGCAATCTATGACACAGCATACAGCAAGGAAATGAGGCTTAAGATTAAGGTCATTTTCCATTAACTGTTTGTTTGTCCCATTTCTCTACGGGGTCGGGTATGAGTTGAGATGAATCTGTCATGGCAGGTTTTTATGACCGGATGCCCTTCCTGATGTCAACCTCATCAGAGGAGTTGATGAGATGAAATGAATGATGTGATATATGATACTAGGAAGAGAGAGGGTGAAACCTGGTGCCGGTACATAGCCTGCTCCTGTCGAATAGCACCAACGTGTCTGTTCAAGGTTTAATGTCCCTATCCGACGGACGAATCACCATCAACAGTGTCATATGCCCTCACTCCATATGAGCACTGTTGAGAGTTTTGGAATTTAACCCAGGCTTTTGGCACGGAATCTAGTGATTAGAAATTATATACCACCAAATCCACTACCCTGCCGGCCAATATTCTGATGGTGAATTTTTTTTTACCAACGGGACTCAAACCGGCTAACCACACTGTCAGATTGTTAAGATTTCAATGCTTTATCGATCATGCGATCATGGCCACCAGGCAGGCTAATAATAATAATAATAATAATAATAATAATAATAATAATAATAATAATGGTATTGGCTTTACGCCCCATTAACTACTTTCGTTTCACGTTTTTTGGAGATGCTGAGGTGCTGGAATTTTGTCCTGCAGGAAGTCTTTTACGTGCCAGTAAAACTTAAAAAAACACTGTACTGAGCCAGGATTGAACCTGCCAAGTTGGAGTTAGAAGGCCAGCGCCTCAACCGTCTGAGCCACTCAGCCCAGCTTTCATAAATGCAAGAGAACTCTGATTATTGGATGTTCTCAAGGATCAAAAATAAGTACAGCATAAACAATGATCAATTTCCACTTTTAGATATTTGTAAATTCTACTGAGATTGGAACCTGATTGTAATCCAGATCCGAATGTTCATCCTGACTGGAGGACAAACAATTTATTATTTCCTCAATAAATCTACCTCTCTCCTATTTTATTTAGCCTCTACATCTATGTTATGTCAGATGATTGATGTTTAAAGGGGCCTAACATCGAGGTCATCGGCTCCTAATGGTACGAAATGAGACGAAATGAAATTACAGAATAAAAGTCCGAAATCGTCCACTGATCAGAATTCAAAATTGGATCCCACCCACAGTGCCTCACATGCACAGAAGCTGGCACAAAACAATAGTATTACTGACCAAAGGACTGCTTCTAGAGCACGATGCTGAATTGATTATGCTTATATTCGAAACGGGTCCAAAATTCTTCCAATCTCAGTAGAATTTACAAATATCTAAAAGTGGAAATTGATCATTGTTAATGCTGTACTTATTTTTGATCCTTGAGAACATCCAATAAATTGTATTGAATAGGTGGTGATTAACAAAATTATAAGAATTTGTATCACAAGTAGATCTTCAATACGGACAAAGAAGATGAAATTTATAACCTGCAACGGGTCCAAAATCCAGATCATCGGCCCCTCATAATGGTATATATCGCTAGGAATGTAGAACCATGCTATTTGTCATGTTGCGGTACTAATCAAAAGTAGCGTAGACTCGCGGTATTCCACACATTATGGTACTATTCACAGGTAGTGTAATGCGCACATGTAACACAGACCTATGGTGTTTCGCACATTGCGGCGCTATTTACAGGCAACGCAAACCTATGGCATTCCTCACATAACTGGACTAACTACAGGGACTCGTACTATCCCGTGGAATTCCTCACATAGTGGAAACTGAGCACCAGTAAGGCAGAACCATGTAATATGTAATGTAATATTTATAAAATGTAATAACATGTAACAGAACCATGGTGTCGCTCATACAGGGATACGAATCACAGGTACTGTAGGACCCACATCCTGATTCACACATTGTCGCTACTAATCACAAACCTATTGCGTACCAAACATAGTGGTACTACGCGCAAGTAAATTGACCCATGGTGTTCCCGGTGTGATGGTACTAATTGCAAGTAGTCTCATGGTTCTAATTTGATCATCCCTTGGTCGCCTCTTACGACAGGCAGGGGATACAGTGGGTGTATTCTTCGTCTGCGTCTCCCACCCACAGAGGGGGTTATGTCAGATATCATTGTCCTTGTAGCCTTTCCCCAGGCTGGGTCTACGTTTGAATTAATGCACACCACTTTGTGCGGTCTATCACATCGCTGCATTAAGATTTCAGTGTTCATGACATCCAGCCACCATAATTTAGGTCATCCTCATTGCGTTGACTGAAAGATGGTAGGCTAAGCAGGTAGTTGGAGCTCGTAAGATATATTCATACCACCAAAGTCTCTCTACATCATTTTATCACTGACAGGAGCCACGCATCTTACTTCTGTTAATGACAAGTCTCCAATGCTCACAACATGCAATGAGTACTCAGCACTTCTAGGAGAAGGCCAGCATTCTGTACCATCAACTGGCTACACCAATGTGTGATATATCTGCGACATCCCTGAATCACATCACTTTGATGTATCCGCCTTGCTAAGAAGGACTCTATTAATTTGTATGGAGCCCAAGGACAAAATTATTTGTAGGTACTCGGTCTTATGAATGTTCAGACGAAGGCCTTCTCAGATGATCAAACCATGCTTGAACTTGAATTTCCAGGTCCTCTGTGGTGTCACCCCAAGCATAACATCATCAGCATGCAGTACTGTCCATGGAAAGGTCTTCTGTAAGTCTTGTATTATGGTACGACATGCCAGATATTTAAAGGAAAATCCACTATTTATCATCATTGATCTGCATTTAAGGACTGTCGCCCAGGTAGCAGATTCCCCATCAATTGTTCACTACTGAGCTAGTTGGCTGTGCCGTTAGGGGCGCACAGCTGGAAGCTTGCATTCGGGAGATAGTGGGTCAGAGCGCACTGTCGGCAGCCCTGAAGATGGTTTTCCATGGTTTCCCATTTTCACACCAGTAAAATACTGAGGCTGTACCTTAATCTTCCTTCCCGCTCTTAGCCCTTTCCTATCCCATTGTTGCCACAAGACCTATCTGTGTCGGTGCGACGTAAAGCAAAATGTAACTGTTTACCGAGCCTTTTCTTGAATGCTTTCAAAGAACTTAGTAATTTATCAAACATTTCCCCTGATAAATTATTCCAATTCCCAACTCCTCATTCTATAATGAAATAAGTGAATATTCGCCCTAATCTGTCCCTTTGAATTACAATTTATCTTCATATTATCATCTTTCCTACTTTTAAAAGCTCCATTCAAGCTTAATAGTCTATTAATGTCATTCCACGCCATCTCTGCCCTGAAAGCCACATTTGAGCTGCTCATCTCCTTGCTCCCAAATCTTCCCAGACTAAAATTCAAAACATTTTCATAACACTAAACTTCTCAGTGTAAACTTCCTTGTGAGGTAGTGAACAACCAAGCTCATGGGGAGGAGGATAATGATGATGGTGAAATTACGCCAGATGAAGTGGAAAGGATGGTAAATGAACTCCATTGTCATAAAGCAACAGAATAGATGAAATTAGATCTGAAATGATGAAATATCATGGGAAGGCAGGGATGAAATGGCTTCACAGAGTAATAAATTAATAATAATAGTGTAATTTGCTTTACATCCCACTAACTAATTTTAATGGTTGTCGGAGGAGCCGAGGTGCCAGAACTTAGCCCCGCACGAGTTCTTTTACGTGCCAGTAAATCTACTGACACGAAGCTGTTGTATTTTTGCACCTTCAAATACCACCAGAATGAGCCAGGATCGAACCTGCCAAGTTGGGGTCAGAAGGCCACCACCTCAACCGTCTGAGCCACTCAGCCTGGCACAGAGTAATAAGATTAGCATGGAGTATTAGTAAGATACCTTCTGATTGGACACAAGCAGTAACTGCACCTATCTTTAAGTAAGAGAACAGGAAGGATTGCAACAACTACCGAGGTATCTCATCGATCAGTGTACCACGCAAAGTTTCACTGGCATCTTGGAAGAGAGGGTGCAATCAGTGGTTGATTGGAAGTTGGATAAAAACCAGTGCGGTTTCAGACCACAGAGGGGCTGTCAGGCAGGTAATTTGAAAATGATACAAGAGGAGTAGACTGTTGTGTGTATATTTTATAGATCTACAGTCTTAGTAATAAATGGTTTATAACATTTATACAATGTTTATATAACGTTTATGTGCAATTTGTTATAGTTATTCACTGAATTGCTTATACAGACCAGGACCCTTTATATAAACGTTATACAGTAGCAAGTGACCCGACTTGTCCATTAAGCACATATAGAAAGAATGGAAAATAACGATGATCTCCACAATATTTTTACCATAGAAAACATAGCATATTTATAGGTTATGGAGACTGGAAATGTCTGTAAAATGAAGCACTTTAAGAGACTCACTGAGCCATTTCTCCTGGATGACAAGATTTTAAAAATGAATTACTGATTTATGATGGAGTATGCTCAAATTGTCATTAACAAAGTCAGGAATGACTTAATGAAAGATCCAAGAGGTGGCTCTAAACCTTGTGAACTCCCAAGTTCTCACAGCATTATAGACATGTGCACGGAATGAGATAAGTAATTATTATCAGTGACATAATTATTGCTAGTGAGAATAATATACTGCAGAAATGTGTTACTATTCTGTTCTTGTTCGCAAAAGGTTTTGTTCCTAGATGTCTGTCTGTCTGTTAGGTCATCAGTCCACAGGCTGGTTGGATCCTCAAATAGCATCACCAAAGGCTATGCAGTTACAGGGAAACCACAAAAACCAATGGCAGTACCAAAATGAGGCATACTAGACAAGGTGAGGAGTGAGGTAGTTTGCCATTGCTTTCCTCACTGGGCCAGACAGTGCTATTGTAGCACAACTAACCCTATGAGCAACACCTTTCATGACACTCAGACATTAATCAGCACCACCCATACCCCAGCAGCTTCCATATTGGGTGATATGAATAAAAATGAGATGTAACTCGGAGACAAGTCTCGAAGGAGGATTGAGACGGAAGTCACTTGCGAGACAGAACTTGTCATGTATATGAATAAAATTTGTTTCTCGCTAACGAGACTTGTCTCCTTCCGCTTGAGACGAGTCTCGCTCACTGGCTGTGGTATCTGTCAGCTGACGAGTGAATTAACAATTTATTGGAGAGCTATAAAGAGTGGTTTTGTTGGAACAGATGAAAGTGTTAGATTTACAAGCGAAAAAGATTGAAAAGCGACAGCGTGTTCTCGAAAAAAACAGAAGAAATTTCAGTGCAAAAACAGGTTTTGCAACTACAAACGGAAAATCTTTTACATGAAAGGGAGAAAAGAGCAGAACAAACAAGTACAACCGAAATGGAACACCCACTGATATTTTTTTTCATTTAGAATAGTTCTTGACAGCCTTTTCTTCTTCAGTTGTGTTTCACTTGGGAGCCTATTCTGCTAACTACACCTTTCGTATTAATCAATATTCAATAATCACTACAGTTATTATTTCCAATTCTTTCTAGCTTTACGTAAACGTAGTGGCTCGTACACTTGGTATACTTGGACCCCAGCTTGGGAACGACTGATTTAAGGTTTCTCTTTTTTGTAAGCTTCCTTCAAGATATTGTGTAAGAAGTTACATTGTATTTATCATCACATTTAGGATCCACATTCAAATGCATAATTTTCTGCGGTCATTGAATGTCACTCAAACACTTTTTAAACACGCTTCGTATTTCATTATTCACGAATATGAAGAGTTTATTCATACCTGTGCATAGCTAGGGGTGTTTCTGCATATAATGTACATTTTCTACAATTGTTTTACGTCGCACCGACACAGATAGGTCTTACGGCGACGATGGGATAGGTTTAGGAGTGGGATGGAAGCGACCGTGGCCTCACTTAAGGTACAGTCCCAGCATTTGCCTGGTGTTAAAATGGGAAACCACGGAAAACGATATTCAGGGTTGCCGACAGTGGGGCTTGAATCCACTACCTGCCGGATGTAAACTCACAGCCGCGCGCCCCTAACCGCACGGCCAACTCACCTGGTATGTAGTATACAAGCAGTACCTATATACTGTTGCATAAACTGTCTAAATTTCAAACTTTAGAAACATAGAAATAATACAAAATGCTATCCATATTCATAAACGAATGTAACTAACAAGGGAGTTGATTGATTTGGACCGGACAAATTGCAATGAAACTTAGTAACACGATGAGCTAAGATATCCGGAACTCAATGGTGATAACCGTTCTGCCGTGAAATAATATTTTCCTACCGGTATTTATTGACAGTAAATTCTTGCTCCAGTTTTAAATGGAACGTGGTGTGTAGATGGCAGCGATTTCAATGAAACATGGTAGGATGATCAATTAAAACATCAGAAAATCGCTGCATGATTAACGTTGTTATATAGATTACTCGCAGTGTGACAAAATGAATGACTCTCAAGCAAGAATCCGAAAGTTTAAGGCTATTCATAGCGTGCAAGTTTATATACAAATGACAAGGATTTCATATTACATATTTTAGCTTCAATTGTAAACGACAGAGAAGTATTAAAAGCCTGATATTTTGAAATATTCATATACTGTGCATGTTAGTAAAATGGGTTTGACGAGCAAAACATTCTGTTCACGTTGTCAAAATCTAATTTTCACTCTAAAGCGCACTGTTTAATGTAACTTTAAAATAGAACTATCAGTGCATTTCTACAGTGCATACGCGAGGTCAATACAGCTGCAAACCACCCAGCTGTTCTTTAGCAATTAATTATAGCAATGCCATTGATTTTATGACAAAGTGAAGATCATCAATAAATTTAAGACAGGTGGATTGACAATTCGTGGAAGTTTCATCGAAATCTGTCTGATCCAAACCAAATGCTTCCCTTGTAGTATTCGGCGCAAGTGAGATTTTGGTGCGATGGTTGAGAAAGAGCAGCATTCATAGAGGCAGCAAATCATTGGCCGAATAATGTCATTATGCGAATCTGTTAAATCTTGTGAAACAAGTTACAGCATATTTTTCTCAAGGGCACGAGCCGCCGGTTGAAACTTTTAAATAAACTTAGAAACAGTGCAATCGAAAAAGGCATGGGCAGGGAATTTTACGGCACTTGAAGTAAACATAAATGAGATAGCTTACACGAGGACCAAAGATACTCGCACATTCGTTCAGTACCATATGGCCTACATGTGATAGAGAGCGATAATTTTCAGACTTGAAGAAATATCCTTCCAGATATCAAAATGTGAATAATAATAATAATAATAATAATAATAATAATAATAATAATAATAATAATAGTAATAGTAATAGGTAATAATTTCGTGTGACAATTTCTAGCCTGGTACAGCCCTTGTAAGGCAGACCCTCCGAGAGGATGGGTGTCATCTGCCGTGTTATTGTAGTGGAGGATAGTGTTGTGTGTGAGTTGCAGGAATGTATGTTGAGGATTTAAGGTTAAAATCTCTGACCCGACCGCGAATCGAACCCGGGGGCCCCCTGAACCGATGAGTACTACGCTGATCATTCAGCTAAGGGAGCAAGACAAAGTGAATAATGAAAGCCTTGAATAATTTTAAGTCATATCTTAAACATAGCTAGCCTATGTTTCGGTCTGTTCCGTTATTGTGAATTAGTTTTATTTATAAGATGTTAAGTCGTATTTTGTGAATGGAAAAATTTCAACGTACAGAAAAAATCACAAATGTGGAATAGATTAAGAATAATTAAATTAATTTAATAATTACTTAGAAAATTTTCAGATTCGTATGTTGTACGATTTTGCATATTTCTGGTTTGATTTTGTACATTTTAGACTTTATCTTCTTCTTCTCAATCTGTTTACCTTCCAGGGTCGGTTTTTCCCTCGGACTCAGCGAGGGGTCCCACCTCTACCGCCTCAAGGGCAGTGTCCTGGAGTTTCAGACTTTGGATCGGGGGATACAACTGGAGAGAATGACTAGTACCTCAACCAGGCGGCCTCACCTGCTATGCTGAACAGGGGCCTTGTAGAGGGATGGGAAGATTGGATGGGACAGGCAAGGAAGAGGGAAGGAAGCGGCCGTGGCCTGAAGTTAGGTACCATCCTGGCATTTGCCTGGAGGAGCAGTGGGAAACCACGGAAAACCACTTCCAGGATGGCTGAGATGGAAATCGAACCCATCTCTACTCAATTGACCTCCCGAGGCTGAGTTGACCCCGTTCCAATCCTCGTACCACTTTTCAAATTTCGTGGCAGAGTCGGGAATCAAACCCGGACCTCCGGGGGTGGCAGCTAATCACGCTAACCACTACACCACAGAGGCGGACTTTTAGACTTTATGATGCATGTAAATCCTATCGCTAATGGCTATCATTATCATCTTTATCATTATTGTTATATGAATTTCTTGTGTATTGGCTCCAGAAAATGTGCTAACCATTCCACATTTTCTTTCCGGAAACAGTAGAGATCTTTATAGTCATGTTTGAGAGACTCTCTTCGTACTTTATACATTTTTCTTCTCCGTTGTAAAACCATCATAAACTCCGCCATCACGTTTTCAGCCTGATTCTATCGCCTTGAGTCACCTTCTGGGCAGTCTCAAGAAATTCTGAGATTAGTCTCCATTCAGAGAGACTAAACTCCAGTTTATTCATATACATTTGGAGACTTGTCTCCGAGAGAATCCGCTAACGAGCTGTGTCTCAAGGAGCAAAGGTCACTGCTGAGACATCGCTTTTTTATTCATATACATTTGAGACATGTCTTAATATTTGTGAGACAAGAGTTACGTCTCCGGTTTATTCATATCACCCATTGTCACAGCCATGGATGAGACTGGGACTTCAGTGGAAGCTACACTTTGCTCTGGCCTGTGCCAAGAGATGGATGCAAAAGTACTGTATCCATCAAGAAATGACAGCAGGCAGTGTTCCTAGATAACCAACATAAATGATCATAAAGGCAGTGAACGTAACAAAATACGCCAGAGAACTGCAGGAAGAGATTTCTACAGCTTGGATCGAGTGTATATGTGCGGTATAGTAATTCAATGCATATAACACTTTTATTAGTGAGAAAAATATGCAACGCTTATACAGGGTTTATTCAATGCATAACTATACAACTTTTAAACAACTGTATAAGGACCTTTTATTACTGAGACTGTCAGAGAACGCATATGACAGAGTACGGAAGGAAAAGATATTACCTGCATTGGGAGAATATGAGACTCAGGGCAGATTACACTACTAACAAAATTTGACAAAGTTTTTTAATCTTATTTTTTGTGCATTTATTGGTGATGCTGATTATGAATATACAAGTAGCTTTTCTTAAGTGTCAGTATTTTGCGTATGATAATGAATGTTTCAATTTTCTTAAAAGCTACTAATATTGCGTGCTTATTTAATACGACTAAGAGTCCTATAGAAGAAATCTACCATACAGCACCTCAAGAATTGGTGGGAATAAGTGAAAACAAACAGTGCATTTACACTGTGGTCGTTTAATGGTGTTTTAAGGCCATATTTATCTTTATTTTTGTGCCCTAAGTGTCATCCATCTTGTGTATTACTAAAATCGATCCACAGATATTACTATTTAGAGGGTAACTCATTTATAATTGATTGCACGGTTTTGTGGATCAGTTGGTCGAGTGTCGGCCTCCGGATCCCAAGATAGCGGGTTCAAACCCGGCAGAGGTAGTCGGATTATTGAAGGGTGGAAAAAAGTCCATTAGACACTCCATGCCGTATGATGTCGGCATGTAAAAGATCTCTGGTCACACATTTGGTGCTTACCTGACAAAATTCATTAAATCTCAGCCATAGACGCCCAAGAGAGTTTTGGTTTACTCGGTGTGCCATCTAGTGGGCCTAGAGTAAAACGGAACGTCGAAATTGACGAGCAGACAGCCAGATGGCGTCAAATTGAAATGTCTGCACACGGTAGCTGAGGCCATATGATTATTATTATTATTAGTGCGAAAATATTGAATAACACTGAATCTTCACTGAACAATGGTGACATTAAAAAATGTACGTTAGAACGGATTTTCCTCTTATGTTCTTCTGACCCTTTTCTTTTTCTTTTTGCTAGGGGCTTTACGTTGAACCGACACAGATAGGTCTTATGGCGATGACTTCTGACCCCTCTGCTCCTACTATACCCCAGACACAGTCTCCCATCATAGGACAGTCCCAATGTCCTTGATACCTTCTTTCCATGCAGTGAATGTCTTGGTGAAAGCATTCACTGTGTTCTTCACTTATAGCTCCTAAATTTGGCCTAAAGAAATCAATACGTGAAAACAAACAGTGCATTTACACTGTGGTTGTTTAATGGTGTTTTAAGGCCATATTTATCTTTATTTTTGTGCCCTAAGTGTCATCCATCTTGTTTATTACTAAAATCGATCCACAGATATTACTATTTAGAGGGTAACTCGTTTATAATTGATTGCACGGTTTTGGAGATGGATTTTTTATTTATTTTTTTACAAGCTGCTTTGCGTCGCACTGACACAGATAGGTCTTATGGCGACGATGGGATAGGAAAGGCCTAGGAGTGGGAAGGAAGCGGCCGTGGCCTTAATTAAGGTACATCCCCAGCAACTGTCTGGTGTGAAAATGGGAAACCGCGAAAAACCATCTTCAGGGCTGTCGACAGAGGGGTTCGAACCCTCTATCTCCCGGATGCAAGCTCACAGCTGCGTGCTCCTAACCACACAGCCAACTCGCCTGGTGAGAGATGGAATGACCATCTGGCAGCAACCAAATGTGCAGAAATTGCATGTCTTATCCATTCTCTGGTAAACTATTACATGCCACGCCATACTATTACATCAGCCGGGTTGACCACAACACCATTTTGCCAAACCAGCTACTACCTCTAAGTCAATTACTCTTCAGTATGTATCACTCAACCTGATGTGCACCTTGCTAACAAACGGTGTTCTTGACCTCAAGATGGTGGTGGATTGAGAGTTGGGTTAGCACAAGATGTCATAATAACAAACAGTAAAACTTGGTTAATTCAAACTTCTCTCGCAGTCCCTTAGCACTTCTATACAACACAATGTTAAAAATTTGTGTTTAATACAAATATTATATTTAATTTGAAGTATACCATATTAGAACTCTTTTATCTAAAAAACCATTACAGATGATGGAACACTGCTCAGGTGGACGAGAAAAGTACTGTGGAATCGTGATGCTGCTGGAAATGGAACTCAAGTTGTTACAAAGCTAAGAAAAGGTTTAAGCTCCTGGTCACCTGAAGGTATGTTCCTTGATTAGTCTTCTATGCAGGAACTTTGAATTACGACAACGAGGAAAATCCACTCATTAGGCCTACGCCCAGAACTACATGTGGAGCTGTCAGCAAATGAAATGAAACATTCCACAGCTCTGGGTGTGAAACATTTGAGGCTGTTTCATATGTTTATAATTTTATATCCCAAAAGTAAACTAACCTATAGTTTTACAATTGTTATGCACTTTTGACCTCTTAATGGTATCATTTGCAAAATTAAACATTTGTATCTATACCAGGAACCACGGAGAGAAAGAAAATGCCTACTGTTATGGGACGGACCAAGTTGTCGAGTAATAGTAATTAGTTTTCTATGCAGGAACTTTGCAGAAAAAAATAATTAAAAATTACAATCTCTGTTCTAAAGCTATTCAAAAAGTTCAATAGGCCTACTATTTTCTAATTGAGGAGGAAGTCTTTTGTCTCTTGAGAGGAATAACTACAAAGTTTAAACATTATGAATGTTTTTATAGCTGAATAGAATTTTTGAAAATGTTCAGATGTGACAAGACCAGGAATTTTAAATGTACATTTCAAATTATTTATTTTATTTAAAGCATTAACTTGCTTTATAGCTTCATAGATTATTCAAAAGCTTTTGACACCATAAGCAGAACCATACTGTTAGAAAAATTGGAGAGTATCATTGGTAGTACGAACTACCTTATACCGCTGATTAGGAACTTACTGCTCAACAATTCAATAGAAGTTGATGATGGCATTACCAAATCTATTATTTTGGAACAAACAACCGGGGTATTATAGGGAGACCCGTTCAGTCCATTATTATTCATCACTGCGACAGCAGACATAGTAGATTTGGTAAACCAGGAAAGCGTCAAACTATTAATCTACGCTGATGATATGGTCTTTACATCAACGTCAGAGAAGGAACTCGAGGAATCATTCAACCAAATAGGCTGGATAAATAAAAATGAGCTCAAACTGAATGTAGAAAAAACAGTTTCCATGACGTTTAGAAGAGGGGGTCCTCATGGAATCTTCTGTTATGAAGACCAAGAACTTAAGTCCGTAAAGCATTTTAAATACTTGGGTGTAATTTTTCAAACCCAAGGTAATGTTTTCACCCTCCATCTCATGGACCGTCTAAATACATCTATGAAAGCAATATCTGACATTAAGCATCTGAGAAACTTGTCTTTAGAAATGGCCATAAAACTCTTTCATCTAAAAATCAGCCCTATAGCAACATATGGCTTGGAAAACATTTGGGAACATTTGAGTATGAAACAGTTAGATAAAATCGAGAAGTTGAAGGCAATCTACTCGAAACGGGCTCTATGCCTCTCCAAATATTCTCCTTCCCGGCTCGTGTATGAGCTATCCAGAGAGGGATTTTATGTGGAAGAGCTAAGGTTACAGTTGTTACTTCCAGCAACAACACCCTATATACATCTGCTTCGAGACCTACGATCGAAGAAGGCTGACATCTGGGAAGATTTCTACTCTACCGATGCCATGCTAAATCGCGAGTGGGTTCAAGGTGGATATGAATTGTGACACCTGCTGACAAGGTTCTCCGTTCATGGGTTCCATTATAAACTGTGTAATATAAAGCGTTATCATGAACCAGGTTTGAACTGTGTACGTTTAAGATGTGGTGCACACTGTACTAGGTACCATGTTTTAAATTGTAAACAGCGATCAGAATCACTGGTGAAATTTTGCAACGATGATTAATGTTTTATATAGTAATTCTTTGCACATTGTGCGCGTTAAATAAATTATTATTAACTTGCATATAATCAAATGTCTACTGAATATTTAACAGCTTAGAGCAAATTTTCTTAAGAAATGAAAACAAACTGATCTATAATGATCATGGACATGTTCCCATGTGAAATATGTGTTTTGAGTGGCCAAATCCAAGATTTTTCTAACGGTTTCATAAATTTCAGCAATACCTGATCCGCTGCTGCAGTGTAAAGTATAAGTTTGGCTGATGATTACACCTAAAATCAAGTGTAAATTAAATATCATTTACTACTCACTGGCTGACAACCTATATTTTTCCAACCTTAAGAGTCACTTCACATGCAATGACCCTGAAAACACAAAATTTGGGGACACACTGTAAAATATCCATCATTAATTTGCAGATGGATATTTTATGATAAAATGCCATGTACAGTTTTATGGTCTCTTACTGTTTTTTTTATATTCTACTGTGAATGCAACTCTAGGAACCACTGCAATATTATTGAATTTTGAATCTGAGATCTGGGCAAGTGTAGCGTGTGATATTGTTTAATGTTAATTTGTGATTGATTCAATTATCTTTCTGGACTCTTCAGGTTTAAATTAACCAAATTCTACTGTGGTTTCATAATAAGTTGAAATTTACATGTTCGTCATGGAGAGGTCACAGTCCACGCCAGTTAGATCTTGTCTGTATTTGATGATAGGAACTCGGGCATGGAGAATTCTTCTGATGTTAGAGCACCCAGGCAAAAACAGCTGACATATGTCCCCAATGGTCTCCATGTGACGCTGAGCTTGCGTTCGTTCATTGGCCAGTGATGTTTTGGCATGGAATACTAGTCTGCTGGAGCTATCTTCCTACAAATATAAAAAGCAACACTAAAATAAATTCTATCCAATCTCGTATAGATATATTACTACCATTAAACTGATGAAGCAACTGTTTATATTCTTTAGTAAATCACAATCAATCAAGCAATCAAAACTCACTTTCTTTTCTTCTCTGTCTAACAGAAGCACCAAGTCCAGATCACAATTCAAACGCCCAAAACCATTCACAGTAGAACCAAACGGCAAGGCCTGAACAAATGGAAAGGATCCAGACAAGGCCAGTTCTATCTGACGGGCTGTAAGAAACCTGAGCCTTGTCCCCAATTCTTCCAGTTTAGTGGAACGATGGAGGATTAGAATCTGATCAGATAACTAATGAAAACAAAATATGGTAAATTAAATAGCCAAATACATTATTTTTGTTCAAAATGACAATACAAGACTGCTACTAACATATTTAAGTCTACTATATAAGTAACCTATCAAGTACAGTTAAAGAAGCTTCTTAATTTAACAGCCTAGCAGAGATTACTGTGTGTAAACACAAAGGAGAAAAGGTGCTAGATATACAGTAACTTGAGACTTAAAAAATGACATTACTCAGCAACACTTCGACGCAGAGCATAACTTTACTCTCTGACAAATGAACTTACTGATTCAGCCTCCAGCAGCCAATTATATAAGGATTCCTTCAAAGGTTCAGAATTATTGTTTACTTTGATCACTGTTGTCAAGTCGTCATTTATTTTCCGTACCATCTCCTTACTTCTTATTTTATCAGCTGCACGAAACCATAAAAATGGAGAATGTACAGGGACAACTTGATTGCCATGAATATGAACACACTCTTTCAGTATGTTTCTAACATCTGTTTCATCCACAAACTCAACTAAAACAAAGTGCTGAAAAGAAGTAAACCAACATGAATGACATTGCAACGTATGGTAGGCCTAATTAAACAGTAAGTAGACATAAAAGCCTCATCAATTTGAGCTTACCAGTGAGTCTGTCAGGGTATAATGGAACAAACTTTTGATAGCACCGAACTGACTGCAATACCCATGCAAGTCAGAGCACGACTGCTCAGAGTGCACTTGGACAACAATACTTCTCTTTGCTTCTCTTCTTCTTCCTTCCACCATTTGGGTGAATGAAGCATAGCTGCTTTTATCTTCTGGTGTTTTGTTATATAAACCTAAGATCAAAATAATAACTCGTGCAGGTAAGTGAATAGGTTAAGAATGTGTAAATATGTACGAGCTGTTTTTAAAACAATATTACCTCGATTATCAGATTGAACTTTGGTTGATTTTAATGCTAAAGGTGAGGAACATGCGTTATATCTATATATTTTCAATTTCACACGTTTAAAGATTGTACTACTAAAATTGCAAATCGTAACCTTAGAAAAATTGCACTTTACTTGAGCTAAGAGCGACATATTTAAACGCAGATGATCGAACCTCTTATCGACTCAACATCTTTCAAATTGCAATCAATCGAATGTACCCATGCGATGTTTGGATTTATTGCGATTTGCGATCGTCGACGATTAGCGATATATATGTTTAATTTCTTAGCCTGAAATGTCCTTTGATAATATTTGATTGTGGCCTTAATTATTTGACAAAAACAACCGAGAAATTTCTTTGTTTTCATCACTTCGCGAGTTATTTTTAGTGAACCTTTAGCCAGTACTGTTACAAAATATTAAGTGGAACGTTTACTTCTGCTGATGTACGATGTTCGCCCTGGATACGTGATGTTTCCGTAGTTCCAGAGAAGGAAACTTGGTTATACCCCAAGAGTCGTACGTGCTTATACAATATCAAACGTTGTTGATTTTCTCTTAAAACCTGTTGTGTGATGCGGAAGTGTTTAGTATTAAAGTTTAGTTTTGCTTTCCTGTGTGTTTTGTGTTTGGTTCTATTTCGAAACTGTACTTAATGCACGCAAGCTGCATTTAACGAAAATACGAAGTAAACAAAGTATATCCATTTTTTGTGTTCGCAGCGACACGCTGTTGACAGATTGTACTGTAGATGTAATGCCACTGATATTCTTTATTTTGTACTTGTCAGTTTGCTACCGTTATATTAGTTAGGGGACTCTTGGTTTCAAATGTTGTTTAGCCTAGATTAATTACTGGTACACCAGTAGGACTAGATTGAACATCAATTGATCTGTGACAGTAGTATTTGGTAATTCTTCCACCTGTCTTATTCTCTCTATATGCTTATTCTAACTCCACAAAAATCCCACTAAATAATCTAGGGCCTACCCTAAATTGTGTATGTTTCAATATACCAGTAGGCCTATGAGTAATTGTTCTGTATGTGTCCTTTTAACATGTCTTTACCTTATGACAATATTCACCAGTTGTACTTTTCTTGTAAACATGATTCAATATCTCTTCATCCCATATTCAGCCTTTAGCTGGCTGTGTAGCGCAGTTGATTGTTTTGCTGCGTCCGAGGTTGTGGAGTGAATTCTGGCATAATGCTTAGACATTTTTTTAATACATACATACATACATACATACATACATTATCATCATAGACCGGTATGCCTTTCAGTGTTCAGTCTGCAAGCCTTTGTGAATTTACTAAACATTGCCACAATCCTCTGTTTGCAACTAGTGCTGTGGCCTCATTAGGTTCTATACGGGGCTTACCTCCTATCTTTAAATCGTTAGAAACTGAGTCTAACCATCGACATCTTAGTCTCCCTCTACTTCTTTTACCCTCCATAACAGAGTCCATTATTCTCCTAGGTAACCTATCCTTCAATCGCCTCACATGATCCCACCACTAAAGCCGGTTTATGTGTACAGCTTCATCCATTGAGTTCATTCCTTAGCCTTTATCTCCTCATTCTGAGTACTCTCCTGCCATTGTTCCCACCTGTTTGTATCAGCAGTCATTCTCGTTACATTCATGTCCGTTACTTCTACTTATAGGATACCCTGAGTCCACCCAGCTTTTGCTTCCGTAAAGCAAAGTTGGTCTGAAAACAGACCGATGTAAAGATAGTTTCGTCCAGGACCTGACTTCATTCTTACAGAGCACTGTTGATTGCAACTGCAAGTTTACTGCATTAGATTTACTACACCTTGATTCAATCTCACTTGCTATATTATCATCCTGGGAGAATACACAACCTAAATATTTAAAATTATCTAGCTGTTCCAGCTTTGTATCACCAATCTGGCTTTCAGTTCTGTTGAATTTCTTACCTACTGACATCAGTTTAGTCGTAATCTATAATCTTTATCTCCGTATTGACGAACTACACAATTAGAAATAGGAAAGGATTTCCACCTATCAATGGAACTATTTGTTTCACTCTGTTTCTTTCATCTACGTACTTAAAAAAGAAATTATTACAACTCTGTAATATGATGCTCAGCAGGGTTCTATTTCTGTTATCTCGTGGAGAGGGTTTTGTTTCAGTAGAAGTGTACAGTGCGCTTTGCAAGGATTATTACATAATATGTTACTTTCAGTGTTGCTATTCTTACCTAGAAATTATTCTGGAGGAGAGATGTGTTCATTACGCCTACCACGGCCCAACCTACCTGCCTCTAGGAGTAATTTACTTTTATAACCTAAAGTAGTGGTCCGTGCACCATTATCCATTGCTTCTGCCAAGGATCACGGGCATTGACCGACCTTACCAACCACTGCAAAAGAAAAAAGACTAAAGAGGCCCGCGAAGCTTGAAAGTGTCATGGCGTCGGACTTAAACCTTACAGTTTCTCAGTTCTTCCTTTAATTTTGGGGGCTTACAGCAAGAAATAAAGGTCATTTATTAGCTTTAACATATTTTTGCACATCCACCCCAATCTCTGTTATGAGAACACTCCGTTTGGCAGGCTCTTGTCTATCGCCGCAGCTCATACTGTCCGCACGTCAAGAAAAAGAAATATGGCCATACCAATAACGAACAGTTGGCAGCAGTGCTATTCTACTCACCTCTACTTTTCTCAGCACTACTAGTGGAAATCTATGTATTAAACAAAGGACAGTTACTTCGCGTGCGCCACATAGTGGTGCCTCGTGTTACTAACATTGCAGAGTGGAGTCTACAGCTTTGCCACAAAGGACAGTCATTTCGCGTGCGCCACATAGTGGTGCCTCGTATTACTAACATTGCGGAGCGGACTCTACAGCTTTGCCTGTGTTTCTGTCAGTAAAACAGAACGTTGATTGTGACTCGGATGTGATAGGATCCGATAGTCCATTGACTGTGGCAATTATCAACATCCTTGCTTTCATTTGGGTCACAGTTCAAGATGGCAAGACAACATCAGAATCAGTAACTCATAGTAATGGTGTCCAACAAAAAGTGACCCCTTAAGTCCTGTTTTATTCAACATTGCCTTGGCAGATATTACAAAGATCACCCATACGACCTCAGTCGTAATGTACCTGCCAGTGATATATGTTCAATCAATAAAGAAGAGTTACAAAATGTAATGAATGAACTCTAGGACTATGCCGTAAATAACAGGTTGGAAATCAACAAAAACAAAACAGTACAGATGGTATATCGGAAAGGGGGAAGAACTTCAATCAAAGACAGACTACAGTGTGGTGGGGAGGACCTGCGCGTTGTCAGCTCATTTAGATATCTGGGCATCACACTCCAACCTACAGCTTCCTATTTTAAAAACCACGTAAGAGTGAGACCCTTTGCAGCTATTAGAAGTAACTATGACATCAAGGATCCCACGAGACTTTCTTTGAATACAGACATGACGTTATTTCGTACCAAAGTCCTTCCACTAATAACTTATGGGCTGGAACTCATTTGGGAGTATCTATCAGTATTGGACCTAAGAGTTATTGAAAATTTTAAAGCTAGGTTTTTGAAAAGAACTCTTGGGATTTCTAAGACGTTTCCTTCAATATTGGCACATGAACTTGCTTTGCAGAAACGTTTCTACTGGAGGACATAAAATTTAGAATGAAACTCCCATCTACGAGGCAGGAACAAGAGCTTCTACAGAACAGGAAGAAGGAAAGAGCCGACATAGACTCAGACTTCTACTCCACAGACACTATGCTCGATCGGAGATGGACAGAACCGAACAATATTATGAGGAGTCCTTTAAAGAGGTTGGCAACACATGGATTTCACCATATGCTATGTAGCATAGCCGACTACAGTTACAAGCTGGAGTCATGTATGTTTGGCAACGTCCAGTGGAGGCCAAGGTGAAAGCGCGGGATCTATTCATGCATGTTGATGTCTAGTGAACTTCGTCTCGTGTTTCGTTTAATTTTTCACGGATATGTTCGAGTATATATAACAAGATAAGTGACAGAACAAGCATATGTAGAGCCTATTATCGAAATAATGTGAAGGCTAAGCAGGGGTGAATAGCTTTGACTGTAGAGCTGGCTTTCTAAGCCCAGCTCAGTCCGGTGGTATTTGAAGGTGCTCAAATACATCAGCCTCGTGTTGGTAGATTTACTGGCACATTAAAGAACTCCTCCGGGACAAAATTCTGGCATCTCGGCGTCTCCAAAAAACCATAAAAGTAGTCAGTGGGGCGTTAAATCAATAACGTTATTATCTGTGAAGTTGCGGACTGAATTTGGCTTATTAATAAAACGTTTCGTGTTATGCAGATGCCCAGAAAATGTTGTCTTTCCATGTATCGTAACAACTATAGCATTAAAAAAGGTTTTGTTACCTCATTTAGGTTTCCTTCAGACGAGGAATTAAAACAAAAATGGATTTATCATTTTAAACAGGATAATTGGGAACCTGGGAAGGATTCAGTCGCATGTATAAAACATGTCACACACGAAAGTTTTTCAAGGGGGATAAAATTTGCGATAGTAAAGTCAACGTAACCATACTACCACCTAAACTTAATGAGCTTCTCCCTGATGCATGTCCAATTATTTTCCCAAATTTGCCAAAATATTTTAATATTTAAACATCTGTTAAACATGCCATTTCTTTTACCAACACCTGATAACTAAATGCATATTTATTAAATTATGTAGGAACCACTTCTTGTAAGGACCGGCCCCGTGGTGTAGGGGTAGCGTGCTTGCCTTTTACCCGGAGGCCCCGGGTTCGATTACCGGCCAGATCAGGGATTTTTACTTGGATCTGAGGGCTGGCTCGAGGTCCACTATCTGATGGTGTGATAGCGGCCCCGGTCTAGAAAGCCAAGAATAACGGCCGAGAGGATTCGTCGTGCTGACCACACGACACCTCGTAATCTGTAGGCCTTCGGGCTGAGCAGCGGTCGCTTGGCAGGCCAAGGCCCTTCAAGGGCTGTAGTGCCAAGGGGTTTGGTTTTGGTTTTCACTTCTTGTAATGATAGTGTTAAATGTGTACAAATAAATCTATTAAAATGCTTCACAGTCTCATAGAGTATCGTGAGGTAAGCAGTGAAAGCACACTCTTTGTCTTACCTCATATTTTTAAGGGAATATTTCCAACTTTGCAGTAAAAGGGCTGGGCTGAGTGGCTCAGACTCTTGAGGCGCTGGTCTTCTGACCCCAACTTGGCAGGTTCGATCCTGGCTCAGTCCGGTAGTATTTGAAGGTGTTCGAATATGTCAGTCTCGTGTCGGTAGATTTACTGACAAGTAAAAGAACACCTGGGGGAGTAAATTCCGGCACATCGGCGTCTCCAGAAACCGTAAAAGTAGTTAGTGGGACGTAAAGCATATATTATTATTATTATTATTATTATTATTATTAGTATTATTATTATTTACACTAAAAGGAAGAAGAGTTACTCAAAAAGGTTCGTTTGGAACTGCGAAAGCAAATTATTTAGGCTACTATCAAGAAAGTTTCAAAGTGATAACTTACAAAGAAGGTTTAGCCAGTACTTATAGCTTATTAGTTGTAACTACAATGTTGCTGCACTTCAAGTTCTAGAACGTGAGATGAAAATTACGGTTAAGGGTGTTCTAGGGTTGCGGTGATGGCGGTAGTGGTATGGAAAAGTGAGGTTCGGCTTTAGCCAATTAGAAATGTCTGATTCCATCAAGACAGATTCTACTGGGCTCAGTACGGAAGTAATAAACAAGTTAGACTCACTTTTATCATGTGAATTTTTGTGGGCATTTTGAGATGTCAGGGGTGATATGCTGTACATTTCTGGGTATACACTAAGGACAATATCCAGAAGGATAAGCCGTGGCACTTCTTTAGGTCTCCTGCAGAGTAATGAAACAGGTAATCCCTATTTTGAATATTTCAGAGAGGCAGGTTAGTGGTGCCATCACATTGTGTTGTGTGTGTCTGCAGAACAGTGGTATATGAAGACTACCTGGATTGTGAAAATTATAAAGAATTTCTGTTCTCTCTATCCTGAGCTGTTTTGGGAAGAGATGACAATCAACAGTTCTGGTTTGAACGCCGTCATTGTGGGCATGACAATAATGGTGCGACAGATTGTGTATTGTCCACATTTTCCAATGTCGTGTTAAATAAGTGTTGAAAGCAGATGAAGAACACGAGTTATGTCAGCAGAGAGGATAAAAACATTAACCGGAGGAAGCTGTCAACGCTCCACAATAATGGAGCTTGAGAGTACTGTTCTTAAGTGTTTTGTTTTTATTCATATTATATGTGCATTTCTAACTTCAGTGAATGCATTTGCTGATGTGTGTGTTTCTTAGTACCATTTTACGAAAAGTGTGCATTTATCATGATAATCGTATTGGTGTAAATGTGGTGAATATGGGTGAAGTAATTCAAAGTCGGACACGCCTCCTTTTCTCTCGGCCTCCGCTTGACAGATAGGTACTGCGTTGCCAAGCCTACCTTCCGGCTTTAACTGTAGATGGCTCTGTATGTAGCCAATGGGGCTTCCACGAACCGTCTGTGCAATGTGTATGTAAGCTTTGTAAAGCCTTGCGTGAATGATACCACTTCAGCAAATGCATCAAAAGAGAAAAATCCCAAATGGAATACCGTAAATCCTAATACACATTTGTGCGCTGTTTACTTTAATAAAAATGAATGTGACTCGGAGGTATCCTAACAGACGTCAAATCAAAATGCCTTCTCTTAGAAACTGAGACCGTACAGGTATCATTATCATCATCCAGCTTGCATGGTTTTTGCTGTTAACTGGCAACATGTCTGGAGACTGTTGTCATGGCCAGGTACCTCTCATATACTGTTTATTCTGTCTAACTGTATTTTAAGACTAGATTAAGATAATGTGTCTTGAAACAACAGCAGTTAGCACCACCAATGCTGTTCGTTTTCACTTTTGTAATTTCCTGTTCTTCGTTATAGAGAATCATCATGAACACTTCACTTTCCTTCCTTCTTCACTCCTCAAATTGATTCGACAATAATAAGAAATTGGCATTCTTACCTATGTAGAAGAATTAAAACTTGAGACTGTGTTAACCTATGAAATGACTAGAAGTGGTTACGAGGTTCGGGTCACATAGCTTGCATTCAGAAGATACTGGGTTCAAACCCCACTGTTGGCAGCCCTGAAGATAGTTTTCTATGGTTTCCCCATTTTCACACCAGGCAAATGCTGGGGCGGAACCTTACTTCAATTAAGGCCATGTGCACTTTCTTCCCAGTCCTAGCCCTTTCCTATCTCATCGCCGCCATAAGACCTCTGTGTCAGAGCATTGTAAAAAGAAAAATCCATGCAGTTCAGAATTGTCATGGCATGTGCGGGATGTGTCTGCTTTATCCATGATGTGTGTAGCGATGAAGTTCTGATGTGTGATGGATTATTTACCAGGGAAACTTGAGGATTGCCTGGATATTCATTTGTAATTTGAGGTAATTGTAAATATTAATTTTTAGTGGTGTAGCCATATGCTAAATAAATAATAATGAAGTAAAATTCATTGACTTTTTAATTGGGGTCTTGTCACTCACTGGATCCAACCAAAGCAGATGAATAGTCTTATCCAGGGGATACTAGAGGCCTGTGTGCTGCTTTGCACAGCTAACCTGGGGGCGCCAACATCAGCGGTCCCTTTTTACTGTGACATCGAGTGAGCTGTGTCATGTTAGGTCTCTAACCTATCTTTTGTGACCCTGCAACAGAATGTTTATGAAGTAATGGTGGCTGCTATATTTGTAAGCTTAGAGGTTGTGAGATAGACTCTGTCAACCAGTTATACCCACTTACTTAGCCAGTCCTCTTCTATCTTGCAGTTTAGAGGTTTGTCATAAAGTACACCAAGTCTTTCTATGCAGCACTCAGATACAGGTCTGTTTCTAGTCTTTTCCAAATGCAAGAAGCACTTCCTTGATGTTGTCCATCTATATAGTTCGTGGTCTGCTTCTAGGTCTTACTCCTTCACAGCGTGTCTCCCATACCAGTCAAGGGTTTCTGGTGTCAGACATTCTTGCCGGATAACCAGACCAACACAGCTGTGCCTAAATGTTCAAGGTTAACGCCATGTCTCTCCTGGTCTTCTGCTCTAATCATCGCAGGTATCTCGCCTCTACTGTCTTGAGTCTGTTATGCTGTTGGTTCCCTAAAGCCTTTTATTCTGAATTATATGGTACTGTTTGATACACTCTGCCTGCTGTCATTTCTTGATGGATAAAATTCTTTTGCATCCATCTCATGGCACAGGCCAGAGCAAAGTGTAGCTTCCAGCCAAGTCCCAGCCTCATCCATGGCTGTGACAATATGGAAGCTGCTGGGGTGTGGGAGGTGCTGAGCACAACCAATGTGTCTGAGTGTTATGAAAGGTTTTGCTCATAGGGTCGGTCGTGATGTAATAGCACTTTCTGTTTCAGTGAGAAAAGCAATGGCAAGATACCTTACTCCTCGTCTTGCCTAGTACGCCTCATTTCAGTGATGCCATTGGTTTTTGTGGTTTTCCTGTAACTGCACAGCCTTTTGTGTTGCAAATATAAATTGTCAACTACTGAGTTTACAAACCTTTTTAAAAATTCTTGTGACAGCATCGCAAAAGTTTTATTATTCCTAGCAAATTCCCAATTAGTAAAATTTATTGCGAATGCACAATAGTGAAAATTCAGACTTATGTTTTGGCTATTATTTCCCTGTCTCTAACACTCATCATTCCTCAATCCTGTAATCATGGTTGACATGTGCTCTCATAGTCATATATAGTGCACTACGATATTCATTGTTTTATATCTCAGGTAATTGTACAAGAACACAATATTTTCGCACCTTATCTTGTTCCTTGCACCTTAATGAATATATGTAATAGTATTTAACAGTTCCTATAAGTGAATTGGCAATGGTCTGCTCCTTTACCGTAACCCGAGGAATCCTTCGCCAGCTCTTGCACATTCCGTTTGTGGAATTCCGCTGAAGAGTAATGAGTACCCATCATAACAGTTCTCCAAACGTCCTTTCTTCTTTGTTTCAGTCGCAACCAGATATTCGACTTCAGTTTCTGATCTCCTTGACTAATTATTTTTCCTTTCCATTCAACACTCTGATATTCCACGTACCAAAATTGTTGTCCTGTATCGTTGCCACTTTGACATCCATTTAATCCATCTAGCTTGCTCTTTGTTTCGTATGATTTTTATCTTTGGGCTAGCTGGGTATCAGGCAGACAGCCCTAGCACAATTAGAGCGGCTCTTCTGTGTCTATGCTCACTTGGCGAGGATAGATTTTAGAGTGTGGTTTCCTTGTTCTCTGTTCTCTGAAATGAACCTTCTGTTCCTTGAGGTGCATCCCCTGAGGGTTATACAACACTTAGGTGGTTGTCGGTACAATTCAGCCCCTGGAAATGCAACGTTGTTTGCTTCCTTTAATGTGGACCTGCCTACCAAAGTTTGCCCAGTGTGCAGTTATAGACTTGACGATTAGTATTTTAAAAATATGATGAAACTCCAGTATGCTCATTGGAGGTTACTTGCTAAATGCTCCACTGTAGCACTCTGCTGCCAGCTGCGATGTGACTGTATTTTGTTGCTAGTAGTTTAGTTACTCCCTATGAACTATTGCCCATTGTTTTCAGCTGCTGAAGCGCTCTGTTGGATGCCTCACATAGAGCCTCGGGAAGGGAGTGTGTTCTGGGCACTGTTTCATGTCACCATCGATATAACTAGTCAGGGATGTGTGGCATAGAGCCTGTAGAAGGCAGTGCACTACGGGCACTGTTTCATGTCACCATGAGAGCCTCTAAAAGGGAGTGCGCTCCGGGCACTGTTTCAAGTCACCATCGATATAACTAGTCGAGGATATGTAGCATAGAGCCTGTAGAAGGGAGTGCGCTCCGGGCACTGTTTCAAGTCACCATCGATATAACTAGTCGAGGATATGTAGCATAGAGCCTCTAGAAGGAAGTGCACTTCAGGCAATGTTTCAAGTCACCATCGATATAACTAGTCGAGGATATGTAGCATAGAGTCTGTAGAAGGCAGTGCACTATGGGCACTGTTTCATGTCAGACCATTGATATAACTCGTCGAGAGTGCATGGCATAGAGCCTGTAGAAGGCATTGCACTACGGGCACTGTTTCATGTCAGTCATTGATATAACTCGTCGAGAGTGCATGGCATAGAGCCTCTAGAAGGGTGTGTGCTCTAGGCACTGTTTCATGTCAGTCATTGGTATAACTCGTCAAGAGTGCATGGCATAGAGCCTGTAGAAGGCATTGCACTACGGGCACTGTTTCATGTCAGACCATTGATATAACTCGTCGAGAATGCATGGCATAAAGCCTGTAGAAGGCATTGCACTACGGGCACTGTTTCATGTCAGTCATTGATATAACTCATCGAGAGTGCATGGCATAGAGCCTCTAGAAGGGTGTGCGCTCTAGGCACTGTTTCATGTCAGTCATTGATATAACTCGTCGAGAATGCATGGCATAGAGCCTGTAGAAGCCAGTGCACTACAGTCACTGCTTCATGTCAGACCATTGATATAACTAGTCGAGAGTGCATGGCATAGAGCCTGTAGAAGGCAGTGCACTACAGTCACTGTTTCATGTCAGATATTGATATAACTAGTCGAGAGTGCATGGCATAGAGCCTGTAGAAGGCAGTGCACTACAGTCACTGCTTCATGTCAGACCATTGATATAACTAGTCGAGAGTGCATGGCATAGAGCCTGTAGAAGGCAGTGCACTACAGTCACTGCTTCATGTCAGACCATTGATATAACTAGTCGAGAGTGCATGGCATAGAGCCTCTAAAAGGGAGTGCACTCCGGGCACTGTTTCATGTCAGACAATTTACGCTGACTGACAGAGCAAATGCAACACCAAGAAGGAGTGGTCAGAACTTTATGCCAATTGCAGGGTAGACTGACGTCACTGAGGTATGCTCATGATGTGAAATGCGCCGCTGTGCTGCGCACGTAGCGAACGATAAATGGGACACGGCGTTGGCGAATGGCCCACTTCGTACCGTGATTTCTCAGCCGACAGTCATTGTAGAACGTGTTGTCGTGTGCCACAGGACACGTGTATAGCTAAGAATGCCAGGCCGCCGTCAACTGAGGCATTTCCAGCAGACAGACGACTTTACGAGGGGTATGGTGATCGGGCTGAGAAGGGCAGGTTTGTCGCTTCGTCAAATCGCAGCCGATACCCATAGGGATGTGTCCATGGTGCAGCGCCTGTGGCGAAGATGGTTGGCGCAGGGACATGTGGCACGTGCGAGGGGTCCAGGCGCAGCCCGAATGACGTCAGCAAGCGAGGATCGGCGCATCCGCCGCCAAGCGGTGGCAGCCCCGCACGCCACGTCAACCGCCATTCTTCAGCATGTGCAAGACACACTGGCTGTTCCAATATCGACAGAACAATTTCCCGTCGATTGGTTGAAGGAGGCTTGCACTCCCGGCGTCCGCTCAGAAGACTACCATTGACTCCACAGCATAGACGTGCACGCCTGGCATGGTGCCGGGCTAGAGCGACTTGGATGAGGGAATGGCGGAACGTCGTGTTCTCCGATGAGTCACGCTTCTGTTCTGTCAGTGATAGTCACCGCAGACGAGTGTGGCGTCGGCGTGGAGAAAGGTCAAATCCGGCAGTAACTGTGGAGCGCCCTACCGCTAGACAACGCGGCATCATGGTTTGGGGCGCTATTGCGTATGATTCCACGTCACCTCTAGTGCGTATTCAAGGCACGTTAAATGCCCACCGCTACGTGCAGCATGTGCTGCGGCCGGTGGCACTCCCGTACCTTCAGGGGCTGCCCAATGCTCTGTTTCAGCAGGATAATGCCCGCCC
Source organism: Anabrus simplex (assembly GCF_040414725.1). Taxonomy (NCBI): domain Eukaryota; kingdom Metazoa; phylum Arthropoda; class Insecta; order Orthoptera; family Tettigoniidae; genus Anabrus; species Anabrus simplex. The sequence goes on along the minus strand of NC_090269.1, from coordinate 429,048,468 downwards.
ACACACTGCTCGCATCTCCCAACAGGCTCTATGAGGTGTACAGATGCTTCCGTGGCCAGCGTACTCTCCGGATCTCTCACCAATCGAACACGTGTGGGATCTCATTGGACGCCGTTTGCAAACTCTGCCCCAGCCTCGTACGGACGACCAACTGTGGCAAATGGTTGACAGAGAATGGAGAACCATCCCTCAGGACACCATCCGCACTCTTATTGACTCTGTACCTCAACGTGTTTCTGCGTGCATCGCCGCTCGCGGTGGTCCTACATCCTACTGAGTCGATGCCGTGCGCATTGTGTAACCTGCATATCGGTTTGAAATAAACATCAATTAATTCGTCCGTGCCGTCTCTGTTTTTCCCCCAACTTTCATCCCTTTCGAACCACTCCTCCTTGGTGTTGCATTGTCACTGTCAGTCAGTGTATGGCATAGAGCCTGTAGAAGGGAGTGCACTACGGGCACTGTTTCATGTCAGACCATTGATATAACTCGTTGGGAGTGCATGGCATAGAGCCTGTAGAAGGCCGTGTACTTCAGTCACTGTTTCATGTCAGACCATTGATATAACTAGTCGAGAGTGCATGGCATAGAGCCTCTAGAAGGGAGTGCGCTACAGTCACAGTTTCATGTCAGACCATTGATATAACTAGTCGAGAGTGCATGGCATAGAGCCTCTAGAAGGGAGTGCACTACGGGCACTGTTTCATGTCAGACCATTGATATAACTAGTCGAGAGTGCATGGCATAGAGCCTCTAGAAGGGAGTGCGCTCTAGGCACTGCTTCATGTCAGATATTGATATAACTAGTCGAGAGTGCATGGCATAGAGCCTCTAGAAGGGAGTGCGCTCTAGGCACTGCTTCATGTCAGATAATTGATATAACTAGTCGAGAGTGCATGGCATATTGTCTGTAGAAGGGAGTGTGCTCTGGGCACTGTTTCATGTCAGGCCATTGATATAACTAGTCGAAAATGGACGCCATAGGGGCTGTAGAAGGCAGTGCAGTATAGACTTTGTTTCATATCAGACCAATGATATGACTCATCGGGAGTGCATGTCATACAGCCTGTAGAAGGCAGTGCACTACAGGCACTGTTTCATGTCAGACCATTTATATAACTCGTCGAGAGTGCATGGCATAGAGCCTGTAGGAGGTAGTGCACTACAGTTACTGTTTCATGTCACACAATTGATATTACTCATTGAGGGTGCATGGCATGGAGTCTCTGGAAGGTAGTGTACTCTACTCAGTGTTTTATTCTTGGGTAACTTTGTAAGAACGGAGTCTTTTTCACCTTAACTTTGTCCTTGTGCACTAATGAAAATACGTAATAGTATTTAAGAGCACCCATAATAAATTGGCAACAATCGGCCTCCCTACAAGTACCTTATTTTAAGTGTCCACTATCCTGCAGAGAACCTTATTTTTTAAATTTTCTATGGCAGACGCCGTTCAGCTTCCTATAACTAGAGTGGACATAAACGTCTTTGCAATCGAGGTGGTGGGAGTTCCAGCAGGAATATCAGCTGTTCCTCAGAAGTGCAATTGAACCCTTTACATCAGCGATTCTCAAACTGTGGTACCCCTGGGGGATACACGCAGGTTTTCCAGGGGGTATAGGACCGATTCTTACTGAAAAATTGACAAAATGACAAAACCAAACATACCAATATAGTTAGTTCACTTCTCTGCAAGGTTAACTTTATCGTAAATTGTTCTGTTTGCCTTGGCTTTCTTTATTTTACTAGAACATTTTCTTCCCCTTTTTTGCTTCCATAATACATAAAATCAGTGATTTTCCATTCTTTTGAAATTTAGAGCTTTGATTCTCTTTCAACACCCAAACCGATTTCCAGTTCCTTTGAACAACCATACAATAAATTTTCTTCAATAGCTATCCAAGAGTATGCATTCAAGAAGTTTTCTGATTGTTGAGCAGTCTAGTATTTTGGATGTGGAGGTAAAATTTTGCTTCCAGATGCTGCACAGGTAGAACTACTACAGGCATCTGAACTGAAATCATTTACAATAACCACGTGGCCATCGTCGCTAACTTCTTTTTCGCAAGTAGATTTCCCAGATTCTTCACAGTCAGTCTGTTGGTTAAAATAACTGAATAAGGTCTTCTTCATCTTAGTGAAATAGACATTCGCTTTTTATTAGATTTATAACTTTTCATTATACTTTATAAACTTCATCAACACTCAAGGCTTCCAGAAGCAAAATTCAAGGAATAAAACAATATGAAAGAGAGAAAAATGGCTATTTATTTATTTATTTATTTATTTATTATCTTTTTATTCCTTGAATTTTGCTTCTGAAAGTCGTTGAGCCTTGATCAAGTTTGTAAAGTATATAAAAAGTTAACTTTAACACATTCACGCCCATCATTTGAGCAGGGTATTTAAATGGCTGGCCCAACTATTCCAGCTGTTAGTGGCACAGCAAACAGCAACGCATTATTTTCACAGTAAATTCTAAGCAAGATATGGAAAAAATTTTTTGCACATACCTTAATGCTTTTGCTGGCAGGACCTAGTGTTTACACTGCACTATGTCTTCTGGTATGGGTTAGAGCAATTTTGTTACTTTCATTGATCTGTCGCTGTCTTATCCTTGGCTTTGACAATATGAAAGTGACTAAGGTATGAGCGATGCTAGTAATGCCATTCCTTCTGCAGCCAGTCCCTGCTATGAATGGTGTGAAAATGTTGCTCATAGGGCTGGTTGGTGCATGCATTTCAGTAGGCTCGGCAGACTGATATGTAATAGCAATTTCTGGCTCGGTGAGGAAAACAACGGGAAACTACCTCACTCCTCATTTCCCTAGTACGCCTCTTCAGTGATGCCTAGGCCATCTATGACAGCTGATGGCGGAGCTGTTGAGGATCCAACCAGCCTTAGGGCTGAGGACTGAACATACATACATACCTTAAAGAAGTTCTCTAGTATCTCTGGAAGGTGTGGTAGCTAATGTTACACCTTCAGGTACTGTGCTTTCTGTCATGTGTCCAGGAGAATCTTCATCATTATCATCACTGTCACTTTCACTTAGTTCAGGAATTAGTTCATTACATGAATCTTCATTGAATAGGATGTCAGCAATTTCGTTAACACTTATATTGTCCCTAAGCGCCTTGGTTACACTTAGAACGTGACTATACACATGCTTGTGCAATCACAAACCAGCTACACATCTAGCTTGGCCAACACTAGCCTTGGTACAGAAATGGAATAAAAAAATGCATTGGAAGGGAAAATATCCAAGGCCATGTGGTTTCTGGTGAGCAGAAGCAGGTAGAAGCATTCATAAGGGTATTACCCTCATCTCTGTCGCATATATTTATCACAAAACTAAACCACAGGTGCGTAGGAATGGCTATAATTCAAGGTTGCACTTATCTGGGCTAACTCGGATATAGTCCAGAGCATGGACACGCGCTATAGGCAATAACTCGGATACGGGCATGAATGTGTTAATAAACAGCGAATGTCTATTTCACGAAGACGAAAGAAGACATTATTCAGTTATTTTAACAAACAGACTGACTGTGAGGGTTCTGGGGAATCTCCTCACAAAAAAGAAGGTAGTGACGATGGCCATGTGGTTGTTGTAAATGATTTCAGTTCAGATGCCTGTAGTAGTTCTACCTGTGCAACATCTGGAAGCAAACGTTTGCCTCCATATCCAAAATACTAGACTGCTCAACAATCATAAAACTTCTTGAATGCATACCCTTGGATAGCTATTGAAGAAAATTTGTTGTATGGTTGTTCAAAGGAACTGGAAATCGGTTTGGAAGAGAATCAAAGCTCTACATTTCAAAAGAATGGAAAATCACTGAGGTTACGTATTATGGAAGCAAGAAAGGGGAAGAAAATGTTTTAATAAAAAATGCCAAGGCAAACTGAACAATTTCAGAGAAAGTTAACCTTGCAGAGAAGCAGCAATTACAACATCTTATTGATCAACAACTCGGTAAACAGCATCCAGATACCAATAACGTTTTTCATACAGCATACAGTGTAGCAAAATAATTGCATTTCATATAACAAATACCCTAATTTAATAGATCTACAGGTAGCCAGTGAACTGGATAAGGGTGTAAGCCTCCAGTATAATTAACTGTATTGATATTATGCAAGGAAATAATTGCAGGTGATTCAAAATTGTCGGTTATTATAGATGAATCAACGACAATGTAATCAAAAGTACTTTTAATAGTAGCCTATATCTGTGCATATTTCATTAGTGGTGAAACAATAATATTTTTCTGTAAATTGCTGTGCAGTAATTGGAGTCTGCTTCTTCGGAGAGTATAGTGTATACCCTTTTTAACTGATTATATTTTTAATTGGCCTCTCTCATGAATTTTTAGCAAACTATGTGATTGGTATTTGTAAAGATGGTGTGAGTTCTACGATGGGTAAAAATCTGGTGCGCTGAAATTACTGAGTCTGAAGTATCCTACTATTACCAAGTGGTATAGTCTGTTTCATAGTCTAGAACTAAGTGTTGGTAAAAACGAAAACTCCGTGTCTGGAGTAAATGAATTTTAGATATTCATGGATAAAGTCTATTCATTGTACCACAGATACTCAACAAAATCAGTATCAACTGCAGGCAAAAGACCCTGGAGTGCAAATAGCAAAAGTAGGGAGAATTCTGCCTGTATGCTGGGTAGCTTCATCTCACAAAACTGCTGAGGCAACTGTAAAGAGTTACAAAGCTCTGTATGAACATCATCTAATGGCATCTGATGAGCAGAATTATGGTTCTAAAGAGCATTGAATGTATAAAGGTTGCTGCCATTTTGATTTGTTCACACGAGTTTGTGTTTAATTTAGCACTACTGTAATTCTCATAGTGATACTGCCAATACATCAGAGTTCAAAGCACTGATTGAACAAATCAAGTAATGGAACGTTCTACAGTACATGGCCAGGAGATGTAGATATTCCATGGCTTGAGGTAGAGAACAAATTTGCACAATTATGTGAAACAATTTAAATAAAGTGAGACTGGCGATATCAACATTGCCAATAACTACCGCTGACTGTGAAATGGGATTTAGCACTTTGAATGTCGTCATGACACCATCTAAGAACTGTCAGTGACCTAGATGTTGGGCCCCTTTAAACAACAAGCATCATCATCATCAAGAACTGTCTTACGATTGAAAATGTGCCTAGTTTTATGTTCATCAACTTATTTGAGCCACGAGTTCTGTGGGATCCAGCATCTTTGGTACAAGAATAGTCGCTGAAACATTGGACGGCTGATGACTGAAGAATCAGACAGCGTGAGCTTCAGGAAAGTGAATGATACAAGACTCTTTGTAAGCTCTTTTGACTGGCTGTTTGCATTTTATTGCCATTTATAAGCAGTTTTTCATATAAAGTGTTATCATGACAAATACTGTGTAGCATTTATGCTATTTAATGTTGTCTGCCTGTTGGCTGGTTGGATCTTCAAATAGCACCACGAAAGGTTATGTGGCTATGGGAAAACCACAAAAACCTATGATGGTGCCAAAAATGAGGCGTACTAAGCAAGATGAGGAATGAGGTACAGTAGTTTTCCATCGCCTTCCTCACTGAGCCAGAAAGTGCTATTGTAGCATGACTGGCTCTATGAATAGCACTTTTCATAACATTCAGACACACTAGTTGTGATCCGATTAGTATTAGTACTACTTAACAGCTTCCATACAGTCACAGCCATAAATGGGACTGAGACTTTGGTGGAAGCTACATTTTTCTCTGGCTTGTACCAAGAGACAGATGAAAAAATACTTCATCACATACAGCAACAGGCAATATTTTGTGTTTTGTAGAACTGTGTTATAGGGCAGCTAAGTTGCTATTGAACTTTTATGTGAATTTGAAAAATACTTTCACTAATGTTTTGCTATTATTATATTATCGTTATATTTATTACTAGCAAAATATCCGTGCCTCACCATGGGTTTAAACTGAAAGTTATTATCCAGAGTTTTACATTTTGGAGAGTCTATTGTCAGCTGAGCCTGTAAAATACACCCTCAGTTCATATGTCAAACAGTTTTGGGGGAATGACTATTTATTTTCTGATGTAACAGTCATTTTAACCCAGTACAGAATTGGGATGTTTTAAACCCTATCTTATTTAAGATCTGGGATGTAAAAGTGACCAACCTGTGAAATTTTTATTTTGTCAGTTGAACAGTAATGGTTGAATGGATGCTTTTTATGGGGTGAATGTTGTAAAATATTTATTAACATGTAAAATTTTAAGTTTGTGCCTGAAACAGTTACAGTAGAATGGATATTGTGCTTTTGAGAGTCAGCCACCATCTATATCCCTCAGGGGAGAAATATTTTGAAGTATATAACATTTTACACGTAGGACGTAAAGGAAGAACCTTCTTGTAAAATTACAACTTTGCACATCAAACGGTTTTGGAGGGATGAATCATTTCATTTCTGCAGGTAACCCCTTTTAACACTGTAGGAGTGGAACGTTTAAAAATATTTCCTATTTCACACCTAGGATTTAAAATATATACCGCTATATGGAATTCTACCTTCATACACTAAACAGTTTTGGAGGAAGGAATGAGTATTTCATTTTTTGGATCTTAACCCCCATTTAACTCTCTGAGGTTAAATGTGTATCAAACCTTCTGTTATTTAACACCTAGAATATCATTTGAAATGTTAACTTCATAATTCAAACGGTTTCATGTAAGTTTTTGTCATCATTCCTACCCCCACAGCCAGAACCCCTTATGGGTGTATTGTTTTAAGACCCCTTCATATTTAAAATCTAAGACAGAATTTTATGTTTATAGAGCATAGCATCGATCTCTGATAAAAATCGAGATGAAACCTCCATTATTGTTTAGGCCTAGTATATGTATTAATCGCCGGTCCCATGATATAGGGGTAGCGTGCCTGCCTCTTACCCGGAGCCCCGGGTTAGATTTCTGGTCATATCAGGGATTTTTACCTGGATCTGAGAGCTGGTTCGAGGTCCACTCAGCCTATGTGATTAGAATTGAGGAGCTATCTGACGGTGAGATAGCAGCTCCGGTCTAGAAAGCCAAGAATAAGGATCGAGAGGATTCATCGCACTGACAACACAACCTCGTAATCTGCAGGCCTTCAGGCTGTGCAGCGGTGGCTTGGTAGGCCAAAGCCCTTCAAGGGCTGTAGTGCCATTGGGGAAGGGGGGGGGTATATGTATTAAACTTGTGGAATTTGATTAGCAATTTGAGAGGTTTAAATCTTTAAAAATTAGACATTCAACATGTGCAAGAATACTTCGGTGTCTTTAATGGTATACAGCCTCAAAAAATTTTCCTCCAATCATGTACTAAGTTCAAGATTATTTCAGTTAAAACCCTGAGTTTTACAAATACATTTCTTTAGCAATAAAGAAGAGAAATTGGAAATACGGTCGAGTACCTTGGCTGATGTGAAGACTTAGTTTGAGAACGTCAACAACTTTTGAATTATATCATATTTGACACCTACGATTTCTGAAGTTCTTGTAAAATTACAAATTCATATGTCAAACTGTTTGGAGGGATGAATAATCCATTAGGAGTGTATTGTTTTAAGACCTGTTATTATTTAAAATCTAAAACATAAAGGAACAATCATCATGTGAAATGTTAACCTTGTATGTCGAAAGAACGTTTCAGATCATTAGAACTCGCCCCCAGTTAAAACCTGTTAAGAACGTATTATTTTAAGACCACTTCTTAGTTAAAATGTAAGGCATACAGGAGCAATCATCATGCGAAGTTTTAACCTCGTATGTAAAACGATTTCAGAAAAATTAATATTTATGTCATCAGGCCCCAAACCCTGGTCGAAATCCCCTTAGGAATATGTGGTTTTAAGACCACTTCTTATTTAAAATCTAAGATGTACAGGAGCAACAATTATGTGAAATTTCAGCCTCATATATCAAACGGTTTCAGAGAAATGAATATTTTTGTTTTCGGATATTAACCGCCACTGAATTTTGTTTCTAAACTTGGGTTATTTAACATCCAGTTCATAAGGGAGCAATCATTGAGTGATATTTCAATTTTCAGCGTTTTACCTCCCATTCACCCCCTTATTGGGTGCCTATGTTGTGGTAGCAATGTATCCCCAAACTTTCATTTCTTTATGTAGAATAGTTTTGCCTGGGTGCTGATATACAATCAGTCAGGACATTGCATTGTATATATATATATGTACTATAATAAATCTACAAACCCTATTTTACTTCTTTTCAAGCACCCCACACCTTAAGTAAATCTTCCGAAAAACAAACAACGTATTTCTTTATTTTTAAATGAGATTCAAAATACCAATTTTCATGTCTGTAAAATCTTCAGTTTTTCAGATAGAAGTATCCTCATAAAATGTATTCAACCTGTTTTTCAGTCCTTTCTACTCTACCTCACCCCCCTTAGGTAGATTTTGTGAAAGCAAAGAAATATGTCTCTCTTTATATATGGAGATTCCAAATACCAATTTTCACGTCTGTAACATCTCCAGTTAATGAGATATAAGTATCCTCATTAAAACAACTCCAATTTTTTTACTTTTCACCCCCCCCCCCCCCAAGTGGATTTTCCAAAAACAAAAGGATACATGTTTCTTTATTTTTAAAAGAGATTCCAAATACCAATTTTCATGCCTGTAACCTTCAGTTTTTGAGATATCACTATCCTATAAAAATAATTCAACAAATTTTCAATTCTTTTTTACCCCCTTTAAGTGGTTTTTCCAAAAACAAAACATACATGTTTATTTATAAAAGCGATCCTAAATACCAATTTTGACGTCTGTATCCTCTTAAAAAGAAAAGAATTCAAGTGCTTATTATCCTCCCTTAAGTAATTTCCCCCCCCCCCCCCCCAAATACGTGTTTCTTTATTTCTAAAGGAGATTCCAAATACCAATTCATGTATGTAACATCTTCATTTCTGAGATTTAAGTATCCTCATACAAGAACTCAACTCATTTTTCAATTCTTTCAGCCCCCCATTCCCACCCCAAGGGGATTTTCCGTAAATAAGAGTACATGTTTCTTTATTTTTAAAGTTTACAAATACCAATTTCACGTCTGTAACATCTTCAGTATTTGATATATAAATATCCTCATAAAAACAATTCAACTCTTTCTTCACTTCTTGTTACCTTCCCCCTCCCCTGACGTGGATTTTGTTTTATTTTTAAAGGAGATTCCAAATACAAATGTTCATGTCTGTAACATCTTCAGTTTTGAGTCATAAGGATCCTCATGAAAAGAATACTACCCCCTATTTCAGTCCTTTTTATAACCCCCTTAAGTGGATTTTCCACACAAAAAAAGTTTATATTTAAAGGATTTCCCAAATACAAATTTTCAAGTCTGTAATATCTTCAGTTTTTGAGATATCTGTATCCTAATAAAAAATTCAACCCCCTTTTCAATCTTTTTTACCCCTCCCGCCCCAAGTGTCCTTATGAAAACAAAAAATTGTGTTTATTTTTTAAAAGAGATTAAAAATACCAATTTTCACATCTGTGACATGTTAACTTTTGGGAATATATTGTAGATATGCTCATTTTAAAAATTCACAACCCTTTTCACTTTGATTTCCATTAATTGGATTTTCCGAAAACAAATGACGCATGTTTCTTTACTTTTATAGGAGATTCTAAATACCAATTTTCACATCTGTAACAGGTTACGTTTTTGAGCTATACTATAGATATACTCATTATAAAAATTCACCTCCTTTGTCATTCCTGTTCACCCTCCTTGAGTGGATTTTCGAAAGACAGAAATATACGTGTTTCTTTATTTTAAAAGTGTTTCAAAATTCTTATTTTCATGTCTGTAACATCTTCAGTTTTTGAGATATAAGTCTCCTCATGTAAAGAATTCAACCCCCTTTTCACTTATTTTTAGCCCTCTTTAGTGGATTTTCAGAAAACAAAAAATATGTGTTTCTGTATTTTTAAAGGAGATTCCAAATACTAATTTTCATGTCTTTAAGGGGATCGGTACAGTAAACAACCTTCAAAAATTTGATTTTTCAAAGTATTTTTTAATGTTTAACTACACTCTTCTAGTTCATTTTGGTGAAAGAATTACTTAAATATCTGAACTAGTTTAGGAGTTATGATTTAAAATACTAGACATTGCATAGACTATTTAGAGAACTCTGAACGTTCTTAGATAACGTATGGCGTACATTGGTGAAGGTGACACAAATTCATTCAAAGCTGCGTAAGATATGCAACCGTATGGTCCTAGTATATCAGTCACTAAGGCTGTATGTATTGAACATGTTCAGAAATGTATGGCCACATGACTGAGAAATCTGAAGAAAGAATTCAAGGGGAAAAAACTTTCAAATGGCAAATTACTGTCTGGAGAAACGAGACTGGCAGATTCTGCAATAAATACTCTGACGACCTACAGTGGAAATGCCATAAGAAGTAACTCAACATCAGTAAATGATATGAGAACTGCTATCTGGGCTATTTGGTACCATAAGTCATCTGATGAAAATCCACTTCATTACTTCTGCCCGAAAGGAGCTAATTCCTGGTGCCCGTACCATCGAGCTGTCACTGCAGGCAGAGTTCAAGAATACAAACACAAAAACACATTACATTCAGCTGTTATGAATGTGATTAAGCCTGTTTTCAAGGATTTAGTTGCTACTAAATGGTTGAAAAGTTGTTTAGGAGGTTATACACAGAATGCTAATCAGTCTCACAATGCTAGGATTTTGAAAATGTACCCAAAAACTGGATTCTGTGGAAATACAATTGTGAAGATTGCCACAAATAATGCAGTTATGACATTTAGTGATGGAGTGAAGTGTGGGTTGGCTGTGCTGCAAAAAATGGGCATGAATCCTGGTGTCTTTTGTGAATGTGGAATGCTACAAGAGTACGTGATGCGTATAAAGTATGCTGAAAAAAGGGTATGAGAAGCCACAAAAGGGGCCAGCAAAGCAGAAGAAAATTAATACTGAAAAATGAAGCTGAGAAAACTGTTTTAGAGGGAACATCCTATGCCCCAGCAGCATTTTTGTACACACTGGAAGGCTGCTTTGTCTTTACAGGGGTTATTTAACTTTGCAGCTCATTTTCTCAAAACTATATTTTTCAAAACCATTTCCCTTATAACTCCTAAATTAGCCTATATGGTGTATTACAATGCCACTTTTCTCACATGATCTTAGTGTCAGTGTCTACAAAAGTGACCAAAATCATATGCCTAGGGTTGATAATTGTTTGGAAAGAAAATTATTTACATGCAAAAAATGACCAAAATATGCAATATTTAAATAACACAAAATTAAAAATACTAATTTTGCAAATAAAGTTCCGTAAGTGGTCAGTTTTGTAGCTGTAACTTCAATCAGTACACTTAAAAAAGCAGAACACTAATATATTGATAAATGGCCCAGCTGTGAAGGAAACGGTGAGTACAGACACAAAAGGAGCCACCATTTTGAATAATTAATTGGCGAACTTGATAATGCCAAAATCAATTCTGAGATGTGCTTGCATAGTAAAAATTTAGAATGCTTTATTTAGAAAGTTTCGTTGTTATACATACAGAAGAAGCTGATATAAAAATTATTTAAAATGTGAAAATTTTGAAGGTTGTTTACTGTACCCATCCCCTTAAACTGTTAATTATTTGAGATATACTCATTTTAAAATCCCCCCTCCTGTTTTCATACCCCCCCCCCCCCTTAGTGACGGAATATCCAAAAATCCTTCCTTAGTGAGTACTTGCACTGTAATATAAATGTATCCCCAAAATTTCATTTCATACATCCAGTAGTTTTGGATCGGCGATGATCAATCAGTCAGCACAAGTTATAAAAGAGCATTTGCAGAAACAGTGAAAATAGTTAATTTCATAAAGTCAAAAGCAGCCAGTTCCAGATTATTTGCAATGTGAAGCAATGGGGAGTGAACCTAAACATCTTCTCTTCTATACTGAAGTAAGGCTGTTTTCCAAAGGCAACTGTCTTGCACGTTTGTTTGAATTAAGACAAGAAGTTAAAGTTTTTCTTCTTGGTAGTAAGTGTGAGTTCAGTGATAGGCTATGTAGAGTAGCTTTCTTAACTGATATCTTCCAGTGGTTCATTGACTTGAGTTTAGGATTGCAGGGTAAACACTCAGCAGTCTTCATGTTTCAGGATAAAGTACAAGCTCTGAATTGTGAACAGAAAACTTTCATTCTTTCCATTCTTAGAAAATTTCATAGACGAAAATGAAACTGAGCTTAATTGTTCCATTGTGAGCAACATAAAAGTACGTTATGTAGGTCTGATTGAAGATTTTAGCGAGTACTTTCCTCGGAATATAGACAGAGAGTTCTGGCTTTGCAACCCTTTTTCTGCGGTGGGAGACTTCAGGCTACCAGATTACTTTTCAAGAAAAGAGGAAGATGTCATTGAACTCTCTTGTGATGAAACAATCAAATGCAGTATCAAGAAAACATCTTTGATTAACTTCTGGTTGCAGAGACAAGTTGAATGTCCTAACATCGCCTGCTATGCTATAATGTTCATGATGCCTTTCTGAACAATGTACCTATGTGAGAGTACCTTTTCATCCATGGTGTACCTGAAAAATAAGTAGGCTACTGCAATAGGCTCAAAAGGTTTGATTGAAACTTTAATGATAAAACTTTTTAAAACTGATCTTAATGGTACTAAAACACATTATATTAGACTGCAACATTTGAATTATTTAAATATAAATACTTTGTCACCAGGCGAGTTCGCCGTGCGGTTAAGGGCACGCTGCTGTGAGCTTGAATCCGCGTGATAGTGGGTTTGAATCCCGCTGTTGGCAGCCCTAAGGATGGTTTTCCGTGGTTTCCCATTTTCACACCAGGCAATTAATTAAGGCCACGACCGCTTCCTTCCAACTCCTAGGCCTTTCCTATCCTGTCATCGCCATAAGACCTATCTGTGTCGGTGTGATGTAAAGCCACTAGCAAAAAACATTAATTTGTCACAGTTGTAATATTACTATTATTTGTTATGTCCTTAACTTGCAGCCTTAATTTTGAAAAGAAATTATGGTGGGGGTACAATAGGAAGTTTGAGAACCCTGCTTTACATCCTTCTGTCCATGTGACAGTAAATACAGAGACCACAGTGCCTCGAGCCAATGAACTCTCCTTGTGCAGGCACACTATGACTATGAAGACCCATTGTGGTCATGTGCATACACTCTATACATTCAAAATTGTTAGGTATGGGGATCCACCTATTCAATACAAGAAATAGTGATAATTACAAAGTAATTGCATATTCATTTTATTTGGGACTAGTTTCGGCATTAGGGTATGCCATCATCAGCCTAGGAAGTAAGACAAAGACATTGGACATTACATTTCTTAAAATTATTAACAATACTTTTTTTAAATGTACGTGCTTGAACTGATTTTCTTTACATATGTACAAGGGTTTTTATCATTAAAATTGAATATAAAAAGGTGTACACCAAAATATTTGTACAGCTAAAATTACAAAAGTGGAATGAGCTTTTTTCACATTGTAAGAACAATATGGGTCGTAGCTATTATGTAGTCATAATGGTATTTATATGAAATTGAGTTTCTTACTTCTGTAATAACATTAGCAGTCATTATATATAGGCTGATGAACTAGTTACAATAACCAGTTGTTTAGTTAAAGTTCCTCGTATATGTTGAATAATTATTCAACTTGGATATAGCAATGTGTGAAGTTTAAATAAATGTCTTATACGGCTAAATTGATGTCAATTTTTAAACATTTGTAAGCAATATAGATATGCTGATGAGCTGCTGACATCAAGATGTTCAAATAGATAAACCAAATTTTACGTATACCACAAGAACTAGAAAGTAGTTAACACCTGCGAACACACAGACTAAGCTATACAGTGGACTTATCCTTTTTGTTTACTGAACCCTTGTGGATATATTAACCTGTGACATTGAAGCCTTACTATATTTTAGCCGTATAAGACATTTATTTAAACCGTTCTCTACGTCGGGGAGGTTTCAGCGTTATCAGATCGGTACAGCTTGTGCTGTTATGACGTGAAGATGGCCGCGCCACTCTCTATTTGCACCAAAGAAGAACAGCTTTCTGTAATCCGTTTTTTGTGGTCGGAGAGTGTCCATACATTATCATTATAGACTGTTATGCCTTTCAGCATTCAGTCTGCAAGCCTCTGTGAATTTACTAAACGTCGCCACCATCCTCGATTTGCAACTAGTGTTGTGGCCTCATTTAGTTCCATACCTCTTATCTTTAAATCGTTAGAAACCAAGTCTCACCGTCGTCGTCTCGGTCTCCCTCTACTTCTCTTACCCTCCATAGCAGAGTCCATTATTCTCCTAGGTAACCTATCCTCCTCCTCCATTCGCCTAACAAAACCCCATGACCCCACCATCGAAGCTGGTTTATGCGTACAGCTTCACCCATCGAGTTCGTTCCTAAATTAGCCTTTATCTCCTCATTCCGAGTACCAGGAGCAAAAATTCGTAGAAGACATTGAGCACAATACGGTGACAATGTTTTGCTACCGCAAGGTTTTTACCAGTAGATTGAACAGTTGAAAAGAGGTTGCATGAATGATGAGGAAAGATCCGAGTGTCCATCTGCAGCCATAATTGATGCCATTATTGAACAAGTGCGTGATATGATCCTGAATAACAAGACAAGTGACTGTTGATGACGTAGCAAACCATAGGCCGTCGATTCAGCTCCGATCAATAGGTGAAGGAAGCGGTGCATACGTGGCTTGCTACGCAACCAAAAACCTTTTTTGCAGAGGGTATCAGAAAGCTTGGGAAATAGTGGACCATGTGCACTGAAAAGCAGGGTGACTATGTTGAAAAATGATATCAATAAAAAGTGTGCATTCTTTTTTGTTATGAATTATAAAAATTGATTGCAGATACTTATTGACTTGCCCTCGTATTAAAGGTAGGTTGTTTTCCTTTCTAACATAACTACTTTGTAACAGTGAGTTTTCAGTAGTAGTACCAGTGATTTTTGGACTACTGGATGGCCTTTGACTGTGTGTTCAATGGGAGAAAATGTGGAAATGGGTGTTCCTGCAAGTCTGGTTTGGCTGATAAGGAATGTGCATGAAGCCAACTCAGCTATGGCAAACTATCTGGGATTTTCAAGATCCAGAAAGGTGTCCATTAGGGCTGTATACTGTCACCCTTGCTCTCCAATATCTATGGCGAGTACATAATGAAAGCTGCACTTGAGGAATTGGATGGCGGATTTCCTGTTGGTGGCAAGAAAATATCCATCCTCATTGCTAGTGATGAGAAGATGATGATTGAGCTAATTTATTGTGTCAAAAATGTCATTGCTCAAGTGGGACCACAAATTAATATGTACAAGATCAAAATAATGATTGTTGATAGGGTGAAGAAATCAGCCGGCACAGACATCTCCAAGGAATTAGAGAATACTCTACCTTGGTTCAGTCATTTCCAGTTCAGGTATCTGTGCGCCTGAGATTAAGAGAACAGGTACGGCCAAAAATGTAATGACGAATTTGTTCCATTTATGGAAGGATCGCTCTATCTCATTACCACTGAAAATGAGACTAGTGTCCAGTCTGGCATTTTCAGTTTTCTTCTATGGAGCAAAGAAATGGACTGTAAGTGTTACAGACCTGAAGAAAATCAATTCTTTTGAAATGTGATGCTGGCAAAGAATGTTATGCATACCTTGAACAGCATTTCACACAAATGATTCCATTATAAACCAGCTCAGCGTCAGAATCACATTATCATCAATATGTAAACGAAGAGTTTTAAAGTTCTTTGGACACACTATGCGATGTGGGAATGATAGCATGGTAAAACTTATCATTCTTTGAAATATTCCCAACAAGAGAGATCAAGGAAAAGTTCCCACTCAGTTACCAAGAGTTTAATTGGGTTGAACATCTTTGGTGCAGCATGTTTGGCTGAGGACCACAAGAGATTGAGACAACTGAACAATAGCCTCATCACAGATGATGATCCTCAGAATTGAGTGAATGATAAGAGAGAGATCAGTACAGTGCATCAGGTAGGTTTCTCTGCAGAGGTTCTGCACTGGAAAGAACGCTAGTAACAGCAGTTCTGTTGGTAGCATGAACTCACACTTGTAACAGAACAAGTCATAATTTATGTTGGCCCTACTCGTCATGATCATAAGAGATGCTATTTGGAAAAGTTGAATTAGAAAAATGTATACAAAATTCTAGTTTTACAATTTCTCCATACTAATTGCATATGCAAAAAACATAAAGCACTCTTTTTATCAGTGAATATTATTACCAGTATTTTGTCTAAAACCATACACACTGTACTATTCGTAACCTTTCCGAGGCAATCTGTCCATCACCATTTACGGTTGTACCAATGACTATGTTTGGCTGCTCCTGCCGACTTAATGCTTTCTGTAACAGCAGATCATAACTAGGCTTTCTGCAGGGAAAATTAGCTGTAACACTGTAGTAGTTGCTGTGTGTGAGAGAGAATTTGTTTGGTATTCTGTTGATTTCCGTGTCTGTTTATCGTGTTCATATTTGTTGATTTTTTGCACTCTAATTTTAGTGTAAAATTATATTTCTTAGGTAACTTACACATTGTAATACAGATTAGGAGCACAATTTATATCTCTACAATGTGCCAGTGGTATCTGAAGACTGTTCAGTACCTACCAGGTCCATTAGGGTTAGGGGCATTCACCATCTAAATGCATACTGCAAACTGGAGGACATACATTGCTCTGTTTTAAACCAGGATACATGAAGCATGGTGGTATACAGCAACAGGTTAATAGCAGCTGGTGATATTTTTCACTGGTTGTGCAGCATAAATATAAAACTTGTTATTTAAAAAAAGTATTATTGATAAAATACAACTATTTGTATTTATATAAATGTGTGCAAATTTAACGTGTTGTGTAGTGTAATTTTCTAACCTTATGACGAAAAAAATGAAATGGCGTATGGCTTTTAGTGCCAGGAGTGTCCAAGGACATGTTCGGCTCGCCAGGTGCAGGTCGTTTGATTTGACGCCCATAGGCGACCTAGTGAAATTAACCAATGATGGTTAAAATTCCTGACCTTGCCGGGAATCGAACCTGGGACCCCCCTGACTAAAGGCCAGCACGCTAACCATTTAGCCATGGAGCCGGACTAACCTTATGATATAATATACTGATGCTAAAAATCCATTCTTCTGTCCTCTCCTAGGGAAATGTGTCTCTAACTTTCTCCTTGAAGTTGAGCCCATCTCTAAACGAATCGTTGCTCAATAGGCAACATCGCCAAAGCTGTCGATCATATTTCAGAAATGTTTTCAACCTCTTTAATATTGAGAAACACTTGCCAGATTCACCTCTTGTTATTGGTATAGTCATAAGAATCGTCAACAGTTTAAGACTTTCATAGGATGTATACAATCATGAACTGCAGTAGAATACAACACTAGAACAGTTGACTAAAACCTTTGCATGTGTAAATTATCTGTAGCTCAGTTTGAAGTCTAGCAACATCTATGAATGGGTAAGCTCAAGAGTTTTCTAAAGCAAGGTTTGTGGAAACTCTTCATTGCAGTTTCTGAAATTTTCTGTTGAGGAAACCATAAAGGCAATGTGTGCCCCAAGCTTGACGGATGAGGAGAAACGGGCTGAGAAACAAATATCACCTGAAGAAGAAATTAGCAGCAAAGACAGTGGTATGTGAGTCCCTGTATGATGATTTGGAAACTGCAGAGGATCAAAAGAGGCTCTACAAGATTGCAGCTCAAATATGCAAAATCATGAAAGACATGATGGTGCTCAAGTTCATCATTGATGATCAAATCAGACTTCTTATCAAGGATGATGACATTAAGGAAGGCTGGAGAAACTACTAAATGAAGAGTCCCCATAGAATACTTCTCCTAACTCCGAGATTGGTGGTTCGCTTTTAAATTTATAACTTTATTTTTATAACTGTTAGGTTCTTCAGTCTGTCAAAACTAATTTATTAATAAATAAATTTTATAAACTACCTGGAAAAGAAAACATATGATAACAGAATTATATCTGAGAAAGCCCACTCCTTTTCATTATTGTCATTCAGAAAAGTACCGAGAGATCTGATTTGGGCAGTAGTACAAGCTCGTGGTATTTCAAAATCTTACGTGAAGTTGATCCAGAATATACACAAGGATTCAAACACCATGTGAGATTCATAGTAGGTAGCCTATATCAAAACCTTTTCCAGTCAAAGTTCGTGTCCACTGGGATGATGTTCTCAGCCCACTCCTTTTCATAATCATCATGAATTTCTTGACATCGGAAATCACAGGTACACTTTTTGAAACATTACTGTTAGCTGATGATGTGACGTTGATTAACGACAGCATGGTATTGCTTCAGGACACGTACACTTTCAAAGATCTCGTGGCTTCAACAGCAGATATTTTGCTTGATTCCCAACCACTCTCGAAATGTCGCAGTTTTATATATCTCGGCTCTGTGGTGAATATGATGAGGGTGTAAATCACAGAATCAGGATATGCTGGCTGATGTGGAAACAAAACTTTGCCTGTGTTTTGCGATAATGTGATGCCACTGAAGCGTAGAGGAAAACTCTACATGACAGTGGTGAGGCCTGCACTGACTTATGCTGGACGTTTTATGAACACCACAGGCGGTCATCTAAATGCCATGGAGAAGCTGAGAAAGTTGGCAGGAGTTTAGAAGAAAGATCACATCTGAAATAAGCGCATCACAAATGCGTTACTCATGAAGGAGACAGTTGTGGAGAAGGTTCAGTGTGAGCGGGTGACAGGGTTTGAGAAAGTGAATGGACAGGACGAAAGCTGTATAGCAAAAAAGAGCTCTTGACCTGGAGAATAGAGAAAGAGGCCTAAGAACTGCTGGGCACAGCAAACGAGGTGCCAACTTTACAGTTCCACTGACATTGAAACACAAGCAGCTGCCTCATCCCAGGCATTTACCCATCTATTACTGCTTCTGCATAGCAGGTTCTGGGTACTTCCTGTCTAGATATGTTGCAACCTGAAGGACTTAACATTGCGTGGTCGTATTCAGCAACAGATTGCTGCGCAAGGCCATCTCTAACATAACTTTAAATATCTCTCTTGAAGCCTATTGCAAATTCTGGGAATGCTTGCAACATTTTACCACACTGCATGCACTGTAGAAGGAACTTCATTGGCAGCTTCATGATAAATAGCAGTTTTAAATTAAAAAAGAAAATATATTTGGTCTCATTTTCACTATAACTGTTGTCTAAAGTAATGGATTCAAATACAGTATGTAACAGTTGAATCAAATTTCTTTGGGTATCCACATGCAACCGTGCGATAGCCAGCCACTGCCACTGTCTCAGGTGGTCATTACATGTCCGTAGCCTGTCATACATCTGCTAGATTGCTGGTGAAAGTGGTACACGATCTTTTACATTAACAAGTGTAAGTTGTGATATTTCAGAAACTCTTGAGTTTTGCCGTGATATTTGGTAAGTGATCAACATCTCTCTGGTTTATGGAAAATCTAATAGTTTTTCATAGAATGGTGTCCTTTTGAGCATACAGATGCCCCTGCACCTAATCCAGACTGTTGAATAGAAGATGTACAAGTTTGTATAAGTATTATCCCAGAATTTTTCTACTTCCTTAAAAAAACCTGGAGAGATTTTTCATATAGTACAATTCCCGTTCATAAAATGCACAAATGGTGATAATATTGTTTGTGGAATTTATCTGTGACTTAGTAGAAAGAAAGATTTTTATTGCAGACAGTAAAATATATTGTTATCCACAGGTTTGTGGTGTGTGTTTTATGGTGTTGGCTGTAATGTTGACGCAAGGTCTTGCCCTAACGTCTGACAGTCGTGTGATCCCAGTACCATGTCCTACACAGAACTGGAACATGGTTATCAGGGACTTAAAAAGGCTCGTCCAGGTTTCTACATTGGATTGGATATCAATGGGAGTCCTTCAGTGAGGGCTGTTAAAAATCGGGTGAGTTCGTTAATGGGTGTCCATTTTAATTGTATGGTAGTGTACTGATGGCCAATAACTCTCCCATGTACTACATATGTGTGCGCTGTTAGGATTAGTGTTCTCAAGATAAACACTGTAGCAGAAAGTCACTTGAAATAAAAGAAAGTCTTGTATCCCCCCTTGTTTATTTTGAACTTCACCTTGCAGAAAAAGTGTGTGTTTATGTTGCTGTTTGTTTAGCAGGGATGGTGTAGAAATGTATTCTTACCCAATAGTGTATTGGTTAGCTGGCATGAATGGAAGATTCATTATCCTTAGAACATTTTGTGTATAGTATAGTTTTATTTCTTAGATGAATAAAAGAAAAATGTTTGCTTACGATGGTGTGTAAATCCCTGATGCAGTTATTTACTCATTGCAGAAATCTGTGATATCTTGTATTCTTCAGATTGTATGGGGCAAATGAAAAGAAGCTCCTTTTCTTTTCTGTTTGAATATCAATTTGTTACAGCTGTTTTCCAAAATATCTTAAATGCCAGTCCATATCCATTCCTTATTGCACTTTGATGGTTTTCATGACTTTTCTTTTTGTGTAATATGAAATAAAATTAACATTTACTACCTAGAAACTTCACCTGGCTACCATGTTTGTATCCAGTTCAGACTGGACCTTTGTTCTAGCAAAGGATGTGGTGTATATGTGAGTCATTCAATAGTTACAGCTAGGAAAACAGAATATCAGGTTTTAGAAAAATAAGTACATACATAATATCAGTCAGCTCGCATTTGTTAATGTCTATTATCATAAAAATAATTTAATGAGGAAGAACTAATTAGAAATCCTCCAAATGTAACTTATTGCCTCCTGTTAAATTCATATATAATCATAATCTTGTGCCGTTTTTGTTACTTGCTTAGTTTAGGTACCTATTTATGAATAATTTCTTATTTTGATACTGTATATATCTCTGTATACAAGCAATAGACTATATCCATGTTTCTGTATGTTTTATAATTCAGTCACTGTATTTTTCATTATCAAATATTTGATTTGTAAATGAATGATATAAGTAGGCTGGTTAGATGCACAAGAAGACCAAGGTAAATAAATCATTTAAACATTAAATAATCACGATCCTAGTCATAAGTGTTGACATGTGTATGTGTGTTCAGTCCTCAGCCCTAAGGCTGGTTGGGTCCTCAACAGCTCCGCCATCAGCTGTCATAGGTGGCCTAGGCATCACTGAAGAGGTGAACTAGGGAAATGAGGAGTGAGGTAGTTTCCCGTTGCTTTCCTCACCGAGTCAGAAGTTGCTATTACATATCGGTCTGCCAAGCCGACTGAAATGCATGTACCAACCGAGCCTATGAGCAACATTTTCACACCATTCATAACAGGGACTGGCTGCATAAGGAATAGCATTACTAGCATTGCTCATACCTCAGTCACTTTCATATTGTCAAAGCCAAGGATAAGACAGAGACAGATCTATGAAAGTAACAAAATTGCTCTAGCCTCTACCAGAAGACATGGTGCACTGTAAACACTACGTTCCGCCAGCAAAGGCATCTTGACATGTAATCAGGAGAATTGGTATGAGGTTATCCGCCTTTCAGTACACTATAAGTAAAATGACGAGAGATTTGAGATCATTTCACCTATTTAAGGGACCGGTTTCAGTCCAGCCAGGGGTCATCCTCAGCCTTATAATTCTAAACATCACCGGGCGAGTTGGCCGTGCGCGTAGAGGCGCGCGGCTGTGAGCTTGCATCCGGGAGATAGTAGGTTCGAATCCCACTATCGGCAGCCCTGAAGATGGTTTTCCGTGGTTTCCCATTTTCACACCAGGCAAATGCTGGGGCTGTACCTTAATTAAGGCCACGGCCGCTTCCTTCCAACTCCTAGGCATTTCCTGTCCCATCGTCGCCATAAGACCTATCTGTGTCGGTGCGACGTA
Organism: Anabrus simplex; assembly: GCF_040414725.1. Lineage (NCBI taxonomy): Eukaryota > Metazoa > Arthropoda > Insecta > Orthoptera > Tettigoniidae > Anabrus > Anabrus simplex. The sequence goes on along the minus strand of NC_090269.1, from coordinate 429,026,465 downwards.
AAGCCCCTAGAAAAAAAAAAATCTAAACATCGGCAAGTTATACAATGTATGTACAATAATTAAAATCCCTAACCATATACATTATCACAAGACATAAAACACACGTTGAAATATATAACAACAATGTAAAAGACACTTTAAACACCAGATGTGAAATTCAAATAAAAGTTTAGGTAAATTGACCACTTTTAAACAAGTTCTGTTGGACTGGATGTCTGAAGTGTGTCACTCAGTTCACATTTATTCCTTGTGTGTGTCCCATTAATTTTTAAGCATTATTTTAACGTATCCACAAAGACGCATACGAGATGCTGTCAGTTGGTACAATTATTTATTCATATCTATTTACAAGTTAACATGTACATAACCTTAATCGCAGTATCACAAACAAAACACTTCACTCCGAGGACATCAACAAAGCTGCCATTTTGACAAAAGCTAATCGCTGCGCATGGAGATTACAGCCTTGAAACACGGTTGAAACAGATGACTACCAACTTCAATATGGAGACTGCAACTATTGCATGTCAACCCGATATTCTTGCTACACCATAACTCTACTGAACAATAACTCTTTTACCAATCACTCTCAGACCACTGACTCTCACTAGTCACCGTCAAGATCATCTCCTTATATATGTCCTGGCCAGGCTTCCAGAAAGATACGTTACAAAAATAAATCTTATCGAAAATTCAAGAGTGCCTAATACATAGATTAATAATGTACAGAATATTATCCATCGATTTCGTCTACCTATACCATTCTGGAAGTTACAGTGTGTTTCACAATTATGGATTACAAATTATATATACAGGTAAGAATAAATTATAATATTAATTTACAAGTATTTACATTAACTGAACTCATATAAATATTTATGTACAGCACATGTTTCATGACATAACCTCACAAACAACACCATCATATCATATGTATGTAAATAATAATAATAATAATAATAATAATAATAATAATACTCAATGGATGTACATCACTTCATAGCCATACATACAAGTAATAATAATAATTATTATAATAATTCGAGCTCGATACTTGCATTAATTTCCCATGAGTGAGAGAATATTGTTTTCAAGTTATAACCGTTTATCGCACTTGCATCAGTTTAAGAAGATAAGCTTTTAACTTTCTGTAAACTGGTACTGTCAACAAATAGGACAATTTCTCCATGGTTCCTGGCCATTCTCTTAACTTCACTCCAGGTCTTGTTCACCTCTAAGATTCCCTTTTCAGCCGTTCTGTTCCAAGTCTTATTGGGTCGACTTTGCTTTCTGGTGCCTTGAGGGTTCCAGTCTAGTGCCGCCCTTTCAACAGCTCTATCTAGCTTCCTTAGTGTGTGCCTGATCCAGCGCCATTTCCTCTCTTTGATCTGGATGTCAATCGGCTGCTGATTGGTCATGGTCCCAAGATCTTCATTTGAGATTATGTCCATCACCTCACATTTGTTATGCAATGCAGACACCTTTGATCTGTTTTGTAACTTTCCATGTTTTACAGCCGTATAGAAGAATCGACTCACATTGTTGAAGAGGCGGAGCTTAGTCTTCCTAGAGATGTTTCTATTCTTCCGCACGGGGTAGAGCTGCACAAATGCATCATTTGCCTTCTGGATACGGCTTCGAACATCTTCCTCTGCTTCCCCATCAGTTGTAACTGTACTTCCAAGGTAGAAGAAGGACTCAACTCGTTCAATTTCCTTTCCATTGACTTACAGTCAAAGATAAGGGTAGGGTTTTCCACCTGTTCAATACTATTAAAAATGTGAAATAATTAAAACGTCACATTTTTATCGTCATTTTTGGTACCAGTTTTGGCAATTTTATTTGCCATCATCAGCCTAGGAGGAAGTAACAAGGACATTTAATTAGTTACATTGGAATATTCATAATATATGTACAAACCCCGAACTTTCTAAAATAAGTTTGTTATTTACAATTTCAGTATATCATAAAACATTTGGATAGTTGAAAAACAAAAACGAAATACCTCCTTATAAGGTTCTAGAAAAGACATAATATGTTCTAGATACAGTCTTGTACATGTAGGCCTATATCTCCTGGCATTGTTAAATGTTTGTAACTATGCATAAAATTAATGATAGCACCAAGTTTCAGATAAAATTTATTTTTTTAATTATATCCTAATAGCTGTTAAAATATACAACTGGCCTTGAAGAGATATATAAAACCTTTTAAACATTCTGTTATGAGAGATCTTTACAAGAATATACTACCGGCTAATTTTGTTCTAGAGTATTGTTATACAGTGTAAAAAGGTAGAAGACCATTTTATTGACCAGTTTGTGTAAAAAAACAGTTCCTCATGGATTATGATCAATGAACCATCTATATTGCTTGGATTATTTAGTTGTTAAATTAAAAGATTTAATGGCATATATCTTGCATGGATTCACTGAAACAGCTTGACTTAGTAGTGTGTCAATAGTTTGAGTCCTATATTTCAGTATTATATATAATAATGTGAGGTAAACTTGAGGCTGTAAGTTGACAGACAAGATTTCGTGAAAATACACTATTTTCAGGTGGATAATCGTGAATCTGGAAAGATCTCCAATCAAACGGACCTAAAAGAAAAATTTTAACTTCATGTTAGTGTGACGAAAACAGGGACCAAGAAAAGTGCTAGGCAAATAGAAGATGGAAACTCGCCTCAAGCACCACGTTCACGGGCGAGGAGTTAAAGAGGAACTGCCGAGCAGAATGTCTTATCTTTGACGGTAAATCTTATTTCAATACGGACCAATAATGAAACTTTTGACGTTAAATTTCCATTGACTGTCAAGCTGGTCATGACATTAAAATTAATCCTCATCTCTGTGGTCTTGTTTGTGTTGATCATGAGACCTGCATGTTCCCCTTCCTTCTGCAACCTACCCAATTTGTCCTCTGTGTCCCGGTACCGCTGTGCCATAAGGCAAATGTCGTCTGCAAAGTCTAGTTCTTCAAGCCTGTCTCTCATCCTCCGTTGAACACCCCTCTTCTGTCCTCCCATTACCCTCTTCATCACGCTGCAACAGGAACAACGTGGGGGTAAAAACATACCCCTGGCTCACTCCAGACTTGACATTGATCTTTTCTGTTTGTTTCCCTTCATGAAGAACCTGGCACTCATACTTCTTGTTCATCTCTTTCATGATTTTGATGATCTTTGATGGAATTCCGTATTCCTTGAGGGTCTTCCACATGATTTTTTGATTTACAAAGTCGAATGTTTTCTTGAATCTCACGAATGCAAAGTGGAGGGTATTCTGGCATTCCACACTCTGCTCTAAGATGATTCAGAGTGTATTGATGAATTCCACTCCACACTGCTGCAATGTGCCAAAATCCCAGCTGTTGCTTTCAAAGCCTTCTTTCTACAGAATCCTTTATACGATTCAGGATGACTCGCGACGGCACTTTGCTTGAAGTGGAGAGCAAGGTGATACCCCTCCAGTTGTTGCAGTTTGTTGTATCCCCTTTTTTCAGTAAATTGACTGTAAGCCTCTTCTTTCAGTCGGTCGGTATTTTCTCTCTTTCCTTATCTTCTCCAGCAGCGGGTGCAGCAAATTGATTGTAGTACTAGGTCTGCTTTCAGTACTTCCGCTGGAATATTATCCAAAACTTCTGCTTTCCCATTTTTCATCTGCTTCAAGGCTGTCCGTATCTCACCCTGGATTGGAGAGTCAAGGCTGATGCCTGGATCACTATCTTCTTCTTCCTCTTGCGGCTCATTTTCCAGTCCCACATCTCTATTAAAAACCTTTGCAAAGTGTTCTCTCCATCTACTCAGCTGTTTTTCGCATGTAGTCTCCACAGGCCTACTTTTATTAACCTTTTCATTGCTGAGATAAATTCTCTTTTTAAAAGCCCTGTGTTGAAATATTTTTAATAATTAACTTCAATACATAAAAGTTGGAAATAAGATAGGAAAAACCAGAGGGTTCTTGCCTGCTTGTCATATATTTTTGTACTAAATATGGAAGGTCCTAAACTGATTTTTCTAACACAAAATTAGCTATATGTTGCGCAGGAAATTTAAGGTTGTCCAACATAAAAGGCCAACAATTGAACAAAAATCGAACTCATAATTAAAAATAACAGTAAAAAGCTCAACTTGCATGTTTCAGTGGCTGCAGGTGGTCCTAGCTGTCCACTTCCAAGCATTGATATATAACTAAACTGAAGACAATAACTTCAGGGGTGTCTAAAATGAGTAAAAATGTATCTAAATTTTACAGTAAAATATTATTCAAGATAAAACACTGAGAATGCATTAAAAATTCCTATACATCTTGGTTTGATATCAAAATAAAAAATGGTCCAGACCAGTTCAAAATAAAAAAATAAAAAATCTCTATGTGCAAATGAGGTGTCTAGCTCGGTGGCAAATGGTACACTAAAATACATTATTGTCAAGCACTAAATTTTAAATTAACAAGAGAAGAAAAGAATTTTTTTCTAGAATACAATAATATACAATTTATGCTAACAATTTTTTTTCTATTAAACAAACAGATCATCCTTAATAAATTTATATTGTTTACAAAATTCTACTTACAATATCTCCTATACTTACAAACATAGTCAACTCATATACAGTATGTGGAATTACTTCAAATAATACTATGCAACTTTTATAAGATTAAAATTTACATTGCATTTATTTAATTTTTTTTTTAAAACCCATTTTGGAACCTAAGTAGCATAACGACCTGCTGCGTCTTAACCAGAGCCCCCTTTTGCCACCACTTTTCGGAGTTCCTGAAGGGCCTTCACAGTTACCGTAGCGGTCCCAGGGCCCTCGAAGTCCCTACTGTACTTCACCCCTACAGGCAGTTCCCTACTTTGGCTGTCCAAACTCCATGGACCAGGGGATGGAATTAATTTTTTTTAACACACATTTTTTATTTACAAGAGCCTGCACTGGTCGAATGCCCTCTAACATTTCATTTGTTTTCCCTGTTGCTGTTAATTCTCTTCTTGAATACCTGTACAGATTTTGGAAAAGGATCAAACACTACCCCTGGTAAACTGTTCCACTCCTTCACGCCCTTCCCAATGAATGAAAATTTACCCCAATCGCTTCTGCTAAAATTCCTTCTAGTTTTATACTTGTGGTCAGTTCTGCCAATATAATTATTTTCCAACTGAAGCCTCTCACGGATTTCTCCCCATGCTGCTTCTCTTGTATAGGCTCTATATAAACCTATAAGTCTAGTTTTCTCCCTTCTCTTACTTAAAGTTTCCCACCCAAGTTCCTCTAACATTTCTGATACACTACTGTTTCTCCTGAAATCCCCTGTTACAAATCTTGCTGCTTTCCTCTGCACACTATCTATTTCTTTTATTAGGTATTCTTGGTGAGGATCCCAAACACTGTTTGCATATTCCAATAATGGACGAACCATACTTAAGTAACTTTTTTCTTTTAATTCTTTGTTGCATCCTTTAAGTAGCCTCATTATGACATGTAACGATCTGTATGCTATCTCAACCTAAGTATTTGCACTTGCCATTTTTTTGGGATAACTACCTCATCCAAAGCATATTCAAATTCAGTTTTAAAGCTCCTGTTTGTAAAAGTTGTAACAGCCTCCATTAACCTTCATATTATTTTCTTCAACCCACTGTTGGATACTTTCAAGGTCCCTTTGTAATTCTGAACAATCCTCAATGTTATTTATTTCCCTATAAACAATTATATCATCTGCATACAATCTTATTTTTGATGTTATATTGTTCCCTAAATCATTTGTGTATATTAAGAAAAGTAACGGACTGATTATACTACCCTGTGCGATTCCCTTCCAAACTTTCTCTTCCTGTGATATATTATTTCCTACTTTGACTTTCTGAACCCTTGAATTTAGAAATGTTCTTATCCAACGTATAACCCTTACGTCCAATCCTATTCCCTCCAATTTCTTTAATAATATTCCATGTTCCACTCTATCAAAGGCTTTGGAAAGATCTATGGCTATGCAATCTAACTGGCCTCCTGAATCCAACTGATCTGATATGTCCTGCTGAAATCCCACCAGTTGTGCTTCACAAGAAAATTTCTTTCTAAATCCATGAACCAATTTTTATCATCACATATCCCTCTGATGTACTTTGCTATTAAACTCTTCACTATTTTACAAACTATACTGGTCAGGCTGATTGGTCTGTAATTATTAAATTAATGTAGTAATGGTCCACCTTTCAATACTATAATATGTAATATTCTAAATTACATTAATTAGGGACTAGTTTCGGCCTGGGCTGGCCATCTTCAGCCTTAATGTAAAACACCTAATAACTAAACAAATGTACATGCACACAATTGACATAAAAACAAATGAAAACAAATATATACAAAGTGACATGTTATTGAAAGGTGGACCATTACTACATTAATTTAATAATTACATTGTACTTGCAATTCAATACGGATCAGAACCATGAAGTTTATAACCTATGATTGGTCTGTAGTTCTCTGGTTTCCATTTATCACCCTTTCCTTTATAAATTGGTATTATTATAGATTCCTTCCATTCCTTTGGTATTACACTATTATTTATGACATAGTCAAAGAGAAATTTCAAATAAGGCACTATGTACCACCCCATTGTCTTTAATAACTCCCCAGTAATTTGATCACTTCCTGCTGCTTTTCCTTGCTGAAGCAGTTGAATTTCTCTGAAAATATCTTCATTTGTGAATGAGAAGCTTCTTGATTCCCTATGTGTCTCTCCCTCTCTATCTTCTGTTACTGTTTCCAACTCCTGACAATCTTCTACTGAATCTCTGAATTCCCTACTAAATAGATTTGCTTTCTCTGTATCTGTTGAATAGTGTTCACCCCCTTCTCCCACCATTGTAGGAATTTGGATTCCTTTTCCTTTTTGATTCCTAATATGTGAATATATCTTTTTCCATTTCCCTTTGTGGTCATTACTCTCTTGAAGTATGCCATTCATATATTTCTCTTTGCTTCCTTTTTCACTCTGTTCAGTTTCCTCATTAGCTGTTTTCTAGTTTCTCTATTCTCCGTACCCTCTTTGATTTTCCTGTTTACTATTCTACATTTTCTTTTTTAATTTCCTTATTTCCTGAGCGAATGATGGGGTAGATTTGTCAGTTGGAGGAATTAGGACAAGAATTGTGTCCGTGTATTCACCATGTGAGGGTGCAGATGAGGATGAAGTTGACAAGTTTTATGAAGCATTGAGTGACATCGTGGTCAGGGTCAAGAGCAAGGATAGAATAGTGCTAATGGGCGATTTCAAATCGAGAGTTGGGAATAGAAATGAAGGATACGAAAGGGTGATTGGTAAATGTGGGGAAGATATGGAAGCTAATGGGAATGGGAAGCGTTTGCTGGACTTCTGTGCTAGTATGGGTTTAGCTGTTATGAATACATTCTTCAAGCATAAGGCCATTCACCGCTACACATGGGAGGCTAGGGGTACCAGATCCATAATAGACTATATCTTAACCAACTTTGAATTCAGGAAATCTGTTAGAAATGTACAAGTTTTTCGCAGACTTTTCGATGATACAGACCACTATCTGATCTGTAGTGAACCAAGTATCTCTAGGCCTAGGGTAGAGAAAGTGAAATCTGTCTGCAAACGAATAAGGGAAGAAAATCTCCAGGACGAGGAAATTAGACAGAAGTACATGGATATGATTAGTGAGAAGTTTCGAACAGTAGACAGTAAGCAGGTTCAGGATATAGAAAGTGAATGGGTGGCATACAGAGATGCTGTATTAGAAACAGCAAGGGAATGCCTAGGAACAACTGTGTGTAAAGATGGGAAAAGGCGAACGTTTTGGTGGAATCATGAAGTGAGAGCAGCTTGTAAACGTAAAAAGAAGGCTTATCAGAAATGGCTGCAAACAAGGGCAGAGGCAGACAGGGATTTGTACGTAGATGAAAGAAACAGAGCGAAACAAATAGTTGTTGAATCCAAAAAGAAGTCATGGGAAGATTTTGGTAACAACCTGGAAAGGCTAGGTCAAGCAGCAGGGAAACCTTTCTGGACAGTAATAACGAATCTTAGGAAGGGAGAGAAAAAGGAAATGAATAGTGTTTTGAGTAATTCAGGCGAACTCATAATAGATCTCAGGGAATCACTGGAGAGGTGGAGGGAATATTTTGAACATCTTCTCAATGTAAAAGGAAATCATCCTGGTGATGTTGCGGACAGCCAAGCTCATGGGGAGGAGGAAAATGATGTTGGTGAAATTATGCTTGAAGAAGTGGAAAGGATGGTAAATAAACTCCATTGTCATAAAGCAGCAGGAATAGATGAAATTAGACCTGAAATGGTGAAGTATAGTGGGAAGGCAGGGATGAAATGGCTTCACAGAGTAGTAAAACTAGCATGGAGTGTTGGTAAGGTACCTTCAGATTGGACAAAAGCAGTAATTGCACCTATCTATAAGCAAGGGAACAGGAAGGATTGCAATAACTATCAAGGTATTTCATTGATAAGTATACCAGGCAAAGTATTCCCTGGCATCTTGGAAGCGAGAGTGCGATCAGTTGTTGAGAGGAAGTTGGATGAAAACCAGTGTGGTTTCAGACCACAGAGGGGCTGTCAGAATCAGATTTTCAGTATGCGCCAGGTAATTGAAAAATGCTAGGACAGGAATAGGCAGTTGTGTTTATGTTTCGTAGATCTAGAGAAAGCATATGACAGGGTACTGAGAGAAAAGATGTTCACTATACTGGGGGACTATGGAATTAAAAGTAGATTATTAAAATCAATCAAAGGCATTTATGTTGACAATTGGGCTTCAGTGAGAATCGATGGTAGAATGAGTTCTTGGTTCAGGGTACTTACAGGAGTTAGACAAGGCTGTAATCTTTCACCTTTGATGTTTGTAGTTTACATGGATCATCTGTTGAAAGGTATAAAATGGCAGGGAGAGATTCAGTTAGGTGGAAATGTAGTAAGCAGTTTGGCCTATGCTGACGACTTGGTCTTAATGGCAGATTGTGCCGAAAGCCTGCAGTCTAATATCTTGGAACTTGAAAATAGGTGCAATGAGTATGGTATGAAAATTAGCCTCTCGAAGACTAAATTGATGTCAGTAGGTAAGAAATTCAACAGAATTGAATGTCAGATTGGTGATACAAAGCTAGAACAAGTCGATAATTTCAAGTATTTAGGTTGTGTGTTCTCCCAGGATGGTAATATAGTAAGTGAGATTGAATAGCAAGAACGATTGCTGGTACAAACAGTTGGGAACAATGGCAGGAGGGTACTTGGGATGAGGAGATAAAGGCTAAGTTAGGAATGAACTCGATGGATGAAGCTGTTTGCTTAAACCGGCTTCGGTGGTGGGGTCATGTGTGGTGAATAGAGGAGGATAGGTTACCTAGGAGAATAATGGACTCTGCTGTGGAGGGTAAGAGAAGTAGAGGGAGACCAAGACGATGATGGTTAGACTCGGTTTCTAACGATTTAAAGATAAGAGGTATAGAACTAAATGAGGCCACAAGACTAGTTGCAAATCGAGGATTGTGGTGACGTTTAGTAAATTCTCAGAGGCTTGCAGACTGAACGCTGAAAGGCATAACAGTCTATAATGATAATGTATGTATTCCTTATTTCCCTTGTATAATAAACAGGGTCTGAGGTCATTTTGCCCTTCTTAACAGGTACAAATCTCTTCTCTCCTTCCCAAATGATTCCTTTAAATTTAGCCCAAAGTGTATCCACATTACTCCCTTCACTTATCCAACAACTGAATTGTGATTTAAAGTAAGTCCCAAATTCATCAACTTTAGTTTTTCTATATGATTTCTTGTCTTGTGTGACCCTCTTATTAAGCATTTTTGGTACAAGTCCTACATCCATTATTACAGCCTTATGGTCACCTATTCCTTCAATTACCTCTATTTTATCAACAATTTCCCATGGTTTAACCAAGAATACATCTAGCAAGTTGTTAAGACGAGTCGGTTCTTCTACTACTTGTGTAAATCCTCCCTCCAATATCGATCAAGTGCCAATGTTGCTGTCAAACATTGATACTGAAACACACCCTATAGAATATTTATTTGTTATTTTTGTGGAGCGTGGTTTAACTTCTATGACTATTCTTTGACTAATTTTTCCACTTTTCAACGAACAAAGACACAAAATAAAACCAAAACGTCATTGGTAGTAGCTTTCTGTACTTATGTCTTATAATAGTGGACCAATGTGTACTGAGTGGAGTAGCCGCTCTACGGCTCTACATTCGGGAAACGTGCAAGTTCGATTCCCGCCGTCGACTTTCCTGAGAATAATTTTCTGTGATTTTCCATTTTCACTTCCAGGAAAAATCTGGGACAGTTCTTATTCCAAGGCCAGAAGCATTTCTTTCCAGCTACTTACCCAATTTCACTCACCATTATTTATTTCATCTCCATTAGCTCCGCTGAGGTTGACATCAGGAAGGGCATCCGGCCTTATAAACACACAATATAAATTCATCTCATGGGACTAACAGGTAGACATACGGAGGACTAATGTGTACTTAATACTAGAACAGCGGAAGGGGTCAAAATGACACCAACCTTCAATTTTTCTTTAATAATGTGTACACTCTTACATTATTTCTCTTCTCTTTTTGTAGTTTTTGTTCTGTTTATGGTGATGTAACACACCCAGCAAAACATTTACATTTTCATAGATTTTTGATGCATCAGCAGAAGGGCTCATTTTGACACCTGTACAATTTCTTATTACAACGTAGGAGTTTACTTTGCCAGACAATAGTATGTACTCGGCCTGGATTATTAGTACTGTTGAGCTCGTACTGCCAGATGAGTGTTCCAGTTAGTGGAATTATTTTATTCATCTTATCATTTAGAAAATCTTCTTACAGACAGGTGTTACGATTGTATTTCTTCCGAAGAGGTGTCTCGTATGCTAGAAAATTCCATTGAATCTCAGTGTGAACTATCCGATTCAGATGACGTTTTTTCTAGAGACAGCCGAGACTAGTGAGGACGATCATAATGGGACAGAGGATGAATTATCAGCAGGAGAAGTTGAAAGTGCTAATCTGCCTCCGAACTCGCCTCAAATGTCTCAATCTCAGTTAAGTGTTTCATCAGTAAAGATGGTCGCTTGAGACGGAACCGATTGGGAGGTCTTGTGTTCAAACTTAATAACAATATTGCGACAGACTGAGAACATACAGTGAACCATAACAGTGTACTAAGGCAAAAAGAACAAGAACTCCCCCTTCTTAGCACATGGTGCGCTCAAGTAACAATGATCACAGAACAAAAGAAAAAGCCAGAAACTAACTACGACGACACAAATCGCAGGGTAGATGTGTTCAACCAAATGTCTCGTAAGTATACCACCAAGGGTGCATGCAGGCGGTGGCCAAAGCATGTCTTTTACAATATCCTAGACCTAACAGCTATCATGCTTGGGTCATTTACAAGGAAGTAACGGGTAGGAAGATCCTCCATCTTGCAAGTGAACTAGCAACAACAAGAGGAAGTTGTAGGACCGTGTCCATCTAAAAAGGTGTGTCTGTGTAAAGGCAACAAGTCTAGCGATGCCTGCAGCAAGTACCTCAAAGCAGTATGCAGAAAATGTGCACGGAAAGTAGAAGTTGTGTGTGCAAAATGTGTATAGGTTTTTTTATCTTATTAAAGTATTTTTGAAAATGTATAATTGTTGCAGTGTGGATGACTGACTAAAGGTGTTCAATTACAGTGGCGTGCACTGAACCCCACCTACCCCAGCGCTGCTGGGGAAAATAATTTTGTATTTACTTTTTCTTATTGTTCCTTAGAACGTTTCTTTATCAAGTTAAAACAGACTGCAGACCGCTAAGTCAAGGCAAGTACAGTTGTCTCGATAACCTGGTCGCTCTACCGGCAACTGGGGAATCCTAGTCCAGGTCACTCAGGGAGCTGGGTTTCTTTGCCGGTGCGAAAGTGAGCTACCCCAGCGAAATTCAAGTCGCTTGGTTTACGCATACGCTTCAGGCCTCCTTCTCTTGGGGAGGCGGGGTGATAGCTGTTGGCCTCGCTCGAGATTCACAGCGTCTTACGGTGGCGGAGCAGCTAGCTTGGGTACATGCTGGTTGTAACAGCTCTCGAAGTGTACAGCGCCACACACCAGAGGCTAGAAGAAAGAAAAAACAGTATAGCCACTTGCACATAGTCTTGCTAATAAAAATAGCCATTTTATGAAATCAACTGTAATAAAAGTATTTATTTTATTTGTGGATTTCGGCATATATGAAGTTTCTGGAAGCGATTCATTGATGGCGCGTGTTGAGTATGTTTTTCTATGCACACAGAAAAATATTTAGGATGCCCAGGTGAAGTTTTCACGAGTTCTGTGGCATTCTCTGTGATTATAAAAGTAGTATACGTCATGAGAAATATTTTCCCTCATTTGTCGTTGCTGTACCTACGCTCAGTAAGCGAGGAAAAGTGTAAAACTTCGAAGACAGTCAAATACCTGCTAAATTTGGCTCATTGCGTTTAGGGCAGGTTTTTTAAAATACCAATATAATGGTCCATTATATTGGTATTATAAATTTACTCATTCAGGACAAATATTTTAAGTTCTCTATGGGAATCAACATCTATATCATAGGTTTTTTAAGTTAAAAAGCAAAATGTTAGCCCCAGTATATTTCTGTGAAAATAATGACTGTACTATTACGAAGTGTCAGCAGATGAAACTGTAAGTACATTGTTTAAAATCTGCTGTAGTTTAGCGTATGATTATACCGTCACTGCCATGAATACAAATTTTGAAACGTGTGAATATGTGGTTGAAAATATTATTCAAGTGAGTTATAATTTCATAACTTCTTTAATACCTAAATTACCCTATTTATTTATTTATTTATTTATTTATTTATTTATTTATTTATTTATTTATTTATTTATTTATTTATTTATTTATATATAATTCACTGGGGCCATCAAGGACCACGTTAAATCTTGTTGCATTTGACACTGAACTTGGCCTTCTTTAGAGCCCAAATTTCCCTCATTCTTTGTGAGTGGGCCTGCTTACGCTCCTCTGTCCAAGGGGCACCGTGTCTTCTCTTCGGTTGCTCGTCTCGGTTTAGCCCGTTCGTCAATATTTTCTTGCGGAAGAGATCTCTGTTAAGGGCGTCTTCAGCTGAGATATGTAGCATTTGCAGGTCGTCTTTGGTATTTCTAAACCAGGGAATTGTGGTTTTGGGGTTTGAATCAAAAAAGTGAAAGATTTCTTTAGTTAACTTTCTTCCGTCCATTCTTTTCAGATGACCGTAAAATCGTGCCCGTCTTTTTCTGATTGTGTCGGTAATTTTCTCTGTTTTGCTGTAGACTTCCTTGTTGGATCTCTTTTGATGGATTCCATTTCTGTACTTTGATCCCAAGATTCCTCTCATAATTTTGCGTTCTCTTTTCTCCAGTTCTTCAAGGAGTCCTTTGTTGGCATTTAGAGACAGGGTTTCGGCTGCATATAGAACTACTGGCTTCAGAACTGTTTCATAGTGACGAATCTTGGTGTTTTGGGAAAGGCATTTTTTGTTGTAGATTGTGCGGGATGTTTGGTAGGCTATTTCCAGTTTGCGTACTCGCTCCTGAAGTGCTTCTTTGTCCAGTCCATTTTTCATGATGATCTCACCCAGGTATTTGAATTTGTCTACTCGGGTGATGTCCCCGTATTTTGTATGGAGTTTTGGTGGAGCCTCTTTGATGTTAGTCATTACTTCTGTTTTCTCAAACGATATCTGCAAACCAGTTTGTTCGGCAATTTCCTTTAAAATTTCAACTTGAGCTCTAGCGGTTTCTATGTCGTTTGAGAGAACAGCAATATCATCGGCAAATGCTAAGCAGTCTGTTGCGATCCCCTTGGATTTGGTTCCTATTCTCAATGGACTGTAGTTGGTTTCCTGTGATCTCACCCGCCAGATTCTGATGATCTTTTCAAGAACACAGTTGAAGAGTATCGGGGATAGCCCATCACCTTGTCGGACTCCTGTTTTGATGTCAAAGGAATGCGAGAGACATCCGTGGAACTTCACCTTGGATTTTGTATCGGTCAGGGTGGCTCTAATTAATGCCAGCAGTTTCAAATCAACTTCAAATTCATTTAAGATGTTTAGCAGGACTTCCCGGTCAATGGAGTCGTACTCTTTCTTAAAGTCCACAAAGACGGACACATACTGCTTGGACCTTAGTGTACAATATCTGATGATCGTTTTGAGATTTTGGATCTGTTCAGCTGTTGAGTGACCTTTTCTGAACCCTCCTTGGTATTCACCTATTTGATGTTCGACTTGTGCTTCCAAACGCTCCAGGATGGCAAGTGATAGAATTTTGTAAGTCACGGGTAACAAAGATATTCCTCTGTAGTTGTTGATGTTCTTCATGCTTTCTTTCTTTCTTTCTTTCTTTAAACCAAGTGTTTTTTGTTTTACTATTCCAAAAGGAATAAAAAAGCTGTTTGAGGAGTCTAAAATTTGGCAAACGGTAGGTGTGTCCAAAAAGTGCAATCCTCAGTTTTCTCATTGTGTCAATTCATTCACTTTCCTTGTAAATTACTGGATTGGGTAAAAGTCTCTACTGGCCATCAACCTAATGTTTTTATTAATAAATGTCCAGAGAATTTTTATACCCATTTTCTGCAGTTTGTCTGTTGTTGCTTGGATATTTAGTTTGAATAATGTTTCACTTGCATACATTGATGACGGAGTTATAATGGCGAAATTTAGCATTAACTGAAAGAGACTGGTTTTTTTTTTTTTTTTGTAACTCGGCTATGTAATTTGCTGTGCTCGTCTCAATTTTTTGAGTTCTGTTATCTATGGATAATTCATTAGCATTCCAGGTGACAATTTCACCAAGATATTTAAATTTATTTACAACTTTAATTTTCTGAGTATTATTTACTATAATATGTGGAGTGTCAACATTAAAGGATGGCAGCATTTTCTTTCCCTTAAAAAATATTTTCAACCCAACCTTCGCTGCTAATCTTCCTAGTTACTCTACTTGAAATTTTGTTTCTTCCGTACTATTTGCTAATAGCGCCAGATCATCAGCAAATGCAAGACAATTTAGTTGAATATTTCTTCCAATCTTAACAGTCGGAGGACATACATTACTCCATTCACGCATAATTTTTTCCAGCACACAATTAAACATCAATGGGTATAATCCATCTCCCTGTCGAAGACCAGTATGAATTTCAAATGGTTCAGAGATTTCATTTCTGAACCTAATTTTAGACTTTGTGTTTTTCAGAGTGACCACAGTAAGCTACACAAGTTTCCAATGTAGACCAAATTCAGTAAGGATAGGTAATAATGATTCACGATGGATAGTATCATATGCCTTTTGAAACTCAACAAAAGTGATCACTAAATTTTTGCTCCTGATGCAGTGTTTTATGATCCATTTGAGGCTGATAATTTGATCTGGAAGACTTCATCCTAGACGAAAACCACCCTGATTTTCACCCAGTTCACTATCAAGCTGGTCATGGATTCTAGAATAGAGGATCTTAGAGAAAATTTTATAAGTGATGCCTAGCTAAGAAATTCTCCGATAGTTACTAGGATCTGATATATCACCTTTTTTATGGATTGGGTGTATAATTGCAGCATTCCATTCTTCAGGCAATTTTCCTGTATTCCAAATGTCAATGAGATGTTTATGTAGATTCTGAATAGTCTGTATATTTGCATTCTTCCAGAGTTCTGCTAGTAGTTGATTTTCTCCTGCTGCTTTAAAATTTTTCAGTGAATCAATAGTTGCACTTACTTCAGTGTAAACAGGTGGTATGACCTTTTCCAAAGGTGTTTTATTTTTTGGAAATACATCAGATTCAGAATATTTTTCAGGTTCATCACTATTAAGTAATGTTTTGAAGTATTCAGCCAAAATTGTTGCAGCTGGGGTAACGAACGTGTTCACCGCACGCCACTGTTGAATTGGTTAATTTTGTGAAAATTCGTTAGAGAAACAGAAACACGTTGCAATTGTTTGTAATTATGTATGTGTCCATCAATAATATAAAAGGTCCATACACTAAAGTCAGGTCTTCATGTGAAAAATAAATTTGTGGAAACACAGTAGAAGAAAATACATCTCTTATGAGTTCATATTTGAATATTTCCAAACATTTCTTATGATAGGTCAAAATGACCCTTTACCGCTGTTCTGGTGTTGTCAGATCATAATAGTGTGTCCTTTGTGCTATTCTTCCGGTGAAAAAATGATGAGATGATATTTGTCTTCAGACTACTTCAGTCAGGTTTCCATTCTTCAACAAGTTATGTGGTTAATTTGGGTATATTTTCATCATCGCAGTAAATTTTCTGAAATTTTGCACGCATTTTAAATTTTTCAATATTTTTTGCCTATGGCCATGAATTACCACCACCCATGAAGGGTTAAAGAGACATGCTTATGAAGAAAAAATATATTTGTCAACATTGGAAATTTACGTTTGTTTAAAAATTTTATACTAGCATATATCCTCATTTTCACAAATGTGGCTACAAGATCACTACTTAAATTAGGATCACTTCCACATATTAAATAAACTAGGTTCTGTATTATTCGCCCTTTAGATCCCTTTCAAAATCGCTATCAGAAAAATGCCTACTTCTTTGGATCCACTTCCTTAGTTCCTCATTTTTCGGGAAACTGAAGTATTTGATATGACTTTTGGAGGGATCATTCCTGGTTTTCACCCAGCTGTTATTGCACACAGCAACCATACACCATGTATCAGGCATGTTTAATGCAACCTGAGACAAATCAAGTCAAGAGCAACCGTACACCACGTACCAGGCATGTTTAATGCAACCTGAGACAAATCAACTCAAGAGCAATCGTACACCACGTACCAGGCATGTTTAATGCAACCTGAGACAAATCAAGTCAAGAGCAACCATACACCACGTACCAGGCATGTTTAATGCAACCTGAGACAAATCAACTCAAGTCAAACACAACATAACACTGGTATAAGAAAGCAGCTATTCACCATAGAAAGCACCATGAAACTATAAAATCAAAACTGCTAATCACTTGCACATATTAAAGAAACTCACACACTACTTCCATACAGTAATACTGCACAGACTTTTAACGAGACTGGCGCTCAAGGTTACTGGCTGACGTCATAACCGAGCGTAGCCGAAGCCCTCCGAACGCAGAAACCCCTGTTCTGGGCAACCTGTTATATACTAACCTTGAGCGTGATCTAGTGAACCTGTTAATAGGGACGAAAGGATGAGTTTGTTACTTTTTTACTGTGTGGTTTGCACGCTGTTAATATTGTTTCTCTGCATAATTTCATTAGAGTTGTAGCCCATGTGTTTTTTCTTGCGGTTCTGTGCTTTTCCCCCTGTCGAAGCCGTATGTATGTTAATAATGTATGAGACATATTGATCTGTTTTGTACGTGGCAGGCAGTTTCGCGTATCTCAGTGCATTTGTGTTCATTCTTAGTTCATTAAAATAATGACTTGAATGTATTTCAGAGAGTTGTCTTGGTGACAATTTCTGGTATTTTCTATTCACATTATGGCCACAAAATCTATAAAATTGAATTTCCTTTCATTTTGCAATTTTATAAAGGAAACTGTTATTGCATTTTTTCCGTGTTCGTAAAATTTTCTAGTAACCATTTCTATGTTTTCTTAGTTTAAGATTTTAAATTCAATCGCCAGTTCGTATTGTAACTGTAGATATGTGTGCCTTCAATCTTGTCTTTTTTTCCCTGAGACCGTGGCGCAAAAAACGTGATCGAATCCATGAATTAAGATATATTCCTATTTTGATTTCTAATAGTGGGCATTATTATTATTATTATTATTATTATTCATACATACATACATACATTATCATAGTAGACTGTTATGCCTTTCAGCGTTCAGTCTGCAAACCTCTGTGAATTTACTAAACGTCGCCACAATCCTCAATTTGCAACTAGTGTTGTGGCCTCATTTAGTTCTATACTTCTTATCTTTAAATCGTTTGAAACTGAGTCTAACCATCGTCGTCTTGGTCTACCTCTACTTCTCTTACCCTCTATAACGGAGTCCATTATTCTCCTAGGTAACCTATCCTTCTCCAATCGCCTCACATGACCCACCACCGAAGCCGCTTTATGCGTACAGCTTCATCCATCGAGTTCATTCCTAAATTAGCCTTTATATCCTCATTCCGAGTACCCTCCTGCCATTGTTCCCACCTGTTTGTACCAGCAATCGTTCTTGCTACTTTCATGTCTGTTACTTCTAACTTATGAATAAGATATCCTGAGTCGGCCCAGCTTTCGCTCCCGTAAAGCAAAGTTGGTCTGAAAACAGACCGATGTAAAGATAGTTTCGTCTGGGAGCTGACTTCCTTCTTACAGAATACTGCTGATCGCAACTGCGAGCTCACTGCATTAGCTTTATGACCCCTTGATTCAATCTCACTATATTACCATCCTGGAAGAACACACAACCTAAATACTTGAAATTATCGACCTGTTCTAGCTTTGTATCACCAATCCGACATTCAATTCTGTTGAATTTCTTACCTACTGACATCAATTTAGTCTTCGAGAGGCTAATTTTCATACCATACTCATTGCACCTATTTTCAAATTCTAAGATATTAGACTGCAGGCTTTCGGCACAGTCTGCCATTAAGACCAAGTCGTCAGCATAGGCCAGACTGCTTACTACATTTCCACCTAACTGAATCCCTCCCTGCCATTTTATACCTTTCAGCAGATGATCCGTGTAAACTATGAACATCAAATGTGAAAGATTACAGCCTTGTCTAACCCCTGTAAGTACCCTGAACCAAGAACTCATTCTGCCATCGATTCTCACTGAAGCCCAATTGTCAACATAAATGCCTTTGATTGATTTTAACAATCTACCTCTAATTCCATAGCCCCCAGTATAGCGAACATCTTTTCCCTCGGTACACTGTCATATGCTTTCTCTAGGTCTACGAAACATAAACACAACTGCCTATTCCTTTCGTAGCATTTTTCAATTACCTGGCGCATACTGAAAATCTGATTCTGACAGCCTCTCTGTGGTCTGAACCCACACTGGTTTTCATCGAACTTCCTCTCAACGACTCATCGCACCCTCCCTTCCAAGATGCCAGTGAATACTTTGCCTGGTATACTAATCAATGAGATACCTCGATAGTTGTTGCAATCCTTCCTGTTCCCTTGCTTATAGATAGGTGCAATTACTGCTTTTGTCCAATCTGAAGGTACCTTACCAACACTCCGCGCTAATTTTACTACTCTATGAAGCCATTTCGTCCCTGCCTTCCCACTATACTTCACCATTTCAGGTCTAATTTCATCTATTCCTGCTGCTTTATGACAAGGGAGTTTAAGACAAGTTATGATGAAATTTTACAATACCCCTGAATTTGAAGCAGTTCGAAAAACGTTATTTGGCAGCAGAATGGTGCTCAACCACACTATAGATTAAATGTGTATGAATTTTTGAATGACTGTTTTAAATAGTGAATAGGAAGGTAGGGTAAAATCAATTGGCTGCCAGGATCACTGAACCTCATGCTGTTTTTTTTTTTATATATACAAGGCTGTAATCTTTCACCTTTGTTGTTCATAGTTTACATGGATCATCTACTGAAAGGTATAAAATGGCAGGGAGGGATTCAGTTAGGTGGAAATGTAGTAAGCAGTTTGGCCTATGCTGACGACTTGGTCTTAATGGCAGATTGTGCCGAAAACCTGCGGTCTAATATCTTGGAACTTGAAAATAGGTGCAATGAGTATGGCATGAAAATTAGCCTCTCAAAGACTAAATTGATGTCAGTAGGTAAGAAATTCAACAGAATTGAATGTCAGATTGGTGATACAAAGCTAGAACAGGTCGATAATTTCAAGTATTTAGGTTGTGTGTTCTCCCAGGATGGCAATATAGTAAGTGAGATTGAATCAAGGTGTAGTAAAGCTAATGCAGTGAGCTCGCAGTTGCGATCAACAGTATTCTCTAAGAAGGAGGTCAGCTCCCAGACGAAACTATCTTTACAATGGTCTGTTTTCAGACCAACTTTGCTTTACCGGAGCGAAAGCTGGGTGGACTCAGGATATCTTATTCATAAGTTAGAAGTAACAGATATGAAAGTAGCAAGAATGATTGCTGGTACAAACAGGTGGGAACAATGGCAGGAGGGTACTCAAAATGAGGAGATAAAGGCTAATTTAGGAATGAACTCGATGGATGAAGCTGTACGCATAAACCGGCTTCGGTGGTGGGGTCATGTGAGACGAATGGAGGAGGATAGGTTACCTAGGAGAATAATGGACTCTGTTATGGAGGGTAAGAGAAGTAGAGGTAGACCAAGACGACGATGGTTAGACTCGGTTTCTAACGATTTAAAGATAAGAGGTATAGAACTAAATGAGGCCACAACACTAGTTGCAAATTGAGGATTGTGGCGACGTTTAGTAAATTCTCAGAGGCTTGCAGACTGAACGCTGAAAGGCATAACAGTCTATAATGATAATGTATGTATGTTTTTTTTTTTTTTTTAACTGTGGGAAATATTGAAGGACTAAGTTTTTATTACAGAGCCACTAAACCTACAGTATTTAAAGGATTTGATTGAACAAGAATCCGAAAAGGATTTGTTTGACAGGATGTGTAAATTGTTGATTGAACAGTGACTTAAATCTTTAGATAACAATGGAGGCCACTTTGAACAATCTCTGTAGGACAAAAGTTCTTGTTATATAAACCATTAATGATACACTACACTATGTATTTTCCGTTAACTGGCGTGTGCTGCATCCTGTACAACTTTACAAAACCCTTTCATACTCATATATTACTGCCAGAACCACTTTTCAGAAGTCTTGAATAACAGAAACAAAATTGTTTTACTGAATGTTTTTCAAATCATACTTATTTCTAGGTGTCATGTAGAGCGAACTGAATCTTGTCAGGTTAGTAGCTCATGGGTACACGAAATCAGATATATCCATTATTTCTAAATATTGCTGAGAGTGACAAAAAAATCTCCTGTTGTGTTATGCACAGTTATTTTTGTTCATTGAATAGAGCATTTTATGAATGAAAAGTGTGTCTCTTAAGCAGGATAGCATAATAAATGGAGTTTTACTCTTAATTGTTACCCTAAATTTTCTTGTTAATTTCTACAGGATATGACGTGAAGGTCATGAGCTGTCTGGTTTACAAATGTTTTGTTTATTTGACAGTAAAGTAACATTCTCAAGATCCTATATAAGATAAATGAGCTAGTAATGCAATGGCTGAACACTCGAGGATTCCTGACGTGTACATTGTTGATGTGGACAGCTTCGCTGAGCCCTACTGGCAGAGGATGGTACTGTTAAGTTTAAATGCATATGTGTTGCTTTGACTCTGGGACACAGAGAATACACTGTTTAATATGACAATTTTGTGTGTTCTCCTCCTTGTTTTTTGTTTCACTTCCTGTCCACCTGGTCTGGATCAGAAAATATGTTGTGTTTCTCTTTACAATCCCATTTGTAACCTGAATGAATATTTTTTAGTAGTGGTGGAGTGATCTCGGGTACATTGAATAGGGTTCCTTCAGTGGGCAAACCAGTGCTTTGCAATCCAGTATTTAATTTGGTTGGCTCACGTCCTGAGAGAGCTGATTGCAGGCTCACAGGAGAGCATCAATCCTTACTAAGTACGTTTGGTGTTTTGCCTGTAAATATTAATTCATGAAGTACTAATTGTTTGGTTTGTTTTATTAATCAATAGTTTTTATAATGTTGAGTAAAATGAGATAATTAAAAATGTGCCTCCAGGATTCATTTATGCCCCAATCTGTGTAATATGATGAGCTGATTTTCAACAAATCCTAAAGGCTTATTGTAAAATGTACTGGTTATGATCCCCCATTTAATAGTACAGAATTATGTACATTTTATTTTCCCTTGGTCCTCTGCACATAAAATTAAGAAATGATTGATTATATCAACACCTTTTGGCAATAAAAGTAACGAGACAGTACTCCTTGTGCTTATCTTATTTGTCTCCTGTTTAACCTCACTTCCTGTGTTTGAGAATGAAGCTACCATTTATATCCAAAACTTTGGCACCAGTGTGGTGAGATTTTGAAGAAGATCAGTGTTTAGTCATGCTCCGTGTCAGTTAATGATAGCAGTATGTTTCGTACACATATGGGTACAGTAAGGTGGAATAACAAATCTCAAAGTGTAGCATTGAAGATCAGCAGAAAAAAAAAAAAAGATGTAGTGGCATTCCAAAAGCTGTAGCTACTATTTTCATGTTGGCAACTGATGACAGTATGCACATCTTCTAATTTGCAATGAGGTGAAGGGGCTGATGTTGCATATCCATATTGTAATTTAGAAAGGGTGACCAACTTATTTGCATGTCAACCTGGGACAACGGTCTGCGAATACCTCTCAGAACATCAATCAGAACAACAACAACAACAATACCTGCAAAAAATGTAATTCTAATCTACAGTATTTTAAATGATATTGCTTCATATTATTTTAAATTTAATTTTTTATCATGGACCAGATGTTAGATTAAGATTCGTCCATTGGGACACATCATATTCTTCTTCAGATGCCGTCTTCATACGGAGGTTGGCGATCCAAGTAGCCAGCTCTCATCTTGACAATGCAACATGAAAAAAGCTTCTTCTGATGTATATCTGTGCCATCTTTGAATGCCCTTTAACCATGAATTTCTCCGTCTCCCAGTGGACCGTTTCCCTTCTATCTTTCCTTCAATAATTGGCTGTAATAATTGATACAGCTCGCCCCTCATAACATGCCCTAAGTGTTGTGTTTTCATTTGTTTTATAATAAGTAACAGTTCTTTTTGCTTTTTCATCTGATGAAGGACCTTGACATTTGAAATTTTCAATATCTAAGGTATGCGCAAGAGACGATGATACAGATACATTTCAAATTCATCTAAATGTTCTTCAGTGCTTGGATCCAGGGTCCAGCTTTCTCATCCATATAGGATAATAGGGAATATGTTGCAGCGGATCATGCGGATTTGTATCTGCAGACTGACGTCTGACCTTCATGGTAATTAATTGTTTCCTGGTCTGCTCAGTTTTGTTTGGAATCACATTGGTCGTTCAGTATTTGAAGGAGGACACTTGCTCTACGATATCACTTGCTCGTATTGACTGTTTAGAAAACACCATCATTTTTGTTTTGGAAGGTTTAACATATAGGCCAAATTCTTCACTCTGCTGAACTAAGCGATTTATCATGCACAGAAAGGTGACTAAATCATCTGCTGTGACAACATTGTCATCGGCATACCGGATGTTTTTAATAACTTCCCCATTTATCTTGATCCCACCATATTCTGTCAGTATTTCCTTAAAAATTACCTCAGAATAAATGTTAAACAAAAGAGGTGACAATACACAACCCAGATGAACACCTTTTCTGATAGAAGCTGTTTCTGAAGTTCCTTGCTCAGTTTTGACATCTGCAGTTTGATTCCAGTACAGGTTACTGATTTTATGTAGATCATTATGGTCAATACCAATTGATCTTAGAATCTCCATCAACTTCTCATGCCTGACACAATCAAATGCTTTTTTGTAATCTGTGAAACAAGCATAGACATTAACATTCATATCCCGGCATCTCTGCATCAGTACATTTAAGGAGAAGAGTACATGTACCAACACCATTTCAGAAACCAAACTGATTATGTTCCGTGTGAGATTCACATATCTTATATATTTGAGTGTGAATGATTCGCAAGAATACTTTAAGAACATCAGACATCAAACTAATCATACAATAGACACTGAATTGAGAAAAGTTGGACTTCTTCGGAAGTGGCATAAATGTTGATTTCAGCCAATCAGACTGTATCTGTACTGAGATGTACACTGACTGACAGAGCAAATGCAACACCAAGAAGGAGTGGTTCGAAAGGGATGAAAGTTGGGAAAAAAACAGAGACGGCACGGACGAATAATTGATGTTTATTTCAAACTGATATGCAGGTTACACAATGCGCACGGCATCGACTCAGTAGGATGTAGGACCACCGCGAGCGGCGATGCACGCAGAAACACGTCGAGGTACAGAGTCAATAAGAGTGCGGATGGTGTCCTGAGGGATGGTTCTCCATTCTCTGTCAACCATTTGCCACAGTTGGTCGTCCGTACGAGGCTGGGGCAGAGTTTGCAAACGGCGTCCAATGAGATCCCACACGTGTTCGATTGGTGAGAGATCCGGAGAGTACGCTGGCCACGGAAACATCTGTACACCTCGTAGAGCCTGTTGGGAGATGCGAGCAGTGTGTGGGCGGGCTTTATCCTGCTGAAACAGAGCATTGGGCAGCCCCTGAAGGTACGGGAGTGCCACCGGCCGCAGTACATGCTGCACGTAGCGGAGGGCATTTAACGTGCCTTGAATACGCACTAGAGGTGACGTGGAATCATACGCAATAGCGCCCCAAACCATGATGCCGCGTTGTTTAGCGGTAGGGCGCTCCACAGTTACTGCCGGATTTGACCTTTCTCCACGCCGACGCCACACTCGTCTGCGGTGACTATCACTGATAGAACAGAAGCGTGACTCATCGGAGAACACGACGTTCCGCCATTCCCTCATCCAAGTCGCTCTAGCCCGGCACCATGCCAGGCGTGCACGTCTATGCTGTGGAGTCAATGGTAGTCTTCTGAGCGGACGCCGGGAGTGCAAGCCTCCTTCAACCAATCGACGGGAAATTGTTCTGGTCGATATTGGAACAGCCAGGGTGTCTTGCACATGCTGAAGAATGGCGGTTGACGTGGCGTGCGGGGCTGCCACCGCTTGGCGGCGGATGCGCCGATCCTCGCTTGCTGACGTCACTCGGGCTGCGCCTGGACCCCTCGCACGTGCCACATGTCCCTGTGCCAACCATCTTCGCCACAGGCGCTGCACCGTGGACACATCCCTATGGGTATCGGCTGCGATTTGACGAAGCGACAAACCTGCCCTTCTCAGCCCGATCACCATACCCCTCGTAAAGTCGTCTGTCTGCTGGAAATGCCTCCGTTGACGGCGGCCTGGCATTCTTAGCTATACACGTGTCCTGTGGCACACGACAACACGTTCTACAATGACTGTCGGCTGAGAAATCACGGTACGAAGTGGGCCATTCGCCAACGCCGTGTCCCATTTATCGTTCGCTACGTGCGCAGCACAGCGGCGCATTTCACATCATGAGCATACCTCAGTGACGTCAGTCTACCCTGCAATTGGCATAAAGTTCTGACCACTCCTTCTTGGTGTTGCATTTGCTCTGTCAGTCATTGTATATTCTGTTGAATAACGATCTCAGGTTATCAAGACTGGTGGAATCCCGTTCTCTCATTAATTTGAGAACTTCAGCATACACTCCATCTGAACCCATGGCTTTCCCATTCTAATACAAGAGTACCTAATTTTATTCAGTCAAACACAGAGTGTGAGGGCACTGACTGCTTGCCAACTTCATCACATGAGAACCTCAGTATGGCGTTGTATCTGTTAATAGTTTACTCCATGTGACAATAATCATTTAGAAAATTTAAAATCAGGACTTCTGGTAACCCTGTGAAAGGTTGATTGGGACATGGGACTATTGCAGGTAAAATGATTTAGAGCATGACAAGTTCATCAGAGTTACAATTTGGCTGTTACTGCTTGTCCATCTCTTTGACTTTATAGGGTGGACCAAGAAAGTTTTAGGAGTATGTGGCACATACAGCCCAACCTGTCAAATGAGCCAGAGAGATTGCTAGAGTGAATAGGATGAACACAATAACAGAAAGAGAAGACGAGGACAAACACAAAAGAACAGGAACAGTGGGATTCTCCTCATCAGTCCCCTGACAAACAGCTTCCCAGCTTCAAAACTCTTTGTCTTGATGTGGAAAGTGTCAGATAAGAAGGAAACTGGATACACAAAGGAAAAGGGAAATAACACAAAATTAAATACACCTGGATTAAAACAAGGAACACAGGACAAACATAGAAGGAAAAACGGATTTCAAAGGGTCAGTAAATCAGTCAGTCACCATCGATTTGCATTTATTGCTGTCGCTAACGTGGCAGATTCCCTATCAGTTGTTTACCTAGTCTTTTCTCAGATAATTTCAAAAAGTTGGAAATTTATCAAACATCTCCTTAGTAAATTATTCCAATCCCCAATTCTGCTTGCTGTAAACAAATATTTACACATATTTGTCTTCTTGAATTCCAACTTTATCTTTTTGTGATCTTTCCTACTTTTAAAAACTCCACTCAAGATTATTTATCTACTAATGTCATTCCACAACATCTCTCTGCTGACAGCATGGAACATACTGCTTGTATGTTGGGTATTCAGCCCGAAGGCTGGTTTGATCCTCTGCAGCTCCGCCAACAGCTGTCATAAATAGCCTAGGCGTCGCTGAAGAGGCGTACTAGGGAAATGAGGAGTGAGGTAGTTTCCCGTTGCTTTCCTCACCGAGCCAGCCGTTGCTATTACACATCAGTCTGCCAAGCCCACTGAAATGCATGCACCAACCGACCCTATGAGCAATATTTTCACAGCATTCATAACAGGGACTGGCTGCATTAGGAATGGTATTACTAGTATCACTCATACCTCGGTCACTTTCATATTGTCAAAGCCAAGTATGAGACTGAGACAGGTCAATGAAAGTAACAAATTTGATATAGCCCATACCAGAAGACATAGTGCACTATAAACACTACATCTCGCCAGCAAAGGCATACATACTGCTTATTGATTTAATATACATACTGCTTATTACAAACTATCCACTTTCTGTCCATATCGATATGACAATCTAAGAATTAAAGAATTATTTAACCACCTGATCGATACCTTTTTTTGCCTTTGGCAATTTTATAAAAACATTAGTAGTACATGTTTCGACTACATGATACAGGAATTGATTATTTTAACCATTTTGGTTAATCCTGTCCTTATTGACTTATGGTCAGTTTCTGTAGAACACTTTCCCGCCTTGTCAATACTTTACATATTTTATTATCCTTAATTACCGTACATATTTCGAGAGCTAACTCCTCTCTTTTTCAGCAGTGCCAAAACATCAAAACTAAATCTTTGGACTTGATACATCTGTACAGATATACTTATCAACAGAACAATTATATATAAATCTTGAAATTGTTAAAAAAGTTCTTTGTGTTTCAACTTTACTTACTACGTTATAGACAAAGATATAAAATTTACAATGGAGTCAGAGGAGGGAGGATTGCTGAACTACTTAGACATCAAAATAACAAGAATTGGTAGGAAATTAAGAGTACCAGGTTTTTGGAAACGAAACGACCACTAGCACTATTATTAGGAAGGACTCAACCATCCAGGGCAGTAGCAGAAGCAACATTTTACAATATGATCAGTAGGGCCCTTAAATTCTCCTTAAAAAGACAAGATTTTGAAATAGAGGTGAATACTATATATTAGATCGCGAAGAGAAATGGATATATACTACGAAGAAATATGTGGATAAAATAAAGAGCAAGGTAATAAATAAACAAAGATCAACTTTGGAAAAAGAAAGGAAGAATGTAGCGGTAGTAACATTCCACAACATACACTCATACGGAAAAAAAAAGATTTTTAGAAAAAAGGGCATTGACATTGCGTTTATGACAAACAACAATAATAAGAGAATTTTATTCAATTCACATAAGGTTAATAGGTCCAGCAGGTCGATAAATCAGGAGTATATTGCATCAAGTGCCAAAGTTGTGGAAAGAAATATATTGGACAATCAGGCAGGAGTTCGGAGACGAGATACACGGAGCACGTGAAAGCGGTAAGACACAAAAGGTTCTCAGCAATGGGTGAACACATGGAAGAATACAATCATAATTTTATGGAAATAGATAAAGATATGGAAATACTGCACACGACAACGAAAGGAAAATTAATGGACGCTCTAGAGAAAATAAGTATATACACTGACTGACAGAGCAAATGCAACACCAAGAAGGAGTGGTTCAAAAGGGATGAAAGTTGGGGGAAAAAACAGAGACGGCACGGACGAATAATTGATGTTTATTTCAAACCGATATGCAGGTTACACAATGCGCACGGCATCGACTCAGTAGGATGTAGGACCACCGCGAGCGGCGATGCACGCAGAAACACGTCGAGGTACAGAGTCAATAAGAGTGCGGATGGTGTCCCGAGGGATGGTTCTCCATTCTCTGTCAACCATTTGCCACAGTTGGTCGTCCGTACGAGGCTGGGGCAGAGTTTGCAAACGGCGTCCAATGAGATCCCACACGTGTTCGATTGGTGAGAGATCCGGAGAGTACGCTGGCCACGGAAGCATCTGTACACCTCGTAGAGCCTGTTGGGAGATGCGAGCAGTGTGTGGGCGGGCATTATCCTGCTGAAACAGAGCATTGGGCAGCCCCTGAAGGTACGGGAGTGCCACTGGCCGCAGCACATGGTGCACGTAGCGGTGGGCATTTAACGTGCCTTGAATACGCACTAGAGGTGACGTGGAATCATACGCAATAGCGCCCCAAACCATGATGCCGCGTTGTCTAGCGGTAGGGCGCTCCACAGTTACTGCCGGATTTGACCTTTCTCCACGCCGACGCCACACTCGTCTGCGGTGACTATCACTGACAGAACAGAAGTGTGACTCATCGGAGAACACGACGTTTCGCCATTCCCTCATCCAAGTCGCTCTAGCCCGGCACGATGCCAGGCGTGCACGTCTATGCTGTGGAGTCAATGGTAGTCTTCTGAGCGGACGCCGGGAGTGCAGGCCTCCTTCAACCAATCGACGGGAAATTGTTCTGGTCGATATTGGAACAGCCAGTGTGTCTTGCACATGCTGAAGAATGGCGGTTGACGTGGCGTGCGGGGCTGCCACCGCTTGACGGCGGATGCGCCGATCCTCGCGTGCTGACGTCACTCGGGCTGCGCCTGGACCCCTCGCACGTGCCACATGTCCCTGCGCCAACCATCTTCGCCAGAGGCGCTGCACCGTGGACACATCCCTATGGGTATCGGCTGCGATTTGACGAAGCGACCAACCTGCCCTTCTCAGCCCGATCACCATACCCCTCGTAAAGTCGTCTGTCTGCTGGAAATGCCTCCGTTGACGGCGGCCTGGCATTCTTAGCTATACACGTGTCCTGTGGCACACGACAACATGTTCTACAATGACTGTCGGCTGAGAAATCACGGTACGAAGTGGGCCATTCGCCAACGTCGTGTCCCATTTATTGTTCGCTACGTGCGCAGCACGGCAGCGCATTTCACATCATGAGCATACCTCAGTGACGTCAGTCTACCCTGCAATTGGCATAAAGTTCTGACCACTCCTTCTTGGTGTTGCATTTGCTCTGTCAGTCAGTGTATATTGACCAGAGAAGCAATAATGAAAATAATTTAAATGAATTGCTGAATGAAGGAAATGCAATGTACAGATTAGCATACAATCATATAAGAAAGAAGGAGAGAAAGAGAGAGTGGAAGAAATAGTTCCGGTCGTTGACACGCTCCCCCTCCCCTCCCCTACATTGCGTAACCAGCAGCATAATGACATCCAGAAGCTCACCTCGTAAGGTCATTGACAGCAAGCAAAGAGCAAGGACATGTTTGTTTGATTCAGACTAGTGTAATAATATTTTAATTTGTGGATAAATTTGATAACCAGTTGAAACTGAAGAAAGTAAAATAAAATTCACTAATCATCTGAGATGATGTCCTTTTCATAAAAAAATGTAACTAAAGTTGGTTTGTTGGTTGTTTATTTTAAAGGAATCTGATGGTTAGAATGGCTAGCATTGTCGAAGGAGGAAATTCCGATTTATGTGAAAGGTCTCAGAAGTATAGCAAGTTAATCGACAATTATTGGAATAAATAAGGTAATGGAATTGCAGATTAAAAATTTAAATATAATGTTTTTCTTTTTAGGACTTAAGGAAAGGAAAAATTTCAAGAAGAGAATAGGTGTTATTTATTTTATGAACTGAAAATTATTCTATTTTAAAGTGTTTTACTGAATGACAAAGTAAATGTAAATTTGGACATAAAGAAACATTTTATTTCTTTTTTAGATGTAAATAAGGACGTAAGTTTCTAGAGCAGAGCAGATTTTAAATTTTAGCATATAATAACTAATTTAATAGGTTTTATTCATTTTATGATTTGAAATTTTCTATTTTGAAGTTTGTAATAAGTGACATAGTAAGTAAGTAAGTAAAGTTGAACCACAAAGGAATATTGTAACACTTTCAAGATTTATATATAATTGTTCTGTTAATAGCTATATTTGTACAAATGTATGAAGTCCAAAGATTTAATTTTGATGTTTTGGCACTGCTGAAGAAGAGAGGAGTTAACTCTCGAAACATGTACGGTAATTAAGTATAATAAAATATGTAAAGTATTGACAAGGCGGGAAAGTGTTCTATAGAAATTATACATGATACAGGATTACATGATACAAGAACTAGTCAAGATCCAAGGGAATGCAGCACGATATGTTCTGGGTTATTTTTGTCAAAAGAGTTATGTTAGAGGAATGTTGCAAACCTTGGGATGGGAAAGTTGGGAGTGAGGAGATGAGCTGCTCATCTGAGCAGGATGTTGGAAGAACAGCATGAAATTACATTAGTAGATGAAGGAAAGATCATAATGGAAGAGCCTAGCGCAAGAACCAGACAGCTCCAAAATATAAAAATGTTCAGGAGACTCAAAAAACTTCACGAAGTAATTATATGTTGAAAAAGTAAACGTTATCTACATGTACTAACTAAAAGCAGTAGTAACGTACATATTGAAGTGGAAATGATACGGGTTGTGTTAATCTGGCAAACTTCCGCTGCTGTAACTCCTTCACGAGCAAGAAATGTTATAATTATGCGTTGCGCAGTGGAGGGGTGCACCTGTTGCTCCGACATCGTGAGCATTACTGACAAAACGGCAGGAAATATCTAACAGCATGCTCTCCCCACTCTTAATGGGGAGTCAACAGTTTATTCACACGGTGTCCGGACATATCGTACCACGGACATTCCCTACCACTTGATTTTTTACGACATTTCGTACCACCTAGGTCGTTATCTACCTACGAACAGTTTCCCGTAGTCCCCAAATATTTACGCCAGGACAGTTCATACCACTTGATATCAGATTGGAATTCTATTTCCACGCCCAATTAACACGTGTGCCTATCAGATCAGTTGCGCCCGACAGAAGGTTAACATCAGTAGTGGTCACACCGTGCGGAGGCTTCTACGCTGGTAGTGGACAATGGATATACATTCATTAGGATATTGTTTATACTTAGCAATACTTTCCACTCTTTCAAGTGGTCATTAGCTGATACTTTGCAGGTAATCAGCCGGTCCAGTGGTACGAAATGTCCTAGAACCTATTCACACAATCGCTGAAGCTGTCTTGTTTCATGCCTCGGTAAACTATGTTTACTATGGAGAATGCAATAACCAGTATTATTTACCTGGGTTATCATTGTAAGATACTTTATTATACAGCAGACTTACTGTGAGAGTAAATACCGTTACAGTGCAACAAGATTTATATACACCAAGGAAATGACGTTCACAGGAAGTTTATCATTATTCACCACCAACATTATCACTGGGTGCATCATAACTCCAGTTGAAAAACTATCTGGTCGTAGAACCACAAACAGTCAGGTGGAATATATTTCAAAGTCTTTCAAGGTCTTGAAGTGAGTTATGTAGTCCAAAAACATTGTTTGTGTTACATCATGACAATGAACTTGCGACGCACATTCTGCACCAGGGCACAATAATCTTGTGCAAATAAATTCTTTCTCGCTTTAGTTTTCTCCTTCTTGATTACACCAAAGGTCCGGTTGCAGGGGAGGAAGCTGACTCCGGGCTCTAGATACCGGTGTATTATTTCCTCAAATCTCCCAAGTCCTTTAAGTGTATACAGAAAATAAAAATACCGAGGTTCTTATTCTGTGCCGAAAAATAGCTTCTGCAAGAAACGGACAGCTCCAGGAGCTGTCTGGATTCATGCGTCGGCAGAAACTGTTAAAAACAACCCCGAAAGCTCCTTTTACACTCGTACTACGCACCAAACCAGTGGAGCAGTACAGTTATTGCACCAGCAGTTAGAGATTTTTTATGATAGCTCACAGTAAGGTAAGGGTTGTTCTGCCCAAAGGCAGTTCCGAACCTCTGCAGAGGTGTTCCTGAGCCGGAGTTTACGATAGCTCACAGTAAAAAAAGACAAAATCGACCAAAAAGTGGAGCCATCTGGTTCTTGCACCGGGCTCTTCAAAGTCAAAATTCAAAACAAGGAATTGGGGTAAATATACATTTATAGGAGAAAGAATTAGGATTTGTTCTAATTTATCAAGGGAAATGCTCATAAAATGTCTAAGTTCTTTGAAATCATTTAACAATACCATATGGTTGACAAGAGGCATAGGGAAGTTTAAAACAAGCAATTATGATCAATGGAAAATGGTAAATAAAAATATAAACAGCCTATAGGTTGGATTTAAAGCAATTTGTGAGGAGTGGGAAAACAGGTATGTACCTTTGAAAGTGATAAGGACCCACTGTATTATAACAGGGAAATAGAGTTAAGAATGGTTGTAGGAGTAAGGAGAGATTGAAGGAGCTTACTGGGAAATTGAATTTAGTGAAAAAATTGACTGAGGATAACATGATGGCAAACATAATTGGCAGTCATGTGAATTTTAGGGAGCATGAAAGGAGATGTATAGCTTAAAGGCACAAACAGGTATGAGGGAGGACATTCCAGGGATCATTGATGAACAAGGGAAGTGTATATGTGAGGACTTACAGAAGGCAGAAGTATTCAGTCAGCAGATGTAAAGGTATCTTTGACATAAAGAAAGTCCAGATAGAGAAGATTAATATCGGTGAATTACTGAAATTTACCTATGATAATAAAGACATTTACAAAAAGATTCAACCCCGTGTGGGTGGGCGACGCAGAAGAAGAACACACCCACGGTATCCCCCTGCCTGTCATAAGAGGCGACTAAAAAGGGGTGACCAAGGCATGATGGAATTAGAACCGTGAGACTGCTAGTAATTAGTACCATTATGTGAGGAACACCACGGGTCTGGGTATTGCTTGTGATTAGTGCCATCATGTGCATCCCACCGAGGCCAGGGAGTGGATGCTTCTTCCTAGTTCAGAAAATGCTGTGTGCTGCGCTGGAATGTATTGGTTCCCCTGTACGTGGAATGGGTCTGTGTTGCCTATGAGTATTGTAGTACCATTAGGTGAGGAACACGATGAGTCTATGTTATCTGTGATTAGTACTACTATAGGAGGAACACCATGGTTCTGCTTTTCCAGTGATTGGTACCATTATGGGGGGCCAGTGACATGGATTTTGGACCCCTTTGGACAACAATAATAATCTCAGTAAATAAGGCATAATGAATTGGATTCACTGACTGTTTTGGATTCATGACCATTTTTTCATCATCATTCATCTTAGATACTAGTCATTGGACATATTTTGAAGTTTTAATAATCGTTTCAGTTTGTTGCACCTTGTATCATTAGGGGCCGATTACCCAGCTGTTAAGAACCTTTAGACAACAAACTTTATTATTAAAAAGATACGAAAGTTGAAAGCTAGAAAGGCAGCAGGGATTAATAAGATTTCTGGGTATGTATTAAAGGCTGTGGGTAGGGATATAGTGCCATATCTGAAATACTTATTTGATTACTCTTTGCATGAAGGAGCAGTACCAAATGAATGGAGACTTGCAATAGTAGCTCCAGTGTACAAGGAAAAGGGTGATGAACATAAAGCAAACAATTGCAGGCCAGTCAGCTTGTTGTTTGTAAGCTCTTGTAATGTTCTTTCTGATTATATTGGATACCTTTTGCAAAATTACTAACTGATTTGATAGAAGGCAGTTCAGATTTAGGAAAGGTTGTTCCAGTGAAGCTCAACCTGTAGGATTCCAGCAAGATATAGCAGGTATTTTAGATTCAGGCAGTCAAATGGACTATATTGCTATTGACCTATCGAAGGCATTTGATAGGGTAGGTTATGGGAGATGAAAATGAGGGCTATTGGACTAGACAAGAGTGGTTGAATGGGTGGATAAATTTCTAGAAAATAGAACTCGGAGACTTAGAGTAAGTGTTATCTGATCCTGTAGGGATTACGAGGGGTCCTGCAGGCAGTGATGTAAAATATCCAGGTATTTATAAATCGGGGTAAATAGCCAGGGTATATAATCGGGTAAATACACTAATATTTTCGATTTTTCATTAAAAATCCTGTGTCGTGGTAAGTTGAGCCTTAAAAAAGGGTACCGGTATGCAAACTATTCTACCTTATCTTTTTAGAAATGTAACAAGATTAGATCATCGTCATCATCATCCTAAACCATCTCCAGTTTCCCGGGTGTGGTATATGAGCCTCCTCCATCTCATCCTGTCCTTGTACCATTCTTCCTCCACCAACTTTTCCCAATCATGACCTCTCAGCATTACATCGCTCTTAACTAAATCTATCCATTTCCTTCGTGGCCTTCCCACGGGTCGTCTTCCTTCTACCTTTCTGTCAAATTCCTTCCTTGCAGTTCTGTTTACTGGCATCCTCTTCATGTGACCAAACCACTTCAGTCTTGATACCTGAATCTTATTTAGGAGAGAATTGTCTATTCCTACTTCTTCTCTAATTTTCTCATTCCTAATCTTGTCTTTCCTGGTTTTCTGGATCATAGTGCGTAGGAATTTCATTTCAGCTGCCTGAAGTTTGGAATTATCTCTATTGGTCAGTGCTGTGGTTTCGAGACTGTATGTAAGAATTGGTGTATAATAGGACTTGTACAATGTCATTTTTGTTTTCATGGGTATTTGCTCATCCCACAGCAGGTGTCTTACCTGGTGGTAGAATTGTGTTGCCTTATTGATTCGATTGTTCACCTCATGTTTTGCTAGGTTGTCATTTGATATAACGCTACCCAAGTATTTGAAAACTGGAACGCTGTCCAGTTGAGCTTCATTTAACATGACTATTGGTTCTGCTCCTTCCCCATACACTTTCATCACCACCGTCTTGGTCTTGCTGATGTTTAAACCATATTTCTTAAACTCCTCATTCCAGCTTTGTATTCTCTCTCCCAATTCATCTTCTGAGTCACTCCAGATCGCAACATCATCTGCAAATGTGAAGGCTTTGATATCTCCATGTTCTTTCCTTTTTATAGATTTCATTACTACATCCATTACAATAATAAATAGAAGTGGTGACAATGAGCCTGCTGCACTCCTCTCTTTGTTTCAAACCAGTCCGACAAACCACATCCTACTTGAATACAGCTTCTGTTCCCACTATACAACATTTTCACTTTGTCTATGAGGCTATCTCGCACTTGAAGTTTTTTCATGCATTGCCAAATTCTTTCCCTTGGTACACTATCGTATGCTTTCTCAATGTCCAAAAATATTAGGAATAAAGGCTTGTTCTTCTCCCAGTATTTTTCCATTAGCATCCTAATTGCAAATATAAGGTCTGTAGTTGACCTTCCTGGTCTGAAACCATACTGCTCTTCTTCCAAAATTGGTTCAACAATATCTCTGATTCTGGTCTCTATTATTTTTTACAATATTTTCAGGACATGAGACAGTAGTGTGATACCACGGTAATTAGTACATTTTCGTCGGCTTCCTTTCTTGAACAGAGGTACAATGATGCCCATCTTCCAGTCCTCAGGAATAGTATTTTCCTCCCATATCTTGTTGAGCAGTCTATAGAGCCATTGGATTCCTGGAACTCCCGCTGCTTTCAGCATATCTGCACTTAGTTCATCTACGCCCACTGCCTTTCCTTTCTTCATGTTCTTGAGCGCATTTTCAACCTCAAGCCATGTAATTGGTGGTTCAGTTGTGGTTCCTCGACTTGGCTCTCCTCTATCCGTTGTTATGTTTTCTTTATCTCCATTCAGCAGCTTTTCGAAATAGATCTTGAGTTCTTGTTTAATTTCTCCCTCTTCTTGTGCCAGAGTTCCATCATCACGTTCTATTGCTTTTATGGTCTCTTGATCCCTTCGCTTGTTTTTCACTACTCTGTATAGCAATTTCATATTTCCTCTACTGTCCTCTTCCAGTTTGTCTGCAAACTCATTCCATTTCTTCTCTTTTTCTTCCCTTACAATGTTCTTTACAGCAAGTTTCTTGTTCCTGTATACTCCTTGAAGTCTTTGTATTTCTTTATTTAATTTATTTTCCGGGTTCAACCCGGAAAATAAATTAAATAATTCTTCACACCGTGGAAGCTTCACTTCTAAGATACGAAACTTTGTATTTCTTGTTCATTTCGTTCTTGTCCCTGTTTTTGTTTCTCCTTGTCCAGTGCCTTCTTTATTTGGTTTCTTTCTTTCACCGCTGTTTTCACTCTATCATTCCACCATGGTGTCTCCTTTTTTCTTTTGATAGAACTTGTAACTCCACATAGGTTTTTGGCTTCTCCCACAAAGGTGTCTTTGAAGGCCTTCCATTCTTCATTAACGCTGGTTACTTCACACTTCGGCAAACTCTGTTGAATCCTTAGTTTGTATTCTTCCTTTATTTGGACTTCTTGCAACTTCCAAGTTTTAATCCTTGGTTTTTTCGTAATAAGTTTCTGCGTTTCATTTGTCTTATGTTTGAAGTCTACTACCAACAATCTGTGGTCACTGTCCATGCTTTCACTAGGGATGACCTTTACATCTGTGATGTACCTGCCACCATCTTTATTTGTGATTACGTAGTCAATCAATGTTCTATACTGGCCATCCCAACTGTACCTTGTTATTCTGTGACTGTCTCTTTTTTTGAAGAATGTATTTTTGATCATAAGATCATTTCTTCTGCACAGATCTAAGAGTTGTTCTCCTTCTGGGTTCCTTTGTCCAAATCCATGTGGACCAATGATGTTCTCGTACCCAAGTCTGTCTACCCCAACTTGCGCATTTAGATCTCCAATAATAACATTTTCCTCATTAACTGTATCTTCCAGGTCTTGTCGAAATTTCTCTTTGTCTTCCTCACTGCAGCCTGTCTGTGGGGCATACACTTGTATGATAGTGTACTTAGTGTTCTCCAGTTTCATGGACATTTTAATGATTCTATCACTTTTGCAGATAATTTCAGCAGTAGCATCAGTCCTTTCGTTAATTAAGAATCCAACACCATTTTTCGCTACCTTCTCCTGTCCACTCCAGTATAATTTATAACCTCCACGAAGTGTCTTACTTCCAATCCCTTTCCATTTGGTCTCACTTAATCCCAAAATTGATATTTTTCTTCTATCCATCATGTCTAGGAGTTCTTCTAACTTTCCAGTTAATGATAGAATGTTCATAGTTCCAATTCGGTATTTGGGTCTCTTTTTTATTTGGGGTTTCCTTTCAGAACATTGTATATCATCAGCCTTACGGTCATCATACTTTACAATTGTCTGATAGGACGTGTCAGTCCGGTCTATAATATTCTTTCCGAGGCTCTTTTTCTTATTGAAAGCAACTATACTCAATACTCTCCTGCTGACTTGCTAGGCCTAACGCATAAGAGGATTTTCTTTCAGGGTTTACTCCCTTAGCCTTTGAGGATGCCTTCCTCGTCCTACAAGGCAGTAGGTTCCATCTGTACACCCCAGAAGGATGGGTTGCCTCTTCCGCCATCTCCGCCGTACCGAAGTCCATCTTCTCCGCCGTAGATGCCGTTGAGGTCTTCACCCTTAACCCAGGGCAAGGGCCCTCCATATTTATGACCCCTGGAGAGAGGGTGTCCCAGTATTTTAAAACCCCCAGGAATTGGGCTACCTGTTGGTCCGCGGGTTGTATTGGTTATTTCAACCAGCCCTACATACTGTAGGGGCCCCCTATCCGCCACCTGGGGACGCGCTCTGTAGGGGTCAGGTTCCCCTGGTTACTTATTGGAAGTTAACCCCACCCACAAGGAGTAAGGTTATTTGCAGAGAACAAGATTAGATAGTTAATAAAATAAAATTTAATTAGAATTGGGACCAAAAAAAAAAAAAAAAAAACAGAATTAGAATTGGGAATTAGATCAGAAGATAAAATTCAATAGTTATAACCTGAAAAACTCAGAACTGAACTAGGCCTTTTTCAAACATTGAGATAAAAGTTGGGGGAAATTTATTCAGAGCTTTGGCCAAGTTCTACAAAAGGTATAATATACAGGTTTCAACACACTGTATATGTTTTTCAGAACAGTTTGTAATATCATTCATATATAAAATAAATAATCATATAACCAAGAAGACTAGTAAATAGAAAATTAACAGTGAAAGTTCTAAAAAAAAATAGAGGCCTTACTTAATTTAGGTTTAATGAAGCTTAACAATAATGTATTAGGCTATTCATAATCATACATAATGAATCTCTTCAGGCTTAGGCTATATTCCAATTTACAATGAAAAATATCAGTTGAGTAGTACAACTAATCTGAGTTTTCATCACGCCCAGTCTCAGAGATGTACTCTTCATCTGAGAGCGAAATGTGGCCATCATCGCTGTCCTCGCTATCGCCACTACAGGAAACTTGCATTTGATCATTATTGGTGTTTTCAGCTTCTTTTTCCCTGCACCCGCCTTATTTCTTTGGACTCTTTTCTTTTCTTGGTTTTGGAATTTTGTTTAGCAGATTCCAGTTGTGTGACAAGTAAGCTATCTGTCCATCCCTTTCAGTTGTAAGTCGGTTTCTTTTCTTACAGTGGATCTAGCTGAATGTGCTAAACATTCTTTCAATGGCAGCAGATGTTACTGGAGTGCCTAAAATTCTCACAGCAACATCAACTAGCACACATGTTCCCTTCAAGCCCCTCCATCATAACATAGGGGTAATTGCTTTCTCTTTTTCAGTATCTTTTAATCCTTCCCAAAGAAAGGGCCGCTGCCACAGCCCCTCTTTGTCTCTGTAGTCCGCAATGTTTTGCCGAAGTTCAACTACTTTTGTTCCCATGCTACTGCCGACTTCACAGACAAACTTAATAGCATCAAGCAGTTCAACAGGTTTCAAATTGCAACCTTGAGATGAAGGGTGCAATAAGTTGGCAGCAGATGAATTTGGCCGACACCAAATTTCACACGTTTCTCCAGTTTGGCTAGCACAGTTTTCTCTTCAGATTTTTGAAGAGAGGATTCTGGAATTTCTTGTTTGAGAGTGTTGTGTAGTTGTGAAACTTTGTGAAAACTTTGTGGATTATGGGGGTGATGGACTACGAGGCAGTAATAAGTTCAATGATTGGATCAAAAATGTTCACCAGCTTTTGAATCCAAACCCAAAACACTCCACTATCAAGTAGCTGCCTTTTCATTTCTGGTGTGAATTCAGCTTCCTCACTAACAGCAAGCTTTTGAAGCACAGATTTATTTGCTAGTAAACTTTGTAAACAAAACAAGTTGCTTCCCCACCTAGTCTGCCCAGGAAGTTTCAAAGATATCCTGTTTTCAAACATTTTGTTCAATTGAAGTCGGTCAAATAATGCTTTCAGGATTATTGATACTTTTCACTATGCTAATAACAGTTGCCATGAAAGATTTCACGGTGTTATATTTTAAAATGTCTTCACATAAAAGATGCAAGAGGTGAGCAAGGCAACCAAGTGGTATGATTGACAGATATTTCTCTCTTTTTTTTTTTTTTGCTTTACGTCGCACCGACACAGATATGTGTTATGGCGACGATGGGATAGGAAAAGCCTAGGAATTGGAAGGAAGCGGTCGTGGCCTTAATTTTAAGGTACAGCCCCAGCATTTGTCTGTTGTGAAAATGGGAAACCACGGAAAACCATCTTCAGGGCTGCCGACAGGGAGGCTTGAACCCACTATCTCCCGATTACTGGATACTGGCCGCACTTAAGCGACTGCAGCTATCGAGCTCGGTGAGATATTTCTCCTGAACCAAGGCCAAAGCAACTCTCATGTTGGAAAGGTTATCTCCAATTACTACCAGAAACTTCTCAGAACCATATCTTTCAATTACATTGATCATCAATTCAGCTAAGTAAGGTGCAGTATGTCTGTTTTCCTTTGTTGCTACAAACTCCACAAAAAGCGGTTCTGGTTTTGAGATGACAAAGTTTACTGTTGACTCATTTCTGATATTACTCCAACCATCACACTGTACATGTAAGTGTTTCGAGTCATTTAGCTGGCTTGCGACTTCATTTTGCATTTCTGCATACTGAGCGTTGAGGTATGAGGAAGTTAGACAATACCTGGATGGTGGTTTGTAAGATGGACAAAGTTTTTTCAAGAATTCTAACTACAGTGGATGTTCAACCATAGATAACGGAGCTCTGCTCATGAAGACTGCTCTCGCCAAACTTTATAAAATTATTATAAAATAATAATATTAGGCATGCCATATTCTTATTGTAGCCTACAACAAAACAAGTGTTCTTGAGTAAACAATTCCTTTACAAGACTAGTTACTATTTACTTTCTGATATAAAAAGAGAAGCAGAAACAGCAGAATTAGGCGTCCCAAACGTGTATCAACCTGTCTTTACAATGGCGAAAAATGAGGGTATCCTCCTATTCAGTACATCATATATTCCGTCATTAGACA
The DNA here is from genome assembly GCF_040414725.1 of Anabrus simplex. Classification (NCBI taxonomy): domain Eukaryota; kingdom Metazoa; phylum Arthropoda; class Insecta; order Orthoptera; family Tettigoniidae; genus Anabrus; species Anabrus simplex. Next base: position 428,985,807 of record NC_090269.1, on the reverse strand, counting down.
GAGCAAACAAATTCAGACATGTTTCGGCTCGCTTGAGCCATCTTCAGTGAAAAAAATTTAGGGGGTTGGAATAATTTACATAATATAAGTTGAAAAAATGCTAAAAATCATAATGAAAGAGTAAACAAAAAAACAAAAGAGAGCTTAGACGGAAAACAAAATTAGCACAAATATACACTATTTACATCAATATGCAGAGCAAAAAACTTACTGCGACAAAATTCAGTGAAGCAGGTGTTAATTTGAAATAATAATTGATACTAAAAACTGCGTTAACCTAAGAAACAAGGGAATGAGAAAACAAATGATGCAGATGGAAACAAATAATAGTAGCGCATGGTGAGGTTGTGGACCTCATAGTTTACAAATTATTGGCTTTTAAATGACAAAACAGTTTGAAATTGCTGTCAGAATCATCCTAGTGGAAACCCATCACAACAAATTGGTCAGGAGGAGAGCGGGAGCAAATATTTTTGAGAGAAACCAAGTCTGAATTAACCTGCAGGCGAAAAGCCTGTGACAAGGAGAAAAAACAACATGAAATTTAAGGCTTAAGAAATAGCAGCATTCTCAATATCTTCTCAATCTAGCGGTCCCTTTCTTCATTATTGTTTCATAATATTGGCTGGTGTTTTTGCCTTATTATAGAGGGGTCGGAAGGGCCGCATATAAAAATATGAGAAGCTGTGTTAGGTAGAAGACAGGTGCATCGTAAATTGTAGTAATCTAGTGGAAACCGTCAATGAAGTTCTAATCTGTAATGGAAAAAAATGAGGTTGTATGAGAAACATGGGTTGATAAGTAAAAAGTGTGGAATGTTGTGAAGAAAGCTTAAACTTACGGTGTGCAGTAGGTGGTTGTCCTCTCTAGTGGCCTGGCTTTCTCAAAGTAACGGTCTCGTTCGCGTGATCACGTCTATTGTTGTTCGGCTGTGTTTGCTAGGATGGAAGGAGTGGAGGGGGAAGGGGAGGTGCAGGGCTGGTTTGAGGAAGGGAGGGGTGTTGAGTTGGAGAGATGGAGGTGGGTTTGTTTGGCAAATATAAGGAATGAATGTTTCAAGAGGATGTTAGTTTACTCGCTGACTTCTAAAGCTCGAATGGTGTGGCCTTCACAAAGTGATGGTCTCGGTCGCGTGATCGAGTCTATTGTTGGTTTGGCTGTGTTTGCTAGGTTGGAAGGAGCGGAGGGGGAGGGTTGGTGTGAGGAGGGGGGGGGGGGAGTAGTGGTGAGTCGGGGAGATGGAGGGGGGGTTTGTTTGTGTTATGGAAATTCTGACAAATGTATGGAATGAATGTTTCAAGTAGAATGTTCTTTTTCTCGCTGACTTCATTTAAATTGTGAGTGGGGTTCATAAACTGATCTAAATCGATGTGGATGCTCTCGAGAATGTTGAGCAAGGTGCCTTTTTGCTCATAATGCAAGATCTTCAGGTCTTTATCTATTGAAGTGTATTCGTGGCTGGATGCTTTATGGTGTTCGCTCATAGCTGAAAAACGATTATATTTGAGAGCGTTGCGATGTTCGGCGTATCTTATGACGAAATTGCGGCCTGTTTGACCTATGTAGCTGGAATTACAGGATTGGCACTTTAATTTGTAAACTCCGGAGTTCAAATATTTGTTGTTGATGTTGCTATTGTTATTGTTGACAGTGTGTGGATTGAAAATGAGTTTGGAGTTGGTGTGGGAGGTTCTGTAAGCTATTTTGATGCTGTGTACCTTTAAATGTGGTAAGGAATAGTAAAGACCCACCTTATTATAATAGAGAAATAAAGAGACTAAGAAGGAGGTGCAGATCGGAAAGAAATGGCTGTGAAAGTAAGGAGAAATTGAAGGAACTTCCTAGGAAACTGAATCTAGCAAAGAAGGCAGCTAAGGATAACACGATGGCAAGCATAATTGGCAGTCATACAAATTTTAGTGAAAAATGGAAACGTATGTATAGGTACTTCAAGACAGAAACAGATTCCAAGAAGGACATTCCAGGAATTATTAATGAACAATGGGAGTGTGTATGTGAGGATCTTCAAAAGGCATAAGTATTCAGTCAGCAGTATGTAAATATTGTTGGTTAAAAGGATAATGTCCAGATGGAGGAAGAGACTAATGCTAACGAAGTATTAAAATTTACATATGATAACGATGACATTTACAATAAGATACCAAATTTGAATACTAGAAAAGCGGCTGGAATTAATAATATTTCTGGGGATATACTAAAGACCATGGGTTGGGATATAGTACCATATCTGAAGTAATATGATTGTTGTTTGCATGAAGGAGCTATTCCAAACGAATGGAAAGTTGCTGTAGTAGCCCCTGTATACAAAGGAAAGGGTGATAGACATAAAGCTGAAAATTACAGGCCTCTAAGTTTGAAATGCTTTGGATGTACGCTTAGGGAAGGCTTTCTTTCTTATTATATTAGACATGTTTATGAAATTAATAACTGGTTCGATAGAAGGCAGATTGGGTTTAGGAAGGGTTATTCAACTGAAGCTCAACTTGCAGGATTCCAACAATATATAACAAAGATATTGGATTCAGGAAGTCAAATGGACTGTATCACGATTGACCTGTCTAAAGCATTTTATAGGGTGGACCATGGGAGACTACTGGCAAAAATGAGTGCCATTGGACTAGACAAAAAGAGTGACTGAATGGGTTGCAATATTTCTAGAAAATAGATCCCAGAGATTAAGAGTAGGCAAAGCTTTATCTCCCTTGTAATAATTAAGATGAGAATTCCTCAAGGCAGTATTATTGGACCTTTACATTTTCTTATATAATATGTGTAAAGAAGTGGAATCAGAGATAAGGCTTTCTGCAGACGATGTTATTCTGTACAGAGTAATTAATGAGGTACAAGATTGTGAGGAAGTGCAAAATGACCTCGATAATGTTGTGAGATGGACAGTAGTATGATGATATAAACGCGGTTAAAAGTCAGGTTGTGAGTTTTACAAATAGGAAAGTCCTCTGAGTTTTAATTACTGCGTTGATGGGGTGAAAGTTCCTTTTGGGGATCATTGTAAGTACCTAGGTGTTAATATAAGGAAAGACCTTCATTGGGGTAATCATATAAAGGGATTGTAAATAAAGGGTAAAGGAGAGGGCATACAAGTCTCTGGTAAGACCCCAACTAGGATATGGTTCCAGTGTATGGGACCCTCACCGGGATTACTTGATTCAAGAACTGGGAAAAATCCAAAGAAAAGCACCTTGGTTTTTTCTGGGTGATTTCTGACAAAAGAGTAGCATTACAAAAATGTTGCAAAGTTTGGGCTGGGAAGACTTGGGAGAAAGGAGACGAGCTACTTGACTAAGTGGTATGTTATACCAAGGTAGTTGGTCCGTTATTGGACATAAATTTTTCAGCGAACTCATTCCTGGTTGCCAGCGTTTCGCCCCAGTGTGCTAAGTTGGGCTTATCAGTTGGTAAATAGGTCATCTGCCAAGACTCATGGCTAGTGCATGCCGTGGAGACTAAGTCTCTCATAGTGCATTGGCACTGCTGGTAGCTCCAAGTAGCCTACCCAGTGGCCTCCAACTGATGAGCCGAACTTAACACCCTGGGTGAAACGCTGGCAACCATAAATGAGTTAGATGGAAAATTTATAATGTCCCATGACAGACCATTTATATTGGTATTATTTTACTAATTTGGGACAATTATTGCAGGTTCCCTATGAGATTCAACATCTATATCATAAATGGTATGTTCCGAGCTGCAGATGACGTGGAATGACATTAGTAGATAAATTAGTTTGATTGGTGTCTTTAAAAGTAGGAAAGGTCATAATATGAGGATAAAGTTGGATTTCAAGAGGACAAATTTGGGCAAATATTCATTTATAATAAGAGAAGTTAGGGATTTGAATAACTTACCAAGGGAGATGTTCAATAAATATCTAATTTCTTTGAAATCATTTAAGAAATGGCTGGGGAAACAACAGATAGGGAATCTGCCACCTGGGTGACTGTCCTAAATGCAGATCAGGATTGATTGATTGATTGGTTGGTTGATTGATTGATTGGTTGGTTAATTGATTGATTGATTGATATTGATTGATATTGATTGATATTGATTGAAAATGAAAATCCACAGCCTGTTTATAGTCATTCAACCGGGTCATGAATAAAATGAATGAAGCCTTCATCTAGCGGCGATGATAGGAATTGTGCTCTCTGCCGAATCCTGTCCCACTCCTCTGGGGCAATGATTAATGAATGACAGATGAAATTAAATGATATTGGAGAGTGTTGCTGGAATGAAAGATGACAGGGAAAACTGCAGTACCCAGAGAAAAGTCTGTCCCACCTCCGCTTTGTCCAACACAAATCTTACAGGGAGTGACTGGCATTTGAACCACGGAACCCAGCGGTGAGGGCTGGCGCGCTGCCGCCTGAGCCACGGAGGCTACTACATGTACAGTATTTTTATAATCTTTAAATTTGTGAGGTTATTTTATTATGTAATTTCTGATTGTCTTGATTTGCCAGTAGTAGTAGAACACGCTCCCCGCTGCAAGCATGACACATGGTCGGGGGTGTGGAAGTATGCCACTGGCTGAATGATGTGGAGATTTCCTTATAAAATCGGAGCGTTGTATATACTAGGCGTGTTTTAGAAGTAAGTACAGTTACCGTTTTGATACAGAAAAAATTGATCAGTTGTTTAAATATTTCTTCTTTTCAAATGTAAGCTTATATATTAAACTACTTCTCAACAAAAGTTCCAAGCATATTAAGGCACTCGTCATATCATGAAACCAGCTTCTGAATTCCATCCTCGTAGATATCTGCCACCTGATGTGTCGGCCACTGCTGCGCAGTCCTTTTTAGTTCGTGGCGTTGACCTCCTAAATGCTTTTTCAAGTGCAGGAACAAGTGGTAGTCACTGGGTCATGATACGGACAATGATCAAATTTTTCCCAACCAACTAAAGCGGGGATGGGGTCTCGGGTTTGATTAGCCATATGAGGTCTTGCGTTGTCATGAAGTGGAAGAATCCCCCTTGTGAGGATACCAAGCAGTTTGTTTTGGATTACGTGAGCACAACTTCCGATAATCTAAGTGTCCTGACACAATTTCATAAAGAGGAATCCTTGAAATTTCAGGCAACTCATAGCTTAACAAAGAAATAGTAAAACGTTTCTTTTATAAAGGGTCTGTTATTGGACATCATAAAGTTTTCAGCTAACTCATTCCTGGTTGCCAGCATTTTGCCCTCTTTACCAAAAAGTGATGCTTGCTTGGCTATCAGATGACATAGATGTTGATTCCCATAGGGAATCTGAAATATTTGTCCTGAGTAAGTAATAATAATAGTAATAATAAGTAATTCAGGACAAATATTTCAATATGTCAAACGTCTCTTTTCTCGAACCCTTGCATCAGTGTTTTGCACCAAGTCTTCAGTAATGACAGATAGTCGCCCACTTCGCTTCTCGTTGTGGACATTAGTACAGCCTTCTCTAAATGCTCTAACCCATTTTTTTACTATTCCTTCGCTGATAGTGTGTTCTCCATACACTTCACTAATCTGCCGATGAATTTCAACAACTTTCCTGCCTTTTCCATTTAGAAAACGAATCACAGTGCGTACTTCACACACAGCAGGACCGTTAATTATCAGAGGGATTTTCAATTTGCACAAACAAATGTAAATACGGGCGAATGCTTCTGTAATGGCATTTGTGGCTAGTCTACAGATGTACGTACTGAGCATGCATGCTTTGAATGATTACCATAGTGTTGCAAAGGCCATATTTAAAAACAGTACTTACTTAAAAAATATGCTTTGTATTAACATAAAGAAATAAATTAACTGGATTAAAGCCACTATATATTTATTCAATAATAAAGCCAAGCTTTCAGCCAAATTGCATTGGCCTTCATCAGGGCATGTGAAGTTTTGCCTCCGACAGTTTTCACCGCAGACCGGAAACTCAAATCCCTGTTTCGACCAGTCAAAGACAAACCACATCTGGAAACACCGGGCGTATATGAAATTCCATGTGGTTGTGGTTGTTCATATGTTGGCATGACAAAAAAGGCTTGTTACCACCAGGGTGAAAGAGCACATCAGGTTGGTAAAGAATGTCGCTACCGAGCTCGATAGCTGTAGTCGCTTAAGTGCGGCCAGTATCCAGTATTCGGGAGATAGTAGGTTCGAACCCCACTGTCGGCAGCCCTGAAAATGGTTTTCCGTGGTTTCTCATTTTCACACCAGGCAAATGCTGGGGCTGTACCTTAATTAAGGCAACGGCCGCTTCCTTCTCACTCCTAGCCCTTTCCTGTCCCATCGTCGCCTTAAGACCTATCTGTGTCGGTGCGACGTAAAGCAACTAGCAAAAAAGAAAAAAGAATGTCGCTCTTTCATCCTCCACGGAGAACGCTATAAGCCAGTCTGCCCTAGCAGAACATTTCTACAGTACAGACCATGAAATCCTCTTTGACCAGGCGAAGGTCATTGCGCCTGTAAAAGATTTCTATGCTCGTCTTATAAGGGAAGCCATAGAGGTAGAGATGCGCCCAAATAACATCAACAGGGAAGACGGCTTCAAGTTATCAAATACATGGAGACCTGTACTGCAGAAATACATGCATAACACCACCGTGGCACAGCGGAACGCACTCGAACTGTCGACAGAGGGCGGTGAATCAGTAACTTCCCTCCCAACCACCACAGCACAGCGCGGCGATCCTTGAGTCCAGTTAGTGGGGTAGGCTGTAGATAGTACGAGCATGACTTCCACGTTCCTTGGGAGAATTTCTTTGCTCACTGTCGGAGGCAAAACTTCACATGCCCTGATGAAGGCCAATGCAATTTGGCTGAAAGCTTGTCTTTATTATTGAATAAATATATGTATATATAGTGGCTTTAATCCAGTTAATTTTTTTCTTTATGTTAATACAATGAGCCATGAAAACCTACGTTCGTTAATATGCTTTGTACATTGGCCCAGAAATTCTCAGTTTCATGTATCTGGTTCTCGTGTATCATAATACTTGGTGCAGTTGAAGGATACAACACATATTCAGTACATGCAAATAATTGTAGCTGAACTGAACAGTGTTGAACAGTATCTGTGAACACCCAGAAATTAATTGCATGAGGGAACAATGGAGGTCTGTCCAAAAAAAAAAGTATGATATCTCATGAATTACAAAGTTTTGTACTCTTATCTTTATAACATTTCTTTCTTCTCTAAAGGTTAGAAATCCAGCTCTTGTCCTGATTTTGGTTACCATGCATGTACTTTCCATTTACTTCCATATTTGTTATGTCAGACTTATAAATCGTGTTCTTCTATTCATTAGAACAGCTATGTTTAACCAAAAGCAGAACACATGTATGAGAGAGTTTTCTTTACCAAGCATTCAACCAGTTAGTTCTAATTTTCTGCCTGAGGGTGAGAGAGGTTCTAATTTTCTGCCTGAGTGTGAGAGAGAAAATCAAATTGATGTCACCCCAAAGAGATACACTTAGCAGCTGAATCTTGTGATCAATTCTCAAGAATAATTCTCAAAATGAAATCCAAAGGAACTGCAATTTTATATTGGCAACTGTACCAACCAGATAGTAACTTTAAATCAACCAGATTAAATACGTATGAAGTGGTTAATAACCGTTTGGGACCCAGAAAATAATAATAATAATAATAATAATAATAATAATAATAATAATAATAATAATAATAATAATAATAATAATAATAGTAAAAGAAGACTGGGATATCAACAAATGGAATACTGAAAAAGAAGATATAGTGTGGTGGACTGATGGCTCAAGGACTGTGGACGGCACAGGGATCAAATGGGGAAGACTTAGGAGTTCAATCCAGATGAGCCTGGGCAGACACACTACAGTCTTTCAAGCGGAAGTGATAGCTAGCATAACATGTCTTGAAGAAAATCTGAAAATGAACTTTAGGAATAAGAACAATTTCATTTTTACGGACAGCCAAGCAGCCATTAAGGCACTAGAAGCAGTCTGGATAATATCCAGAATTTTCTGGTATTGCCATTCACTTCTCCTGAAGCTCTCTAAGTACAGCATTGTCAAAATAATATTGGTACCAGGGCATGCAGGTATAGAAGGAAATGAATAGGCAGATAAACTGGCCAGGAAAGGGGCAGAAACACATTTTGTAGGCCCAGAACCTGTATGCAGGACTTCCTATGGACAAGCCCGACACTACATAGGAAAATGGGTACAAAAGAAACAAATGGAGAACTAGAAAAATACTCCACGATGCAGGCTTGCAAAGGAATTGATAAAAGGACCAAACAAGAAGCATACTAAAGAACTGTTGAAACTCAGCAGACAAAATATAAAATGGGTAGTAGGACTGTTGACAGGACACTGCCATCTGAAAAAACATCTACATAGAATTGGAGTAATAAGAGACAATATATGTTGGAAAATCCATGAAGCAGAGGAATCAGCTGAACATATACTTTTTCGAATGTGAGGCGCTGGGTAGAATCAGACTTTCCACTCTAGGACTACCAGGTGAAGAGAGAGAAAAAATCCAAGACGACCCAATAAGAACAACCTGCAGCTTTGTGAAGGGAGCAGGTATATCTAGGTGGGAATGAAGGAAAAACATGGTAGCAAAAGATCTTAGAGGTTGACGCTAATTAGGAACTAATATTTAGAGGCCCCATGAAGAAAAGAAGAAGTGGTTAATAATAAATACATACATACATACATACGTACATATATACATACACAGCCAGGGAAGAAAGAAAAAACGTGCAACATCCTCAAGACTGTGTTCAGTGGCACCAGGGTATAATATGTGCATATTGAGGGATTGTTGTGTTAGTGATTCATTTATCACAGACATCTGATTGCCTATGGGTGGGGGTGATAGAATAACACCCACGGTATCCCCTGTCTGTCGTAAGAGGCAACTAAAAGAGGCAGCAGGTGCTCGTAATTTGGAAGTGTGGGTTGGTGACCACAGGGCATTTAGCCCACTCCTGGCATTGCTTCCGCTTACTTGTGCCAGGCTCCTCACTTTCATCTATCATATCTGACATCCCTTGGTCAACTCTTGTTCTTTTCTGACTCCGATGGTATTAGAGCATTCAAGGCCAAGGGGTCTTTCATTTTCACACCCTTTGTGGTCCTTATCTTTCTTTGGCTGATACCTTCATTTTTGGAAGTGTCAGATCCCTTCCATGTTTCCCTTTGATTAGTGTTATATAGAGGTTGGTTGCCTGGTTATACTTCCTCTTAAAACAATAATCACCACCACCACCAGATGGCACTCAAGAAGCCTGTCTGTGCGCACTCTGTTTTGACTCTGCAGGCAGTAACTGTGCTGAGGTTAGAGGTGAACAGTTATTGCAACATTATTTTTAGGGTACAACCATTCTCCACTGATGAGTATGTGCTCTTGTTGAATAACTGTAGCCATTTGAATCGTGTCGCATTGTGGGCCTGCAGGAAGCTGGATGGATGTATCGATGTATTGTTGCACATGTTGGGCACAATGTATCGGTGGTGTGTTGCTGCTTTCTGCAGTGGTCTGTGGAACATTCCCGCACACATAGACCAGGCTCCGGACGTCCGCGTAGTACAGACGCACATCAAGATAGACACATTTTGTGAGCTGCGGTGGCTGGCCGAACATCATCCAGGAACAAAATCCGGTCACATGTTGCACCTGCTATGTCACCAAGGACCATTGGGACTATGATCATGTGTGCGTTTGGCCAGGCTATCAGAGACAGCACCAAGCACGGCTACTCTGGTGTCATGAAATAATCGACTGGAGAGGGGAATGGCGCTCTGTTGTCTTCAGTGATGAGAGTAGGTTCTATCTGTATGTAATTTGTATGCAGCCATTTGAATCGTGTCACATTGTGATCCTGCGGGAAGCTGGATGGACATATCGATGGATTGTTGCACATGTTGGGTACAATGTATCGGTGGTGTTTTGCTGCTTTCTGCAGTGGTCTGTGGAACATTCCCACACACATAGACCAGGCTCCAGACGTCCGCGTAGTACAGACGCCCACGGCACCCACGTCCTACCCCAGGCTTCGTTGTGTGTGGGAGGGGTGCATCAGTTACAACTCGCGGTCACAGTTCATTGTTCAGTAGGGTAACGTAACCAGTGTCCGCTACTTTCCACAGGTTGTTGTCCCTGTGCTACTGCCATTTCTTCGACAGGAAGGTGAGCAGGACAGTGCACGTCCTGCTGCTGCTGTGACTCAATGTGCTCTACGTGGTGTACAACAACTGCCTTGGCCTGCAAGATCATCAGATCTCTTGCCAGTTGAACATGCATGGGACATGATGAAACAGGAAATTACGCGTTCTCCAGAACCTGCAAGAATCATTTGCGAATTGCATCAAAAGGTGCAAGATGCTTGGGACAATCTATCGCAGGATGTCATTCAGCACCTTTATGATTATTTGCATGCGCGAATACACTCCTGCTTTGTTGCCGGAGGGGGTGGCGCGTGCACCGTGTATTGATGCAATTGTTTGGTCATCCCTTACTGTGACGTACATTCTATTTGGTCTGAATTTGTAATCATATACTCCTGCAATGATGAACTACCTGTCGCATCACTTGTGAATAAAATGATCTTGTCGTTGTGGATGTTGCATTTTTCTTTTCCGTCATTGTACATACATACATACATACATACATACATACATATTCATTATAGACTGTTATGCCTTTCAGTGTTCAGTCTGCAAGCCTCTATGATTTTACTAATCATCGCCACAATCCTCTTTTCATAACTAGTTCAGCGGCCTTGTTTAGTTGTATTATCTCTTACCCTTAATTCGTAAGAAACTGAGTCTAACCATCGTCGTGTTAGTCTCCCTGTACTTCTGTTACCCTCAATAACAGAGTCCATTATTTTCCTAGGTACCCTATCCTCCTCCATTCGCCTGATATGACCTCATCACCGAAGCCGGTTTATGTGTACAACTTCATCCATCGTGTTCATTCCTAACTTTGCCTTTACCTCCTTGTTCTGACTACCCTCTTGCCATTGTTCCCACCTGCTTATACCAACAATCATTCTCGCTAATTTCATGTCTGTTACTTCTAACTTACGAATAAGATATCCTGAGACCACCCAGCTTTCACTCCTGTAAAGCAAAGTTGATCTGAGAACAGGCTGATGTAAAGATAGTTTTGCATGGGAGCCGACTTCCTTCTTTCAGAATACTGTTAATCGCAACTGCAAGCTCACTGCATTAGCTTTACTGCACCCTGATTCAATCTCACTATATTACCATCCTGGAAGAACACACATCCTAAATACTTGAAATTATCTAGCTGTTCCAGCTTTGTATCACCAATTTGGCATTCAGTTCTCTTGGATTTCTTACCTAATAACATCAATTTAGTCTTTGAAAGGCTAACTTTCAAACCATACTCATTGCACCTATTTTCAAGTTCCAAGATATTAGACTACAGGCTTTCGGCACAATCTGTTTTTTGCTTTATGTCGTACCGACACAGATAGGTCTTATGGCAACGATGGGACAGGAAAAGCCTAGGAATGGGAAGGAAGCAGCCGTGGCCTTAATTAAGGTACTGCCATTAAGACTAAGTCGTCAGCATAGGCCAGACTGCTAACTACATTTTCACCTAATTGAATCACTCCCTGCCACTTAATACCTTTCAGCAGATTATCCATCTAAACTATGAACAACAAAGGTGAAAGATTACAGCCTTATCTAACCCCTGTAAGTACCTTGAACCAAGAACTCATTCTGCCATCAAATCTTATTGCAGCATAATTGTCAACATAGATGCCTTTGATGATTAATTGACTGATTGTTGCCTTTGATTGATTTTAGCCAGGTTGAGTGGCTCAGGCGGTTGAGGTGTTGGTCTTTTGACCCCTATTTGGCAGGTTCAATCCTAGCTCAGTCTGGTGGTATTTGAAGGTGTTGGGAGATTTACTGGCTCATAAAAGAACTCCTATGGGACAAAATTTCGGCACCTCTGTGTCTATGAAAACCGAAAAAGTAGTTAGTGGGACACAAAGCCAGTAATATTAATTAATTATTGATTGATTTTAATAATCTACCCTAATCCCGTAGTCCCCCAGTAAAGCAAACATCTATTCTCGTGGTACTCTGTCATATGCCTTCTCTAGATCTATGAAACATAAACGTAACTATCTCTTTTCAATTACGTGGCGTATACCGAAAATCTGATCATGGCAACCACTCAGTGATCTAAAACCTTACCGATTTTCATCCAACTTCCTCTCAACCACTGATCGCACCCTCTCTTCCAAGATGTCACTGAACACCTTGCCTGGTATACTGATTAATGAGATACCTCGATAGTTATTGCAATCCTTCCTGTTTCCTCGCTTATAGATATGTGCAATTACTGCTTTCGTCTAATCATAAGGTACATTACTACGAATGGCGTACTATATTGTTTTACACTTTATTTTTTGTATGTCCGGGTATGGTTCACACTTCACTTTTGGAGATGGTGACATGTAATTAGTGTCGTGTTCCACCGTTTGGTAGCAGAACATGCACAGGGGCAACGAATGCACTCGTAATAGCCATTTTATAACAACACTGTCAGTGTAGGAGCAGACAACATGGAAAGCAGCCGTCAGGGACAGAGCTGTACGACTAGGTTCCTATGGAAAGAAGGCGTGACCACTGCAGAAATCTTCCAACCTTCCACCCAGTTGTAAACTGTTTTCCATGACGGCACATGTTCTCCACAGACTGCCACCAAGCTCTGATGAACTTCTGCAGTGGTCACGCCTTCTTTCCAGAGAACCAAGTCGTACAGCGCTGTCCCTGACAGTTGCTTTCCATGTTGTCTGCTCCTACGCTGACAGTGTTGTTATGAAATGGCTATGATGAGTGCATTCATTGGCCCCTGTGTGTGTGCTGCTACCAAACGGTGGAACAAAATACTAGTTACACTTCACCACCTTCAAAAGTGAAATGTGAACCGTACCCGGACGTACAAAAAATAAATTGTAAAACAATGTAGTACGCCCCTCGTAATACTCCATGCTAGTTTTATCACTCAATGAAGCCATTTGATCCCTGCCTTCCTACTTTACTTCACCATTTCAGGTCTAATTTCATCTATTCTTGCTGTTTTATGGCAGTGGAGTTTATTTACCATCCTTTCCCTTCAAGTGTAATTTCACCATCATTGCCCTCCTCCCCGTGAGTTTGGTTGTTTGCAACGTAACCAGGAAGATTTCTTTTTACAGTAATTTGAGAAGATTTTCAAAATATTCTGCCCACCCGTCCAGGCATTCTCCGTGATCTATTATGAGTTCACCTGAATTACCCAAAACACTTCATTTCCTTTTTCCCTCCCTTCCTAAGATTCTTTATTATGGTCCAGAACGGTTTCCTGCTGCTTGACCTAGCCTTTCCAGGTTATTACCAAAATCTTGCCAAGACTACTTCTTGGATTCAACAACTATTTGTTTTGCTCTGTTTCTTTCCTCTATGTATAATTCCTTGTTTACATCAGTCCTTGTTTGGAGCCCTTTCTGATATGCCTTCTTTTTATATTTACTAGCTGCTTTCACTTCATCATTCCACCAAGATGTTTGGTTTTTCCCATCTTTGCACTCAGTTGTTCCTTGCTGTTTCTACTTTAGCATCCCTGTGTGCCACCCATTCTTTTTCAATATCCTAAACTTGCTTACTGTCTATTGTTTGGAACTTTTCCCTAATCATATCCATGTACTTCTGTCTTAACTTTTCATCTTGGAGCTTTCATACCCTTATTAGTCTGCAGATGGATTTCACTTTTTCTATCCTAGGCCCAGAGGTACTTAGTTAACTACAGCTCAGATGGTGCTCTGTATCATCAGAACAATCCCTGGACTACCCGCACATTCCTAACAGATTTCCTGAATTCAAAGTCAGTTGTGATAAAGTCTCTAATGGATCTGGTGTCCCTACCCTCCCATGTGTAGCCTTATGCTTGAAGAATTTATTCATAACTGTTAATCCCAAACTAGCACAGAAGTCCAGCAAAAGCTTTCCATTCCTATTAGCTTCCACTTATTCCCCACATGTACCAATCACCCTTTCGTATCCTTTAGTTCGATTTCCAACTCTCACATTGAAATCACCCATTAGCACTATCCTTCCCTTGCTGTTGACTCTGACTATGATGTCACTGTCATGTACTCTTACTGCTACATCGTGGGACTTGAGATTCTACTTTCCTTCGCCTACCTTACTTGTTTTGTCATCCTGTGCTGCTGCATTCTACGAGCCGCCTGCTGCTGTGTGTCGCTTCTTATCGGCTGTCCGTCTACTCGCCCGGCCGGCTCTTTGTTTACTGGGCATGGTTTTGCCCCCCTCCTCCCTCCGCTCACGTCACGTATTACGTCTGCCTTCTCGCAAGTTCTGTGTTCGCTACTCTCTGCCTATATAAGCTCATGTTGATCTTCTTTGTAGCGAGTTGGGATATGAGGTGATTCTAGTGTGGAGGGCTTGTACAGCTGGTCTGTACTTCTGCTGTTCTACGAACTGGCTTTGCTACGATGAGGTGGGTGAGCAAAGGACATGCACACTAACTTTTAAATACTTGCCCTTCCGGTTTGACATACCAAACTCCATTTTCAGTCAATATTCTTTGAAACATGGACTTACTATTTTCGAATTATTTCAAGTCCTGAAAGTTCTATAACATTTCCAAAGTGTTGCGGAAGTACCTTCAGCTATGGACACATAATTTTGAATTTGATAATGGGTGTCTCGTAGATCGTTGGAATATTTTGTCTATTTTGTGTGAACTGTCTAGGACTTTGAGTGCGCAGACTTTGTCATCTTTTCTCCTTCCCTTTCCACTCTGTTTTTCCCTTTTTTTTGATCCTTAAAGAAAGAAGTGAGGGACCAAAAGTTAGAAATTGATAATGTTTGTTACTGATCTGTCATTAATTTTTTGTACACCAATTGTGTACGATTAAGTAGATTCTAATTGAGATTGTATTATGGGATTCATAAAAAAAAATTGTGGCTCGCAAATCCCTAGTTCTTTTTAACTTCTGTCATTTTACCATTTCTCGTCAACATTGGTGCTGATCTAGACGTTGTTCAAAAAAAAAAAATTAGGATATGAATGTTTATTTTAATCGGGCCCTTCTTTTTATTGAACGATGTGCACTGTTGCTCTATTTTTTTGGAATTGTGAGGATCCATATTGTCGTTCCTCGATAATCTTTGTACAATTTTCAGATATTACTCACTTTGTGTGTACTCTAGGTATTATTATCAGTGTTTGTCCCTCAAAATCATGTACCTTCCTTTGGGATTCTAATCTTTAATCTATCTGTGCACTTTTCTGGTGTGATGCAAAGCACGTTATTTCCTATTGTGAAAAAAATCATGGTAATAATAATAATAATAATAAAAAAAAAAGTTTGTGGAAATTCTAGTCAGGATCACTATTGTTCTTAAACATTAGTTGGAATTCCCATTGATTGGGCTTGTTGGTCTTGTATCTTGTACAAAATTCCTGCTTCTTTTCAAAACAAAGAAAAAAAGAAAATTTTTACATTTTACTTTTATCTTGTTGCTATAACTAAATTCTGGATATCAGTTTTGAAAATACATATGTTCTACCCTTTGGTTATTTCCAAAAGGAAAGGGGATATTTTATTTTCCCTGTTCATCCCAATGTCCATGTACCTACTATGACTTTGCCTTCTGGGTTTGCCCCACAGTACGGCCCGCTGCACGTGATTGACTCTGCTGTTTTGCTATATAGAGGAGTGTTGGCCACCTTATTCGGAAAGTAACTGGCATATTAATCACTATTATCGCTTGCTGTTTTGCTATATAGAGGAGTGTTGGCCACCTTATTCGGAAAGTAACTGGCATATTAATCACTATTATCGCTTGCTATAACTAAAAATAACCTGACATATGGTAGCAGAACATCTCTTTCATCATCAGCTAACTTACTGCCTTTTCGTATTATATTACTAATTGGTGACTATGGCGTGTTTTTCAGATAATTTCCCCTTAGGAGATGACCATACCAGTTCCCCCTCCATCTTACAGGAATATTTCCTTGCCCCTTTCACCTCCTGCGGACTTAATTTCCTTTTCTAACACACCTACCTCATCTACTTCTATTTCTTCTTCCCTACAAGTATCTGATTCATTAACTGGTAATCATATTAAACCATCTTCTTTTGTTTATCAGCATTCTATGTCTCCACATCCACCACCTCTGCTTAATTCAGTTGATAGCTCCTTTAATGTTCAAATTGTAAAACAGTCATTACTTCAGGTTCCCTCAGTTGTTAGCTACAGACCCTCGTAACCTTACTATTTGGCTTTTTCATGCCCGAAAATTTTTGAATTTAAACATAGCATCTTTTCCTTAGTTGATTGGTCTTTTGTCATGTAAAACTACTGTTTTTTTTTTTTTTTTTTTTTTTTTCCTTCATGAAACTTGTCAACTTCATCCTCATCTTCATTCTCACATTTGTGAGTACACCGAGACATTTCTTGTTTTAATTCCTCCAACTGCCAAATCTACTATGGATGGGACAAACGGTTACTTTCCGGTATCATGTTCCTGTGTATCCGTTACAATGTAGTACCGGTGTTACGTTGGAGTATTAGGATATAAAAGTAACATAATACAAGTTGCAGGTCAACATTTCGAGAGGAACATCCGCTATACCTGCTTCCTTTTGCAGCTCCTAACTGCACCTTAGTAAGTACATATAATTCCCCCTGTGAGTGAGGTGTTGTAGAATAACACCCACGGTATCCCCTGCCTGTTGTAAGAGGCACCTAAAAGAGGCCCCAAGTGCTCGTAATTTGGAAATGTGGGTTGGCGACCATGGGGCACTTCGCTGAATCCTGGCATTGCTTTCACTTACTTGTGCCAGGCTCCTCACTTTCATCTATCCTATCCGATCTCCCTTGGTCAACTCTTGCTCTTTTCCGACTCCGACGGTATTAGAGCACTCGGGACCTAGGGAGTCTTTCGTTTTCATGCCCTTTGTGGCCCTTGCCTTTCTTTGGCTGATAGCTTCATTTTTTGAAATGTCAGACCCCTTCCATTTTTTCTTCTGATTAGTGTTATATAGAGGATGGTTGCCTAGTTGTACTTCTTAAAACAATAATCACCACCACCACCACTAAGTACTTATAAATAGCAGTAGTATATCTTCGTCTCGCTTTCTTCTCTCCCACTCTCCCTTTCGCCAGCTAGTTACATTCTTGACTATTCCGAGAAAATGTTTGTTATGACCCATATCACTCTGAAAACTAAGATCTCGAAACATTCATTCGTAAAAATCGCTGTGATTGCTAGGTATCTCTGCGTATTCCTAGATGTCCAAGAATCTGTATTTAGACACACACTCCGAACCAAACCAAACCCCATGGCGCAACAGCTCCGAAAGGCCATGACCTACCGAGCGACCGCTGCTCAGCCCGAAAGCCTGCAGATTACGAGGTGTTGTGAGGTCAGCACAACGGAACCTCTCTGCCGTTATTTTTTGTTTTCTAGACCGGGGCCGCTATCTTATTATCAGATAGCTCATCAATTGTAATCACGTAGACTGAGTAGACCTCAAACTAGCCCTCAGATCCAGGTAAAAATCTCTGACATGGCCGGGAATCAAACCCGGATCCTCTGGGTAGGAGGTGGACACGCTACCCCTACACCGCGGGGCCAGCGACACTCGTATCTGACATTATAAAATATGTTGATGAACGAGTGTCATGTACACTTCAGATGTTGCCGGAATAAGAGATGAGAAAACAGTCCTTCAATTAGCCAAGAT
Source organism: Anabrus simplex (assembly GCF_040414725.1). Lineage (NCBI taxonomy): Eukaryota > Metazoa > Arthropoda > Insecta > Orthoptera > Tettigoniidae > Anabrus > Anabrus simplex. Next base: position 428,967,994 of record NC_090269.1, on the reverse strand, counting down.
GTAAGCAGAGTTTAATCCAGAACTTTTTTTTTTTTTTTTGGGTGGTCTTATTACATTGCACCGACGCAGACTGATCTAATGGTGACGATGGGATAAGATAAGACAGGACTAGGAAGGAAGCAACTGTGCCCTCAACTGAGGAACAGTCCCAGCATTTGCGTGGTGTGTACATGGAGAAACCACCAAAAGCCATCTTTAGGCCTGCTGACTGTGGGGTTAGAGCCCACCATCTCCCAAATACAAGCTAACAGTTATGTGATGCAAACTGTGTAGCCAACTCGCTCTGGAAATCCGGTATAAAGGTCTCCAAAATCTTCGTCTTCTGCTATAGGATGAAAGTTGGGAATATGCGGTAAACAACAAGTAGCTTGTCCAGCATCTTATTCTGTATATCACTCTTTTTCCTTTGTACTGGTAAAAATTATAACAACTGTTGTTGCACTGCCTTGCGGGTTGCAGTTGATGACGAAGTTTCAGGAGGGTCAGTTACACGTGATGGCACTTACGATGGCTTTTCAGGACTTTTACTTGGGTACCATGCACATTGATGAGAACTACATTAACCAGTTGAATATTTTAAATGATTATTACTATTATCATTATTATTATTATTATTATTATTATTATTATTATTATTATTATTTATCTTCTTACAATGCATTTCTAAGAAACCATTTCCCTGTAATTGAGTTTTTGTCCACATCAGTCATATGGGGTCTTTAGCTCTCTGTCCACAATACGGTGTGAAACAAGAGATGCAAAATGGGAAGACCACGCTTAACAATTCCGAGGAACTACGCTACTGTATGTATCACCACCTGTAAGCCTAATACAAAGCACTTCGAGTAACTAAAGAATATCTGTAAGCGGCCAGCAAGTAATAGGGTGGGAATATCAATACTGCCTCTAAACTGTTACAGAATTATTATGTGCTCCTGCGCAGGAGTGTGCCCTTAAAGCGAGCCGCTATGCTCCCTAATACCTGTTAGCTAATCTGAAACTCCTACCCTCCCCTCGGTTTCGCTCAGACAGTTACTTTTGTATTAGGGTCTCTGGTGGAACATAATATTTCTGGAACAACTTATACTGATGGTATAGGATACAGTATCATGTTATGATATGTAACTCCCATCTCTAAAATCTACCCACATTTTTTTTGCTCGTTGACGTGCCTAACTATGTTACGTGCGTAATATTTCTGATGAACAGCCTTACCCCACACTCTGCCCTTCCCTTTTTAACACCCGTCAAGTACACTTTATAATCTCCTATTTCTTCCTCGTTATCTTCCGTTACCTGAATATCATTAATTCCTAACATGTCCAGATGCATTATCTCTGCTGACTGAGCCAGTTCTACTTTCTTTCTCCCATAAGCCCCATTAATATTGATAGCTCCCCATCAAATTCCATTTTGTACGCTAAGTTGTTTCCAAGGAGTTCCTTGCCTATCAAATAGCACGTTTGGTGAAAATTCTGTGAAGCAGGATGATACCCTTACTTATACATAGTTTAAGTGAGGATCTCTCCTCTAATGGGTTAGGGTCCACCGGTGGATTGCATAGTCTGAGCACTAGGAGGGTCATGACTCAGAATATGTCCAAGATGCCCACTCCCATTCCATAGCAACCAGTATCCTGACTCTCAGGACCACTTACTAGGTCACCTACTCAGCTGTTGCCCATGATTCACAAACTAGAACATGACCACAGTAACCCACACCATGCACCTTAATAACAATAATGGCGTGCGGCCTCTAAAGGGGCGTGGTGCAGGTCTTTTGAGTTGATGCCTTATAGGCGAACTGTATGTCTGTAAGGATGAGGCTCTACCTACATGAATTCTAATGTTGAAGATGACACATGCACCCATCCCCTTAGCCTTCGGAATTAATCTAGGAAGGTTAAAATCACCGACTGAGCTGAGAATCGAATGAGGGTGGGCCAAAGGCCAGCACACTAACCATTTAGGCATGGAGCAAATTGGTTAATTATTTAATTAAAATATAAAAATACATCATTATTCTTTTGGATTTAATTTTGAGAATTTATAGTTAATATCCATCCAAAATGTATTATGAAAGAAAGTACTAATTAATGGTGTTACGCAGGACATAAAGCTAAGAAAACGTGTTTCATCTAGTTAAGTATATGTGTTAATGATATTTGTTCATCAGAATTTTGTTTGTGCTTAGAATATTTATTATTTGAAGCATAGAAACAAGGGACAACAGAAGTAATTCATAGATAACACTGGTCCACGTCTATTTTGCTGACTGTATGGTAGGGCCTCTCAAACGCCCAAAATCTCACGCGCGCAAACAGCGGTGCAGAGTTCCTGTGCACAGTGCATCGGTCCTGCTCGGCTCGGACCAATGCCTCTGGGCTACTCGGCTAAGCTCGGCTCAACTCAGCTCGGATTTGGAGCGCTATGGAGCAGGTGAGGAAGAGGGAGACAGGGGGAGCGAGCGAGACAGGCGTAGGGAAAGAGAGAGACAGCGCTATTGCTCCAAATCGAGGAGTGGGGGTCTGCACTCTGGTCAACCAAGCGAAGTAGTCTTTTGCACCGTGCACAGTGCATGCACCGTGAGAGGCCCTGCTGTAGGGTGACAGCTGTACTTCATTAATTTGAGGGCTGTGAACCCATTAATCATATCCGTTTAGCACCATCATGTCAGACTTTTTCACAAATGGACCGGACGAGTTGGCCGTGCGGTTAGAGCCGTGCAGCTGTGAGCTTGCATCCAGGAGATAGTGGGTTCGAATCCCACTGTCGGCAGCCCTGAAGATTGTTTTCCATGGTTTTCCATTTTCATACCAGGCAAATGCTGGGGCTGAACGTTAATTAAGACCACGGCCGTTTCCTTCCCATTCCTAGGCCTTTCCTCTCCCATCGTCGCCATAAGACCTATCTGTGTCAGTAATATGTAAAGAGAAAAAAAATCACAAATGGTGTGAATGTAATACCTTCCTCTGTTGCATATTCCTAATTACTTGGAGTTTGCTGAAACCATAAATCTCAACAATATTGCACCATCATGTCCAGTTTTTCACAAAATGGAAATTTTTCTATGATATTTAAAAAAAATAGCACTTTATGTATTTTTCTCTATTGTAGATTCTTGTGATGCACGGTTGCCATTCATCGAAAGTATAAAAATGACTCAAGTTCAACTGTTTACAACACCAAAACAAGGAAAGAGGCTTTCATGGCCTGTAACTGTAGACATTATATTAAGCTTTTAGGCTTTTGTAACATCAAGGAAACAGTGTGAAATTCTTTGCATTTCGCAGATAACTTTTCTCCACGTCTTCACAAGAATATCTCAACTGTTCATGTGGAAGACTCTTGTAATAATGAAGGTTTGAATATAAGAATGCTTTACTGTTGGTACAGTGGTACTCTCGCTCATCACCAGATGGGTTACTTCGGAGTGGGAGATGACAACACTATTTTTCTCCCTTTAAGATGTTCCTAGTTCAATCGTATGTGCATTGCAAAGTAAGCAGAAGGTTATCAGACAAACGCGGTAGAAGAAATAAATAAAATAAAATGAAAAAATAAAAGTGCAACGGAGCCTGACAAGGATGTATGTATGTACAGTCCGTCAGCGATTCCGCTGGTGGGATCCTCAACAGCTCTGCCATCAGCTGTCATAGATGGCCTAAGCATCACTGAAGAGGCGTACTAGGGAAATGAGGAGTGAGGTAGTTTCCCGTTGCTTTCCTCACCTAGCCAGAGTTGCTATTACATGTCAGTCTGCCAAGCCCACTGAAATGCATGCACCAACGGACCCTATGAGCAACATTTTCACACCATTCATAGCAGGGACTGGCTGCATAAGGATTGGCATTACTAGCATCACTCGTACATCAGTCACTTTCATATTGTCAAAGCCAAGGATAAGACGGAGACAGATCTATGAAAGTAACAAAATTGCTATAGCCCATACCAGAAGACATAGTGCACTGTAAACACTAGGCCCTCCCAGCAAAGGCATCTGACAAGTCTTATCTCCCGTATGCAGTTATCAGACTGTGCCTCTTAAATAGGCTTCTGATAAGTTCACCTGCATACACTCCAGCGTCATTGGGTAGGGTCTGACACATCCCACTCTGACGAGTCTAGTGTCAGACCTAAGACGAAACGCTGGTTAATAGAGCAAGTGCCGGAAGAGCCCCTACATCTAATTTTTGATCTGAAGGATAGGTGAGCAGATTAGAGCTGAGGATGGAAGGAAAAATGAGTGCGAGTCAGGGGGTGGAGGGAAAGAAGGACTTACTACGATGAGATTGAAGACATGAGAGTGAAAAGAAGTAAGAATAATACACTAACGTGTATACACAAGTTATGAGAGTATGTCACACAGTTAGGGACCTGCGATAACACCGACTGTCTAAAAATATTCCCTAAAATGCTTGGGAAACAGTTATTTGTATATAACGTTGTTAATTCAGAAATTAGATTTATTATGCAAAATAAAACAAAAGGAGACAGTAACGTGAATATGTCAACTTTATCACTTTTATATGCATAATAATACAAATTCAGTGTTTGCCTTCTTATAAAGGTTTTTGCACTGCCAGAATAGGCCATCGTGTCCATCACAGTCTTATTTTTCTTTCACTGAAACAATAAGAAATATTGCGGCAGTATCTTGGGACTAGTGAGCGACAGTGCAAGATACATGTTGAAGTGCTTCAGTTCCCTGAGTGCCTTCCTCAGAGAGGATGCAGGTCACATTCAGTGTTGGGCATGTTAGCTAAATTTGGTGGGATGCATATTCACGAAAGAACTGACAAAACTTAATGCAGTGGTGGCTAAGGTTAAAGCTGTTTATTTCAATACAAAATAGAGAAAACACCTGTACGTTTGATTTATCAAAGAAAAGTATCCATCTGAGAATCCTAAACTTTTTCCATTACCAGTGCTGACAAGATGGAATACTTGGTTTGAGAACGTTTTCTACGTTGAGAAGCATCTTTGTGGTATAAGTTTGTGCAGTTTGAAGATTTCGACTTTATTAGTAATGCTGGTATCACCTTCATGAAATCGCTGATGAATGAAGAAGTTAGTATAATTTCAGCAAAGGCAACATTCATCACGGAACATTGCCATCACTGAGCTAGAAGGATCTTCATATCCAACAAGTCCTCCACTTTATGAATAACTCAGGAAAATATTGCAGAATTTAAAAGTAACAAAAGAAGGGAATTTTTATAGTGAAACAGAAGAGAAGCTAAATTGTATCAGAAGTGCAGATGTTCGAGGAGATGTTAGAAACCCTACAGCATTAGAATTTACAAAATTGCAGTTACTGATATTTGAAGACCCTGCTAATGAGTTGTATTCAGTACTTGAAGGGTTTAGTCCAGTATCCATCATTAACAGTAATGTTGATGCAACACTAGTGAAAAAAAGTTAATTCTAATCCGTTCTTTAAAAACGAGAATGATTCAGTGATCACAAAAGAGTACAGTGATCTTCAAGAGCAAACTAATCATGTTGCAAGATGGAAAAATAAGTATTGTAAAAGTTCTGATTAGTTTGCTTGACAGTCATCCTGAGTTTAGTGGCAAAGCTCTCCATCAATGTAGTATCCATGTGCTGTTGTTGACTGCGAACATTTCTTTTCTTACTACTCAGGAGTTTGGAGCAACTTGTGTTGCAGTGTTCTCCTTCGGCATTTAGAAAACACAACGGCACCTTTCTTTTATGGTATTATGCTCATTTCAGGTAGTCATTGTAGTATCAGTATGCTTATGTTGGGTGTGAAATTTTCTTTTCTTGCCTACTCAGGAGTTTTGAGCGACTTGCGTTGCAATAGGAAAGTGACAATGTTGTCCTTTGACAGTTAAGAAAAAGATATTTAGATATTCAGTGATAACTGAATGATAAAAATGTGTGTGTTTTTAAATAAAACTCTGTTGTTCTTTAATAATTTATTTACATGTAAAAGTATCTTTAAAATCCTAAAATATGATAATAAAGTTATAAAAAAATAAAGCAAAATTCTAAAAAAAACTCAAAATTGTTCAAAAATAACCACGATTTCCACCAAAAAATAAAATGAAAAATGCAGGTCCGTACACATTGCACACCCCCAAATTGAACCGTTTGGTGAGGAGGAGGGTACGAATTTGGAAAACACCATACGAAATAACTACTGTGAAAGGACAGGGAAAAGAACTGCCTATGTAAATCCTTAATTGATAGCCAGTGTCCCTGTTGAAATTGTTAGGAAATTAAGTGATGCGTGGTTGCCAGTCATTACGTCCTATTCCTTCACTATAGTTATTTCGTACAGTGTTTTCCAAAGTCGTACTCTCCTCATCAGCGATAGTTCATTCTAGGCTATGTGCTATGGTTCATACTTTCATAGCCTGTGTACTCTCACTCATTACTCTTGTTTTTCTGCTATACACTTTTATTTCCATCCTTAGCTCTATCCTCGTCAGTCTCCGTTGCACTTGTTTTTATTTTTTTCTTCAACAACATTTGTCTGACCTTGCTGTTTACTTTGCAACGCACGTACGGTTGAACAAGGAACATCTTAATTGGAGCAAGACGGTATCGTCATCTCCTATATGGAAGGCTAGCATATAGTGAGCCATCTGGTGATGAACAAGAGTACCACTTATAATAAACCAACAGTAAAGCATTCATAAATTCAACCTTCATTATTAGAGAAGTCTTGCTCGTGAACAGACAAGATTTTATTTTGAAGACCTGGAGAAAAGTTCTCTGTGTAACACAAAGAATTTCACCTTGTTTTTGTGACACTGCAAAAGCCCAAAACTTATCATGTCTTCCAAACCAAACAATATTATTATTCACAGTTTGAGGTTGAACTCGGTGACCATGACAAATGCTGGGCACTACATAAAGGTGTAGGACATGTGTGGAACAAGGATAGACAGTGTATCAGAAGGTCAGTGTGCTATTTCTGCACAGCCACACAGCGGTGTGCTCTGAACCCCATCTACTCCAATGCTGCTGGGGTAAATAACTTTGTATTTACATTTTCTTATTATTCCTTGGAAGGCTTTTTATAAAGTTAAAAAACTGCGAACATCCAAGCCAAGTACAGCTGTCTCGACACTACCGCAGTTCAGCTTCTCCAGCAAGCTGGGCTTCCTTGCCGGCGTGAAAGAGAGCTACCCCAATGAAATTTAAATCGCTTGGTTGACGTATGCACTTGAAGCATCTTTGTTCTGGAAGTAGAGTGGTGCGGGGCTGTGGACCCTCGCCTGACAACAATTTACGGCTTCAGACCAGCTGGCTTGGGTAAGGTATGTTAGTTTGAATGCTTGACACTCGAAGTGTTCAGCGCCACACACTAGAGACTACAAGAAAAATATCAACATGTTACCAGTATAGCTACTTGCACATCATCCTGCTAATGAAAATAGAGCCTGTTTATTAAATCAATTGTAATATAGAAGAATATATTTATGTTTGGATTTCGGCATGTATAAAGTTTTTCGAACAATTCATTGATGGCAGGTGTAGAGTATGTTTTCAGACAGCCGCAGAAAAATATTTATGTTGCCCAGCATAAACACAGAGCTAAGCGCGAATAAAAGTATTTTGTATTTGGTTGTCTATGATGGTGGTATATGGTGAAGTTTTGTAGTGTTCCTCTTGGTTTCTAAGTGAAGTTTTCGTGAGTTCTGTGTTAAACATCGTAACGAATACCAGTTAAAACCCCCTGTGGTTGGGGGATGCATCTGAAGAATACACCCGCAGTATCCCCTGCCTGTCGTAAGAGGCAACTAAAAGGGGTGACCAAGGGATGATTAAATTAGAACCGTGAGACTACTTGTGATTAGTACCACCATGCGGGGAACACCATGGGTTGCTTTTACTTGTGCGTAATACCACTATGTTAGGTACCAAATAGGTTTGTGGTTAGTAGCAATATAGTATGGTGCCGGCTTCTCCAGTACCTGTGATTTGTACCCCTATATGAGCTACACCATGGGATGAGCGACACCATGGTTCCGCTTTGCCTATGGTTAGTACCCACTATGTGAGGAACACCCTGGGATAGTGCGGGTCCCTGTGGTTAGTCCACTTATGTGAGGAACACCATAGGTTTGCGTTGCCTGTATATAGTGCCACAGTGTGCAAAACATAGGTCTGTGTTCCATGTGCAAATTTCATTACCTTTGAGTAGTACCATACTTTTAATACTTTTAATAATTTATTAACTTTACTTTATTAATACGTTATTCCACTGTGTGGAATTCCACGAGTCTGCGCTACTTTTGATTAGTACCGCAACATGACAAATACCATGGTTCTACTTTCCTAATGATAAGTACCATTATGAGGTGCCGATGACTTGGATTTTGGACCCCTTTAGACTAAAAGCATCATCGAATCAGTATTATGCTATAGTCCCAGTCTCTTGGTCAGTAATACTATTGTTTCACATCAGTTTCTGTGAATGCGAGACATTGTGGGTCGGATCCACTGATTGTTTTAAATTTATATCCATCCATTCCAGTGTTGCCAACTTACATTTTCAAGATCCGCTAAATGCTACTAAAAATCCGCTAAAATTCTGCCAAGAAGTCCGATCTCAAATAAAGAGCATAAAAAATGGGCAATACTACTACTACTACTACTACTACTACTACTACTACTACTACTACTACTACTACTACTACTACTACTAAAGTAAATGACTGCACTCACCTGAACTGTGAGTTTCACTGGGATTAACACCCTGCCTGCGAGTCGGAGAGCTAAAACTTGTAGGCGTTTTAATGCGGGGTGCAAACTAGGTAAATCCCCTACCTCAAGGTCCACACACAGAACATGCCAGTTCATTAAACTGTCTTCCTTCATAGCATAAATATAAATGCTACTCTCTCACAGTTTCATTATCTGTCGTCATTCGTCAACTAAGAGAAAAGTACTCTTTCCTAACGCATTACAAATTCATGATACCACAATCTCATAACATCAAATCCAAATAACATGTTTTCCTAATGTGACTGCCAACGGCTGTAGCCGTGTTGAAACACCGGATCCCGTGAGATCTCTGAAGTTAAGCAACATCGGGCGTGGTCAAGAAGTGGATGGGTTGCCACGCGCTGTTGGCGGGGGTAAGGGAATGGAGGAGCAGAAAGGAACTGGCCACCCTACCGTACGTAAACTCCGGCTCAGGTACACCTCTGCAGAGGTTTGGACCTGCCTTCGGGCAGAATACACCCTTACCTTACCTTACCTAATGTGACTGCTAGCTCCTGATAAGAAATATGGAATAGCTTGAAGAAAGACTGGAGTACAAATTTTAAAAAAGTAAAATGGATAAAACGCTAAATTCCGTTGTAATAAGTTTAGAATTCCGCCAAAAAATCCGCTGTCCGCTAAATGATATATTTCTCCGCCGACAGTCTTCTAATTCCACTAAATTTAGCGGAAAATCTGCTAAGTTGGCAACACTGATCCATTCATTCTTCGTCCTCACGTTTTGAATTCTGGTCAGTGGAGGATTTTGGACTTTTAATTAATCATGCCATTTCATCTCATTTTGTATCATTAGGGACCGATGACCTTGATACTAGGCCCCTTTAATCAAGAAGCATCAATACCAGTTAAATTTTACTGATTCAGTTTAGGTTAGGCTTTTTAAGTTAAAAACAAATAGTTAGTCCCATTGTATTTTAGTGAAAACCATGACTGTACTATCATGAAGCATGGCCAGGTGAAACTGTAAGTATATTGTTTAAAATCTGGTATAGATTAACTTATGAAGGTGAGTATCAATTTGGGAATATGTGTGAGTGTGTGGTTGAAAATGTTCTTGAAAGACCTATGCAGCCTTATAAAATAGTAATGTTGACTTTAGAGAGTGTAGTGCGGCTACGACTGCGTATATTTAAAAAAACATTTTTGCAGTTGGGGTAACGAATGTGTTCACCGCATGCCACTGCAACCACATAAATGCCCTTCCCTCTAATCTTGGTGCTGTAAGGGCTTCCACCAGGATATCAGGGAACGCAAACATAAAGCAGCATGATTTCAGCAGAGTTCCTTCATAACTGAACTTTCTGTGCACTGTGCAAATTAATTACACTAGTCACTATTTAACTTCCCGCTGTTGCAACTCGTTAAAGTGATAAGTTATTGTAACTGTGTTTTTTGGCAAAGTTTGACATGATGGACAATTTCTGACTGCATGCAGTATTTGTAATCTATGACCTCAAATTAAGTAAAACCAGTTGAAAAATCATAGCCAGCAGACAAAACATTTCATATGTAGACTAGTTTACATATAATCATACATTACTGACCTCCTTTTTAAAGAAAATATCCATTCCTCTAATGCATTTGCATCTGCTGGTCCCATCTTATCTAAAATACAGTGCAGTTCTAATGGAACAAATACCTCCTTCACTGTTTCTTGTTGTTCCTAAACAACTATAGTCATTGACATCATTCTTGCAGGGAGCTTCAAGTGTTTGTTGTGCTATCATTTGACCTTGGCCTCCTCTGTATTGTGTAACATACACACAGAGCTCTGTTTTGTTAAGTATGTTAATTTATGGTCTGGCAGTATTGATAATGAAGAGATGAATGTGGCAACATGTGAGCTTGAATTACCATGTGTTGTGGTTACAGTAGGCCACTAGTTTTAAGCTGTGTTGACAGAATAGCAACTGTTTTGCATCATTCTTCTCTGGTCTATGATATGTGTGTGCGTCCCTCATGACCTGAGAGATGATAGAAACAAATTCAGGACCATTTTGTATGTTCTGGTCATGAACAGTATTTATAAGGTTGGGCTGCTACACTAATTTGAGGCCTGTGGTTTCCAAACTTTCGATGGCAGTATTTCTGTTCATAAATACTCTTATAATGTGAGGCAATAATTTCCACTGTATTCTAGAAGGTGCTACTTAAGAATATTGGTTCGAGTGAATAAAAATTAGCATGTACTTGTAACCCATATTGAAGCATTAGCTTGATGTTGATGTGAATAAAAACTAATTTCTTGCTAGAGTTTTCCTCGTTCCTAGTTCTTACTAGGAAATTGATGTGAAGAAACCGTTATTTATGTTATTTTAAGCACAGTAGGAGATTTGCTAGCTTTAGTTATTTGCAGCTATGACTAGTATCACAAGATTTTCCTAGGATTTCATACCATTTTTATTGTGTTTAAATAAACTGTTCAAACTAGTTGATAGAAGCTAGCCTAGTAGATATTTTTTTTATCACTTCACCCATTGGAGTGAATATCACTTTAAGCTGAGCTGCCATTAATAATTTTATACTCACATTGAGTATTGGAGATCACATAAAATGTGAAGAAAAGGGGATAATTATTGACAAACCATTGGAGAGATTGTGTTGTGTTTCATATAGAATACTTCTAAATTTTAGTTAAGCAAGCATCTCTACTCTAGGATTTTTGTGTTAGTTTGTAGGCCCAGGAATAGGAAAGTGCGTTTAGCATTATTATGAGTATTATAATTCAAAATATGATATGGTGAATTATTGAACTCAAAATGACTACTATCAGTTACCAAGGTTGGGATTTGAAACCAAAGCCTTGCTTTCTATCAAAGAATGCACTTATCCTTTCATTTTTGTCAGTGAAGTTTTTACATAATATTGAAGATAAAACTAAAGCAGCTGCATAGTTAAATGCCTCTCTTGTGCTCAGTCTTCACGCCTTATCTGGGGTGTTATAATTTCTTTCAAAAATCTCACCTGTTCAGATCATCTTCTGGATAGTGCCATCCACTTCATATGAAGTAAAAATAACATTCCTTTACTTTCATTCTTAACACAGAATTGTCTAAGAGGTAGAAAGACTACTCCTTTCACAGGGCCATATTGTCTATACCCCAATATTTACAAATGAAAATCCACAGCCTGTTTCCAGTCATTCGTCCGGGTCAGGAATGGAATAAATGAAGCTCCCATCTAGCAGCAAGGATAGGAATCGTGCCGGCTGCCGAAGCCTGTCGCACTCCTCTGGGGCAATGATTAATGAATGACAGATGAAATGAAATGATAGTGGAGAGTGTTGCTGAAATGAATTATTATGACAGGGAAAATCAGAGTACCCGGAGAAAAACCTGTCTCACCTCCGCTTTGTCCAGCACAAATCTCACATGGAGTGACCGGGATTTGAACCACGGAACTCAGCGGTGTGAGGCCGGTGTGCTGCCGCCTGAGCCATGGAGGCTGCCAATATTTACATTAAGATATTTTTTATTGCAATATCGGCCCGAATGGTGGCCATGATCGTTAAGTCTACATGATCTGACACTGTGGTTACCCGGTTCAAGTTCTGATCGCTAGATAGCGTTCAATTCCAAACCTCTGCACAGTGTTCATATGGAGTATGAAGTATGGGCCCACTGACACAGGAGTTCGTTCGTCGGAGGATGAACAGTAGTAGGCTATGTGCTGACACCAGGTTTCATCTTCTCCACTTCATTATCATCCCACATCCAGACGTACAGTTGCCCATGCGCATCGGGCGAGCCAAACATGTCCAGGGACACACCTGGCACTAAAAGCCATATGATAAATAAATAAATAAATAAACAAAAAATGCATTATTGAATTAAAATTAGTAATGAATGCAGTCATCATGTAGGAAGGTTTGAACTAGTCTCATATTTTGCTTGACTGAAATGGAGCAATTCTGCCAAGTATACTGATTGGCAAAAATGAAAAACATCACTTGAAAAATTCAAACTAAAATTCAAGTTTAAATGTAAATTATAAAATAATCCCAGGTATAACACAGCATCACGTAATTTATAGGTTTTAAATACATTTTGAGGCAATGGCTGTGGTAAGTAAAAAGTCTATACTTTTTCTGAAGTTTCGTTTAACTTTGTACCCACTAATAATGATGTTAATTCACACATTTTGACAATTCTCTCGCCTAAAGTTCTGATGTGTCTCTCATCGAAATTGATCTCTTCCTCCACACTTCACGTAATGTCTCTGGAAGAGGATTTACCTACTCAACCTGTCTGGAGATGTTGCAAGGGATTTCAATCGGGACTTTATGCTGATCAGTTGATTCAAAAATCTCTAAGACATCAAGATACTATGATGCGCAACATGCTACATATGGAGGTGCATTGTTATGTGCAAATTTGAATTTGTCTCCAATAAATGGATTAAAGAGCATGGCGTGTTTGGCAAGAATCTCGTTGTAGTAGCAGTAAATGTTGAATGTTACTTAAGAGCTTTTCGGTCTGTAACACATTATTAAACAAGGAATAAAAAATACACAATATTAAACTATAATGATATGTTATAGTGTAATACAGTAAAACCTCATTTCTGCAGGGGACAAGGAAAAAGAACGTGTTAAGTGAGAAAATGTGCTACTGAGTATATGAATAAAAACTATCCAACAGGGTTATGGAAACACTAGATATGATTTTTTCCGATATGATGGTATTTTACATCGTGTATCCACGTGTACCGTTTGTAAAGATGAGTGGAGAATATTAAAAAGAGTGAAAAACATGAGAGAACAAATATGATAACCTTTGCATGGGAGCCCATAAAACTGTCAAAGTATTATTGCAGATCACACTCTTTCTAAAATAAATTGTAGTAGAAGACCTTTATTTCTGACCAGTGGGTTATTAAACATCATTTTCTGGTCACACTCTTAGACAATGACTTGGAGATTACACTCAACTTTGACCATGTGTGTTTGCAACTTTGGCCACCATTTTCAATTGATCAAACTTTGATAAGACCAATTCGAATGATCAAGTTGAAACTCGAAGGTGCGAATGTCAACATTCATGCTAACTCTGTGCACTTAAACACGGGTGGCAGTCTACTTTCTGATAGATTTTAACCTTGTCTTAACTGGGTGAGTTGGCCGTGCAGTTCGAGGTGCACGGCTGTGAGCTTGCATCCGGGAGATAGTAGGTTCGAATCCCACTATCGGCAGCCCTGAAAATGGTTTTCCGTGGTTTCCCATTTTCACACCAGGCAAATGCTGGGGCTGTACCTTAATTAAGGCCACGGCCGCTTCCTTCCAACTCCTAGGCCTTTCCTATCCCATCGTCGCCGTAAGACCTATCTGTGTCGGTGTGACGTAAAGCCCCTAGCAAAAAAAAAAAAGACCTATCTTTTCGGTGCTACATAGAGCCACTAGCATAAAAAATAATCTTATCTTCATTAGTAAGGAATTTCATGACTTTTTTCGAATCCATAACTAGGCTGTCGTAAGACAGATATGCACCACACTAGTCAACTTCACAGGATTATGTTCGTAATCCAAATGTAGATTGTCAGGCGACAAATATTCACTATGGAACTCTTCACTGTACCACTCAACAAAAAATAAACTTCTAATTTCTGAGTGGGATGCAAAATATAAGCACAAACTGTTTCACTGTGTTGTTCAGCAATTTCGCTGCTAACCTGTAAGCAAAACATGAACATTCCTGAGGCTAACCCCAAAGTTGCAACGTATCCTATCTAGTTCAGAAATTTAAGGTATTTTCCCGTTACCACACAACTCTGGCGAGGGCTCTTTTTTACCCCAGTTAGAAATCACGTTCCTTTCACAAGGGATGACAAATAACATTTTCAGGTCTGTGAAAAATGTGATCGTACTAAGCAGTAATAGCGAAAATTCGTGATGTGATAAGTGAGGTATTTTTATATAGATTTAATAGGCTGAGAATCAGAACTTAAATTTACGACATGCTAAGTGGGAAGGCGTGTTAATGAGGAATGCACTAATGAGGTTTAACTCTATTTATATTTAATATGTTCAACAGACTGGACAGCTGTTAAGTTACATTTAACAGAGTCGACACTGAAAAGTATGGCTTCCTTCTTAACAAAAAATAAATATATATATTTTGAGATGGTTCATGATGTGGGTTACTGTAGTCACGTCCTATTTCGTGAACAATGGGCAACGGCTGAGTGACCTAGTAAGTGGTCCTGAGAGTCGGGATACCAGTTGCTATGGAATGGGAGTGGGCATCTTGGACATATTCTGAGTCATGGCCCTCCTTATGCTCAGACGGCTAGGACTATACAATCCTCCGGTGGTCCATAACCCGATAGAGGAGAGATCCTCACTTGGACCATGTGCAAGTAGGGTAGCATCCTGCTTCATGAATTTATCGAGCTCAGAACATTTTAAGCAAGCCTCGGACCTATGGGAGTAACGGAGTCCCACTTCCATTTGACAGGCGAGGGACTCCTTGGAAACAACTTGGCAAATGAAATGGAATTCGATGGGGAGCTATCAATATTAATGGGGCTTATGGAAGAAAGAAGGTAGAACTGGCTGAGTCAGCAAAGAGGATGCATCTGGATGTGTTAGGAGTAAGTGATATTCGGGTAAGGGGAGATAACGAGGAAGAGATAGGAGATTATAAAGTGTACTTGACGGGTGTTAGAAAGGGAAGGGCAGAGTCTGGGGTAGGGCTCTTTATCAGGAATACCATTGCAGGCAACATAGTTTCTGTTAGGCACGTAAATGAGCGAATGACGTGGGTAGATTTGTCAGTTGGAGGAATTAGGACTAGAATTGTCTCCGTGTATTCACCATGTGAGGGTGCAGATGAGGATGAAATTGACAATTTTTATGAAGCATTGAGTGACTTCGTGGTCAGGGTCAAGAGCAAGGATAGAATAGTGCTAATGGGTGATTTCAGTGCGAGAGTTGGAAATAGAACTAAAGGATATGAAAAGGCGATTGGTAACTATGGGGAAAATATGGAAGCTAATGGGAATGGGAAGCGTTTGCTGGACTTCTGTGCTAGTATGGGTTTAGCAGTTACGAATACATCCTTCAAGCATAAGGCTATTCACCGCTACACATGGGAGGCTAGGGGTACCAGATCCATAATAGACCATATCTTAACCGACTTCGAATTCAGGAAATCTGTTAGGAATGTACGAGTTTTCCAGGCATTTTTCGATGATACAGACCACTATCTGATCTGTAGTGAACTAAGTATCTCTAGGCCTAGGGCAGAGAAAGTGAAATCTGTCTGCAAACGAATAAGGGTAGGAAATCTCCAGGACGATGAAATTAGACAGAAGTACATGGATATGATTAGTGAGAAGTTTCAGGTTCAGGATATAGAAAGTGAATGGGTGGCATACAGGGATGCTGTAGTAGAAACAGCAAGGGAATACCTAGGAACTACTGTGTGTAAAGATGGGAAAAGGCGAACATCTTGGTGGAATGATGAAGTGAGAGCACCTTGTAAACGTAAAAAGAAGGCTTATCAGAAATGGCTCCAAACAAGGGCCGAGGCAGACAGGGATTTGTACGTAGATGAAAGAAACAGAGCAAAACAAATAGTTGTTGAATCCAAAAAGAAGTCATGGGAAGATTTTGGTAATAACCTGGAAAGGCTAGGTCAAGCAGCAGGGAAACCTTTCTGGACAGTAATAAAGAATCTTAGGAAGGGAGGAAAAAAGGAAATGAACAGTGGTTTGAGTAATTCAGGTGAACTCATAATAGATCCCAGGGAATCACTGGAGAGGTGGAGGGAATATTTTGAACATCATCTCAATGTAAAAGGAAATCATTCTGGTGGTGTTGCAAACAGCCAAGCTCATGGGGAGCAGGAAAATGTTGGTGAAATTACGCTTGAGGAAGTGGAAAGGATGGTAAATAAACTCCAATGTTCATTAAGCAGCAGGAATAGATGAAATTAGACCTGAAATGCTGAAGTATAGTGGGAAGGCAGGGTTGAAATAGCTTCGTAGAGTAGCATACCTGCCAACTTTTCCGATTTAGGCGGGAGAGTCCCGATTTTAGCTTTTTTTTTTTTTGTGGACTTAAAATATTTGTTTTCAAATCCCGCCATTTCACCTTTTTTACGCGAGTAGCCGAAAGTCCTTCTCTCATTGGCGGCTTTCAAACGAAATATCTACGTTTATTAATGCGAGAAATGTGCGCGAATGTGTGATGTTTATTGACACCAGTTTATCGCGACGCGGATATTGATCATCAATCTCTCATTCTCGCGTACTATGTTCGTGTTCGTTCACATCAGTCTAGTCGACTCTAGAGACTAGTCGCTAGATATGGAGTCTTTTTTAGTAATTTAGTGATAGAATTTCAATGACGACGACTAGTGACCTTTCTAGAGATTTTAGGAGCCATTCGGAGACAATTCTGACTAATTTTATTTTATCTCAATGTAACTAAAAAAAAAGTGTTCACATTGCACAGAATTTAAAAAGAATGATATTTCTGTACCGGTCGTGACCACAGTAACAAGGAGAAATACATGTTTTAATTTTCCGTAATGTCTCTGTCTGTATGTATGTATGTATGTATGTATGTATGTATGTATGTATACGTACGCGCGTCACGAGAAAACGGCTGAAGATAATTGAATGAAATTCGGTATATAACGACCGGGAGTAAGTCTCTACAATCTAGGCCATAAATAATTGTGTTCACGCCGAGTGAAATGGTAGTTATGGGGAAGGCCTAAAATTTAATTCTCACATATTGGTCCTATCGATAAATACTACATAATTAAAGTTATATATTAAATTTCTTATCATTTATGTCGTATACATTTTTACCGTACTGGGTATGATAACAGAGATATTAATGAATTTGGATTTTTGTTGCTAAGTCCATATCAACGCCGAGATACGAGAAAATGGGTGAACAGAATTTAATGAAAATTGGTATGTAAAGTCAGGGACTAAGGGACTACAGTCCAAACTACGAGTAATTTTATTCACCCTGTTCGAAATGGTAGTTTAGGGGAAGGTGCCAACATTTATTTTTTAATTACCTATCTAATTGGTCATATCGAAAAGTACTACATAACAGGAGTTATAGAGAATACAATTTCTGATTATTTATGTGTTATTCAGTTTTACTATACTGACTATAATAATATTGTGAAGATGATTATAAGAATGAGGAAAAAGATATGAAGGAATGATCGCTTGAATCACACAAAAGGGAGTCATAAAAGAAAGGAGCACTCACTTTACATCAGATGCTCGAATATCATAGAGTTGGAAGAAAACTAAATGTGAAAGCCTGCAATATAGACAGCTCATAAAATTGATCAACAATAACATCACATTGACAATTGTTTGTTGTGATGTGCTTTGTCTATTCTGCTGCCATTTATCTCTAATAGATGGGATTACTGCTGCATACCTAGTAAAACAGCCTGCTAGAATATTGACGGGAAGTAGCTGGGAAGTTAGATCTCCCTCTTCTTTAGCATGCCATTCCTCTATTTCATAAATTTTCTGATACTACTGAATCATCATAGTACTCCAGCTATTCAATCCCTACTCTGAAGCGATGATTGGAATGAGCAATGTGCACACTTAAATGGAATAACCAGGAACCTACTACGTTGGCGAAGCAGGGGGAGACATAATACCACCACGTGGTACGTTCCAGGTGGCGGATAGGGGGGTCCTAACCGGCTTGCTGGCAGACTTGAGCGAAATAAAATAGCTCTCGTGGACCAAACACACACCCCTGTTTGTGGGGTACGCAGGCAAAGAATATACCCACGGTATCCCCTGCGTGTCATAAGAGGCAACTAAAAGGGGCGACCTAGGGATGTTTGAATTGGAACCATGAGACTACTTATAATTAGTACCACCACGCTGGGTCGCTTTTACTTGCGCGTAGTACCACTATGTTAGGTACACAATAGATTTGTGATTAATAGCAACAGCGTGTGAATCAGGGTGAGTTTTACAGTACCTGTGATTAGTACTAGGCCTACTATGAGCGACACCATGGGTCTGCCTTGCCTATGATTAGTAGCCACTATGTGAGGAACAGCACATTTTGAATTCTGGTCAGTGGATGATTTTGGACTTTTAAATTGTCATTACATTTCTTCGCATTTTTACCATTAAGGGCCGATAACCTAGATGTTAGGTCCCTTTAAACACAAAGCATCATCTTAAACGGAATATTGACACAGGAATGTTAGCGGCTGTCTGCTGCCTGGTCATTCTAGCTCTGGAAATTTGAACTGTTAGATCGACACTGTAGTACTTTTCTTTTAAAGTGAGAAAATGTGCTGTTTTTCATTTTATTGAATATTTCATATGACATCATTACTTTTATTCATGACATTCGTACTGACATCATTGTAACGACCTGTGTTGATTTCAGTTGGTAAAACAATAAGGACAGTCTTTCTCAGAATTCCGTAGTGAAGCACGGGTACAACAGCTAGTTATTTGATACAAATGGCATTGCGCTTCGCATAATTGTGCGGGCGCTTGATATAATGCAACACCAAGAAGGAGTGGTTCGAAAGGGATGAAAGTTGGGGAAAAAACAGAGACGGCACGGACGAATAATTGATGTTTATTTCAAACTGATATGCAGGTTACACAATGCACACGGCATCGACTCAGTAGGATGTAAGACCACCGCGAGCGGCGATGCACGCAGAAACACGTCGAGGTACAGAGTCAATAAGAGTGCGGATGGTGTCCTGAGGGATGGTTCTCCATTCTCTGTCAACCATTTGCCACAGTTGGTCGTCCGTACGAGGCTGGGGCAGAGTTTGCAAACGGCGTCCAATGAGATCCCACACGTGTTCGATTGGTGAGAGATCCGGAGAGTACGCTGGCCACGGAAACATCTGTACACCTCGTAGAGCCTGTTGGGAGATGCGAGCAGTGTGTGGGCGGGCATTATCCTGCTGAAACAGAGCATTGGGCAGCCCCTGAAGGAACGGGAGTGCCACCGGCCGCAGCACATGGTGCACGTAGCGGTGGGCATTTAACGTGCCTTGAATACGCACTAGAGGTGACGTGGAATCATACGCAATAGCGCCCCAAACCATGATGCCGCATTGTCTAGTGGTAGGGCGCTCCACAGTTACTGCCGGATTTGACCTTTCTCCACGCCGACGCCACACTCGTCTGCGGTGACTATCACTGACAGAACAGAAGCGTGACTCATCGGAGAACACGACGTTCCGCCATTCCCTCATCCAAGTCACTCTAGCCCGGCACCATGCCAGGCGTGCACGTCTACGCTGTGGAGTCAATGGTAGTCTTCTGAGCGGACGCCAGGAGTGCAGGCCTCCTTCAACCAATCGACGGGAAATTGTTCTGGTCGATATTGGAACAGCCAGTGTGTCTTGCACATGCTGAAGAATGGCAGTTGACGTGGCGTGCGGGGCTGCCACCGCTTGGCGGTGGATGCGCCGATCCTCGCGTGCTGACGTCACTCGGGCTGCGCCTGGACCCCTCGCATATACACGTGTCCTGTGGCACACGACAACACGTTCTGCAATGACTGTCGGCTGAGAAATCACGGTACGAAGTGGGCCATTCGCCAACGCTGTGTCCCATTTATCATTCGCTACGTGCGCAGCACAGCGGCGCATTTCACATCATGAGCATACCTCAGTGACGTCAGTCTACCCTGCAATTGGCATAAAGTTCTGACCACTCCTTCTTGGTGTTGCATTTGCTCTGTCAGTCAGTGTATTAATCTATGTATTTGCTAAGTAATGGCATTTAAGTGCATGACCGATGCTTACGTGTGGAGCATGAGTTCATACTATTTTCGGAAGGCTTATCAGAGACCGATTATCTCGCTGGCATTCTTCCTGAGAGGCAATAGAGGTGTCATTTTCAGGTTTGTAGCCTCGTTATAGCAACAGTTTTGCTTTGAGACAATAAGTGTTATAAATATATCATAGTATTGTATTGTGCAAGACATGTAGATTAAGCACTTTTGACCAATTGTATCTCCTGATTTCTCCTGGTTTTTCCTGATTTTCATATCAGAATCTCCTGATTTTTGGTTTTGTAAAGTTGGCAGGTATGGAGTAGTAAGATTAGCATGGAGTGTTGGTAAGGTAGCTTCAGGTTGGACAAAAGCAGTAATTGCACCTATCTATAAGCAAGGATACAGGAAGGATTGCAACAACTATCGAGGTATCTCATTGATTATTATACCAGTCATTTACTTTCATCTTGAAAGGGAGGGTGCGACCACTCGTTGAGAGGAAGTTTAATGAAAACCAGTGTGGATGTTAGGATCAGATTTTCAGTATGCACCAGGTAATTGAAAAATGCTACGAGAGGAATAGACAGTTGTGTTTATGTTTCGTAGATCTAGAGAAAGCATATGACAGGGTACGAGGGAAAAGATGTTCGCTATACTGGGGGACTATGGAATTAGAGGTAGATTATTAAAACCAATCAAAGGCATTTATGTTGACAAATGGATGTCGGTGAGAATTGATGGTAGAATGAGTTCTTGGTTCAGGGTACTTACAGGGGTTAGACAAGGCTGTAATCTTTCACCTTTGCTGTTCGTAGTTTACATGGATCATCTGCTGAAAAGTATAAAATGGCAGGGAGGGATTCAGTTAGGTGGAAATGTAATAAGCAGTCTGGTCTATGCTGACGACTTGGTCTTAATGGCAGATTGTGCCGAAAGCCTGCAGTCTAATATCTTGGAACTTGAAAATAGGTGCAATGAGTATGGTATGAAAATTAGCCTCTCGAAGACTAAATTGATGTCAGTAGGTAAGAAATTCAACAGAATTGAATGTCAGATTGATGATACAAAGCTAGAACAGGTCGATAATTTCAAGTATTTAGGTTGTGTGTTCTCCCAGGATGGTAATATATTAAGTGAGATTGAATCAAGTTGTAGTAAAGCTAATGCAGTGAGCTTGCAGTTGCGATCAACAGTATTCTCTAAGAAGGAAGTCTGCTCCCAGATGAAACTATCTTTACATCGGTCTGTTTTCAGACCAACTTTACGGGAGCGAAAGCTGGGTGGACTCAGGATATCATATTCATAAGTTAGAAGTAACAGACATGAAAGTAGCAAGAATGATTCCTGGTACAAACAGGTGGGACAATGGCAGGAGGTACTCGGAATGAGGAGATAAAGGCTAATTTAGGAATGAACTCGATGGATGAAGCTGTACGCATAAACCAGCTTCGGTGTTGGGGTCATGTGAGGCGAATGGAGGAGGATAGGTTACCTAGGAGAATAATGGACTCTTTTATGGAGGGTAAGAGAAGTAGAGGTAGACCAAGACGACAATGGTTAGATTCAGTTTCTAACGATTTAAAGATAAGAGGTATAGAACTAAATGAGGCCGCAACACTAGTTGCAAATCGAGAATTGTGGCGACGTTTAGTAAATTCATAGAGGCTTGCAGACTGAACGCTGAAAGGCATAACGGTCTATAGTGATAATATATGTATGTATATATGTTGAGGATGCTGTTTTCAGTGAATGGGCCTCCATAGGAATACCACCCCATCCAGTCATGGAACCTCTGCCAAATAGTTCCTTACAGAGAATGTTCACGCTTTGGATTGTCCCCAGACTCTTTCCCTACCATGTCGAGATTGCAGAGAGAACCTGGACTCTGTTCCAGTGCTGTGCAGTCCATTGGGTGTGCTGACGAGCAAACTTTAGATTTGGTCCCATAGTAGGTTATCGTAATGTAAGAGTTTGTTTTCTATGGCATCTACACTCAGTCGTCTTGCTCATGTTAACACCAAGCATGTGCTGTAGTCGATTCCAAGCTTCAACCACAGTTGTTACCTCTAAGAACCTGCTTGATGAGAAATTAGTCATCTCAGGCTGAAGTCTAGGCAAGTTTTCTGGAGAAACTGTACAGCATGGTATGCAGTAAAACAATAAAATACCACATAGCAGGTGTTCGACGTGGGGAAAACCACTCGTTCATGAAAAGACCTGCTGTTGCATGGTAAATTATAGATAGGAAGGGACAATGCATTCAGTCACTAGCTAATGTAGCCAACAAAATCATACTTACTGATGGTAAACATGTATTGCTCCATTCTTAACTACACTGAGTGAGTTGGCCGTGTGGTTAGGGTCATGTAGCTATGAGCTTGCATTCAAATCCCACCATCGGCAAATGCTGGGGCTCTACCTTAATTAAGGCTACAGCTGCTACCTTTCCAATGCTAGTTTTTTCCCATCCTTCCGTCACTGTAACCTTTAATGTGTTAGTGCGACGTTAAACCACTGGGAACATCATTCTTAGCTACCTTTAAACTTAAAAATTGTAAGTAAATTAAAATAGGGTTTGATTTCTGGCCAGGTCAGGGATTTTTATCTGTATCTGAGGTCTAGTTCGACGTCCACTCAGCCTACGTGATTACCCCCTGTGGGTGGGGGAAGCAGACGAAGAATACACCGACAGTATCCCCTGCCTGTCGTATGAAGCGACTAAAAGGGGTGACCAAGGGATGATTGTATTAGAACCATGAAACTACTTATGATTAGTACCACCTCGTGGGGAACAGCATGGGGCGCTCTTACTTGTGCGTAGTACCACTATGTTTGGTACCAAATAAGTTTGTGATTAGTAGCAACAGAATGCGTTGCCAGCTTCTACAGTACCTGTGATTAGTACCACTTTAGGAGTGACACCATGGTTCTGTGGTTCTGGTTTGCCTGTGATTAGTACCCACTATATGAGGAACACCACGGAATAGTGCGGGTCCCTGTGGTTAGTACACGTATGTGATGAACACCATAGGTCTGTATTCCAAATGCGAATTTCATTACCTTTGAGTAGTACCATCATGTGTGGAATGCTGCGAGTCTATGCTACTTTTGATTAGTGCCGCAACATGACAAATACCATGGTTCTATATTTATAGCGATACGTACCATTACGAGGGACCGATGACTTTTATTTTGGACCCCTTCAGACTAAAAGCATCATTGATTCAGTATTATGCTATAGACGCAGTCCCTTGGTCAGTAATACTATCGTTTCACGCCAGTTTCTGTGGATGTGAGGCATTGCAGGTCAGATCCACTGATTGTTTTAAATTCGTATCCATCCATTCATTCTTCGTCCTCACATTTTGAATTCTTGTCAGTGGAGGATTTCAGACTTTTAATTTGTCATTCCATTTCGTCTCATTTTGTACCATTAAGTGCCAGTGACCTAGATGTTAGGCCCCTTTAAACAACAATCATCATCATCATCATCATCATCAGCCTACGTGATTACAGTTGAGGAGCTATCTGACGGCGAGATGGCAGCCCCGATCTAGAAAGCCAAGATAACGGCTGAGAGGATCCGTTGTGCAGACCTCACGACACTTCGCAACCTGCAGGCCTTCAGGCTGAGCAGCGGTCGCTTGGAAGGCCATGGCCCTTCTGGGCTGTTGTGCCATAGGGTTTGGTTTGGTGTTTTTCTTTGCCAGTGAATGTGTGAGATAGTGGAGCCGTGATCTCTATTTCACAGGTGTTATTGCTAGTTATAAGTAATAATAATAAATGAAAGTGATAAGCCAGGTTTAGTGGCTCAGACAGTGAACCGAAAGTACATCAGCCTTGTGTCAGTAGCTTAACTAGATTGTTAAGGAATTCCTGCAGAAAAAATGTCATGTGTAAGAATAGTGCGTGGTATGTCAAACCATATCAAATAATTATTATTATTATTATTATTATTATTATTATTATTATTATTATTATTATTATTATTATTATTATTATTATTATTATTATTATTTTCTTCTTCTTCTCCTTCTTCTTCTTCTTCTTCTTCTTCTTCTTCTTCTTGCGATCCGGCCAAACTTAGGACCACGCCAGTACCACTTCACTTCTTTCTAATCATTCCTTCTTCCTTTCTTTTTCTCCAGAGTGCCTTCATTCTTTCAGAATGTTGTGCTCTTCTCTCTTCAGTCCATCTTCCCCCTCTGTGCTCTTTCTTTTCTTCAACCAGAACTTTTATGTTGGAAAGTCCTTTCCTGAATTGGTCTCTATCACAACATTCTTTATCTGCAGTTCCTAACCTCTTGAGTTCTTCCTTCATCTGCTTGGCATATCCCCCCTGGCTCTTCAAGTAGTATATTTTATTAAAAATTTGTTTATTTAACCTTGCTGGATCCATTCTGACCACGTGTCCATAGAATCGCAGCCGTCTTTTCCTTATTGTTGTTTCCAGGTCTTCTGTTCTTTTGTATATCTCCTTATTTGATCGTAATCTGTAGTTTCCCTCTACCACCCTTGGGCTGTAAATCCTCCTTAATATTCTCCTTTCAATCTTTAGTAGTTTTTCCAGGTTCGTTAGTGTTGCTGTTTCCACTCCATACAGAATCACTGGTTTTACCACAGCATCATAATGTCTTAGTTTCGCATTGATGGAAAGATTCTTTTTGTTGTAAATGGCTTTGGTGGCAGTGTTTAGCCTTTCCAACTTGTCTTCTATTTTCCATGGCCTCTTTATCCATCCCGTTGCTGCTGATAATCTCTCCCAGGTACTTAAACTGCTTTGTGAACTTCACTTCGCCATATTTCGTCTTCATTGTTCTCTTCTGTCCGTGCTCATCATCTTTGTTTTTGTGAAGGAGATTTTTAAACCTGTTTCCTCGGCTATCTCCTGTAGTTCATTTATCTATGTTATTGCTTCCTGTTCTGTCTCAGCGAAGAGTGCAAAATCATCAGCAAAGGCCAAACACTTGGGTTTGACATGTTTATTTTTGCTACCTATTATAGCACCTGAGTCCTTATGTTTCCACAGTGTTTTCATGACCTTATCTAGAACCACATTGAAGAGTGTTGGGGATAAGCTGTCACCCTGTCTCAGACCTGTTTTTATCTGGAAGGGTTTGCTGATCTCTCCTTGAACTTTCACTTTGGATATGGTGTTTGTTAGTGTTAACCTAAGTAAGTTGAGTGTTTTTTGATCGATGCCATATTCTCTCAAAATTTCCATCAATGTGTCTCCATCTATTGAATCATATGCTTTTTGAAAGTCAATGAAAGAGATGAAGATGTTCTTTGGTCGTGCATTGTAATATTTGATTATCATTTTTAGACTCAAGATGTGATCCTGACAAGAGCGCCCTCTCCTGAAGCCACCCTGATACTCTCCCGACATGTGGTCAATTTGCGGTGTCAGTCTGTTCAATAGGAGTTTAGAAAAAATCGTATACGTGACAGATAAAAGTGATATTCCTCGGTAGTTGTTGACGTCTGTTTTCGGTCCCTCTTTATGTAGCGGGTGTATTAATGCCACTAGCCAGTCTTCTGGTATTTTCACATCTCTCCAAATATTCCAGAACAGTTCTGTCACTTCAGTGATAAAGGCGTCATTGGCTATCTTCCACAGTTCTGCTATTACTCCATCTTCTTTAGGGAGTTTATTACTTCCCTTACTTCTTCCTCATCTGGTGGTTCAGAATCTGGGTTCTGGATTGTGTCCTTCTCAATCTCCAATTTTTACCGTGGTGATTCACAGTTAAGGAGGTCTTCAAAGTACTTTGCAAGGATCTCACAGTTATCTTTATTGTTGAGGACAAGAGTTCCGTCCGTTTTCTTGAAATGCAGGTTCGGTGCTATATAGCCTTTGATTCTATTTTTAAAGGCCCTATGGAATAATCTGGTATTGTTTTTCTTGAAGTTTTCATCCATTTCTGTGACTTCTGCCCTAAGGGTCGTATTCATGAACGAGACTTTGACTTCGACTTACGTAAGTTCACTTAGTTGAGTTTTGTGGAAGTCTGTTTCATAGACGCAACTTTTACAAAGTAGACTCTGGCGTAAGTAGACTTTGGTAAGTTACGATGTGAAAAATTAGATATGAAGTTGGCAATGATAACATGATAACAGCACTGTAGCATCTCCCATCACTCAATGTTTTTTCTTAATAAAGGGGCAGAAGAAGAAGAAATTCAGCTGTTTCCTGCGTTATAGATCGCGTTATAGACTCTAAACTCAATCCAATCCAGTTAGTACAGTTAATTTTTATTTCTCGACGATGGATGGAAAGAAAAAATTGCTAGCCTTCAACAACTATGAAAGGGAGGTGTTACTAGAACTAGTGAAAGAGAAGAAAGATAGCCTATAGTTGAAATCGAAATCAATAAACTTCATCTGGTGGTTGATTATGCCCTGACAATTGAAACTAAAAATCCCTTTCCTATTACGGAAAACCTCAGCATGGTTGCCACTTGGACTTATTATTGGTACATGGGTGCAATCAATAGCTCCAACCACTCCAGGGAAACGGGATCTTTCAAATCAAAATCAAATCAAATCAAAATCTCTTTATTTGAAAATGAGGTGTCTACCTCGGTGGCAAATGGTACACTAAAATACATTATTGTCAAGCACTAAATTTTAAATTAACAGGAGACGAAGAAAATTTTCCTAGAATACAATATTATACAATTTACGCTAATAATTTTTTCTATTAAACACACACATCATCCTTAATAAATTTATATTGTTTACAAAATTCTACTTATAATATCTTACAAACATAGTCAACTCATATACAGTACGGTATGTGAAATTACTTCTAATAATACTATACAACTGGTATAAGATTAAAATTAACACTGAATTTATTCACATATTTATATTTTACCCATTTTGGAACCTAAGTAGCATAACGACCTGCTGCGTCTTAACCAGAGCCCCTTTTGCCACCACTTTTCAGAGTTCCTGAAGGGCTTTCACAGCTACCGTAGCGGTCCCAGGGTCCTCGAAGTCCCCACTGTACTTCACCCCTACAGGCAGTCCCCTACTTGGGCTGTCCAAACTCCTTAGACCAGGGGATGGAATTAATTTAATCACACACATTTATTATTTACAATATCCTGCACTGGTCGAATGCCCTCTAACATTTAATTTATTATCTCTGTTGTTGTTTATTCTCTTCTTGAATATCTGTACAGATTTTGGAAAAGGATCAAACACTACCCCTGGTAAACTGTTCCACTCCTTCACGCCCTTCCCAATGAAAGAAAATTTACCCCAATCGCTTCTGCTAAAATTCCTTCTAATTTTGTACTTGTGGTCAGTTCTACCAATATAATTATTTTCCAACCGAAGCCTCTCACGGATATCTCCCCATGCTTCTTCTCCTGTATAGGCTCTATATAATCCTATAAGTCTAGTTTTCTCCCTTCT
Organism: Anabrus simplex; assembly: GCF_040414725.1. NCBI lineage: Eukaryota > Metazoa > Arthropoda > Insecta > Orthoptera > Tettigoniidae > Anabrus > Anabrus simplex. The sequence continues at coordinate 428,940,052 of NC_090269.1, read as the reverse complement.
CTTACTTAAAGTTTCCCACCCAAGTTCCTTTAACGTTTCTGATACACTACTCTTTCTCCTGAAATCTCCTGTTACAAACCTTGCTGCTTTCCTCTGCACACCATCTAGTTCTTTTATTAGGTATTCTTGGTGAGGATCCCAAACACTGTTTGCATATTCCAATAATGGACGAACCATACTTAAGTAACTTTTTTCTTTTAATTCTTTGTTGCATCCTTTAAGTAGTCTCATTATGACATGTAACGATCTGTATGCTTTCCCAACAATGTCATCAACATGACCCTTCCAGTGCAAATTACTTTCAAATCTCACACCTAAGTATTTGCACTTGCCATCTACCTCATCCAAAGTATATTCAAATTCAGTTTTAAAGCTCCTGTTTGTAAACGTTGTAACAGTTGATTTGCCTCCATTAATCTTCATATTATTTTCTTCAACCCATTCTTGGATACTGTCAAGGTCCCTTTGTAATTCTGAACAATCCTCAGTGTTATTTATTTCCCTATAAACAATTATGTCATCTGCATACAATCTTATTTTCAATGTTATATTGTTCCCTAAATCATTTGCGTATATTAAGAAAAGTAACGGACCGATTATACTACCCTGTGCAATTCCCTTCCAGACTTTCTCTTCCTGTGATATATTGTTTCCTACTTTGACTTTCTGAACCCTTGAATTTAGAAATGTTCTTATCCAACGTATAACCCTTACATCCAATCCTATTCCCTCCAATTTCTTTAATAATATTCCATGTTTCACTCTATCAAAGGCTTTGGAAAGATCTATGGCTATGCAATCTAACTGGCCTCCTGAATCTAACTGATCTGATATGTCCTGCTGAAATCCCACCAGTTGTGCCTCGCAAGAAAATTTCTTTCTAAATCCATACTGGCTCCTCATGAACCAATTTTTATCATCACATATCCCTCTGATGTACTTTGCTATTAAACTCTTCAGTATTTTACAAACTATACTGGTCAGGCTGATTGGTCTGTAGTTCTCTGGTTTCCTTTTATCACCCTTTCCTTTATAAATTGGTATTATTATAGATTCCTTCCATTCCTTTGGTATCACACTATTATTTATGACATAGTCAAAGAGAAATTTTAAATAAGGCACTATATACCACCCCATTGTCTTTAATACCTCCCCAGTAACTTGATCACTTCCTGCTGCTTTTCCTTGCTGAAGCAGTTGGATTTCTCTGAAAATATCTTCATTTGTGAATGAGAAGCTTCTTGTTTCCCTCTGTGTCTCTCCCTCTCTATCTTCTGTTACGGTTTCCAAGTCCTGACAATCTTCTACTGAATCTCGGAATTCCCTACTAAAGAGGTTTGCTTTCTCAGTATCTGTTAAATAGTGTTCACCCCCTTCTCCCACCATTGTAGGAATTTGGATTCCTTTTCCTTTTTGATTCCTAATATATGAATACACACGTCGCGCATTATTTCGACATTCAGCTTCATTTGGGAACGAAACAAACTGTGGTCTCTTTTGGGCAGTCAGGATCGATATTATTCTGATTATTCTACATACTGAGGGCTGGCTTACTCCTCGTAAATTAGCGGGATCAATTTGGAATTTACCTGAAAACCATGGAAGTGTGAAAGGCTATTGTATTTACCATAAGAATGCATTAATCTGTACTGATCATCCCTTAACCTAACTAGATAACACGATGAGTAGAAAGTGCAAAAACTGTGCACTATAGTAACAATAATTTTACTCTTACCTGTAGCATAATATATTAACGGCCGGGCGATTTGTCCGTGCGGTTAGGGGCGCGCGGCTGTGAGCTTGCATCCGGGACATAGTAGGTTCGAACCCCACTGTCGGCAGCCCTGAAGATTGTTTCCCGTGGTTTCCCATTTTCAAACCAGGCAAATGCTGGAGGACTGTGCCTTTATTAAGGCCACGGCCGTTTCCTACCCATTCCTTGGTCTTTCCTATCCCATCGTCGCCATAAGACTTATCTGTATCGATGTGACGTAAAGCAAATAGCAAAAAAAAATCTTAACGAAATTAGCAACTGTATCATTGGAGGTATGGGTGATCGATTATTATGTTTCTGTAATTCGTCTTCAAACATCGTTAGTACATCTAATACTGTACGTTTGTCGAATCTATATCGTTTTCTGAACTCATTTTCTGTATAAAATTGAACTGGGTTCCGTGCATCTCTTATAATACGCCGAGGATTAGGCACAACGTACTGAATAATTTCATGGATCTCTTCAATTTCGTCTACAAAATTAACTACATCGGCAATATCTGCCATTTTATTATTTTTCTGATCTCAGAGTCTACTTAAGTACGGAACATCGGCGACTTGGAAGTAAAGTCGCCATCTAAGTTTACTTACCTCCAAGTAGTGATTATGAAATGGAAATGGCGACTTACCGCCTTCTAAGTCTAAGTCTAAGTCAAAGTCTCGTTCATGAATACGACCCTAAGGTGTTCTCTTCTGACTCTTCTCAGTGTTTGGTGGGTTTGTTTCCTTATTTCTCGTGATTTTTCCAAATTTGTCACAGCCTTATTCTCATTCCATGATTTCCATGCCTCAAATCTTTCTCTGATTGCATTTTCTCATTCTGCATTCCACCATACATGCTTGCTTCGACGTTTCGTAGATGCTAATTCAACTGCTGGCTCCTGCAGATTTTTTGTCACTTCATTCCAATTTTTTGGCACCTGTAGCTTTTTCCTGTATTCTTACCTCTCTTCTTGGATGAGCAATTCACGGTCAATTTTTGGCACATATTGCCACAGATATGTGTTTTTCGTCCGGGTTTGAAATTCATCTTAATCTATGATAAGTAATGGTCTGATGTTACATTAACCGCTTTTCTAACTTTGACGTTATGAATTTCTTTGTGATTATTCTTGGATATCACTACATGGTCCCGTTGAAATTCGCCTAGCAAGGGGTTTGGTGATACCCATGTTTTATTTTTGTTGGGGCGTGCTTTGAAATGGGTAGACATGAGTTTGAAGTTGTTCATATTGCATAAATTGATCAGTCTTTCTCCGTTTTTATTCGTCCTGTTGTGTGCCGGATATTGTCCAACTATTTCAATGTACTTCCTTTCCCGCCCCACTTGTGCATTGAAGTCCCCCAGGAGAATTTTGATGTTATTTTTTGGGATATTGAGTATTTCATCCCCCAATTTGTCCCAAAACTCTTCAACCATATCAGGGTTCTTTTTATTATCCTCACTTATTGGTGCATGAGCATTTATCAGCGTGTATTTCTTATTCGCTGATTTGATCGTTATGAGTGATAGTCTTGAGTTTACACTCTTGAAGTCGACTATAGTGTTTAGAAACTTTTTTTTTTTTACTACAAAGGCTGTTCCCAGTTGTGGGACGTTTTTCATGATCTTTTTTCCGGCCTTTCCTTTGAAGATTCTGAACCCATCTGATTCAAAAGGTTCTTCATCCATGTGCCACGTTTCCTGGAGGGCCAATATCGAGATGTCGAGTCTGTGTAGCTCCGCTGTTAACTGTTTCAGTTTTCCAACCGGAATAAGGGAGTTGATGTATGTTCCAAAATAGTATTTTCTCTTATTCTTGAATTTAGCAATGTTCTTGTGGTGCTCCGATTCACTCATGAGCTTGAAAATGTCAGGCACCCTGGAATCCGAAAGCCTGATTTTGTCTTCAGGGTAATTTAGTTCGTAAAAAGCCTGTTCCATGATATTAATGTTCATTTTAGGGGTTGGACATAGTCCAACATTGTACAACTAAGGTTGTTAGCCTTAGAGGGCCTCATGATGTTTTCTGGCGAAAGGCAGGCATTTCCTCCTACCTTAAATACGTATGGTTTTCCCAGTCATACTCGGGTGGCTAACTGCAGTGGTTACCCACTGGGCGAGGGGGTCGCCACATCCCTACGCCCATTATTATTATTATTATCATCATCATCATCATCATCATCATCATCATCATCCAGCAATTCTAAGCGCATGGCCAACTCAAGAATGGAGTAATGCATGTTGTATGTTTTTATTGGAAAGTGTGGTTTTGTTGGCTTTATTAGTGAGTGACTGAAAGCATGGTCTCTTCCTATCTACACTTTATTGTGCAGTAATAGGCCTTTTCACATTGACCTATTAGTTCAGGATAATATATAATTTACTACTTTAATTAACTCGTTGAGAAATATTTCATCAGCTACAAATCTGTATATAAAGACTTCAGGAACAAGTTCTTTGATTGTGTCATAGAACATGCTACATGAATCCAAACTGTCACACATATACTAAAACATTCTTCACTAAAAGTCTTTCCATCTTCAAATCTAACAAAACGCAAGTCAGCAACATCAGTTGGTTCATCAGACTGGAGGGCAAAGCACCTACTGCACTTTGCTTTGCATTGTTTGCCATGAAACCTATTTTCTATGCTACATTTTGAAATGCTGAAATTAGGACACCTCTACAGTGAATAAGCTATTATGCTGTGTTTAAAAAAAGTTTAGTACCCATTAATTATATTGGTATCTAATAACTAAATCACGAGAATATCGTGTACTTTATTATTGTAAATAAAGCATGCTGGCATTTTCTTAGGAGATGTTATAAATATAAAATTAAACCATAATTCTACGGAAACAAAATTAACATTGCAATAATAACTCAGAAAATAGTACAGTCTGTAAACATCAAAATTTAACTTGCATATTTTTGCAGTACACAAGAACCTCGTTTATTCGGCCCTCATTAATCTGATCTCTGGTTTTGTCCGGATCGAAAATAATAAAAATGTATTTTTACTTGTACAGTATTTCTTTTACGGGGTCGATTCTTCATGAATGTCTTTTCCGCCAGTGATAGTTACGGACAGAAATTGGAAGTCGGTTGTGGTCTATCAAAGGTACCGTTCCAGCATTCACCTGGAATTGAGAATGCGAAACCATGGACTCTTCTGAGTTCCTTGACACATTTCCACGCGTTCCCGGATGCTCGGACGTAAATGTGAACGACTTAAATGACGAGTTGAAAAATGGCTGTAATTCAGGCTATAGTATAATGACAGATGAATAAATTATGGCCTCTTGTTCCTCGGCAGGTAATGACAAGAGTGATGGTGAATTTGAAATGAAACCGGCGCTCCATTAGAAGAAACAATAACTCTTGGAGATGCAACAAGACAAACTGATGCCTTATTTAGATTCCCAAACTGAAACCACATCGGCAGAACTGATATTAGTAAAACGTCTTTGTGATCATGCTGCGCGCAAACGCTATACAAATATAAAACAGAAAAAACTCACATTATTTTAGTGCATAAAACAGAGTTGTAAATGTAAGAAAAGTGTTTTTATATTTTTTTGTTCAATTTGAAAAAGGGATTACTGTACAACTTATGTTAATATTTTATATGACATGTACTGTATTTGTTTTTTATTTTTTCTGGATTAACCGGATTTTCGATAATCCGGATCAGTTCCTGTCCCACTTAATTCAGATAAATGAGGTTCTTGTGTATCTATATACTTAAAACACTAGGCTGATTTTTGTGACCGTGATTTGGAGAGAACACCTCAACCAAATGAAATCGTAAAGCATTTTGACGAAAGCTCTTGTGGCCTGTAAATTTGCAGTGTCTTCAAACACATTAAAATTTCTTGCTCTATATTTTTAAATTTTCTGATTCGCCAAAGCACTCACCGGTACTTCAAGGCATCCTGAATCATGCGAGTGCTGTGCAAGAGGCATGATAGGAGAGGTGAAAAGACGTACACTGGTCAGCTGTATTTTGTGGACAGGAATAGCTGTTGTTTTGCTGCCCAACAGTTGAAGAATGCACACTACATTCAAAATTCCTTTAAATTTAAATGAGAGGTCAGTGTCTGGATTATAAAATTACATTCAGAAGCAGCTGACGATATTCGATTAGCACAGCTCAATATGCAATAAAGCCCCAATGACAAATAGTCATTCATTAATAACATTTCATTCCTTCTGGTGGGAAAATTATTGTTCTTGGGGGATATTTCATAGGGTTTCCTGTTTTGCTACATGCTTATCACGCCAAGCAGTTATTTATTTATAATTGTTTTAAATACTCTGCTCTTTGACCATTCTTCAAAATACCCCGCTGTAATTGATCAGTTCATTTAAAGAGATTAAATTCGCCTAAAGAAATGAATCTCTTTAACGTTACATGTCAATACATTGCACAGTATAACTCCACTCTGTATTGATGTTTTTTTAAAAATACTTACGTTTAAATGAAAAAATTATCCTATTCAATACAATGTATTGAATATAACTGACACTCGTGAAAAATTGCAAGATATTTGTGAAAGACTTGAGCGATACCCTCATAAATATTTAAGACGACGACTCAGCCAAATGGGATTTCATACTCTAATACACAGCGAGTAGCAAGAAAAATTAAATTTAGCCACACACAGCCAGAAAAGTGCAAAGAAGTTTAAGCCCAAAAGATCCAGCAGAGGAAAATATTATTACAGTGGGTTTCTGTCAATAGTGGCAAGTTAAATCCTGAAGTAATGTAGTTAGTAATGTAGTTTTCTGGTTAAACTGGTAAGGCATAGTTTTATATACAAGGACATGTAAATTCACGAAATAACTGGTATTGGTCACTTGAAAATTCAAGTATAATTCATGAAACTCAATTCATGACCTTGAAGTAGGAGCTTGGTACATTATTAATGCTAAAAGAATTCTAGTGGTATAAGAGAGAAGTACTACGTCACACTCCTTGGCAGCTGACTATGAACACTTTGAACAGGTGGACCTCCTTTCCTCTGTTTGTCATTGACTATGAAAACAGGGGCACCACATCACACTGCTTGGCAGGTGACTATGAACACTAACCACAGTGTTATGAGAGAGGGGTACTACATCACACTGTTTGGCAGGTGACTATGAACACTAACCACAGTGTTATGAGAGGGGGCCACTACATCACACTTCTTGGCAGGTGACTATGAACACTAACCACAGTGTTCTCAGGGAGAGGCACTACACCACACTGCTTGGCAGGTGACTATGAACACTAACCACAGTGTTATCAGAGAGGGGCACTACACCACACTGCTTGGCAGGTGACTATGCACACTAACCACAGTGTTATAAGAGAGGGGCACTACATCACACTTCTTGGCAGGGGACTATGAACACTAACCACAGTGTTATAAGAGAGGGGCACTACATCACACTGCTTGGCAGGTGACTATGAACACTAACCACAGTGTTATAAGAGAGGGGCACTACACCACACTGCTTGGCAGGGGACTATGAACACTAACCACAGTGTTATAAGAGAGGGGCACTACATCACACTTCTTGGCAGGGGACTATGAACACTATCCACAGTGTTATAAGAGGGGGCACTACATCACACTTCTTGGCAGGGGACTATGAACACTAACCACAGTGTTATAAGAGAGGGGCACTACACCACACTGCTTGGCAGGGGACTATGAACACTAACCACAGTGTTATAAGAGAGGGGCACTACATCACACTGCTTGGCAGGGGACTATGAACACTAACCACAGTGTTATAAGAGAGGGGCACTACACCACACTGCTTGGCAGGGGACTATGAACACTAACCACAGTGTTATAAGAGAGGGGCACTACATCACACTTCTTGGCAGGGGACTATGAACACTATCCACAGTGTTATAAGAGGGGGCACTACATCACACTTCTTGGCAGGGGACTATGAACACTAACCACAGTGTTATAAGAGAGGGGCACTACACCACACTGCTTGGCAGGGGACTATGAACACTAACCACAGTGTTATAAGAGAGGGGCACTACACCACACTGCTTGGCAGGGGACTATGAACACTAACCACAGTGTTCTCAGGGAGAGGCACTACACCACACTGCTTGGCAGGTGACTATGAACACTAACCACAGTGTTATCAGAGAGGGGCACTACACCACACTGCTTGGCAGGTGACTATGCACACTAACCACAGTGTTATAAGAGAGGGGCACTACATCACACTTCTTGGCAGGGGACTATGAACACTAACCACAGTGTTATAAGAGAGGGGCACTACACCACACTGCTTGGCAGGGGACTATGCACACTAACCACAGTGTTATAAGAGAGGGGCACTACATCACACTTCTTGGCAGGTGACTATGCACACTAACCACAGTGTTATAAGAGAGGGGCACTACACCACACTGCTTGGCAGGGGACTATGAACACTAACCACAGTGTTATAAGAGAGGGGCACTACATTACACTGTTTGGCAGGTGACTATGAACACTAACCACAGTGTTATGAGAGGGGGCCACTACATCACACTTCTTGGCAGGTGACTATGAACACTAACCACAGTGTTCTCAGGGAGAGGCACTACACCACACTGCTTGGCAGGTGACTATGAACACTAACCACAGTGTTATCAGAGAGGGGCACTACACCACACTGCTTGGCAGGTGACTATGCACACTAACCACAGTGTTATAAGAGAGGGGCACTACATCACACTTCTTGGCAGGGGACTATGAACACTAACCACAGTGTTATAAGAGAGGGGCACTACATCACACTGCTTGGCAGGTGACTATGAACACTAACCACAGTGTTATAAGAGAGGGGCACTACGTCACACTGCTTGGCAGGGGACTATGAACACTAACCACAGTGTTATAAGAGAGGGGCACTACATCACACTTCTTGGCAGGGGACTATGAACACTATCCACAGTGTTATAAGAGGGGGCACTACACCACACTTCTTGGCAGGGGACTATGAACACTAACCACAGTGTTATAAGAGAGGGCACTACACCACACTGCTTGGCAGGGGACTATGAACACTAACCACAGTGTTATAAGAGAGGGGCACTACATCACACTGCTTGGCAGGGGACTATGAACACTAACCACAGTGTTATAAGAGAGGGGCACTACATCACACTGCTTGGCAGGGGACTATGAACACTAACCACAGTGTTATAAGAGAGGGGCACTACATCACACTGCTTGGCAGGGGACTATGAACACTAACCACAGTGTTATAAGAGAGGGGCACTACATCACACTGCTTGGCAGGGGACTATGAACACTAACCACAGTGTTATAAGAGAGGGGCACTACACCACACTGCTTGGCAGGGGACTATGAACACTAACCACAGTGTTATAAGAGAGGGGCACTACACCACACTGCTTGGCAGGGGACTATGAACACTAACCACAGTGTTATAAGAGAGGGGCACTACATCACACTGCTTGGCAGGTGACTATGAACACTAACCACAGTGTTATAACAGAGGGGCACTAAATCACACTGCTTGGCAGGGGACTATGAACACTAACCACAGTGTTATAAGAGAGGGGCACTACATCACACTTCTTGGCAGGGGACTATGAACACTATCCACAGTGTTATGAGAGGGGGCCACTACATCACACTTCTTGGCAGGTGACTATGAACACTAACCACAGTGTTCTCAGGGAGGGGCACTACACCACACTGCTTGGCAGGTGACTATGAACACTAACCACAGTGTTATCAGAGAGGGGCACTACACCACACTGCTTGGCAGGTGACTATGCACACTAACCACAGTGTTATAAGAGAGGGGCACTACATCACACTTCTTGGCAGGGGACTATGAACACTAACCACAGTGTTATAAGAGAGGGGCACTACATCACACTGCTTGGCAGGGGACTATGAACACTAACCACAGTGTTATAAGAGAGGGGCACTACACCACACTGCTTGGCAGGGGACTATGAACACTAATCACAGTGTTATAAGAGAGGGGCACTACATCACACTTCTTGGCAGGGGACTATGAACACTATCCACAGTGTTATAAGAGGGGGCACTACATCACACTTCTTGGCAGGGGACTATGAACACTAACCACAGTGTTATAAGAGAGGGGCACTACACCACACTGCTTGGCAGGGGACTATGAACACTAACCACAGTGTTATAAGAGAGGGGCACTACATCACACTGCTTGGCAGGGGACTATGAACACTAACCACAGTGTTATAAGAGAGGGGCACTACATCACACTGCTTGGCAGGGGACTATGAACACTAACCACAGTGTTATAAGAGAGGGGCACTACATCACACTGCTTGGCAGGGGACTATGAACACTAACCACAGTGTTATAAGAGAGGGGCACTACATCACACTGCTTGGCAGGGGACTATGAACACTAACCACAGTGTTATAAGAGAGGGGCACTACACCACACTGCTTGGCAGGGGACTATGAACACTAACCACAGTGTTATAAGAGAGGGGCACTACACCACACTGCTTGGCAGGGGACTATGAACACTAACCACAGTGTTATAAGAGAGGGGCACTAAATCACACTGCTTGGCAGGTGACTATGAACACTAACCACAGTGTTATAAGAGAGGGGCACTAAATCACACTGCTTGGCAGGGGACTATGAACACTAACCACAGTGTTATAAGAGAGGGGCACTACATCACACTGCTTGGCAGGTGACTATGAACACTAACCACAGTGTTATAAGAGAGGGGCACTACACCACACTGCTTGGCAGGGGACTATGAACACTAACCACAGTGTTATAAGAGAGGGGCACTAAATCACACTGCTTGGCAGGGGACTATGAACACTAACCACAGTGTTATAAGAGAGGGGCACTACATCACACTGCTTGGCAGGTGACTATGAACACTAACCACAGTGTATGTGTAAAAATAAATTACAACAACTGGTATCTTGAAAATTATACTGCAAGAATGTTACTGCTCATATTGTGTGTTCAGGGAAGTGATGCCTCTCGTTCATCCACCGACTGTTCAAACAGTCAAAGGTGGTTGCCTATCTTGAAATTGAAAATCTAATCTCCAGCGTGCTTTGTGAAAGAGAGGTTGTAGTTTTTGTAGGTGATTCGAAAAGCGGTAAAAGAAAACTAATTAATGGCCTACCTCAGGGATTTGTATTGGCTTCAGTTCTCTGATACGGTGTAGACTTTTGGGCTTACACCGTGTCATGAAAATGAGGTAAAATTCTTTACATTTCGCAGAGAACTGTGCTCTGCATCATCAGAAGAAAATCTTGACTGTCCACGAGAAAGGCTTCTTAAACAATGACTTTTTGCTATTTAGTTGTTACAATGGAAGTGGAAATGGTATGTTCATTCATCACCAGATGTCTTCCTGTATGTGGCACAGCACTAGCGTTCAAAGTGGAAGCTGACCGAACTATCAGAAATCAGTCTAAGAGGGTCACATAACATGTGTATTTAACATGTGACATAGGCAGGTGTTTAACATTGACAAAAGCCTGGAATGAAACATCTGGCGATGAGGAACGTACATCTAGAAAACACCAAGACAAAATAACAATAAAGAAGGGACAGGGAAGGTAACTACCTACGTAAATCCTTAATGGCTGGCAAACAGGTATTGCTTAATTGATAGCCAGTGTCCCTGTTGAAATTGTTAGGATTTCTACGTATTTTCACAGCTTCCCATATAATCCTGGACCTGTAGTGTCTAGTGTGGGTAAGAGCTCAAGCATCTTGTAACATGACATCATGACCTGACGATAAGAGCGTGCTCATCTATTGACGATTTGTCTGGCTGGTTGAGACGAATATTGCATTCGTGTTCCTTGATACGGGTAGCAATGGACCGGTATGTTTGGCCAGTGTATACCTTACGCAAGTACAGGGAATTTCGTATACCCAAGGATGTAAAAGTGGGGACACTTTGTCCTTGGTTTTACTCAGACTGTGAGCAGTTTTAGTGGCAGTGCTAAACACAGTTTTTATATTGTGTTTGTGGAGGACCTTGGCAATTCAATCTGCGGTGTTGTGAATGTAAGGTAAGTAGGCAGTACCCTTCACTTCTTCCTTCTGTGAGCTTTGCTTGGTCGTTTCTCTGGGATGCAAGGCTCTATGAATCTTCAAATCACTGTAACCTTTACCCTTGAACGTGACTTTGAACATGTCCATCTCCACCTGGATATTAGATGGCTCACAAATTCGTCTCACCCTCTTGGCAAGTGTCATGAGAATGCCTTGTTTTTGTGCTGGATTGTGGCAAGAATCTGCATGAAGGTAGTGATTTGTGTGGGTAGGCTTACGATAAGACGGTATGTCCTAAGGAGCCATCCGGTCTCTTTCTTACTAGAACATCCAAGAAAGGAAGGCATCCGTCCGACTCCATCTCCATAGTGAATTTAATTGAAGGATGTTGCTGATTTAGGTGGTTTAGAAAGAGATGAAGTTGCTCAGGACCTTCTGTCCAGACCACAAATGCATAATCAGTATACCTTCACCATATATTAGGTTTGACAGGCACCGAAGCAATAGCCTCCTCCTCAAAATGCTCCATAAAGAAATTAGCCACTATGGGCGGAGGTGGACTTCCCATAGCCACTCTGTCCGTCTGTTCGTAAAAATTCCCACCCCACAAAAAATAGCTGGAAGTCATGCTGTGGTAAAATAGCTTAATAATGTCCTCAGGGAACAGGTGTTCGAGAGACATGACCGAGTCAATCGGCACTTTAGTGAACAAGGACTCCACATCGAAAATCACCAAAAGTGCATTAGGTGGAAGGGTTATGGTTGACAGGTTGTTGATGAAATACCGAGAGTCCCTGACATATGATTAAGTATGTCCTATGTGTGGCTGAAGCAATTTGCTAAGGTATTTAGCCAGAGCATACGTAGGAGAACTTATCGCACTCACAATAGGTCTGAGGGGAACATCTTGTTTATGGATCTTAGGCAGTCCATATAATCTTGGTGGCACTGCATCCCCCGGGGACAGATGTTTAGCCTCCTCTTTCGGAACTGAAAATTGCCCACACGAGTAATAGGGTCACGTGAGCTCAGTCTGTAAACAGGCTCTGACATTATAGCCGAGATCTTATTCTTATACTCATCAGTGTCCACAACCACTGTCGCATTATCCTTATCAGCTGAGAGAATGGTCTGTTCAGAATCATCTCTAAGTTCCTTCAATGCTCTCCTTTCGCCTCTTGTTAATTTGGGCACGGGTACAACAGTGGACCTTATGAGTCTCACACATTTCTGTCTTAACTCCTCAGCCTCATATAAATTATAAACATAAAACTTTTATGTTTATAATTTATATGTAATCTCAGTTCAATACGGACCAACAACATGAAATTCATAACCCTTGATCCTCAGCCTCATCCGTGGATAGTTTGTGGATGGCTGCCTCAAGGGAAGTAATTAACTCCTCAGTGGAAATTTTAGAGGGAGCGACAGCAAAATTAAGACCCCTAGATAGAAATGCCATTTGGTTCTCATCCAAGGATTTCTTGGAAAGATTGACGACAGTCTTACTAGCATCCGGGTTCGTGTGAAAGACCACCTGTTTCTGAGCTTTGATTTCTGTCTGAATGACACCTGGTTGAATTTCTGTTCAGCCTGTATAGCAGTAATGCAATCAAAAGTCATCCACAATTCCTGCTAGAGAGTGTTGCTTAATTGCAGGTGTAAACGAAACAACTCTCGGGAGACTGAGTCCAGTTCCCTACGAGTGTAATGCACTGTCTCGATCACAAGAGTCTTGCTAGCGCGTTGATATATTCTCCTGGCCTTTGGTGTATTTAATGTGTGCTTCAGCTTCACACAGTTGGGAATGATGTTATGGTCCCTGCATCTCAGTAGAAAGCGCAAAGAATAAAGTAGAATAGACTTCTTTCTCCTTAATTCGCTGAATTTTGAAGCCTTCTTAAAAGTGTCCTCCCCGTAGAGGTTTTTCTTCTTTGTTCTTGGAGTCCTTGTTCACTAAAGTGCCGATTGACTCAATCATTATAATCTGTCAGTTTCATGTCCGTACTGATACTTGGTATTCACAATTACAAAGAATGGGTACCATCCACCTAATCAATACTTTATTATGTCTTATTACTATGCAGTACTGGTTTCGACCTTCACAGAGGTCATCTTCAGCTGGTGATGAGATCCAAAGTTAACATATAAACATATAATTTTAAAACATTAGTAAATCTAATGAAGAAAGTCACATGGTATGAGTGATAATATTAAACTATACAGTGATATTATGTATCCTCTGGTTTAAAAAACAAGCGTCTTTATTTTATGACATGCATATGTTACTTAAAATTCTGGGTTACTGTTCGTGAGTAACAGATAATTTGTTAAAATACAATTTTTACACTAAAAATGTTTATAGCATTCTTGAGGTACACTTTGGAGTTTTATTCATGTTGATAAATCGTTGCATACGTTCATGGATATGTTTGTCCAAGCATTCTAAAATATTCCAAGATATGGATGTGATAAAAACTAGTAACACATAGTACATTAAAATACGATGATGTATAATCAAAATGTTCGCGGTATTCTTGCCGTACACTTTGGAGTTATATTAATGTTGGTAAAGCATTGTGTACGTTCACATATATGTTTGTACCAAGCATTCTACAATGTTCGGAGATGTGATTTGTTTATCTTGTACGTTCATACAGTTCAGAATGTTGGATGATTTACATCGAAATATTGCGCTGTGTCATTAGTTTCCTTGGTCCTAATCTCGTTATAATATATTGAATAGGTGCAGATGCTCCCTCCTTGTAGTTGTGTTGTTGGACATGCTAGTAATATAGTACTGTTGGCTGGTCGATGTGTACAGTGTGTACGTTAGCGCTATGCCACGTCCGGGGACGAACGAATGTACCATTTCCAATTCCATTATAACGTGCTGCCTAACTGTACACATCTACCAGCCAACAGAATTATATTACTAGCATGTCCAAAAACGCAACTACAAGGAGGGAGCATCTGCACCTATTCAGTATATTGTAACAAGATTAGGACCAAGGAACCTAATGACACACCACAATATTTCGATGTAAATCATCCAACATTCTGAACTGTACGAACGCACAAGATAAACAAATCACATCTTTGAACATTGTAGAAAGCTTGGTACAAACATATATGTGAACGTACACAATGCTTTACCAACATTAATATAACTCCATAGTGTACCGCAAGAATACTGTGAACATTTTATGTTATAGAACATCGTATTTTAATGTGCTATATGTTACTAGTTTTTATCACATCCATATCTTGGAATATTCTAGAATGCTTGGTACAAACATATCCATGAACGTATGCAACGATTTACCAACATAAATTAAACTCCAACGTGTACCTCAAGAATGCTATATCACCACCTCTTGTCTGATAAAGCAGGGCAGTTCTTTATTGGAAGCATGCTTGTATACGTTAGGATGCACAAATTCTATCAGATTTCTTGTATTGTTCTTGGTAAAATGACATCCATTCTCAAAATGATTATAATCATACCTCAGGACGATGATCAGTCTTATTCCATACGTCATCTCACCTCTCATTTTTTGCACACAAATGCAATTTTACATACAAACTCCATGTTAAAGAAAATTACTGGTACTCCTCATCTAAACTAAAGTTAGTCCAGACTAAGGCTGGCCGGGCTGAGTGGCTCAGATGGTTAAAGCACTGGCCTTATAACCCCAACTTGGCAGGTTCGATCCTGGCTCAGTCCGGTGATATTTGAAGGTACTCAAATATGACAGCCTCATGTCGGTAGATTTACTGGCACGTAAAAAGAACTCCTGCGGGACTAAATTCCGGCACCTCAGCGTCTCTGAAGACCGTAAAAGTAGTTAGTGGGACATAAAGCAAATAACATTATTATTAATTATTATAGACTAAGGCTGGATCATCCTTGGACTAATGAAAAAAAAAAACACTTATGAATAAAAATAATGTTCATCTGCTCTTAGCCCATAGTTGGTACTGGTTCAGTCCAGACTAAAGACGGTGAAGAGCATATATAATCTCTAAATGGGACAGAACCCTAGTCCTATCATTGAGCAAAATTAAGTCACTCAAGTCTGTGCTCTCTTTCATGGTCCTAATAATATGGTTGAGAGGCTTACATAGGTTTCCTTTTTCCTCCGTGAAGTTTATAATGTCACATCAGTCTCTTCCACAGTGTTGTTATGAACAGGTAACTATATAAATGTAGCATAGCTGCAGTCTTTTGCACTATGTTTTTTTGAATAGATAAGTGTATAAAATAAGCCAGCCTTTTGCACTGTTTTGTTATGAATAGATAACTGTTTAAATGTTAAAGGATACATTCCATCTTAAGCAGACAGTAGAGTCTTTCAAGTAAAGTATTTCCCACTAATTAAAAATGAAGTAGGGAAAACAGTAGCATCATTACAAAATACATTTGTACAGATAAGATGACAAGTGAGAAGTTCTCTAAGAAATTATATAGAAATATACTTGCATATAATTTATGCGTCATAGTTCGAACTGCCTTCTCTTTTAAAATATAGTCTTCATATGTAATGTAATTGATAGCTGCCTTGTAAGCTGTAAATCATAAAACTTTTTTTTTACCTTGATTTAGGTCTATAACACTTTTATTTTGGTACATTAAATCCCTTGTGCACTATCCGTATTAATGTTTTATGCATTTTTCAAAACCTCTGAAAATTACTCCAGATTATTTATCTGTAAGTAAGGGCTGAGTAACTGAAGTAATTTTTTGATATTTTTAATTAATAGTAACTTACCAGTTCCCCCAAATTTTAAGAGTTTATGTTGTAGAATGCATCCACTGAGTAGGTACATTGTTATGTATAAAATCTGTGAAGATTTGTCTAATCATTGTCATTGAAAATTAAGTCATCTGAGAAGCGTTCTACACGGGTTGTGCGTGTGAATGCAGTATTGTTTGGTGATAGCTCTTTCTGTTTTTCTTGCTTTCAGAGACAATTCTGCTGATAAGTTAAAAGTTACTGGTGTGTGTTCATCAGTAAAGTAATGTGACTTCTTTTATGGTTTCAAGTGTCGCTTCAATGTCAGGACATAAACTTTGTAATGCAAAACGTTAGCCTCTCACCCATACATAAAGCTAGTGCATGTATTATACTGTAAAGAAATACATGATTTAATTATAGTATTTATCCAAAGTATCTTCTGCTGTAATATTTTTATCTGTCTTACTGTTAGCTTGTATTTAGTTAGTTGTTTAGAATGTGTGGTGATACGAAGGAAGCATTCACCTTACCTTGAAATGTCCTTTGTATCACTAGCAAACATTTAGCAACTTACATTGACATGATTCAAGGACATTTGTCACATTTAGAACCTAACCATGAATTAAAATGACACTGATAGGAGTGTTTATCCAGGTGATAGCTCAGAGATTTTATGAGATAGTGCTTGCCTCTGTCATCAGCTGATTACTTCTTCAAGAAATCAAGATGTAGGCTGGTGCTGTGTGGTCTCTTGGAAGACTCTTATTTCCTGTGATTCTTTTTAACAAGTATGTAGATGGGTGAGAGGTTGGAAAAGTTGAATGAAGTGTGACCTACCATTTGAAGTGAAAAGTGTGCATACGATGTGAAGAGATTAATACACATGGGTACTGCAAACTGTTCAGTGGATTTTGTTTAGTGAGATGTCTGAGTTATCAAGTTCACCGACAGAACTACCATGGTGGATGTGGTGGAAGGATTGGTGGCGCCTCAAGAAATGCAAAGTCAAGGATAATGTTATCATATACTCTGGTGTAGGTGGCAACTTTTTATTTCTTCACTTTGTGTTATCGTTAACTTGTTAATAACCAGCTGAGTGGTTAGGTGGCTTTTTGATGTAGTGTTTGTGTCCCCCTATGTTGTCGGAATTACATAGCCTTGGGTATCTTCTCTCTTTTCTAGCATCCCCACTTATTTCAGACTAAAAACTACAGTGAAACCCCGAGAATACGCGCCTTGATAATTTCTCAGGTCCCTGCATGTCCTGTGTATAAAACCTTGACTAATTACTCTGTATATAGCACTTACATCCCGCCTATTACGCGTCATTGGTGGAATATTTTCAAATCATTTCCAGTAATGCTTGGAAGAAAAGTTCATTTCTTTCTTACTTGCTGTTGCTAGGGTCAGTAATCGCTAAAGTATTCCACCTTTTATTATGGGTTTTGCAAAGTATTTGTCCCATTACCTGTCCTCTTTAAGTTTGTGACCACTGTGTTGTTACTGCTTCCCCCCTGACACTACATCCTGATCCTTGGCTCTGGAAAAATTTGTCAGTTTCATGTTGTCCTTGATGTATTAAAGTGTCCGTATGATGAAATTGAGTGTTGAATTCACTTCAGAAATTCTTGAGTTAGATGAAATCTGTGAAAATCCTGCTGGTACCAATTAACAACTGACAAAGAAGGGAACAAAGAAGAAGAATCGGTTGTACCGCATCACATGTGGTAAAATGGCCTTGCAGCAATACAAGCGATGTGACAAATTATCGGTGCTTCTGATAATATGTTAACTCTCAGTTAAATTGTGTAGAAACTGTTCAGGTTTGTGTACGAGACATTACGATTAATGAGTTTTCCCCATAAGAATTAAGTGTAGTATGTGTAGAGTACTGTATAATACCTCGGCAGTAGCATCTGCAATATTCCAATCAAAATATTTAAAAAACGAACATGCTTTAATGCGGCGCTTACCGGGGTTTTACTGTATTTGCAGTTGAACACGTGTTCAGACTAATTCAGATATATGAGAATGTTCTTACCTTCTTTCTACTTCTTTATTTTTGAGTAGAGCACTGTGTTAGTTAGTTACCCATTAACTCCTCTCCTGTCATATGCATATTCTGACAAGTTTGTTTGCATGTATAAAAACCTCTAGAAATAATTACTACTAAGATATATATGCCTGAACTAAAACTTCTCTCGTAGTTTCTCTCCAAGATATCTTCCATCTGTTATTAACATTTTCATGAGAGCTCATCTCATTATGCTCATTTACTATAGTTATGGTTAGGAGTGGTGATTTTTTGCAGTAGCAGTGTTTTGTTGTTGTTGAATTTGAAGCTTTCTTCTTTCAGTTTCAACTTAGTTTGTCGAAAAAAAAACAAGAAGATTTCGGAATACTAGAAAATAACTCGAAAAGAAAATATTTGATTAATAACAGAATGTCATGTTTCGTTCCTGAATGAACATCATCATATTATATCAGATCACTTTTCCTTTTTTTTTGTTGTTGTTGATGTTATTAAGAATGGGTGATTAGTATGGACAAGTGAAAAAACAATTTTTGTTAAAATTAGGTGTTCAAAATTCAGTGTAGTGAAATGTACTCTTGGTGCACCTTGTATGCACGTCTTTTGTTTATTCACGTGGTGAATCGGGCACATCTTGAGAATAACTCCGGGCAAACCGTGAGAACAATGCTGTCTGTATAATTTTATGAACTTATATTACAGAACAAAGGGAAAATTCGCATTTTATCCGTTAAAAATAATTGACTGGTTGAAAAGTGCTCACTTATAGGCTTTCCAAAATTGCTGTCTTTTTCTTCTTGAGAACACGTTGTAGCAAGGAATCACTTCATATTTATGCATGATTAAGTTCAGACCGGTGTCTGAGGTAACTTCTGCTCCTCTAGGGGTCATGTCACTTCATGGGGTAAGATCTTCATCATTTCTGGCCTATCATTTTAAATGTATTAATTTCTCAAGTGTAGGATTTTTCCTAACCATTTTTTTCTGAAATGGGTTTTGTTCTTTTTAATGTGTAGGGTTTTCATTTGCGAATGTGTTTCCACTTCACTTACAACTTGATCTTTGTTTCAAGCTACATTTAAACCTACAGACCTTTTTAAATTTAAATAATGTAAATAAGAAGTGGAATATTTACTTTAGGTCTTTTAGTGCCTTCAACACAACCATGTAACTATCCACTCTTTGTAGTGGATCAGAAACATTGTCTTTTGATTTCCCCTTTTTTTCTGGAATTTTAACTTTTCTTTTGAGGTTTTGATATTTTTAAGTTGGAAGAAAATTGTATAAATCATAGCTGTACTTCCAAATTTATCCTTTCATAATTTTATGTAGGTTTCAGTATCATCATCATCATCATCATCATCATCATCATCATTTATTGCCTACAACAGAAGACAAAATGTACAAATATGAGCAAAATTCAAGTCAGGTCATGACAAGATGTCTGTGTTAGTTAACATCACAAGTTGGCCCATTTACTTCTATTTTGCGCATCCTCAATGCTGGATGTTGGTTTGACTTGTTCCAGTGTTACAGTACTCTTATCTTTCCAGCTCATTCTTGGGCGACCTCTTGGACGTCTTTCAGATGACTGATGAGTAAATATGTGATTGGGGTGAGTAACCCTGTCCTAGCCACTGCAGTCTTTTTCTTGTAATCATCCTCCCAATATCAGTGTCATCATCTTATTGAGAGTTTTGCTCATAATTGCAGCATCATCTGCAAATGTTAGGATTGTTTCAGTTCCAACCAGCTCCATCTCCCTGTTATGGTCAGTTGCATGTTTCAGTTTCTCTAGCATGATATTAAACAAGATTGGTGATAGAAGATCACCATGCCGCAAACGATTTCTAAAGGTGAAGGACGCTGACAGTTGATTCACAAACCATACTTGACATCTCGATTCAGAGCAGCAAGCTTCAGTCAGTCTAATATATACTTTATGGGGATGTCAAACTCTTGCATTATTTTCCACAATGTAGACTGATGAATACCACCATATGCCTGCCAGAAGTTGATGAATATGAGGTGTAAATCTTTATCGAACTCATGAAACCTTTTCTCTATCAGTTGTCATAGTGTATATATAGATATATGGATATTATCAGTGGTTAAATGTCCAGAAGTAAAGCGCATTGATGTGAGCCTACAATCCCTACAAGCAATGGTTTCAGACGACCGAGTATCAGCGAGCCTATCTCAAGCAGCGAGATTCCTGGGTAGTTAAGCTACCTTTGTGATATTGCTTCTTTTTTCTTTTTCTTTTTTTTTTTTTTATCGGGCACAGGACTGCTTTCCTCCATTCTTCTGTAATCTCCTCAGTTGACGAGATTTCTGCAGTAAGCTGCCTCAGTACTTCTACCACTGCTTCTGCTTCATATCAGAACAGTTCTGCATTGATACCACTACATCGATATGCAAAGTGGGTTAAGTTGGATGGTTATGACGAAGGCACTAACAACCTAATAGTGAAGATTCCACTTCTGAGTAATACTTGGGATGGTACAATTACAACATACAACATGTAGTGTCAAAATAAAAGTTCAAGGCAGAGCACCTGGAAAAGAAAATAGATGTGGAACTTCAGGAGGGAACGTAGCCTTTTATGGATTGAAATCCCAGAAAGATTACCATCACATTCCATTTGAATAAAATAAATAAAAAATAAATCCACAATATAATAAAAGCCAAATAAAAGAAAGTGCCAACCATACATTTTCCATAAAAACATAAATAATAAATATGAAAGGATAAATTTGAAGGTACAGCTGTGATTTACACAATTTTCTTTATAACTTAAAACTATCAAAATGTCAGGAGAAAAGTTGAAATTCCAGAAAAAGGGGAAATTAAAGGACAACACTTCTGATCCACTACAACATGGTTCTGTTGAAGGCACATATAGTGAATATTCCATTTCTAAACTTTGGGACAGTCGCATATCTAGCAGTCCAAGTTATTGGATATTTACATTTTAAATTTAAAAACGTTACAAGGTTAAAATGTAGTTTGAAACTAAAGTGAAGTAGAAACACATTCACGAATGGAAACCATATAAAATAAAAAGAACAAAACTCATCTCAGAAGAAATTGTTAAAGAAAAAACCTGCACTTGAGAAATTAATATATTTAAAACATTAAGCCAAAAATTATACAGATCTTACCCGAGGAAGTGACATGGCCCCCAGAGGAGCAGGAGTTACCTCAGACACCGGTCTGAACCTAATCATGCACAAATATGAAGTGATGCCTTGCTACAACGCGTTTCCAGGAAGAAGCACACACACGTGATGCAACATGAAACAGAACAGCAATTTTGGAAAGCCAGTAAGTGAGCAGGATTCAACCATTTGATTACTTGTAACCAATAACATTTCGATTTTCAATTTCTTCCGAAATTTAAGTTCATAAGATTATACTGGCGGTGTTGTTCTTACAGTTCATCCGATTCACCGGGTAGACGAACGAAACACGTGTGCACTGGGTGCGCCACAAGTGCATTCTTCTACGCTGAATTTTGAATGTGCTCAACCTGGCACATGTTCAATGCGTTAATAAATGTTGAAATTATTTCTGAACTTATCCTATTGCACTCTGTCTGTTATATGTTCTCTCCTTTCAGCTGTCCAATCTTGACTGCATCACACCAGGTCGTCGTTCTCACCAGTAATTTGTCAGGCACTGGTATTGTCATTTGTTTTTGGTGGAAATGTATTTATAGTGAGTTTGTTTCTGTTTGTACTTGACATTGTTTTTTTTTTTTGGAAAATGATTTTGGAATGTCTTATTGATTGTGCATCAGTGAATTAATAAAAGCTAAAGTTCAAAAGGAATGTGTAACAAGAAATTGCTCAGGTATGTGTGATTGTTGAGGTGGTTTTGCTTGGCTTTCTTCGTGATGTGTATGTCTACCACTCGTATATTTAATGATTTACTATTATTTTTGGTGTGCAATATTTCAAGATCTGTGCTGATGTCTGTGAAATAAATTCTTTGTTATGCATTTCTTTTGAACTTAAGCTTTTATTAATTCATTAATGCACAATAAGACATTCCAAAATTATTTTCCCAAAAAGCATTTCTGAAGTACAAACAAAAACAAACACACTATAACTACATTTCCACCAAAAACAGCTGGCGACACCGGTGCATGCAAGAACAATGGCCAAGGATCATGTGATGCAGTATATGAGAGGAAAGTGTGTACAATAGGTAGAGTGCAAAAGATAAGTTCAAAAAACATTTCACCGTTTATTAAGGCATTGAACTTTTACAGTTTTAACCTAAAATGTTATTGCACCCATTCTTAATAAATGACATTTACAAAAGAAAATTAATAATTAATAGAAAAAGTGATTTGATAGAATGTGATGTTCTTTCGGGAATGAAACATGTCATTTTGTTATTAATTAAACATTTTCTAGCATTTCCTAATCTTACATTAGTTCCAACAGACTGGAGAATTTAAAGATTGCAGTATATCTTGTAATATGATAGCAATATTACACGAAATGCTTGTAAAGGTTTGTACTTAAAAAATAAAACAAAACAGCAATAGAATGAGTTATTAGGCTGTTTGTGGGTAGTGCATGCCATTTGGGCTCCTCAGAAGGACTGGCACACATTTTTTAAGACTCTACACACAGTAGCATACTGTTAACAATCTCTGTTCAAGGTGAAAGGATTCTCCATTATTAAAAATTTGTTCTCCCCATTGAAGTGCAGTGACAGTTAAGGCTTGCACTTAAATTTTTTTTCATTCTTTATGATCTCTAAAACCTCATTTTTATGATCTTTGAAAATGAGATAACATGAGTAATTACACAAAATATGAAATTTATGCTAAAATGAGATATACAGTAAATACAAAGTTGACAATTTTTCAAATAAAGCTTTATTTATGTTCTTTACTTTTCTTCTGGAAACTTAAACTAAGGAGAATGTGCATCTTGGACTGCGTGAAAATGCTGTTGGCTCAAATACCTGGTTTGCCCAACCAGCTCTGCAATGTATTTTAGGGTCCTACCAAGATTGTAGATGCTGAATTGCAAGTGATAGAACACAAGATGTTCAGATATGTCCTACGATTCCCTTCAACTGTCTCACTGTTGCATCAACATTTTGTATATTTTCTTTTTATTATTCTGATTTTGCACCAGTGTAAGAAACGTTTCTTTGTAATGATTTAACCTACAACCTGTGCATTTTTATAGTACTTAATTTTACTAGCAGCTCTATACAAATGCAGTTTAAATTTCACATTAATATTATCTAATATATATGAGAATTAACTGTGTTTTTCTTCAGAAAGCTACAAAATACTAAATACACCAATCAAGATGCTAAATTTCTGATTTTCAAGTGCTAGAAATTGCCACCCTTAGTTATGATTCTCTACAGAAACTTTTGTAAGAAAATAAACTATGAAAGTAATTCTTTCTGTCATTATAAATAATAAAGGACACATAGTCATATTAGACTTTTAGAAAGGTAGGACTAAAGTAGTGTTATTGTGGGAAGTAACCAGTCAGCAGCTGTTGTCTCTATGTGCCCTCTTGTTCCGTTTTGGTCCATAGCGGCTATTTGTTTTTCATCTTTGCACTGTATCTTCTGCCACTTGCATATTCTGTGCATTTTTTCTTACCTCTAACAAGGTGAATGAGAGTGGATGTCTGTTATTGTAGTAGTGTTTTCTGTTCATATTGCTCTTTCATTCGGGATTGTTTGTCCACTCCAGTGTGAACAGAACGTAACATTCATGCACTGCCAGCTTGTAATAATTGGGATAGTAACTAATCGATTCTGTGTAAAAGTATTCCTATGTTTTACTTTATTCTGATTGGTCATCATTTTAGACTGCAGGTTTAACTGAGATTTAGAAGCAGACACAGGAATGTCAGTGAAAATGTAAGCAATTAAGGATATGAAAATAGAATATGAACTTAATGATGTTTAAGTCTAGCCAAACCCCAATCTCCATGTGAACAACTTCTCTCTCTTTTTACAGTGTTATAGTATTTCAAAAATAATTTCAAGCAATTATTGGAAAATTGGGAAAATATAATTTGAGCTTTGCTCTACCTTAACTTCTACATTCTGGGCAATTTCATGACATCTAGTCACATCAGTTTATGTCCTTGGTCATTCATGTACAAATAATTGAAGTTTTATCTTTGTGTTCCTTACATTGCTATTTCTTAATTTTTCTTGTACACATCTTCGGTACTAATTTTCCATTGTTTCACAAGGTCATACACCTACAGTGCCTTAAGCACATTATTTTCAAGATTTGTGTTATATTACGATACATGTATATTATGACTGTGTGGTTTTAGGAGTGACCTCCTTTGACATGCTCTCAGTTAATCAGAGCTATCTTAATAACCTCTAATATTCTACTGATCAAGAGAAGATTATCTTATCAGCCTAGGCTAGAGTAGAGACTTAAAGAATCAAACTCATTGAGATACTGTGAAACCTCTTTAAGCAGACCAGATGGAAAATAACTAAAAACCTGCATCCGGGAGATAGTGGGTTCGAATCCCACTGTCGGCAAACCTGTAGATGGTTTTCGGTGGTTTCCCATTTTCACACCAGGCAAATGTTGGGCTGTACCTTAATTAAGGTCACAGCTGCTTCCTTCCAACTCCTAGGCCTTTCCTATCCCACCATCGCCATAAGACCTATCTGTGTCGGTGCAACGTAAAACCACTAGCAAAAAACAACAACCTAAAAACCAGTCTTCTAGAGGGCTGGTGTTTTTAAAGAGAATCTACTGCTACTACTGCTACTATTCCTCCTCCTCCTCCTCCTCCTCCTACTACTACTACTACCTATCACCACCACCACCACCACCACCACCACCACTACTACTACTACTACTACTACTACTACTACTACTACTACTACTACTACTACTAACAGAACACTAATGTTTTGGAGGTGAGATTCAGTAACCATACTCTGCAACCATCTATATAAATTTGAAGAACCATACATCACACCACATTTCAAATTCGTTCCAGACTTATTCCTGAGCCTTGTGATGGGTATTTCTATCTGGCATACTACCAAACTTAGAAGACAAAATACTGTGTAGTTGATATACTTTGTCCTTGTGGCAGCCTCCTCATGGGGAAGTATGAATAAATTAATATTAAAAATATTAATTAATATTATAATTAATAATAAAAAGCTGAATACCAAAGCATTAAACACTCAACTCAATCTAAATGGGATGTAATATATTGTTTTCTCAAACTGTTTATAGTGTTAATGGTCAAGGGGTCACTACCGTCGTCATGGAATGGTTTATAGGCTGCATGCTTAAATTTAATAAGTTGTTGTATTGGGTATCTAGAAATCACTATGAAATTATAAACTATGACCATAAACTAAAGTAAATTCATCAAATGAAATCTGTTATGGCTTTTGCTATACAAGAGTGAAAAAAGTGTTAATGTAATAAATACTGCCCTACTAATTAAATAGGGCCTTTGATGTTAAACCCCTTTAAACAACAAGCAAGCATAACTAATCAAATATCTAGGTGTGTGCAAGGCTTGACACTGCTTCTCATGAATAAGGCTCTCAATATCAGTTGTGATAGGTGTAGTTACAATTCAAAGAGAACTTTCTAGATGACTGTTGGTGATATGCAGTCTTGTTACATGCTTCACACGCTTTATTCAGGAGAATACAGTAGAACCTTGGATTGCGAGCGTAATTTGTTCCGGCAACAGGCTTGTAATTCAAAGCGCTTGTATATCAAAGCAAGTTTTCCCATAAGAAACAATTGAAACCCAGATGATTCATCCACAATACAAAAATATTTATTCGCATACCATTTCTAAAATAAAATATAACGTAAAACAAATTAAAGTGCACTTTACCTTACAATAGAATCATTGTTGGTGTGAGGGAGACGAATGATGACATGAGAAGAGTTACTGTGTAGCACGAATTTCACTAACGGAATCACTGCTATTTGTTAGCTCATTGGAATTGTTTCCTTTTCATGCAACATTAATGAGGAACCTGTCCAATGACTTGCTTTTGCCTCTTTTTTGAGGATTTCACGAAAATGTGACATTGCATTGTCATTGAGCTGATTCATCGCTCGTACTGCTACAGCCTTATTCAGGTGGTGTTTTTCTACAAAATTTTTCACCGTTTCTCACAGTTTGCACTTCTCCCGAATCTCAGTTGAAGTGAGAGATTCCATTGACTTTTCCTCCTCCTCTTACCCGGACGAGATCTCCTTCATAACCTGCTTCTGTTGTTCGCGATGCAAGTCCATCAGTTCGTTGGTGGACAGTTCCTGGCTATGTTCTTCCACCAGCTCTTGAATGTCCACATCATTCACCTCCAGCCCCATAGTCTTCCCTAACGACACAATTTCATCGACAATCAGCGGCTCATTGTCACCAACAATTCCCTCAAAAGAACGTCCAAGAACACAGTCAGGCCTCAGCTTTCCCCAAGCGGAAGTGAGAGTTCCCTTGGCGACTCTATCCCAGGCTTTATCGATGATCTTCAGTCAGTTCGCGATGGGGAAATAATTTCTCCCAAACTCTCTGAGGGTAAGGTTTGTTCCTTCGGTCACTTCGAAGCATCGTTGAAATAGTGCTTTGGTTTATAGCTTCTTGAAGTTCGAAATGACTTGCTGATCCATAGGCTGGAGTAGTGGAGTAGTGTTGGGGAGCAGGAGCATTGTCCATAACTAGCAAGACTTTGAGCGGCAGATTATTTTCTGAAAGGTATTTCTTCACTACAGGACCAAAGACCTCGTTCATCCATTCAGCAAAGGCCTTGGGGAGGGGAAAACGTAGGCACACATGACGCTCGTACTGCGGAACCTCACTCGCTTATCAAGTTACAATTTATTTAAAATGTTTGCTCGTCTTGCAAAACACTCGTACACCAAGTTACTCGCATTCTGAGGTTTCACTGTACTTGTTTGTGTATGTATGTGCTGTCAAAAAGTTATGGCGGGCTGAGTGGTTCAGATGATTGAGGTGCTGGCCTCCTGACCACAACTTGGCAGGTTCGATCCTGGCTCAGTCTGGTGATATTTGAAGGCGCTCAAATACATCAGCCTCGTGTAGGTAGATTTACGGGCACGTAAAAGAACTCCTGCAGGATTAAATTCGGGCACCTTGGCGTGCAATATACTTGGTCCATTATTGAACATTAAAAATTTTCCAGCTAACTCACTCCTGGTTGCCAGCATTTCACCCCAGTGTGCTAAGTTGGGCTCATCAGTTGGTAAATAGCACACCTACCAAGACACATGGCTAGTGCATACTGTGGAGGCCACTGCGTAGGCTGCTTGGAGCCACCGGCAGTGCCAGTGCACTATGAGAGACTTCGTCTCATTTTCAAAAATTGATGCCTGGCCATCAGATGATAAAGATGATTCACATAGGGAACCTTGGTAGGTGTGCTATTTACCAGCTGATGAGCCCATGTTAGCATACTGGGGCAAAACGCTGGCAACCAGGAGTGAGTTAATTGGAAAATTTATAATGTCCAATAACGGACCAACTATATTTGTATTATAAATTTACTCATTTGGAACAAATATTTCAGGTTTAAGGAAACTGAGAAGGACATACGAGAGTTCCAAATTACAGGAGAGATGCTTGTAGATGGATCCACAAAGAAAATAACCAAAGATAAAATAAATAGGTTTCATGACAGGGTGAAGCCCAAATGACTATACAGAATTTCTGAAGGAGAGAAGAAGGCGATCTGAAAGGATGAAAAAGTACTGGGAAGATAGGAAAACACGACTCACTAAACATTGATTGATCTGTCATACCCCAAAGCGGGTGAAACGGATAATAATAATAATAATAATAATAATAATAATAATAATAATAATAATAATTGCAAGAATACTTTATTAACAGAAATATCATAATATACATTTCAAAACATGGCAAAAAGAAAAAGGAAGGGAAAAAATCAAAACAAATGTAAGGAAAAGTTTTACAAAAATTGCACATATTCTAGTAAAAGTAAACACTGTGGAAATTGTTTAAATTATTTCTCAAATTAGAAAATGTCAATGTTAAGAGCTTGTCTTGGCTGTGAATTTGCTTTTGTTGAATAGACCAGTACAGTATGGGAAAAGCTGAGAGTAAGAGAACGTGTGGTTCTAGTTTTTCTTCTTTTGAGATAAACCTTTTGGAAATTATTTCCAGATATGTATCTATTACAGAAAATAAGCAAACAAATGATTCTGTGCTAAAAACCAAAAGTGAGACTTGGCAGAAAATTTGTAGTGAATTTAATGTGCATGCCGAGGTTAACCAACTTACAATTAAGCAAATAAAATAATTATACAGAAACATGAAAAGTAGTGGGAAGGATGAAAATGCTGATGACAGGTTGAAGAGATACCATATAGGAGGAGGAATGTCCTAGCCTAAATTAACAGGAAAGTCAATGTAATATACTGATTGTGATTCAAATATGCTTATTAGAATTGTTATTGCACGTTCACCCAGTTCTGTGCATGGCAGAACTGTTTTCAATAACTGCCAGATTAGAGCACAGTTTAAAACTAGAGAACTCACTGAAGGTATTCTGTTGGGTAATAATGGTTATCCCTTGAGAAAGTATCTATTAACTCCAGTATCAAGTCCTCAAACAAGAGCAGAAAGTAGAAATAAGGCACAGCAGAGCTCACATCAGAACTTGGAACTGTGTAGAAAGGAAGAATGGTGTGTGGAAGAGATGATGCATGAACTGTTGTTCGCTGACAAATCACTGAAATTATCTCTTCTGTTTCTCTTTCTTGAAAAGCCTATCTATTTCAAATATTCAAGATATAGAAGTTCTGTATCAAATGCACTTGACATATAGCCTTAACAAATGTTGATTAAATGCTAATTTGGTTAAATTTATGGCAAAATTATTTTAACATGCAGTTAGAACTAAGGTTGATTAAACTGTGCCTAAATATATCAATCTCCAACTTGTTTAAGGATCTTGTCAGTTCTGTGTCAGATAGTTGACAGGTATGCTCTTGTCTAAAACATTAAAGTTTCTTTGTTCTAGGAATTGCAAATGATTCAACAAGGAGTGGAATAGTTTAAAAATGAAAAGCATATCATAAAATTAATAATGTTGTGATAAGACATGTAGATTTAATTATTTAATTATTGTTGGTGAGCCCTGTTGTAAATGACTACAAATGAAGACATTTATGTTGTGATGAGTCTAATCTATGGATAGAAGTCTGGTGAGAAGAGTTCCACACATGTATATACACAGTAGATGATAAGTAGTTAAGTTACCGGAATATCTAGTAATCCAAAACCCAGTCTTTCGCACAATATAAAGTGTGCAGCATAAGTCGCTACCCTGCTGTAATGTTGGCAATGCATTTTCGGGATAGTGACTTATGCTAAGTCCTGTATTTATTATATGTATATTAAACACAAAGGTCATTAACTTGTAAAACAGGAGATAACATGTTCTTATAACTTATTTCTAAATATATATTGAAAGAATATTGTTGTGGTGACAATAACAGGTTATATGTCATGTAATTGTTACTTAGCAGCAGGAAAAGAAAAAAAATATTTTTGAAAATATTGATAGAATTTCTAGTTGCACAGTTAAAATGTTGTATAATTTGGTGAAGGAAAGAGTGCTGTGCATGATACCTAACCAGAATAACCTTTTGCTACTTGACAACTTCGCTATGGCATAGGTTAAAAGGCAGTATACAAATTAACAGCAACAAGTAGGCTAGAAGGTGGTTAGCCTGGCCTTGTAATCTTAGACCACAGTTCAGACTTCCAAACTCTTTCCCAGTTTATCACATGGTAGTTGAGCTGTGTATTGCCTCCATACCTGCCTCCTTGTAATATTTCAGGATGAGAAAAATATTGTTATGATGATACTTCATATTTTTATAACATTATGATGGAAACAAAAGTGAACATTTATTTTTAGAAATATACATTATAGTGGATTCAGCTCAAATGGCTCCTGGAGCAAAATTAGGCTGCTAATTAATTCTGAGTTTATTTTCTTTTTTTTTTGCTAGGGGCTTTACGTCGCACCGACACAGATAGGTCTTATGGCGACGATGGGATAGGAAAGGCTTAGGAGTTGGAAGGAAGCGGCCGTGGCCTTAATTAAGGTACAGCCTTATGCCTGGTGTGAAAATGGGAAACCACGGAAAACCATCTTCAGGGCTGCCGATAGTGGGATTCGAACCTACTATCTCCCGGATGCAAGCTCACAGCCGCGCGCCTCTACGCGCACGACCAACTCGCCCGGTAGTTTATTTTCTAGGATTTTATTTCTGTGCTACTTTAAAATCAGATATCGCTATGAAGAAAAAGAGATGTTGGTTTCTCTGCAGCTTCTTTTGTTTCACATGGCATAAATCCAATAAATAAAGTATACATAACTCTGTTATTGCAGATGGGAAGGTTGCAGTGTGATCTTAAGATCAGAAGAATTATTGTTGATACAGAATGGGGTAACATATAAAGATGCGCAATGCCTTTGAACATTTTAAGAGTTCAGTTAAATTCTACACAGAGAGCAAAGTCTTTTTGTAGTACCTTTGACTGGATTGTATAAACTGATGGTGCTGTACATTTAAAAGTCAACACAGAAAACACAGTCTTGACTTTTCCCCATGATTTCTATCTCCTAAAATCTCTGAAAATATGCATGCATTTCTGCCCCTAAAAAATACCAAAATATGACACAACAGTTTGAAAATATGACACAAAAGAATTTACCAGGTTTATGCATAAGTCTTTTCCAGTTTCACTAAGAGCCAGCGAACAGTACGCAGCATATGAATTTGACACACGTCAGTTTGTTCGTTTGACATTAACCTACCAACACACACAAGTTGAGTCCGCCAAACACTAGCATCTGTGTTGTATCATTCCGTGATCATGTTGTGTGCCTGAAAAAGAATATTTGCGGCACGCGTTGCTTTTCTTATTTAATCAAAAGGAAAAGGCTGTGCAAAGTCATCGCTTGCTGGTAGAAACATATGGTGAATACGCTCCATCGATTGTAACATGTGAGACATGGTTTCAACAATTTAAACATGGTGATTTCAGTGTGAAAGACAGTGTGCTCTGGTAGACCACAAAAGTGCGAAGACGAGCAATTCCAGGCATTACTGGATGATGACCCAACTCAAACTCAACGCTATCGCGAACAAATGATTAATTTGAATCACGCCTTGATTGAAAGACGATCAGAATGGGCCAGAAGACATGGCAAAGTGACTTTGTTTCACGACAATGCGCCGTTTCACACAGCAAAACCAGTGAAAGTCACCTTGAAATCGCTTGGATGGGACATTCTTCCCCACCCGCCCTACTGCCCCGACCTGGCACCATCTATCACCTCTTCGCAACAATGGGGCACGCGCTTGCAGAGCAGCACTTCAGCAATTTCAAGGAAGTCGGAAAATGGTTCGACAAGTGGTTTGCCGCAAAAGACAAGCAGTTTTTCTGGCATGGTATTCATAACTTACCTGAATGATGGGCAAAGTGTGTAGAAGCCGATGGCCAGTATTTCGAATAAACGAAAAATGAATTTCCTTTACAAATTACGTGTTTTCTCTACCACAAAAACCGACAAAAACTTACCATATACCTAGTAAATACTGTCCAGACTTTCTTAGGCCAGCAACTAACTTTATTCATAACATCTTCTTTCATAATATATTTAAATACAAACTTCAGCACTATTTGGTTCGTAGGTGGTGGGGTTGTTGAATTATTTACAACATCATATACGTAGCTGTGAGCTGGCATTTGGGAGATGGTGGGTTGGAATTCCACTGTCAGCAGCTTTGAAGATGGTTTTCCTTGCTCTCCCATTTTTCACACGAGGCAAATGTGGGGTTCCATATCTGCTACCTTCCCAACCAAGCTATTTTGTGTGTTGGTGCAATGTTAAGCCAGCAGGGAGTGGTTTTATTAATTGCTTGTCCTGGTCTCTCTTACACTGCAGCCTTTGTGCTGATGGGTAGAATAACACTGCTAGTTTATGTACACTACATTGTATGGCCATGCCAGGAACTGCTTAGTATTCGATGCTATTTGCTGACCCATCAACACTTGTTACATTCTGATTTCATTCTACTGTTTTTCTACAGTATTTGTAGCATTCGCAAAATCCTGTCGGTAATGTGAGACTGTCCACTGATGTGCTCACTGTCCTTTACCATAAAAAACAAACACTAGCGCCGTCTCACCCAAGTGTAATTGTATTTTGAATGTTTGAATATTAATTCTTAAAAAGAATCTGTGTTTATAGTTCCACCTTTTTAATACAGATTAGAGTAAACACTAAAATTGAGTGTTGAATTGAGTCGTACAAGAAATATTACAGGCCATGTTTCAACCTTTATTGGGCCATCTTCAGCAAATTATAAACATTGAAAAGACATCTTCAAAGCTACACAAATATATAAAATATATAAAATACAATAGAAATGGTGATAGATGAGAAACCCTGGATAAGTAAAAAGTTTTTAAAAAAAACAACTTGTAGGGTCTGTCTTGATAGTAGTGGCTGTCTGTGTTGGTTTTCTGTAAATTCCTTATTCTATTGATGAAGGAAGTCTGTTTAACATGAGATCCAGAAAATTTAAGCTTCTGTTTGTCTCAGATTCCAGAGTGAACTTTATCT
This sequence comes from Anabrus simplex, assembly GCF_040414725.1. Classification (NCBI taxonomy): domain Eukaryota; kingdom Metazoa; phylum Arthropoda; class Insecta; order Orthoptera; family Tettigoniidae; genus Anabrus; species Anabrus simplex. The sequence goes on along the minus strand of NC_090269.1, from coordinate 428,906,767 downwards.
GCGCATCGATATTGTTTAAACTGCTAAGAGTGGTAGCTGAATCAGTAATTCCTTCGTCAAGGATAACAAGTGTGTCATCCACAAATCTGGCCCAAAATTTTATGTTCGCGAAGTCACTGTTGTTGTTAATTGCTGTATGCTGTAAATGGTCAATATATATCTCAGCTAAAATCCCTGAAGCTGGTGATCCAATAGCTAAGCCATCCTGTTGGTATATGCAATTATTGAAACTGAAGAAATTATTCTTAACCACTAGTTTCAAGATTTCCATGAAATCCTGGATCTCAAGTTTACTGAGGTTGCTATACTTGTTTAGACTGTTTTGGATTATTGGAAAAAGTTTCTTAGTATTGATGCTTGGATACATATTTATGTCGAAAGTATGCATCGAGTAGAAAGGTTGCATTTTAAAGCCATCTAGTTTTTTTAAGTAACTCAATTGTATTTTTCACTGACTTATTTGATAGAAAATAATAGTTCTTTTTCAGAAATTTCTGGATGAATTGTGTTAGCTTATAAAATGGACTTGGCCTATAATTTATGATGGGGTGTATGGGGACGCCTGTTTTATGGATCTTTGGTAAAGCTTTCGCTATTGGTAGTCCTGCGTTCATGGTTATTAGTTTCGTTTTCTCTCGTTCTGCGAATAAAAATGACTCTTTTTTTTTTTTGGGTTGCTTTCAGGAGATGTAATTTTTGGTTCGGATCTTTTTTATCACTGAAAAAGAGCTATTCTTGAAGAATTCTTCAGTTTTTCAATGTAATCAGTTTTATCCATCATTACTGTCATGAATGAACACTGGCGGGCAGAGGTTGTTATTGAGGAAAGGTGGCAGAGAATATTTCATACATTCAGAGTCCGCAGAGAAATTCTTTATCATCAGAAGTGCTCTGTCCCACTATCAAGATCTATTCACCACACATGAAAAAGAGGAGTTTCCCTAAACCCAGCCCGATAAATATTCAAAATAGCATTAGACGAGAATTTTCGAAAGCCAAATTTGCCAACTTCTACTCAGACTGAAGCAAGAAGATACTTTTAAGACAGACACTACAAGTTGTTTGTGTTTTTTTCTTACTTACCCATGGTTTCTCATCAATCACCATTTCTATTGCATTTTGTATATTTGTGTAACTTTTAAGATGTCTTTTCAGTGTTTATAATTAACTAAAGGTGGCTCAGTAAGGGTTGAAACATGTTCTGTAATTTCTTGTAGGACTCAATTCAACACTCAATTTTAGTGTTTAGTCTATTGTGTATTGAAAAGGTGGACCTATGTATACAGATCCTTTTTAAGAATGAATATTCAAGAATTGTAAGTCAGTACGGAACCAATATGAAATTCATTGTTTGCAAAGTATTTTGATTATGCAACAACATCTTTCAATAAAGAATATGTCCATTTATCATGTACTTGCATGGGTGAGTTGGGTTGCCTAGTTATTGCCCATCAGTAACTGTGATTGTACCTCTGTAGCCATGTGTTTGGGCTATGGATCTCATTAATAGCAGACTTTAACTTGTATTTTTCTTCGTTTCTAGGCTCAGAAAGTTAAAACAAGACTGAATAGATTGGGCATGTATGAGACAAAATTAACAAAATTCAAGAGAATGATGTTGATACAAATTTAAGAAAAGTGTTTCAAAGATGTATTTTTAACTCGCACTGTTCTTACTTGTGTAAATCACCCGTGTAAATGCATGATTATGGAGTACATGTGTATATGTTCACGTATGCATGCAACATACTCCCTGTTCCTGGCATGTATTCGAACACTTCATCATTGTCCGGTGAGTAGGAATTACTGCTTGGTCGTATCTCTGCATGTATTAATTACTCTGTGAGCACACACAACTATTTTGCTTGATGAACTCTATTTTTTGCAGCCAGTTAGAATTAGCCTTTTGTATGCTTTCTTGGATCATTATTTCAAATATTAAGTGGCGGAAGTAGTTACATATGTATTTGGAAACCTTGTAATTATAAATACAGCTTAAAGCTTCAGCTCTAAATCTAGTTCCTAAGAAAATGAATAGCGTTTTATGATATTTATTTACTATATTTAAGTGTATGGATTTCATAAAACTTACAGTTTTAAATTGGAGCTTTTAACACATTCAATTGCCTTTGCGGATTATGAATTTTTTTCCACACATTCAGACTGTCCCAACAAAATCCATGGTTTGTCTGTAAACATTTAAGAGTCGACCAAAATCCTCAAGGTAGATAAGAAAGGTATGAATGGTAGAGGTAGACCAAGATATGAATATGACAAGCAGATTAGAGCAGATGTAGGATGTGGATGAAAAGATTAGCACACGATAGAGTGGCATGGAGGGCTGCAACAAATCAGTCTATGGACTGATGACTCAAACAACAACAAAAACAAGATCCAATTCAGAAACACATTCCATAATGCAAGGCACACAACAAAACACTAGAGAATCTATAAACTTGACCATACTAATGGCCTATAGTGGTCCATATCGACTACAAGTTATTTTAATTAGCAACAACAATGTACTGAAGAACAAGTGTATAGTGTTGTCTGAGTGAAACAGTTTATAAAATTAAGATCTTTGACGATTGAATAGCTGTATTTCAATTGCTTGTTTTATGTAATACTTGAACATATGATTACAGTCATGTTCATAAAAACCAGAACACCTTGAAAGACTAGAGATAAGAGGTTCATATAAACAGGACATTTGCATTAGTATGTTCTGAAGAAATGATCAGCATTGGAACCATGTCGGCCCTTAGGTTCAAGGTCCCCATCGATATCTCAGCGCAGCACCACTAACTGGTAAAATGTGCCTGCGGCTCTCGTCGCTATAAGCCAAAGGTAATGGATCAGTGTGACTTGAGCACATGTGCAGGATGCCTCGCAGATGTATGTGAGAACTGTACCATTAGATGAGTGAGTTTGAAACAGGGCACATTATTGGCATGAGAGAATGTGATGCATCCATCCGGCAAGTTGCTCCTCGTGTGGGACAAAGTGTGTCGGCAGTGCAACGGGTGTGTACAGAATGGTTCACAGAAGGCCTTAGAACATGACGAGATGGGTCTGGTCGCACCACTCAGACCCCCCCACAAGAAGATCGACACCTCATCCAAATGGCACTGCAGGACAGATCTGCGTCCTCCTCGGCTCTGGTGAAAGAGTGGGACAGTGTAACACACCGTACACTGTCAGGAGTGACAGTCTGTCGTCTCTTATTACGGTCTGGGTTACTGGCGCGTCGTCCACTTCTCTGTCTACCTTTGACTAAAGTGCATAAACATGCTAGACTGCAATAGTGTATGGATTGGCGTCACTGAGGGCAGGAATGGCAGCAGATAGTGTTTTTGGACAAATCAAGGTTCTGTTCGTTTGAAAATGATGGCCCCATTTTGGTTTGCTGCAGACAGGGGGAGAGGCATCACATTGACTGCATTCACACAAGACATACAGTGCCAGCTGAAGGCCTTATGGTGTGGGATGCTATTGGGTACAACCACAAATCACAGTTGGTACGTGTCCAGGGTACTGTGACCAGTTTGACCTACGTGAATCACATCCTGCAACCTGTAGCCATGCCCTTTCTGCTCAACACCCCAGGCGCCATATTTCAGCAGGACATTGCGTGACCACATGTTGCTGGTCGAACACGTGCCTTCTTTTTGTCACAGTATGTCAGACTGTTGCCCTAGCCTGCCCGATCACCGGACTTGTCACCAATCGAAAATGTGTGGGATATGGTGAAACGACGGGTGCTGCGCTGTGACCCAGTACCAACCACCAGGTGAATGCAGCTTGGATGGCTATACCCAGAGACGCCATTCATGCCTTATTCAAGTTTAAAAACTTCATGTTAACTCCGTATTGAACCGAGAATCTAATGGAAACAAGAGGTCCACCTATTCAATTCCATACAATGTTATAAGATAAATTATAACATTTTATTATTCTTAGTACCAGTCCACAGATGTAAAAGCTACTCTTGACAATCTTAACGGTTTAGATCAGAATATAAAGTTTACCTTAGAATCCAAGAATAATAGTTTGAATTTCTTGGACCTAACGCTTACTCGATCACTTTCTTCCTTTTCATATAATATCTATAGAAAGCCTACTCAGACTCCTATCACCATCAGGAACGATTCTTCCCATCCTCAGGCCCATAAAAATGCTACCTATAATAGTCTGGTTGATAGAGCCTTTAGAGTTCCTATGTTGAAAAAGAATCTGAATAAATAATTAATTTAATTCGGGCGATAGCTAGAAACAATGGTTTTAAGAATGCTTTCATTGAGAGAATCATTAACAAGCTTAAGTACCGTTCTAATACCACTCTTTTGAGAGAAAAACCCAAAGTTAATACTTTTTCGACTTTCACCTTTACAAATAAAATACACAGCATCACCAACATCTTCAAAAAACATAACACTAAGATTTCTTCCAGAACTAATAATAGAAGTATTGACATCCTGCATAACTCCACTTCATTAAATAGAAATAATGTTTTTCATAGTTCTGGAGTGTACAGATTATGCTGCCATGACTGCAGCAGTTCTTATCTTGGACAAACAGGATGAAGCTTTAAAATTAGATACGCAGAACACGTTAATGCCGTTAGGTACAATAGGTTTTCAGCAATGGGGCAGCATATGAAAAAATTTCAACATAATTTTACTAGCATTGATCAGGATCTCACAGTTTTACAGGTTATTAATAAAGGTACTTTGCTTGACATCACTGAGAGCTGTTTCATTCACCTGGATCAATACTTCAATGCTGGTTTAAATCTCAATGATATTTCTGAGAAACCAAGAGTATTGTTCGATTTTTGATAGCGTTCTTCAGACTCAAAAAAGTTTTTCAAAAGCATACGGAAAACGTTCTCATGCCACGCCCCTCGTCGCATCGCCCTGCATAATTCCCCTCCCTCGTCCCTCGTTCCTTCATTGCCATTAGCTTTAAGCCCCTCCTACTCCTTCTTCAGTACCTCCCTTGATCTGCTTCCCCCTCCCTTCCCCTCCAACACAGGTTCATTGGTCACGGTGTCTTGCGGCTCTCAGTGTCTTCTCTAATGTCTAAGAACACACATAATATACGCTGCCAGAGGTGAGTTTATTATTCACGTTAATTCTTACGTCAAGACCTTTTAAAAAGCCTTTCTTGACATTCTTTTCTTTCTCTTTATTTGCTTCAGGTCCTGATTTGAACCGAGAACATCGTTCAGTACCCTGGAAACATGGTGTCTGCCATTTTTCATTTTTTAAAAAATGTTGTTATTTATTACTGAGCAGACTGAATCCAGCCATGTTCTTTAAGTTTGAGAAGACCTATTTTTATTACTCAAAACGCTGTCTGAAATACCCTCATGTTCTTTTTTAGTACTAGAAGTGGTTACGTCTTTTGACTGGTTACGTTATTTTAACGACAGCCATTTTTTACCAATAGAAAAACGGTTTCTTAATTTTTGCATCTGTTACTCCAATACTCAATGGATGTTCAGCAAGAAAATTTTTTATACGTATGTTCTTACAAAATAAGAAAATATGTTCTTGAACGTTTATGATAGTGAAGCATTGGTTTTTTGTCCTCGGCTCAATTTAATCTGCTCACACATGGTTTAACGTTTTTAGATTCAGAGAACTTTTGTCAAGAGGATGTATATTGAAAGTTTTAAGACAGTTGGTGCTATTTTTTAGGTTTATGTCATAAGTTAATGTTTACGGATCTTGTTTTTTAATTAAGTCTTGCCAGTTTTGTAAAATTTTTGTATACTTTGTGCATTGTTTTTTGTAACCGTGTCATTGTATGTTTTTCTTATTTTTGGCTGATGATGATGCACACCAGCATCGAAACCGGTACTAAGAATGATAATAGAATAATACCTTGAGAGACCAGAGCAAGCAATTCCAACTGAGGTGCTCACACGGCCTCGGCTGGCCCCAGCAGCAGCTTCGGCGCAATGCTCTAGCACCGTTGATGTGGTGGGGGAAGGAGGGGAAGTGGCAGAGGCAGAACCACAGGTCGTCAAGTCAGTGCGCAGCTTATGAAAACAATATAATTTATGACAGTTCTGTGAACACATAAAAACACAATTTATTCTGTACATACATTGCGTTTGCCTTAATGTACAATTAGCGTTAAGTCGATTGTTGACATCGATTTGCGGCACCTTACCAATATTGGGTACAATCGATTTGGCAGTAGAAATTCTAATTACAGCCTCTAACTCACCATCAGGCAGAGAAGGTCTAGTTCTCCATTTATTTAAATTCAGAACTGAAAACCTCTGTTCGCATGCATACGTTGTACCAAACATTGACGTAAATTTTAAGGCAAGTGCTTGAAGTCGTAGTAAATTCTTGTGGATGAACACCTTTGTAAAAGGAAATTAAATCACCGCTTTAGTCGTAGTACCTGTCCTTTAGGATTGCATCACACTGTAGTTTTATCAGCTCTGTTTGGAAATATGATGGTGATTTTTAAAACGCGCTGAAAATAGGGTCATAAATATTTCAAATTGTGGTGACATATCATTCATTTCTTTGAATAGGACACTGAATTTAGAGTGCAAAGTCTGTAACAATGTCTGATAGTCTCCAAGATGTTCATAAGTAGGCTAATGTAATGATTTTTATGAAGGAAAATTGTCAAAATTTCCGGCTTCAAGCTGACTTTTCAATAACAAACACTGCACTTTGAAAGCAGTAATTCTTTCACACATGGTGCTAATCAGTGTGTTTCTTCCTTGCAATTAAATATTTAAATCGTTCAAATAAGGCGTTAAGTCCGCCAAGAATGCGAGATCAGCTACCCATTGTTTATTCCGCAAAGTTAGTTGTGAGAACCTTTCATCTCCATGAACAGAGCAATTTCTTCAATTATTGCAAAGAATACAATACAATAAAAGAGAATGTCGCTACATTCTGCCTTGAGATCTTTTAAAAATTCTTTGAACTGCTGATGGTTCAAACCTTGCTTTCTGCAGAAATTTGCACATTTTGACACAGTATCCATAACAGATTTAAAGTTGCGAATGTTTTTTGCTCATAATTGTTCTTGATGTAAAATACAATGTACTGCGTGGAGTAGGTGGGGAAGGAGGGGAACGGTGCTGCTGAGTGCAGCGCTGGTGCGCCCCAGAACTAAGTGCTCGAGTTGGAAAGGCCTGGACTAGAGACAGGAAGTTCATATTCACAGGACATCATTAGTATGTCCAGTAGAAACGATTAGCATTGCAGTCACCTAGGTTCAGCATGCATCCTGTTGCCTAGTAGGCAAGACGAATGAGTTTGGGTGGTGTCTTTAAAAGTAGGAAAGATCACAGTATGAAGATAAAGTTGGAATTCAAGAGGATAAATTGGGGCAAATATTCGTTTATAGGAAGGGGAGTTAGGGATTGGAATAACTTACCAAGGGAGATGTTCAATAAATTTCGAATTTATTTGCAATTATTTAAGAAAAGGCTAGGAAAACAACAGACAGGGAATCTGCCACCTGGGCGACTGCCCTAAATGCAGATCAGTAGTGATTGATAGCGATTGATTGAAAATGTTATAATTTATCTTATAACATTGTATGGTATTGAATAGGTGGACCTCTCTTGTTTCCATTAGATTCATGCCTTATACGCATCGATGCCATCACATATGGAACAAGTTATCAGTGCCCATGGAGGACCCAGTGCCTACTAGGCAACAGGACGCATGCTGAACCTAGGTGACTGCAATGCTAATCGTTTCTGCTGGATATACGGTACTAATGAACATGTCCTGTGAATATGAACTTCCTGTCTCTAGTCTTTCAAGGTGTTCTGTTCTTTATGAACATGAGTGTAATTTGTCATAATCAAGTCATTATGATTTTGGCAAATACTTTTTTGCTGAAGAAGAGAGTTACTTGTTCTCAAAACAGGTACGAATAATAATATGTATTAAACAGTTTTTTGTGTATAGTATTGACAACGCTCCTTTTTTAGTGTGGTGAGATTGTCCCCCAAACTCTAGAGAGGAGAATGTTTCCCACTCATGTGGCCATTGTTTGTTTATGTAAAAATTGTTGGTGAAAAGGTCCCTCACCAGTTGATGCCTTGAATGTACTCTACCTGTGAGATCTTCATAAACAGGCAGTTTTTTGTTATTTTCTTTCTTGTTTTGTATAAGCTGACCAACTCTGAGCGGCAAAATTAATGGATCACTTGCATTTTCAAAGGAAAGAGCATGTTAAATTGTGAAATATTTGTTTTATTATTTACATAGATATTTTTTTTCATGAAAATAATCAAAGTAATCTGTTATTGCTACCCTTAGTTACTTACATAATTTTTCCATGAAAATAATCAATGTAAATAATAAAACAAATGTTTCCATGCTTTTTCCTTTGAAAATTCAAGTGATCCATTAATTTTGCCAGCGAGTGTATTTTTTTGGGGTGGGTTTTGATGTTTGCCCAGTAATTGCACATCCTCTGACTGTGTTGTTTTTCCTCTCCTTTGTCTTCTTTCTTGGTGGTTTGTCCTAGAACCTCCTGAAAGATGTCAGGTCTTTTAAGTATCTTCATGCAGGTCTTTGTTTACTTCCATCAACCATGGTGTCATGGTCTTCCTCTTTTGTCAGTAAAACGAAAAGCTGGTTGGTCAACCTGCTATGATGCATCCTGTGAACGTGTCCATAAAATGCTAGGCGTCTCTTCTTGGCCACGTCCGTGATTTCCTCACAGTATTTTAGAGCTTTTGGTTGGGTCGCCTTTTGTATTTATTCCCTTTCGTGATTGGTCTTAATATCTTCCTCAATATTTTTCTCTCCTGGGTTTTGAGCTTGTCCATGAGTCCCTTCTTGTTGAGTATTAGACATTCTGAAGCGTATAAGGCTTCAATGTGTATGACTGTCTAGTAGTGCTTCATTTTAATGTTATAGGAGAGACAAGAGGTGTTCTTGGTCAATTGGTATACCAATTCTAGCTTATTAACTCGAGTTGATAATGCTATTCCTTCAGAGCAATTGGGTTCCAGTCATCCTCGCAGATACTTAAAACTGTTGGTTGGTCTTGATCATTCCTTGCTCCATATGCAGCGTACAAGGAGATCCACTGATCTTTGTGATGTATTGTGTTTTCTCAAATGAAATGTGTAGCCCTACATTTGCTGCTTGTTGTTTAAGAACATTGAGTTGTTTCACTGAAATTTCTATTGAATTAGAAAGAAGTACCAGGTCATCGGCGAATGCCAGGCAATAAACATTCAGTCCATTGTGCTTGTGTCCCAGAAAGATACCACATGGAATCCTCTGTCTAGCTAACTCGTTTCACCACTCCCTTATTATATTTTCCAGTGCGCAGTTAAAAGGAGAAGGGAGAGGTCATCTCCCTGTGTTACATCTGTTTTGATTTCAGAACTTTCTGGGAGCATTTCTCTGAACACCCATGACCTGGTGTTATTTAAAGTCTGCTGGATTAGGTTATGGGTCTTATGGTTCAGTGGTAGTTTCTGCAGAATTTTCATGAGAGTAGGTTTGTTAGCTGAGTCATATGTCTTTTTTAAGTTGACAAAGACGATGACATATATTTCTTACCAGCCTTTTTTACCTGACGTAGCACTGACTTCAGGTTGAGTATCTGTTCAGTACAAGAATGCCCTTTTCTGAATCCTCCTTGGTATTCGCCTAGTTGTGAATCTGGGTGGGGTTCAGTTCTGTTTAATATGGCCTTGGAGAAAAATCTTGTATGTGGCAGGTACCAGTGAGATTCCTCGATAATTGTTCATGTCAGTCAAGTTTCCTTTCTTGTGCAAGGGATGAATCGATTAGAACATGTCAGACAGTCCTTCAGCCTGCTTCCATAGTTCAGCTACTATTGAGTTTTCACCCAAAGCTTTGTTGTTGGTTTTCAAGGACTGAATGAGTTTTACCACTTCTTTGGTCAATGGTTGAGAGTTTGGTTGCTTGATGCTGTCTTGATAAGCAAAGAATGTATATGGTGATTCACAGTTGAGGAGATACTCAAACTATGTTGCCAGAAGGTGGCAGGTTGTCTGTGTCATTATAAGCTACTGTATCTTCCCATTTCGTTCTCTGATGTGGAGGCTGGGTGGGTTATAGAGATTGAAGTTCCATTTAAAGTTGGGCCTTTGTGAACTGGCGTTTTAACTGTCTGATCATTCTGACAGTTACCAGGTGTATGCATAAGTCATTCCAGTTTCACTAAATAATGGCACTACCAAACAGCACACAGCATATGAATTTGACACATTTGTCAGTTTGTTCATCTGACATTAACCTATCAACACACACAAGTTGAGTCCACCAAACATTAGTGTCTGTGTTGTATCGTTCAGTGTTCATGTCGACGTTTGTGCCTGAAAAAGAACATTTGCGGCGCACATTGCTTTTCTTATTTAATCAAAAGGAAAAGGCTGTGTAAAGTCATTGTTTGCTGTAGAAACATATGGTGAACACATCGATTAGAACATGTGAGACATGGTTTTGACAATTTAAACGTGGTAATTTCAATGTGAAAGACAGTGCGCACTCTGGATGATGACCCAACTCAAACTCAACAGCAATGGGCACAAGCATTAAATATGTCACAAGGAACAATCAGCAGACGTTTACAAGCAATGAGGAAGATCAATAAACTCGGTAAATAGGTTCCACACGATTTGAATGAACGGCAAATGGAAAATCGCAATCTGCATGGCTACGGGTTGCAGGATGTCGTTCACGTAGGTCAAACTGGTCACAGTGCCCTGGACACACACCAATTATGATTTGTGGTTGTACCCAATAGCACCCCACACCATAAGGCCTTCAGTTGGCGTTGTATGTCTTGTGCAAATGCAGTCATTGTGATGCCTCTCCCCCTGTCTGCGGCGAACCAAAATGCGGCCTTCATTTTCAAACAAACAGAACCTCGGTTCATCCAGAAACACTATCTGCAGCCATTCCTGTCTACAGTGACACTGTTCCATACACCATTGCAGTCTAGCATGTTTATGCACTTTAGTCAAAGGTAGGCAGAGAATTGGACGACGCGCCGGTAACCCAGACTGTAATAAGCAACGACGGACTGTCACTCCTGATAGTGTACGATGTGTTACACTGTTACACTCTTGCACCAGAGCTGAGGAGGATGCAGATCTGTTCTGCAATGTCATTCACATGAGGTGTCAATCTTCTCGGGGGTGGTCTAGGTGGTGTAACCAGACCCATCTCATCGTGTTCTAAGGCCTTCTGTGATCCATTCTGTACACACCTATTGCACTGCCGACACACTTCGTCCCACACAAGCAGCAATTTGCCGGATGGATGCATCACGTTTTCTCATATCAATAATGTGCCCTGTTTCAAACTCACTCCTTTGATGGTACGGTTCTCGCATACGTCTGCAAGGCATCTTGCACGTCTGCTCAAGTCACACTGATCCATTACCTTCAAACTTCTCCTTCAAATAACTACAATGAGTAAAATGTAAAAAGAACGCTAAATAGATCTTCAACTGTTACTTACACTTGTATAGCACCAGGGTAACCAACATGAAAAGCAGAGGTCAAAGAATGAAAGAGAGTAAGGCCAAAAGGAAGTCTGCTGCATCTATGATAAAGACACCTGAATGAATAAGACACAGAAGGCGACATGGCATAAATGTCATTGTTTATAAAATGCTTCCTCTTTCTTGTCAGTATGCAGCAAACTTACAAAAACCATGCATATTCATATTCAGGGAGGATTCTCACTTCCTGGTACCCTTTTATGATATTCTGAAACTAAGGAAGGTATAGCTGCTGAACTGGGGTGTTCTTGATAATTCCAATAATGAAATGCATGGGGGGCGGTTCAGTTAAGAGTCAATCTTCTTCACACAAGGTCTGGTTAATTGTACTGGTGCATGGTATTTAGCAACATACAGTTAAATGATAATCTTCCTCACATATGAATGTGAATACCTGTTGGAGTAGACACAGTTGTCCGCCAGTTTTTAGGTTTCAGTCCCTATGCTGGCAATGCCTCCCAGAAAATGCTCAGATGAAAGTTTTCTTAGCCCTTATTATAGACACAGTACACTCCAGTACTGATGTCATGTATTTCACTTGATCCTTGATTATTTGTTTTAATTGACAGCACATAGCACATGATTTTTTTTTTTTTTTTTTTAATATCTGGACTTTAAACTACCTAAATATAATCATAAAATCACTAATCCATCTTAAAAACAAAATATTTACAGGTAGTCAATGCAACAACAACAACAACAATAATAATAATTATTATTATTATTAATGTAAATTTCCTGTAGAACAAGAATAAATTATAAATCTGCCTGGTGTCATTTAAGCTCCTTAAAAAAATCTGTTAACTTTTTTCTGCACTCCCCTACAACTTATTTTCTTCTTTATACCCATTCTAAGTTATTTGATTACAAGAATGTCTACCGAGCGAGTTGGCCATGCGATTAGGGTTGCATAGCGGTGAGTTTGCATTTGGGAGATGGGGGGTTCGAATCCCACTCTTGGCTGGCAGCCTTGAATATGTTTTTCCTTGGTTTCCCATTTTCACACCAGGCAAATGCTGGGGCTGTACCTTAATTAAGGCCACGGTTACTTCCTTCCCACTCCTAGTCCTTCCATATCCCATCGTCACCGTAAGACCTATCTGTGTGGAAGCGACGTAAAGCAAATTGTAAAAAAATATAAATAACAACAGAGCTACATACGTACACACACGTATGCATGCACGCACACACACAGACACACACACACACACACAGACCAACAATCCACACTGAAGGCATGACTTCATACAGTTTTTACTAATTTTATGTTATGTAAAATCCTGTAACTATTAACTATGTGATCCATCATGGAAGAATGGGAAGCTATTCAAAGTCATCAATCGCATACATATAGTCCATTACATTACTGGCGAATAATGTAATGTGCCCACTCCCAGGTGCTGGTTTTTTCTATTTCCTGAATCTTACCTACAACTAGCATGTCTTCTTTGGGTGCATAAAGGTGTGAAAAGGGGAAAACCATGGAAAACCATCTTTGGGGCTCCCGACAGTGGGGTTTGAAGCCACTATCTCCTGAATGCAAACCGCGCAGCCACTTGCTCAGTCATGGTTATTTTTTATTCATGGACTTGTGTGTCAACGTACAGTTGCTCCAATAAAGAATGAGTGCACTCTTCATATCAAGATATCTTGTAGGAATTATTGTGTTTACATATTAGTTTGTTAAATGCTCCTTGGTCCAAAGATGTCTCCATGAGAGACGAAACTATTTGCTTTCGATATCAAGAGTGATAAAGGAGAGAGGTAAAAGTAGAATACAAGCATTGGAAATGTATTTTCAAAGGTGTCAAGTAGGTTTAACGAGAATGGAGAGAGTTCGTGAAATTGTAAATGAGGCACCCCTACAGGAAAAGATAGAAAAATCAAGGTTGCAGTGGTATGTACATGTTCAAAGAATTGGAGAAGACAGGATACAAGGAAAATTGTTGGAAATGGAGTTGAATGGAAGGAGACCTACAGGAAGACTGAGGGACATGTTCGATGGTCTGCTTAGAGGCTTCAAAATCACAGTTAGGTTTAGGAAGTATTTTCCGTTTGTAATGGAAATCTGCACAGTTACAATGGCCCAATTGTATCCTGTTAACAGTAAACCAGGTTTTACGAGGAAACTCAAATCCAGGTGGCAGCGGCAAACTAATTTGTGGCAGAGTTTAGACTCAGGCCTAGTGTCTTGTCTTCCCTGCCATTCCTTAGTTATATTGAAGTTGATATTCTTCAATTCTATTGCAGTTCTTATTGGTGGATTTAGAGACCTAAGGCAATTCAGATGGACATCAGCGATATCGCCATGTATCGATAACTGGGGATTATTCATTACGTGCTTGAACTCCCTTAGGAGAGCGTTTTTACGTCGAAGATCTGGTGGGGAGATATGGCTGAGGATAGGTAGACAATATGTGGGTGGAGACCTTATCGTGCCAGTGTTGAGACGCATGGTGGTGTTGAGCTGCTTGTTGTGAGGTTGGTGTGTGGGCTATAAAACAGGAGTACAGTACTCGGCAGTCGAAAACTCAAGTCCCAAAGCTGTGCATCGGAGTGAATTTGCCGTTGAGCCCCAAGTTGTACAACATAATTTCTGGATTACATTGTTGCGAGTTCTTACTTTGGATTGGATGTTATGAAGGTGCTGTCTAAAGGAGAGTGTTTTATCTAAGGTGACTCCTAGATATTTAGGGAATCTATTTATGTTTCATTAATCGATTTCCAATGTAGTACACCTGCAATTGTTTATTAGCCATCTTGTTGTTTAGATGTAAACAACATACTTCTGTTTTGTTGGCATTAGGTGGAAGTCTCCACAACTTAAAGTACTGTATCTATTCTTTAACGCCATCCGTTACGGTCATATTGGATATCTCAAAAGTTGCTCAGTCATCAGCATAACGAAATATTCTTGAAAGTGTGGCAGGCATATCTGAGATACATAAGCTAAATAAGATTGGAGCAAGAACAGAACCCTGAGGAAGTCCATTATTTAGTCATCTTTTGGTGCTTACAGCATTCCCCATGTGTAATTGGAAAAGTTTTGGCTTAGCATGTTATTCATGAGCCAGGCAGTTGCCTTACATGGTATCACTTTGAGCAAATTGAAAAGTAAGCCATCCTTCCAGACTGTATCATAGGCTTCTGCCAGATCAATAAAAACCACTGATGTCTTAAGCTCTCTCTGATATCCTTCGTCTATATAAGTTGTAAGAGACGTTATTTGGTCTGTAGTGCTGCTGTGTGGTCGGAATCCTGTCTGTTCGGCTGGGATTTTTTTTGTGTACCTCTTGGCCAATTCTATTGAGAAGGAGCCATTCTAGAAATTTGTATGTCACACTAAGCAGGGCAGCAGCTCATCTTCTTTCTTCCACTTCTTCCCAGCCCAAACTTTGCAACATTTTTTTAACGCTATTCTTTTGTCGGAAATCATCCAGAACAAATCGAGCTGCTTTTCTTTGGATTTTTTTCCGATTCTTGAATCAAGTAATCCTGGTGAGGGTTCCATGCACTGGAACCATACTCTATTTGGGGTCTTACCAGAGACTCATGTGCCCTCTCCTTTACATCTTTACTATAAACCCTAAATACCTTCATAACCATGTGTAGAGATCTGTACCCTTTATTTACAATCCCATTTATGTGATGACCCCAATGAAGATCTTTCCTTATATTAACACCTAGGTACTTACAATGATCCACATAAGGAACTTTCACCCCATCAACGTGGTACTTAAAACTGTGAGGGCTTTTCTTATTTGTGAAACTCACAACTGGACTTTTAACTCCTCAGATTTTAAGTTTGAGTGATGTTTTTAATAGTAAGAAAGATCACATTATGAAGAAAAAGTTGGAATTCGAGAGAACAAATTGGGGCAATATTCGTTTATAGGGATGGGAGTTAGGGATTGGAATAACTTACCAGGGATATGTTTAATAAATTTCCATCTTCTTAGTTCCTTGTATATTATCATGTTTATATCACTATAAATAATCAAGGATGGAAAAGAAGTCAAAATGTGCCCACTACTAACTTGCAGCTAATATATAATAATTGAAAAATGCACATATAACCAAAATCTGGAGTACAATTTACGAGCCGCTAATACACTCCGCAGCTGTGCAAGCAACAACTTCGCACTTTTTAAGACTTTCCCTCACTGTCATGATGATTGTGTTGTTGCAGACAGAAGCTGTAAGAAGCTAGTCCCTTCCATGTCATTTTTTGTGGACTCTCACTTCTTGGCATGTGTAACAGAGGGTTGCAATAAGTAGTTCTCCCCATATGAAAGGACCTTTCAGATTAGCTTTCTTTTCACCCAAGTATATGATGTATGATTGATGATGATGATGATATGTATTGTTATTTTGTTGTTGTTGTTATTATTTTTTATGGTGATATTTACTGATTTTTTTTTTTTTTTTACAAGTTGCTTCACATCGCACCGACACACACAGGTCTTATGGCAATGATGGGATAGGAAAGGGCTAGAAGTGAGAAGGAAGCAGCTGTAGCCTTAATTAAGGTACAGCCCCAGCATTTTCCTGATGTGAAAATGGGAATCCATGGAAAACCATCTTCAGGGCTGCTGACAGTGGGGTTTGAACCCACTATATCCCGAATACTGGATACTAGCCGCACTTAAGCGACTGCAGCTATCGAGCTCAGTATATTTTGTTATTATTTAATAATAATAATAATAATAATAATAATAATAATAATAATAATAATAATAATAATAATATGACCTCCAGAGAGACCTGGTTCAGGTTTATAGGCACCTGCATGTCTGTGTAAATGAGGCCGTACACACACTCGTTCCCGAGCCCAGTGGTCTTCTTGCAAATGCCTTTGCAAATATATATTTCAAGGGTTATTGGTGTGATTGCATATTATAAACATAACAGCATCTTTGAAATTGACGATAAAGTCTTTTTTCGCTGCCAGGCTGAGTGGATTAGATGGTTGGCCATCTGATCCCAACTTGGCGGGCTCAATGCTGGCTCAGTCTGGTGGTTTTTGAAGAGGAATGAGGAACAGGCTATATTCTGCTGCAGAATACTGCTCACCAGTAGGGCACCAAAGTTCTCACGTTGGGAGAGTCAGTGTTCACCTCAACAAAACGAGGAGGATATTATCAGGCGTCATGGCCTTTACAACTGAGATGCCATCAAGCAACAGTTCATGAATGGGAGAGATGCAGTAACCTGAATTTCCCATCCAAGAAACTGTTCAATGCACCAGGACGTTGCTTCAGTTCAAGGAAACCATTCTGGACCATTACGTTGCACCAGGGTAATGATGCGTGGAAGAAAAAAATAGAAAAGCATCCCTTACTTCAACTACCAACAGCTTGAAGACCCCACACATCTACCAGGACTTGGAGTTACTCAGAGGAACTTGGTCCCTATTGAACCATTTGAGGATTGATCATGCCTGAACTAAGGCAAGACTGCACAAACGGGAAATAACCGACGCCCCCAAAGTGTAACTGTGGTTTCTCACAACAGGTGTTATGAAGGATGCCCCTCAAGACATTTAGAAGGTAGTTGGAATGAACTGATGGATGCCACTACAGGGACAGGGACAATAGAGCAGATCAAGTCACTGAACATCAACCTATAGTCTGCTCAGAGATGATTGTGTTCATTACCTGTACATTTTATAAGTACTTATTTGTTCATTACTTACGAGGGAACACATACATGTGTTTCATTCGGATTCGGTTGAAATTTGGTAGGAATATTCGTGGGAGGCAGTAAAATGCTAAGGTGAAAACTACATGTCCCCAGCGCAAGTTTAAACGCCAAAATAGAACAAATAAATAGTCGTAAAATTAGAAGTGCCGCGGGAGTATCGGGGTTTGGCGGAGAGGTAGGGAGGAGCGAAGCAGCGGATGTGAACCAACCGGGCTGTGTCGAGCTGCGCCAGCAGCCAGGCAGCGTATAGTTAGCGCGTTCCCCTTAACTTCCCGATTAGATGTGCAAAACGTAAATATGAAAACGGCACTTGAAACAAGTGTACAAAGGACGATGTTTGAACAACGATGCCAATAAGGTTTGAAGAATTCACGCCTGAGTTCTTGTTACTTGTAATTAGTGCAATAACGTGAGCATACGTGAGCATGAATACGCAATGGCAGAATGTAACGTAAGTCTGGACTCAGCAACCTAGAGTGGGTCAAGTAAAATAAGGTAGGAGGAATGGAATGTGCAAGAGTTTGCATGTCTAGTTAAGAGAGGCATGAAGGTCTTTGACACTCTTAATACTGCTGATTTTATTTCAACTTTATTATGTCCTTTAATTATGTTTATTTAAACTTCACATTCTGGGAAGACAACAGGAATATTCAGCAAAGACGTTGGACGTGGCATGAAAAGGCCGAGGATGACTATCGTGGTGACCCTCACTTTGGGGGTTACGTTTCCGGAGTATCTGAGGAATTTCATGGCATGTCCATGGAGTACGTTTGATTTTTTTCTTTCTTATTAATATTGTTTTGTTTGCTCATTTTTGTTGTCTGCGTGTTTTATTTTTCTTTTCTTTTTTCTGTAGAGTTTGAAAGAGTGATTTTTGGCATGGGCTGAACATGTTATTTTTCTCATTTAAAGGATCAAATGGGTATTATTACTGTAGATCTAGAGAAAAATAATAAAGTATCTATCTATCTATCTAAAAAAAAAAATTAAAAAAAATTAGTGCAATAGTGATTGTTTACAAAAATGTGCACAAGGCACAGATACTGTGTGCACCATGCACATCTTACAGCGCTGTCGCTTTCACAAGTATTAAATTGATTATAGGAAGGCTCTTCTTTGAAACAATAATCGACTGGATTAACAAATTGTGAAGGTTTCTTGTTAACATAGCCACATTTGTACCAATTGTACTGCCACATGCTACGAAAATGCGGAGAAGAGAACTGGTTGTGCGTCAAAGATTGCATTTTTAAAATGTTGTTCCTTAAATGTACCTTGATGTCTAACGAGTTTAACAAAATTAAATCGTACAAAATACGTATAATCGTTGCCATAAGACCTATCTGTGTCGGTGCAACGTAAAGCCCCTAGCAATAAAAAAAAAAAAAAAAGTAAAAAACCATAAACGTATAAATTGCTTCCAAATGCGGAAGCCCAAAACATCTAACGGCTGGATAAGTCCAGTGGCTTCTTTTGGAATTGTATGAATATTAATGATTTTCTTACTCCCAATTTTAGCATTTAAAATATTTTCTTCTTTCTGTCCGGTCCAGGAATCGAGAACTAAAACACTGTACTCTGGTACTAGCTCACAATAAACATCCTGTAACCATTTCTGTACATGTTCTTTGGTCAGTTTTCCAGACTTTGAAGGCAAAGTGTACACATTTGGTGCGGTAAATAGGTTTTTTTCCTATATTAGGACCAAATTTGCCATTTTTTTCTTTCAACACCACTAGCAACTTCGGCAGGAGTTGTCCATCTGCCAAAATTATTGGCTGTATTGTGTAGCTATGAGTTAGTGAATTCATAGATTGTGCTTCCGCTAATACGACTTTTTCTCCTCGTTCATTATGAGTCCTGCCAGAATGGAACTCTTCATGAAAACCAGACTGATCAGTATTAAACACGCACTCTGGGCCGCGACTCTCTATTAATTGCGACACTTCTTCAACAAACAGTGTCGCGTTAAAATTACTATCTTCTTGTTCAAATGGGTATTTTTTAGATACGAATTTGCAAATTTTTCTTGATTCAATTTTGAATTTATTTTAAAAACTCATTACCCAGGAATGAGACGCTCGAAACGTGTCATAGTTAACTAGACGAGCATACTTTAAGGCCCATGTTTTAATATTTATATCGTGAACAATTTTGTTTCGTTGTCTACTTTCTTTGAACTTTTGATAAGTCTTCTTCGTAACAAATTAATTTTTTTCTCCCATTGTGCCACCGTTTTCCAGTTGTTGCTCCCACCTGTAAAGCTCTTGCTGGAACTTTAATTTACAAAACCTATGTTTCACTGATGCGAAGCTCCTGTGTTTCCCACCTTTGTTTCACCAATATTCGACGACCTTCTTCTTATAAGTCATTGGGATTAGGCATCGTTCAGCCATTGTTGTGGATGCAGGGTTAGGAGCAACATTTTTGGAGATGAGGTCAAATAACGGTGTTTCAATATTGTCTTCCTCAAAATCAAAGTCATCATCTGACATATCCAATGTGCCATCCAGTTCCACTGTCATATCGGTATCCAAAATCCTGTCGGCAATTAGACCTGTAAAACGGAGACAAGAATGCAATTCCTGTGAACGCTTGTTTTTCTCGTAAAAGTAAATATATATAAATACATTCATCTACTTACGATATAATGCCAATCCCAAATTCCTTTCGTCTTCAGAAAATGGGGTGTCTTTTTTGTCACACTCTGCAAAACAATTCTGAAGGCACACTACTACATTCCACGGATTGAATGACTTCTGTAGTGGGCGTTTTTTTGTATCTAGGTGTAAAAAAATCAATTATTACCATACATGGTTAAAGTAAATATACAGTCACCATTCATAAAAATGACTATAAGAACGTCAGATTTTACCTGTCATTGTAAGAACGTTGTCTCATCGGATGACTAATCAATATGTACCTCTTGATCTGGTTTGATGTTTCTAATTGAGAAGATACGAGGTATGTATTCAGCTCGAGCGAGCAGCCCGACTATACGCTGCTCACGTCACTGCTTCGCTCCTCCCTCCCTCTCCGCCACACCCGGATACTCCCGCGGCACTTTTAATTTTACGACTATTTATTTGTTCTATTTTGGCGTTTAAACTTGCGCTGGGGACATGCAGTTTTCACCTTAGCATTCTACTGCCTCCCACGAATATTCCTATCAAATTTCAACCGAATCCGAGTGAAACACATGTATGTGTTCCCTCGTTTAGTAAATAGCTGTCATGTTCCATGTAACAACAAAGCAGTTCACTTCAGTCATATGAAAAACATATATGAAATTCCATGGACATATAGCATGAATAGATGGTTTGCGATTGACCACGGAAATTATCCTCATCATCAGTGGAACCCGACAAACCAAAGTACACTGGTTAGTAGACACCCAAGACGATCTCACAGAAGTCAGTATTGACCAACTGGTAAGTACACAGACTACATATAGACAGAAGATCAACTCGCATAAGTTCACACCCAAGGAACTGATGGCAAGAAATTTGAAACTCAAAAACACATGGACACAAGAAAGATGACAGACTTTTAGCAAGAGGATGAGGAAGTTGTGGGAAGATAAGAAGAGTGAGAAAATCAGTGCTAACTAATTGATTGTTGTAGACATGATACTGTATAGGCTTTTGGGCTTATGCCATGTCAGGAAAATAAGGTGAAATTCTTTACGATTCGCAGAGAACTGTGCTCTGCGTCATCAGAAGAAATCTCGACTGTCCACGCGAAGGGTTTCTTAAACAATGACTCTTTAAAATTTAGGTGTTATAATAGAAGTGGAAATGGTACGTTCATTCGCCACCAGATGGCTCCCAGGACATAGCACAACGCTAGCGTTAGAAGCGGAAGCTGACCGAACCATAGAATCAGTCTAAGCAGTTCATATAATGTGTGTACGTAACATATGACATTGACAGGTGTATGTTCTATGTACTGCTTAGAGGGCCAAATGCAAAATAATAATAATAATAATAATAATAATGAAAATCTTAAGAAATGTTAAACTCCACCTAAAATTAGTCATTAGTCAGCTTAACCAGCACAAAATCTAAAGTCAAGTTCAGAGGGGAATTTTCTGAGCCATTCCTCTTAAAAACAGGTTTAAGAATGGGAGATAGCATGTCACCACTGCTGTTCAGCTGTGCCTTGGAATATATGAGAGAATAGTACAAGGATAACCAAAGAACATCAAAATACAAAGATCCAAAGACAACATAAGTTTAAATTACCTGGGATTTGCTGATGATCTAGTTCTGTCCAACAACGTTCAGGAAGCCAAACAAGTTAAGTCACTACAGGAAATTGCATAGAAAATCAGCCTCAGAATGTCCTTTGAAAAGACAGAAGTCATGTTAAGTGACCCACCACTCATAAATAAAATTACAATAGAAAAACAGGAAATCATTGAAATAACATGTAACCTCAAAAAAAGCTGACATTGCATAATAAGCTCACCGGACAAAAAATTAGTCGCCCTTGTGTTAAGCCTGTACATATGACCTTCGCGTGAGGGAATTAGGAACATAACTTTCATTTCTAATATAGACCCGTGTTCTGCGATTGTCAAAGCACATTTCACTTCAGAATTGTCCGGCTCCATGGCTAAATGGTTAGCGTGCTGGCCCTTGGTCACGGGGACCCGGGTTCGATTCCCAGCAGGGTCGGGAATTTGAACCTTAATTGGTTAATTTCGCTGGCACGGGGGCTGGGTGTATGTGTCGTCCTCATCATCATTTCATCCTCATCACGACGTGCAGGTCACCTATGGGAGTCAAATCAAAAGACCTGCATCTTGTCCTTGGACACTCCCGGCACTAAAAGCCATACACCATTTCATTTCATTTACTTCAGAATTTTCTGCATAGCAATGTCATGTATTATATGCCGAAACCGAGTGCATAGATGGATGGAAGAGGCATCATAGACCTTTATTCCACAAATAACTCAAAAAAATATAACATGGACCTTTGTTGATGGTTATGTTTCAGTTATATTGCACATGGTTGTATTTAGTGTTTTTCCATGTAAAACGCAACAAACTGTTTCAATGTTCAATGTTTTGAGGAAATCCTGGGAAGAAAGAATAATACCATAAGGTACCAATTGTACGTGGTGGAGGAACATCTGTATTTGACTGATATCTGCATTGCCGCCTGTATTCTCTACTTGCCTTACTTTTGAGGCATCCTCTTTCTACAAGGGCCTATAAAAATGACCAAGTCAGATAAGGGTAGGAACATCAACAGAAAGAACGATGACAGGTTCATATGGGAAGAGGGTGGTGGCAAAGCTAGGTGCAGAATGTCCAAAGAGGTTTCCTAACTGCTATTGCCAAGTGCTTCCTTTTTCCAGTTGATCATCAGTAGAAGCCAAATGTGTGTCATTACTGACTTCATGTCCTTGTCAACTTGTGAACATATACGAGGGCAAATATAAAAGTAAGTTACGCTAGCTTGTCGCGTGAGCACGTTGTGTGTTGTGACCGTGGCCAATGCGGACCAAGCTATAGTAACTGCTGACATGTCCGTTAGGAAGGTTGGTGTGGTATTCCGTCGTGTTGTGTGTGCAGAACGGGCTAGAGTGAATGGTGTGTTAACTGGATTTTCACTCCAAATTGGAGGTACATGCAATGATCAGATTTCTATGGGCTAAATGGCTCAATTGCACGGACCTTCACCATGAAATCACTGCTGTATATGGTGAGCGTGCACTTTCTCGCCCAGATCTCACGGATGAATATTGTGTAGGCAGACCCACAATGTCCAGTACTATTGCAAATGTTGACCGTGTGGATGCGATCATTAGAGAGAATCGGGGCATAACACTGCAGGAAATTACCAGCATGCTGAACATTTCGTATGGCAGTGTGTTCTCCATTGTTCACCAACACCTTGGATTTCATAAACTGTGTCAAAGATGGGTCCCACACCTGCTCACCGATGTTCACAAGGGACAATGTTTCCAATTGTTACTGGCATTTTGGCAACGGTATTCTGTGGAGGGCAACACGTTTCTGTAGTGAATCATCACAGGGAATGAAATGTAGGTCCACCATTTCACCCCCAAAACAAAGAGAACACCACACCACCACGAAAGTAGGCAAAAGTCCAACCATCAGCAGGAAAGGTAATGGTGACAGTGTTCTTTGACATGGAGGGTGTGGTACATCTGGAATTTATGCCGAAAGGCACAACAGTCAACTCGACTTCGTATTATCAAACATTGAACCGGCTGAGTAAGGCAATTAAAGAAAAGCGGCGGGGAAAATTGGGCGCCAGTGTGATTTTGTTGTACGATAATGCAACATATCACATGGCCCGCCAAACATCTGAGCTGCTGCAGCAATTTAGGTGGGAAGTATGGCAACATCCTCCATACAGTCCAGACTTAGCCCCATGCAATTATCATGTGTTCTATTAAAAAACTATTTTAAATAGTTCTTTAATAGATTCAGACAAGTCAATACAGGATCAAACATAATGCCTATTATGGTCAAGTTTATCAATAGTATCATGTGTTCGGTAAGCTGAAAAAGGATCTCTGTGGATGACGATTCCAAAACAATGAGGACGTGAAAGCAGCTGTCTCCAGGTGGTTACATAGCGCTGGAGGTGATTTCTTTGTATCCTGAATCGAAAAGTTGGTTGACCTTTCCAAGAAATGTTTACGGTCCCTTGGGTATCATGTGGAAAAGTGAACTTACATTGTATGTTGTCATAGCCATGTTCCCTATGCGTAGGTGTGTCATAAATGGCCATAATTTGGAAGTGCAACTTACTTTTTGATTCGCCCTCGTAGCATCAGTATATTGTCACCTTAAAACTTTATTTTGGGTCAGTGATTCTTTGATCATCACAAAGTTCATCGTAGTTACTTTTTTCATACAGACAATGCAGCAGACGCTGTGAATCTCTCCTCACTCAACAACTCGTATATTCTTAGTTTTTTAAAAATAATAATAATCTCACATGTTGTTGCAGCATTAATAAGAAATAACCTTAATTAAATATTCGGTTGACATGTACCAGGTGTATGCATACGTTTTTGTTGGCGTTTGTGGTAAAGGAAACACGTAATTTCCAAGGGAAAGTCATTTTTTGTTTATTCAAAATATTGGCCATTGGCTTCTATGCACTTCGCCCATCTTTCAGGTAAGTTATGAATACCATGCCAGAAAAATTGCTTGTCTTTTGCAGCAAACCATTCGTCAAGCCATTTTCCAACCTCCTCGCAATTGCTGAAGTGCTGTTCTGCATGCGCGTGCCCCATTGATGCAAAGAGGTGATAGTCAGATGGCGCCAGGTCAGGGAAGTACAGGGGGTGTGGAAGGATGTCCTATCCAAGCGATTTCAAGGTGTGAGATGGCACTTGTCATGTAACAAAATCCATTCGCCATATCTTGGGGCCCATTCCGGTCACCCTTTGATCAATGTGTGATTTAAATTAATCCTTTGTTGGTGATAGCCTTGAGTTTGAGTTGGGTGATCATCCAGTAACACCTGCAATTGCTCGTCTTTGCACTTGTGTTGTCTCCCAGAGCGTGCTTTGTCTTTCACAGTGAAATCACCATGTTTAAATTGTCGAAACTATGTCACACACGTTTTAATCGATGGAGCGTGTTCACCGTCTGTTTCTACCAGCAACCGATGACTTTCTACAGCCTTTTTCTTTTGATTAAATAAGAAAAGCAATGCGTGCCACAAATGTTCTTTTTCAGGCACAAACATTGACATGATCACTGAACGATATAACACAGACACTAGCGTTTGGCGGACTCAACTTTTATGTGTTGGTAGGTTATTTATTGTCGGACGAACAAACTGACGTATGTGTCAAATTCATACGCTGTGTACCGTTTGCTGATGCCATCTCTTAGTGAAACTAGAAAAGACTTATGCATACACCTGGTAATTTGTTACAGATTTTTTTATTTGCTATGGAATATCTTCAAAATCTTTTAGAACAGGAACCCAACCTTCATTGCATTTAGGACAGTTGCTCAGGTGGCAGATTTCAATCTGTTGTTTTCCTAGCCTTTTCTTAAATGATTTCAAAGAAATTGGAAATTTATTGAACATATCCCTTGGTAAGTTAATCCAATCCCTGACCCCCCTTCCTATAAACAAATATTTGCCCCAGTTTGTCCTCTTGAATTTCAACTTTATCTTCCGACTTTTAAAGACATCACTCAAACTTATTCATCTACTAATGTCATTCCACGCCATCTCTCCACTGACAGCTTGGAACATACCACTTAGTCGGCCAGCTCGTCTCCTTTCTCCCAAGTCTTCCCAGCCCAAACTTTGCAATATTTTCGTAACACTACTTTTTTGTCGGAAATCACCCAGAACAAATCGAGCTGCTCTTCTTTGGAGTTTTTCCAGTTCGTGAATCAAGTAATCCTGGTGAGAGTCCCATACACTGGAACTATACTCTAGTTGGGGTCTTACCAGAGACTTATATGCCCTCTCCTTTACATCCTTACTACAACCCCTAAATACCAGTATAACCATGTGCAGAGATCTGTACCCATTATTTACAATCCCATTTATGTGATTACCCCAATGAAGATCTTGCCTTATATTAACACCTAGGTACCTAACAGTGATCTCTATAAGTAACTTTCACCCCATCAACACAGTAATTAAAACTGAGAGGACTTTTCCTATTTGGTGAAACTCACAACCTGACTTTTAACCCCGTTTATCATCATACCATTCCCAACTGTCCATCTCACAACATTATCGAGTTCATTTTGCAGTTGTTCACAATCTTGTAACTTATTTATTACTCTATACAGAATAACATCATCTGCAGAAAACCTTATCTCTGATTCCACTTCTTTACTCATATCATTACATGGCTTGATTTGCAGTTGTTTGTTCATTTTCATTACTTATATGTCTGATGGCATAAAAAATTACCCCTCTCTGTACTTCTATTATACCTTCCTATTTCCCTGTCAATCAAACAACTTGCTTTTGTGCAGCATCGCTTACAGACCACTGCTTCACATTTAATGACACCACAGTTTATGTTGTAATTAACTTTTTTTTGAAGAAGAAGAAGAAGAAGAAGAAGAACCAGTCCATAAGTCTCTGCATAACATTAAAAGCTGCTCTAAGAAGGCAAAACCACAATATTACAAAACATGACCAAATATCATAAAATATTTGCGGAAATATGTGAATATGTTCTTAGTGTGGTAAGATAATGAAGAGCACTAATGGATAAGGTATTGCATTTGTTCTATTAGATGTACATTTATGAAATAAAATCTTTTGTATAAAAAGAGAAAGAAATATTACCAACTTTCTGATCGCCCTATTGAACATCTTCAACAGTCTCCTTCTGTCTTAGAATTTGGTAGCCAGGGTAACTATCATCATTGCTGTCTACCACTGTCACTAGCCTGCTTCAAAGTTTCATGAAATTCATTGGTTTCAAAACCTCTAAAATTGTATTCTGGTTCATTTCAGTTCAGCCTATTTCCATTCTCTCTTTGAATTTATTGAATTATGTGCACTACAGACCTTATATTTGCAATTAGGATGCTAATGGAAAAATACTGGGAGAAGAACAAGCCTTTATTTCTAATATTTTTGGACATTGAGAAAGCATACGACAATGTACCAAGGGAAAGAATTTGGCAATGCATGAAAGAACTTCAAGTGCGAGACAGCCTCATAGACAAAGTGAAAATGTTGTATAGTGGGAATAGAAGCTGTATTCAAGTAGGATGTGGTTTGTCGGACTGGTTTGAAACAAAGAGAGGTGTGCAGCAGGGCAGCTCATTGTCACCACTTCTATTTATTATTGTAATGGATGTAGTAATGAAATCTATTAAAAGGAAAGAACATGGAGATATCGAAGCCTTCACATTTGCAGATGATGTTGCGATCTGGAGTGACTCAGAAGAGGAACTGGGAGAGAGAATGCAAAGCTGGAATGAGGAGTTTAAGAAATATGGTTTAAACATCAGCAAGACCAAAACAGTGGTGGTGAAAGTGTATGGGGAAGGAGCAGAACCAATAGTCATGTTAAATGAAGCCCAACTGGACAGCGTTCCAGTTTTCAAATACTTGGGTAGCGTTATATCAAATGACAACCTAGCAAAACATGAGGTAAACAATCGAATCAATAAGGCAACACAATTTTACCACCAGGTAAGACACCTGCTGTGGGATGAGCAAATACCCATGAAAACAAAAATGACATTGTACAAGTCCTATTATACACCAGTTCTTACATACAGTCTCAAAACCACAACACTGACCAATAGAGATAATTCCAAACTTCAGGCAGCTGAAATGAAATTCCTACGCACTATGATCCAAAAAACCAGGAAAGACAAGATTAGGAATGAGAAAATTAGAGAAGAAGTAGGAATAGATGATTCTCTCCTCAATAAGATTCAGATATCAAGACTGAAGTGATTTGGTCACATGAAGAGGTTGCCAGTAAACAGAACTGCAAGGAAGGAATTGGACAGAAAAGTAGAAGGAAGACAACCCGTGGGAAGGCCACGAAGGAAATGGTTAGATTTAGTTAAGAACGATGTACTGCTGAGAGGTCATGATTGGGACAAGTTGGTGAAGGAAGAATGGTTCAAGGACAGGATGAGATGGAGGAGGCTCATATACCACACCTGGGAAACTGAAGGTGGTTTAGGATGATGATAATGATGTGCACTATATCTGAAGTCCTTTGAATTGTACGTAGCTGTAAGTAAGTATTCAGGAAATGTTGGATTCAAAGTCTGCTGTTGGCAGCCTTGATGATGTTTTTCTGTGGTTTCTGAATTTCGCACTAGGAAAATGCCACGCCACTTTCTTCCCAGTCCTATCCTTTTCCCGTCCCATCATTGTACTAAGCCAAAATGAGTCATGTGACATTATACCTTTAGAAAAAGAGATTTGTAGCCTACTCATACTAATTTCTTCTAATCATGAAACCATGATTCAAATATAGTGCGTGTATGTGGAATTAAAACTCTTATCACTTTGGTTTGGATTTCTTATGAAACTAGTGCTCCTGTGGTCAACAGCTGTCTCATAAAACTGTAAACTAGCTTGCTTTCTTAGAACTGGAAATCCTATGTTTTATCCTGAACCTTGATAACACCTGAGTGAGGACTTTCTCACTCGCATTCAAGCCATTTTCTGAGATAGTCACTCCACAAAAACAGAGTTTTCACTCAGAGAATACCTGCAAATGACGGACTTTTTCTGAACCAGCACCAACAACAAGAAGGTCCTGGGTTAAGCCTTAGCAATATCCATCTCGTGGTGGCATATCATGAATTTTGTTCCCTATTGTCATGTCAATACAGTAAATAGCCAATGTGTACATTTGGGGTGTCAGTTTAATATTCAGATTGGCTCGTATTTTCTCGAGTTGCATTCCTCATGTGTTGTTGAAAACTATTGCATACTTACAGAGTTAGTGGTTTCTTTATATTAATATGTTGACACCTTGCCTGAAAAATGCATGCAAAGTATTGATGTTTCTTACATAATTCCAGAATTCTGTGCCTATAGCAGTATAAGCAATTTTTTGTCCAAAATTGCAAACCTGGGCTGTATCAGGTTTTATCAGGTCTGAGTATTGGTAATGAAGCCAATGTTTTACCATACCATACTTGGAGATTGGAAGGTTTTGGGGACTTGAGAACCTAAAAACTGGTATTTCAAAGTAGGAAAATTGGTGATTTTAAACAGTTTGGTATTTTTAGAATACATCAAATTATATTTATCAGGTACACAGTTAATATATTTGTACATTAGAAGATGGCTAAAAAGGACATCTTAATTTTCAAAATAAATCTCTGGGAAAAAAAGAGTTGCATTGTATTCTGTAAGATGATGATGCTTATATGAAAGAAAATTATTGTAAAGTGAAAATAGAAAAAAGAAAAAAGTTTACAATCAACATTTTCACATGTCATCCATAACAGTTGAAGAATGCAGTGTGCAAAATCAGCGTAATTCATGGCCATCCCATTTAACATTGAAGGAATGTCCACCTATTCTCCACTGTTCAATTTGATTTTCATCATCCTTTGCAATTCCTTCTTATCTATAATACCGTAATTGCTTCCTGCTCAAATTGGAATAAGGTTTAATTTTTTTAACATTTCCTTGCAAGGTCTTGATTTCTTGGTAATTGGTTAAAATTATTATGAAATTAAACATTCCATATTCACTTTGCAGCCTGTATTAAAAGTTATTTTGTAGCAACATTAACATTTGCAAGATCGTATTAAGTTCATATTTTTTTGAATGCGTATGTTCAAATTGTTGTATAAATGCAAAAGAACTGATTTTATTACAGTTTATAACTATCACAGCTATTAAATTTCCCAATCCCTAACCATAGTTTCTTATTTAGTTGCATTGGCTATTTCTTTTGTGAGTAATGTATTTATTTATTTATTTATTTATTTATTTATTTATTTATTTATTTATTTATTTATTTATTTATTTATTTATTTATTTATTTTAATGTTTGTTTATTTATTTATTTATTTATTTATTTATTTATTTATTTATTTATTTATTTATTTATTTATTTATTTATTTATTTATTTATTTATTTATTTATTTATTTATTTATTTATTTGCATTTTATAAGGATGATTCCATGGCTTATATTAGGTAAGAAATATTTATTATCACATGGCATGTTTTGTTGCAAGTCTTTCAGCGTAATCTAACACATGTGCTTCTTTGTACTATTTGGGCTTGTATTGCATTCTGTTTTGTTTTTGAGCTCAGCATTCTGGTCTTTATTATATAGTGGTATTTATGTCACACATGTATTCCACACCTGCTGTAATAATGCTGTTGCATATGTTGACAGGGCGACCTGTCAGAACTGGGCGACGACGATGGGCCGGCGGGGGAGGAAGGGAAGCAGGTGGTGGTGGGAGTATGTGCCATGGCCAAGAAATCTCAATCAAAACCAATGAAGGAAATCCTGACACGACTGGAGGAGTTTGAATACCTCAAGATGGTGGTGTTTCCCGAGGAGGTTATCTTAAAGGTCTCCTTTAATTATGATATATGCCTGGGTGGAACAAAATTTGATGTTTGCTTTTGTACCTTTGTTCCCTGCTGTGTATTAAGACATCTGTCTCTGGAAAGAATAAATAACAATAAGAAGACAGAAGGAAAACAGTTGAGAATCTGATGAATTTAAAATACTTTGTGGTTATACAATGCTTCCAGTACTGCAGCTTGGCTGGCATGTGCTGCTTTAAAGAGTAATTATATTTATGTTTCCATATTTTCCTTAAATTTTAGAGCTATCTTTAATTGATGAGTCATATTGCATCTTGATCCACGACATGGTGAGCACAATTATTGTTAAGGGAGCTAATATTGCGTGAAGAATGTTAGCTTGTACTTTTTCACGATTTATTACTATGTCATTCACCAAACAGATGAGAAAAAGGAATATTGTGTATAGGTTGTTGCTGACTTTTTACCCAATGTCTTGGGGTCGTCACTCTGTGTGCGAGTTTAGCCCAGTTTTATGGCCGAAAGCCCTTCCTGGTGTCAGCCCTACGTGATGGTATGTTTCTGTGGCGTGTGGAATGTAGGTGAAGAGAAGTCTGTTGAGACAAACACATTCAACCAGTCCCACTATGCTGACCATTCAGTCGAGGAGCCTGCTGTAGCTGGTCCCTAGGCTGGATAAAGGAGGAGGGTTGCCATTAGCCATCTAACAGATCACTCAATAATAACCAAGGCACTCCAGAACTAACAGTCCTGGTTGTATTTGGCTTAAAATCAAACTCAAGGTAAAAAACCTGATGGCGCAACACAAACAAACTATTGCCCCGGGTGGTAACCCTTTCCAGGAATCCACCGTCGCTGACAAACAATGCATCCATCCTGTTCATATTCAGGGGGGGGGGGGGTGATGTGACATCATACTGAAGATGATTTCCACACACCAACTAATGACCAAAATCAAAAAAAGATTCTAAGAACACTGATAGATTTTGGAACACCTTCGATTCCAGAATTGCAAAAAAATATCACGTCAAGATCTTAAGAGTGATTTCAATGCACAACTAGCTCAGGAACAGATATACAGACATACCTTCAAACTCAAGGTAACTGAAGGTAACTGATGATAGCAGCTAAGATAAATATAGAAAGGAAAAGAAATATAATCTCAAAACTACTCAAGTAACAGTAGATGACTACTATATTACATTCATTACTTGTTTGTATTTCTTCATAACATCACCAGTTCATAATCATTGACTAGTTTATGGTGTAAACAATATTGTACATACAGTACATGCACATGTTTTAAAATGATTTGGTAGAATATGAGGATGTTCTTGTAGAATGAAACAAGTCATTCTTTGTTCAATAGTGTGTGTTTTTTACAGGTATGTTGTAGTGTTATGTATGTTTTTATTAGTGTTTTTGACAGACTGAAAAGCTTTTAAGTTACAGTGACTCCTCAACTCCAACTTATCTGACTGACAGAACTGAACTGAACTGCACTCACTGTTAGTAAATGCGCACAGAACTGACAGAACTCTGTTGTCAATATCCACTGACTGACCCAGTGTTCCATGGCAACACTCAACTCAAACTGAACCAAACAGAACCACTTGAGCTTCTCCAGCGTGCCTTAGATAGGGATGGGTTAGATTCCTGACTGGGTCGGGGATTTTAACCTTAATTGGTTAATTCCAATGGCTTGGGTTGGGTGCATGTGCCATCTTCATCATTAGATTTCATCATAGGTAGGGCGCCATCCTCACGGACGCGCAGGTCGCCTATACGGCGTCAAGTTGAAAGACCTGCACCAGCCCCCCCCCCCCCAGAGGCCACACGCCATTATTATAGGAGACCCCATTGAGATAATGGAGTGGCAGAGAGGGCTGGCTTTGCATGCCTGGCTCATTCGCGGCTGGTTGCTGCGCAGTGAGCTATGGGTCCCCAAGTAGGTGACGACACTTGCGGCTGAGGCCAGGGTAACCCGGCTAACTAGGACTTACAACAAAATGGAAGACACCGTCTCATTGTTCCCTCCTTAAGGCAACTCGCCCCGAGTTGCTGCACGTATGGCGCCAGATGATTGAGTGGACAATCAGTGCCCTCCCATGGGGAATCCACTGGGTCTGTTGGATGATGTTCTTGATCCTTGTTCTTGATAACAGTTCATGTGGCCCTGCATGGCGACCAAAGCCTCAGTAACATACTCCTCTTTCACACATCTGTCAGCTTCCAGGGCCTGCATATCTTCATTGTCCGCTGGTTTGACACATGTGACTGGCTCATATGTCTAAAGCTTGAGATGCTGGATTTGTTCAAATTTGCTGTTCATACCAGCACACAGCTTTGTGCCAGGACAAGTGTCTTGGCCTGGTAGCATCCTCGTTTGGTTGTTGTCAATTCAACCTCCATTAGCACGCTGTCCCCCTATCTGTGCTGTTACCATCCCTTCCTCCATCCTCTGGGCCATCATGGAAGCCCCTTGAGGTTATGATTGCTACCAAGCATCAATCATTGACAAGTATTGGCATTGCAAAGCCCATTGCAGAAGTTATTGGCTGCCTAGCACTGGGTGTGATCCCAGGATGGCCTGTCCGGGGTCATGCGGGCTAGTTGCTCACCCTGGCAGCAAATTCCTGCTATGTTTCCTTGGCGCGCTGGGTCTTCTCCTGTAGTTGGACACAGTAGCCGGCTGTCAGCTGGTGGTCACCATCACATCCATCGAGTATTCCCATAATCTCCTCATAGGTGACTCCTGGTGGGAGGCTGTTTAATACCTCTGCCACCTGCCCATATAATCTGGCGATCAGCTGTCCAGTGCTCTCCTCCAATGTCCATCTGTTGTGCATGCAGTTGGTCTGTAACTGAATCCGGAACATTGTCCAGGAGGTAGTCCTGTTTAACGTGGTGGCTCTACACTTAAGACTCTGGAGCCGCTATCACTGCTAGTGGGCTCTATTCGGGTGTACATGGCCGTCGGCTTTTCACGCAGGGAACTCATTTCCTCTCTCGGGTCCCAAAAAGTTAGTACAAGAAATGCGTTCTCATAAAGTGAAGTTGAAGAGTGATGTACAGGATGATAAAGAACTGGACAAGAAGCAGTCCAACGCAGTACCCCAGGTTGTGGAGTCCGGAGTTTGGGACCTGAGGGAGGAAGTCATCTTGACTGGATTTAAGTTCAACTGTGAACTTATTAAAAAGAACCTGGAAGTTTTCAGCATCCATTTTGTTACTAGAGATTTATACAAACTATAAAGTACGCTACCAGTTTATATCACTTCTGACACCACTTGTAACGTGATGACGGGTAGGAAATAAACACAACACTGGTAAGCTTAAAATTATATGATTAAGATTTATTAATTACTGCTAATTGCAGCTGTGGGCTAGCATTCAGGAAATAGTGGTTCCGAATGCCACTGCCGGCAGCCCTGAAGATGGTTTTATGTGGTTTCCCATTTTCACACCAGACAGATGCTGGGGTTGTACCTTAAGGTTATGGCTGCTACCTTCCCAATTGTAGCCCTCTCCCATTCTTGTGTTGCCAAAAACCTTTGATGTATTAGTGCGACGTTAAACCACTAGCAACTGCTAATTGCTTACACACTGCACCAGAACCTCAATTTACACTACCCAGACCACAGGATTCAGTCACACTCTTTGTTCACTCTATTGCTTACAAACGAAAGCAATTGTATTGCACACTTCAACTGCTGTCACTTATAGTCGGTTCCACAATTATTCTCACTGTATCCCATCACAGTCTCTGTCACAGATTGCATACCACAGTCTTACAATCTTGTATGTCGTACTCTGCCTATATACTCACAACATACTTCATTCACTGTCCCTTGCCGATCTCTGTCGCACTTTACCAGACACATACATGTTTACTCACAGCAACTGAACACGAGAGGCACATCCTTTCAGCAGCAGACAGAAAAGAATGAACACTCACTTCACAGACAGAACTGCATTAGTTGCACTGCCTCTCCAACTCAAACTGAACCACTGACTGATACAAACTGACTTCTCAATTCCAACTTAACTGACTGACAGAACTAAACCGCATTTGCCAAGAGTAAACACACACAACACTGACCGTGCTCAGCCATCACTGTCAACTGACTGACCCAGTGCTCCACAGGAGCACTCCTCAACTCAACTGAACTGAACTGAACTGAAACACTTGAGCTCATCTGGCCTGCCTTTAATAGGGAAGCTGGCTGGCCCCTTCCAAATACTTCGTAAAGGGAGAGTATCTATAGTTCTTGTGATTCTGAATGATCTGGGTTGATCTTCTAGTTCTTTTTCCCACCATTGGGAGGCCCCTTTAAGGTAACGAAGTAGTGGCACAGAGGGCTGGCTTTATGTGCCGGGCTAGTTTGTGACTAGTTGCTGCGCGGTGAACAGTGGGGCCCTAACTCAGTGATGGCACTCGTGGCTGGGGTCAGGCTAACTTGCTCCTCCCAAGGCCTTACAATATAATGTCAGACACCATCGCAGCATATTTCTATCTAATGGTCAGTTGGTTTTTTTAATCTAATGCTTTTGTCCTTGTAAAATCATTTCTAAGAAATTGACTAGAAGGGTATGTGAATAATCAGTTGAAATGGTTTTAAATAAAGTAATGAACGAAGAATCATCTTCAGAGAATGAATTGGTTAGTGGAAGTGTAGATGAAGATGGGGTTATGGTGTATGGTTCAGATCGGTAATGTGATGCTGATAATACATCAGATGAAGAAAATTCAGCTTCAGAAGGAAGCAGTTATATGGCATCAGATGAAGACCAAGATGTGATTGTAAGCAAATCTGGAAGGAAGTATGTAAGAAAACAGTGTGGAATACAGAAAAGATTCACTGCAAATATAATGAGGAAGCAGCCTAGCGTAACTCAAGCTGGTGTTTGTAATAGTCCAGGAGAAGTTTTGATGTTATTTTTTTATGTCTGAAATTGTTGATATAATTGTAAAACATTTAAGTAAAGAAGCAGTCAGGTGCACATAAATGTGTATTATAATGGAACTTAAGGTGGAGTCTGTACCATAGGCCAAATGGCTTGAATGTACTTATGCAAGAGGGGAACCTGGAGATGGCCTGTGTCAGTATTTTACTTCTTCATAGACATTTATGGTATCAACGTATACCCATCTTCATCAACTAACACCCAGCGTCCAATGAATCCGAGCATAACAAGTGAAAGGTATTCCTTTTGCAAGTTGGACTCTAAATGGTGACAGCAGATTATTCAGTGAATGGAATCTATCCTCAGCAGGAAAATCAAGCTGCATCCGGGAGATAGTAGGTTCGAACCCCACTATCGGCAGCCCTGAAGATGGTTTTCCGTGGTTTCCCATTTTCACACCAGGCAAATGCTGGGGCTGTACCTTAATTAAGGCCACGGCCGCTTCCTTCCAACTCCTAGGCCTTTCCTATCCCATCGTCGCCATAAGACCTATCTGTGTCGGTGCGACGTAAAGCCCCTAGCAAAAAAAAAAAAAAAAATCAAGCTTGAACGACCCCATCGAGATCAGCCTTCTGCAGAGAAAGGCCGGTGTTAAGTTTGTGTGAGAGATGCTAAAACCAGAAAGGAAAAGTACAACAATTTGACCAAGCCAAATATGGTAGTTGAACTTAACATTTTGTAGTGATCATAAACTCTGTTTTTAACACATTCAAGGCCGATGATGACATATATGCGTTATGGCTCCACTTTCACTCAGTGTCGATGACGACACACATGCGTCACACTCCGCGCCATATATTAAAGCTCGTATTTCTGCCAATATCTATGTAAACAAACAGACCTCTTATCTGTGCATTGTTAAGGTGTTATTAAACATATGTGCTATCCAGGCATCACATCAATTGTTAGTTACAATCTCTGTAACCATTATAATTCAGCATACATTTCTGCGATGTCAAGAGCGAACAGTGAAGTTTCAGAAACTTCTCACTGGAAGAAACCCTGTCTTATCGGGATAAAGAGGCGATTTGCAATTAATGATGATAGTCAGGAAGCTCTCCTGAACACTAGTGACTACAGTTATGACAGTGTGAAAAGTGACTGTAGCCACCTGAGTTAGAATTTTAATCACGGGTGTGTGTGTCGAGCGTCTACTCCCAATTCTCGCATTACAGAAGATAGGAAGACATAAGTAATATCACATTTCCAAATCTCCCACCAAATAACTTGGGCAGTATTTCAGCGATCATTTCTTGAAGTTCAGATTCGTCCTCAGTGAAACAATAAACCTTTTTTTGGTCGGCCGGGAATCAAGGTTCCACTGTCAAGTGACGCGAAACCTATTGATTATTTTTGCTTGCTTGCAGATGACAACTTGCTGAATAACATTGTCACTGAATGTAACACATTTGCAGAAGAGTTATTTTTTGCAAGGAAATGTCACTGAAAAGTCAAGGATTATGGACTGGTATGATGTGATCGTGGATGAGTTCCGTGTATCTTTAGGACTTATATTTCACATGTGTGCTGTGCAAGTGTCTCGTATTAGGGATTACTGGAAAACGCACAGGTTATTCAACATTCCATGTTTTAGGAACTACATGAAAAGAAATAGCTACTTATACTGAAGTGCCTCCATTTTGCAAGAAACCCAGCTGAGGGAGATCCAAAACCAACAGATCGTTTGTATAAAAATATGACCAATTATCTAGTACTTCAATGATAAAATGAAAGAGGTTTATGAACCTGGTAGGGAGCTGTGTATTGACCAATACAACATGAAAAATAAGATACATAAATACTGCATCAAGCTCTATATGCTCATGGAGCCAGATGGAATGGTTATAAATGTTACTGTCTACATTGGGATAACAGACGACTTAGGTGGGAAAGGCCAAGCTGCAAATGTAGTGCTCTGTCTTATGCATGGCTGGCTAAATTTAGGACATGCACTCTATATGGACAATTTCTATAATAGCTATTCTTTTTCTGCTACTCTTCTCAGTAATGGGACACATTCCACTGGTACGCTTAGAGTTGGTAGGAAGGAAACACCAGCCAGAGAGCAAACTAAAAGTTGGCGAAGTTGTCTGCTCTTATGCTAACGGCATAGCCATGGGAAGGTGGCGGTATAAGCGAGAGGTACAATTTGTTTCCACAGAATATGAGCTTGACGTGGTGTAGGTCAGCAACAAGGGAGGGGCCACAAAACTGAAGCCTACAGCAATAGTGGAGTA
This sequence comes from Anabrus simplex, assembly GCF_040414725.1. Lineage (NCBI taxonomy): Eukaryota > Metazoa > Arthropoda > Insecta > Orthoptera > Tettigoniidae > Anabrus > Anabrus simplex. The sequence continues at coordinate 428,869,275 of NC_090269.1, read as the reverse complement.
TAATAGACATATGTCAGGCACAGATCGCCACGACCAAATGATTTCTTACTATCCCTTCACAAGAAAAACAATGAAGTGGTATCGAAAACTAAGAATTCATGTGGTTGAAATGATATTATACAATTCCTACATGCTGTATAACAAGTTCTCTGTAAAGAAGGTATCACTCTACGACTTTCGACTGGCGATAATTACGGTAAGGAGTTAGCTGACTACAGGCCACCGTTTCGTAGGCTCCCAAAATCTCTCACACCGCCTACAGGGACTCGTTTTCCAGTAAATGTGCGCTAAGGGGAATGGACGTAGACTGAGGAAACGGTGCAAACAGTGTTAGGAAGAGGGGCGGCGCAGGGACAGCATGTTCTACTGCAGCGTGTGTCCAGGACAGGCAGGCTTGTGCCTTGAGAAATGTTTCGTGGAATTCCACAAGAGACAGAAACAATGGTATGTGTCCCTGTGTTTGTTGTAGCATACTGTATTGTACAGCTTATGGAGTAATGAACATATACATTGTTCACACAGCAATAATAAGATTCTACTGCACAGTATTTGTGTGTGAAATGTTCAAAAACTTATTTTTCTGTTGTAAAGAAGTTCTACAATCAAACAAAACATTATTTTCCTCGTTCCACTTCATTACCAGTTATGACACACATGCTGCGTCAAACGGCACTGAAGGCGAAAAGCTCGTCGGTAGTGCCGCTAATGCAGCGTGTGTGTCATGGCTCGTATGAACATAAATAATATTGATATAATTAAAAATAATAATCTAAAATGCATAAGGACACAGAAATGAACTCCTTTAAACAAAAGAGTGTTACGGTACCACGATAATGGTTACAGATATTCGAGCGGCCGCGAACATGTTAAATGCCTAAGGTCTTTATAAAATCTTAATTTTATGTAGTGGGTTGAACGAACCCCTCTCTTCGGAGTTCATGTTACAAAAAGAAGCTTTGGAGTTTTAGGGTTTCCTACCTCTCTCCACAATGTTGGAGGCCGACACTCTACCACTGAGCTATAGTCGGAGATATGTCCCACTAAGGTACCGGGTCATTTACAAACATGAGGCAGATAAATGCATACATTTGACATTTTACTTAATTTATTATGATAACAAATCTTGTCCATTCTTTTAACAGCTGTCTGTGTGCATGAAAATTGTCTGCTTTGTGATACTGAAAGCATTGGATCATCAAGTATTGTCTCTATGAATTGTCCTAGTTTTTGGCTTTAGCCATATTTTACCATTGAGTAACCTTCTGCCGTAAGTTGGTAATTCTTGTATGGTTATATCTGGATTAGAATGGTGGTGTCTTGAATACACAGAGCTTAAATTAAGGCTCAGTACTTGTTTGATGTGTGAAGCATTGCATGCAAGAATATTTTGTTGCACCCTGTGTTGATATATTAGTACTTGACTGATTGGAATGTGAATGCTTTTCTCTGTCTGAGTGTTCTGTACATATTCAAATCCATACAGCAGAAATATTGTGTGCGTTTTGTCTTGCATTATATGACACTTATTTCTTTATCCCCTGTTAAGTATTTACCATCATGTCTCAGATGAAATGGTGAGTAGCTTCAGCTCAGAATTGCTATATCCAACAATTCCATTTCCATTACTATAGGAAAAGTTTAAAGTTCAACTTTTGAACAGTAACTTCAAATTATTGCTAAATTAGAAATATAGGCCACATAAATATTAATAATAATAATAGACGAGGATCCGTATGAAAGAGGGGAAATTCTTACAAAAGATTCTCGGCCCATGTCAAGATCTGAGAGTGAATATTGCCCGAGGTCACATCCAGAGGTGTACTCTAAATAGGAAAGCTGCCATTTGTTATATCTCATGTTTTACAGTCATCTCTCTTGCGTGTTTGATGCCATATTATCACACAAAATTATCTTCTCACGTCTTGAAAATGAACCACTGCCGCGAAGGAAAGAATCACGTTCAGGACCTGGGATAAAAGAACTTCTGGAGAGAGAAAAGAACTGCATTCTCCACCAAGATAAAGGAGTACTGGAAATTCAGAATGGCCAAAAATATATGTTAAATAATAATATTACTGTTATTTCTTTACTCAGGTCAGAAGCATTAACCTTCTGTCAGTCGCAATATATAAAGTTTCAATGCAGGTCGCAATGAGCCTGAGAGATCCCCCCACCTATAAGTTTCAGGAAGTTCAAATGGGCAGCTGTGATGTACTCCTTATGTTATATAGGTGTGTTTGAGTCAGTTAAAAATGGTTTAGCAAAATTCTGATCCCAAAATAAGCCGCATTTTATGACCATATGTTTTCTTCAAAATTTTAGGTATCTTTGCAGTATTTACAATTTTAATCGCAGAGAAAATCTTATGTTGGCGGAAACTATGTTCATATGTCTCGGCAATAACAACGAACATGATAAATATCATAAACAGGGCTAAACAGGTCATATATTCTTCAGTAAGGATTCTACAAGAACACTAATATTTCGCACAGGCGCCTACGTAAACCTTTACTCAGAATTTGTCACTACAGAAATCTGATGAAAGTTTGTTGTTTTGAAGTTTCCTGTACTGTGTGAATTTCTACTTGCTTTGTTTGCCCTTCATCAAGAAGTTTGGACATTCTTCCATAGATGTCACTGCTGAAAAGACTATTATCATGCACCCTGGTGCGAAGAGAAAGAACCTTTGATTTGAAGAAGTTTTGTATTCATAAGTTTTTTTTTTACTAAATGATGTTCATTTCTTTTTGGGTTGGCAATATTGATCTTTTCTTTCCGCCAGTTTTGAATCTAGCCAATCCCAAATTTCTGTAATTAATTTTCTGCCTATCACAGGCTTCTTCCTTGATTCTGAGTGTCACTTTTGAATTTAACCAATAACATTCTATGGGTGTGTCTTGTTTATTCATAAAAGATCTCGAACCTTCCCCGAGGTTTTATAAACTGCGGATTTTCTCGTCTCTTGGCCAATTGATCATCATCTGAACTAGTGAGTGTGTCAAGCAGGAGGCGGGAGGCGCCTCTTTCATCAGGCAGCAGTACCCTGACCAGGTAATGGCCAGTTAACATCTTTATTTCTTGCTAGCTCCGCAGTTTAACCTGAGGGGAAGGTCCGAAACTTTAACTATGTAACCAACTTCTCTAAAATGTAAGTTCTGCCGGCTAATGTAAAAACTTCATAAAAATCTTTAACTGTAAATCGGGGATAGAGAGTGATGTACCCTCTCGAACTCCCCTTCATATTGGTTTGAGGTGACTACGTTTTGTAACTGGTTTTCTTCCTTTCCGTAAAGTCTTAATTTATACGAGTCACCTCCATAGTTTGGGAATAGCCCCTGTTTCACCGGCCTAGTGCCCTTTAGGTTTTAAGTGTTCATATACAGGAGTGTTAGCATTCGCCTCCTTTCATTTTGTGCTTGGGCCATTTATTTAACTGTTATTCCTTTTACACGAAGGCCCTATAGGTTGGGTATGAGATACCCCTGTTTCAATTAATAAGTTGGGCCATGGAAGGCCAAAAGGTGTAAGATATTTCTTGGTGTTGCCTTGAGTAGGCTTGAAAACTGAGAGCCTGTTAGCTCTTTTCTCAAAGTAAGATTACTGAATGCTTCTTGAAGGCTGTATATTGTATGTTGGGAGCCAGTGCTCCATGAATTAGGGGATTTCTGCCCTTGTATTAATTTGTGCTCTTGTAAATTTGAGCCAGGAGCTCAAGAAATGTAAAAGCGATGGGCTTGAAGCCCAGATTTTTAAAGCCTCTAAATTTTGGATTTTCTTGCCTTGTTCAAAATTTGTCATTGTACTTGATGATTCATTGTTATGAAAATTTGCTAAGGTTGAACTTAGGAAAATATAACCTTCAGTTTGAGTTTTAAATTCTTTTTGACATTGTAGTTAGACCCATTCACCCTGGCACCTTCTTTCACCTCTGCATTCCACGGGTAATCCTGGAACAATATTATATTATCTTCTTCTTCTTCTTCTTTTATGACCACATAGGATCACTTTAGTCAGTCCGTCGTTCAGGTCTCTTTGAAGGGATTGTTCAGGCTTTGCGGTCCTCCCAGTACTTCTTCAGACGCTCTGATCTTCGTGCCCTTTCCTCAGTTGAAAATGTGCGTGTTGTTGGTTTGTTTATATTATATTATATTTGAGTTCCGTTTGGGCCTGCTATGGACCACATGGTTCTTATCTCTAGCAGCTTTCTTCTTTGACCAGTACTCCTTCATTCTTGCACTGTGAATATCTTTTCGCTCCTGAGTCCTCCTCCCGTACACACTGTTTTTTCTGTTAGTGACCGGAGAGAGTTTTATGTTTTGATCAATGTTCTGTACCTGTTCCTGTCATAGATTTCACTGGGAGTGATGTCCAGTTCTTGAAGGTCTTTTCTGACGACAAGTCTTGCCCACTTGGCATTAGTCACTTTCCCTCTAGAGATGGTGTGGAAGATTCTGGAGGTGAGCCTCTAATCGTCCATTCTCACGACATGACCATAGAAGTTCAATCTCCTCTTCCTCATAGATGTTGTAATGCTCTCCAGTTGTTGGTACAGTTTGTTGTTGTGCCTGATTCTATACTTGTCTTCTTCTTTAATAGGGCCCATGATTTTTCTCAGGATCTTCCTTTCCTTCAGCTCCAGTTTTCTAAGTTGCCCTTTTCTTACCATGTTTAGGCATCTGAGGCGTATAGAACTGACGGTCTCACTACAGTAGTGTAATGCCTGATTTTGAGGTTACGAGAGAGGGATTTGGATTGGTACATACTCTTACATAGGTGGTAGGCGCTTTCCAATTTGATGTATCTGCTGTTCGTGGCCTGATCTTCATTCATGTTTGGTGTTATCCATTCTCCTAGGTACCTGAAGGAGTTAGTCCTTTGTACTGCTTTGTCCCCCAGTGGGATTGATATGGGTGCATCTCTGATGTTGGTGATAAACTGTGTTTTGTTGATGGCGATCTTCAACCCTACTTTAGCTGCTATGTGGTTGAGATAGGTTAGTTGATGGATAGCTTTCTCCACACTGGATGCCAGGAGTGTAAGGTCATCTGCGAAGGCTAAACAGTTGACTGTTAACTTGTCTTTCTTGTAGCCTATTCTCAATCCAGAGTCATCCTTTAGCATTTTCGTCCACTCACGAATGACTTTTTCGAGTAGGCAGTTAAAGAGGATTGGAGATAGGCCATCCCCTTGTCTAACACCTGTTTTGATCTCAAAGCTCTGGGACAGTTCCCCTCTGAATTTGATTCTGACTGTAGTATTGTAAGAGTTGCTTTCACTAGATTCAAGGTTTTCTTATCTAGTCCCAATTCAGCAAGTGCCTGGAAGAGTGACTCTCTATCTGTTGAATTGTAGGCCTTCTGCAAGTCAACAAATGTTGCCACATAGGGTGAGGCGTGTAAGTTTTTGTAAGTGATGATGGTTTTGAGGTTCAGGATTTGTTCGGCGCATGGCCTTGACTTGCGAAACCCAGGCTGGTACTCTCCGATGCAGGAATCTAGTTGAGCCTCTACTCTTGTGAGTAATACTTTGGAGAATATCTTGTACGTCACTGATACAAGAGAAATCCCTCTGTAGTTGTTGAGATCTGATTTGTTGCCTTTTTTGTGTGACATGAATAAAGGTTCAATTAATATATTACGGATAGGAAGGAAAACGGTTACAAAACGTTGTCACCTCAAATCAAGATGAAGGGGAGCTCGAGAGGGTACTTCACTCTCTATCCCCGGTTTACAGTTAAAGATTTTATGAAATTTTTACATTAGCCAGAAGAAAGTTACATTTTAGAAAAGTATGTTACATAACTAAAGATTTGGACCTTTCCCCTCAGATTAAGCTGCGGAGGTAGCTACAACAAGAAAGATGTAATTTATGTGGCCATTGCCTTATAGATGTTCTGCTGCCGATGAAAGAGGCCGCCCGCCTCCTGCTTAAACACACACACTCAGATGGATGACAATCAGTTGGCCAAAAACGTGAAAATCCGCAGTTTATAAACCCTCATGGAAGGTTCGAGAGCATTCAAGATTAAACCGGACACACCCCCTTAAATTTTATTGGTTGAGTTCCAAAGTAACACTCAAAATCGAACAAGTAGCCTGTGATAGGTTGAAAAGTAATTACAGAAATGTTTCATTGGCCAGATTCAAAACTGGCGGAAAGAAAAAGGAAGTATTGCCAACCCAAAAATAAATGAACATAGATCAGTTACGAAAAACCCAGGAATATGAAACTTCTTTAAATTATAAGTTCTTACACCTTGCACCAGGGAGCATGATCATAGTTTTTGGTAGTGTCATCTGTGGAAGAATGTCCAAACTTCTTGATGAACGGCAAACAAAACAAGGAGAAATTCGCACAGTTTAGGAAACTTCACAACAAAACAATTACTTAATTTTTCAGTGGTGGCATCTTCTGATTAAAGTTCTAAGTTCCTGTTGTGGTAGTTTACGCTTTTGTTCGATAGAGGAGTTCATTAAGGCGCTTATTTTGAATGTGCGGCGTTGAGGTGTACCTTCCGGTACAATTATTATTATTATTATTATTATTATTATTATTATTATTATTATTATTATTATTATTATTATTATTATATCAAGAACACAGTAATGAAGATCTGCCCCAGAAACGTTTGAATTACTGTGTTGAAAACTAACAGCAAGGCATCCCTTCTTTCTAGATTTATTACACCGTTTACTTCGCGACATAAATGGTGAAGTTTACTTTTTTTAATAATTGCATGTTCCTTATCACTGTTCGTTTGTAGTTTCAATAGAAAGTGCTACTGTAACATAAAATTGTTAGTGTTAAACTGTAGAAGTATTGTAAAGAAAGGATTAGAATTAATTTAATGGATATATATTTACCAGATATTGTAATAAGAATTGAATAGTAGTAGTTGAGAAGTGATATTATTGATGCGGATATTTTCTCACGGAACTGGAGTGTTTATCATAGAGACAGGTTAGGAACAATAGGAGGGGAAGTATTTGTTCTAGTGAAAGAGAATTTGTAAGCTATGAAAAAGATAAGGATGAGAAACATTGAATTCTATGTGTAAGACTTATCTCTAAAGATACAAGGCAACTTAAGGTTTTTTGGATGTACAGACCTGGTAAGTGGGTGTTGACACTGATGAGGAATTATTTGATAAGATAATCAGCTATGTGAGGAACGACACAGAAAGGAACGTTATTGTAGCGAGTGATCTGAACTTGCCAAATGATGTTGACTGGGAAGGGAATGCGAATGACAGAAAACATGACCAACAATTCGTGAATAGAGTTCATATGGGAAGGACAGCTGAATCAGAAAGTGATGGAACCATCTAGAGGGAAAAGTATTCTAGACGTTGTGCTGATAAAACCATATGAGCTCTGTTGGGAAACTGAATTGATAGATGGTATAAGTCATCATGAAACTGTCTTTATCAGAGATAAAATAAATGTGACAGAGGAAGGAATGTCATAAAAGTAGGACTATTCGGTAATACCATATGGTTGATAAGAGAGGTATGGAGAAATATTTAAAAAGCAATTATGATGAATGGAAAATATAAACAGCCTATGGGATGGGTTTAAAGCAATTGTTGAGGAGTGTGAAAGCAGGTATGTACCTTTTAAAGTGATAAGCACCCATTATAACATGGAAATAAAGAGATTAAGGAGGAGGTGCCTATTAGAAAGAATAAGTTAGGAAAGGTTGCAGGTGTAAGGAGAGGTTGGAGGAGCTTACTAGAAAAAATGAATTTAGCAAAAAAGTCAGCTAAGGATAACATGACGCTCTACATAATTGATAGCGAGATGAAATTTAGGGAACGGTGGAGGGATATGTATAGATACTTAAAGGCATAGAAAGGTTCCAGTAAGTACATTCCAGGGATCATTAATGAACAAAGAGAGTGTGTATATGAGGACTTGCAGAAGGCAGAAGTATTCAATCAGCAATATGTAAGGGTAGTTTGATATGAGGATAATGTCCATATAGAGGAGGTGACTAATACTGATGAATTGCTGACATTTACCCATGATGATAAAGACATTTACAGAAAGATACAAAAGTTGAAAGCTAGAAAACCGAGCTCGATAGCTGCAGTCACTTAAGTGCGGCCATTATCCAGCATTCGGGAGATAGTGGGTTCAAATCCCACTGTCAGCAGCCATGAAGATGGTTTTCCATGGTTTCCGATTTTCACACCAGGCAAATGCTGGTGTTGTACCTTAATTAAGGCCACGGCCGCTTCCTAACCGCTCCTAGCCCTTTCCTGTCCCATTGTCGCCATAAGACCTATCTGTGTTGGTGCGACGTCAAGCAACTTGCAAAAAAAAAAAAAAAAAAAGGAAAAAAAAAAAGAAAGCTGGAAAAGGAGCTGGGATTGATAAGATTTCCGGAGATATATAAAAGGCTATGGATAGGGATATATTGCCATATCTGAAATACTTATTTGATTACTGTTTTCATGAACTAGTGATACCAAATAAATGGCAAGTTGCAATAGTAGCACCAGTGTATAAGGGAAAAGTTCATTAAAGTGGATAATTACAGGCCAGTCACCTTGAACAGGTGTTGTTTGTAAGCTCTAGGAAAGCATACCTTTTAATTATATTAGACACATTTGCAAAATTACTAATTGGTTCGATAGAAGTCAGTTAAGGTTTAGGAAAGGTTATTCCATTGTAGTTCAACTTGTAGTATTTCAGCAATATATAACAGATATTGTAGATTCAGGACGTCAAATAGACTGTATCACTATTTACTTATACAAGGCTTTGTATAAGGTAGATGAAAGGAAATTACTGACAAAAGTGAGGGCTATTGGACAAGACAAAAGAGTGGTCGGATGGATGGCTAAATTTCTAGAAAATAGAACTCGGAGAATTAGAGTAGGTGAAGTGTTATCTGATCCTGTAACGATTAAGAGGGGGGTCCCGCAGAGCAGTATTATTGGACCTTTATGTTTTCTTACATATATAAATGATATGAGTAAAGAACTGGAGTCACAGATAAGACTATTTGTGGATGCTATACCATATAGAGTAGTAAACGCATTGCAGGATTTTGAGCGACTGCAGGGGAACCTAGACATTGTTGCGAGATGGACAGTGATGGTAAATGGGATGAAAAGTCAAGTTGTAAGTTTCACCAAAAGTAAAAATCCTCTCAGTTTTAATTACTGTGTTGATGGGGTGAGAGTGCCTCATGGAGAACAATGTAAGTAATTAGGTTTAATATAGGGAATTGTCTGGCCAGTTAATCTGCTATGGTAATGGAGTAAACCATACAGCCAGTGTCTCCACGCCGAATGTTGGGCGGCGGTAAATAGCCTGACCCACTATAAGGACCAACTGCTAAGGGCGGAGGAGTCCTTATAGAAGGGAAATGGACCCTCAGTGGAGGAAATGCCACTGAAACCCCATATCAGCTGTAGCATCTGTACTCCAGAGGAGAGGCTACAAAAGGCGTCTGTTCTCCATGTTAGGAGCGGCCTACAAGTTTCGGCTGGCAGTAGCTCTAAAATGCCTTTGGGAGTGGCGAACCCATCGTAATAAAAGCCTATATGGTGACAAGTGTACTGAATCCTCGGAAAATGCTAGGGCGTTCCCCATAAGTGACCTGCAATCCGTGTGATGCTGGGAGAAATGTGAGAAATGGGCAACCAGCAACCAAATACATCAAGATAGCGCTCTTCAATGTAGTGACATTAACAGGGAAAGTGGAAGAAATTGTAGATTTTATGGTTGACAAAGATATAGCGTTGCTGGGAATCAGTGAGACCAAATGGCAAGGAAAAGATGAGAAAAAACTAAAGAAAGGATACACCTTATACTATAGTGGAGGAAGAGAAGCCAAAAATGGTGTAGGTCTCATAATCAGAAAAGACCTAAAGGAATACCTAGAATTGGTGGAAAACACAAATGACAGGTTGATTGTCAGATTAAGACTTTAACCCATTCACATACCATTTAATTCAACTAATTTATGCCTTGGTGTACCATTTATTTTCCTTACTTCACATGATATTATCACTGACACTGAAAAAGCATATTTTACAGAAACCTAATGGGAGGAAATATTCAAACTATTGTCAGTTGCACTTTGTAAAGTCTTTATGTGTATGGTAGATCATAAAACATTCATCTACGTGGAGCGCCACCTTGCACCGGTGGCATTCAAATGAAGATTCCTTCCTCAGACCCCGTGTCACACAGACTTTGCATCTCCGTGACGGGATAACCTTCTTCGTTGTTGGGGGTATTTTGGTTGGAAAGTGTCCCCAGTGCCTTCCCTGAAGTCTCATTGGTATATTCACTGGGCTTGGGCGTCCTCATTTTGGATAGTCAGGCAAGGTCACACTTGCCAACAGCTGTTCGGCCAAATTGACCCGGAAGCTGGTAAAGCCTACTTGCTTCTTGTCAGGGTTGAGGAGGCGATGAATGATGTTGGAATTAAGAAGTGTCATGTCTAGTATGTAGAAGTATTTTTTATCCTTTTACATACTTCCTCATCAAGGGGAATGATGTGAGTCTCTGGTCATGAGAATCAACACCACCCATTCCACAGTTGTAGTCAACAACAAGATTGGGTCTGAACTTCTTCTTGCCATCATACTTCACCACTTCAAGGTAATCTGGCCTGCTATGTTGTGTAGAGAGCATGTGCACCACCTTCTTGTCCATCCATTTCACAGCCAAAACCCCATTACTGGAAACGAAGGTGCGTTCCCCCTTTTTCAGCTTTGTGCTGCTAAGTTCCTTGGACGTGAACTTCCTATTTGGCCTCACTGTACCAACAGCATAAGTCTTATTATCCAGAAGATTTCTGAATAATGTTGGTGAACTGTACCAGTTGTCCATGTACAGCATTCTCCAGCAACCCAAAAGCTCTCCGCACATTTCCATAACTACTTTTTCACTTGAAAGTAATCCCACTGTAGTTACTTCACTGCCATTCTCCTTCCCAGTATAAATTCTGAAGTTCCAACAGTACCCATTATCAGATGCACACACTTTGTATATTTTTATGCCAAACCTGACTCTCTTTGTTGGGTTATATTGTACGTATGAAAGCCTACCTTTGAACTTCATCAGACTTTCATCTATAGACACTTTTTCTCCAAGCATGTAGACCTTTTGAAATCTATCTAAAAGTAAATCAAGCACAGGCCTTACTTTCCTAAGTTTATCAACAGCAGTTTCAGGGGCACCACTGGACAAGTGGAGGAATTTATTTATAGATTTAAACCTCTTGAAAGGCATGGTTTCTCCAAAAATTGGAGTCTCCATAACCCTGTGCTTAGACCAATTGTCTTGGAGTGAGGGCTTCTTATTTTGTGATGATAGGATGCACAGAGCAAAATGTGCCTTCATTTCATCCACAGATACAGGAAACCAGTGTTCCTTTTCATATGATATTACCCTATTTGTATCCTCGGCAGCAGATACAAGACATTTACTTGCGTAAGCATTTGTCTCTTTTGTTAGATGTTCCCAAAAGTCTGCTGTTAGAAATTCGTTCACAACTTGCAGTTCGTTAGGGCATTGTCCTAGGCACCTTTGAACAACACTGTTTATTTCACTAGTTGCGATGCATGAATGATACTCTGGAGTATTACTTACGTGCTTCCAGTTCCATTCCCTATCGAGTGAAAGATGATTAGAAGCCGTTGGTGTAGCATCAGATGTAGGCCTAAAATTCAGTGTTACATTTGACGACAAAACAGCACTTTGTTCACCCCTACCAGCACTCACGTCGCTGTCGCACAAACTACTTTCACTACATTCACTTCCACTAAATTCTTCATTGCTTATTTCAATATCAATGTCACTATCTTCTAAAAATTCCCTTATAATCGCTTCGTCACTCAACTTGGAGGCAGCCATGATTTCGCTTACGATGAGGTTGCTAAGCTACAGGTTATTCTTTCCACGGAATAACTGCACAGACATGTTTATCGAATACATCAATGGAATAAAACAGTGCTTCCATCTGTCAAGAGTTTACCTTACTAATATCAAATCCTTTCACAAAGGAAACCGGCTTGGAGCAGGTCCGAAAATTAACACTACGCACGGACGGAGAGATCCGTCTTTGTACCGGAGTGCAATCGAGAGCGTGGACGGAGAGATCCGTCAAAGTACGTCAAGTGGTTAAACTGGTGTTACAGATATAATTCAAGGGTATTCTCCAGAAATAGGAAATACAGATACAGATCTAGAGGAATACCGTGAATATCTGGAAGACCATATACAGGACAAACAGGTTGTGATCATAGGAGACATGAATGCCCAAGCAGATCATGAAAGAAAAGGAGATGAAGAGATTATAGGTCCTTTTGGATATGGGAAGAGAAACAAGGCTGGAAATATTTTGGTAGACTTTTGTAGAAGAAATAGCTGATCATTGGTAATACATGATTTCGAAAGAAAAACAGTCAGAAGATAACAAGATATAGTTTGGATAACAAAATCAAGACACTGATAGATTACATTTTGGTCGAGAAAAGTAACAATAAAATATTGGTAGACGTAACAGCCCTCCCAAGTGAATCTTTCGAAGGAGATCACAGAGTTGTGATAGCTAAGTTAAAGATTGGAAAAATACAAAAGATGACTGAGATTAGGCAGAGAAAGCTAAGGGTGTGGAAATTGCAGGAGAAGGAAATAAATGAAGAGTTCCAGACACACATTAAAACAAGTATACCTAAGGAAGACATCGGAAGGGTCGAAGAATAATGGGCATACTTTAAAACAATTATGGTTGAATCTGCAGAAAAGACCTGTGGAAGAGTATCAGGAACGAAGAAAGATCAAGAAACGCCCTGGTGGAACGACAGGGTAAAAGATAAGTATGAAGGATGAGTTCTCCACCTAATCAATACTTTATTTTACATAGTGTCAATAATTTACATAAAAACAGTACCGGTTTCGACCTGTAAATAGGTCATCTTCAGCTGTTAGAGAACTTGCTTAATAGCGACTATACAGAATAAACAGTACTAAAATTAAAACTAAACAAGAATGTCATTAAATAAACATGATACCACTATTCTAAAATTACTTAATATTAGCATATATACATATGGTACAGTTTTGGGGTTAAGGGTGTTATTTTCAAATATTACATATATTGAGGCTGGAATCGGATACAGTTCTTGGAGTTGATCAAGAATCACTGGTATTCAGATGTCAGGTTATCTGTGTTAAAGCCACTATTATGTCCAACGGTTTATGAGATCTTTGAAGTGCATTGTTGTGCCGAAAATATTCGGGGGTGTCGTGTTCCTTAGAATAAGAGGTTCAGGGACCAGTTCACGGACACATAGTTTATACACAGTCTATATCACTGCTGAAAAATACGTAGATTATAGATAGATTATAATAGATTATAGGGTAAAAGATATAGTTAAAAGGAAGAAACAAGCTTAGAAAAGATGGCTGAGAAACAGAACAACAGAATGCAAAACAGAATACAGGCACTGCAAGAAGGAGTGCTCCAAGGTAGTTCAAGAAGAGAAAAAGAAATGCTGGCAAAAATTCACTGTTTATGTATTGCATGTCTGATATTGTCTTTTATTTGCAGTAAAGCTGTTGTAATGCTATGTCGTTTCTTAAAGCTTGATTGAAAGGGGTCAAGGAGTGCATTGTTGGTCAGATATTCTGTAATTTGTAAGTGAACCAGTAATTCAAGTACTTTTGAAAGGGGTGGTGAATAGATATTGACCAGTAGTCTGAAGTTGGAATGTCCTTCATGGACATAGAAAAAGTATACAACAATGTTCCTAGAGAGGTAATTCAGAAATATACTAATAGAGGTGTGATTACTGTACCTGTGTCGGCACAACAGCAGAGTTCATTGAGGCGAGGGAATGTGCTGGATGGGGTGAAAGAAAGAAGAGCTATACTGGAACTGAATGCTTTGTTGTTTGCAGATGATTCAATGATTTGAGGACAGAATGAACAGGAGGTTCTGGAACCAGGAAACTGAGAAGCCTGGTATGAAGGTTAATGTGGAGAAGAACAGACTTGATTGGTAACATAGAACTGGAGGTGGTGGGAAGTGTGCTGTCACATGATGCAGAAATAGAGAATGAGATGATTGCAAGAATTACACAGGCATATTCACGGCCCAAGCTGACTATACACAGCAATGGTCTGCCACACATTGAACGATAAATTTTGTGTTAAAAATCCCATATTACCAACTTTGTGCTTTTGTTGCATTTCTGTTACTTTTCCATAGCTGACTGCACCTTGTTTTTTCTGTGTATTATATACCTTTCATAATGTATAATGTACGCACATACACATAGCAAACTAAAATGTGCATTAAACCAGAATGGGCTATCTCTTCTTTGCTTAATATTATTATCTTCTGAGCAAGCATTATGAGGCAGTAATGACAATACTGTGACTTTTTAAACTCTGCTACTAAATAGCTTGCCTCTTAGGCTTCTGCTCACCCTTTGAGCTTGTTAGTGATGAAGCTTTAAGAATCCATTTGTTTTGTACAATACATTTTCAAGTCTAATCATAACTCTGTAACCTAGAGTTTTACCTCAGACAGCCAAGCATCCGCGATCAACATTTATTATGATATCATTCCTCCAATTCAGGGGAAGGCATTCTGTCTCTTGTTTCTTCTTCTTCTTCTTCTTCTTCTTCTTCTTCTTTTATGACCACATAGGATCACTTTAGTCAGTCCGTCGTTCAGGTCTCTTTGAAGGGATTGTTCGGGCTTTGCGGTCCTCCCAGTACTTCTTCAGACGCTCCGATCTTCGTGCCCTTTCCTCAGTTGAAAATGTGCGTGTTGTTGGTTTGTTTTGTGTAAGGGTAAAGCGGAGGTTTGTATTCTTGAGTTTTGTATTCAATTTTATCTTATTTTTGGTGTCTTCTGTTGTAAGGCCTATTTCCTTCAGATCCTCTCTTACTTCTCTGATCCATTTACATCCTGTTGTGGTATTTTTTGAGACGAGATTGTGTTGTACTAGTTGTTTCAGAAGTCTCGAGTCCTGCATCCTCATGATATGTCCAAAGAATCCCAGTCTCCTCTTACGCATAGTATCTGTAATGGGTTCTAGCTCTTTGTACACGACTTTGTTAGGTATTAACCGCCACTGTCCATCTTTCTGATATTTTTTGTTGATACAGGTTCTTCCAATCCTCCTTTCAATTTTCTGAAGTCTGTCAGTCTTTGATTGTTTATTCAGGTAAAAGAGTGTTTCTGCTGCATATGTAGCTTCCGGTTTTATAACTGTGTTGTAGTGTTTTATTTTTGTATTTATTGATAGACATTTCTTTTTGTAGATATCCCATGTTAATTTTTTTGCTTTAGCTAATCTATTTGTTCTTACTTGGATTGAGATTTTTTCATTTAAGTTATGTGTTATTACTTCTCCAAGATATTTAAACTGAGTTACTATTTTGATTTTATTACCATTTATGGTGACTTCTTTTAGCTGTGTTGGTTTTTGGGGCATAATTTCTGTTTTTTCAAATGATATTTTGAGGCCAATTTTATTTGCAATGTTTTGAAGTTCTGATATCTGGGTTTTTGCTTCTTTTATGTCCACTGCTAGTAATGCTAAATCGTCAGCAAAACCCAGGCAATTTGTTTTGATTTTTCGGCCAATCTTTATTTTGGGGGGACATTTTCTAAACCATTCCCTCATTACCATTTCTAGAGCACAGTTAAATAATAGTGGTGAGAGCCCATCTCCCTGCCGTAGTCCAGTTTTAATTTCAAATGTCTCTGATGTTTCACCCCTAAACTTCACTTTTGACTTGGTATTGGTGAGAGTCAATTTTATCATGTTTATTAATTTGGGGTGTAGTCCAAGGTGTCTTAAAATTTTAAACAGAGATTCTCTATGGATGCAATCATAAGCTTTCTTGAAATCTACAAATGTTATCACCATATCTCTGTTTCTTTTCCTGTTATAGTCCATTATCAACTTAAGACTCATGATCTGATCAGGACAGCTCCTCCAGGGTCTGAAACCTCCTTGATATTCTCCTAGTTCTTTCTCAAGTTGTAAACTTATCCTATTAAGGATGATTATTGAAAATATTTTGTATGTTATATCTAGGAGAGAGATTCCCCTGTAGTTATTAGGGTCGGTTTTGTCCCCTTTTTTGTGCAGAGGATGAATGAGGGCTGTTGTCCAGTGTTCTGGTAGTTCTTCTTTAATCCAGATAGAGACAAGTTGTTGACGGAGGGCAACTTTTGCTGAGTTTCCTGCATATTTCCAGATTTCCGCAAAGGTCTGATCTTCTCCTGGTGCTTTGTAGTTTTTTAATTTATTCAGAGCCTGGTAGACTTCCTTTATTGTGGGGGGATTGATGTTTTCTGGTGATGTTTTTATCGGGGTGTTGGTGTCCAAATGAAGGAGTTCTGTAGGTTCCTCACAATTTAAAAGCTTGTTGAAATGTTTAGCCAGAATTTCTGCATTGTCTTTATTGTTATGGGCCAGCTTACCATCTTCATCCTTCATATTCCAGAATGAAAAGAGAGAAAATAAAAGATCCATTCACTTCACTGAAAGATAGCATTTTTCACTAAACAGTTCAAGTATGATGGTCATCATTGCATTGTTCTTGTAACGTATGTCTGATACCAGTTCCAGTCTCTCAAATGTTCCTCTTTTCTCAATACAGGTCATTTCTGGCACAGTGACACTTGGTCGCAAACTGGTATGACGCACACCTTTCCTCTCCACTACATTGTGGCAGCTCACATTTAAAGAAAGCTTTTTCTAGCGAAACTGTTAGTCTAAAACTTACCTGGCATTACATTTGATGTTCAGAACGTTGTTCCTCAACTGTCAAACATGCCTGACACCTCGTAAACGAGTTTGCAGACACTCTGCGTATCTCAGCCCGCGTGATGTTCGAAATAACTTGTGCAATGTTTTCTTGTAGTTCTCCTGTGCGAGGGCTGTTCACATGCACCTTTCCCTTCAGCATCCCACACAGATAATAATCACAGAGATTTAAATTGGGAGATCTAACAGGATAATTAACCACACGATCTTTGATAGATTCCTGTATTATCTCCATAGACCGATTAGCAGTGTGTGCAGTCACATTATCTTACATGAGGTAACTGTTATTCCTTTCTTCTTCCATCAGCTCTTGAAAGAATGGCCTGAGAATGAGGTCTGTATTATATCAGTCATTATTTATTGTTTCATGGAAAGAAATATAGGCAAGGTGATGGGAAAGAAATGCAGAGGGAAACCACGGAAGAAGATCATTGAAGAGGTAGTTGAGATGATGGGATGCCAAGGTTATGGAGAGATGAAAAGGATCGCAGAGAGAAGGGATCAGTGGTTGCAGCAACAAGGCAAAGCCTTTAGATAATGATGATGAGTTCTTTGAGCACTAATTGCACACCAAACTCATATCTTCACATCGTGAAGTGGACGGACATGCAGCTGGTGAGGATCGTCTGCACTCTAGTAGCAATTGTTTTGACTATTTAGCTGTACATACCTGACAACTTTCCCGATTTAGGTGGGGGACTACCAATTTTCAACAGTTTTCCCCGCCTCCTGAATATTCTATTATTTCTCCTGATTTCAGCTTATTTTTGGTGAACTTCAAACATTTTTTTTCAAATCCCGCCATTTCAGCTTTATATGCCAGTGGTTGGAAGTCCTTCGCTCATTGGCCGCTTTCAAATGAAATATTGACGTTTATTAATATGAGAAATGCATGCGAATATGCAATGTTTATTGAAACCTGTATATCACGACGCATATATCGATTGTCAATCTCTCATTCTCGCGTGCTATATTCGTGTTCGTCCACATCAGTCTAGTCGATTCTAGAGACTAGTTGCTAGATTTGGAGTCTTTTTTAGTAATTTAGTGATCGAATTTCAAAGATAGCGACTAGTGACATTTCTAGAGATTTTAGGAGCCATTTGGAGACAATTCTGGCGAATTTTAATTTATTACTTGATAAATAGCATTGCGCTTTGCATAAACGCATGAGCGCATGTTGCAATATATTAATCTATGCATTTGCTAAGTAATGGCATCTAAGTGCATAACTGATTCGCACATGTGGAGCACGAGTTCATACTATTTTCGGAAGACTTATCAAGGGAATAGAGATGTGTAATTTTTAGTCTTGTAGCCCCGTATAGCAACAGTCGGGTTTTGAGACAATAAGTGTTGCTTGATGATGATGATTGTTGTTTTAAGGGGCCTAACATCAAAGGTCATCGGCCTGACAATAAGTGTTTATAATATAGTACTCCTGTTTGTGCAAGACATGTAGAATAAGCAGTTTTGACCAATTAAATCTCCTTGTTTTTCGTGATTTTCATATCAAGATATCCTAATTTTTGGTTTTGTAAAGTTGGCAGGTATGCCCGTACATAGCCATTTAAGTGCAGCCATACCTCATTACTAAAAAAATAAAATTTCTGGGTCAACATACCCATCATGAACTGACTGAAGCAACCAGTTACAATACCAAACCCTAGCAAAACTGTCAGGTTCTCTTAAATGTTGGTTAGTGGTGGTTTTGTCATGTCTGGATTTTAATAGTTTTTTTTGCTTTGTGGGAGAAGATAATGACATCAGCTTTTATGGTAAGACGTGACAGGGATTTTGTTGGAGTTCTTTCCAAGAGAGCAGCAATTTCATCAAGGGAATAGAGATGTGTAATTCTTAGTCTTGTAGCCCCCTTGTAACAGTACATCCCCTGTATGTTTCCTTGTGAAGAATGGACCCGGTGGTGCAGAACTTCTTCACTAAATTACGCACTGTATTCCTGTAGGAAGGGAGAATGCCATGAAATTTGCGAATGAATCAAAAGCAGCATTCTGTAACAGAGGAATGGTTCGCATCAAAAGAAGTTTCTATGATTAGCAGAATATCCATCTATAATACATTTCTAATTAATTTTACATAATAAATTTTGGTACATGGCATAATGTTAGGAATAGTGTACATATCCACAAATGAACCTGATGTATTTAGTTACATGAAGCTCTCCTAAGCCACAATTTGTGTTTTGTTTTATTTACTTTAGCAACCAGTGGAGGAGTGGCCTGTATGTGATTGCCTGATCTCTTTCCACTCCAAGGGATTTCCTCTGGATAAAGCCATTCAGTATTCAGTCTTACGGTCACCCTTCATCATCAACAATCTTCATATGCAATATGATATACAGGTGAGTATAGGGGCATTGTTTTATACTTTTTTTTTTTTTCGTATACATTTGCCTGGATCGTTCGTTCATTTCTGTGGATTCCAAGACACTTCTCATGAAAGATCTCCATATTGTACTTTGCTGTTGGCTTTCTTGATCACATCACTTCACTGTAATGACACTCTTCCCCAAGGTTTTCTTCCAGGAATCTAGCCAAAGATCATAAAGTTCCATATTTTCTCCCCCTTTATGAGGGAGGAGTGACCAGACAATTACAGTTTTCATTGCGGTCAAATGCTGGACAAACTTTTCTCAACTTGAAGTTTCTGTAACATGGATACTCTAGTTCTATGTTCTGTCCGAGAAATTCATAGCATTCATTTCCATCATCACATTTTGAATGTATTTATTTTCTAAACATGTTGGCAGGTTATGTTTCAGCTCTGTAAAGGAGTGTTTAAACTAGCCACATCTTCAGTGAGAAGTGAGTGAAAATAAGTTGTAACTCGTGAAACCATCGACAGAGGGCGGTGAATCACAGCACGACGATCCTTGAGTCCAATTAGTGGGGTAGGCCATGACCTCCACATTTCTTTGAATTTCTTTGCTCACTGTCGGAAGCAGAACTTAACGTGCCCTGATTAAGGCCAATGCAATTTGGCTGAAAGCTCAGCTTCATTCAATAATCCAGTATTCGTTTATTTATTTACGTCAAGTTGTAACGTTGTCGTCTTTGCCATTGTAATCCTCTTCAATGCTGTTGGTAACTGTTCAGCCAAGGTTTCTAATCCTCCATAGGTGCTTCTTTCTTCAAGCTGGTTACTCCTATTATACTCTCTTTTTTTAAACTTTTGTTTTTTCCTGGCAGTTAATCTCCAGGCTGAAGATGTGACTTACATCTTCAACTCTAAGGCTTATTTCATCTCGTATTCCCTGTAAGTATATTGGGGAAAGAACACATATTTGTTGCACAATTCATGCTGTT
Organism: Anabrus simplex; assembly: GCF_040414725.1. Classification (NCBI taxonomy): domain Eukaryota; kingdom Metazoa; phylum Arthropoda; class Insecta; order Orthoptera; family Tettigoniidae; genus Anabrus; species Anabrus simplex. The sequence continues at coordinate 428,849,133 of NC_090269.1, read as the reverse complement.
TATTTTAACACTCCCAACACAATGTTTATTGTCCACAAGGGGTGTCCTCATTCTTTACCATGTGATTCTTTCAGAGTGGATGTTATCTGTTGGCATGACAAATAATAAATTCAAAGATGATGAGGGAACGAATTAGTCTGCCACTTGGTAAGATATTGAACTCTTTATGTATAATGGGGAGATATAATGTAAATATTTCTGACATATCAGTATCACATCATGTTTCAGACTACTTTTTGACCTTGTAAGTATTTGTTTATACAGGGTGGTCGGAAATAATGTTAACCGAGTATATGAGCGTTTGTCGTACTGATAAGTAATTTGAAAAAATTACGTCGATATCTCGTGCCATTGTCGTTTTATCAGTTTCTGAAGTTGGCCAAAGAGATTGCTTCGCGAGCGGTATTGCTGAATCTGCACGTGGCTTGGTCGGGCTTGAGAGCCATACCCACAAATGAGCATCAAACACCAACACACAGTGCCACCGCAGCATGCTTGCTATGGGTCGAGCCTATCAGCAGCGAGGTCCTTGTTCAAGTACCTCCCCTGGAGAAGTTTATTTCTCCTATTGCCGCTCTCAAGCTGGTCATAAGCCACGTGCAGATTTAGCAACACCGCCTCGCAAAGCCCATCTGAAGTCGCGCACGAAGTGATCTGATTGGCCAATTTCAGAAACTGATAAAATGACAACGGCGCGAGATATTGACTTTTTTTTTTTTTTTTTTCAAATTGCTTATCAGCATGACTAATGCTCTAACACTCATATACTCGGTTCGTGTTGTTTTCGACCACTCTGTATACATTAAATATGTAAATACGGAGTGAACATAGTCCATGTTTAGTTTCCTGTTTGTTGTCCCCGTATGATGCAGTTACAGTAGAACCTCGATAATTCTAAATTGGTTAATTCAAAATCTCACCTAATTCGCAGCAGCTCTTGTTCCCCGAAACATGAGTTACGGTTTTGCATGTTATTTAAATCATTTAATTCGAAATACGGATAATTCGTAATTCAAAGAACAATGTCGCTCCCGTTACCGAAATTCAGACTTTTAATTCAAAACTGCCTTTACATTTTGAAAAAAGTAGTATTTTACAGAGTAATTTAAATTCGAAATTCCTCCATGTCATGAAAGAACGCTTCTTTGGAACGTGCAGGGGTAACTTTGTGCACTTTCACCTACTTCGGCATGTCTACAGTGTGCTTCATATCTGCTATGTTCGAGCGGAATCGTAATTATTTTTTATTCGGCATTTTAAGGAACGCCACAATATCACGTAGCAGGCAGTGTGCGGAGAGGTAGAGTCTGCGAACACTGGCGATGCCGACAGTTGGCGAAAAAGCGTGGCTTATAACTTCGTACGCACCAGAAATCATTGTCAATGCCGATGAAACTGCATTGTTTGTTTCATTTTTTTAAATGCTGAATCCAGACAGACTTACGGTTTTAAAGGAGAGAATTGCCAGCCGGGAAATGTACTGTGTTGCTATGCAGTGCACACGGAAGTGAGAGACTTCCTTCCCCTGTCATAGGAAAGTTCGAAAAGCCATGATGTTTTAAGGGCGTCGGACACTTTCCTTGCCAGTACAAGGCATCTAAAAATGCAAACAGTACAGTAATCCAAGAGATAAAGCATTTGCACAGGGGAGCCCGCATAAATTTTCCTTCTCTTTGATTCGCGTTTTTCTTCCTTTCGTTGCGTGAGGTTATGTTTGCCATTGTTTTATACAAGTGCATTATTTGAATAATGTAAATGCACCTTGTTGGATACTTTTCTGAAATAGTGTTTTTCACGGCCTCTGAAAAGTTTAAACTGAGAATCAAGGTGATTGCATGCATTAATGGGTCTTAGAAGTGCCATGGCGGATAATCGTACAAGTATAGTCACTGTACTGTTGTTGTAATGTGGACAGAAGTGAGAGACTTTCTCCCCTCGTCATAGGAAAGTTTGATAAGCCACGATGTTTTAAGGGCATCGGGTACTTTCCGTGGAAGCACAAGGCATCTAAAATGCGTACAGTACAGTAATCCAATGAATAAAGCACTTGCACAGGGGAGCCAGTATAGATTTCTCCTCGTCTTTGAATCATGTTTTCTTTCTTTTGATTTCATTGAGTGAGGTTATATTTGCCGGTGAGTTATCCATGTGCATTATTTGAATACTGTACATGCACCTTGTTGGATACATTTTGGAAATAGTTTTTTTTCCATGGCATTTGAGGGCTTTAAACTGTGAATCAAGGTTAATTGCATGCAGCAACGGGTCTTAGAACATATTGTGACGCCGCAAGGGTTGGCATTTCTGAAGTACGTGCTGGCGGTTAATTCAAAATCACGTAATTCGAAGTCCGATTTTTGCGACCCAACGACTTTGAATTAACGAGGTTTTACTGTATTTACATTCCATCCTGATTGATAATTGTCTTTTATTTGACTATATTCTATAAAATGTAAATAGTAAATTGGGGCATTGGAGCCAGAGTTTCATTTTACATTTGATTGTTTGTCTACAGGATCGAAGAAGAGTGTACTCGATACTCGAGAGCGAAGGCATTGAAATTCCGCGTTATGCTGTGTTAGATAGAGATTCACCTGACCCAAAACGTAAGTTTGGTGTTCCATTCACATGCTGGTAGCCATTTACTGGTGCCAAACTCATTTATGTTCCTCTGCTTGCATGTTTAGATCATGAGTTGGTGGAATCAGAAGACCATGTAGAAGTAAACGGAGTGGTGTTCAACAAACCATTTGTGGAGAAGCCTGTCTCTGCCGAGGATCACAACATTTATATCTACTATCCAACATCTGCAGGTGGTGGCAGTCAGCGACTTTTTAGAAAGGTACAGTTGTATACTTCACCCAGGTATATATTGGCAAATACAGTAAGACGTTTCTGTATGGGGACAAGACAAAAGAACTTGTTAAGCGAGAAAACGTACTACTGAATACATGAACTATCCAGTTCACAATTTTAGGTTACTTTCAAACATAAATACGTATAATTAACACTACGTAAGTATTGATTAGTTGGAGAACCCCAAACCTACGATTGTGAAATGTTGAACTATCAATACAGAAATTAAATTGATAACATATAAAAACTATCCAACAGGGATATGGAAACACTGGACACTATTTTTTCTGTCATGACGGCATTATACATTGTGAATCCACGGGTACAACGAAAACTATATCTACCCTTTCTAAAGAAGCGACGAGAATATTAAAAGGTGTGAAAAACACAAGAGAACAAATATGAAAATCTTTCTGCTGGGGAATGTAAAATAACGACATTTCACTGAAAGGTTTGAAAAACTCCAGACTGCAAATATGAAAACATTTCTATGGTGGTCCATAAAAATATCAAGTATTATTCCAGATCACACTCTTTTAAAAACAAATGATAGTAGAAACCTTTTATTTTGGACCAGTGCGTTATTAAACATTATCTTCTGGTCACACTTTTAGACAATGAATTGGAGGTTACACTTGACCATATCCAACTGCAACTTTGGGAGCCATTTTTAATGTGACAAAACTTATACTTGATCAACTCAAATGATCGAGTCGAAACTTGAAGGTGCGAGTATCAACGTACATGCTACCTCTGCTCGCTTAAATATGCGGGTGCTAGTCCATTTTCTGATAGATTTTAATTTTGTCTTTATTAGTAATGAATTTCACAACTTACTTTGAATCCATAACTAGGCTGTCACGATACTAATATGCACCATGCTAGTCACCTTTACACAGTTATGTTCCTAATCCAGATGCAGGCTATTGGGAGACAAACTTCACTGTACCACTCAACACAAAATAAATTTCTGAACGGAATGTGAAATACAAGTACAAACATGCCCACTGTGTTATTCAGCAATCTCGCTGCCAACTGGAAAGCAAAACTGAACATTCCTGAGGCTAATAGCTTGCTCCCTGAAGGTGCAACTTATCCTGTGAAGTTCAGGAATTCAAGGCCTTCACCCGTTATCGCCCAACTGTGGTGAGGGCTCTTTTTTACCCGAGTGAGAAGTCACGTTCCTTTCACAAGGGATGACAAATAACATTTTCAGGCCTGGGAAAAATATGATCATACTAAGCAGTAATAGCAAAATTTCGTGACGTGATGAGCGAGGTACTTTTATATAGTTTTAATACGATGAGAATGGGGATTTTTAATTTATGATGTGCTAAACAGAAAAACGTGTTAATGAGGAACACACTAACAAGATTTCACTTTATTTTAAACTACTATTTTCCATATTCGCTTGTATTTAACCGCATGCCATTCTTTTTTATTTTTTATTTACCACAAGTCATACAGACTTTATGGATGGTCTAATGGAAAAGGCAAGCCCCATGTACAGAAGATACTTCACAAACTCACTAAACTAATATTTACAATAATTACATTATTCACATATTTACACACGTTCAGTAATTCATTCACTCGATAACACTCACTCCCATTCATGTACACACAGAGATTTACCACATTTTTTTTACTTTGATGGAAGTTTCCATCCAACGATTGAAAGACAGGAACAGACTTTGATGGACATATCCGTCTGAATGCATGGTCTTCTTACATGCCTACTTTTGTAGTTACTGAACCAGAGAGGTTTGTTCTGCTGGTTCCGAAATGTGGCCAAAAGATAGCAGAGGCTAGTTGAATGTAATTTCATACTGCAAGAGTAACCCTCTTCTGAAATGCAAAAACTAAATTGCACCTCACTAACTTCACTTGAGCTAGAGTGTAGTTCATTGGTATGGATGATATTTGTGATTGGTTGGAGAACAGTGTTATTGAGGGTGATGAGTGCATGAAGTGAAAACAATTCATCTTCAAGTGATAGTGACAAAAGTGAATCTGATGTGAGGACCAAGGAGGCTGTCTTGATATATAGTGTGGTGGTGGTGGTGGTGGTGGTGGTGGTGCCATCCTCTAGTAACATTAATCAGAGGGAGAAAATGGAAGGTGCCCATCATCATCATCATCATCATCATCATCATCATCATCATCATCATCATTGACCATCTCCAGTTGCCCGGGTGTGGTGTACGAGTCCGCTTCATCTTTGTCCGTGAACCACTGTTCTCTCATAATCTTCTCCCAATCTTGTCCTCTCTCCTCGACATCTTTCTTCACCAGGTCTGTCCGTTTTCCTCTGGGTCTGGCCACTGGTCTCTTTTCCTTTTACTTCTCTTTCATATTCTCTTCTTGCAGTCCTGCTTGCACTCATCCTTCTTACATGCCCAAACCACTTCAGTCTTGCTTTCTGAATCCTCAGTAGTTGGGAGTCTCCTATTCCCACCTCCTCTCGGACTTTTCATTCCTGAACTTGTCTTTCCTGGTCTTTGTATCATGGTGCGTAGGAACTCCATTTCCGCAGCTTGGAGTTTTGAGTTGTCTTGTCTCTTTAATGTGGTTGTTTCCAAGCTATACATGAGGATGGGTGTATAATATGATTTATATAATGTCATCTTTGATTTAATGGTATTTGTTCATCCCACAGCAGTTGTCTTACTTGGTGGTAAAATTGAGTTGCCTTGCTAATTCAACTCTCCACCTCATACTTTGCAAGGTTGTCTTTTGATATTACAGGCCTACTTATCCAAGTACTTAAATGTTGGAACACTGTCTAGTTTGGTGTCATTTATTCTGATTTGTGGTTTGACATCTCCCCTCTGTAACTTCATCACCACAAATCTTAGCCTTGTTGATATTTAAATCATACCTCTTAAACTTTTGACTCCATTTCTGCAGTTTTATCTCCACATCATTTTCGATTTCACCCCAGATCACCACGTCGCCTGCAAATATGAAAACTTGTAAGTCCTGCTGCTCCTTCTTTAGAGTCTTCATTATGGCATCCATCACAGTGATAAATAAGAGGGGTGACAAAGCACTGCCTTGCTGTACTCTTCTCTTCATTTCAAACCATTTGGACAGCCTGCAACCCACTTGCACACAACTTCAGATTTTATCATACAGCATCTTCACTTTTGCAATAAGACTGTCACGAACACCCAACTCCCCTGACAGCCAAGATAAGGTCTGTGGTTGTTCTTCCAGGCCTAAAACCATATTGTTCCTCTTCCAATAAAGGTTCTACGATTCCTGTTAATCTACTCATTATGATTTTTTCCAGTAGTTTTAGACCATGAGAGAGCAGAGTAATTCCACGGTAGTTGATGCATTTCCATCTGCTCCCCTTCTTGAAAAGAGGTACGATTGTACCCTTCTTCCAGTCTTCTGGGATAGCGTTTTCCTGCCATACTGTGTTAAGGAGTCTTTATAACCACTGGATTGCTAGAGTTCCTGCTGCTTGCAACATATCTGTATTTATCCACTCAAACTGCTTTTCCTTTCTTCATGCTTTTCATGGACTTTCCTATCTCCAGCCATGTAATTGGGGATTTTATGCCTCTACTTTCCTCATTGCTACTACACTTTCTGATGTAGTGCTCACTACTCCATTTAAGAGATTATTTAAAAAAAAAAGTTAAATTCATTCCTGATTTCATCTTCTCACACTAAGGTTCCATTGTCCCCTTCTATTGCCTTTATATCCTCTTCTTCACACCTTCTGTTCTTGACTATCCTGTACAATAATTTCCTATTTCCTTTGCTGTCTAATTTTAATTTAACCACAAACTCATTCCATGCTTTTTCCTTTTCTTCTCTTCCTACCATCTTAACAATGAGTTTCTTTGTTCTATAAAGTTCCTGCAGTCTATTAACTTCTTGTCTTACTTGGTCTTGGATAGTTTTTCTTTATCTAGCACCTTTTCTGCTTGGTTTCTTCTTTAATGGCTGTTTTGACTTTGTCGTTCCACCAAGGTGTCTCTTTTTTCTTCTTGGTCGATTCTGTTAACCCACTGAGTTCTTTAGCGTCTCCCACAAATGTATCTTTAAAAATTTTCCTGACTCCCGTTTTTTGAAGGTGTTCTTGATGATCATGCCATTTCTTCTACAAAGATCAATCAGTTGTTCACCTTCTGCATTTCTGTTTCCAAACCCATGTGGCCCAACGATACCCTCACAGCTTTGTCTGTTTGCTCCAACTTGTGCATTTAGGTGTCGAATAATGATAACGTTTTATTCATCGATTACCGAATAATCTCGAATACCACCTGCACTGTTTTTTTTTTTTTTTTTTTTTTTTTTTCCGAAAATATTACTTCCAAAATTGGGTGCGGGTCTTATTTAAAATTTTGGGAAATTCATCTTTCCGAACGCGCATAAATTGGGCATTAATTGGCAACAATGCTTCCTCCGCTCTCGGTATACGCTACTTCCGTGCTTGGCATCAGTCTCACGCACATTCTCGGAGTATCAACATGAATTCCACAAAGTGTTTGCGATCTTTTACTGCAAGTGAGAAACTGAAAGTAGTTTGGGAAGCCGAAATTATTGAAATACGGAAATACAATATTGATGAGTCGTGTATTCGCGATTGGAGAGAGAAGAAAAATATGCTGTTAACATGTAGTGGTGATCATAGAGCTTTTCGTGGACTGAGTGTACAGTTTCCAGAAATTGAAAAAAAAACTTTATAAATATGTGACAGAAAGGCGGGAATTGGGATATGGTGTGTCAATCTAAATGTGTCAGCTAAAGGCATTAGAGATCACAAAGGAACTTTCATTGGAAGGGTTTAAGACAAGACGAGGATGGGTTTGTAATTTTTATAAAAGAAATGGGTCGAGCGTACGAAGGCGTACCTCAATTTCACAGTATCTTCCTGCCTGCGATGAGAAGTTATTGTCGTTTCAACGTCACATAATTCGGTTGCGGAAGGGAAAATGTATATTTGTTTTCCCAAATTGGCAGTGCAGATCAGACGCCAGTCTACTTTGAAATGCCAGTAGACAGGACTGTGAATGTTAAGGGTGCGAAAAGTGTTACCGTTAGAACAGGTGGTAATGAAAAACAACGGTGTATGGTAATGTTGTGTATTCTCGCCGATGGAACCAAATTGCCGCCGTACATTGTTCTCAAGCGAAAGACGCTTCCTAAAAATCTACCCGCTGATGTTATCGTCAGATCTCAGAACTCCGGTTGGATGGACAGTTCACTTGTGGAAGACTGGGTAAAGTGTGTCTGGCAACGTTGCCCTGGTGCATTATTGCAACAAAAGAGCTTGCTTGTTCTCGACAGTTACCGCGGCCACACAACAGACGCTGTGAAGAAATATATCAAAGATGGAAAAACCAACCTAGCAGTTATTCCGGGCGGGATGACGTCTATGCTACAGCCGCTGGATGTCTGCGTGAACCGTCCATTTAAAGCAGCCTTGAAACAGCTGTATACAGAATGGATGGCGGCTGATAATCGCACACTGATGCCAACTGGTCGCATTCAGGGCCCGGAAGTCCATCTGCTGTGTTCGTGGATTTTGACGGCATGGAATCGTATCCCTGGAGCCCTCATACGGAAGAGCTTCAGGAAATGTAGCATTTCTAATGCTATGGATGGCAGTGATGACGACATTGTGTGGGAAGTTGATGGTGATGAAAGTTCCAAAGTTGGTACTGATGATGATGATGATGATGATGAATGAACTTGTTGGATATCATTCTGGAAATGTTTGTTTACTTTTATTTGTATTTTCTAATCATTTGATGTGTGTTAGTAAAAATTGTAAATAATTTTGGCTTCACTTTTTTTTTAAATTTTGTTTTTTCAAAATTAGGGTGTGGGTCTTATTCGGTGGCGGGTGGTATTCAAGATTATACGGTACATCATCTAAGTCTTGAAGAAATTTTTCTTTTGATCAGCACTGCATCCAGTCTTTGGGGCATACACTTATACAATCACGTAATTTATTGACTCTAATTATATGTGTGTGTGTGTGTATATATATATCTTTTTTTTTCTTTTTTTCTTTTTTTTGCTTTACGTCGCACCAACACAGATAGGTCTTATGGTGCCGATGGGACACGGAAGGGCTAGGAGTGGGAAGGAAGAGGCCGTGGCCTTAATTAAGGTACAACCCTGGTGTGAAAATGGGAAACTGCGGAAAACCATTTTCAGGGCTGCTGACAGTGGGGTTTGAACCTACTATCTCCCGAATACTGGATACTGGCCGCACTTAAGCGACTGCAGCTATCGAGCTCGGTATAGATAATTTTATGATTCTGTCGTTCTTGTAGGAAACTTCTGACACGGCATCCATATCTTTTGTCAGTAAAAATTCCACACCATTTTTGGACTCCTTTTCCAGTCCACACCAATATAATTTGTAGCCACCTCTGAGAATCTTGCTACCTGTCTTTCTCCAGTTTCATTTCGCTCAGACCCAATATACTGTAGATATGTTTCTCTTTTGCATCATGTCTATGAGTTCTTCGGTCTTAACAGTTAGGGTCTATATATTCATGGTTCCAGTTCGTACTTTTCTCTTCTTGCAAATCCGTCTATCATGGGAACCATGTTGGCCGTCATACCTGATTGATCTGCTCAAAGACTGTATCACATTAGGTAATAACTTTGATCTGAGGCTCTTTTACGTTTGAAAGCAATAAAAAGATGCTAACCACTGGCTTGCTGGGCCTGTCGTGGATCTTTGCGCAAGTGTTTGGTTTTGCACGAGATGGTCAGTGCCTGACCAGCATTTCCTCATGTCGGCTAGATCTATGGTTTATCCGCCAATACTAGAGAGGCTGACTGCAGTGATTGCCCACTGGGCGATGGGGTCGCCACATTTCAAAATATGAAGGTATCAGCAACAAGGTATCAAGGTATCAGCAACATAAAGACAAGGGCTACAAAGGGTGTGAAAATAAAAGACCCCCTGGATTTTATCACCTAATACTGTTGAGGTTGGAAAAGAACAAGAGTTGACCAAGGGAGGTTGAATGGGAAAGATGAAGGTGAGGAGCCTCGAAAGGAAGTGGAAGCCATGTCAGGACTCGACTAAGGACCCCGTGGTCACCTGTTATGACAGGCAGGGGATACCGTGGTTATTATTGTATCACCCGCACCTGCAAGGGGAGATAATATGAGACACCCGCATTAGCAACAGGTATGAATGTTAGTAATGACTGGATTTGGGAAGTTCAGGATAATAAACATGCTGTTATGCGTAAACCAGTTTACAAACCATAGATGGGTGATTAGACTGCCAAAATGTTAACATGCGTTTAACTTTGCATTTCCATAATAAGTGAGCAAATAATAAATATCACGTAAGGACTTACTCTTTCAAAAACAAATGGAAGGGATTTCTGAGGTTCTTCTTATTTTTGAAAGCGGATGCAGTTACTCTCCTTGTTGGCTTACTAGGCCTAACGCTATATGAGGTTAACAGTTTGGCCTAAAAATCAGCGACATAAAAACAGTAGTGATGCCAGTCAGCAGGCAAGTCCTACAGGTTAACATCCAACTGGACAACGAGCAACTAGAAAATGTTATTATTATTATGGGATATAAATTTCTTAATGATTGGTCCGTATTGAACTGAGATTACATTACAAATTAATTATATTCGATTGGTTCCACCTTTTCAATATAAAATGTTCTGTAATGTGAGTTACATTACAAGTTGTCTATACATGGTACTAGTTTCGACTCCAGATCTGGATCATCATCAGCCATTGGCACAAATTATACAAGGCATTAAAAAGTCCAAAAACAATGTACAAGCACATAACATAAAACATGTGTGAATTAAACTGATCAATTAAAGTAAATTAAATTAAAAAGGTCTGTGAGGAATGGTCAGAGTAATGTAAAAACTTGGCTGTGCTTATAATATATTAGAATGGGGCACTTGAAAGCCATTAAAATGTTTTTAAGTAATTATCCTTGATGCTGAAGAGAATTGAATTCAATCAACGTTATGATAAATAACATATTATGTAGCATGAAATTGCTAAAACTCAGTGATGCCATTGAAGCTGGTGTTGAAGTGCTTCTTGCAGTGGCAAAGGTTTCATATGAAGGTCAAACTGGTTCTAAGTTATAGGTGGTAAGAGTTCACATTTCAGTGCAGTACCAGTTGACCTGATAAATAATGAAAGCAAACTTAGTTCAAGGACTTCTAAAGACAAGGGGCCGAACAAAAGGCATAAGTAGTATATGAGTCACCTTGTGCAGTGAAATGAAGAGCTTAACAGGCCATGAGGGACTGATGTGGAGAGAAGTGTGATTAAGGATAGGAAGGAAGGCAGGGTAAGAGGGGTGAGGGAATAGGGGTAATTGCTTCGGAAAGGTACTATGAATGGAATGAAAGATCGAGCTTTGATTTATTGACTTAACTTTTTTTAAATGTTAATGAGAAGGTCAAATAAACTATTTGGGTTCTCTAAATATCATTGAGGTTATAGTTTGAGTTGAAGTACTGATCCAAATGTATGAAACAGTTTTCCGTTATGTTGAGGAGAGGTCCTTTGTTTATTATCTCAAGGATTTCCATTTCCTGTTCTATGTTAGTGAAAATGTGTTTGTAATCATACATATGTTGTCAAACAGCTGAGAATTTGTTGTATTTTTAAGTATTTACATGTTGAAACTTAGCCCAGTCTGCCCCACATATGAAGAATTGCAACTATTACATTTGAATCTATGAACTCCTGATTTTGAGAAACTATTAGGTTTGTTCACTGATGTGGACTTGTGTAGAGTTTCAGCATTCTTATGGTTGGTTTTAAAAGCTATTTTTATGTTGTGTTTCTTGAAGTCATTGGTGACTTTATGAACTACTTCATTAAAGGTAAAAGTAGAAAATGAGGAGGCATTGGGTTTTTCTTTCTTTAGTGTGGTCATAGGATGATGCTTGTATTTGTCAATAATTTTTTCTATGAAAAAATTACTGTAACCGTTGAATTTAGTGATTGTGCAAATAATGTTCAGTTCATTTTTTAGGTCTTTCTTAGGCATAGGTACCTTAAAGGCTCGATAAAGCAGGCTATTGTAAGTTGCACGTTTATGAACCTAAGGAGGTAAGGAGTCATGGTGGATAGTAGAAGCTGTTTGGGTGGGTTTTCTGAAGCTTATACGGTAGGTTAAAGAGGTTGGGTGTCTGTAAATGGTCAAATCTAAAAAATTTATTGTTTTATCATTTTCAAATTCAAGCGTAAACTTGATGTGAGGATCAATGTTGTTAAGACCGAGAAGAGTGGAAGCAGCATCTGTTGTTTTTTTGTCCATAATTACTAAAGTATCGTCCACATATCTTGTCCAAAAGAGGATATTGACAAAAATGCTGGCAACCAGGAATGAGTTAGCTGGAAAATTTCAATATCATCATCATCAGTTTTCCACTCCAGTTGCCCGGGTGTGGTTTACGAGCACTCTCCACTTCTGTCTGTCCATGTACCACTCTTCTCTCAAGATGACATCCCAGCTGACTCCTCTTGTTCCTATGTCCTCTTTCACTTGGTCCAGCCATCTCTTCCTAGGTCTTCCTTCCGGCCACGACTGTGTGTAGCCATTGTTTTGCTGTCCTTCCATCGTCCAATCGTTTGACATGGCCAAACCATTTCAAACGGGCCCTTGTCACTTTTTCATGCAGGGATGGGTACACACCTTAGCTGGAAAATTTATAATGTCCGATATTGATATAAAAATGACGTTCATGCTCAGAACAGCAGGCTATACAAAATGGGATCATAAAAGAAATGAAGATGTGCTTATGGGACCAAGAAAACTGGAAACATCATGTTCAAAGGATGGGTTCTGGAAGACTACCAAAGGAGATCTTACGCTACCAACCAAGAGGGCACAGATCTATAGGACGTCCAATGAAGCGATGGACAGAAAATGCAAGACCGTAACGGGCCACATGGCGTAATACTTGGAAGGATGATGATGACAATGATGATGTTATTTGCTTTACATCCAACTAACCACTTTTACAGTTTTCGGAGACGCTGAGGTGCTGGAATTTAGTCCCACAGGAAGTCTTTTACGTGTCAGTAAATCTACTGACATGAGGCTGATGTATTTGAATACCTTCAATTACCACCAGACTGAGCCAGGATGAAACCTGCCAAATTGGGATCAGAAGGCAGTGCCTCAACTGTCTGAGCCACTCAGCCTAGCAAAATCTATTTAAAATAGGATGCTGGAAAATTCTGCATTGCCTATTTAAATAGTTTTTTATGAGATTATACAAGTCTATGTGAGAGTAAATACCTATTATAGTCAAATTTATCAACACTGCTCGTTGGATGTTGGTTCTGAAGTTACGCTCCCATTGTTGGCGAATGGAACACATTGTTAACTATGAGAGACTCAAATAGATAGAAGCTTTTGTGTATATTTTTAAGAGTAGGCTTACAATATTCATAATTTATTTTAAAGAAAACATTTTTCACTCAAATTCAGAGCTAACTATATTTTTTCTTCCAGATTTTGTGATTGTGTGATGATTGTATGGAATGTGATCAATTTTGCGACAACTTGCAGATACGTTCTGTATAATTTTGTGACTTTACTGGGTTCATATTTTGAATGAATAAATTCAAGTTTTTAACACAATTTGTGCATATTGTTAGTACCAACGGAAAAAATCACACCCCTACCCATAAGACCTCACAGGTTTTCTTGCATACCAAAAAGTAGTGTGGATGCTAATTTGTGTTTTTTCCTTTTTTTTTTCTTCCTAGATTGGAAGCCGCAGCAGTGTATACTCTCCAGAGTCCCGAGTTCGCAAAACGGGCTCCTTCATTTATGAAGACTTCATGCCTACGGATGGCACAGATGTTAAGGTTAGTTACTTGTCATTTCTAATAGAAAATGCTGGTAGAGGTGATATAATATGTTAGTATCTCTATGAAGGGCTGAAGGATACTGTTCGGTTGATTAAAAATATATGATTTATTGAATATTGAATTTTCACAACCGCATTGTACTCGAAATGATGATGATAGGCTATCACTCACTGACGAGTATGATTGTCTTCCTCAGATGTTACTGGTGAGTTTGCGAGTTCTTAGGTGACTGTGGAGGCCAATCCTCGAGTCACAAATTCTTTCACAGTGGTGGCAAACATTGCCAGTGTGGAGATCCAGTTGTTGAGGGTTTTTCATCCTGAGGAATGCCCGTTCTTTCCAAGCAATTCTTTTCTCAGTTTCAAATCTCCGGTTGTTGTTCGAAGTTCTTAGGACCTTAGTGGATACCAGGCGGTTAACTGCTTATGTTTCCCAGTTAGTGATGTTGATGTGGTATTTCTTCATGTCTGACTTTAGTACGTCAGAGGAAAGTACTCAACATAAACGTTCAATGTATTATGTTGTGTTCAGCACATATACTGTAGTAGTACATTCAGAAGAAATGTTAAGTACAAAACAAAAATGGCCAACCGGACACAAGTGGGATCCGAACGTGCATCCTTCGGATTTTGCTTCAGATGCTCTTACCACTTGAGGTATAGTGACCTAGGTCATATTTGTTCTGTTGGAAAGGATCTAAGCTAAAGGTCTGGCACTACTGCTGTCACAACTGTTACAAGTGAACTATGTAATGCGAGTGGAATGTATTTTTTTTTTAAGACTTTGTAAAATACGATATGATGTTTTATTTTTATTGAACTAACCTGTACTGTATAATGTTGTAACATAGGTATTTGTAAATAGTAGAATTCTGTCTATAGTTCCTGGAAAGATCCAGAAAGTTACATAACTTTTGTACAGGGTGTGTTATCTGTAACCTCAATTTTGTATTCTAATACATTGGTGACGCCTAACCTGTCGGTGAAGACATCAGGGAACTTATCGCAGAGTTTCCTAAGTTGATTGGCCTGCTCTTCGGGTAAGTGATTAAAATCAAAAGCCTTGGGTTCATCGGAATCTTCAGGAACAGCGCTAACGTGGCAAGGCAGAATAGGGGAGCGATCACACAGCTCAAATGTTCTTGCACAAAATTTAAAATGGAATCTGTTGAACTGGAGGTCTACAATCATGCCTGTTTTTGCAATAAAATTTGCACCCAATATGAATTGGCAGGACAAATCTTTTGCCACTAGCACTGGCATTTTCCAGGTGAAATCACGGACTCTAATCAGCCTATTCTTCTCCAATGTTTCTGGTTCCCAAACCACAAGGTGGTTATCGGCTTGTAGTGGACTATCGGATGTTGAACCGTAAGGTAGTCCTCCAATCTGTCCCACTTCCTGATTTACACTCTTGTTTTTCTTGGTTCGCTAATGCAAAAATTTTCACCACTTTCGATTTAAATCAGGCTTATTACCAGATACCCCTTGCCAAAGAATCCAAGCATCTCACTGCATTTGCAACCGATTGGAACCTATATGAATTCGAATGTGTCCCGTTTGGCCTGGCAACTGGAGCGGCCGTCCTTACACAGTTACTAGATTATGTCTTATCGGACATTAAGTTCAAGTTTCTTTATAATTACCTTGACGATCTCATAATTTTTTGCGAAACCTTCGAGGAACACCTACTCCATGTCAAGGAAGTGCTTGAAAGACTGCGTAAAGCCGGTCTAACCCTCAAGGCATCCAAGGTTTCCTTCGCACAACCCCAGATGTCCTTCTTAGGACATATTGTGTCGGGGAGGGGTGTCTCAATCGATCAGTCTCGTACTGCCGCCATCCAGAATTTTCCCCCTCCAAAGGACGTCAAGGCTGTAGCTAGATTCATTGGCATGGTGAATTTCTTTCGCAAATTCATTCCTAATTTTGCTGAACGTGCAGCTCCATTGAACGATTTGAGAAGAAAGGATGCCAAATTTGTGTGGGGTGATGCCCAACGTGAAGCCTTCATGGACTTGAAATCTGCCTTATGTAACACCCCTGTACTGGCTATGCCAGACTTTTCTAAACGCTTCATCCTTCAGACTGACGCCTCTTCCTCAGGCATATCCGGAGTTCTTCTACAGGAATTTCAAGAAGGGCGTCGTCCTATTTCTTATGCTTCCCGTGCCCTGAATCCTGCTGAGCGCAATTATTCCATTTATGAGTTGGAAGCCCTGGCTGTTGTCTTCTCCTTAGAACGCTTCAGAATGTACCTGGAACATCTCCCTTTCGATCTGGAAACTGACAATCAGGCGTTGAGTTGGGTACTGGCCAAGCCGCGAAAGACCGGTCGTCTAGCACGATGGGCAGTGCGCATCTCAGCCTTCCAATTTGAAGCCCGCCACATTCGTGGCACGGAAAAGGTTGTGGCTGATGGCCTCAGTAGAATGTTCCATCCAGACAGCTCTGACCATCAATCCGAGCCAGTAGACTCGTCTCCCGAACAAGTATCAGCTTTTGTCAATGTAGTTCTCACTGACTCTCCCTTCCTTTTCAAGGATATTGCCAAACATCAAGAGGATGATCCTGAGTTAAAAGCCATTGTCGACAGGATTAAATCCGGTGAGCATGTTAAGCCCTATATTCTTAAGAATGGTGTCTTGTGTTGTCCTGCTCGTGGTCGCAGAGACCCCAAAATTGTAGTCCCAACTAACCTGGTCCCGGCTCTCTTCAAATACTTTCATGAATCCCCAGTGGGCGGTCATCTGGGCGTTTTCAAAACAAGAGAAAAAATCCGTAACCACTTTATTTGGAAATCCATGGATAGTGAGATCCGTACCCTTGTCAAGTCCTGTAAGATTTGCAACATCAGTAAACCTGCTCCGAATACTCGTCTAGGTCTCTTGTCTTCTGAGCAAGCTTCCCGCCCCACGGAAAAACTGTTCATAGACTATATTGGTCCTTTCCCGAGATCTCGGAATGGTCATCGTTTCATACTTGTGTATGTTGACGCCTTTTCGCGTTTTACGTGGCTGTTCCCCACTCGGATGGCTAACGCCAACACCACCATCTCATGCTTGAAACAGATACTCGCCTCGTTTGGACCCTGTCAATTCTTGGTAAGTGATAACGCAAGAGCCTTTACTTCTGCCCAGTTCCGGAATTTCTGTTTTGATCTATCCATTGCTCATGTAACCACTACCCCGTATTACCCGAAGCCAAATTATGCTGAGAGAGTGAATCGTAACCTGCGATCTGCCCTCATCGCTTATCACTCCTCAGACCACTCCAAGTGGGATTCCTCGTTGAATTGGTAGTCATTTGCATTTAACACTGCTGTCCATGAAAGCCACAAGCAAACCCCTGCTTCGTTAATGTTGGCTTTTACTCCAAATTCTCCTCTATCTAACCTATGGTCAATTAATGATCTTCTGCCCGACGATGTCAGCCCAGAAAAGATCTGAGCTAATTGGCACCGTGCACAAAAAAACTTGAAGGTTTATTACGCTAAGGTCCAGCGTAATTACAACCACGGGCGAAGACCGCACAATCTCTCTGTGGGTGACCAGGTGTTTATTAGAACACATCCCGTCAGTAGTGCTGCGGACCATGTTATCAGTAAGTTGGCCCCCAGGTTTCGAGGTCCCTGCACCATCTTAAAGTTCCTTACCCCGGTGACATTATTGGTGAGCGATCCCGAAAGGAAAAGGATCAGCAGAGTACATCTCTCCCAGATCAAGGTACCTTAAGTCTGGTAGGGAAGGGTAAATACCATTGTTGGTGACCTTGTAGATTTAGTTGTTAGTTATTTGTAAGAATTTAGTTATAAAATAATTTTATTGTGAGGTTATTTATAAGGTTTTAGTTATAAGATCATAATAAGTTTGATTGTAAGTTTGTTGTAAGTAATTGTGTAAGTGAATACTTTAGGTATCCTCTAGTGTAATAGATTTAGTATTATAAGTTAGGTAAGTTTTAGTTTAGGGTCACTACTTGGAATTTTCTTCCCCTTACTGTCAGGTTTAGGCACCCTCCTGTAGTTTCTTTTCACCCCCACCATAATCTTGTCACGTGAATTGTAGATAGCAGTGCTTACCCCGGGGCTAGTGCCCTAATCCCTGGTGTGCGAGGGAGAGTCCCTACTGCATACTTATTAAGTCACCCATCAGGTGACTCTACGCGAGATCTTGAGCCCAGCAGCTTACTTTTACCTCAAAGTATTCCCCTGTCTGCTGCGGTTTGTGTGTGTTACAGTGGCTGCAGTGACCAGCTTCTTCGGACAGCAACCTGAAGTGCCAAATTGGGAGGCACACTGTGTGCCTTGGGCGTCACCATCCGGCACCACTATCCTGCGGGGAACATCCTATTGGTGGCAGGCGGACTAAACGGTGTCTCACCCCGGCTTATTTGGTGCAAGAGACCACTGAACTGCATCTCACTTAGGTGTCGGGTTGGACTGACATTGAATGGAGGCTGGCGGCAAACGGCCGTGTCGGCAGCCGCATCATCAGCAAGAACCTGTGGCCTAGCTGTGCTGTGACTGTTGTGGGAAAGTAGTCCAAAAGTGTTAGCAACAAGTGAGAAGTTTTGGTATTTCTAACACTTGGCAGAAAGTATGGTGTACTTGATTTGGTGGACAGACTACAAATTGTCTAATCATCTGTGAAAGAAGGCATTTTGAAGTGCAATGTGAAAATCCATGTGGATTTTGTGATATTTATATTATTTTTGAAAATTATGTGACAGTTTGTGTTGTTGGTTATGACAAAGTTAACTTCAAGAAATCAGGTGTGTTAAAGTAATGTACCTTTACTATCGGTACTGTGTGAAAACGTTCTATCGCTTGCTCCCCAGTGAGGTTATATTATTGGTCGAGCAGGGCTCGACTTTTGGGGGGGGAGGAAGATGTTACAAGTGAACTATGTAATGCGAGTGGAATGTATTTTTTTTTGAAGACTTTGTTTGTAAAATACGATATGATGTTTTATTTTTATTGACCTAACCTGTACTGTATAATGTTGTACCCTAGGCATTTGTAAATAGTAGAATTCTGTCTATAGTTCCTGGAAAGATCCAGAAAGTTACATAACTTTTGTACAGGGTGTGTTACTTTGTTGGTATGTGTTCTAGAAAATGTGTTCTGTCTATTCTGGAAAAATACGACTTTCGCGATCATGCTTATTCTAGAATGTTAGTCAATATAGTGAGCGAGGCAGTGTTCGAATTAATTCTGTATCCTGAATTCTGTCGGTCTTGGTTTATCGGTCTGCGAGAAGCCTATCTGGTCGACGTCCCCCGGCTTCCGGAATGGCACTCTCCTCGGGTAAGCACTCTTGAATTCCATTCCTGCTAAAATTTCCGTAATGTTCCGATTTGCTTTTCATACAGGAGTCTGCCCTAACCTCGCCTAGATTCACCAAATTAGTTACTTATGACGCCTTAGTTTTTCAGCTGGATTTACCTGTTCGTTTCCGAGGCATTCCCTTTTCTTGTTTCACTAAAATATGTACAGTGAAACTCTGTTAAGAAGTTTTTCAAGGGACTGCAAAAAAAAACTTCTTAAGCAGGAAACTTCTTAAAAGGGGTAATGCCCAAAAACTTATTCTGTACTTTGAAATACATGTGAAACACACAGCCAACAGATTTCTTTGTTTGTGAACAATACCGAAAGGCCGATATATAAGAGCTGCTTACAGAAAGCCACAATATAAAAATTCGATTATCATGACAATATTTTTAGAGATAAAGTAAAATAATTGAACATACCATATTATAAATATATTTGATAAGAGAAGGGAACATATTAAGTTATATAAAAACGTTGCAAAGTTTGATTATTTTAGCAGGCAGAACCATATTCTTCCACACTTCCCTTTCCTCCGAACTTACACTCTCTGCTTCGCAACAAATTGTTTTGTAAACGAAAACCAAAAACCCCATGGCACTACAGCCCTTGAAGGGCCTTGGCCTACCAAGCGACCGCTGCTCAGCCCGAAGGCCTGCCGATTACGAGGTGTCGTGTGGTCAGCACGACTAATCCTCTCGGCCGTTATTCTTGGCTTTCTAGACCGGGGTCGCTATCTCACTGTCAGATAGCTTCTCAATTCTAATCACGTAGGCTGAGTGGACCTCGAACCAGCCCCAGGTCCAGGTAAAAATCTCAGACCTGGCCGGGAATCGAACACGGGGCCTCCGTGTAAGAGGCAGGCACGCTACCCCTACACCACGGGGCCGGCTTTGTAAACGATGCCGGCTCGATTTTTAAAGCGTTCCAGCCACCCGCTCGACGCGGTAAAAGGTACCCTTAATTTGCATGAGGCTTTCTCCTGCACAATAGTCCCACTGAAAGGTATGTTTAAACTTTGCTGCTGTTTAAACCATATTAGCAGAACTTGTTCTATTTCATCGTACTTTTCAGATTTAACTTCCTTACAATTTGCTGAAGTATTCCCTGCAGAAGCAGAGATCTCTTCTTTCTTCGCTATAATACCGTTCAAAGTAGACGGCGGCATCCCCAGCTCCTTTGCCAAAGCAACACGAGAAAGTGTAGATGACGCCACTTTCCTTATAATCTCCGCTTTGTCTTTTATTGTTAGTGCCATTCGCTTGATCTCTTTCCTCTGAGTTGCGCTCATTTTCACTTAAAAAAAGCTTGTACGTTGATATTACAAGTACAACTAACTTCACCGACTCCTATTCATACTAATTACGACGCTACACTATGCTTGACAATCCGTAGCTTAGGCTTACAAGAAGCAAAGACAAGACGTGTACTACAGTTTGTTAGCATGTGCTTTCTATCTTCCTCACACCCCTGACACCTGCTTCAAGGATAACGGCGGCAAATAGGAAATCTAGCAACTTACTCTTCTTAGATTCTTAGAACCTAGGCCTAAATCGCCCCTGCATTCCTACTGGTTGTCACGGCAACGGGCGTAGTTTCTGGCTGTTTCACAAGTACCGCATGGCCAAGCCAGTATTGAGTTTATTTTCCCGCTTCAATCCTCTTCATGCTATAGGTAATGAAGAAAAGAAACACAGGTTCGAAGTTGCAGAAATTAGTGCATGGAAATGTATCTGGGGTATTACGTGGTAGAGATAAAGGCGCAGTAGCAACGCTAGCACATCTAAACGTAAACAGTTTCTTTCCCCGCGAGAATTTTATTTCATGTCTCCTCATCCTTGTGCTACGTTCTAATAATGCGATGTAATAATTACGAGTGACACGACAATACAATGTTTAGCTCGTATAAAGGTAAAATTAAAAATAACTTTCAATTTTATGCCAACACGTGGTATTGCAATGCCTATGTGTGCCTCCCTCAACACCCAGTTGGCTATCAACATTCGTTCAACTTCGTAAACGATCGGGATCTTTCGGCCGGCTGTTTGGCGGCATGTGTATCAGCTGGCTGCTGGCAAATCGGCTGTTTCCTGCATAGAGTCGCAAAGTTGTTTTTATTCACCTCACTAATATTAGACACGGAAAATCTTATCAGTTTAGTTCAAAAAAGTAATTTCCTCTACGGCAGGGCCCATAAGTATTATTGCAACAACGCAAGACAGAATGCCTGGAAGGAAATAAGCAAGGGAGTGAAAAATCAGACAGGTTAGAATATTCAGTTTTGTGGTAGGTTAACAGTAATGTTGTGGACAAATGCACTTTACGGTTTTTAATTAATGTTTAGGCCATCTCAATTAATGACTTCACCCTGTCGCGGCCCGCAAATTACTGCATTAAAGTTTTATCAAATCATCCATTGCGTACTTTATGTTTCTTGCGTAGAATCCCGTTCGATTTTATTCCGCTAGATGGAACGGTGGAGTGGAAATTTTGACTGATGGGTTCGATTCGATTCCACAAGTCGAGAGTGAGCATCTGCTGTCCGTGTTGTCATAGCGTGACGTCATATGGCCGTGGCAGGCCCGCACATGTTCCGTGACACCAGACACACACCGCGAGCGCGAACGGTCTAACACAGGGTACAACTTGCGCGGAGACCAGTGGGTTCTAACCACGGGCTGCTTTGAGCGGACGTTTTCTATCTCAAGGGGCTCTAAAATCTGAACTGTTTAAGCGGGAAATTTATTTACAACAGAACACTTTAAACGGGAAAAATATACATATATCTTAATGCAACTGATCAAGGGACCAAGAATATCACACTTCTTAGGCGGGAAAACTTCTTATGCAGGAACTTCTTAACCGAGTTTCACTGTATATTGTAGTTTAACATTTTTTCTCTTGGGGGTTGCCTCTGGTAGTTCTGTATCACTTGAGGTGCTCTAGATTTTGGATAACCTGTAAATTGCATTATACTACTGCATTGGTAACTAGATGTATAGTTAATTTGAAATTTGAATTTACACTGGTACGAAATAAGCTAAGTATATCACTGAACTTATAGCTCATAACTTGGAATGTATTTGTAAAATTATTTTGTAAATAATATTTTTCAAATCTAAGGATCACAGGGATTTATTTCGGAATCCGCTATCTAAGCCGTGTCCATGCCTTTGGTAGGTTCCCAGCCCTTCCATCTTCCCGTTTTGTCGTTCACTAGTTGGCCCTACTGATATTTACGTACTTGTTTTGTTGGAGATCCGCGTAATGCTAGCTACTGTTTTTCCGAGTGTGTAGTGTTTTCTTATATTGTGTATTGTACTCTTACTTTCCCCTTTTAACTGTGTTTGTGCCTTGTTTGGTGTTACCACTGTAGTAGAGGGAACAACAACTGTAGAGTGTACTCAAGTCGCCCACTTGTGTGCGGTTGGCCAATTTTGTTCTGTATGTAACATCTCTTTGGAATGTACTATATTTACTAAATACTTCTGGTTGCCTTCAATAACACATAGTGCTCATAATGCTTCAGTAGTACCAACATCTTTTCCCTTGGTACTGTTATATACCTTTTCTAGATCTAAGAAACATTCCTCTCATAACATTTTTCTGTTTCTTGGTGTACACTGAAAATCTTGTCCTGACAGCCCTTCCGTGCTATGAAACTTCACTAGTTTTCATCCATCTTATACTCCATCTGCAACTTTTTCTAAAATATCTGTAATATTCTACTCATCATTGTCATCATTGGGTGTAGTATACAAGTTCCCTTCATGTTTGTCCTTGCTTCTCTCATTACTTTCTTCCAATCATGTCCTCTCTCTCTTCAACTTTACTATGAAGAGATCAGTCCAATTTTCCTCTGGGTCTGCTCACTGGTCATTTTCTTTTTACTTCTTTTTTTCATATTCCCTTCTTGCAGTCCTGTTGGTGCTCATTCTTTTTTACATTGCCACACCACTTCAGTCTGGCCTTCTGGATATTTTATCTTCTATTTTTTTGTTCCTGATCTTGTCTTTCCTGGTCTTCTTCTTCATTCCTGGAGCTTGAAGTTTTGCATTGTCTTGCTGCATTACCGTGGTAGTTTCCAGGCTATATGCAAGAATGGGGGTATAATAGGATTTACATAGTGTCATCTTTGCTTTCAGCTATACTTGTTTATCCCACACCAGTTGTCTTACTTGCTGGTAAAAATTGTGTTGCCTAGCTAATTCAATTTATAATATTCTACTGATGGAAGAAATAACTCGGCGGTTGTTCCCTTGCATGCATTACTACTTTTATTTCATCAGAAGGTACTTTACCAAATCATAAATTGGTGAACTCATTTCATCTCTGCCTTGTCACTATCTTTCATGATTTCTGGTTGAATTTAGTCCACTCCTACTGCAGTATGATGCTGTTCTCCATTTACTAATATTTCTACTTTTTAAATTTTCTGTTAGAACAGTAAGACATTATCACCATATTATGAAAGTATCACAATTAGGTAATGTTGAACTAGGGGCTGCCTAGCTGAGGTAGTAAAGGCGTGCTCAGTTCACCTGGAAGAACGTGGGTTCAGTTCCCCATAAGGATGTCAAGAAAGTTAAGAAATAAGATTTCCATATCTGGGGGTGCACATTGCCTTGGAATTCAATCATCCTACACAAAAAATTAGTACCGGGTTAATTCCTGGGGGCAAAGACGGCCGGACATAGAGCTAACCACTCTACCCCACCAACTAGAGTTAACGGATAGTAGAAGCCTTTACTTTCCAACCCTCCAGGGACCTTCATGGCCTGTACGGAGATGACTTTGCTTTTTGCTGAACTACTCAGCAAAACATCATGCCGAAGATAATTTGTCTCTCCTTCAAGACTTGCAAGTGCAGCAATGTAAGGATCACACTGTTAATGAATATTCTATTGACAACTCAGATCTCAGAATTATATACATAAATTCAAGAAGATTGCATCTTAAGATAGACAAAATCGAAGCTGAGCTACACCAAGTCAATAAAGTTGATATCTTAGTAATCAGTGAGACCTGGCTGAATGAATACGAGGTCCTGTATTATAACCTACAAAATGATTCTGCCTACAATATAATTTGAGCTAAAATATTATCTGATTGTTGTTATACATACATACATACATACATACATACATACATACATACATACATTATCATTATAGACTGTTATGCCTTTCAGCGTTCAGTCTGCAAGCCTCTGAGAATTTACTAAACGTCGCCACAATCCTCGGTTTACAACTAGTGTTGTGGCCTCATTTAGTTCTATACCTCTTATCTTTAAATCGTTAGAAACCGAGTCTAACCATCGTCATCTTGGCCTACCTCTACTTCTCTTACCCTCCATAGCAGAGTCCATTATTCTCCTAGGTAACCTATCCTCCTCCATTCGCCTCACATGACCCCACCACCGAAGCCGGTTTATGCGTACAGCTTCATCCATCGAGTTCATTCCTAAATTAGCCTTTATCTCCTCATTCCAAGTACCCTCCTGCCATTGTTCCCACCTGTTTGTACCAGCAATCATTCTTGCTACTTTCATGTCCGTTACTTCTAACTTATGAATAAGATATCGTGAGTCTACCCAGCTTTCGCTCCCGTAAAGCAAAGTTGGTCTGAAAACAGACCGATGTAAAGATAGTTTCGTCTGGGAGCTGACTTCCTTCTTACAGAATACTGTTGATCGCAGCTGCGAGCTCACTGCATTAGCTTTACTACAACTTGATTCAATCTCACTTACTATATTACCATCCTGGGAGAACACACAACCTAAATACTTGAAATTATCTACCTATTCTAGCTTTGTATCACCAATCTGACATTCATTTCTGTTGAATTGCTTACCTACTGACATCAATTTAGTCTTCGAGAGGCTAATTTTCATACCATACTCATTGCACCTATTTTCAAGTTCCAAGATATTGGGCTACAGGCTTTCGGCACAGTCTGCCATTAAGACCAAGTCGTCAGCATAGGCCAGACTGCTTACTACATTTCCACCTAACTGAATCCCTCCCTGCCATTTTATACCTTTCAGCAGATGATCCATGTAAACTACGAACAGTAAAGGTGAAAGATTACAGCCTTGTCTAACCCCTGTAAGTTATCTGAACCAAGAACTCATTCTACCATCAATTCTCACTGAAGCCCAATTGTCAACATAAATGCCTTTGATTGATTTTAATAATCTACCTTTAATTCCATAGTCCCCCAGTATAGTAAACATCTTTTCCCTCGGTACACTGTCATATGCTTTCTCTAGATCTACGAAACATAAATACAACTACCTATTCCTCTCGTAGCATTTTTCAGTTACCTGGCACATACTGAAAATCTGATCCTGACAGCCTCTCTGTGGTCTGAAACCACACTGATTTTCATCAAACTTCCTCTCAACGACTGATCGCACCCTCCCTTCCAAGATGCCAGTGAATACTTTGCCTGGTATACTAATCAATGAGATACCTCGATAGTTGTTGCAATCCTTCCTGTTCCCTTGTTTATAGATAGGTGCAATTACTGCTTACCTTACCAACACTCCATGCTAATTTTACTACTCTATGAAGCCATTTCATCCCACCCTTCCCACTATACTTCACCATTTCAGGTCTAATTTCATCTATTCCTGGAGTTTATTTACCATCCTTTCCACTTCCTCAAGCATAATTTCCCCATCATCATTCTCCTTCTCCCCATGAGCTTGGCTGTTCACAACACCACCAGGATGATTTCCTTTTACATTGAGAAGATGTTCAAAATATTCCCTCCACTTCTCCAGTGATTCCCTGGGATCTATTATGAGTTCGCCTGAATTACTCAAAACACTATTCATTTCCTTTTTCCCTCCCTTCCTAAGATTCTTTATTACTGTCCAGAAAGGTTTCCCTGCTGCTTGACCTAGCCTTTCCAGGTTGTTACCAAAATCTTCCCACGACTTCTTTTTTGGATTCAGCAACTATTTGTTTCCCTCTCTTTATTTCATCTACGTACAAATCCCTGTCTGCCTCTGCCCTTGTTTGGAGCCATTTCTGATAAGCCTTCTTTTTACGTTTACAAGCTGCTCTCACTTCATCATTCCACCAAGATGTTCGCCTTTTCCCATCTTTACACACAGTTGTTCCTAGGCATTCCCTTGCTGTTTCTACTACAGCATCCCTGTATGCCACCCATTCACTTTCTATATCCTGAACCTGCTTACTGTCTACTGTTCGAAACTTCTCACTAATCAGATCCGTGTACTTCTGTCTAATTTCCTCGTCCTGGAGATTTTCTACCCTTATTCGTTTGCAGACAGATTTCACTTTCTCTACCGTAGGCCTAGAAATACTTAGTTCACTACAGATCAGATAGTGGTCTGTATCATCAAAAAATCCCCGGAAAACTCGTACATTCCTAACAGATTTCCTGAATTCGAAGTCTGTTAAGATATAGTCTATTATGGATCTGGTTCCCCTAGCCTCCCATGTGTAGCGGTGAATAGCCTTATGCTTGAAGAATGTATTCGTAACAGCTAAACCCATACTAGCACAGAAGTCCAGCAAACGCTTCCCATTCCCAATAGCTTCCATATCTTCCCCACATTTACCAATCACCCTTTCGTATCCTTCAGTTCTATTCCCAACTCTCGCATTGAAATCGCCCATTAGCACTATTCTAACCTGCTGTTGACCCTGACCACGATGTCACTCAATGCTTCATAAAACTTGTCAACTTCATTCTCATCTGCACCCTCACAGGGTGAATACGGGGACACAATTCTAGTCCTCATTCCTCCAACTGACAATTGTACCCACATCATTCGCTCATTTACGTGCCTAACAGAAACTATGTTGCGTGCAATGGTATTCCTGATAAAGAGCCCTACCCCAGACTCTGCCCTTCCCTTTCTAACACCTGTCAAGTATACTTTATAATCTCCTATCTCTTCCTCGTTATCTCCCCTTACCCGAATATCCCTTAACTCCTAGCACATCCGGATTCATCCTGTTAGCTGACTCAGCCATTTCTACTTTCTTTCTTCCATAAGCCCCATTAATATTGATAGCTCACCATCGAATTCCATTTCGTTTGCCAAGTTGTTTCCAAGGAGTCCTTCGCTTGTCAAATGGGAGTGGGACTCAGTTACTCCCGTAGGTCCGAGGCTTGTTTAAAATGTTCTGAACTCGGTAAGTTCGTGAAGCAGGATGCTACCCTACTTGCACATAGTCCCAGTGAGGATCTCTCCTCTAACGGGTTATGGACCACCGGTGAATTGTATAGTCCTAGCCGCCTGAGCACAAGGAGGGCCATGACTCAGAATATGCTCGAGATGCCCACTCCCATTCCATAGCAACTTGTATCCCGACTCTCAGGACCACTTACTAGGCCAGTCAGTCGTTGCCCATGGTTCACGAACTAGGACGTGACTACAGTAACCCACACCATTATCCATAAATTATTTCAATTACATATAATCCGATATACTTTCTCTTAGGAATTCAAAATTATAAAAATTAGTTATTCTCTTTAGTCTCAGTGACTACAGTAACCCACAAACATGATCCATATTTTTGTTATAAAGAACAAAATTAACAAGGTCCACAAGAACCGTCAGAGGAGATTCAGTATATGGCATTGTTGAAAAATCTACAGTCCTCATGTGACTACTTCACCAGATATTTATATGACCTAGAACAGGTTTTTCCAAACTTAGACTAAACCAACATTCATATTTTCACCGTGCCACCAAGTAATATCGAAGGATTTTCAATGCTCAAATGTAAAATACCATTATTTTATCACCTAATATTAGCAACTAAAGATTATACAGTACAACTAATTATTGTGGTTGGTATATTTTGGTCATATTTTATTAAATGCTAAATTATCTTTTATTAAATGTTAAATATGACTAATACATGGTTTCCCTGTAAATATTTATTATAAATTTTGTATAACCTCAAATGCGTATTGTGTACAAGTTTAACCTCAAAATCTATATAGTCGAAAGCGGTAGAAAATCAAATCTAATCATAATCTCTTTATTTGCAAATGAGGTGTCTACCTCGGTGGCAAATGGTACACTAAAATACATTATTGTCACGCACGAAATATTAAATTAACAAGAGAAGAAGACTTTCCTATAATACAAAATATACAATTTACGCTAACAATTTTTTCTATTAAACACACAGCTCATCCTTAATAAATTTATATTGTTTACAAAATTCTACTTATAATATCTCTTGTACTACTTATAAATATAGTCAACTGATATACAGTATGTGTAATTACTTCTTTTTCTTTTTTTTTTTTTTGCTAGTTGTTTTATGTCGCACTAACACAGATAGGTCTTATGGCAACGATGGGACAGGAAGGGGCTAGGCGGGGGAAGGAAGCGGCCGTGGCCTTAATTAAGGTACAGCCCCAGCATTTGCCTGGTGTGAAAATCGGAAACCACGGAAAACCATCTTCTGGGCTGCCGACAGTGGGGTTCGAACCTACTATCTCCCGAATACTGGATACTGGCCGCACTTAAGCAACTGCAGCTATCGAGCTTGGTGGAGTTACTTCCAATGATACTATACAACTGGTATAAGATAAAGCTTTACATTGTATTTATTTACATTTTTTTTTTTTTTTTTTTTAACCATTCTGGAACCTAAGTAGCATAACGACCTGCTGCATCTTAACCAGAGTTCCTGAAGGGCCTTCATAGCTACCGTAGCGGTCCCAGGGCCCTCGAAGTCCCCACTGTACTTCACCCCTACAGGCAGTCCCCTACTTTGGCTGTCCAAACTCCTTAGTCCAGGGGATGGAATTAATTTAATCACACACATTTTTTTATTTACAATAACCTGCATTGGTCGAATGCCCTCTAACACTTCATTTATTTTCTCTGTTGCTGTTTATTCTCTTCTTGAATATCTGTACAGATTTTGGAAAAGGATCAAACACTACCCCTGGTAAACTGTTCCAATCCTTCACACCCTTCCCAGTGAATGAAAATTTACCCCAATCGCTTCTGCTAAAATTCCTTCTAATTTTATACTTGTGGTCTGCCCTGCCAATAAAATTATTTTCCAACGGAAGCCTCTCACGGATATCTCTCCATGCTTCTTCTCTTGTTTAGGCTGTATATAATCCTATAAGTCTAGTTTTCTCCCTTCTCTTACTTAAAGTTTCCCACCCAAGTTCCTTTAACATTTCTGATACACTACTCTTTCTCCTGAAATCCCCTGTTACAAATCTTGCTGCTTTCCTCTGCACACTATCTATTTCTTTTATTAGGTATTCTTGGTGAGGATCCCAAACACTGTTTGCATATTCCAATAATGGACGAACCATACTTAAGTAACTTTTTTTCTTTTAATTCTTTATTGCATCCTTTAAGTAGCCTCATTATGACATGTAACGATCTGTATGCTTTCCCAACAATGTCATCAAAATGACCCTTCCAGTGCAAATTACTTTCTAATCTCACACCTAAGTATTTGCACTTGCCATCTTTTGGGATAACTACCTCATCCAAAGTATATTCAAATTCAGTTTTAAAGCTCCTATTTGTAAATGTTGTAACAGTTGATTTGCCTCCATTAACCTTCATATCATTTTCTTCAACCCATTGTTGGATACTTTTAAGGTCCCTTTGTAATTCTTTTTTTTTGCTAGTTGTTTTACGTCGCACCGACACAGATAGGTCTTACGGCGACGATAGGACAGGAAAGGGCTAGGAGTGGGAAGGAAGCGGCCGTGGCCTTAATTAAGGTACAGCCCCAGCATTTGCCTGGTGTGAAAATGGGAAACCACGGAAAACCATTTTCAGGGCTGCCGACAGTGGGGTTCGAACCTACTATCTCCCGAATACTGGATACTGGCCGCACTTAAGCGACTGCAGCTATCCTCAATGTTATTTATTTCCCTATAAACAATTATGTCATCTGCATACAATCTTATTTTTGATGTTGTATTGTTCCCTGAATCATTTGCGTTTATTAAGAAAAGTAACGGACCGATTATACTACCCTGTGCATTTCGCTTCCAAACTTTCTCTTCCTGCGATACATTATTTCCTACTTTGATTTTCTGACCCTTGAATTTAGAAATGTTTTTATCCAACGTGTAACCCTTACGTCCAATCCTATTCCCTCCAATTTCTTTAATTTATATTTCCACTCTATCAAAAACTTTGGAAAGATCTATGGCTATGCAATCTAACTGACCTCCTGAATCCAATTGATCTGATCTGATATGTCCCGCTGAAATCCCACCAGTTGTGCCTCGCAAGAAAATCCATACTGGCTCCTCATGAACCAATTTTTATCATCACATATCCCACTGATGTACTTTGATATTAAACTCTCCAGTATTTTACAAACTATACTGGTCAGGCTGATTGGTCTGTAGTTCTCTGGTTTCCTTTTATCACCCTTTCCTTTATAAATTGGTATTATTATAGATTCCTTCCATTCCTTTGGTATTACACTATTATAGTCAAAGAGAAATTTTAAATAAGGCACTAAGTACCACCCCATTTTCTTTAATACCTCCCCAGTAATTTGATCACTTCCTGCTGCTTTTCTTGCTGAAGCAGTTGGATATCTCTGAAAATATCTTCATTTGTGAATGAGAAGCTTCTTGGTTCCCTCTGTGTCTCTCCCTCTCTATCTTCTGTTTCGGTTTCCAACTCCTGACAATCATCTACTGAATCTCAGAATTCCCTACTAAGTAGGTTTACTTTTTCAGTATCTGTTAAATAGTGTTCACCCCCTTCTCCCACCATTGTAGGAATTTGGATTCCTTTTCCTTTTTGATTCCTGATATATGAATACAGCTTTTTCCATTCCCCTCTGTGGTCATTACCCTCTTGAAGTATGCCATTCATATAATTCTCTTTTGCTTCCTTTTTCACTCTATTCAGTTTCGTCATTAGCTGTTTTCTAGTTTCTCTACTCTCCCTACCCTCTTTGATTTTCCTGTTTACTATTCTACATTTTCTTTTTAATTTTCTTATTTCCCTTGTATAATAAACAGTGTCTGAGGTCATTTTACCCTTCTTAACAGGTACAGATCTCTTCTCTCCTTCCCAAATGATTCCTTTAAATTTAGCCCAAAGTGTATCCACATTACTCCCTTCACTTATAAACAACTGAATTGTGATTTAAGGTAAGTCCCAAATTCATCAATTTTTTTTTTTTCTGTACAATTTCTTGTCTTGTGTAACCCTCTTATTAAGCCTTTTTGGTATGAGTCCTACATCCATTATTACAGCCTTATGGTCTCCTATTCCTTCAATTACCTCAGTTTTATCAACAATTTCCCATGGTTTAACCAAGAATACATCTAGTAAGTTATTGAGACGAGTCGGTTCTTGTACTACTTGTGTAAATCCTCCCTCCCAAATTAACTTATTTGCCAGTTTCTGTTCATGGGCTTCACTTGCAGCTCCATTCCATTCAATTTCAGTCAAGTTTAGATCTCCCCCAATTATTACCATATCATTATTATTGTTTTTATGAGTATAATCTATTATTTTCTCAAATGTTTCCATGTCTCTTTCCTCTCTTCCAGGCCTGTATGTTCCTATAATTCCCACCTCCTTCATATTATCACAAACTAATTTTATCCCTAATATTTAATCCCTTTCATCGGTAAACCATTCTTGTGAACAATAAGTTTCCGTCACCAGAATAAACTTTCCCCCCTCCCTTTTTATCTCCTCGGTCTCTACGATAGACTGTGTACCCTTCTGGAAATACTTCTCTATTACCCACCCCTTCTCTCAACCACGATTCCACTCCTATCACCACATCAGTCTCATAAGATTCCATCAATGTACCGAATTTTAATTGTTTATTTACTACACTTTGACAGTTGACCAAGAGCAATCTCAGACCCCCTTCCTCCCTAAAACTTGACTGTTGCAATTGGGTAACTTGAAATTCCTTACTTTCCTGAGTTTCATTTTCTAGTTAACTGAGCCAGCTTGAAGTACAGCTGGCTCTTTCTACTAGTTTTCCTGGTCAGTATTATAACTCAAGGGAGTTGCCTGTTTTACAGTACATATCTTAAGATTAATAAAATCTAGAACAATATTTGCTATCTTTCGTTTACCTGAATTGTTTAGATGGAGGCCATGTTTTGTATAACAGTATCTCTCAGAACTGCTGCATTCAATAACCTGAGTATTCCGAAAATGTTTACAAATTTTAACAATATCTGTATTGACCTTGTCCACTTCAATGTTCACACACGAGTCTCTACTCAAATCATGCCTGTGGGGCACGTTCACTACAAAGGCGTTAGTGTGGGTCAGTTTCCCTAGTGTATGTTTAAGTTGTGATCTTACATTCTTGGCGTCGTCGCGAGCTACGTCGTTCATCCCACCGATGATAAGCATTGCATCGCCACTCCCGAAGTTCCTAGTTGCTTCTTCTATGTTTTCCAGGACACTGCTGATAGAAGCTCCTGGATATATTTCTCCGGTTGCTGCTATATTTTGGTCGTTTGTCACTCCCGCAATTCCCCTTCCTTGGCTATCACCAAACACAGCTACCTTTGCTGTTTTAGGCCTAACTGGGTCTTGAATCTGAAATCTAGGCCTAAATTTTAACCTCGGCACGGCAACGGCAGCGGATCGCGATGATTTGGTTTACGTTGAAGGTTAGGTCAAATGTTCCACCTTTACAATACTAAGATTCTTTATTAACTAAATATTTACATGATTTTTAATTATATCGGGACATGTTTCGTCTACCTTGTAGACATCATCAGCCATAAAAAACTTTTGAGAAAAAGCTACAAGGACAAGGACAAAGTAACACATTAAAATAATTCGGGTAACCGAATATGTCATTTAAAATGGTGAAGAATTCAGAACTGTTTTTTAACTTCCAACAACTATTTCACTTTTAATGGGAAAATTTATAAGCAGGATAGTCTTCCTATGGGCTCCCCGGCTTCAGGAATAATGGCAGAAATTTATTTAGACCACTTGGAAAATTCCAAAATTCTTAACAAAATTAAAGGTATCGTATTCTGGACACGCTTTGTTGATGATACATTTACTTTAATAGATCACAACGTCTCCAACGGTGATATCGTTCTTGAACAGTTGAATGCAGTTGATCCATGGATCAAGTTTACTTCCGAAGCGGAAGTCAATAATTCATTAAACTTCTTAGATGTCACTATTAACAATAGCTCCAACAAATTCTCTTATACCATATTTAGGAAGCCCACCCAAACTATTAATACTATTCGACAAGACTCAACGCATCCGGAATCTCAAAAAAGAGCAACATTTTATAGTTTAATCCACAGAGCTTTTCACGTCCCTTTATCAAATGCTAATCGTAAAAAAGAACTTGAATTTATCCGCTTAATAGCGAGTAAAAATGGTTTTAGCAGGCATTTCATTGACAGGATAATCAATAAAGTTACTAACAAATCCAGTTCAACTTTACTTAGAGAAACAAAAAGAAAAACAGACAAATATGCCACTTTCACTTATACAAATAGTAAGATTTATGATATCACCAACACCCTCAAGAAACATAAGATCAACATTGCTTTTAAAACAGTCAACAATAATACTAATCTTTTTTACAACCAACATAAAATTAACAACACTACGAATAAATATAATAGGTCAGGCGTTTATAAGTTAAAGTGTAACCAATGTTCCGCGAGCTACATTGGGCAAACCGGAAGAGGCTTTTCAGTTAGATATAAGGAACATATCAACGCCGCTAAACATAGAAGGTACTCCGCCATGAGTACTCACATGACAGAATCCAATCATTCCTTCACTTCCATAGAACAGGACTTAAAAATTCTCTATTTTCATAATAAAAGCACTTTACTCAATGTTTTAGAAAACATCTATATTAATATAGATCATAAATGCAATCCTTTTCACAATTTAAATGAAATTTCCGAAACTGCGAACGTAATTTTTGAGGCATTGCTCAATAGTTCTTACTTTAACAAATCCAATAACAAGCTTCCATGTGACGGCTTCCCGCCTACTGATCCTAACCTTCCCCTAATTTCCCCTCATGGCGGCTCCCTTCACACACGACCTCCATAGTTCGCTCTCAGTCAACCACAGGCTTCCACACTGAACTAGTCGCTGTCAGACAGGCGAGAACGTAAGTAATCAGATGTGCCGCACTTCTCATTTTCATTACTTTACATCTCAAGACACAAAAACTTGCCTATTTTAACACTAACAACAGCTATCTTTCTTATTCTAGGGCCCTCTACTGCACATTCCACATTACGTCATCACGTTCAAATTTTCCACCTAACTTCTCAACAGGAAATGCCAATACTACACCAATAAGACGGCTTTAACATATGCTCGCTGTATTTCTTATACATCGTTATTATCCTATTGGAATGAACATTGTGCAATTCATTATCAAGCCTTCACGACATAACAGAATATTATATATTAACACATCACACAAAAAAGAAGAATTTTAACGCAAGTTTTTACTGTATCATCCCATGTGGACAATTTTAATTTTAATGTCAACGATATTCTTAAGTGCTGTGCTCAAAACAGTTCTGAATTCTTCACCATTTTAAATGACATATTCGGTTACCCGAATTATTTTAATGTGTTACTTTGTCCTTGTCCTTGTAGCTTTTTCTCAAAAGTTTTTATGGCTGATGATGTCTACAAGGTAGACGAAACATGTCCCGATATAATTAAAAATCATGTAAATATTTAGTTAATAAAGAATCTTAGTATTGTAAAGGTGGAACATTTGACCTAACCTTCAACGTATACTCACGACAATACGGGCTTTATAATGAAGTTTATTTTATGTAATGATTTGGTTTCACGCGCGCGATCACTTTCTTCCAGAATTAAATTATTTAGGCCAGAAAACCTATTTCTGATGTTTATTTCCATAAATTCAGTTGTAGATTTCTTCTTAGCCGGCCATCCATGAACTACTTGACACCACGTGCTCGAGTTTGTTACTGGTACCGGTATATCACTTGAAGAATGGTCAGTCCCAAATTCTAGCGATCGCAGTCTTTCTTTTAATTCTTGATTTTCAACTTTAAGAGCCTCATTGTCCTTTTGTAGAATGTTTATAATTTCTAATGCACTTTTGTATTCCTCATCAATTGTTTTCGGTGCTTCATCGTCAACGCCATCACCAACTACAACATTTCGAACACACTGCTCACAAATACAGTCAACATTTTCATTAGTTTTTACGTCTCTAGGGCAATTTCCGCACTTATAATGCCACCATCGATCACATGAATCACACAACATTCCATTTTTCACTAATTTTTGACATTTTCTGCACTTTTCATCACATTTTACGGTTAATTTACTCGGAGGATAAAACACTACGTCGTCATTACCGGGCGCCATTTTTATTTATATTTATGAAGGGTTCTGGAAACTTACTGTAAGGTTTATTATCCAGATATATGTAGAGACATTAGGAATGTTGGAGAGATTTCCATGTGTATTGTTAAACAGTAATGAAAGTTCTAGCTGGATCCATCACTGGAGTACTCAATTTGACTAGCTGGTTGATCGCTGTTTCGAGTGTGTTCCATTAGAGATTTGTAAGAACCCTTCCAGAAATCAATAATTCTAGATGGTTGATCGAACAATATATACTGTATATTGAGCCATCAGTCAGTGAGGCGGTGAATTCATGAGAGTGTATGTTATAGTGCGCGAGTCAGTGTTGTTGATATCTGTGCTTGGCAGAATCGACTTCAGGATACTCGGCTATTAAGTGTTGTAGTGTCACTTGCTAGTGTGTACAATTGTGTGTTTTGACTTACAGTGACAATAAAGTCATTTACACAAGGAAGTGAACGTGTTCTCGTGTGATATTTATTTCTGTCAAATAAAATCGCACTTGAGAACGATAATTTGCGGTAACCTTCATTTGGCGTAAAATTCCAGCATGAGTTTTTTTCTGGAAACTCAAATAAGGTACCGATGGATCAGGTAAGTTGGACACGTGGGTTTGAAGTACCAACAGTGGAAAATATTCTTCCCATTATGAGCTGACAATATGGCCTGAAGTGAAATAAACCTGAACTAATAAAAGTACAATTCATTCAAGTACATAACAATGACATACCGGCAAGAAAAAAGAAAAAAAGAAAAAGAACTATCCAACATGAGAAGAGACGGGCATCGAAGGAGGGACCCTGCTAGATTTCCCTAACCGTTCTTATCCAATCTTGTACGAGTGACGTGTCTATCCACCCTTTTTCTTGGATACAAATGCGGAAGTTGTACTTTAGGCATTGTCTATCATTTTAGAACAACGTAAGGTGGAAGCTTTCTGCCATCAAATGTTACAGCAAGCATTGCAGTACCTCATTATTTTTCGCTTCTGTTAGTGCATACGATAGCACTCATTATCCCTTCCTTATCGATTGTTCGAATTTGTGGCATCTGGAAACTGATAGGTGTCTGACCTGCGGTTCCTATTTGGGAGATCAAATACCCCTTTACTTTACCTTTCTGAATCACAGAACGATGAAAATCAATTACTTTTTGGTTGAAATCACTCAGCATTTTTTGGCATAATATTGTTCTTCGTCGAAGAGAAACTCCATCTCGCCTCATAAAATTAATCATCCAGCCGTGGCTAACCTTCAAATCCGAGACACTGATTCCATGTGCAGCAGCTATTTCTCATTCTTTAAAATACAGCATTTCGTGAGAAACGGCATATCCAACATTGCGTAACAAAATCATATATTTATGCAGATCCTCTCCTACCTTCGGAAACTTGACGCTTTTTGGTCCGCAAAATGCCTTGCCAGACTTGTTGTTCGCTTGAAGTGCGCTTCTCTGATACCGCGGTAGTGCAAGTTGCATTTGGACACGGAATATTTGTGGCCTGCTGCCCTATTCCCGTATATTTCAGCGTAACTGATCACGGTGAGTTTATATGATGCAGTATTACTCAAAATCTTGCTCACTGTGGACTAACAAACTATTTTCAGATCACAGAAAACGCATGTCCTGTACCCGAAACACACTTAAAATATGTTTGTATCAGACTGGAATAGAGCGTCGCTAGTCACTTCTGCACTGATTCTTTCACTGAATTAGTGCAGTGGTATTTCCTTTCGACTGATAACAGCACGTTGCCCAGTATTTGGAATGCCTGATTTTGCAGTAGGAAGGCTGCTACTTGAGTGGTTGACATCTTTATTTTGAAACTCATCCGAAGCTGCGTAATGGATGTTTGAAGAAGTTAACATTTCTTTTTCTCCACTGGACCCAAAAATTTTTGGATGTGTAAATTATCTAAGGATGTTAATTATGCGAGAAAATACAGTACTTTTTATGAGAACTGGAAGAGATTCACAGGAAAGGAGCATGATATGGATGACTTGAAAGAAATGAGTCCCTATGCTGCCAGCAGTCAAGATACAGTACCAACCCACTATTACTATTGGAATGTGTTGAGACAGTGAAGCCATGCCTGTCCCTTCATTGTGAGAAACTTCCTCAGGACTGGAAGTGTACAGATGTAGTTCCTATCTTCAGGAAAGGGGACCTTAATAATAAAGTAATTTTGAAGTAACAAAGAAAAATGCATAGGAAAAGGAAACGAAAGATCAAGTACACATTGTTTTTCATGTTTTAATCGGCTGATGATGACCTGGACTAGGGTCGAAACCGGTACCATTTCTACTTATTATTAAATAGGAATGTAATATAATTCACTACATTTCTTATTCTTTTGTATTGAATAGGTTGAATCTCTTTATGAATTATTTCAATTTTAACTGTAATATTCTTCAATACGGAACAATGAAATTTTAAACTTTAGACGTTGGAGTTGTCGTCCAATGATGTCCCATACGTGATCCACTGGGGACAGAAAGGGGGAATGAATAGGGCAAGGCAGTATGTCGACACTCTGTAGAACACGTGTTACAACAGCGGCATGGAGGTGGGAATGCTGTTCATGAATAGCACCACAATAGGCTGAATCACTAGATGTACACATCTGCAGTCAGGGTGCGTAGGATAACCACGAGAGTGCTCCTGCTGTCATAGTAAATTGCTCCCCGACCAGAACTCCCGGTGTAGGTCCAGTGTGTCAACGCCACAGACAGCTGGAATGCAGGTGTTCACCTGGCCTCCTCCTAATCAAAACACGGCCATCACTGGCTCCAAGGCAGCGTTTGACACCACTGCCCAATACCTTCAGTGCATTTGTGTGACATTAAACCAATAGGAAATAACATTGTTTTTGCTGTAAAGCTGCTATCACCACCATCAGCACTAGAATTAGGCTACTAATAAGCAGTCTTTAACACAAGCATGGGAATGCTTCACATCAGTCCTAAAAGACTCGCACTCCAGAACAAAATAATCAGTTGCTGAGGATGGCCACCCAGAAAGTGCTGAAAGCATTGCCATGAGGTGATTCATTCTGTTAGAAGATTGTAGTGAAGTCAAATATTCTTAAGGGAAAGGTCATACTTGCGAGAAGTACCAATCAATGAACAACTTGACTTTTCAGATATCAGTGGCAAACTCCTTTATATATGAGGGCTGGAAAAAAAAAAAAGTAATGACATCTTATGTATATATACAAAACCATTCATTGTAGAACCACCATACAGGCCTTGAATGTAACCCCTGTAACATGTTGGTCCTGTTGTCAGACATGTGGAAGGTACAGGATACCAGGATACCACCCTACCTGCTTGAAGTATGGTGTCTGGAGAATGGAAATGGTTCCTTTAGTTTGAGGAACATATCAAAGGTACAGGGTGCATGCTCCAGGACCTCCACCATGCCAACAATTCCAACAGGACAGTGGGAGGATGCATTTGGAAAAGAAGCTGTTTTATTATGTGCAGGATGGAGATGATAATATGTGGCATTGACAGTTTTGTTCAGAGGTACTGTATGATGCCCTGCATATCTCTTTATAACCTTCCCTGGTTCCTGGGCTGCGGTGATGATGTACTTCCAGACACATCTGCTAAACTGTTGGCATGGGGGAGGTGCCACTTATTCACTGGACATGAATCCTTGTGACTTCAGTCTGTTCCCCAGACTAGAGAAACTACTCGGCAGGAAGCAGTAGAGCATTTCATGGAGAACATCAACAAAAGTGGCACAGCTACCAGTATCCTGTACCTTCCACATGTCTGACATTGGGAGCAACATGTTACATTGAAGGTCCGCAGAGATATCTACAGTGAATGGTTTTTATATATGCATATGCTGCCACTAATTTTTTCCCCCCAGTCTGCATAAAATGTAGATTGGGTTGAATTAATACATATTGTTAGTTACTCCTTAACTGTCCTGTTACCTGCAGGTATGTAACAATCCTGCAGCAGACCAATGTATTCTGTTTTCTTGATCATAACTTAACGTATTGTGACATTGATTTGTTCTCTTCTCCAGGTATATACAGTTGGTCCAGATTACGCCCATGCAGAGGCACGCAAGTCTCCTGCCCTCGACGGTAAAGTCGAGCGTGATAGTGAAGGAAAGGAAATACGCTACCCTGTGATCTTGAGCAACGCAGAGAAACTTATTTCACGGAAGGTGTGTTTGGCCTTCAAGCAGACAG
The DNA here is from genome assembly GCF_040414725.1 of Anabrus simplex. Lineage (NCBI taxonomy): Eukaryota > Metazoa > Arthropoda > Insecta > Orthoptera > Tettigoniidae > Anabrus > Anabrus simplex. Next base: position 428,809,484 of record NC_090269.1, on the reverse strand, counting down.
TGTGTGGTTTTGATTTACTGAGGTATGTTTTGCCCATTATAAATAAATTTATGTTTTACGATTGATGCCTTGGTGGATCAGTGGTTCAGTGGCTGACTTGTGGGTTCAGTCCTGGCTCAGGTAATTGATTCTTGAACAGCACTCCATGTTGTTGTTGGCATATTAAGTGCTCGAGAAACAACGAAATATTCATACCGTATTGGGCTGAATATTAGACTGTTTTGAATTATTATTTTACCTTTTGTAAAATGTACTTGTAAAAACCATAGTTTTCTTATATGCACAGACTATTTCCAAGTTCTTTGAAATCATTTAAGAAAAACAAGGTAAACTATTCATTGGGAATCTGCCACCTTGGTGTCAGCCCTAAATGCATATCAGTAGTGATTGATTTATTTGTTTGTTTGATATCGACTAACATTTCGAGAGACTTGTTTTTATGAAGGTCTATTTGTATCGCTGGCTTGTACATTGAGAGTAGCCATTTTCATCACAGTTAAGCTCAAGGTCACATTGCATTCAGTTTAGATCGCTAATCCGGTCATTTCAGATTATGTGGCAAAGAAAGTGTCTTCACTTCGGTTTACACGTTAAGTGCTGAGCCAATTACAGCACACTATCCCTCTGGTGCCAAGCATGAATTTTAATTCAATGGCTCCCAAGATCCAATGTAAGCCGATGCTCTGTGAATCACAAAATTGCCATGATCCGATGAGATCCGTTGCCGTGAAGGCCGGTTTTCAAATACCTTTTGTTCAGGTTTAACGCAGCAGATGACTCACGTATGCATGTTGGCTGTTCCATGGTATCTCTTACTACAAGTAAATACCACTTTCTCTCTGACAAGGAGAATATACAGTGTTTGTGCATAGTATACTGCAAATTTGTGTTGGGTAAGATGCTAAAATATTATTCAGAACACTTGTGTGAAAAATACATTCAGGTTATGTTGTTAGGAAGTAACAGTGATATATCTTCTAGTGAAGATGAAAACAGTAGAGAGACAGTGACAGTTCATGTGACAGATATTAGACCTAATGGTGTTATCCCTTCTCAGATTATTACTACTATTACTGACGAAATGTTCACCAGCGAAATGCAAGTCAACACGACAACGAACCTAATATCAATTTTCAATTTCAAAAACTAAAATCATTTGGACATTTTTAAACCTAGAAATGTTGAAACTTTTAACATTAAAAGACAACATAGTTTAGTGATTCTAACAGTGACATTAACATGTATGTGAAATAATTATTACGATGTCTAATACTAATTCAAATTTGCAAAATTATTTACAGAACATGGAAATGAATAATTCATTAATTTGTTTTAACAAAACGGGACGTATGGATATAGTCTAGCAAATATTTTTGCTACCTCCTTTGTAAGCATATGCTGGAATAAGTATGAACAAAATAATCTAGCAGTTGCTTTACTTACTGGTATTTACTTGCTAGTAAGCATTTGCTTAATTTTCCAGCAAACGCTGAATTATACATGAATAAACCTAGCATGTGCTAGTACTATGCAACCATTTGTTTAAGAATTACCAAGCTAGTTTCAGTTAGCCTGAAGTTTGTTCTGTGATGATTTAGTGTTGTCTTTTGGTTGATTTCGTGGTGCAAATTGTGAATATCCGATGCAGCAAACTCTATAATCCCAGACAGCATAGTGATGAATGTGTATATAAACATCTGTATAGATTTAATGAAGAAAATGTTGAATTAATTTCAAGCTCATTCTTGGGAGAAAGTGACAAGACGCATGGCGGTGCGTTAACATCAAAGGAACTAATGCAGATATTTCTTCATTTGGTTGGCGATGTGAGTTTCCAAGTTGGTATAGGCGAAGATACGAGAGTGCATCAAAGTAGTCTTAATAGAACCATTGATTTTGTCAGCGAGAACATTTTTCAAAAAGCACATCACCGGATAAAATTTCTGTCAACAGCCACAAGAAATCAGTATAGCTAGAGACAAATGGCAGCAACGCTTTAACTTTCCTTATGTGATCGGAGCTCTTGATTGTACACATGTACCCATTTTAAAGCTACGCCTACATTGTGATTAATATTTTAACCGCAAAAATGTTGCTTCTATCAATGTACAAGCAACCTGCAATTCAAGCCGCTTCCTTCCCACTCCTAGGTCTTTCCTATCCCATCGTCACCATAAGACCTATCTGTGTCAGTGCGACATAAAGCAAATTGTAAAAAAAAAAAGGTTTAGTAAACATACCTGGTACACGAGTGAATGTTGGATTTCGTTGTCCTTCCATTAAATTTAGAAGCTCCTCCTCCTATTTCTTCAAGTGTTGATGCTAGCTGGACTGGTTCTGTTCACGACTGTCTCATATTTAAGAATTCACGTGTGTATGAAGGATTTGGAGAGCACGCAGGAGCTGCGATACTGTTGGGTGATTCAGGTTACAGGCTTGTTCCTTGGCTGCTAACTCTTTACCAAAACCATCAAAATCCACAAGAAGAAAAGTACAGTCGCGTGCATGTTCAAAACAGAATAATTATTGAAAGATGTTTTGGTTAGCTGAAGAGACGTTTCCCTCTACTAGCAAACAAAGTCAAAATCTCCTTACAGAAAATTTCACGCAATATAATCTGTTGCTTTGTGCTGCATGTCTCTAAGCATTTAAGAGTGAGAACAGTTTTGATAATGTTCATACTGAAGAAATGTTAGAAATGGTGTAAGCAATGTACAACTGTGTTAGCAGAGTACTGACCCCAGTTGGAAAGGCAGAATGGTTTAGAAAAAAGAATGCACCAGAGAAGTGTGCTGTCACCTCTTTTGTTTATTATGGTGATGGATGAAATTGTAAAAGAAACAAAGGAAGCTTAGTAAGAAGCTAGGATACGTCTGAACGTAGTTTAAAATTATTGTAGTATCTGTACTTAGTCTGAATGTAGTTTAAAATTATTGTAGTGTATTTTAGCATCTTATTAGAAAGTAGTGTGTTTATTCTATTACTGTGAAATATTTGGATAGTATAGTACCGTTTGTGTGGTATCTGTAGTAACTCTCTTACTAAAAATTCTGTTGTTGTAATTAGGGTCAACTTAACTGCAGTTAAGAATTGTGTAATTCTTGTGTATTATTCTCTGTTTCCAGTAATTAACAGCAATTTTCATCGTGTTAGTGTGTTGTAGGAATAAAAATAGTACAATTAAGTAGTGTTGTATTGTAGTAGTAGCAGCCTATATTAAACAACTTACTGTTGTGTGATCTTTGTGAACTAGCCTAGACAATATTTCGTTCCGTTCATTTTTATTTTGCACAGAATAAGTTATCTTATTTTTCCTTTTCGTTACGTTATTTACTAAAAAATGGCTAAGCAGTGCGAGTGTAGGGACTGTGGGTGTGGCCAGGCATTAAGGAGTATGACGGAGGAGTTGGAGAGCTTGAGGGAGATAATTAGGATTCTCTCAGAGGACAGGAGGAAAGTAGGCCTCCAAACAAGGTACAGGAAACAGAAGGTGTAATAGAGGGATTGGAAGGAAAGGGGGGAATTGTGGAAGACAGGTGGTCTAATGTTTTAAGGGGAAGGAGATTGCAGGCTAAGGGCTCCATTCAGGATCAAAATTCAGGACAGGTGTTGGTGAGAAATTGGTATGAGTCACTGCAGGTTGAACAACTGAGGGAAGATAAAGAACACGGAATTGTTGCCGAGAAGTTTGGAAGTAGGAGAAAGGGAAGAGGTAGGAAAGGAAAATGTGGAGTAGGGGATAGGAAAAGACAGGTGGAACAGGGTCATGGGATGGAGAAAAGGGAGGAGGAAGTAGCTTCTGCAGCTGTCAAGAAAGATAGGACTGACCAGGAGGGAAGGGGATCAAATGAGGTGGGTAGGGTTGAGGTTCTGGTCATGGGGGATTCTATCGTTAGACATGTCGGAAAAGTGTGTGGAGGAAAGGGTATCAGAGTAGAGTGTTATCCAGGAATTAGGTTAAGGCAGATGTTGAGGAAAGTAGAAGAGAAGGAGGAGGGAAGGGAGAAGGTGGCAGTGTTTCACATTGGTACTAACAACATAAGACAAGCAGGTATAAGTACCAACATAGTTGGGGATGTGTGGGATCTGGTAAATGCAGCATGGGTGAAGTACTAACAACATAAGACAAGCAGGTATAAGTACCAACATAGTTGGGGATGTGTGGGATCTGGTAAATGCAGCACGGGTGAAGTTTAAGGAAGTGGAGATTGTTATCAGCGGAATACTGTGTAGGAGGGATACTGACTGGAAGGTGATTGGGGATTTAAATGAGACTATGGAGTGGGTATGTGGGAAACTGGGAGTGAAATTTCTAGATCCTAATGGGTGGGTAGCAGATAGGGATCTGCGTTCAGATAGCCTTCACTTAAACCGCAGGGTACCTATAAGTTAGGAAATTTGTTTAGAAGGGTTATAGGGAGGTACATTCAGGGAAACAGGGTGGCCTAGGGAGTGGTGTTAAGGGAACAGAGAACCGGAAATCAAGTAGGGATGACATAAAACTGTTAGTGCTCAACTGTAGAAGTATTGTAAAGAAAGGAATAGAATTAAGTAATTTCATAGTTATATACTTACCTGATATTGTAATAGGAGTTGAATCATGGCTGAGAAATGATATAATGGATGCAGAAATTTTCTCACGGAACTGGAGGGTGTATCGTAGAGATAGGATAGGAATGGTAGGAGGGGGAGTATTCATTCTCGTGAAAGAATAATTTGTAAGCTACGAAAAAGTTAAGGATGACAAGCACGAACTTCTAGGGGTAAGGCTCATTATAAAGATAATAGGCAACTTGTTGTCATTGGAGGGTACAGACCAGGAAAGGGTAGCACAGATGCTGATTCAGAATTATTTGATATGATAATCAGCTATGTGGGAAACGATAAGGAAAGGAACATGATCGTAGCGGGTGATCTCAATTTAACAAATGTCAATTGCGAAGGTAATGCAAATGACAGGAATCATGACCAACAAATGGCAAATAAGTTAATATGGGAAGGGCACCTGATTCAGAAAGTGATGGAACCAACTAGAGGGAAGAATGTTCTGGATGTGGTGCTGGTAAAACCAGATGAGCTCTATAGAGAAACCGAAGTAATAGATGGTATTATTGATCACGAAGCTGTTTTTGCGGTAATTAAAAATAAATGTGAAAGAAAGGAAGAGATTAAAATTAGGACTGTTAGGCAGTACCATATGGCTGATAAAACAGGCATGAGGGAGTTTTTAATAAGTAACTATGATCGGTGGAAAACGGTAAATATAAATGTAAACAGACTCTGGGATGGGTTTAAAGCAGTTGTTGAGGAATGTGAAAATAGGTTTATACCTTTAAAGATGGTAAGGAATGGTAGAGATCCACTATATTATAACAGAGAAGTCAAGAGACTAAGAAGGAGGTACAGGTTGGAAAGAAATAGAGTTAGAAATGGCTGTGGAAGTAAGGAGAAATTGAAGGAACTTACTAGGAAATTGAATCTAGCAAAGAAGTCAGCTAAGGATAACATGATGGCAAGCATAATTGGTGGCCACACTAATTTTAGTGAAAAATGGAAGAGTATGTATAGGTACCCTAAGGCAGAAACAGGTTCCAAGAAGGACATTCCAGGAATCATTAATGAACAAGGGGAGTGTGTATGCGAGGATCTTCAATAGGCAGGAGTATTCAGTCGGCAGTATGTAAAGATTGTTGCTTACAAGGATAATGTCCAGATAGAGGAGGTGACTAATACTAAAGAAGTATTAAAATTTACCTATGACAGCAGTGACATTTACAGTAAGATACAAAAGTTGAAATTAGAAAAGCAGCTGGAATTGATAAGATTTCTGGGGGTATACTAAAGACAATGGGTTGGGATATAGTACCATATCATAAGTACTTGTTTGATTAATGTTTGTATGAAGGAACTTTACCAAATGAATGGAGAGTTGCTATAGTAGCCCTTGTATATAAAGGAAAGGGTGATAGACATAAAGTTGAAAATTACAGGCCAGTCAGTTTGACATGCATTGTATGTAAGCTTTGGGAAAACATTCCTTCTGATTATATAAGACATGTTTGCAAAATTAATAACTGGTTTGATAGAAGGCAGTTTGGGTTTAGGAAAGGTTATTCCAACTGAAGCCCAACTTGTAGGATTCCAGCAAGATATAGCAGATATCCTGGATTCAGAAGGTCAGTTGGACTGTATTGCTATTGACCTGTCTAAGGCATTTGATTGGGTAGATAATGGGAGACTAGTGGCAAAAATGAGTGCAATTGGACTTGACAAAAAAGTGACTGAATGGGTGGCTGTGTTTCTAGAAAATAGAACTCAGAGAATTAGAGTAGGTGAAGCTTTATCTGTCCCTGTAATAATTAAGAGGGGAATTCCTCAAGGCAGTATTATTGGACCTTTATGTTTTCTTATATATATCAATGATATGTGTAAAGAAGTGGAATCAGAGATAAGGCTTTTCGCAGGTGATGTTATTCTGTTCAGAGTAATAAATAAGTTACAAGATTGTGAGCAACTGCAAAATGACCTCGATAATGTTGCGGGATGGACAGTAAGCAATGGAATGATGATAAACGGGGATAAAAGTCAGGTTGTGAGTTTCACAAATAGGAAAAGTCCTCTCGGTTTTAATTACTGCATTGATCGGGTGAAAGTTCCCTTTGGGGATCATTGTAAATACCTAGGTATTAATATAAGTAAAGATCTTTATTGGGGTAATCACATAAATATGATTGTTAATAAAGGGTACTGATCTCTGCACATGGTTATGAGAGTATTTAGGGGTTGTAGTAAGGATGTAAAGGAGAGAGCATATTTGTCTCTGGTGAGACCCCAACTAGAGTATGGTCCAGTGTATGGGACCCTTACCAGGTTTACTTGATTCGAGAACTGGAAAAAATCCAAAGAAAAGCAGCTCGATTTGTTCTGGGCGATTTCTGACAAAAGAGTAGCGTTACAAGAATGTTGCAAAGTTTGGGCTTGGAAGACGTGGGAGAAAGAAGACGAGCTGCTCGACTAAGTGGTATGTTACATGTGATAAATATCATTCTTGATCCGTATTGATGATATTTGATTGGAGTAATAACAATAAGTTAATTTATTGATTTCACCACCTAATCAGTACAATAAGTCTTGTCTTAGTTGATTTACTTTGGCATGTTAACTAAAATGGTACATGTTTTGCCTTGAATTTAGGCATCATCAGCCAATATCTTAACCTTAAAATTGAATCAGGCACTCTCATCCTCAAAAGAGTCGATAAAAGTAAACTTATGGCTGAGTATTAAAATTTATTCATTTTCCTTGACCAGCATTTCAACAAAGATAAGAACTTCAACAACATCATTGATAAAAAAAAAGCTCCTTATACGAACAGACTTTATGTCTATTACAAGAATCAATTACCCTCACCAATATATTCTTAAAAGTTTTCAACCTCAAATCAATAAGCCCTCCTACCTCCTCTACAACTAATACACTCCCCTCCCTTCCCCTCACCGCCAGTACCTCTAATTCAAATGCAACCAATAGACCCTTAGTCACACCCACTGTAATATCACTCCCTCCAACGGCATCTCACTGTTACAATACGCGCAGCAATACACTTCCCTCTTTCTTTCCCACCAATAGTAGCTCCCCTCCAAGTACTACAAACAAGCCCATAGTCACGCCTTCACAAACAGTTCCACCTCCAACTCAAACCTACAGCTATAACACTCGTAGTAAGAAGCCGACAGTCGACAATAACGTTCAGTTATCCTCACCATCGTCTAATGGCAAGTGTACACAATTTCGACTTAAACATTTCATTATGATTTTTTCACTCGATTAACACCACGTTTCTGGTTTCCTTTTACAGATTCAACTGTTACACTTCTGTTTCGACTAGAATGTCAATCAATCCACATTCTTAACAACATTGTAGCATTGCATCAAAATGAGATGGTCCATAAAGGTCCTATTTAAACACGGTTCTTCAACCTTCAACGTCAACTTCGTATTTTTTTTTATCAAACTGAACCACATCACCAAATGCCATTGATTTCCAACTCTTATCTCTTGTAAACAAATAATTGCTGGTCACTTGACCATCTTTCATTATTATTTTATTCTACATTATTTTATTAAATACGACTTTTATCGTCATTTTCGTTGTAACCGCTGGTCGGCCAACATAATTTTTTAGCAATCCTATCGCTCGTTCATAACAGACTGTTGCTTTGTTCATTTTAATTATAATAGAAGCCAATATCAATATTACTACTACTTTCACCAATTGTATTATTTCCTCACTCATTGAAATATCTTAAAAACCAACTTCATTACAAGTCTTTTACCATATGTTAATTTTAGTTCAAGTCTCTCCAAGGTTTTTTAAAAATTTGTTTTATTTCATGTATATGTAAATCAGGTGCCTGATTCTATTTTAAGGTTAAGATAATGGCTGATGATGCCTAAATTCAAGGCGAAACATGTACCATTTTAGTTAACATGCCAAAGTAAATCAACTAAGACTTATTGTATTGATTAGGTGGTGAAATCAATAAATTAACTTATTGTTATTATTCCAATTTTATATGCGTGGTGAAAAGGAGACGGATGTACCGACTCTCGGTTCCGGGAATTTGCAACTATAAATGGTTAAAAGAAAGTCAACGTCGACCAATTAAGTGACAAAACGGAAGAAAGAAGATATCAGTGTTGCAGGAGTTATGGTGCTAACAACAGTGGAGTTAATAAGTCATTTTTCGAGCATCAATTTCACCACTCATCTCTGCATGCAATAGTGAGGTTAAGTTTAACAAACTATAACACTACACAAACCATGCACTTCAACAATAAACCCATCTAAAAGTGTTACCACAGATAGCGCAAACCGAATAACTCGCGCCAACACACAAATTGACCCACACAGGACAAAAAAATGCACAGTTGCAATAAGTGCGCTCAAAGATTTACCACAACCGCATACACTGACTCACACAGGAGAGAAAGTGCACAGTTGCATTAAATGCAGTCAGACATTCACTGAGATATATATGTATGTATCATGGCGGACACGTTAGAAGAACTGTTAGAATGTGCTCTCAGAACACTGGCAAATATCACGGAAACAGGAGGTTACCTGAAAAGAGAATCAAAAGAAGACATCCAGAAAGCGGTGAATGTCATCAGAAAATGTTTTAAAGAAATAAAAAGGTCTCTAGATGATAAGATCGGAATTATTGATATAGTACAAAATGAGGTTAGGGAAAGAAAAACAAATCATGTGTTCCAACGAAGAGACAGCTGCCTCATGGTACAAGTGGCGCCATCTGCTGGCACAAGGGATAATGAGACGGGAAGCAGCGTGCACATAGTGACATCTATTGACCAACCGATCGAAGCACGTGAAGATGACGACACCAACCATCAACTAGCGCCACCTATTGACACCACACACGAGGAGGTGGGCAGCAGACTGCGCCTAGTGACATCTACTAGCCGACCAGCTGAAGCATATGAAGACAGCGACAACAATCAGCGATTACTGACATCTGTTGGTCAAGCAGCTGGAACAAAACAAAAAGAATATACATACAAAGAAGAAGACTGCCGGCACACTGGCCTGGTAACACTGTCTATTGACTCAAAACGCGAAGATGCTGACAGAAACCTGAGCAAGACGACACCTACAGACCGACCAGCTGAAATATGTATAGATATTGGCAGTAACCAGCGACCAATGACATCTGCAGGCCAACTGGACCAAACACAATAGACCAAATACCCCATTGACAGGCGGAGCCTAGAGGCACATGACGGCCGAACACCTAAGACAGACGCAAACACAAAAATGGAAAACCGAATCACGGAAAAAGTAAACCACCAGATACAAATTACGATAGAAAACCTCTCAAACAAAATCAGAAAGCTTATTAAAGATGAAATTATAAACGCAATGCAGCAGGATACAGAACCTCCCCAACGACCCACGACAATAGAGTTAGAAGCTACCACGCAACTCGAAGAGAGCATTAGGATAGACGAGAACAACAAGGGGTTTACCATAAAACAGGGGAGAAGACGCAGTGAACGACAGTTTCTAGAAGGAAACGCAGAGACAAACAGAACCGGCAACAACCCCATAACCGGAAACCCCACAGAAGCAGAAGATCAACAAAATATGAAGACAGACGAACACTATAGGCAAACAAATCAAAGAGACCGACAACCCAGAAACTTACAAGTCACCAGCAGAACACCCACCCCCTCTCTAGAATAGGAAGAGGAGAAAAGTCAAGTAGACTAAAGCCTGCAGTGAAACTATACTGGCTTTTTCTGGGTTGCCTGGATGAGAGGACCACATCCGAAGACATCACGGAACACCTAAAAGAGAAAGGCATCAAGGAAGTAAAAGAATGCGTGGAATTAAATACCAGAGGAAGAAACAAATGCTTCACACTTGCAGTCGACGAATGCATCAAACTCAAAGTTGAGAGGGAGGAAATATGGCCTAAAGGAGTAATCTTCCAACCGTATCAATTTCGCAATTGACTACAATCAAAGAAGAAGGGTGACGTCAAAATCACATTATGGAACATGGAAGGACTAAAATCTCTTCTAAATATTTTACCAGACGACATAATATCCAGTAATGACATTCTGATCTTCTGTGAAACCCTTTTTTTTTTTTTTTTTTTTTTTTTTTTGCTAGGGGCTTTACGTCGCACCGACACAGATAGGTCTTATGGCGACGATGGGATGGGAAAGGCCTAGGAGTTGGAAGGAAGCGGCCGTGGCCTTAATTAAGGTACAGCCCCAGCATTTGCCTGGTATGAAAATGGGAAACCACGGAAAACCATCTTCAGGGCTGCCGATAGTGGGATTCGAACCTACTATCTCCCGGATGCAAATGAAACCCTTTTACAAGAACCTTGGAACATACATGGTTTCCACACTGCACATGCTCTGGCCAAAGCCTCAGTTCAACACATGTTTTTCATGGCCAACCCATGACTTCAGATATCACACCTATCTCGCATCACGACACCGGTTTCATAATACTAATATTTTCATAATTACTATTATTATTATTATTATTATTATTATTTGTTGGGTGACGAATTGAATGCTGTAGCACACATGTTGTATTACTAAACAGCGATGATTACTCTGGTAGTGGACTGTAGTTTGGTTAAGCACGTGATAAGACTATAGGGCCGAGTCATGCATCAATATTACACGTAAATAAAACTTTTATTACAATTAAACATGATTAACAAACTGCGTAGAAATTATTTACACATTAACAATAAACTGAAATGCCTGGATGGCTATTGATTAAGTTAGAGGCCATGTGGCCGCGAATGCATCTCTAGCCGACATGTTGTCTTGTTCGAGTCTGTCTCTCTTTCTTGCCGGAAACCAAATGCATTCTGGACATTCAATAGAGACGCGGACAAGAGCGCGCTCTGTATAAATTTTCTAAGAGGACGGAACATTCTCCCCTCTGTTGATTGCATTCAATCAAGACAAAATACAGTTTCAATGAAAATAACACTAACATAAAACAAAATGTCATCAGAATACAAATACATAATAATAAACGTTGCACTTAAATGAACGTCAATCACTAATTAACATAGATTAAATGAAACAGAACTGTACACTGGTGTGCAGGCTGATGCATTGTTTGTTTTGTTCACAGCTGCACAATGAGAGTTTTTGAATTGTTCATTTTGTTGAATGACTGTACAATATAACTACAAATACAACTTTATACACCAATCAACTCACTGACACTGTAAGGAATCATATTGTCATTAAAAAGAAAACACTACTCGATGGGAAGGGGACACAACTTCACTATTGGTCTCTTGAAATTTCCATGAGCAGTTTTTATGGTGACTGCTCGCACAAGTCCATCGAGACCTGGGTGAAGTTCCTCAACCACACCTAGTCTCCACTGAAGCGGGAGTAAATTGTCCTCCTTGATAACCACCACTGCTCCAGGTTGTATACAAGGTTGCTGGAAGGCCCACTTTGGCCTGTTTTGTAGTTGGGTTAAGTATTCCTTATGTCATCTGGTCCAAAAGTGTTGCACCATTTGCTGCAACCGTTTCCATGCTGAAAGTTTATTGCTGGGTACAAGTGTCAGATTGGATTCAGGAATGGAATTCAAACTGTTTCCAGTAAGAAAATGACCTGGAGTCAAGGGTTGAGGGTCAGTTGGATCTGAGGATAGGACTGTAAGTGGACGAGAATTTAAACAGGCTTCAATTTGTGTGAGCACAGTACTAAGCTCTTCAAATGTTAATGATGAGTTTCCAACAACTCGATGCAAATGATATTTAACTGACTTGATGCCAGCTTCCCATAATCCTCCAAAATGGGGTGAACGAGGTGGAATGTAATGCCAGTTGATACCCTTGTTTGCCAGATTGCTTACAACTTCCTCTTGATGCTGCGGTGATGCCATGAATTGGTGAAGATCTGTCAATTCTCTATCGGCTCCAATAAACGTAGTAGCATTGTCACAGTAGATATCTGCGGGCTTTCCTCTTCTGGCTATGAAACGGCGAAGTGCGGCTAAGAAGGCATCTGTAGTAAGACTGCTGACTACTTCCAAATGTACAGCCTTTGTCGTGAAGCAAACAAATAGTGCGATGTATGCCTTGATACGGACATTGCTCCTCTTGTTAATTGGGCGAAGTAGAATAGGACTTCCATAATCAATGCCACAAACACTGAATGGACGTGCTGGTTGAACTGTATGCTCAGGATAGTCAGCCATGAGTTGATGACTAGTTACGCCTTTCAAATTGTAACATGTTACGCATTTTTGCACTTGCTGTCTGGCTACATTTCTGCCATTCAGAATCCAATAACGTTGACGAAGGGTTGCTAACAACAATTCTGGTCCTGCATGAGCTTGTTGTAAGTGTTCATGTTTGACAATTAGAGTCGTCAGGTGATGTTTTGATGGTAACAGTATTGGATGTTTGGATGAAAACGGAATCGATGCGTTCTTCAACCTGCCTCCGACACTTAGAATATTGTTGTGTAAGAAGGGACATAGGTTCCTTGTCTGGCTCTTCTTAGAGACTACGCCTCCGGTTTTCAGGTCTCCAATCTCTTCTGAGAAGGCTGCATTTTGTGCAATACGAATGCAGACTTCTAATGAATGTTCCAATTCTTCAACATTTAAAGGTCCAATTTTCTTGTCCCTGGCATGCTTAGTGTTATGCAAAAATCTGTAACAATAAGCTATTACTCGTTGCAGTCTTATTAATGATGAGAATTTCTCAATAATAGTTTCAGCTTGTGTCACTACTAATAGTGTGGATGATTGTCGCTGCTCTGCTATGGCGAGCGAATCCTCAACATTGTTGTTCTGCGGCCAATTTAACTCAGAAGTGGACAACCAGGCGGGTCCTGACCACCAAATGGTTGAGTTTTGCAGATCTGCTGGTCTGACGCCTCGAGAAATCAAGTCCGCTGGATTATCTTGTGATGGTACATGATGCCAGTCACTAGTGTTTGTTGATTGTTGAATGTGAGCTACCCTATTTGCTACAAAGGTCTTCCAACGTGATGCTGGTGATGCTAACCATGACAGTACGATAGTGGAGTCTGTCCATAAATGTGTTTCATTAATGGCCAAGTTTAAGACTGGCATGGTTTTGTGTACCAACTGAGCTAATAATGCTGCACCGAGAAGTTCTAGACGAGGAAGAGTGACTCGTTTAACCGGAGCTACGCGCGATTTAGAGCATAGCAGTTTGACTGATACTTCACCCTCCTGATTCACTGACCGAAGGTAGATGCATGCGCCATAAGCTCGCTCGGAAGCGTCTGAAAATCCATGAACTTGAATATGTGCCAAGTCACCCTCAATTAATACGTGGCGTTCTACTTGTATATTGTCAATGTGTGCTAGCTGCATTTGTAATTTTGCCCAGTCTGATGCTAATGGATCTGGCAGTGGGTCGTCCCAGTGAAGTTGATGTAACCATAAGTCCTGCAAAAATATCTTGTATAGTATCACTAATGGGCTGATCAATCCTAATGGGTCAAATATAGATGCTACAACTGACGTAGTGGTGCGTTTAGTAATGTTACTGTTCCCTGGAATGTGTTTGATTCTGTTTGCCACTAAGAATTTGTCTGACATAGGATGCCATGATAATCCTAAAGCTTGTATGGTGTCATCATTATCAAACTGGAAAGGTAAGTTAATTTCTCTGTCTTCAGGTGGAACAGCGGCAAGTATAGCTTGATGATTTGAGCACCATTTCCTGATGGGAAAACCACCTTTATTGAGTAAGGCTATGAGTTCACTATGCAATTTTAATGCTTCAGCGATGTTGGACGCACCACACAGGGCATCGTCAACATAAAAATCCCTTTGTAAAACCGTTGATGCCAGTGGAAATGAAGTTGCTTCATCTTCTGCCAATTGTTTGAGGCACTGTGTTGCCAAATATGGAGCTGAAGCTGTACCATACGTGGCAGTCAATAGTTCGTAAGTCTTGATAACTGTTTGTGGCGATTCCCTCCAAATAATTCTTTGCAACTGCGTGTCATTTTCATGAACCCGAACTTGTCTGTACATTTTCGTGATGTCTCCCGTAAATGCAATGTTGTGTGTCCTGAATATCAACACAATGGAATAAAGGTCTTGTTGTATAGTAGGCCCTACTAACAATGTATCATTAAGCGACACTCCAGTAGTAGTTTTGGCTGATGCGTCAAAAACAACTCTGACTGATGTAGTTGTGCTTTGTTTAAATACTGCGTGGTGTGGCAAGTAATAATGTTCAGAATCATTTGTTGCATGTAGGCCTACGTCCCTCATGTGAGATAACTGTTCATACTCGGACATGAAGTTTGCATACTGTTCATGCAATACTGGATTTTCCTTGAATTTTGCTTCCAGTTGTTGAAATCGTTGTGTTGCCATATCACGAGAATTGCCCAAGGGTGATCGAGTTTCTTTACGAGGTAACCTGACAACGAATCTTCCTCAGAAGTGCGTGTGGTGTTTTCCTTGAAGTGCTGTAAACACTGTTGTTCATCCTGAGTTTTAGGTTTAGTGTGCAATTCTTCTATTTCCCAAAATTTACGAAGTTGCGTGTCGAGTTGATCTTCCTTTTTGACAAAGAGAGAAGTGACTGTGTTGCATGCAGGATGGCTGTTTGACTGAGGGCATTTACCAGAAATTATCCAACCCAGATGAGTGTCCTGCAATACCGGGTAATCACCTGCACGTTTTTTCCCATCTGTCTTTAAAATGTTAAAGAACATCTCTGCACCAATGATTAAATCTACCTTGCCGGACTGTAGAATTTAGGATCAGCTAGTGTGATGTCATTAGGTAGGTTCCACGATTTGTAGTCTAACTCCATGGAAGGCATTTCTCCTGTGATGGCAGGAACCACTAAACAATTTATGTTAGTGTTAAAATCTGATGTTGTGGACTGGAGGTGAATATCCACACTGTGTTTCAGAGTTGATGAAGAATTGTTAATGCCTACAATAGAAGTGGTGTCTTCTTTACATTTTAAATTTAGTCTGCTGACAGTGTCTGTAGTAATGAGATGAGTCTGACTGCCGCTGTCCAAGAGTCCTCGAACCTTGCGAAATTTACCACTGTGATCCTTGATTTTGACAATAACTGTGGATAACAACACATATGGTTTGTTTCGAGTACATGGATGTTCATTCTTGGTGGTTGTGTGAACGCTGGCAAATACCACCTTGTTGTTAGAAGTAGTTTCGTTAGTTGTACTAGACTTGTGATTTTCAAGATGTAGTAATGTGTTGTGGGCCTTGTTGCATTTGCGACAGTGACTGGATGTACACTCTGACGTTTTATGTGATGCTCTAAGACAATTTAAACAGAGTTTGTTGTCACGAGCATATTGAATGCGATTTGACACTGTTAACTTGAGAAATGCTTCACATGCAAAAAGTCCTGGTGTATGACCTTGTTTACAATAAGAGCACTGATTGTTAATGCATGCAACATGTGTATAGGACGACGGTTTTTTCTTGTGTGAGCTTTCTTTACTACTGCGCACCTTGACTTGACTGACAGATGTTTGCATGCTTTCAAGGACTTGGCAGCAATGTTCAATGTAAGATGTTAATTGTTTGAGGGAGGAATTTTTGTTGGCGTTTGCTTCTAGTTCCCAGCCCCTCCTGGTTTCATAATCAAGATGATCAACAATATGTTGTGATAATATTACTTCTTCGAGAGGAGTATCTAATTTCAATGCTTTAAGTGCTTGTAAGTTGCTTGAGAATGTGCCGATGAACTGCCTGAGGTCTTCAGCGGTTTCATTCTCCACTGTTGCAATGTTTAAGATTTCTCTAACATGCTTTGCTGCTATTAGTCTCTTGTTTTGAAACTGATCACATAATAGGTTCCAAGCTACCGTATAGTTTGTTTCAGTAGTTGGAAGGTTCTGAATTAATGCTTTAGCTGAACCTTGAACTGCTCCTAGTAAGTAGTGAAATTTCTGAATGGTTGCTAGACTGGAATTTTCATGCACCAATAGTTTGAAATTATCTTCAAACGACATCCAATCTTCATAGTTACCACCAAACATTGGTAGTTTAATCGCGGGTAATTTGATGTTGATATTTTCATGCGACGAATTGGAAGTGTTACTTCTGGTACTACCGGCATTTTCGTGTTGGTCTGGCGACAATAATACCTGCATTTTTGCCTTCAAACTGTACACAATGTCATCTACTTCATCTCTATCTACCCCATGATCTCGTTTACTATCCTCCACCTTAAGCTGCGATTGAACTAAATCGTATTTGCTTTCTAAATCAATAAGTGCATCATATCTAACCCTAATGTCTGCTAGGTTTTGAGTAGTGTCGTACTTTTCGATGAAAGTTTTGATTTTTGTGATTCTACCTTTCAGATAACCCCGTTGCTTGATCAGCTTTGCGATTTCGTTCTCGTCCATCGTAAAGCACTGGCTCACACAAATGTAAATAATGCAAGGAAAAGGTAATTAAAGGGAATCTGACCTAGTAAACTGAAGAGTCCCATGTTGCATTGTATGTTTCCAATCCTGCGGATATTTCACACGCGTTTCACTTTTACCGTGTAATATCGGGCCCGGAAATGGACCAAAATGTTGGGTGACGAATTGAATGCTGTAGCACACATGTTGTATTACTAAACAGCAATGATTACTCTGGTAGTGGACTGTAGTTTGGTTAAGCACATGATAAGACCATAGGGCCGAGTCATGCATCAATATTACACGTAAATAAAACTTTTATTACAATTAAACGTGATTAACAAACTGCGTAGAAATTATTTACACATTAACAATAAACTGAAATGCCTGGATGGCTATTGATTAAGTTAGAGGCCATGTGGCCGCGAATGCATCTCTAGCCGACATGTTGTCTTGTTCGAGTCTGTCTCTCTTTCTTGCCGGAAACCAAATGCATTCTGGACACTCAATAGAGACGCGGACAAGAGCGCGCTCTGTATAAATTTTCTAAGAGGACGGAACATTATTATTATTGGTTTCAGCTGTCCACTGACTT
This sequence comes from Anabrus simplex, assembly GCF_040414725.1. Lineage (NCBI taxonomy): Eukaryota > Metazoa > Arthropoda > Insecta > Orthoptera > Tettigoniidae > Anabrus > Anabrus simplex. The sequence goes on along the minus strand of NC_090269.1, from coordinate 428,791,922 downwards.
CCTTACGTGATTTTTCTGGTAATTAAATCATATCACACCATTACACGGTAACTCCCTCATAATTACAACGTAATTAAATAATTAAATGATATTTAACTCATTATCAAACCCTAATTAATTTATAGTTATCACATAATTAATTTATAATTAAATTGTCACACGGTAATCAACACGGTAATGAACTCATAATTAAATATTCACTCAGCAATTAACTCATAATTAAACATACCCGCCAACTTTCCCGATTTAGGCGGGAGACTCCCGATTTTCGACACCTTTTTCCGCCTACTGATTATTCTATTATTTCTCCTGATTTTAGCTTTTTTGGTGAACTTTAAACATTTGTTTTCAAATCCTGCAATTTCAGATTTTTACGCAAGTGACCGGAAGTCCTCGGCTCATTGGCCACTTTCAAATGAAATATCGACGTTTATTAATTTGAGAAATGCACGCGAATGTGCGATGTTTATTGATACCTGAATATCGCGACGCGTATATCGATTGTCATCTCTCGTTCTCGCGTGCTATGTTTGTGTTCGTTCACTCAAAGATAGCAACTAGTGACTTTTCTAGAGATTTTTAGGAGCCATTTGGAGACAATTCTGGTGAATTTTAATTTATTACTTGATAAAAATAACATTGCGCTCGCATAATCGCGCGGGCGCTTGATGCAATATATTAATGTATGAATTTGCTAAGTAATGGAATCTGTGTGCATGTCTGATTCACACGTGTGGAGCATGAGTTCATACTATTTTCAGAAGACTTATCAGACACGATTATCTCACATACTTCCTTTGAGGGAATAGAGAAGTGTAATTTTTAAGCCTTGTAGCCTCGTATAGAAACAGTCGTGTTTTGAGACAATAAGTGTTATAATAGAGTCTACCACAGTACTCCTGTATTGCGCAAGACATGTAGAATAATCATTTTTGACCAGTTGTATCTCCTGATTCCTCCCGATTTTTCCTGATTTTCGAATCTAAATCTCCTGATTTTTGGCTTTGTAAAGTTGGCAGGTATGATTAAATATTCACACAGTAATTAACTCTTAGTTAAATTGTAATTAAAGTATAATCAAACTAATCAAAACAACCCAACTTAAATTGAAACACTCCCTAGCTAAATATTTCAATGGAGGTAGGGGGTATCAGTCCTGTGGACATCTCTCATATTTCTGGAACTCCTCACGTAGCTTAAATTAGAATACTTACCACTCATGAAATTATCAGTACTGGATTAACTACAACCTAAATTAAATTACCAATCCCTGAGTCTTCTGAACTACTGGTCTCCTGTTGCATTAAAGGAGAACACAATACAAAAATCAAGTTGCCTCAGAATCAAAGAGTGCATCGGACAGTGTTCAACTATATATTTGCTTTTGCTGTGCACCGCTCCGCAGGCCGGTGAACTAAGGAAAGATGAGTGGTGTGACGTCACTGCACTGTAAGCGCTGAGCGAGCCATCCAGTTGATTATTGCAGTACGCGTTCAGCCGCTCTTCTGTTTACTTGAAGTGTTGTTTATTACAATAGTGCGGTGACTGTTTGTCGAAATGCCTTCCTGTAGTGTGTATGGCTGTAACAACACAACGAGTAGAAACCGAAAGTGTAGAGAGAAAGAAATATATTTCCATAGGTTTCCAAATCGAAGTAAGTCGCCTCGAAGGTTTAGCAGTTGGGTACAATTTTGCAAGAGGAAACACTTTTCTCCCAGTAAGGGAGCTACTGTATGCTCAGTGCATTTTAAAAATACAGACTATAATGAAATGCAACTTTTGACAATGAAGGTGATGCCTACGGAAAAGCTGCAAGGTCTGAAATTGAAGCCAGGGTTTGTTCCTTCAATAACATGTCTGGCATTGACAGATGGAGATACTTCTCAGGCAGGAATGCTAATCCATACAGAAGTCGCTTTACAAAATACGTCGACAGATGGAGATACTTCTCAGGCAGGAATGCTAATCCATAGAGAAGCCGCTTTACAAAATACACTGTGGGAGTACTCGTCAGAAACTAAAAAAGAGCAGGACGGAAAGGTATGAGGCTAAAAGATGAAGTATTGACACAGTATTAAACGAAAGGGATAATGATAATGATGTACACGACGTTCAGAATGATATGAGTGAAAATATTTCACCAGACAGACACAAATGTAGTGTAGAAATACAGTGTGAGTTAGGAAGTGAAATAACTAGAAAATACTTCGACGTTGCAACTTCCGGCACAGCCTTGAACAGTGACGTAATGGGAGAACAGTTGAATGACAGTTTCTATGAACCAGATGAAAGTGATAGTGAAAGTTATATTAGTGATACTGATAACGAACATACTCAGGATGATGTACATATTACAGGTTCATATTTCTTTGTAGTAGGGGCAAGTTTGCTCACTCTCTTTGAAATTTGTTACATTTGTAAAAGTAAAGTGAAAAACATTTCAGATTACATTAAAGGGACTATGTTGTGCGTAAAATCACTTTGCGATTGTGGTAATAAAGTCCGTTGGTATTCTCTACCTATGGAAGGAAAGAAACCGGAAGCAAATGTCCTAATATCATCACTCATCAGCATTATTGTTGTCAGGCTTTCTGTTTGAACCTTTTCAGTCATTCTGCAAGTCCATTAACTTACATATGATGTCACGAACTGTATATGATAGAATTATTCATAGAGTAACTGGCCTAATAGTGGAGGGTGCTTGGGATCAAGAAAGGACTAATGTTATTGATTGTTTGAAAAGCAGTGCCAAACCCATTTGGTTAGCCAGAGATGGCCAGTACGATTCTCCCAGCTTTTCAGCCAGATATTTAGTGTATTCACTAATGGATATAAATACAGGCCGCAGAGCTCATTTGGAACTTGTTCAGAGAGTGATGGTGAAAGGTGATCTTGAAAGGGCTGCGTGTGAAATCGTGATGAGGAAGATTGTACAGGAAGAAAATTGTAATATAAAACTCTTCCTCTCCGATAGACACAAAGGAGTAACGTATTTACTGAGAACGCAGTATCCTGATATTGAACATGACTTTGATGTTTGGCACACATCAAAAAGTCTAATGAAAAAGATGAAAGCTCTCGATAAAAATCATCCAGAAGTTCAAGCATGGAAGGCCAGTATAAATAATCATTTATGGTGGGCAGCACAAACAAGTAATGGAAACAGAACTGTGTCAATCGATAAATTTACGTCAAATTTGCACCATGTAAAAAATGAGCATAGGTGGTTAGAAAACGGTGAATGGAAATCCTGTGAGCATGATACATTAACGGAGGAGGAAGAGAGAAAGAAAATGGGGATTAAAGGAAATTCATGTTCATATGAAGCCTTGAAGAAAATAGTTTTAGACAAATCTTTTTTAAAAGATGTGGAACATATAAAACACTACGTTCACACCGGAAGCCTAGAGAGTTATCACAACCTTCGTTTGAAATACGCTCCTAAAAGAGTTCACTTCTCGTACAGAGGCTTAAAGCTCAGGTCAGTGATTGTTGCATTGAACTATAATTGGAACATCAATAAATCGAAAGCTGGTATCAAAACTCAGTACTCAAAATCAACAGGAACCTTGGTGATAAAACAGAAATATGAGGTGTCAAGCGATGGATGGAAGAAGGCAATGTATGTGTTATATTCAGCCCGAAGGCTGGTTTGATCCTCTACAGCTCCACCAACAGTTATCATAGGTGTCACTGAAGTGGCATACTAGGGAAGTGAGGAGTGAGGTAGTTTCCCGTTGCTTTCCTCACTGAGCCAGAAGTTGCTATTGCATATCAGTTTGCCAAGCCCACTGAAATGCATGCACCAACCGACCCTATGAGCGATATTTTCACACCATTCATAACAGGGACTGGCTGCATAAGGAATGGCATTACTGGCATCGTTCATACCTCGGTCACTTTCATACTGTCAAAGCCAAGGATGAGACTGAGACAGGTCAATGAAAGTAACAAATTTATTTTAGCCCATACCAGAAGACATAGTGCGCTGTAAACACTACATCCTACCAGCAAAGGCATAATGAGCAAAATAAATCTCTTGCAAACTAACTATAGTAGAGCCTCACCTGAAGATCAAGCAATGGATCTGTCACTGCCTAAAAACATCGCTCCAATACCTCGACCTTCCATGCCGACCTGATCAAGAAGCACTTCTCACGATTTCACTCGCAATAATAAATGAGGTACCGTACTTCATGTCAAAATAATACATTATCTATATTTATCATACAAAAAAGCTTAGGAAACTCTTACATAATTCTACTGTTTTAATTTCATTTTTTCATTTACAGCTTGAACCCCACATAGGTGCCATCGGGTTCCGGAAATGTGTTCCATATGGTGTTGACAACACATGATGGTATGACAACTCTGTTCTTTTTACCAATCGCAGTCCATGAATTTACCCACGAAGTGAACTGTTTGTAACAAATAAAACGCCAAGTTCTATTTGATGGAATTAAAGCTGTCAGTAAATGTTTCCTTGCCATGTTCTTTGTTTTTAAGCTCACGTTATGCCTTGTCATTGTCAATACTTCACGGTCTAAAATAAGCCTTGTAAACAAGGGATTTCTTGTTATACACATAAATTTCTCAGATTTTACTGCTTTTACATTGTCTAATTCACAACAGCGTACACTTTCTTCATCCGTATCCATAATGCTACACTCCTTACATTTACACCAAATTCGCGTGCCGACACGGCCTGTAGTGTTTAGCATATCCATGTCAAGATCGCAATCTGGATGGACATCAGCAAATGTCGTTCATTCTGGCTCATACTGATATGGACAAATGATATTTACATCCATTATAAATAAAAATAAGCCCACTAACACTGGCAACAGAAGAACACGGCAGTAGCAGATGGAGTGCGGGAAAAGACTGCGCGAGTTTACTCCCAGCCTCAAGGCTGCCAGGTAGACTCTACAGCGCAGTGACGTCACGACCTGTTACTACTTCTGCACATAACTTGAGAATGGTTGGACATAGAGGCACTGGATTAATGGCATTGTTATTACATTCCCATAATACAAATTTAGCAATGAATAACGAAATATGTGTTTTTGTGTTGTGTTCTCCTTTAACTGACTACAAGTTTCCCAAAATTAAGTAAATAAGTGGATCTTTTCCTGCATGCAAATCTCTCAGAATATAATTTTCCCCTATGTACAATTAAAATCACTCAGACCTGTTATTAATTAAATAAAATAAGAAATAAAAACTACGTGCTCATCTTTGGCACTTCTACATTCAAATAAAGTTACATCCCTAACATTATAGCGTCAGCTTATGATAAATAATTCCCGTCCCTTCTAGCCATGCCATTTAAATATGAAAATACTCATCTCTATCACCTGACAACACCTTGGTCAGCTCGGGTGATCCATATCGGGGTTTACTGCTGACCCATTGGCACCAAAGCGATCACTGGTAGCTCCATTTCACCATCAAGCTGGAAGTCCATTGTTCTTGATCAATGAAGTCGTTTGCAGTATCCTAAGCACAAAACACGTCACAGTTTTAACTGTTTAATTACTAGCGTCACATATGTCACCTCTATGCAGTATTCACACGAATTACTCTATTGCGTTTGAATTTTAAGTTTGAAGTCACTAGACAAAGAATTAATACGAGCTCAGCCAAACATAGCTTTGCCCTTCGTGAGCTGAGAGTCCCCAATGAATAGCTGCTCCTACGGCAGTGCTTTTTACAAGAAGGCAGTTTCCCCCACTCAAAATCTGCATATGGCCTATCCACGGCCCACTAGAGGTCAAATAGTATGGCCATCAGGTGACCAGTATTCACCTGATGTGATTGAGACATATCCGTACGATTATTCTTTGTAGGATCTCCTGTAATTAATTAAAGTTTTTCCTTCTTCCCCTTCTACAGTGGGGTGAACTCCTGCATCAAGGAGGTGTTTTGACACTAACCAGATGGCCCCTGGTGATTTTCCACGCAGAAATAACAAAGTATTCTTTCTCCATCCATAAGTTATCAACCAAGAGGACATTGAACATTCCAAATAAATGCCCCAATTATAGTTATCTCTTCTAAATCAGAAAACGACTCCAGAATTCAGATTTTATTAATTTCCACATCATAGACAATCACGTTGGCTAGGCTGAATTAAAGATGGCTTCCATATTTCGCTTCGAAAAAGTTTGCCTCCCCTCGCTTAGTTGGTCGTGAGGTAGGGATGACTTCTCTCAAGTTATGTCACGGTGAACCACTGATTACAGCCCCACCCAAGACTTCACGAGCTTGGCTCTCCTGCGGGCTCCCCGCTGGACAAATAAAGATGTTGCGCAATAGATCACAAATAATACAATTTTGTAGACTTATTTTATTTGTCTCAATGATATTGATATTAATTAATTTCCATATTCCTGTCCTCAAATAGCACTGCGTCTGTAATTTAAATGACCAGTCTTAACCAAAGTTCCTTGGATCATGCCGCTGTCGGGTGCAGTATGAAGTGTTCAAAAAGATACACAAGGAATGCCATTACAGCTTGTGAATTCTCAGAATATTATTTTTGGATTTCTCAGTAATAATTTATACCCCTTTCCTGTCCCTTGTTTAAGAATATTTACAGTTTTCATGCGCCAAACGCAGTGTGTACTTCCAGTACCGGAAAAATGGGCACCTGTGAAATGGTATATCTTGCAGAGTTGTTGTCTTTGTTCGTCACATGATCAGACTTCCCTGCAAGTATGCAAGATCTTTTGTCTTCGTTTTGGTAGCAAAGTGGTGAGAAACTGTGTTTCATAGTGAATCCTGTGTGCGTGACTGTTGAAGAAGAAATTATTGTGATTTTGGTTGCCAAATTTACATATATTGCTCTTCTAGGATATATGCTAATCGAATCATGTGTTACAAAATGAAAGGTTTGAAATAATGAAGCAATTTCTTGTGCAGGAAAATTCCTGTGATGACGTTACCGTGACTAGAGATGCTAGTAATAAACCAAAAATAGTTCTAAAATTTAGGGAGGAATACTCGAAAGAATGGCCTTGTTTACTGCGTCTCTCAAAATTTCATTCACACGGTTTTTGTAGTGTGTGTAGTTGCGATTTTTCAGATGCACATGATGAGGAAGAACAAGACTGAAATCTGTACTAATATGAACTCTGAACTGTGAAGTGCTCTGTTAGTGCAGAGGATGCACACATTATATGAAAAGAAAAAGCATGTCACCAGTGTACGTTTACCAAACAGGAACTACAAGCTGCGAAGGGAGCAACTACAGTACTCAACAAAAGAAATGATCCTTCAACCTCCACTCCGATATGTACTGCAGATCACCTGTTACTTTAGCAGGTAAGAATCATACACTCTTTATATGCCAGTCTTTGAATATGTTATATCTGGTTGAATTGTATGTTGTTCACTGATTTTTCAATGATATGTAAGTTAGTAAGATCTCGGGGAAAATATTATACGGCCGCCGCCGCCACACCCCTCTCGTGCCCTAACGGCTGCATTACGAATTGCCTCTCTTGAAGGTTGACATCTCTGTATAATGATGATGTATGTATGTTATTATTATTGTTGGCATTGTTGTTGCTTAGTCTTGTAGCATTAATGAAATAATCATCACTAGAGCCCGGATTTCCATGCACTATCAAATCTCAAAATATGCATGCATTCATGCACGATCATATTGGAAAACATGCACAATAAACCGGAAAATGTGCACTAGCAATATTCAGTTCCTTTTGAAACATTGTACAACAACTAATTTCTCCAAATTGTCTTGATTTAAACTCATCCGTTTATGTCAGCACAATCTTAAGCACAGAAAATGACCTTTCTACATCACAAGAAATGACAGGTGCATACTTAATTGTGGACTTTTGGGACAAAGTGAGGTCAAATTGTACATCTTTTGCACTTTCACCAGTCTTTTATAAGCTTGACGAATTCAAAATCAGAACTTGAACGGATCACTTTGTTCAACCTATCTGTACCTGCCGTAGCTACTTCTCCGTGCGATGATTGCAGACAATTTGAATGTCTTCAATAACTGGTAAGGATTGCCTCATGTGACAACAAAGACGTGTGGCAATTGATAGTTCCGGGTAGAAAATTCCAGGATAACAATAGAAGAGGATTCAATGCAAAACCAAGGTTTGTAAGCTTATATCTCAGTAACACAGCACCACAGAAGAGCGATACAAGTTCTGTTTTGTTCATCTAACATAAACAAAAAAATCAGCTGTCAATGAGTAATGTACAATTTGCGGTTCAATTTATAGCAATGTATAACTGGAACAGCTTATTCCTAAAAATTACAGAGATCGACTTGGAGCCTTCCGGCTTACGTCAATGTTTATTCAAGCAACGGATAAGAAAGTGCTTGGTTAAATTGGATTATAGGACCTCTACCGTATGTACTAACTTTGGTTGTAACATAGGATACCAGGAATACATTCTCTCCGTCTCTCAGTATTAGACATACTGTGTAACACGGAAAACCAACATTCATAAAAGGCACTATCATGCAAGTTACCATTATATATGCACCAAAGTCAGAAGAAAAGTCATGTTATGCAATATTAAACCTTCAAGTATTCTCTATTAAATCCAAAATCTTCAAAATATGCATTATGTATGAATTTTGTCCTAAAAAGGCCGAAACATGCAAACATGCACGTAAAAAGAACGGTTATTTGGAATTGTTAAGCCATAAAATGCATATTTGCAAAGTTTGAGAAGTGTAACTATCTTATTTAAAAACATGCATTTGCATGGAAATCCGGGCTCTAATCATCACATAGAATACTATCAAGAAATACTTCAAGACATTGCTACTCATAACCTTAATACAGGCATCTAAGAACAAATCCCTTAGCTGCATGATGTAGCAAAAATGCTACGTTCATATTTCATGAATTTTTAGTAACAAATGTCATAAATTGAACATTATTAGACATGTTTGCTAAAAGATAAATATGTAGTGGTATATATATATATATATTTTTTTTTTAACTTCAATCATCAGCGAATCACCTATAATTATATTTCAGTGCTACTCATACATGTACAGCCGCTATGACAGCTGCCCAACTCCCTCAGGCAAAGATAACATTGCACATAGATGAAAAAATATATTGCTCCCAGGCCTCTGTAACATCATTTCTGGAAATACGGATGTGAAAGGTATTATGTACATAGTTAGGTTTGCCATCTTTTAGCATGTTACTGAACTACGAGAAGAAGAATATTATGTAGCAAAAATGCTACACTATGCAGTGTAGCATTCATTCTAATAACACTGCTGGTTTGAATTTTCAGACTGCTCACATTATTTTTAAGCTTTGCACCGGGCAAGTTGGCCTTGCAGTAAAAGGCGCACAGCTGTGAGCTTGCATTCGGGAGGTAGTGGTCTCAAACTCCACTATAACCCCACTAAAAGACCCCCAGAAAATGGTTTTCTGTGGTTTCCCTTTAATTAAGGTCACGGCCGCTTCCTTCCTGCTTCTGGCCCTTTCCTATCCTGTTGTCGCCACAAGACCTACTATCTGTGTTGGTGAGATGTAAAGCCAATTGTAAAAATAAACTACTTTGCATTTACATCATCTTTTGTGTCCAGATATTGGTCTATAAGTTCCATTAAAGTTGAATTGGATTGTTGAAGATTTGTTTACCAGCGTACTCCTTTTCGTAATAGTAATGCACAAGGTCATAAAATCTATCAAGAAAATGGACAGTGAACCAAACGCCCTGGTATTTGCTGATGATGTGCTTTTATGGGGAGAGGCAGAAGCTGAAGTTCAGAAGAAATTTAACGAATGGAACAATACATTCAAAAATTTTGGACCGAAGATGAGCAAAACAAAGACAGTGGAAATGACCATCAACAGGGAAGGAACAAACTCAAACATATTTCTGGAAGGAGTGAAAATCGAATCAGCTTCCCACTTCAAGTACCTTGGAAGCACAATTAGGGAGGAAATACTCAGCAGGACACAGAAAGCATCAAACTTCTACACTCAAGCCAGAAATCTTCTCTGGGCCTGCAAAATACCACAAAAAGCGAAAACAATCATGTAACACACTTACTTCATACCAATCTTCACGTATGTATGGTTTAGAGACATGTACCCTACCCTATTCAGCAGAATACAAGCAACTGGAGATTCATTAAAACTATGAACCAAACTACCGGAAAGGACAAGATCAGAAATGAAGCGAATAGGAAAGTAGCTGGTATCGAGGTTTCTATTACCAGTGTCATAAAGAAATGCAGACTTCAGAGATATGGGCACATAATGAGAATGAACAGGGAAAGACCTGCCTGAAAATATTTTGACCTTAATCTCATAGGAAGAAGACCCCAGGGAAGACCAAGAAAACCGTGGTGTATGGTGGTGAAGTTATTCCCCGTTTCTTTCATATGAATACTCATGGGCGGAGTGTTTGTCGTGCTTATATGCGTTGTAATGCTCTAAATATCTTGTATGAAAGCTGCGTCCAGTTTGCCCAACATAAGAAAATTCACATTGGGTGCATTTGAGTCTATAAATTCCTGAATTAGATTATTGGTCGTGTGTTGAATTTACTGTATGGGAGTTAAAGAATATATTTCTGTTTGTATTTCAGGTTTTGAATGCAGTATTGAAGTCCTGTTTCTCGTTGGCTTGTTGATTTGGTATAGAGCCAGATTTGTGAAGGTGAAGGTAGCACAACTGGTTTTTTTAGGTCTTTCAGGGGTTAGGTTTGTAGCAGTTTTTAATTTTATTTTGTTTATAATTTTATTAATCGTGTTTCGTTTGTAGCCATTAAGTTTAGCCAGTTCTTTAATATATTGTAGTTATTTCTTTTGGTTGTCGTTGGAAAGAGGAATTTTGAACGCTGTATGGATTAAGCTGTAGAAGGTTGCTAATTTGTGAGAATGGGGGTGCATGGATTCTTTTCTTATAGTCAGAGGGGCAAAAGTGGGTTTTCTATAGATTTGGAATTTGAATTTATTATGGGTTCTATTTATGGTTACATCTAGGATATTTAAAGGGTTGTTAGTTTCATCTTCCTTTGTGAAGGCAATGTTGTTATTGCATCCATTAAGAAATTCTAAAATGTTGTTGTTGTAGTGCCGTTTTTCAATGATGGCAAACGTGTCATCTATGAATCTTATCCATAGGTGGAGACCATTGATTTTGTTTACATTTTTGTTAGCCTCTAGATTATCCATGAAAATGTTAGCTAAGATGCCCGAAATGGGATCTCCTATTGCCAGTCCTTTTTGACGGTAGATTTTGTTGTTGAAAGTGAAGTAGTTCAATAGCTCAATAATTTAATAAAGTCATTTATTTCAAATTTGCGTAAATTACTGTGTTTGGAAAGGTTCATTTTGATGATATTTATAGTATCATTTATAGGGATGCTTGAGTACATATTGGTGATGTCATATGAGACCATTATATGCTTAGGTTGTAGTTTAGATTGTGTTAATTTTTCGCAGAAATCAATGGAATTTTTTTACGTATGCTTCATTGTTGACTTTAAAGTATTTGTTAAGAAAATAGTGTAAAAATCATGAGACTTTATATGTGGGACTGTTTCTGCTGTTTATAATAGGGCGCACGGGAACTTTGGATTTTGGATAATGCTTTTGTGGTTGGTAGTTTAGGATTCATGATAGTAAGTTTTTTATATTCTTGCTCTTGCAAAAGGAAGGATAAATTTTTCAGCAAAATCTTTTAGTCACGCTGAATTTTTGGTGTGGGGTCTTTACTTACTATAGTGTAGGTATTATCGGAAAAGAAAAGTTCTGTTTTATTGACATAGTTGACCTTGTTTAATAAAACAGTGGTGTATCCTTTATCAGCTTTCATAATGATTATATCGTTATTCCTAATTTTGTTTATTAAATCGATTATTTGTTTTTTTGAGACCTGGTTGTGGATTATTTTTCAGTTTATTGACTAGAGGGAAATTTCTTTTTAATTTCAAATCTAACGTCATTACGTTTGTCAGTAGAGAGTTTGTTAATGTTAGATTCGATTTTGGCAGCTGTGGTGATAAGGTCGTCCACTTTGTTGGCATTCGGCCAGTTGAATTTCATGCCCTTGTTAAGAAGATCCAATTCTTTGTCAGAGAAACAAGTTTTTTGATAAGTTTATAGTTGTAGGGGTGTTGCCTAGTACCGAAGTATGTGTATTCGTTTTTGTGGGAGGTTTGGTTGATTTCTGCTTAATGTCTTATAAAGTAGCTAGTTTTTTGTCTAGTGTTTCTTGTTTTTTGTTTAAAACATCTAACACTTTGTTGTTCGCGAATCTTAGATATGAATCCTATTCTAATGGGGGCATGCTTTGGGTGACTTCTAGATGACTTTTGTATGGTTGTAGGTTCAAGAGCAATTTCTTTTTATAAAGAGACTTGATTTCACTCTTCAACCAGATTTTGTTAATCTTTTGTTGAGTATTGTTGATTTTTGAAACGGGAATGTTTTTTCTTTGTAAGTGTTTTAGAAATTTAGGTACTAATCCATTTTTCAAGCACTCTTTCAAGAAGTTAATGTCTCTTGAGATTTTGCTAACTCTGACTTTGAGATTCAGGTATCTATTGGACTTAGCCTGGTTCGCTACTCAATTACAAGTGATAATTTTCGTTTTGACCATATTTAAATTCAATTATTAAATGTTAAACAATTAATTTATTGAAACCACCTATTCAATACTAGTTAAGTCTTTATGACTATAGCACTGTCATTATATTAAGTTTGAGTATGGTACATGTTTTGCCTGTCATTGCAGACATCATCAGCCATGAAATCTATGTCCAAGTCAGAGCTCTGAGTGGATGCTATACTAGAGTTATTCATAAATCAATATTTTTTATATAACAATTTGCACTGAAATACAAGACATTAATGACCTGGAGTGAATACCAACTCATTTTCACATCCATGGAAATAATATTAACTGTCAACTCTCATAATGCCAGTAATAAGAACGGCATGATACAAGGGGGTTTAAAACATCTGTATTTTTTTACAACCTATTAAGAGATCAACATGTACTAGAACTATTCTTAAAAACTATTTTTTACACAATTTACACTAATATATATATAACATATGGTGATGGAAAGTGAAAAGACGAAAGGAGGGAAGAGGGAAATAAGGGAGGAGTAGTAGATTTAAGGCAGAGCAGATGAGTCAGGTATTAGTGGTAAAAGACGTGGGTAGGAACTATGCAAGGCGTGAAAAATCAAATTTGAGTTTAAAGATTTAACATTTTTTTAAATTAGGATGAGAAAATCAAAGAGAATATTAGGTTTCTCAATAATGTTGTTTAATTTGAAATTGGGATTAAAATACTGGTCAAGGTGAATGAAACATCACACTTTCTGTTCTATTATTCATTTCCAAATTCAACCCCTTACTATATATAATGCTGTACAATGGGTATTATATACTGTATTTTTTACCCGCCTACTTCTTTTCCTTTTAAAGTCTATCCCTACCTATTTTGGCTTCTATTAACCTCTTAATTTCTTTCTTTTTCCACATTGAACTGGGAATTAAAATTTCATTTTTGGTTCAAATCAATATGACCTTCAAATTTATTCTCTTCACCACCTGAAGAACTGCCTGAGCACTCATCTTCAAAAAACCTTAATTTGTCAATTAGTATTCTCAGTTGTTCTAATACTGTACTTTTTTACTTATTTCTCTTCATATTTGTTTTTTATTGTCAACTGTTTCTGCATTACAAGACTAATCATCTGCATCTTCATACATCAAGCATACGATCACAATACTGATCCTTGAGCTATTTATTCTTCTTCTCTTCAAGATTTTAAAAACTTTTAAAACACAGTGCTACAGTCACATGTGTTATACTGCCCCGCACGAACTTATATCTGGTAACGATTACAAGATTGTTCTTCAAGCTATCTGTTCTTCTTTTCAAGATTATAAAAACTTTTAAAACATTGTGCTACAGTCACATGTGTTATACTGCCCCACACGAACTTATATCTGGTAACATTACAAGACTGTTCCGCAAGCTGTCTGTTCTTCTTTTCAAGATTATATCTGGTAACGATTACAAGATTGTTCCTCAAGCTAACTGTTCTTCTTTACAAGATTATATCTGGTAACGATTACAAGATTGTTCCTCAAGCTATCTGTTCTTCTTTACAAGATTATAAAAACTTTTAAAACATTGTGCTACAGTCACATGTGTTATACTGCCTCACACGAACTTATATCTGGTAACGATTACAAGATTGTTCCTCAAGCTATCTGTTCTTCTTTTCAAGATTATATCTGGTAACGATTACAAGATTGTTCCTCAAGCTATCTGTTCTTCTTTTCAAGATTATAAAAACTTTTAAAACATTGTGCTACAGTCACATGTGTTATACTGCCCCACACAAACTTATATCTGGTAACGATTACAAGATTGTTCCTCAAGCTATCTGTTCTTCTTTACAAGATTATAAAAACTTTTAAAACATTGTGCTACAGTCACATGTGTTATACTGCCTCACACGAACTTATATCTGGTAACGATTACAAGATTGTTCCTCAAGCTATCTGTTCTTCTTTTCAAGATTATATCTGGTAACGATTACAAGATTGTTCCTCAAGCTATCTGTTCTTCTTTTCAAGATTATAAAAACTTTTAAAACATTGTGCTACAGTCACATGTGTTATACTGCCCCACACAAACTTATATCTGGTAACGATTACAAGATTGTTCCTCAAGCTATCTGTTCTTCTTTTCAAGATTATAAAAACTTTTAAAACATTGTGCTACAGTCACATGTGTTATGCTGCCCCACACGAACTTATATCTGGTAACGATTACAAGATTGTTCCTCAAGCTATCTGTTCTTCTTTTCAAGATTATAAAAACTTTTAAAACACAGTGCTACAGTCACATGTGTTATACTGCCCCACACGAACTTATATCTGGTAACGATTACAAGATTGTTCCTCAAGCTATCTGTTCTTCTTTACAAAATAATAAAAACTTTTAAAACATTGTGCTACAGTCACATGTGTTATACTTCTCCACACAAACTTATGTCTGGTGAAAAAACTATATCTTCTACATTACTGTTTATTTATCTGTGTATTGTTTTTTCTGTTTTTAAGCGATTGGCTGTTGATGACCCGGAACTAGTGATGTAACCTTACATTTCTAAGTTTACATGTATTGAAAAGGTGGAACCATGACATGATTTTATTAATTTTAGTCTTGAGTTGATGTAATATCATGTGCTTCCACTGTAACCTTGAGGTGACGTAACAGCTTGCAGCGTGCTCCGTATTTAACCTCTTAACTGGGTATTATTGATGTGCTTGGTGTAACCTGCCCTGTGTATTTTTTCAGCAGATGGTTGTTACACGGTAGGATATTCAGAAAAGTTAGTAATATCACTAACATCATTCATCTGTGATACCAAAAGTAAAATAAAGGGCGTTTTAATTAATTAATTTTAATGCTAGAGAAATGTTGAACCATTTTTACATTAACTGCAAGGTCATTTACCTGTTTGGAATTTCCGAGTTTGACCCATATTTTATAGCCGAAAGTTGAAACAAATAAAAGCAAGGGGTATTTATGTATATCATATCATGCATGTGAACATTCTGAACCATTTTTCATTAACTGCAAGGTCATTTACATGGTTTACACAAATTTGAGTGTTTTGTTCATATGTTACCACCTAAAATTAAAACAAATAAAAGAAAGATTATTTATGAATTGCACATCATGCTAGTGACAATGTGAATGATTTCATATTAACTTCACGGTCCGTTACATCATTTACCTCACTAGAACTGCAGTGATTTGTCTCGGAGATAATTTTTGAAAAGTAAGGGGTTGCGATACTTCCCCGTTTTGAGAAGTACATACTGTTTTCTGGCTTATGAACTATCCCCTGCAGCATTAGAAGTCCAATTAGAGCTTTTATCTCAGTTGATTTGTATCCACCCAATCTCTCGCTCATTACCGTGGTTTCAAGTTCGGATGGGCTTTTAAAACCTGTTTAGCATACACATTGGTCTGTTCGGCAATTAGTTAAAACATATCATCACCTATTAACCGTTCAAAATATTCCAACACATTGGATTCATCGTCGAAGTCCACATTTAAACCAAAAACACCAGAAAATACGAATTTCTGACTGAAACACTACGCGGCGGGAAGGGTTGAAACATGTCCAGCACTTTGCCCTCATCCGATTCGTCATGTTGTTCTCCTTGTTCTTAATTCTCACTTCCTGAACCCCTTTCACTATCAGACTCGCCTTCATTTGTATCAAGCCATTGATCTTTAGATTTCTGAGAAGATAAATCATCAGAATCATTCTCTAAGTGTTGAATAATCTCGTCTTCTTCGAGCGTTTTGAATTTACGCTTTGAACTAGATGCTGCCATATTTGGCCTACTGTGGACAAGTAACACAGCACAGTTGTAAAATAAAAACAAATAAGTTTCAAGAAGCGTGACATGTGGTATTTGCTGTCATCGAGCAGGAAAAACCTCAATTCAGATGACAATACACGACGCGGCAAAGTAGCTCTTCATACGCAGGAGATATTTGCGGTAAAAGATGAGTACGTATATATTCGTGATGCCCATTACCCTGTAACATACAGTGTACGAATATATACGTCATGCCCAGTTAAGAGGTTAAAGCTGAACGTTTGTTTAGTACTAGAGCAACAGCCTGAGAATGAGGAAAGGCCAGCCCTTCCTATGGTATGTTCATACCTTTTACATCATCATTTTAAGTTTATATGTATTATTTGCACACTTTTACACTTGTTTTTTCTTTTCTTATTGTACAGTTGATACAGATGTTGATTCCCATAGGGAATCTAAAATATTTCTCCCAAATGAGTAAATTTATAATACCAATATAAATGGTCCGTTATTGGACATTATAATTTTCCAGCTAACTCATTCCTGGTTGCCAGCGTTTCACCCCCGTGTGCTAGGTTGGGCTCGTCAGTTGGTACGTAGTACACCTACCAAGACGCATAGCTAGTGCATACCCTGGAGGCCACCGCATAGGCTACCTGAAGCTACCGGCAGTGCCAATGCACAAAGTCTGCATAGTGCATAAGAAATTAATGGCTTGATATATGATACTAGGAAGAGAGAGGGTGAAACCCAATGCCGGCACATAGCACCAAAGGGTCTGATAAAGGCTTACCGTCACCATCCAATGAATAAATCACCATCAACAGCGTCATATGCCCTCACTCCATATGAGGACTGCGGAGTGGTTTGGAATTGAATCCAAGTCTGGCATGCAGTATAGTGATTAGAAATTGTATACCACCACCTCACCTTCTCTACCCTGCCTGCCAATTTTTGGTGAAATTCTTTTGACTGGGAATGAAATTTCTAGATCCTAATGGGTGGGTAGGAGATAGGGATCTGCGCTCAGATGGCCTTCACTTAAACCGCAGTGGTACATATAAGTTAGGAAATTTGTTTTGAAGGGTTATAGGGAGATACTGTAACTGTTCCACCTCTTCAAAACACTTGAGGAGATGAAAGTTATTATCTTGGGACACATGAATATTAAATAAACTATTTGTGGCTTGCCCGCAAATTGCCACGCAAATAGAAACAATTAACATTCCATGGTTCCCCATTTCTCTATGTAATGCTTGGGCGCCATGGTTACAGTTTTTAAATAAAACTGTAAACCAAAATTTATATTTACTAGCATAGAGACTTATACTTAAATCACAGGGGTAGGATTTTAAATAATTAACCATTAAGTATCGCTTAAGAAAGAAAATTAACGCAATATAAAATACAATTGAATTTATTATACAAAAAAAAAAAAAATGAGATGAATCGGAAAAGTTTCCTTAAAGCGTGGAGGGATTTAGAATTTACTGAATTTACTATTGCTTGCTTTATCTAATTGAAGCTCACCAATTGCAGCTTCCGTTGAAGTCATCTGGTTTCCGTGGTTACTCGTTCTTTCCTTCTCGATGTAGAATTTGCTCCATGGACATCCTTCCTTCCTTCTCTGAGATGGTACGGGCTATCTGGACTAGCACTCCCTATTTGCCCAGTCTTTAAATTAGACATTGGCCCTATACTTGTAAAAACTGATCAGCGTTGATCGTATGAGGAGAAAATTCAGAGATGTGAATTTTTCCATATTAGATAGAAATCTCAATCCAACTGAGCTATATTATTTATACGGTACAGACTTGTACCAAAATTCCGTAGACTTGAACTAAACATAGTTCTTCGTCCACAATATTTACTGAATATCACACAAGCCATAAGCTTGTTTCGTTTCTCGTAGATCCGATAACATAACCGAAGCGACAACACATTGTACAAAAATAACTATGTCGCGGAGCGACCACACACTGTTTCAAAAATCAAATCACGTCGTACAAAGTAGATGTTCACAGTAGAACTAGTAGTGATGGAGTTTCTCGTTCTAAGCACCCCGCTGTAAGGTCGTAATGCTGTTAGGTTCCGTTCTCGTGTTGAGAATCAGTATATATCCGGGCACACCCCCACTCTTGGTAACAGTTCAATCTCAAAACTCATATACAACGAAGTATCTGATTCGATAGATCGAAGCATCAACTCCCTTTCTCTTCTTCCTCGACAAGTCGAGAAGGCGTGGCGATGATATAGCTGACCAGGTTGCAAGCCTCGCGCACGGGTCGCTGTTTACTAGCCTTGGTCATAAAATAACCCATGACGCACGCAAAATCCCAAGCTTCAAGAATAACCCTCCGTATACACAAACATGAGATGAAATGAAAACAACTATGTCTCAACATATTGACCGTATTTACAACATAATGAATTCTTATCCTACATAATATAATAATTTAAATAATAAAACGATGTTATCATATATACAAGATGATTCCAAAAAGCCTTGATTACAAATGATTGACGTTGAACAAATATGTTATTTACAAATAATTGCCGATGGCGGATAAACTTGATATCAAATGATATCGCGTAAAATGATATTATATTTAGTAGGGCTGGAGAAGCCTGGACGGTTACAGTACATTCAAGGAAACAGGGTGGTCTAGGGAGCAGTGATAAGGGTGAAGGGATCTGGAAGTCAAGTAGGGAAGACATAAAAATGTTACCGTTGAACTGTAGAAGTATTGTAAAGAAAAGAATAGAATTAAGTAATTTAATAGATATATACTTGCCAGATATTATAATAGGAGTTGAGTCATGGCTGAGAAATGATATAAAGGATGCAGAAATGTTCTCATGGAACTGGAGTGTATATCATAGAGATAGGATAGAAATGGTAGAATGGTAGGAGGGGGGAGTATTCATTCTGGTGAAAGAAGAAAATACGAAAAAGTTAAAGATGACAAACATGAAATTCTAGGAGTAAGACTAATCTCTAAAGATAATAGGCATCTTGATGTCTTTTGAGTGTACAGACCAGGAAAGGGTAGCACTAATGCTGAAATTATTTGATAAGATAATCAGCTATGTGGGAAACGATATGGAAAAGAACATGATTGTAGCGGGTGATTTCAATGCGAATGACAGGAATCTTGACCAACAAAATGGCAAATAAGTTAATATGAGAAGGACAGCTGATTCAGAAAGTGACAGAGCCAACTGATGATGATGATGATGATGTTTGTTGTTTAAACGAGCCTAACATCTAAGGTCATCGGCCCCGCAGAGCCAACTAGAGGGAAGAATACTCTGGACGTTGTGCTGGTAAAATCAGGTGAGCTCTATAGAGAAACAGGAGTGATAGATATTATTAGTGATCACGAAGCTGTTTTTGTCGTAGTTAAAAATAAATGTGAGAGAAAGGAAGATCTTAAAAGTAGGAGGACTATTAGGCAGTACCATATGGCTGATAAAACAGGCATGAGGTGAATTTATAAAAGTAACTATGATTGATGGAAAACTATAAATAAAAATGTAAACAGACTCTGGAATGGGTTTAAAGCAATTGTTGAGGAATGAAAATAGGTTTGTACCTATAAAGGTGGTAAGGAATGGTAAAGACCCAAACAGAGAAGTAAAGAGACTAAGAAGGAGGTACAGTTTGGAAATAGTTTTAGAATTGGTTGTGGAATTAAGGAGAAATTGAAGGAACTTACTAGGAAATTGAACCTAGCAAAGAAGTCAGCTAAGGATGACACAGTGACAAGCATAATTGGCAGTCATACAAATTTTAGTGAAAAATGGAAGGGTAAGTATAGGTAATTTAAGGCATAAACAGGTCCCTAGAAGGACATTCCTTTAATCATTGATGAACAAGGGGAGTGTGTATGCGAGGATCTTCAAAAGGCAGGAGTACTCAATCAGCAGTATGTAAAGACTGTTGGTTACATGGATAATGTCCAGATAGGGGAGGTGACTAGTACTAAAGAAGTATTGAAATTTACCTATGATAACAATGACATTTACAATAAGATACAAAAGTTGAAAACCAGAAAAGCAGCTGGAATTGATAAGATTTTGGGGGATATACGAAAGACAATGGGTTGGTATATAGTACCATATCTGAAGTACTTATTTGATTATTGTTTGCATGAAGGAGCTATACCAAATGAATGGAGAGTTGCTATAGTAGACCCTGTGTATAAAGGAAAAGTGATAGACATAAAGCTGAAAATTACAGGCCAGTCAGTTTGACAGGTAAGCTGTGGGAAAGCATTCTTTCTGCTTATATTAGACATGTTTGCAAAATTAATAACTGGTTTGATAGAAGGCAGTCCAGGTTTAGGAAAGGTTATTCCACTCAAGCTCATCTTTTAGGATTCCAACAAGATATAGCAGATATCATGGATTCAGGAGGTCAAATGGACTGTATCGCGATTGATCTATCTAAGGCATTTGGGAGATTACTGGCAAAAATGAGTGCAATTGGACAAGACAAAAGAGTGACTGAATGGGTGGCTATATTTCTAGAAAATACAACTCGGATAAATAGAGTAGGCGAAGCTTTATCTGACTCTGTAATAATAAGAGAGGAATTCCTCTAGGCAGTATTATTGGACCTTTGTTTTTCTTATGTACATAAATGATATGAGTAAAGAAGTGGAATCAGAGAGAAAGCTTTTTGCGGACGTGTTATTCCTTATAGAGTAATAAATAAGTTACAAGATTATGAGCAACTGCAAAATGCCCTTTATAATGTTGTGAGGTGGACATCAGGCACTGGTATGATGATAAATTGGGGTTAAAAGTCAGGTTGTGAGTGTCACAAATAGGAAAAGTCCTCTCAGTTTTAATTACTGCATTGATGGAGTGAAAGTTCCTTGTGGGGATCATTGTAAGTATATAGGTATTATTATAAGAAAAGACCTTCATTGGGGTAATCACATAAATATGATGGTAAATGAAGGGTAACCTGTGCACATGGTTTGGGGGTATTTACGGGTTGTAGTAAGGATGTAAAGAAGAGGGCATATAAGTCTCTGGTAAGAACCCAACTAGAGTATGGTTCCAGTGTATGTGACCCTCACCAGGATTACTTGATTCAAGAACTGGAAAAAATCCAAAGAAAAGCCACTCGATTTGTTCTGGGTGATTTCCGACAAAAGAGTAGCGTTACAAAAATGTTGCAAAGTTTGGGCTGGGAAGACTTGGAAGAAAGGAGACGAGCTGCTCGATTAAATGGTATGTTACAAACCATTATTCTGGTATGTTCCGAGCTGTCAGAGGAGAGATGGCGTGGGAGGACATCAGTAGACGAATAAGTTTGAGTGGTGTCTTTAAAATTAGGAAAGATCACAATATGAAGATAAAGTTGAAATTCGAGAGGACAAATTGGGGCAAATATTCATTTATGGGAAGGGGAGTTAGGGATTGGAATAACTTACCAAGGGAAATGTTCAATAATTTTCCAATTTCTTTGCGATCATTTACGAATAGGCTAGGAAAACAACAGATAGGGAATCTGCCACCTGGGCGACTGCCCTAAATGCAGATCAGTAGTGATTGATTGATGATTCCTACCATAATGTTTTGAATACCGTGAGTCTACTCTACTCTTGATTAGTACCGCAATGTGACAGATACCATGGTTCTACTTTCCTAGCGATAAGTACCATTATGACCTGGATTTTGGACCCCTTTAGCCTACAAGCATCATTGATTCAGTATTAAGCCATAGAAGCAGTCCCTTGATCAGTAATACTGTTGTTTTACGTCAGTTTCTGTGAATGTGGGGCATTGCGGTTTGGATCCACTGATTGTTTAAATTCATATCCATCCATTCATTCTTCATCCTCACGTTTTGAATTCTGGTCAGTGGGTGATTTTGGACTTTTATATTGTCATTACATTTCATCTCTACTCGTACCATTTGGTGCCGATGACCTATATGTTAGGCCCCTTTAAACAACAAGCTTCATCATCATCATCTTCTTCTTCTTCTATTGAACTGTTCAGTGTTTACCAAACAAACTGACAGATGATTACTTAATTATTATTATTAAGAATATCACTAATTTTTGGCAAGAGAAGATTTGAAATGATAAAAAACTACAGGATAGGAGGATGCCTCATCAACACCATCAAGTATGCAGATGACTGGGTTGTGCTCGCTAAAAATCAAAGACAACTAGGGAATGTAAAGCAATTCAAGTACCTGGGAAGCATGTTGACAAAGAATGCCCATTGCACAAATGAAATTCGAGCAATAATCGCCATGACCAAAGTCGCAAAGAAGACTCTGTTGACCAGCAAGTTGAGCTTGGAACTAACGGAGAAACAGGTGAAGTGCATTTGGAGCATTGCACTGTACGGAGCAGAGACATGGACCATGAGAAAGAGGGAGAAAACACCTATAAAGTTTTGAAATGTGGTGTTGGAGGAGAATAGAGAAGATCAAGTGGATAGATCGGGTGACAAACCGTGATCTACTGAGAAGATTAGGAGAGAAGAAAACTATTCTGAATACAATTCTTCAGAGCAAGGCCAACTGGATTGAACACATACTTATACAGGAGGGGGGCATACACAATGCCATAGAAAGGAAGAATCTATTATTAGCTTGACCATGATGGCCATCAGTGGTCTGTATTGACTTAATTACTGTTGTTAATTATGTCAAGGTCTGCCTTGTCAATACAATTCAAAATTTAGTATGTATACTAAACCATCAAATACATAAATGTATATAAGTACATGTTTTAAGAATTAAAATTTTCTTCTCCAGCTTACTGATTAAAATCTCATGCATGTGAAAGACCTTATTTAAATGTATGTTATGTCCTAACAAAATACTGGATAAAAACAACACAATAACAGCATTGAAAGTTCAAACATGAATATCATTCATATTATGTCCAAAGTCCTGTAAAAAGTTTGTATATAGTAGGCCTACTAAAATTGAGCTGGTTGCCCACAAGAACATAAGGTGTCAACCAACTCAATTTTAGTACCATTTACAGACTTTTTACATGAATGAAAAAATGAAATGGCGTTTAGTTTTTACTGCCGGGAGTGTCCGAGGACAAGTTTGGCTTGCCAGATGCAGGTCTTTTGAATTGACTCCCGTAGGTGACTTGCGCGTCGTGATGAGGATAAAATGATGATGAAGACGACACATACACCCTGCCCCCGTGCCAGCAAAATTAACCGATTATGGTTAAAATTCCCGACCCTGCCGGGAATCGAACGCGGGACCCCTGTGACCAAGTTCATGTTTGAACTGTTAATGTCGTTATTGAATTGTTGTTTTTATCCATTATTTTGTTAAGACTTAAGATAGTTTTAAATAAGGTATTTCATATTCATGTGCCCGGCTCCATGGCTAGGCCTAAATGGTTAGCGTGCTGGCCTTTGGTCCAGAGGGTCCCGTGTTCTATTCCCGGTCGGGTCGGGGATTTTAACATTCATTGGTTAATTTGAATGGCTCGGGGGCTGGGTTTGTGTCCATCTTCAGCATTAGAATTCATCACAGGTAGGGTCCCATTCTCATAGAAACGCAGGTCGCCTATACGGCGATAACTCTAAAGATCTGCACTCGGCCTCTTCGGAGGCCACATGCCATTAAGAAGATAATTTTAATTCTCGAAACATATACTTAAATATAAGCCTATTTATGTATTTGATGGTTTAGTATATATATATACTAGATTTTGAATTGTATTGACAAGACGGACCTTGACATAATTAATAACAATCGAAGGGAAGATCAAAGGAACTGCAAGTCGAGGAAGAAGAATTCAACATCTGAATGACATGAAAGATGGAAGGAGATACAGCAGACTGAAGAAAGAAGCTGAAAACCGGGAACATTGGCGTCAGAAATTCTCCGTACGAAGACACGGACCTGCCACTAGGCCAATACTATTCTATATCGTATAATAATAATTACTGAAATATAACTTTGAAATTTTGGCGAGACATCCTTCGACATACTTATTGTCCTTATAAACGGGTATTGTCAACTCTTGTGCTTTGCTATGTACATATAGATCACATTTGTATAAGCCAATTACGTACATCAGTATTTATATCTGTGTGTTATACGTATGACTCGTCTTCAAATATATGTTTACGTGTTCGCCAACGTAAAGATAACGTAGGTACTCGCACATTCCCTGCCTTATCTACTATTGGTTTATCTTTACAGGAAGATGGACACTTAACTTCCAACACACTGTCAGCTACACTCTCCTTCGGAACTACGCTATCTGGTGAGCCACAAATCTCGGGTTGCTCTTTGTGGATTATTAACCCATATCAAATAACACAAACACCGAATGAATGTGTAGAACATTCTATTGCATCACTTTCCATTTCACTTCCGCAAGAAAGATTGTTCAAAGCCGCTCCCCCAATTGCAGAATGTTACAAATGTGAGAGCTAAAGTACCGATCAAAGTTAAGTCGTACCGAGCTCGATAGCTGCAGTTGCGTAAGTGCGTCCAGTGTCCAGTATTCGCAGCCTTGAAGATGGTTTTCTGTGGTTTCCTGTTTTCACATCAGGCAAATGCTGGGGCTGTACCTTAATTAAGGCCACGGCCGCTTCCTTCCCACTCTTAGCCCTTTCCTGACCTATCGTCTCCATAAGACCTGTCTGTGTGGGCGACGTAAAGCCAATAGCAACCCCCCCAAAAAAGTTATGTTGTCTAGTTTTGATCCGATGTGAATTCGTGCTAGCAGATATTTCTTCTTTCTTGAAACCACCGAGGGCTTCGTGATTGAGATGCAGTTTCCAGGGGGAGATTTTAATTATGTGATCTGCATCAACCTGCAACCTGCACTTTGCTGATAAAAATACATTTCATCACTCACAATGTGAAAGGTGTATTTGTCCGGTGAACGCACATCGTCAGAGACTTGTCTGTGTCACAATTTCCTCACGTTCTTCTTTCTACATCATTCGCTACCCTGTCCATCGACGAGGTGACTATGGCGCTGCACGATTGTTCAATTTCAGTTCTTGCTTCTGCTCGAAGTATTATACGAAAACTGCAAGAGATGTCTTAAAATATCCTCAGGTAATTCGTAGGGGGGAAGAAATGTCTCTATAGTCTATTTTACCAAACAGTTCTTTTACGTGTTTGCTTTTCCTATGTTTTTCTCTTTATATTGTTTTCGGGCTCTGCTTTTCCCATTGTTGTGGATGGTCTGTTTTGGAGACAAGGCTTTAATTATCAATAAAATACACTACCGCAGCTACGTGTTTGGAAGTTCCTCTGACGCCTGCAGGGAACCTTTACTGCTAACGGCATTACGATTCCGGTCAACCTAAACACAAAATAAAAAATGCGTACTACCTATGAATACATAGCAAACATGCATTAAGTAATCCGTAAGAAATAAACTTCATGAATTGTTACCCAACTACACCATGCCTACCTTAAGTTTCACGATACAAGGCGGCGAAGTGACAGGCGTTTGTCGGGTGATTTTTCCTTTATCCGAAACCATTCTAAATTAATTCTTCAGCGTCGTTCACGTGGCCGCTGACAACAAGGTTTTTTCCTTTATTGCACGATGATTCACTTAGATCACCGAATGGAATCTATTTAAACCCGCAACTTGTTCGGACAACACAAATGCTGTGCTAAGACGCTCGCAATACACCTCGCCTCTTGTTTCAGAACGGGCCACTATGTGTATTCCCTGCACGGTGCCTATAGAGGAGCACAATTACAACACTTTCGTTCAGGAACATTATACGGAGAGTATAGTTTAAGATTTCACACTTCTGTTTACAGGCCGCAGGAATCCCCGAGCGAGTGTCATATGGCTTGTGTCAAGTGTTGACAGCTGAGGCAGCAGATGCTCAGTTCGCTAGTAACGACTGGACTTTTAAGGTGTGGTGTAAGGTTATTAACGCGATGGTTAAGTATAAAGGGCAGTCAGATGAAAACAGAACACTCGCTACAACGTGACCATGGAATGGGTTTACTCTAAAGTAATTACCAATTGCACTTCCACGTACCCCCTGTGGGTGGGGGACGCATACGAAGAATACACCCACGGTATCCCCTGCCTGTCGTAAGAGGCGACCAAGGGATGATTATATTAGAACCATGAAACTCCTTGTGATTAGTACCACCACGCGGGGAACACCATGGGGTCGCTTTTCCTTGCGCGTAGTTCCACTGTGTTAGGTACGAAATAGGTTTGTGATTAGTAGCAAACGAGAGCGCGACGGCTTTTACAGTACTTATGATTAGTACCCATTATATGAGGAACCCTCCTCTGCGAACCATGTGACCTTGCCGCGGTGAGGAGGCTTGCGTGTCCCAATGATGCAGATAGCGGAGCCGCAGGTGCAACCATATCGGATGGGTATCTGTTGAGATACCAGACTAAGAATGGTTCATCGAAAGGGGGGTAGCAGCCTTTCGGTAGTTGCAAGGGCGGCAGTCTAGATGATTGACTGATACGGCCTTGTAAGAATACTCAACATGGCTTAGCTGTGTTGATACTACTACACGGCTGAAAGCAACGGGAAACTACAGCCGTAACTAACTCCCGAGGACATGCAGCACTCTCTGTATGAATGATGTACTGATGATGGCTTCCTCCCGGGTAAAATATTCCGGAGGTAAACTAGTCCCCCATTCGGAACTACGACCAGCATAGTGAAGGAATTATTGTCGTCAAGATAGACACCAAACCAATGCCCACCACAATAGTGCAGGTCTATATGCCTACTAGTTCAGCGGATGATGAAGAAATCGAAAGAATATACGGGGAGATAGAAGATTTAATACAATATGTAAAAGGTGACGAGAATCTAATTGTGATGGGAGACTGGAATGCAGTGGTAGGCCAAGGAAGAGAAGGTAGTACAGTAGGAGAATTTGGATTGGGACAAAGGAACGAAAGAGGAAGTCGGCTGGTCGAATTCTGCACTGATCATAATTTAGTCCTTGCCAATACTTGGTCAAAACACCAAAAACGACGGCTGTATACGTGGACGAGACCTGGAGACACTGGAAGGTATCAAATAGACTTCATTATAATTAGGCAGAGATTCAGAAACCAGGTGTTGGATTGCAAAACTTTCCCAGGAGAAGACGTGGACTCTGACCGCAACTTGTTGGTCATGAAATGCCATCTGAAGTTGAAGAAATTGAAGAAAGGAAAGAATGCAAAAAGATGGGATCTAGACAGGTTGAAAGAGTGTGAGGGATTGTTTCAAGGAACATGTTGCACAAGGACTAAATGAAAAGGCTGAAGGAAATACTATAGAGGAAGAGTGGAGAGTCATGAAAAATGAAGTCAGTAGGGCTGCTGAAGGAATGTTAGGAAGGAAGAAAAGATCAACTAAGAATCAGTGGATAACTCAGGAGATACTAGACCTGATTGATGAACGACTAAAATACAAGAATGCTAGAAATGAAGAGGGCAGAAAAGAATACAGGCGATTAAAGAATGAAGTGGATAGAAAGTGCAAGGTAGCTAAGAAAGAATGGCTGAAGGAGAAGTGCAAGGATGTCGAAGGCTGTATGGTCCTGGGAAAGGTAGATGCTGCATACAGAAAAATCAAGGGAACCTTTGGAGAAAGAAAATCTAGGTGTATGAATATTAGAGCTCAGATGGAAAGCCACTTCTAAGGAAAGAAGACAAAGCAGAAAGATGGCAGGAGCATATCCAACAGTTGTATCAAGGTAAAGATGTAGATAATTTGGTTCTGGAACATGAAGAGGCTGTTGATACTGATGAAATAGGAGACTCAATTTTGAGGTCAGAGTTTGACAGAGCTGTGAGTGACCTCACTAGGAGCAAGACACCTGGAATTGATGACATTCCCTCTGAATTACTGACTGCCTTACGAGAAACCAGCATGGCAAGGTTATTTCATTTAGTGTGCAAGATGTATGGGACAGGAGAAGTCCCATCCGATTTTCGGAAGAATGTTGTTATACCTATTCCCAAGAAAGCCGGTGCTGACAGGTGTGAAAACTACCGCACCATTAGTTTAGTATCTCATGCCTGCAAAATTTTAACACGTATTATTTACAGAAGAATGGAAAAACAAGTTAAAGCTGAGTTGGGAGAAGATCAATTTGGCTTCAGAAGAAATGCAGGAACACGTGAAGCAAACCTGACTTTACGTCTGATCTTAGAGGATCGAATCAAGAAAGACAAGCCCACGTACATGGCATTTGTAGATCTAGAAAAGGCATTCGATGATGTTGATTGGACCAAGCTATTTATGATTCTGAAGATGATAGGGATCAGATACCGAGAACGAAGAATTGTCTACAATCTGTATAAAAATCAGTCTGCAGTGATAAGAATCGAGGGCTTTGAAAAAAAGCAGCAATCCGGAAAGGAGTGAGGCAAGGCTGCAGTTTGTCCCCTCTCCTTTTCAATGTTTACATAGAACAGGCAGTAAAGGAAATCAAAGAGAAATTTGGAAAGGGAATCACAGTCCAAGGACAGGAAATCAAAACCTTGAGATTTGCCGATGATATTGTTATTTTATCTGAGACTGCAGAAGATGTCGAGAAGTTGCTGAATGGTATGGATGAAGTCTTGGGTAAGGAGTACAAGATGAAAATAAATAAGCTGAAAACAAAAGTAATGGAGTGCAGTCGAACGAAGGCAGGTGATGTAGGAAATATTAGATTAGGAAAGGAAGTAGATTAATATTGTTACTTGGGTAGTAAAATAAGTAACGATGGCAGAAGTAAGTAGGACATAAAATGCAGACTAGCACAAGTAAGGAAGAGTTTTCTTAAGAAAATAAATTACCTCACTTCAAACATTGATATCGGAATTAGAAAGATGTTTTTGAAGACTTTCGTGTGGAGCGTGGCATTGTGTGGAAGTGAAACATGGACGATAACTAGCTCAGAAAGAAAGAAAGAAAGAAAATAGAAGCTTTTGAAATGTGTTACCGAAGAATGCTGAAGGTGAGATGGATAGATCGAATCACGAATGAAGAGATACTGAATCGAATTGGTGAGAGATCGATTTGGCTAAATTTGACGAGAAGAAGAGATAGAATGATAGGACATATCTTAAGACACCCAGGACTTGTTCAGTTGGTTTCTGAAGGAAGTGTAGGTGGTAAGAACGGTAGGGATAGACCAAGGCATGAATATGACAAGCAGATTAGAGCAGATGTAGGATGCAATAGTTACGTAGAAATGAAAAGGTTAGCATCGGATAGGGTGGCATGGAGAGCTGCATCAAACCAGTCTATGGACTGATGACTCAAACAACAACATCATATGAGGAACACCATGGGATAGTACTCTTATATGAGGAACACCACGGGATAGTACGAGTCCCTATGGTTAGCACACTTAGGTGATGAACACCATAGGTTTGCGTTGCCTGTCAATGGCGCCGCAGTGCGCGAAACCCCATAGGTCTGTAATACATGTGCGTATTTCATTACCTGTGAGTAGTACCATAATTTGTGGAATACCGCGAGTCTACGCTACTCTTGATTAGTACGGCAACATGACAACTACCATGGCTCTACTTTTCTAGCGGTAAGTACCATTATGAGGGGCCGATGACTTGGATTTTTGGACTCCTTTCGACTACAAACATCATCGGTTCAGTATCGTACTAATAGAAGCAGTCTCTTGGTCAGTAATAATATTGTTTTACGCCAGCTTCTGTGCATGTGAGGCACTGTGGGTCGGTTCCACTGATCGTTTTAAATTCATATCCATCCATTCATTCTTCGCCCTCGCGTTTTGAATTGTGGTCAGTGGAGGATTTTGGGTTTTTAATTTGTCATTTCATTTCGTACCATTAGGAGCCGATGACTTAGATGTTAGGCCCCTTTAAACAAAAAGCATAATCAGCAAGCAGCACTTCCACGTCCCAATGAAACTGACGTCCACGAATGTCTTTCTTCAGGTGTGCCAAAAATGTGAAAATCACAAGGTGGAAGATCCGGGATGTCCGGAGAACGTTGAAGTATCACTGAAGCTTAGCCTTCGCCAGACTGGAGGTATGGAGGTGAGCATTATCATGCAACAGGATGACTCCGTCCCGACAGCATCTAGGGCGTTTTGACTTTATGGCGCGTCGCAGTTTCTGCAAAGTGTCTTCATAGCGCTGTGCATTGATTGTGGTTCCACGCTCAAGGTAGTCGACAAGCAGAGGGTCCCTGCAGTTAAAGAAGGTCATCATGATTTTACTGAAACCTGTGTGAACAGCTTGGGATTTCTTTGGCGGAGGAGAATTGCGATGTTTCCATTGTTGGCTTGCCATTTGCTCTCGGGCTAGAAATGGTGTCACCACGTTTCGTTCCCTGTGACGATACGGGACAGAAATGCATACATACTCTTCCTCGTGGTATCGCTGCAGATGACTCAGACATGACGCCATTCTGTCAATCCTTTGTCCCTCCGTCAGTTGATGCGGAACCCACTGCGCGCAAATTTTGCGGAAATCCAAATGATCTTTGATAATGACATGCACGGAACCATGGCTAATGCCGACCTGAATACGTATGTCTTCGTTTGTGATTCGTCGGTTTTCCCGGATAAAGCCATGAATCCCCCCTGTCATATCAGGAGTAATGGCTCGATGGTCCTATCGTGGGGACACGTCGTCTACAGTGATCAATCACTATTGATTTGCATTTGGATCAGACGCCCAGGTGGCAGATTCCTTATCTGTTGTTTTTCAAGCCTTTTCTTAAATGATTGCAAAGAAATTGGAAATTTATTGAACATCTCCCTTGATAAGTTATTCCAATCTCTAATTCCCCTTCCTATAAACGAATATTTGCCGCAATATGTCCTATGAATTCCAGCTTTATCTTCATATTGTGATCTTTCCTACTTTTAAAGACAGCTCTCAAAATTATTCTTCTACTGATGTCATTCCACGCTATCTCTTCGCTGACATTTCGGAGCATACCACTTAGTCGAGCAGCTCGTCTCCTTACTCCCAAGACTTCCCAGCCCAAACTTTGCAACATTTTTGTAACGCTACTTTGTCGGAAATCACTCAGAACAAATCGAGCTGCTTTTCTTTGGATTTTTTCCAGTTCTTGAATCAAGCAATCCTGGTGAGGGTCCCATACACTGGAACCATACTCAAGTTGGGGTCTTACCAGAGACTCATATACTCTCTCCTTTACATCCTTACTACAACCCCTAAACACCCTCATGACCATGTGCAGAGATCCGTACCATTTATGTGATTATCCCAATGAAGATCTTTTCTTATGTTAACACCGTCAGATAACTTCTCAATTGTAATCACCTGGACTGAGTGGACCTCGAACACCGCCCTTCTCGGAATCTCCTGTGCAGTGTTCGCCATACACAGCAGACATACTCCAGCACTCTCTGCCACCAGTAAACGAACCAAACTTCTCTGCTCTTACTTGCTTGCCTCCATTACTACAGCTGGACCTTAATTTCTACAGCTGGACGAACACACTAGACCACTACGTGCACCTGTGAGTTTTCACTTACCACAGCGATGGCAGTATAGATACGTAACAACAAATGTGTGTTATGGCGAGTGTTGATTGCCCCTTATACACTACACCGCAGATCATATTTTTGATCGATACAGATTTCATTGCAAGAATACGTTTGTGCAATTTGATAATGAATAGTGTTCGGCGCCGCGGTCTAGATAAACGTGCCTGCCTTTCATCCGGAGGCCGCGTTTCGATTCCCGGCAAGGTCAGGTATTTTGATCTGGTCCTGAGGGTTGGTTCGAGGTCCACTCAGCCTAAGTGATTACAATTGAGAAGTTATCTGACGGTGAGATACCGACCCCGGTCTAGAAAACCAAGAATAACGACAGAGAAGATTCGTCGCACTGACCATGCGTTACCTCGTAATCTGCAGGCCGTTGGGTTGAGCAGCGGTCGCTTGGTAGCCCAAGGCCCCTCAGGGCTGTAGTGCCGTGAGGTTTATGTTTAATGAATAGTGTCCACGTTGGGATCGTGGATACAGACATTTTTATGAGTGGCGAACTTTAATTTAATTTATTAATTTGAGTGGAAATGTCAGTTCACATAACAATAGGATCTGGGATACGCAGACCCCGAGACCTCTGCACTGTATGAAGGTGGGTGTATGGTTCGCTATTAGTGCCCGACGAATTATCGGTCAGATATTTCTTCAGGACACGATAATTTCTTCCGACCGTTATATTCACAGCATTCTCGAACTATTTTTTGCAGAACTGACTGAAGAAGAAAAAAAGGTACGGCTATTTCGAACAGGATGCTGCGACGGTCCATACGGCGCGAAGCTCTATGCGACGGTTGCAGGAAGTGTTAAGCCTACCGTGAACAGAACGGGAAGAAAGAATGAGAGAAAAGGAATTGAGCAAGCCCAAAATATCCGAGGATGAATGTAAGAGAGTGGAGGTACGTCTAACGCTCCCTTTGGAGATAAATAGGCCTACGTTTGAGTGTGTTTTGACGACTTCCGCAATATCAGAGTCCAGACGAAAAACTGCACATTCACTTCGTGACTCCGGCACAGCCTCTGTTCATTTTAATTTCAGAATGGACAACCGCAATGCATTAATTTACTTCCCTTCAGTTTCTCAGCATTTTCTCGCAGCTGAGAAATTCCATTTCGTTATCTTTGATGCACAGTCTTTTGATTGGAAGTAATTTACACTGAAGGACTTTCAGTGGCGACAACTTCGTCACATACTCTAGAATAATGATATATACAAAAGTAATGAGTTCCTTTATTGAATGTCAGTTTGGGAATACAAAACTGGAACAGGCAGATCATTGAGGACGTATTTTCCCAGGATGGTAGTATAATGAGACGGAATCATGGTGCAGCAAAGCTAATGCAGTGAGTTCGCATTTGCGATCAACCAGTTTCCGGACGAAGTTTTCTTTACAACGGTTGTTTTCAGATCAACGTTGTTGTACGGGAATGAAAGCTGCGTAGACTCGGACATGAAAGTAGCGAGAATGATCGCTGGTGCAAACAGATGTGAAAAGTGGCAGGAGGGTACTCGGAATGAGATAGAGGCTAAGTTAGGATTGAACTCAGTGGATGAAACTGTACGCATAAACCGGCTTGGGATCATCTGAAGCGAATGGAGGAGGATAGTTTACCTAGGAAAATAATGCACTCTGTCGTGGAGGGTAAGAGAAGGAGAGGGGCACAAAAACTGCGATGATTAGACTCGCGTTCTAATGATTTAAAGATAAGAGGTATAGAACTAAACGAGGTCACAGAGCTGGTTACAAATAGAGGATTGTTGCGGCGTTCACTAATATCACAGCGGCTTGTAGACAATATTGACCTGGGGCCTATTCCACGAACGAACTTTGCAACTTTTCACTTTGCACTTTTCAGTTCAGATTTTGTTCCACCATCACTTTTCAGATTTAGCTTGAAAAGTGAAAAGTTAGGAATCTTTTCACTTTTCAAGCCTGTTATGTTCCTCCATTGGTACAGAAATGCAAAGTGCAAAGAAATGAAGTGAAAAGTTTTTATAAATCTTGCAAAGAGATGATTCCCTTTTCATATGTTAATTAACAAGTATGCACACACTAGTTTCTCGGCGTAGAATTTGGTTTAGTGATATAAACACGTTACGATGTGAGCGTTTGTTAGTGATGAAGAATCCAATAAGAGAACGTACAAAGACAGGATTCATTTTCATAACCTCACTTCGACGTAATTTCGCGAGTGATTTCGTATTACCCCAACACAGATTGACTATGTTCTTGAAATGATCGATCATTTATTGAAACATGCAACAAAAAGAAGTCAATTTCTTTCCGAAAAAGAACAAATTCTTATATGCTTACATTGGTTAGTAAATGGTGCTGCACGGTGTAGCAGCAATGCATGGGACATGAAAATCAATTATTTGCTGAACTCTTACCAAAGTCTTAGATGTTATAGTAAATGTAATATTTCCTAATAGTACGTTGGCTTTATAATCCACTTAATATAGCGACGGGATTTCTAATGAAGGGTGAATTTCCTCCTGTGTGTGGATGTGTTGACGGTACTCTCGTTAACATTGATGTGCGTCATCATTTGAGAGGTTATCTTTAAAGTTGTCAAAAAAAAAGGATGTCATGTTTCTCCTTGACAACTTCCAGCACAGCCAGCTTCTTGTAATAACATTTCTTTCCCATGATAAAAACTTTAACGGTACGACAATTATACCGCCAAGTTCGCCGCGAAAAGTAAAGCATTAAAATCAGAGTATTAGGCCTATACAGCTTGCTCATGGAATAAACTCGATGGGATCACTCATTCGCAAAGACTTTTCACTTTGCGAAGAAATTGAAAAGTACAACCTAGTTCATGGTGGAACAGAAAGACTTTGCAAGAATTGAAAAGTGCAAAGTTGAAAAGTTGCAAATTTCGTTCGTGTAACAGGCCCCAGGCTAGAGACTCCCGTACGTAGGAGGACTTGAACCTTGTAGCTTCCTAATATAATATTTTGCACGCTGAGGAGAGAATAATGGGTACTGGTAAAGTGAGTGGTTTATCGTTCCAATTTTCTGGCCGCAGGGACAGATGTTAAGAGTCTGTGAGATTCATTCGAAATAAGTGAGGAGTACAGGCATGGTTTAATCTGATGCAAATAATAGAAGTAATGTGACGTCGCGTATATTTATCCGTAACAAACCAGGGTTTGAACGAATTTTTTTTTTTTTTTGGCAGGAATAAGTTCAGATTCTTGCCCTAATTTTTTTTTTTTTTACGGTGGATTGTTTCCATTCTTCGTTCAATAAGATTTAGACTTGAGTATCTTGATTTACTAGTTTCATTTCCGTATTGATAGTTTACGTATGTATAGATAAGAAAAGGTTCCACCTTATCAATACAGTTTTTATTGTAAGAATTAGCTTACAGGACCGGTCATCATCATCTGAACATGAATACCTTTACATATGTGTCAAGCATTAATTGGTATTGCCCTTTCTAAAGGGAGATGCCGTTGGAAAGCATCATGTCTGAGTGTCCAAATTGGGCATATCAAGTGTAAAATGATTATATATTATAATTGTGGCATTCAGGTACTTGGGTATAAAGCTATCTCCTATGTCTATGTAACCTAACTTAAACTTAAATCTAAGTTACAAATACATTAAACACATTAAAATACACAGTACGTGTTAAAATCCTTTAAAATGATTAGTATAAAACATTTCATGGAAATGAATGTGTGAGTCTTGCATATGTCATCATTCTCGTTTTGACTCCAGTGTTGTAAATCATTCAGTGCTTGCGTTCGTAGGTAATGCTGTAGTTCTCTTAAGAAGTATTATTATTTACTTAAATAATGTCTTCACGTGTATGTGTGGTGAAAAGCTTCTATTGTTAACAAAATCCAATTGTATAGACAGAGGTTTGTGCAGCTGTGAGTTGAATATTATTCTTTAAATCTCGGAAGCAGATGTGGTCTTGGTCATACGTAAGTATTTCTTGATGCAGAGTTGTAGTGGTGGCTCCTTCCTCATCTATTGAACCTTACATAATTAGACTTGAGTAGACCCCGTTCCCAGAGATCTGTATATGGAAGAGAGAGATGGAAGGCTAATCATGTCCTCTAGCTGCTTCATTTGACAAATGGTCTGCATGATTGTTACCGGGGATATTTGGGTGTAAGTTTACGTTTTCTAGTGGTGATGTCATAGCAAATTTTTGGTATATTTTGGATGAATCAACTGTGAGAGTTGTCAGGATTTTGTGATGCTAATAGCGCGCTTTGGGAATCAGTGCAGATAGTAGCACGGTCGATAATATATATATAAAACAGTGGCGTATGCTGGGATCAAGACGTGGGCTATAACTAGACTTAGGTTACCCCTTATCGATATTTGGTTTAGTGAACGTCTAGCTTTAGCGTTTTGAGCCACCGGAGTAGCCTGCGGTATTGTCAAGGCTGTTTCGCAAGCCACTGTCCTGGCCTCTGCGCCTCTGCCACTGCCAATACTCAACATCTGATCAGTGGAAACGGTAGCCTAGGGTCTAGCAAATTAAAACCCGTCTTTGTGGTTAAATGGATAGAATGCTTGCATTTGGTCCAATGGCCCCGGTTCAATTCTTGGAATCAATCTCCTCGTACTCTTGGATGTTAATGACGTCTTCGCCATTCATTTCATCCTGATTGTGTCACCACCAAGCCTTTCCAGAGGCTATTCATTATTATTAAATTAAAATGTGAATTTTACAGCATTACCAGTGGTCGTACCCGTCGTTCACTGGTTTATTAGCTTCCTCGGTAGATCGGTGCTGGTGTCCGACCCATGATCACGGATTCGATTCCAAAACACAAAAGAAAACACTAAACCTGAAAGATTGCATTTCATTTTAGCAAATCTACGTATAAAAATAAAATTATATTACTCCTATAACAGCAGCCCTGCAGTGTTCCTACAAGGATTTAGAAATAGACGGGAATGAAATACCAGCACTCTGGCATCTGTATAATTATGTATGACAGGAAGTATATACGATGAAGAGCGCATGGTTGCTTGGAATCGAACCCGTCCTCATGGGTCGTACACCACCACCACCGATCTGCCGAAGAAGCTAATAAACCAGTGGACGACGGGTACGACCGTTTGTAATTCGTGTAAAATTTTACATTTTACTTTCTTTTTACAAGATGTTTTACGTCGCGCCGACACAGATAGGTCTTATGGCGACGATGGGACAGGAACGAGCTAGGAGTGGGAAGAAAGCGGCCGTAGCCTTAATTAAGGTACAGCCCCAGCATTTTGCCTGGTGTAAAAATGGGAAACCACGGAAAACCATCTTCAGGGCTGCCGAGAGTGGGGTTCAAATCCACTATCTCCCGAATACTGGATACTGGCCGCACTTAAGCGACTGCAGCTATCGAGCTCGGTAACTTTACATTTTAACTGTATAATAATAGTAATAATAATAATAATGCGTGACTTGGTGGTAAACTAATGAGGATGAAATGAATTGCGAAGACGTCGTAAAAACCAAGTCCCGAAGCCAGGGTACCTAAGAGTATGAGGAGGTTGATTCCGAGGAAGATGTGGGGTATGCTTACCATTTTAAACTGTCAGCAATTTATCTGCTTACTTCGGTTGCGAGAATTGTTTATCCAGTAGGCCTACTTGTTTTATTACACACGGTTCAGCCATTTTACAAAAGTAAACCCACACGGTCAATTACGTTATACACTTTAACTTCAAATAAACTAAAATTGTTCCGAGAACAATAATACTACTGAAATTGTGAAATATCTATATATAAAAAGTATAAGAGTTTTGTCTGTACATTGCTCAGAATTTGAAAAGAATGGTAGTTATGTATCGGTCATTTCCATAGTAACAAGGAAATGCACTTTTTACTTTTCCGTAATTTATATCTGTATGTATGTATGTATGTACACGCATCACGAGAAAACGGCTGAAGA
Source organism: Anabrus simplex (assembly GCF_040414725.1). Lineage (NCBI taxonomy): Eukaryota > Metazoa > Arthropoda > Insecta > Orthoptera > Tettigoniidae > Anabrus > Anabrus simplex. The sequence goes on along the minus strand of NC_090269.1, from coordinate 428,754,095 downwards.
AATTTAATGAAAATCGATATGTGTAGGCGGAGGATGAGCCACTACAATTTAGTCTATAAATCATTTTACTCACACTGAGTGAAATGGTAGTTTAGGGGAAGGCCAAAAATGTAATTCTCAAATATTTATATTATTAGTGGTCCTATCGATAAATAGGCTACTACATAACGGAAGTTATATAGAATTAAATTTCCGATCATTTATGTTCTACATTGTTACCTTACCGGATTTGATAACACAGGCATTCATGAATTTGTCTTTTTGTTGCCAAGTTCATAACAACGCCGAGCCACGAGAAAATGGGTTAACAGAATTTAATGAAAGTTGGCATATAGAGTCGGGGAATAAGAAACTACAGTCTAAGTTATAAACAGTTTTATTCACCCTGAATGAAATTGTAGTTTAGGGGAAGGCGCCTATAATTTAATTTTTAATAATTTATTTAACGCGCACAATGTGCAAAGAATTACTGTATAAAACATTAGTCTTCGTTGCAAAATTTCATCAGTGATTCTGTTCGCTGTTTACAATTTAAAAATTTAAAAATTAAATTATATTTAAATAATTTAATTTTTAAATACCTGTGTTATTGATCCTATCGAAAAGTACTACGTAACGTAAGTTATAGAGAATACAATTTCCGACCATTTATGTTTTATTCAGTTTTACCGTACTGACTACGATAAGATTGGTATTTCAGAGTCGGAAGAAAACTGAATCTGAAGGCCTACAATGTTGAAAGCTCATAACGTTGATCAACAATAACATTACATTGACCATTGTTTGTTGTGATGTTCATTCTCTCTTATGCTGCCGCTCAACTCAGATAGATGGGACTATTGTTAGAAGTCCAGGAGATAACTTTCAGTTTTAAAAGTATGTGTGGTATTCCAAATGTAATTGGTGCAATAAATTGAACGCACATTCCAATTTTACCCCCAACATAAAATTATCGTGATTTTGTTAATCGAAAGGGCTGGCGTCTTATCATATGTTACAGTTACTGATCATTTATACAGGTAATTATATATTTACTGGCGTATTATATTTGTTGTTTCGACAGATGATGAAGATTTCTTCAGAACAAACATGAAGTGTGTGCGCAGTCGTTTTCAATACAATCTCAGTACGATCCGCGTTTACATGGAACTCAATTCGAACCGAGTACGATACGATCCCAGATTTTACCGTATCGACCTTGAGACTCAATCCGAACTGAGTCCCCGTTTACATGGCGTTTTCAATACGGGAAGTGTACTCAGATCGATCTGAATCCTGCATGTAAACGTACTAAGTATAACAGCCTGACTAAATATTGACAGAAAATAGCTGGGGAGTTAGAAAAATTTCTTCTTTAGCATGCCATTTCTCTGGTTCATACATTTTCTGATACTGCCGGTACATAACAGACTGGTTCATCATAGTATTCCAGCTACCGAGCTCGATAACTGCAGTCGCTTAAGTGCGGCCAGTATCCAGTAATCGGGAGATAGTGGGTTCGAGCCCCACTGTCGGCAGCCCTGAAGATAGTTTTCCCTGGTTTCCTATTTTCACACCAGGCAAATGCCGGGGCTGTACCTTAATTAAGGCCACGGCCGCGTCCTACCAATTCCTAGGCTTTTCCTATCCCATCGTCGCCATAAGACATATCTGTGTAGGTGCGACGTAAAGCAAAAAAAAAAAAAGTATTCCAGCTATTCGATCCCTACTCTGACGCGTTGTTTTGAATGAGCCATGTGCACACTTACGGCAGAGGCTCACTTAATAGTAATAGTAGTAGTATGACCCGGTCTAGAGTTACAATTTAGGCCTATTCCAAATTATAGCATCACAATTCACTAAATAACTCAAAATTCAACCCTGAAAAGAGCCGTTTCTTAAGAAATGCTTCTTCCTCTTCACTTTTATTAAATTCTACATTCATTTTATAACAAATTAGCAGTGAAGAGAGGTTTCTCCTTTGGCTTGGAGGAAAAATTTGCCTCCACGTCAGATGGATTTTTCCGCCGCCTGTGCAGTGAACTGAGATTTTTCAGACTCATCGGGTATTCCTAGGAAACAGATTAGAAAAAGGGCATAGTTTTTGCCCTAGGAGTCTCCACTATTCGAACACCCCCACACGGCCGAAATACGACGAAGAGTGTTCACGGAACACGGTTGTCTGCGGCTTGGTCATTCCAGCTCTGAAACTTTGGACTGCTAGTGAGAAAATGTGTGGTTTTTCATTTGATCGAGTATGACATATGAAAGCATTGCTTTTAATCGCGCCATTCCTACTGACGTAATCGTAATGACCTATGTTCATTTCAGTTGGGAAAACTACTAAGAATGTGGATGTAAAAAGGCAGGTGGAGAGTGAGTGTCTGCCATTATAATGAAAATTCCCCAACCTGATGGTGACTGATGGTAGGCAAGGGGCCTAATATTACAATGAAAATTCCCTAACCCAGTCTTCATATGAGAAAAGACATTTGGTGACTTCCCCGTCGCGTTTCTAGGGTAACGTTAAGTGCTCACAACGTGTACACTACCTAACCTAGAATTATATATACAATGTAGAATTCCGTAGCGAAGCACGGGTATGTCGGCTAGTCTTCTATATAAGAATGTTGTCTGTACATTGCTCAGAATTTAAAAAAAGGATGGTATTTCTGTATCAGTCATGCCCACAGTAACAAAGAAATGCCCTTTTTACTTTTCCGTAATTTCTGTCTGTCTGTCTGTCTGTCTGTCTATCGTATGTATGTACACGCATCACGAGAAAACAGCTGAAGAGAATTTAATGAAAATCGGTATACAAAGTCGAGTAATAAATCACTACAATCTAGGCCATAAATAGTTTTATTCCGCAGACTGAAATGGTAGTTTAGGGAAGGCCTAAAATTTAATTCTCAAATATTTATGTTATTAGTGGTCATATCGAATGAAAATCGGTATACAAAGTCGGGGAATAAGTCGCTATAATCTAGGCCATAAATAATTGTATTCACGCTGAGAAAAATGGTAGTTTAGGGTAAGGCCTACTACGGAAGTCTCAAATATTTATGTTATTAGTGGTCCTATCTTAATAAAAATCGGTATCCAAAGCCGGGAAATAAGTCGCTATACAGGGTGTCCACCCGTATGGAAAACCTGGGAAACAGGGAAATGTCAGGGAATTTGATAAATAACTGGAAAACCTGGAAATGTCAGGGAATTCAGGAAAAATTCTGGAAATTCATTCTTCTGCCAAATTCATGTAATATAAACACATTTTTCAGTTTTTATAACATTACTCTAGGGCATGTCTTTTATGCCAGGAATAAATCATAATGAAAAGTTAATAAAGTGTGATCTCGAATGTGAAGTAACCAATAATATCAATAGCTATATGATAGATTGATTGAATTTTCAATGTTTTGATCTGCTTACTATTGAATATTCTGTGTTGTTGAGGAATGGCGAGCTTGATGAATTTGGCCTATATTGTGTTCTCAGTTTTTCTAATCTCTTAAATGCATGGCTTCCACAACAATATATGCATATAGACAAAATTCCACAACCCAACGGATGACTGTGTTTGTTTACTATGTAATGACTTGTGCGATAGTTATTTACCTCGTAAAATGTAAAAACAGACACAAAACACTGACTGAATGCAGAAAAGTGTGAAATTCTGTTAAACTTAATACTCATTCGAGTGCTCATGATCATTATTATTAAATGCGCTGACGTAGGTAAGCCTTATGTAAATGTGTAGTGCATCGCAACACCATTTGGGCTGCGCCGCGTTGAGTTTCCAACCTATCTTTCGTGTGAGGGGTTCGGAAGTTTTGAGGCACGACTAGTAGCTTGTAATATCATGTGTAATTTTGTGAATACAGAACAAGATTTAAAATAGTGACATCACATTGTGAGATGAAGGTTACCGGGCAAGTTGGCCGTACGGTTAGGAGCGCGCAGCTGTGAGCTCGCATTCAGGAGATAGTGGGTTTGAATCCCACTGTTGGCAGCCCTGAAGATGGTTTTCCGTGGTTTCTCATTTTCACTCCAGGCAAATGCGGGGGCTGTACCTTAATTAAGACCACAGCTGCTTCCTTCCCATTCCCAGGACTTTCCTGTCCCATCGTCGCCATAAGATCTATCTGTGTCGGTGCAACGTAAAAAAAAAAGGATGAAGGTTGTTTGTTGGTTAAGAGATTTTGAGTTTGTGAAGTATGTTTGGATGTATTTGGTCTTGATCCAGCCAATCCCAAGCTGCCATTCATATCGATTTATATCGGTTGAGTGCAATTTTGAAACCTAGCTGACAATTGTATTGTCTACATCACCATGCGGTTAAACTACCTCACTCTGTGTGTGTGGTATAGGTTTAATAGTGTTCATTGTAGATGGAATTGTATTTACACCCGTGTGTTGGTTAGTATATAGTTAGTCTGTGTATCATACCTCAGTATAGTTCATGAAAGCCAAGTGGCAAGAATGTGACTTGGCAAAAATTGGCACCGTGGTCTCGATCAGCCATATACCTATTCTTGTTTGTGTCGGATATTGTTAGGAAGTGCATGCACTATCTTAGAAGGATTTGCGAATTTGTTTTCACTTGTGATTCGCGTGTGATTTTTGTAGTACGGTATTACATTTTACGAGGGTTGTGTGCCGCAGTTATATTGCATCAGCTGTTATTGAAGCAGTAGAGTGCTGGCAGCATAGATAAGGCAATGCTCACAGGTTTTACGAACTGTCAATTTAGAAGAATGCTGTGCGGAATATAGGACTATTTAAAAGATTTTTACAATATCCTTATCTTCTTTTTTCAGCTAACAATATCTTCATCAAAGCCAAGGAAAACTTTGTTTAATGAAAGGTGGCTGCTTGATGGTACTTTCAGAACATGGTTGAAACCCATGCCTCAAGACAAATTTTCACATATTGCATAATATTGTAATCTGCATAATATGTAAAACATCATTTACTGTTAGCAACATGGGGAACCAGGCATTAAAAAGTCACATGGCAGGAAAGATCATGCCAGTAGTGTCAAGTTCAGCCAGTTCTCATTATCCCTTTCAAGTTATTTTAAAAAGGAACATTCGAATAGTGAAGTAACAAGAGACAAACTCAGTAGAGAATACCTGGCCGCGCACAAGTTGCCCTCTGCCTGCCACAGCTACCACAACAAACTTTATCACATATGACTCCACTTCTTCTTCTTCCATTAAAGAAGGTTAACCAGAGACGAGATGTCTACAGAATTATCTTTCAAGAGAGCAAGTAACCAAAGCTGAGATTATATGGTGCATGCATACTGTCATGCAACACCATTCTTTACGTGCCAGTGAAGCTAGTGTACGTTTGTTTCCAGTAATGTTTCCAGACTCTGAAACAACTTCGAAAGTTCAGCTGCACAGAACAAAAGTTGCGTATAGAATCACTCATGGTTTAGCTATTTCCATAAACAAGTTCTTGAGTAAGTGCACACATTTCACCGTTGGGTTTGACGAGTCACTGAATAAAGTTTCTCAGATGGATCAAATGGATCCTGTAGTTCATAGTTTCAATCCTGATACTAATGAAGTATGCACTTCTTATTTTGATTCCATGTTTCTTGGTCACTCTACCTCCTCAGATTTGTTAAATGGTTTTTTTGCAAGCACAGCAAGGACTCTATCTAAAAAAACTTACAAATTTCAATGGATGGTCCAAATGTTAATAAAAAGTTCCTTCAGAATTTTGGTAATTTATTAAATGATGATCTAGATGCTCCTATTTTGTTGAACATTGGATCTTGTGGCTTGCATCTGTGCACAATTCATATAAAATGGCAGTAAAAGAAATCCTAAAAGTTTCAGACAGATCTTCCATTTGCACCACTCCTTTATGAATCTTTTATTTATGATAAATGTTATGACAAGGTTTGTTAAGTCTGAGTTGCTGCAGTCTTCAGAAAATGTCCTAAAACGAATTTAGACAGTAAAGAAAATCTTCTGCCTGCACCTAAAATTGACATAGGTTCTGCTGCTAAAGCAGCACTTCATGGCATTCCTGGATTAAATGATAGAGATATGTTAGTGTTTCGCACAGATTGTCTAAGAGGAATGGTAGCTTTATGCCAGAAGTTACTGGAAAGGTCACCGCTGGCATATAAACTGACTAAATTAATTTCTTGTTTCGATCTAAGTGTAGCCAAGAAGCCTGTAAGCAACAGGCTGCTAAGGATAGCTTTAAATGCTTTTGTTGAAAACAAATGGATCTCGGGTAATGAAGCCGATCATGTACATAGGGGGTTCACTTCTGTTTGTGAGAATGATACTTTGAAAGAAGAAGTGAATTCTTTGACTTCTAAAGACGAGAGGTTAGATCGCTTTTGGCATCACTGTTTTTCCAACAGTAAATTTGAAAACAGTAAAGTGGGCTTCATTTCTAAAAATGATACTAATATTGATTCATGAAAATGCTTCACTTGAACGTGGTTTTACTTTTAATAAAGAAATTATAGTCAAGAACATGCTACAAGTATCCCTTGTAGCACAAAGAATAATAGATGATGCTATCCCAAACCCTGGTGGAACTGAAAAGGTCTCCATTAATAAGAACATGCTCCATGCTGCAAGGAGTGCTCATGCTTTGTATGTTCAAAATCTAAAGGAGAAATGTGAAGCATTGGAAGTAGAAGATTCTTTGCAAATAATAATAATAATAATAATAATAATAATAATAATAATAAGAGAAAGGCCGCTTTGTTGCTGAAAGAATTAGAAGAAAAGAAGTGGAGGGTGAAGGCAGAAGCTCGACAGTCATTGGTGGCTATGAAGAAATTTCTTCGCTGAAGCAGTAATGGTAGTGCATTAAAAAAAAAAAAAAACTTAAAGTGAATTTAATTAGACTAAATTAAACTTCCAAGTTTTGAAATTTAATATGCACATTAATTGCTTTTTTAAAAATGTATTTTAATATTACTGATACTTCCTTTATAATTTTGTTTTTTGTCATTTTATGTCAGGGAAAAAACTCGTTTTTATGTCTGGAAAACAGGGAAATGTCAGGGAATTTTAAAATCTGGATTTGGTGGACACCCTGCTATAATCTAGGCCATAAATAATTTCATTCACGTTGAATGAAATGGTAGTTTAGGGGTAGGCCTAAAATTTAATTCCAAAATAATTGTGTTATTAGTGGTCGTATCGGTAAATACTAAATAGTATTATATTTCCGATCATTTATGTCTTATACATTGTTACCATACCGGCTATGATCAGAGATATTCATGAATTTGGATTTTTGTTACTAAGTCCTTATCACCGCCGAGTCACGAGAAAATGGGTAGACAGAATTTAATGAAAATCGGTATGTACAGTCGGAGAATAAGGAACTACAGTCTACGCTATAAATAATTTTATAAGACGCCCTAATATCACAAAGTCGAAAGAGAACTAAATGTGAAAGCCTACAACATAGAAAGCTCATAAGTGATCAACAATAACATTACATTGACCATTGTTTGTTGTGATGTGCTTTGTCTTCTGTTGCCACTAAACTCCTACAGATAGGATTACTGCTGCCACTGCCTTCGTAATATACAGGCCATACTGTAGAAAGCGCGCCAAGCCAATCAGCTGATCAATTGAGGCGAGCTAAGCGAATGTTACATATTGTACTTGTGAATGTAATCCATAAGGATTGGGGAAATTCTTAGGATAATTGTGACCGTTGAGAACAAAAATTTATATTTAATTATATTGCATGTTTTTTCTTTAAATTTATCACATCAGGATTTACGTAAACAGCTGTTATTAAAATAATGAGACCTCATTGTTTAGGTTAGGCATGGTATCTTCACGTGGTGAGTAATGTAAATTCAAGGGACGTAATAATTCTCGTGTAATTTATTCATTTAATTGTTATCGTATAAGACTTTTTTGCGGAAATATAATGTGTTACAAACTTATATACAGTGTGTGAAAGTTCACATTTGTCACAATGCTAAGAACTTGTGCGTACCACGCCGAAATACAACTATACAAGTAAATATACATTAATATTTTTATTTTCTCCGTATGGGGGCGGGTTACCTTTATGAAAAACTAAAATACCAACCTAAAAAATACCTGTTACGAAGAATAAAGGTGTATGTTTCAGTCATTTTCCAGAACTGATGATGAGTTCTACTTTTGACTTTCTTGTTACACAGATTTACAGCAGAACATTCTTTTGTTGAGACAGAAAATGTATAAAAGTGGACAGTAACCAATGGAACCTACATATGGTTATTTTTTGGGTTCGTGATGTTGAGTACACGCTGCCTTTTCTCCCCAAAATGAATGCGCGTAAAAACCATTCCTCGGCAGTTTCCGTGAATATGGGAAGTGACTATTTATGGCCATCTAGAGGTATGAAAGTAAAGTTTATTATTGCACGTTTGTTGTCTCCCATATTTGTATTAATTCATAATAGGCTAATTATTTGTTGGGTACATTAACGAGTAAAACACTGAAGCTTTGACCGCGTAGATCGCACTTCAAACCTACTTCTCCCAAAATTACACAGACCTGACTTACGAGTTATGATGCGATTACAGGTTTTAGTGATCTCACATGCAATATTAATGCAACTTTTGTGAATATTTCATAATTACAAGGTACAGACGCATCATGTCCTTGCATTACACGGTTCGGACGGAGGAAACAGTTCGCCTCTTTGCGTGACGTCATCGGAGGTACAGTACGGCCTGTACATCACGAAGGCAGTGCTGCTGCGTACCGAGTATTTTTTTTTTAAATTTGCCTTACGTCGCACTGACACAGTTAGGTCTGAAGGCGATGATGTGATAGGAAAGGACAATGAGTGTGAAGAAAGCTGCCTTGGCCTTAATTAAGGTATAGCCCCACCATTTGCCTGGTGTGAAAGTGAGAATCCACAGAATAACATCTTCAAGACTGCCGACAGTGGGATTCGAATCCACTATCTCCCGGATGCAAGCTCACAGCTGCGCGCCCATAACCACACGGCCAACTCGCCCAGTCGTAGGAGTGTAACAGTCTGCCTAAATATTGGCGGGAAGTAGCTGGGGAGTTCGGTAACTTTCTTCTTTAGCATGCCATTCCTCTGTTTCATAATTTTTCCGATACTACTGGTACGTAACACACTGGTTCATCATAGCATTAGAGTTATTCAATCCCTACTCCGAGGCACTGATTGGAACGAGCAGTGTGCATATTTAACGGAATAATGGCAGAGAAGTGTTCACGGCTGTCTGCGGCCTGGTCATTTCAGCTCTGGAACTTTGGACTGTTAGATCGACACCGTAGTACTGTTCGTTAAAAGTGAGAAAATGTGCAGTTTTTCATTTGATCTAGTATTTTATATGACATTGCTTTTAATCGCTACATTCCTACTGACGTTTTTGTAATGACCTATGTCGACTTCAGTTAGGAAAACCACATAGTCAGCCTTTCTGAGAATCCCGCAGCGAAGCACGGGTACATCAGCTAGTACACAAATAATGTTCTCAACTATGAACAATCAGTAAGACGTCTTGCACATGCAACAACAAACACGTGATACCGTAGTGCATGGTTCAATCGTGTCACTTCGGAGTCTTCCGGAGAACTTCGAGTCTTTTGGCTCTCGGTCCCTCGCTATGGCGAACTGACGAGACGAAGCCTTACCCACCTATCCCCTCGGTCCCGCTCCTGTCGGACAAGCAGCAGCAACTCAGCAAGCTGTGGGCGGCGAGTTGAGCGGAGAGGGAAGCAGTGCTTAGGTTGCAATATCACTTCTCCGATCCTTGCACTCAGAAATTCGAGCGACGTTTTTTCTCATTGCTTTCAAGTTTTGTAAATGGAACAATGTGTCAGATGCTTATATTATAATATGGACGATTTCCATCGTACTCATTTAAGGTTTAGGCTTCACCGATAAGCCTTGGTAGCTCTAGTATATCCCACTAAATAAAGAAGGGCTTGTCTAATCGCAAATAGTTCTGCAGTAAAAGACGAAGTGGGTGGGTGGGGAGGGAGGGATAATTTTTGACTTTGCAATGGAACTTGTAGAACATACGCTACCCTACAGTAAGTACGGGTATTTTTCTTAACCACACTTTCCGTGCTCTCAGTGAGTTGGGCAAGAGAATAATGAGAACACTATTACATCACCGATGAGTCTTAGTCCCGGTACTGTATTTCCTTGTAGAACACATTATTTTAGTACGTTACAAGACATAGCCGATACGGACTGCAGCGATAATGTAATGTTCAATCAAATATTGTTGCGGAGTTAAGAATGTACAGTACGGTATTCTACATTGCATACTTCAAAAGTATGTTTTGCCTTTGAAAGTTAGCGGTAACTTATTTGTCATATGCCGTGCACTTTTAAAATGGAACTTTGTCGGCCTGTACGGTTACAAGCAATTGGAATGTACAGTATGTAGTTGAGGGACAACAAAAGAGCAAAACGGGTACATTAGATTCAGCATACGAAATCCTGCCGCCTCGGAGTTACTTGATTCACTGAACAGCAACTATGCGTCACAGACAAATGCGCACCCTAGGCAAATGAAAACCTTATAGGTGTTGTTCTTTCTGCAAAAGGCATTTATTAGTAACAAGTTGAGGGAATGTGAAATAATTGAATTATCCGCGACATTTGCGTAAGAAAGACTTCAGCGGATGACGAAAAACACTGGCCGAATGTTTTAAAATGATCGCAAGTTCAAAGCTATCGATGGAATCGTCTCGACTTGTAACTTGCGCCGTTGAACATCTTTCGGGCTGGTTCGCGCAACGAGTAGCTTCGGTTCGAGCGTTCTTCTGGAAGGAAATACGAACCGGTCTGCAATGTGTTGTGTTGCAGGAGGTTTATATCGGGAATTCCTTGGGTGTGCCTGCCGATGTAAGTACACAGGTGCCGCGGAAGGTTATACATGGTTGGACTTGTTCATTCACACAACATGTAGCGGCCAGAGTTGAATGGTTTTTAGCGGCCACCGTTAAGTGGTGGGTGTTTACCTCCTGACCTGAGTGCTGGAGGACACACAGTCGGAGGTTTATTTCTAGTCCTAGTTCTCGGTAATTGTGAATATGTTTAGTCTATCCCGTTAACATCAATATTTCACCCACAAGATGAGGCTGATGATTACAGAGACCTTAACATAAAATCGAATGTCATCATTTCCATACATATAAATAGAAACATTTAAAGATGGCACAGATTTTATAGGTTAAAATCACCTGTTTATTTTGCAAATGCTATTTTCATAATATTGGCCTTGTTAAAGACAATATGTCAGAACACACCTAGGTTTACCTTATCATTAATTCTTGGTGTCAGATCTGCCCCCTTTATCTGCAGCAAATCTTCCAGTCAAAGCCTGCACATTTTCCCCTTTAAGTTCCCTTTGTACTTCTCGGGAATGTTATTCTACTTAATGTAGAGATACACCTTTCTGTTTCCACAGCAGTGATTGATATCGTTATAGTATTATTTTCAACAGCAGCACATTCGGAACTGTGTAGCTTTCTTCCTTCAGAGAACTTTTTAAAAATTTGTCTTACATCGCTCCAGCACACATAGGTCTTATGGCGGTGATGGGATAGGAAAGGACTAGGAGTGGGAAGGAAGTGGCCATGGCCTTAATTAAGGTGCAGTCCCATTTGAAAATGGGAAACCACGGAAAACTATCTTCAGGGCTGCCACTTGTGGGATTCAAGCCCACTATCTCCCGGATGCAAGCTTACAGCTGCGTGCCCCTGACCGCACGGCCAACTCGCCCGGTCTTCAGAGAATTACCCGCTGCCCGTTTTGGTCACAGTTTTGTGACCAAGGCTCTCTCATTACAGTAGGCCTCTTTCCCAAGAAACATAGCCAGCAGCAATGTTTGGAGGCCGTTTACTTTAAACCTTTCCTCTATGGTCACATGAAGTTTGTGACCGGGAGCTGATATGTACAATTTTATGCTCTATCCTGAAGCCATATTTTTCAGTTTGGAAGTAATAGTCACTTTCCTTATGAGTTTAAAACCTGTATCCTCCTGTGAATAATGCATTGAGAAGTAAAAATTAAAATATTCCTTTTTATTGGGAGGGCAAGTGACTCTGTGACCTTATGCGCCAGCCACCACTGCCTACTGTGATTGTAACAGGCCACTGAAGTGATTATCTCCACTTGTGTCTGGCTGGGTCTACCCCTGGATATCAGTTTCCAACCACTTTTTTTGTGGTTCCAAGTGGTTTTCTTGGAATTGCTGACACATCAATCTGTTCGGTGACAAATCTTATCCTTTCTTGTTTTTTGGTCAGTAGTTTGTGTGGATGTGTCTGCTAGTTAGAATGCAAGTTTCTGGGCTCTGTATGATGGTTGTTGTGGTTCTTGGTGGGATTTAGGAATACTATAGAAGTTTTGCTCTTGATGGAATAAATGCGCCACCTAGTCATCTTTTGCATGAAATGGATTACTTTCTTTGACTACACTGGTATCTGAAATGATCCAGCTCATCAAGCTTTTCTCCATCCAAGGTGATGTTTATTTGCCTTCTTTGCCAATCGACTTACAGCCCTTGTATTAGGATTGAATTCTTTAAATACGTCATTCTAGTCTTTTCGTTTCTGCTGCTTGCCCATATTACCTTGTCTACAAAGTCAAGAGATTTGACATTGTTGGTTCTCTCATCCATGGCAATAATAAAGCACGTCCTTGTTGTACTCAGCGTCTAATCTGAATATGCTTTATACAGCATTTTTATTTTATTTATTAAGAATGCAGGTATTCGCACACTTTGTCCCTCCTGTGGGTGGGGGCAGTAGAATAACACCCATAGTATCCCCTGCCTGACGAAACTGGGCGAGTTGGTTGTGCGCGTAGAGGCGCACGGTTGAGAGCTTGCATCTGGGAGATCGTGGGTTTGAATCCCACTGTCGGCAGCCCTGAAGATGATTTTCCGTGGTTTCCCATTATCACACCAGGCAAATGCGGGGGGCTGTACCTCAATTAAGGTCACGGCTGCTTCCTTCCAACTCCTAGGCCTTTCCTATCCCATCATCGCCATAAGACCTATCTGTGTCGGTGCGACTTATAGCTCCTAGCAAAAAAAAGTGACAAAAAGGGTCTCTTAACACATTGCGGACCGGGTGCTCATCATACTGCTCAACCCCAGTGCCCGGCCATTTTCTGTGTATATTATTGCTACAGTGCATGCACATAAACAAGCGAGTCTAGTTTCACTAACCTTGTACTGATTATGGTGAAATTTACTTGAGTTCTGATAATGTTTCCTGGTGGGGTAGGCTGTAGCCATGACCTCTATGAAGGGGCACACAGCAAATTGTGCAAGTGTAGCTTGTTTCACTTCGTTTGCCATTGCTGGAACACACATTGCACTTTCTGGTTGGATTTTGTTTCATTCCTGTAGCTGGAATTTCAACTAGAACATGCTCCTTTATCTGCCCTGACAGCCTCCCAGGTAGGTCCTTACTTGGGACCCTCTTGGACAGATTTAAAGAAGTGGATGGCTGATGATCAGTAACATCTCAGTTTTCAGTCAACCGGGTCCTGGCCATTCCCATGAGAAATTGCTTGTACCTTAACTTATTATGAGTGTTTAAGGCACAGTACAGCTTGCAGGTCACTAGGTAGAACCCCAGTTCCTTGCTCTACTTGATTGTCTTACACAAGAGAGTAAAATAAGACAAGTACTAGTCCGCTCGGTCAACCCCCTTTGTATACATATTGTACTCAATTATACACTTCGGTTTCATAATAACCTGCCCAGTCTTTCTGTTCCGTTTACCAGTACATGCCATAGAGGCGTTATGGATGATAGATACCATTCTAACAATTCTTCTGTCCTTCCAAACTATGAGTAAGAACTCCCCTATACAGATAAGAAAGGATTTCCACCATATCAATACTGTTTTATTGTAAGAATTAGCTTACAGTACTGGTTTTGACCCTAATTGGTCATCATCAGCTGAACATAAATACCTTTACATATATATCAAGCAATAATTGACGTTACTCTGTCTAAAGGAAGATACCGTAAGGAAACACCATATCTAATTGTGTCCAAATTGGGCATGTTGAGTGTGAGTTGGTTATATGTTATGATTTGACTATCTTCTTCAGGACTATAAATTTGACTGTAAAATCTATCCTAAGCTTAAGTCTAAGTTCTATGTACAAATGCAATAAACAACTTTAAAATATACAGAACATATTAAAATACATTAAAATGATGAGTATAAAACATTTCATGCATTGTTCTCACGTGGACTGAGCCCTCAGATCCAGATGAAAATCTTTGACTTGGTTTGGAATCAGATCTGGAGCCTAGCAGTAAGAGGCAGTCGTGCTACTGTGGGGCCAGCTCGTTCATCGTTCTGTGGAAACTTCGAGGGATAATTGATCTCTTCAGACAATATTAGAGTATTTTACACTAGCCGTAAGAACTTGAATTTAGCCACTAGCTTCTTAGCAGCTAACCTCTGAAACATATTGGTATTGCCTGTTGTTGGCAGACTGTAAATTCAGGCAATGGATGGTTTATGTCCTTTCTTCACAGATGGGTGTCCTAGGCCCACCTCATGGAATCAAATTTTTTTGACCTTCCTTCTTGCCCAGTAGTTCTCCATTCTTAACACGTTCACTGTGTATTAGTAGAGCATGACATATCCACCAGCCTGGGCAAAATATTTGCATAGAACTCTTTATAAGTTGTAATAATTGGAGTTTTGAACATTGGATGAGTTCTGTTGAACTCATGGACTTATCCCACTCACAAGCCTGGTGCGTGACTCGCACGGTGGTTGAAATTGAGAGGTAATACTGTTACAAGATATTGGAATCATTCTGTATTGACGGTTTTCATTTTACAGTTCCAGTTTCCTGGGTACTGTTGGCGAGCCTCTTTCATTCTGTCTTATTGAGATACATTCTGTTGTTAATGACGTCCTCCAGTGTCCTTCCCCGATCTGCGGTGTCTATCTTTACGATGTCCATCCAGTGGGTTTTTGGTCTTCCCACCATCCGTTTCCCTGCCACATGTCGCTCCAAGTTAACATATGCTGTCCTTGTTGGCTCCATCCTCATTACATGCCCAAACCACCACAATCTGGATATGCTGACCCGATCTAACAATGATGTAACAATCCCAGCTTCCTTCCTAACCACATCATTCCTTAACTTGTCCAGTTTGGTTTCTTGAATTGTGGACCTAAGGAACTTCATCTCAGATGCCTGCAACCTTGATGAACTTTCTTAGTGAGGGTGCAGGTTTCAGTACCATAGGTTAAGATTGGTATGAAGTACTGATTGAACATCACCACCTTTGATTTTGTTGGTACTTTGGGGTCCCAGAGGAGTGTTCATACTTGCTGGTAAAAGTGAGAGCCACGAACCTACTACGCTGGCATAGCAGGGGGAGAGGTGATACTCCCAAGTGGCGCGTCCCAAGTGGCGGGTAGGGGGGTCCTAACCGGCTTGCCGGCGGATTTGAGGGAAATAAAATACCTCTCGCGGATCAAACACACTACCCCCTGCGGGTGGGGAACGCACATGTAGAATACACCCGCGGTATCCCCTGCCTGTCGTAAGAGGCGACTAATAGGGGCCCAAGGGGCTCTCAACTTGGGAGTGTGGATTGGCGACCACGGGGCCCTTAGCTAAGTCTTGGCATTGCTTCCACTTACTTGTGCCAGGCTCCTCACTTTCGTCTATCCTGTCCAACCTCCCTTGGTCAACTCTTGTTCTTTTCCGACCCGACGGTATTAGAGCATTCGAGGCCTAGGGAGTCTTTCATTTTCACGCCCTTCGCGGCCCTTGCCTTTCTTCGTCCGTTACTTCATCTTTCGAAGTGACGGATCCCTTCTTTCTTCTTCTTCTTCTCTCTCTCTCTTTACCCCCTGTGGGTGGGGGACGCAGACGAATAATACACCCACGGTATCTCCTGCCTGCCGTGAGAGGCAACTAAAAGGGGCGACCTTGGGATGATTGAATTAGAACCATGAAACTACTTTTGATTCATACCATCATGCGGGGAACACCATAGGTTGCTTGTACTTGCGAGTAGTTCCACTATATTAGGTATGAAATAGTAGCAGTAGCAGCCAAGAGCCTGGCCTGTGTCGTACCCACGTGAGCAACACTGCGGGTCTGGGCATTGCCTGTGAGTTGTACCACTATATGAGAGACACCGTGGGTCTGCATTGCCTGTGATTAGTACCCACTACGTGAGGAACACCACAGGGTAGTGTGGTTAGTACACCTAGATGAGGAACCTCATCGGTTTGCGTTGGCTATGAGTGGCGCCATTGTGGGAGAAACACCATAGGTTTGCGTTACCTATACGAAGTACAATACTTGTGTGTAGTACCATCTTGTGTGGAACACCGTGAGTCTTCGCTACTTTTGATTAGTACCCCAATATGACAGATGCCTTGGTTCTACTTTACTTGCGACATGTACCATTCTGTGGGGCCTTAGACGTGGATTTTGCACCCTGTAGACATCAAGCATCATTTCGCTTTATAAGTGGTCCCTTGGTCAGTAATACTATTATTTACGATCTATTTTTTTTTTTGAGTCTGATCCACTGGTTTTCTTTTTTTTTTTTTTTTTTTTTGTTCATGTCCATCAATTCATTCTTCATGGCATTTTTTATTTTATTTTGGTCAGTGGATGAATTTGAACTTTTTGTTATTTCATTTATTTCATTTCATACCATTAGGGGTCGATGACCTCTATGTTAGGCCCCTTTAAACAACAAGCATCATCATCAGCAAGCAAAAGTGAGAGCTCTTCTGCACTCTGTCTACCACCTCCTTTGTGGCTAGTGTATCTCGAGATATTACACTGCCGAGGTATGTAAAGCTTTCCACACTTTCTAATGGATGGTTTCCTAGCGTGATGTTTGCTAGTCATCCCTCTCTGTTTATTGCCATCACTACTGTTTTGGGTTCGCTTATCTTGAAACTGAACACGTGGAACTTTCCATTCATTGAGTCTCGACTGTACTTGTTCCTCAGTTTCATATCATCATCGGTGAAAGCCATTGCATTTAATTCACCAGAGGTTTTCTTGATGTTCTTCATTAGGTAATCCATGATGGTGATAAACAATGATGGGGTTAGTGCACTGCCTTGCTGGGCCCCACTTTTGGTCTGGAACCAGGATGAATGTCCGTCACCCAATTGCACACGGCTGGTACAGTTCTCATTCAGCATCTGAACTTTCCACACCAGTCCCTCTTTCACATTCTTTTTTCTCAGGCATTCCCATATCTTCTTTCTAGCAATGCTGTCATATGCCTTCTCAATGTCAAGGAAAACCATAAACAGATCTTTGCCTTTTTCCCAATATTTTTCCATTAACATGCGGTCATTGAAGATTAGGTCTGTTGTGGACCTGTTAGGCCTGAAGCCATCCTGTTCCTCGTCAAACTGTGGCTCTAAGATGACTCGCAATCTGCTCTCTAAGATTTTCTCAAGAATCGTAAGCCTATGAGAAAGGAGTGTTATTCCCCTGTAGTTGCAGAATTTTCGACAATTTCCTTTCGTAAACAGGGGATAATGACACACTTACTCCAGTCAGTAGGTATCTCGTCATCTTCCCAAACTGCATTGAGCACTCTGTGTAGCCACAAAACCCTGGACTCCTGCTGCTTTAATCATGTCTGTGCTGACTACATCGATTCCTGGGCATTTCCATTGCGGTATCTTCTTAAGGGGCTGCTTCTGTTTCTGCCCACATAATGGGAGGTTCCTCTGTGCAGGTTTCAACAGCTGGTTCTTTTGTTCTCTGATCTGCTTCTGTCCTGTTCAATAGGTGATCAAAATGATCCCTCAAAACCTCTCTGATGTCCTCTTCTTTCCTGGCCCATTAGGATCTTCAATTGCTGTGATGGTTTCAACTGAATTCCTTTTATTTTTGAATCACTCTGAACAATAGTTTCATATTGCCTCTGCAGTCTTTTTCCAGTTTTTGAGTAATTTCTCCCAGCACTTTATCTTCTCTTGTACTAATCTTTTAACTCTCAATTTCTTGTCCCGGTAAACTTGCTTAAGGTCTCTGATCTTCCCCTCGTCCTTTACCTGTTCTGGCTTGGATTTCTCTCTATCTTGTTCTTTTTGTATTCATATTTACTCTTCCCTATCATAGAAGTTTACATCACAATTTCTTTATCATTGCAAAACTGCCAAGGCGGTATTTCTTCTGTTGAAGCACACCTTTTAATGTGTGGACCTTAGATGTTGAGGGAACTGCATTGTCAACCATCTGAACAAAATATAAATAAAATTATAGCATAAGCATCACGACACTGTCAGAAATGATTACTAGAAGTTCTTTCACTTGTCCCCGTATTGTGCTAAAAGTCTTATATGAATTTCACTCCTGGTACACCCTCAGGCCACCCAAAACAGATTGCAGAACGCTTTTCTTCCTTGGTGCAAACTGTGAGTGGCGTGGCCATCTTTACGTCGCAACAGCACAAGCTGTACTGATCTGATAAAGCTGAATTCTACCACAGACATAGACAACGGTGCCATCTAGCGGCTGGTGAACACACAACACCATAGAGCCATCCTAAAGACAATTGTAGATACTTATTGACTTGCCTACGTGTCAATATTGCAGACTCAATTTCGCAAGTTTGCCACTTAATCTCACTGGGTATTACTTCGAATAATGCCCCCCCAAAAAAAAAAATCTAAATGCAGAAGATTTTTAACATTATGTTGCATAGGAATTTCATGGGATGGAGTTAAAAATTCAAATTATTCATGATTTGGAATTTAAAACATTCTGATTAATCAAGCATTACTTACTATATTGGTGGATCATGAATTTTTTTTAAAGAGTTTATTAAATTCAGTATGATGTCTGTGGTTTTCCAATTATCAAATTAAATTATACCTTCTTAACTCCTTTTAATATTACAATCTCCCTTCTGTATGCTATCTCCTATTTTATTCAGAAGCTTATCACATTGAGGTGATTATTATGTACTATATTGTGTGATTTTTTAATTTTTATTTGCAGAGCTAATGGAAAGTCATTTGTGTGTGATGTGAACGGATTCAGTTTTGTGAAGAATTCCAACAAATATTACGATGACTGTGCCAAGATTCTGGGAAACATGATTTTACGTGAACTTGCTCCTACTTTGCATATTCCATGGTCTGTACCGTTCCAGCTTGACGATCCTCCGATTGTACCCACTACGTTTGGCAAGATGTAAGTTTTTAATGTGTTTTTTTAAAGAGTATATAAAAATAAAATACAAGATTGATATTTGTTTAGAAAGCTGTGTGATGCTTACTGTTTCAATGTCACAATTTCAGATTTTTAAATAGTTAGCAAATCTTGAACTTCCATTATACTCTAGATCTACTTTGATGTTTTTCCTGTACTAATTTCTAGAAAGTTTAGTCTAAATTGAACTGCTCCCTCATAGCAAGAGGAGGTGGTCAGCTCTTGAGTAAGTGTATAACAATTAATGGAGGGGTTTGTATTTCCTTTCTACTTAATAAATTGAGGAATATTAAAGATATAGCTGAAAAACATTTCTCAGTGAAGGTGTCTTTCTTTCATGTGGGAAGTGTCTATAATGGGAGAAATTGTGAAAACGCGCAACACTCAGTCATATAAATGTTCTGAAATGAAAAATATACTGTTTCAAGGAGAAGATATCTTATATCTTGACAGAAAAGATGTGAACATTGTTAAGAAGCTGTGTTGGAACCAAACAGTCCATATCAAAATTGGAGGCCAGATTACTGAAAAGATCATTTTTTTTTTTTTTAATCCCCAGTCTCTCTTACTTATACTCTTAAAACACTTTTTGAATTGCCCATAACGAAGTTGATGAAGGAAACAAACATCATTCTCTGTGCAGACGACACCGTGATACTTGTTGATAGTTTAGAAGACCTTCAGTTCCTTGTGAATAGCATCAACAAATTTAGCAATAAAATCTGACAATTCGTCATAATTTTATGGCTTCAGCTACCATGTGCAAGCCATCTGACTGCTCTTGATGTTCCGTTTTACTCTATTCCTACGAGATGGCGGAGTAAACCAAATCTCTCTTTGGCATCTACGGCTGAGTTCTAATGAATTTTGTTGGGTTAACACCAAATGTGTAACAAGAAATCTTTCACATTCTGACATCGTACAACAAGGAGCGTCAAAACATTTTACCGCCCTTGAGAAATCCACTGTCTTGGGATTCGGAGGCTGACACTCTACCCTCCACAGAGGGAGCCATCCGACAATTAAATGCATGGAAACGAGCAAGCAGAAGAGGAGGAATGCTGTTATCACATCGGATGTGACAATTCAAGTTGTTAGAATACCAGTTAACACAGGAATCAGCATCACAAGAAGTTGGGTTTCTGAATGTAAAATACCTTGTATACAGCCATGACCTGCATTGGTTTGTTGTGTTAGATTGGGTCAGACCGATGGTATTGAGTAAAACTGATCATTGTCGCACGTTTTAAAATTTCCCGCATTTGCATGAAACACAAATTCACAGGTAAGCTCTCATTGATTGACACTTTGGTGATGTGCACTCCCAGGCCAACAATGCTGGAACAAGAGCCCCAGTGTGCTAACAGCAATTCCACTTGAATTACTTTTTTCATTTTGCTTTACCTCACACCAACGCAGATAGGTCTTATGGCGACGATGGGATAGGAAAGGGCTGGGAGTGGGAAGGAGGTGACAGTGGCTTTAATTAAGGTACATCCCCAGCATTTGCCTGGTGTGAAAATGGGAAACCATGGAAACCAATTTTCAGAGGTGCCG
The DNA here is from genome assembly GCF_040414725.1 of Anabrus simplex. Classification (NCBI taxonomy): domain Eukaryota; kingdom Metazoa; phylum Arthropoda; class Insecta; order Orthoptera; family Tettigoniidae; genus Anabrus; species Anabrus simplex. Next base: position 428,733,314 of record NC_090269.1, on the reverse strand, counting down.
ACAGTGGGGGTTGAATCCACTATCTCCCGAATGCAAGCTCACAGCTGTGCGACCCTAACAGCACGGCCAGCTTGTGTGGTACCGCTCTGTACTTGAATAAATTACTGAGGTTGCTATTAACAAGTGTGATTTAGCAGTTGATCTTAACATGCAAGTAGGACTATCATTACAATATTACAAAAGAATTAATATTACAAAGTTTTTTTTTGAGAGATAAGGGTGAAAATGTAAACATTTCATTTTGTAGGGTGACATTATAAAAAAACGATGGAAAGAAGAGGTACAGTCCAGTGTATCTGGAAAATACTGTTCAGCATGCAAGGGCTGGAAGGTTAAGCATTCCGGTGGCCTCAGAGTAATATGCCAACAGTTGAATAACACCCTAAAGGGGTAGTATAAATTCACCATTGGAAAGCAACCGGTTTTAATATCAGAAGAAGAGATGCAGCTTGTGGAGTGTCAGTTGAAATATGTAAAAGAGTTAAAAGGGAGGGACATGAGGCAAGTTTTGTTTTTGTTGATTTTAGGTCTCAAAAGGTTGTGATCATTTCTTCAAAATTAAGAGTTTTGTTAGATAATGTTTATTTATTCACTCACTCCATAGGCTTCTGAGGGACGTGAAGTTCCTGTGCCGATCTCTCAATCCTCTTCCATCCTTTTCGATCTTGAGCCTGCTTTTCCCAGTTATCAATTTGGAGGGTCCGGCATACCTTGTTGATCTCCTTCCAGGTGAAGGTCTTATCCAATTGAGAGATCCCTTGTATAGATCTACTGGTACTCTGTTATCCTGCATCCTCAGTACATGTCCAGCCCAGCGCTGTCTGTTGGATTCTATCACACCCATTATATTGTGTTGTTGAGAGAAAGTATAAATCTCATAATTAGATCTTTTCTGCCAGCCTTGAGAAATGGGATCGAACCATGGGCCAAATATTGTTGTATAAACTTTATTCTCAAAGACTTGCAACTGCTGCTGCTCTTTCTTGGTTATACTCCATGTCTCTGAACTGTACAGAAGTACTGGTCGAATAATTGTATTTCAGATAATCATGTTTGCATTCCTTGTTAAAAACTTAGAGCCTAATATAGGTCTCATAAAGTAAAATGCCTTATTTGTATTCTTAATTCTAGCTTGGTGTTCCTGTTGCCTTCGTTTTTGCTCATCGATTAATACACCAAAGAATTTGAACTCCTCTACTCTTTTTAAAGCCAGTAGCCGTAGCCGTGTTGATACACCGTGTCCCGCGAGATCTCTAAAGTTAAGCAACATTGAGCGTGGTCAAGATTTGTATGGGTTACCATGCGCTGTTGGTGGTGGTTAAGGGCATGGAGGAGCGGAAAGGAACTGGCCACCCTACCATACATAAACTCCGGCTCAGACACACCTCAGCGGAGGTTCGGACCTGCCTTCGGGCAGAATACACCCTTAACCTTACTCTTTTAAATATATATTTCCCAATCTTCAAAGGCAATCTGCCAACCTCCTCATGATTCAGTCCCTGTACAACCATGTAATGTGTCTTTTATCATTTACCTGTAAGCCAATTTTTGCTGCCATTTCCTCTAGTTCCACAAATAACTGCCTAATTTCCAATTCATTGTGGCCAATAGGAACAATATCATCCGCATATGCAAGGACGTTATAGTGTCTCCCCAACATGATGCCAGCAGGTACGAGAGCTAATTTCCTGATAATCTTCTCCAGTGCAGTGTTGAATAGAAGAGAAGATAGTGCATCCTCTTGTCTCAATCGAGTTTTATTCTGGAAGGAACCTGATTTTCTACCTTTGAGCAAAACACAGCTAACATTACCGTCCACACATAGTTTGCACATGTTAATTAATTTTATGGGAAAGCCAAACTCCATCATGATGTTCCACAGCCCTTGTCTATGGCTTGAAGAATCTATAAAGAGATAATGAACAGACTCCTTGTGTTCCCACACCTTATCATTAATAGTCCCCAATAACATTTTCAGCAAATGGTTTGATTTGCAGCAAAGATGGTTATGAATATCTCACATTTGCCTTGGATGATGTTAATTTGTTGGTAGTATCTTAGTTATGCCATTCCAGATATCTAGAACTGGATCAAATTTGTAAGCAATCTCATGTTGAATAATGGAGAAGGGAGGAAATATTTTTCTCTTAGAAACACCAAATTTTATTGTTGCCAAAGAGAAATATTAGGATTAATGTAACTACTGATTGGATTTAGAAATAAAGCAAACAAAACCGTTATTCAGCCATAATATTTGGCTGATTGGTTGTACTCCTATCTCATAATCTCATCGTTTTAAGGTGTTAAGTATTTCCAAGTTACACATTTGAATAGACAAAAGATTCAGCATTTTAAATGATTTTCAAAAATACAAATTCAGAGTAAGTTAATATATTTTAAAAATAATAAACATTGTGTATTGACCGGTTTTACCTCCACTGTATGGTATTGGTGACGGATGGACTGTAGGCTTGTGAAATATGTGGTGTCACTCTGATGTGATGGTCACAAATACATCTGATCATGGAAAGGAAGATAGATAGGATTATCCTGGACACAGAACTTCCAATAGCGGTTCAACGTCCACCTGTGAGGAGATGACACAAGAAGATGGATTTGCTGATCGGGGTTAGGGGTGGGATACTCAACACGAATACTAAACTCTTCAATCAGTAACATTGTGCTTTCTGCCTCAAAATAGTCAATGAGTATTTAAGAAACCATCTTCAGTGAATTTCTTTAAAATTCAAGAGATTGTTTTTCATTATCTGTCCATTAAGCACTTTTAGCTGGTATGAAGTATACTGTCTTTCAGGCAACCTTGAAATTAAGGAATTAAGAATTAAGTAATAAATATATAAGCTGTTGTAAGTGTCGAGACCTTGGTTCAAAGTTTCTATCCTATGACTAGTTGAATTTCTCTCTGTATTTCTTTCCTTCTTGTTCAGAAACTACTCTTTTGAAGTATTTTATGGTACAGTCTCCATCTCATTCAATTGGAACTCGTAAAAAAGTTTAGGATATATCCCACATTGCAGGGTCTGCCCTTCTTGATTGCAGTCTTGAACTTTTTCGATCATACACCTGTTAGGGTGTAGATTCACCAACTTGAAATCAGATATCATTGCGTTTGTCCATCATTGTCTCTGTCTTCTTGGAGGTGTTTTCCATCAATTTCAAGTTTGAAAGCCTTGTTGCCACAGTGGAGGATTGGGCTCTCCGTACATCCGCATATCATTGAAATCGACTCCCCATCATTTTGTCAATAACGGGTCATTTCTCGGAGTATGACCATCTCAGCATTTTCATTTCATAGTCTTTTTTTCTACTATTCTAGCGGCTGACCAGCGCTCACATGCATGCTGTGCTGCTGGTCTTACAGTTGAATGGTAAACATTGGACTTTAGTTTAAGAGAACTCCAGATCTTCCTGTTTGCTGCACCACACTGCCCCTTGACTCTCCACGATTCAAGATACTTTCAATCAGCTACATATTTCTTGCTTGTTCTATATGTTATGCTGCATATCTTCATTACGTTACACTGCTACTTAAGTTTCATAGCTGGGAGATAATCACCGGTGTTCATAGCAGTTGGCCTTTAGGCCACACAACTATCTGATAGTTGATAGGAAGCTTTCCTTGTGCGGTGCTCAGTTCTACCAGGTTGAGGGATTAGGATTTCAAAGTACAATAAACCATAATTTACACTACATTTTTAAGCAGAATTTGAACCCATAAATTTCGGAACATTCCAGTTGTGGCAATGACCACCGCCTTCTGCATAGCCTTGTAGATGTTGGTGTTGACATCCAACTTTTTCAGTCCTTCATCAGAGTTTTAGGTATAGCAGCTGTACTCGAAAGGATGATTGGTAGAATTATCATCTCTTCTTAGTGCCATAGTTTAATATGTTCTGCCAGTGGTGTATACTCGTTGATTTTCTCAGTATACTTTTCATGGAGGTTCCTGGTGTTCAGGACAGCTATGTCAGTCAGAATGGCACGTCTTTTCCCCTTCTCCAACACCACATTATTATTATTATTATTATTATTATTATTATTATTATTATTAACAGAATGGTTTCTTTTAACTGCCTATACTGAAAATGAGTCCTCTACAACAGCTTCTTTGTGCTAGTTACCACATACATTGAAACCTGCACACCAACCAAGAGAGACATACAAGCTTTGCAAATAAAGATCCATGATACAGCAAACGAGGAGGTATGAGATAAGAATTGAGAAAAGACAAATCCAGGTGGACCAGTCACTCAAGTTGGTCTGTGTTGAAAGTAGATGAAGATGGTTTGGTCACATAAAGCAAATAGATCTGCAGAGAACAGCTAGAATGTGGTTCTAGAAAGAAGCAAAAGGCACAAAACAAAGTTGTCTACCCTGGAAGAGATGGTTGGGCTCTAGAAGGACAAGGGTTGGAATGGCAAGATGTAGGTGTCTACCTGGACATGAAGTGGCGTGCGCTCATTCACCACACCTGGGCACTGTGAACTTACATTCACAGGAAGGTTGTTCAATTTTCACTGTCGCCTGCCCTGAAGGTTTCCCATTTTCATGCTAGGCAAATGCTGGGGCAGGGTATGGATGCTGTCTTCCAAAACCTTGTCACCAAAAACCTTGTATGCATTAGTGTGAGTTAAAAGAAAGAGGTAAAAGTACTTTTGTAATGTATTCACTGTTTTCAGGATGGAACTGCGTTGCGTTGTGGCAGTTATACGCCATGGAGATAGAACACCTAAGCAGAAAATGAAAGTGGAAGTGCGACATCCCAAGTAAGTAGTCTTTACTGGTACCGTGAATTAAATATTCATTAGCCTTCTCTGCCAATGAAAATGCACTGCATAATCACAGATTGAATATGAATCCTCTTTGGTTTTAAGGTTGCTAGATTTTAAAGCTGAAAGTAGGGCAGATTTGGGAACCAGAAAACTATTTTGACATGTCTTAAATAACTAGATACATACTTCAAGTGGATATGTCCATTGTAAAATATCTGATTAGTGTTTAGAATTTTACTTGGCTACAACAAAATGTGATTGAGTTTCAATAGTTTTAAAACTCTACTAGAATAACTGAAATGTATAACAACTTGCAATTTTGCTTTTATTAGTTCATCAGAACTCTATTTCTTTTCATCTGCCTGTTTGAGATTCATTAATGAAAACTGTTTGCTTATGCTCATAACAAAAGACTAGAGTTTTGCTGAAATGAGTCCACAAGTAACACTTGTCAGTTATTTTCAAAGATAAACACACACTTATCAAGCCTTCTTGACCTTTGTTTCTCCCCACATAATGTTACAGCCACATGCAAGAGGGAAGGAAGCTACTCACTAATATCTTATCACAACCAGAAGCTCACAAACACATAAGTTTAATAGGAATGTGTTATAAGTATGGCTTTTGCTGTTGATTATCTACAAAATATCAAGCTAGATTCCTGTGTTCACCTATTCCATGCATAATTTTTTTAAATCACAGTAAAAATTTCTGGGAGTTTTCTTTTGAAATAGGGAGGCTTGAGAAAGTATGGCCAAAATGAGGAAAAACCCAAGAAATGTGGGAGATCTAGCAACCTTGTTTGGTTGTCAGGTAGTGTTTTGTTGTACCTCCTGACACAAAAGGTGATGGATTGACAGTGGTAAAAGCACTCGTCATTCTAGAGTTTTATTTGCTGTTTAATACACGGAGATTTACTTTCTGTGCTTGGAGAAAGAATTTAAATTATAACACTGCATATCACTTAACCTACAGCAGTGGTATTCAAAGTGTGGTACGTGGGTTCGTTTAAAGTTATAAACTTCATTATGGTTCCGTATTGAACTGATATCATAACAGTTGAAATTTCAGTAAAGGTTCCACCTTTTCAATACAAAGTGTATGTTGTACAGGATAGTGTTTACAACATGTTTTTATTCAAGGGACCGGATTCGACACATTTCTGAAGAGTCATCATCAGCCTAAATTACAAAACTAACAAGATGCATAATAGGTTATAATAACAATGTAATAAACATAGTGACACATGAAAAAATTTGACAACAGTTTCACATTTAAAAATTGAGGGATCTATAAAATATTTAGCATGTTTTTGCAATGTGTGTGCACACGTAAAAGTCTTGTGTGAAAGTCATACGTTCAAGTGTGGCAATATATATATATATATATATTTTACAACTCGTTAATCATGTAATAGTCTTCTTTGGATGAGGCACGTTCAAGTGCTAGGTTGAGGATGTGATAAAAACTTGGTGTACATTTTAAAAACTTGTTGGACACATATTGCTCCTCTGATCTGCCTCTCCTGTTATCCCTCCCCTTCCCTCCCCACTCCCAATTACCTGCTCTGGCCAGAGTTTGCATCTCCTCTCCACATGGTAAACTACACAGCACGCTGAGCAAGGTAAGCCCGTCTACATTTAACCACACAGATCATTCTGTTGCCTTGGCCCATTAAGCCCTTGTATCTAAAATAGTTTTTTTTCTTTTCTTTTATTCATCAGGCTTCACAATTCCATGTTGAACTGAGAAGCCTTAGCCCACAGTTAAACAGCATACCACCTAATTACATACCTGTAACAAATGTATTGAAAGACGTTGCTGAGTACAACAGCAGCACTGCTATTTGGTCTTAAGTGACACCACACAGAGCAGTAGTTTTATGCGTCCAACAAGTTTTTAAAGTGTACACCAAATTTTTATCTCATCCTCAACCTAGCACCTGAAAGTGCCTCATCCAAAGAAGACTATTACATGATTAACATTTTGTAAAAAATATATATATCGCCACACTTGAATGTACGACATTCACACAAGACTTTTACGTGTGCACACACGTTGCAAAAACATGCTAAATATTTTATAAAACCCTCAATTTTTAAATGCAAAACTGTTGTCAAAATGTTTTTCATTTTTTTCCATGTGTCACTATGTTTATACATTATCATAACCTATTATGTATCTTGTTTTGTAATTTAGGCTGATGATGACGCATCAGAAATGTGTTGAAACTGGTCCCTTGAATAAAAACATATTGTGAACACTATCCTGTACAACATACGCTTTGTATTGAAAAGGTGGAACCTTAACTGATATTTCAACTTTTGTGATCTCAGTTCAATACGGAACCATAATGAAGTTTATCAATTTAAACGTTGAAGCTAACCAAGCAAAATCCAAAATCAGAATTGCAAAACTGGGCAAAGACATCAACTTTTGAGACAATGTATGAAACACAACTTAACACCTAACTTCCTAAGCAAACATAAAAAAACACAAGAAATCCCCTCAACATTTGAAAACTCAAATTAAACAAAATTTGGCTTAGGAATGAAATTAAATTCTTATATTAGAAAAAAAAATATTTCTCGAATAATCGACTTTATGAGGCACACCTTGAGGCCTACTCACAAAAGCCCAATGGGACATTCTCCTTACCAAGTCAATAACACTCTGAAGTAATAGCTAGGAAATAACTTACACAAGACAAGAAACTTAATACACTTAAGTTCAACATATTGTGAAGTAGGATCACCAAAAAAGCAGCCGATGAGCATAGCCATCTAGATAATCTAACCGAACAATTCCACCCTTCGGTCATGAACTTGTCGAAAACACTGTTAAGAGAAGAGGAAAACGTGATACTTGCAAAAGATCCAAAACACAACTGGCCAAATATAAATAAAATTAATGGAGCCTCCAGTTTAGTTATAGAGTCAGAAATAGCCTTTAATAAAATGTCCCTAGAATTACAAGATGAAATTAGTTTAGATGTGAGAAGAAAATTAAATAAAATCCACACTTCTAAAAAAAATCCAACTTCCACTAACAATAACAATAAACCACCTTTTGTTGAACGTGAACACATTATCAAACCAAGGACAGTAATCTTGTAATCACCAAAGCAGACAAAGGGAACACGACTGTGGTAATGAGAAAAACCGAATATATCGAAGAAATTAAAAATGTTTCAATAAGAGTTCCTTTTCTATAGTCAAAAATGATACGACTCGGCAGCTCCAATGCCTCTTGAAGCAGACCCTGAAAAACATGTCTATTCACAGAGCAGGAAAAAACAAGATTAACCAGCATGAACCCCGGTCTGCCCACTGTGAAAGCTTTACCTAAGATCCATAAGACCGGGGTCTCCATCCGCCCCATCATTGATTACAGACCTAGCCCGTTATACAAACTAACACAATTTGTTCAGAAATTTCTTAAGAAAAATTATAAATTCTTGTCTACTAAATCCGTAAGAAATACCATTGAGTTCATTGAAGAACTAGATACATTTGAAGCACAACCCTTTTACTCCCTTCACTCTTTCGATAGAACTAATATGTATCCTAGCATTAACACTAAAAAACTTCTTCCCACCATCCAAAATAATCTAAGCACTTACAGTGGACTTAGTAAGATTGAGATTCAAGACTTCATAACAATCTTAAAATTAGTAGTAACAACAAGACGGTTTGGCTATGGAGTCACCGGCCTCAGGGATCCTAGCGGAGATATACATTGACTCTTTAGAACACATGGCTATTAATAACAACATGTTCATGAATGTACAGTTTTGGGCCAGGTATGTAGACGATACCTTTCCTTGACGATAGAATCGCCGACGCGAATTCCAATCTTAATAACCTAAATAACTTAGACCCCATATCAAATTTACCTTGGAATCGGAATCTAACAAAGCAATAAATCTCTTGGACCTCACGATAAAAAGACTACCTTCCTCATTAGATTATAAAATATATAGGAAACCAATCAAACAGCGACTACCATTAGAAAGAATTCTTCACATCCTAACCCACATATGTGTGCTACTTATAACAGCATGGTAGACCGAGCCTTTAAAATACCGTTATCTAAAGAAAACCTAAACAAAGAATTAAACATTATCCTCTCCATTGCCAAATTCAATGGATACAATAATTCGTTCACATCAATAAATTCAAATACCAACCAAAGTCAACATTAGCAAAGGAAAGATTCAACCCTGTTACTTGTTCAACCTTCACCTTCAACGAAGACATACAGTATCGTCAATATTTTTAAGAAACATAACACTAAAATCTCATACTGTACCAACAACAGAAATATGGAAATTGTGCATAACGCCAGGTCAGTACATAAAACTAACATCTTTTTAAAGTCAGGTGTTTACTGATTCAAATGTAACAACTATGATTCCTCGTACATCGGATAGACCGAAAGGAACTTTAAAATTAGATATATGGAACATATTAATGCCATCAAATACAACAGGTTTGCGGCAGTTGGTCAACATATTCACGATTCAAATCATAGCTTCAACACTATAGATCAGGACAGAAATTCTCAGAAATTGATGTTACGAGAGAACTGGTTTATTCATTTAGACCAGTCTTTTAATCCCAACTTCAACCTCAAGGAAATTTCAGAAAAAGCTAACATCTTCAACTTTTTAATTAAATTATATAGAAACATCAGAGTTTCAAACAGGCGTTCGATATTTCACGTTATGTGCAATACCCTATCACGCTAAAAGCCCCCACCATATTGCCCCCCTGATCCGCCTTAAGCCCCTCCCTCTCCCGTTATCCCTCCCCTTCCCTCCCCACTCCCAATTACCTGCTCTGGCCAGAGTTTGCATCCCCTCTCCACATGGTAAACTACACAGCACGCTGAGCAAGGTGAGCTTTACATTTAACCACACAGATCATTCTTTTGCCTTGGCCCATTAAGCCCTTGTATCTAAAATAGGTTTTTTTTTTTTCTTTTATTCATCAGGCTTCACAATTCCATGTTGAACTGAGAAACCTTAGCCCACAGTTAAAGAGCATTCCACCTAATTACATACCTGTAACAAATGTATTGAAAGACGTTGCTGAGTACAACAGCAGCACTGCTATTTGGTCCTGAAGTAACACCACACAGAGCAGTAGTTTTGTGTGTCCAACAAATTTTTCAAGTGTACACCAAGTTTTTATCACATCCTCAACCTAGCACCTGAAAGTGCCTCATCCAAAGAACACTATTACATGATTAACGTTTTGTAAAAATATATATATATCGCCACACTTGAATGTACGACATTCACACAAGACTTTTACGTGTTCACACTCGTTGCAAAAACACGCTAAACATTCTATAAAACCCTCAATTTTTAAATCTGAAACTGTTGTCAAAATTTTTTTTACGTGTCACTATGTTTATACATTGTTACCATAACCTATTATGAATCTTGTTTGTTTTGTAATTTAGGCTGATGATGCTTCAGAAATGTGTCGAAACCGGTCCCTTGAATAAGAACATGTTGTAAATACTATCCTGTACAACATACGCTTTGTATTGAAAAGGTGGAACCTTCACTGAAATTTCAACTTTTATGTAGGTTCGTCTCAAGGGGTGCAAAAATTCATTGTAGCTCCTCACTGTTTTTGGTGAGCATTTCAGAAAAGAGGATGAACCAGCTCCTTCGTGGTTTTGTCTACCACTACAGAACTATTAATTCTAAATATATGTGGTGGCAAAAGGGGCTCTGGTTAAGACGCAGCAGGTCATTATGCTACTTAGGATCCAGAACGGGTAAAAAAAAAAAAAAAAAAGTAATTAAATAAATGCAATGTAAATATTAATCTTATACCAGTTGTATAGTATCATTTGAAGTAATTCCACATACTGTATATCAGTTGACTATATTTTGTAAGTAGTACAGGAGATATTATAAGTAGAATTTTGTAAACAATATGAATTTATTAAGGATGAGCTGTGTGTTTAAGAGAAAACATTGTTAGCGTAAATTGTATAATATTGTATTATAGGAAAATTTTCTTCTCTTGTTAATTTAATATTTAGTGCTTGACAATAATGTATTTTAGTGTACCATTTGCCACCGAGGTAGACACCTCATTTGCAAATAAAGAGATTTTGATTTGATTTTGATGTCAGTTTGTACTTCTCTTAAGTTCTTTCCAAACATGTACAAGTTAGGATGTGGAAACTCACATGACATGTCTCTATACTGGAATTTCTGCATTCTTAACCCAGTCGCTTCAGGTTTGATGGTCCCACGCCCTCGCTTAGAAATCAGATTTAAATCGTCCTCATCATTAGTAAGCCACTCGGTCAGAACTACTGTGCGCCGCTCTGAAATTAATGCCATAAATGGAACAGCAACCAGAATTTTCATGCACAGTTTTCAGTGAAGCATTCAAAATAATTGTACTCAACAGCAATGACGTTAGGACGAAGATTTTGCATTATAAATCTTGAAACATTCAGGTACCTATATGCAGAGGCACTTCACACTACTCTTTGTCTCTCGAAAAATTGGATCCCCAATACATTTACCTTTGCTCCAATATGCGAGGCTTACGAATCTGGAACACTAGAATGCAGAGGGCAAAGTAGGCCTTAATTTCATCCTCATTAGTGTCAAACCACTTATTAGCTTCTTTTTCCATGTGGATCATATATTTTTCCATAGTATAAATATTTGTTTTGCGTGCAGTGTGGGAAACGATGGGTACAATAAACTCCAAAAAGTACATACAACTTTGATACAGAAGTTTTTAAATACTTGTCTGGCAGTTCTCTTGATACCTTTGGAGAACCTATAAAGTGATGAATACTTGCTTAATTCTCACTAATACTAACTCACACCTACTCACTATGTTTTGGTTTTGCACATGGGGCTTTACGTATGATTTCACAGTTACTCGTATCAGATGAACTGTCATTTTCACTTAAAATCTCCTCTTCAGCGTTATTATAATTGGCAGCATTGTCCTTCGAATCTAAAACACTTTCAATTAACTAAGCAATAGCATTGGTGTCATTTGCCTACTATGCCTGGAACCATGGCTAGGAGAATGACAGACATTTGATGAAATATTTGTGCTTTTGGAGGCTACAATTAGGCAATAAATAACAGTGGAAATTCTTAGAATGAGAGCTGTAAACAAGCCACATTCCTGTTCTCTTCATGGAAGTTCGCAGAAAGGAAACCCTTGCACGGTGATAATGTAAGCTAGTACATACGACTCGATGTGGCGCATGAATGTCTCGTCATTTGATTTTAAGGCCTGGCCAGTGCTCGCATGATCACCACATCAGATGAGTTGAGTGGGTTAAGATAACCCTCTTGTTGCTCAGTTTTGTGCTTGGGGATTAACTGACACTTACTCAGCCCTTCCTCGCGGTCAGGTGTGTTACTCAGTTCGAGCTCGGCCAAAGCAAAATGGCCTTCTTTTGGTGGTAAGGATTAGCCTGTCTTCCTACCTGCCTCTAATTGCTTTCATACTTTGTCAGAGCTTGCTGGAGGATTTTATATTTAGGTGTGAAAAACATGTTTCATCAGCATCTGTTTCAAACCTTCGAGCATCGTCCACTATCACAACTCGCACCATGCCCATGCCAAGTGAGCTACTGCGAGTCTTGACATCCAGCATGAAGTGTCCAGCTTATACAATTCCTGTTCTTGGTCTGTGTGTGCACGTCGTGTTATAAGGTACACATTCTTCATATCTGTGCTCATTTTACTGGTTCATTCATGGTACTCACAATGAATGAATTGTGGCACAATTTGTGCTGTTTTTTTACCCTGTAACCATACATCTCGTTATATTACCACGGTTCTGGGAGAGGGACCAATGTATTTCAGAGTTGTAAATGTGGCAGGATACATAAAACTAAATTGCACCGGGCGAGTTGGCCGTGCGCGTAGAGGCGCGCGGCTGTGAGCTTGCATCCGGGAGATAGTAGGTTCGAATCCCACTGTCGGCAGCCCTGAAGATGGTTTTCCGTGGTTTCCCATTTTCACACCAGGCAAATGCTGGGGCTGTACCTTAAGGCCACGGCCGCTTCCTTCCAACTCCTAGGCCTTTCCCATCCCATCGTCGCCATAAGACCTATCTGTGTCGGTGCGACGTAAAGCCCCTAGCAAAAAAAAAAAAAAAAAAAAAAAAAAAAAAAAAAAAAAAAAAAAAAAAAAAAAAAAGAAAGAAACTAAATTGCAAGGGGCTGGTGAACCACCCAATATATTCTAGCCTTTATTAGTTGAATTGGTACGCATTTTATTTTCTCATATTTTTTAATATACAGAACATTTTGCTGTCGTACCTGGTGCAATCCATTATTTATTTAATAATTTTACAAGTGTATGAATTCGTTTGCTTTCTATTTTTGCATGAAATCAATTTCATTTTGGATCTGTATGTTTCGACCACATTGGGCTGAATACCATTCGCTGCATGTGTATCGCTAACGTGTGACACCTCTCTCCGAAATGCTGTTACATTGTCCTCTTTGTTAGCAAATCGTTGTCCACGTAATGGCTTCTTGACTTTGGGGATTAGATCATAGTCACATGGGCTCAGATCAGGTGAATAAGACGGGTGTGGAAGAACCTCCTTTCCCCACCGTTGTAAGTGATACTGAACTATGGCAGTTGATACTCTACCCCGTTTGAACATCCCCACCCACCTCGCCACTGTTCTGTAGGGCATGGCATGCACACCTAAGGCTTCCCGCAGCTCTGCGTGGCATTGGCGTGCATTTCTGCCGCAGAGAACTGGTATTTTAATGTACGAAAGCCATCCGGAAAGTGGTACCCGTTTGCGCAATAAAGACACAGGAGTAAATATTAACAAATATACACATTTTTATTGGAAAGACCATACTTTACACTACTTCTCCACATAATCTCCAAGCAAATTTAGGCATTTGTCATAACACGGGACGAGTTTTTGTATTCCAGCGTCATAGTCCTCCGCCACCAGTGTATTGAAATACGTAGTCACGGCTCGTTTAAGTTCTTCATCGCTGTCAAATCTTTTTCCCGCCAGAAAGTCTTTAAGCATCGTAAAGAGATGAAAATCCGAAGGGGCCAAGTCCGGGCTATATGGGGATGGTCGAAGGTTTCCCACTTGAATTGCTGCAAAAGTTGTGTTATCGCAGCTGCATGAGGCCTGGCATTGTCATGAAGGAGAATGACGCCTGTCGACAATAGACCTCGCCATTGATTTTGTATTGCCCGCCGTCATTTCTTTAATGTTTCACAATACGCATTAGCATGAATTGTGTCTCCATGGGCTCGTTTTGTAGTTGAAAGCAATCGATATAACCCTTCAGTTGACTTGCTAAGCCTAACACTGCTGGGGATTTTCTGTCAGGGGTATTCTCCCTTAGCCTTTGGCAGTCCCCTACCTCACTGCAAGGCAGCAGCTGATGAATTTATGTGTCATTTCCTACACAAGGGTCACATCAAACCTTCTAGGGGAAACTCCTCCACCCGTAGCTGTTGGTCTTCCCCTAGTTTGTCGGGTTTGGTATCGGCCGCCCAACCCTCGGCCAGACAGTCGCAGGTAGTACCGTCTACTGTCGCATACGGTAGCAGGATCTCTCCTGACCTGACACCTGAAAGAAAAATGTACCCAAAGGTCTTATCCAGAGAGTTAAAATGCTTTACGAAGACTGCTGCAGTTGCATACAGATAGGAAACGGTAATTCTGATTGGTTCCAAACCACTAAAGGAGTGCAACAAGGCAGTACCCTTTCATCCTTACTTTTTATCACTGTCATGGATGAAGTCATGAAAGAAATTAAACAGAAGAACAATATGGACATCAATGCATTTGCATTTGCAGATGATGTAGTAATTTGGGGAAATACAGAGAAGGAAGTCCAAGAGAGGCTGAACACCTGGAATGAACATTTGAAAGCACACGGATTAACAATAAATAAATCGAAAACTGTTACTATGTCTGTCAACAGGCTGAAGAAGAAAGGAAAAAAATGCTGGAAGGTAAACAGCTGGAAACAGTAGACCAATATAAATATCTTGGGTGCATCATTTCAAGTGATAACAGAATACAGCATGAGATTAACAACCGCATTCAAAAATCAGCTCAGTTTTACCATCAAGTTCGGAACCTCCTCTGGAACAAACAAGTTCCCTTAAGATCAAAGCAGATTCTATTCCAATCATACTTCACCCCCATACTAACATGTATGTATGTATGTTCAGTCCGTCAGCGATGCCGCTGGTGGGACCCTCAACAGCTCTGCTGTCAGCTGTCATAGATGGCCTAGGCATCACTGAAGAGGCGTACTAGGGAAATGAGTGAGGTAGTTTCCCGTTGCTTTCCTCATTGAGCCAGAGTTGCTATTACATATCAGTCTGCCAAGCCCACTGAAATGCATACACCAATCGACCCTATGAGCAACATTTTCACACCGTTCATACCAGGGACTGGCTGCATAAGGAATGGCGTTACTAGCATCGCTCATACCTCAGTCACTTTCATATTGTCAAAGCCAAGGATAAGACAGAGACAGATCTATGAAAGTTACAAAATTGCTCTAGCCTATACCAGAAGACATAGTGCACTGTAAACACTAGGTCCTGCCAGCAAAGGCATCATACTAACATATGGCCTAGAAACCTGCATAACAACCCAACAAGTGGATAGCAAACTACAAGCCGCAGAAATGAAGTTCCTACGTACTATGGTACAGAAGACAAAAAGGGACAGGGTAAGGAATGAAAGAATAAGGGAGGAAGCTGGTGAGTACCCATCCCCGAATGAAAAAGTGACAAGGGCCCGTTTGAAATTGTTTGGCCATGTCAAACGATTGGACGATGGAAGGACAGCAAAACAATGGTTACACACAGTCGTGGCCGGAAAACGACCGGTAGGAAGACCTAGGAAGAGATGGCTGGACCAAGTGAAAGAGGACATGGGAACAAGAGGAGTCAGCTGGGATGTCGTCTTGAGAGAAGAGTGGTACATGGACAGACAGAAGTGGAGAGTGCTCGTAAACCACACCCGGGCAACTGGAGTGGAAAACTGATGATGATGATGATGACGATGATGGTCTCCATGGGCCATAAAATCAATGGTTGCCATGAGTTTCCTGGTGGACAGAACTGTCTTGAATTTTTTTGGTTTGGTTGGTGAATGAGCATGATGCCACTCCATCGACTGTCGTTTACTCTCAGGTGATGCATAACAAACCCATGTTTCGTCCCCAGTAATGATGCAAGTCAGGAAAGAGTCCCCTTCATCGGAATAACGTTCCAGAAACGTCAGTGCTGCAGCCATACGCTTGGTTTAGTGCTCCTCTGCAAGCATGCGAGGGACCCACCTTGCACAGATTTTTGAATAATGCAGATGGTCTTTGACAATTTCATGAACAATTATTGTTCGAGACACATTAGGAAAATGTTCAGAGTTCATCAGTTGTGATGCACCGATCGTTCCTCACGCATTCGTCTACTGCGCTCAGCAATTGGTCTGTAATGACAGGTGGTCTCCCTAACGCTCCTCATCGTGTGTATTCCCCCTCCCCAGGTTGAAGTTGCGATACCAGCGCCGAACAGACGACTCATCCATCAGGTTGTCTCCATACACCTCCGTTAATTGGCGATGAATATCACAAGGTCGAACGTTTCGTGCATTAAGAAATTTAATCACGGACCTCAGTTCACAACTGGCGGGGTTCTCAATTTGTTTAAACAATCACAGGCAATGCTAGCATCTGGCAACCTCACACAGAGCAGGCAGACAAGCCACTGATGCGGTTGACCTTGCCCAGCGGCTACCAGAGTCGTCAGCACTTCATGCGGCACTAACGGGTACTACTTCCGGATGGTCCTCGTACGATCGTTGCTCCTGCTTGTTGACTTCCATTATGTGATGCTCTCACTCACACACTGAACTTGGGGGCATGCTTAGACCCACACTGTTGTTTACGTACACCATCCAGTGGCATCATACGCAAGTACATACCGTACGTTTCCAAATGCATATCTTAGATTTTCCGTGTTGTCTCATGTTTGCGAGAAAAAAAAATAGTTGCCATGACTTATGACTCGACCTTCGTAGAAAATTTATCTTTGTTTCCTTTGACACAGCAAAAACCCAAAAGATTATGATGTCTATCAATACGGGCGAAGGAAGCAGAACGTTACAACTCGTGTCAGTTTGTGTTTAGCTTTGTACTCTTAGTGATCTAATGTGTCTTGTTAAATTACTTGTATAATGTGTCTTGTTAAAATGTCAATAAGTTAATCATTTGAAATATGTATGTTGTTTTAGATTCTTTGAGATTTTTGAGAAGTATGATGGATATAAGGATGGTCACGTAAAACTAAAGCGGCCTAAGCAGTTACAGGAAATCCTGGATATAGCCCGTTCTCTGCTAAGTGAAATCCAGCACCGTGCTGCAGATCCAGAAATTGAAGAGAAACAAGGAAAATTAGAACAGCTTAAGAGTGTTTTGGAAATGTAAGTCAATCAGATATCATTCTGGTCCAGTCCTTCATTCTGTGTTCTGTTTTTGTAGATAAATGACTTACTGTAATCTATTAGTTTCATGTTCCAGATTGATAGTTCAAGTATGAAGGATGAGTTCTCCACCTAATCAATACTTCATTTTACATAGTGTCAGTATTATTTACATAAAAAGACGGTACCGATTTTGACCTGTAAATAGGTCATCTTCAGCTGCTAGAGAACCTGCTTAATAGCAACTGTACAGAGTAAATACTACTAAAATTAAAAATTAAACAAGGATGCCATTAAATAAAGATGATGACACTATTCTAAAATTATTGAATGTTAGGATATATACATATGGTACAGTTTTGGGGTTAAGGGGCTATTTCCCTGGCCCTATGATTTCTACATGTTTCAAAAATTACACTTACTGAGATTGGAATTGGATACAGTTCTTAGAGTTTATCAAGAATCACCGACATTCAGGTGTCAAGTTATCTGTGTTAAATGCCAATATTATGTCCAACGATTTATGAGATGTTTAAAGTGCATTGTTGTGCTGAAAACATGCGGGGGCGTCATGATCCTTAGAAGAAGTTCAGCAACCAGTTCACAGACACATAGCTTATACTCAGTTTATA
This sequence comes from Anabrus simplex, assembly GCF_040414725.1. Classification (NCBI taxonomy): domain Eukaryota; kingdom Metazoa; phylum Arthropoda; class Insecta; order Orthoptera; family Tettigoniidae; genus Anabrus; species Anabrus simplex. Next base: position 428,715,392 of record NC_090269.1, on the reverse strand, counting down.
TCACTGCTGAAAAATATGTTAGTGAGTGCCACTATTCTAAAACAATACTTAACATTAAGATATATACATATGGTACAGTTTTGGGGTTGAAGGGTTTTAAACTGGCCCCATGATTACTACATATTATAAAAGTTCTATTTGCTATGTGTCTGTGAATTGGTTGCTGAACCTCTTATTCTAAGGATCACGATGCCCCCGCCTATTTTTGGCACAACAGTGCACTTTAAACATCTCATAAATCGTTGGACATAATATTGGCATTTAACACAGATAACTTGACACCTGAATGTCGGTGATTCTTGATAAACTCTAAGAACTGTATCCAATTCCAAGCTCAGTAAGTGTAATTTTTGAAATATGTAGAAATCATAGAACCAGGGAAATAGCCCCTTAACCCCAAAACTGTACCATATGTATATATCCTAACATTCAGTAATTTTAGAATAGTGGCATTCATGTTTATTTAATGGCATCCTTGTTTAATTTTTAATTTTAGTAGTATTTACTCTGTACAATCGCTATTAAGTAGGTTCTCTAGCAGCTGAAGATGACCTATTTACAGGTCGAGACCAGTACTGTCTTTTTATGTAAATAATACTGACACTACTGTAAGTAAAATAAAGTATTGATTAGGTGGAGAACTCATCCTTCATACTTGTAGATAAATGACTTCTAAAAATGAGTTTAGAAAGAGAGATACAGGATTAGTCAGAAACATGTTACCAGTGTTACGGCTATGGGAAATGAGACATTTAGAAAGGTATTTCTTCAAATTCAAGAATAATATGCAACACCACTGCTTGTCATCCACACGGAGGCATATTCGGCAATACTTTTGAAAGTTACTTTGGGGTTCATGTTCACTGGAATGGGAGGTGCTCTTTTCAGTAGGTTGATGTCAAATCGAAACCTAGTCACAGGCTGCAGTGAGTCCTCTTCCTTCAGCTTCTCTTTCCTTTCATTTGTGATTAATCTATATGATATCTGAACCATATCATAATTTTTTCTTCATTTTATAACTCAGCCTTTTCATATTATTATTATTATTATTATTATTATTATTATTATTATTATTATTATTATTATTATTATTATTATTATAGTGGATGCCCTATAAACTGGCTAATCCAGTGAATAATGTTGCTTCTGGTTTCCCACGGTCTCAAACAACGATACTGCCTTCTACCCTGCCTCACTTGTGTACAAGACATTACTTGTTTCATATTGCATGCTGCTTACCCCTCACACGAGCGCAAAACGCTGGCAACCAAAAATGAGTTAGCTGGAGAATTTATAATGTCCAATAATGGACCATTTATATTGGTATTGTAAATTTATTTTTTTATTATTATTAATTATATACAGTCATATCAGCACACTCTTTATTAAAAGATAACTGGTTGTTAGACACTAAGGTCCATCATCAGTGTTAAAATTTAAATTTAATTTCACATAAGTGTGTCATCAAAATGAGTTAAAATGAGTTTGAAATGTAGCCCTGTTGACATCAACTGTAAAAGTAAGAAAAAGAAAAAACAAGTGTAAAAGTATGAAAATAATACATATAAACTTACAATGTTGTTGTAAAAGGTATGGACATACCATAGGAAGGCCTGGCTTTTCCTCGTGCTTAGGCTGTTGGTTGAGTACTGACAAATGTTCAGCTTTAACTACTGAACCGCGCTGCAAGCGCATGTTATGTCACCTCAAGGTTTCGTTGGAAGCACCTGATGTTACGTCAACTCAAGATTGTAAACAAAATTGCTTGCGACTCTTTCATTTAAAATTTTATCTGGTTCCCTTGTCTGCGCCAAAAATATCTCAATGTTTTCACGTGTATTTAATTCAAATCTATAATTACCCTTAAAAATTAACTTCATATCCTTTTCGATCCCTAAAAAGCTGTGGTTATTGTTGTAAATGTGTTCCGCAAAAGCTGAATATTTGTTGTACTTTATTGCCTTGAAATGTTCTTGATATCTTTGATTAAAGGTTCGCCCAGTTCTTCCTATATAAAACATTTTACAGTCATCACAAGTGAGCCTGTATACTCCCGAATTGGTATATATATATCTTTTTTATTGACACTATGTGCATTATATATATGTTCTGATATTTTATTTCTTGTTCGAAAAGCTGTTTTAAGTTGAAATTTCTTAAATATATTCACGATTTAAAAAAAATTGACTTCCAAAATATGTAAAAGTTACAAATTGATTACGTTCATGGATTTTCTTTCTTTTCTCATGGTTTTTCTTTTTTTCTCCGTTTTCTGTCTTACGTATAATATTGTCTAGCATTTCTGGGTTGTAGCCATTTGCTTCAGCAATTTGTTTTATTATTCTAATTTCTTTCAGTTTGTTTTCATTACTCAGGGGAAGTTTTAATAATCTATTAATGTAGCTGTTGTAAGCTGCTTGTTTGTGAGTTCCTGGGTGGTTGGAATTTCTATTGATGGTGGTGATGGCCTGTGTGGCTTTCGTAAAAATATCGAAATCTATCCTATTGTTGGTTTTTGTTAATGTGAGGTCCAAGAAATTTAGCTTTTTATCGATTTCTTTCTCCATAGTGAATTTAATGTTGCTGTCAAGCAAATTCAAACAACCCAGAAATGTTTCGGGAGTAATGAGGTCTCCATTTAAAAATACTACCGTGTCGTCAACAAAACGGACCCATAATTTTATTTCTTTCTGATGTGTGTTCAAGATGGTTTTCTCAAGATTATTTAAATAAATATTGGCTAAGAAACCTGATAGTGGACCCCCCCATTGGTAAACCTGTGTTTCGCTGGTAATACTTCCCGTTGAATGTAAAGTAATTTTCTAGTATTAGAGTTAATGAGTTTATCGTTTCGTTAATTTCTATGTGACTTAGTCTGTCTTGATTCTTTAAATTTTCTTCTATTAAGTCTATAGTCTCTTTGGTAGGAATGTTGGAATACATGTTGGTCATGTCATATGATACCATTACAGTTTCTTCGTTTATTTCTGTTGATTGTATTTTGAAAATAGCTTCCAAAGAATTCGATATTGAATTGCTGTTTTCTAGTGTGATGTGGTTTTGTAGGTGTTTAAGCAAAAATTTAGATAATTGAAATGTGGGGCTGTTTCAACAATTAATTATAGGTCTAACAGGGTAATTCTCTTTGTGGATTTTTGGGAGAGACTTTTAAGTTGGGCACCTTGGTTTCATTGGGACTGATTTTTGTTTCTCTTTTTCGTTTATTATGAACTGTGTGTCCTTTAGGGTTTCTTTTATTTTTGTGTTTAAATTCATGGTGGGGTCCTTCTTTATTTCCTTTATGCCGTTTGTTTCTATGAAATCAATTGTTTTTTGGATGTAGTCATCTTTATTTATGATAACTGTGACGTTACCCTTATCAGCTTTAGTTACAATCAAGTTATTATTTTTTATTTTAGTTTTTAGATTAGTTATTAGTTTTTGTTGTGTATTACTTTCTTTGTTTCTTTAGTTGGTTTGTTTTTTATGTTTTCAATTTCATTTGCTACTAAGTGTCTTACAGTTTCTTTTTTTATTGTCAGGGACTTTTTGGATAGCTGATTCAGTCCCTGTTATTAGTTGTTTTAATGTAGCATTATTAAGGTTTTGTTTAAGATTGTGTTTGTGACCTAGTTTTAATAGGTTGGTTTCATTTTGGGTTAAAGGTGTGTCCGAAATGTTGACAACAGGTTCACAAAATTTGTGCTCAATCAAATCATTAAAACCATCACACATGTGTTTGTTCTTAAGTTTACTTAATTTGTTCTGAATTGTTTTTCGTTTTTTCTCAAGTCTAATTCTTATGTATTTGTGAATGTGTGTTGCGGGACATGTCCATTCCAGTTTATTCTATGTGTTCATAAGTTGAAGTTGAAGGTGAAACGCTTCTTCATTTAATTGGTCCTTCTTTGCATGTAGGATCTTGATTTCACTTTTTAACCATGTTGTCCGTGCTATTTTGACAGCTCGTTGACAAGATATTGATGTGTTGTTGTTTTTCGGATTAACAAAATTAGGTGTTAAATTATGCTTTAAGCATTCGTGGTTGGACTTAATGTCCTCATTGATGGTTAATATTTTCAATTTTGTGTTCCTAAATTTAAAGGCTTTGGATGCTTCTCGACCAGTGAATGACGAACTATAATCATTATAAAATATCAAAGCCATTTCTTGACAGTGCTGATGCAGTTATTATTATTATTATTATTAATAATTATATACAGTTGTATCAGCACACACTTTATTCAAACATAACCGGTTTTTGTACATAACCATCACCAGTGTTAAAATTTAAATTTCACATAAGAAATGCGGAGATTTATTTACAAGTTTTTCAATGCACTTTTAGCATACAAATTTTTTTTTTGGTCAGTATCAAATTTACAACTTTATCCGTTAGAAGCAGTTTAAAATAGTCAATCGTACTCATCTCTGGTAGTAATCCAACCCTCATACCAGGATTTCCCATAAATGTGAAATTAAATTTAAATTTTAACACTGATGATGGACCTTAGTGTCCGGAAACCGGTTATGTTTTAATAAAGTTTGTGCTGATACGACTGTATATAATTAATAATAATAATAAAATAACTTCATCAGCACTGTCAAGAAATGGCTTTGATATTTTCTTCTTCTTCTTTTATGACCACATAGGATCACTTTAGTCAGTCCGTCGTTCAGGTGTCTTTGAAGGGATTGTTCGGGCTTTGCGGTCCTCCCAGTACTTCTTCAGACGCTCCGATCTTCGTGCCCTTTCCTCAGTTGAAAATGTGCGTGTTGTTGGTTTGTTTTGTGTAAGGGTAAAGCGGAGGTTTGTATTCTTGAGTTTTGTATTCAATTTTATCTTAGTTTTGGTGTCTTCTGTTGTAAGGCCTATTTCCTTCAGATCCTCTCTTACTTCTCTGATCCATTTACATCCTGTTGTGGTATTTTTTGAGACGAGATTGTGTTGTACTAGTTGTTTCAGAAGTCTCGAGTCCTGCATCCTCATGATATGTCCAAAGAATCCCAGTCTCCTCTTACGCATAGTATCTGTAATGGGTTCTAGCTCTTTGTACACGACTTTGTTAGGTATTAACCACCACTGTCCATCTTTCTGATATTTTTTGTTGATACAGGTTCTTCCAATCCTCCTTTCAATTTTCTGAAGTCTGTCAGTCTTTGATTGTTTATTCAGGTAAAAGAGTGTTTCTGCTGCATATGTAGCTTCCGGTTTTATAACTGTGTTGTAGTGTTTTATTTTTGTATTTATTGATAGACATTTCTTTTTGTAGATATCCCATGTTAATTTTTGTGCTTTAGCTAATCTATTTGTTCTTACTTGGATTGAGATTTTTTCATTTAAGTTATGTGTTATTACTTCTCCAAGATATTTAAACTGAGTTACTATTTTGATTTTATTACCATTTATGGTGACTTCTTTTAGCTGTGTTGGTTTTTGGGGCATAATTTCTGTTTTTTCAAATGATATTTTGAGGCCAATTTTATTTGCAATGTTTTGAAGTTCTGATATCTGGGTTTTTGCTTCTTTTATGTCCACTGCTAGTAATGCTAAATCGTCAGCAAAACCCAGGCAATTTGTTTTGATTTTTCGGCCAATCTTTATTTTGGGGGGACATTTTCTAAACCATTCCCTCATTACCATTTCTAGAGCACAGTTAAATAATAGTGGTGAGAGCCCATCTCCCTGCCGTAGTCCAGTTTTAATTTCAAATGTCTGATGTTTCACCCCTGAACTTCACTTTTGACTTGGTATTGGTGAGAGTCAATTTTATCATGTTTATTAATTTGGGGTGTATTCCTAGGTGTCTTAAAATTTTAAACAGAGATTCTCTATGGATGCAATCATAAGCTTTCTTGAAATGTACAAATGTTATCACCATATCTCTGTTTCTTCTCCTGTTATAGTCCATTATCAACTTAAGACTCATGATCTGATCAGGACAGCTCCTCCAGGGTCTGAAACCTCCTTGATATTCTCCTAGTTCTTTCTCAAGTTGTAAACTTATCCTATTAAGGATGATTATTGAAAATATTTTGTATGTTATGTCTAGGAGAGAGATTCCCCTGTAGTTAGTAGGGTTGGTTTTGTCCCCTTTTTTGTGCAGAGGATGAATGAGGGCTGTTGTCCAGTGTTCTGGTAGTTCTTCTTTAATCCAGATAGAGACAAGTTGTTGATGGAGGGCAACTTTTGCTGAGGTTCCTGCATATTTCCAGATTTCCGCAAAGGTCTGATCTTCTCCTGGCGCTTTGTAGTTTTTTAATTTATTCAGAGCTTGGTAGACTTCCTTCATTGTGGGGGGATTGATGTTTTCTGGTGATGTTTTTATCGGGGTGTTGGTGTCCAAATGAAGGAGTTCTGTAGGTTCCTCACAATTTAAAAGCTTGTTGAAATGTTAGGCAGAATTTCTGCATTGTCTTTATTGTTATGGGCCAGCTTACCATCTTCATCCTTCATCAGTAGGGTCGGGGATTCATATTGTTGGAGCTGCTTTCTGAAGGTTTTGTAGTAGTCCCTTGATTTAGTTTTACTGAACTGTTCTTCAATTAACTGCAGGGTGTCCTTATGATGTTGTCTTTTTATTCTTCTTAAGACTTGGGTAGTTTCTTTTCTCTGTTTTACTAGCTTTTGATAGGATATTTCTGTCTTTTGGGACTGATGTAATAGCCATGCCTGATGTCTTTTCTCCACTGTTTCATCACATTCACTGTTCCACCATTGGTGTTTTTTACATGGTTTAATTGGAGCTAGGTCTTCTGCAATTTGTTTAAGGTTGTGTACTAAGTCTTCAAGTTTGTCTGTGATTTTTATTTTTTCAGTTGCTTTCTGGTAATTTTTGTTGTTGATTAGCTGGGTAGGATCTATTTTTCTTTTAGTTTTAAGGGCTTGCTTTTGTTGTCTCCTCTGGGGAGTGAGTTTAATTTAAATTTTAACTACGTAGTGATCTGAACCTGTGTCTATTCCTCGGAGGACTTTGACGTTATAGATCTCTTTGTGGTGGTATTTGTCCATGCAGACGTGGTCCAGTTGCCATTCTCCTTTAGTGTAGTCAGGGTGTTTCCATGTTTTGAGTTTTTGAGGTTTCCTCTTAAAACATGTAGATTTTGAGATTAAATTATGGTTTCTACACAGGTCAACTAGTCTCTCTCCATTTTTATTTGTTTTCTTGTGTGCTGGCCATTTTCCGATGATGTCACGGTATTTTCTTTCTCTGCCTAGTTGAGCGTTGAAGTCGCCTATTAATAATTTTATATGGTGTTTGGGGATGTTATCTATGGTCTGGTCCAATAGGTCCCAAAATTCTCCTGTTTCCTCCTGGTCTTTTGAGGAGTTGTTTTTATCATTAGTGGGAGCATGGGCATTTATTATAGTATAGATTTTATTAGATGCCTTTAAGGTGAGCGTTGAGAGTCGTGGAGACTGTGATCTGAATTCTTGAACTGAGTTTATTATTTTAAGGCTGACCAAAAATCCTGTTCCAAATTGTGGGACATTCTTCATCACTCTCTTCCCGGGTATACCTTTATAAAGTCTGTACCCTTGAGATTCCAAGGCATCCTGGTCAGTGTTTCTAATTTCCTGTAATCCCATGATAAGAATTTTGTGTTGGTCCATTATGTCGGTGATCACTTTTAGTTTACCGGTTTGCATGAGTGAGTTTATGTTGTGTGTAGAGAAGTATGTTATCTGCTTTGGTTTGATTCTTGATTTTGTCTCATTCGTGTATGTAGTACTGGGGTATTTCCGTGCCTCCGACTTCACGGTATCTTTTAGGTGGCAGCCCACCGTATCCGAATGCTGCCTTCTCTGAACTCTTGGTTCAGCCGGTGGAGTATTCCTTAAAAGACCTTCCATGGTTGACTGTCAAGGTGTCACCTGTGTGGGACTAGGTCCCGAATTACAACTCTGGATGTGATCCAGTGAGGTGATAATGAGGCCACTCCTCTGGAGTACAGACGCCTTGTGCAGCTGCCCCTAACCTGGAGAACAGACGCTGCATAATGGATTCCAGTGGCATTTCCTCCACTGTGGGGACCATCACCCCACCCAAAGGGGCTCATTCGCCCGAAGCCGTTGGCCCCCTTAGAGAGTCAGGTTATTTCCCGCCGCCCAACACTATATCATGGACTATATCTGTCGGACTCCATAAATTTACTGTTGTTCAATGACTTCTGACTTTGTTGTTGTTGTTGTTGTTGTTGTTGTTGTTGTTGTTGTTGTTTATTGAACTCGGTTACTTGAAAGATATGTTTTCAAACATGTCACAGTAAAACTTAGGAGATAAAATTACAAATTCAGAAGAAATTATCAAATTACTAAAATGAAGCTCCAAAAATGTACACCTTCATATATTTCTCAAAAATCTAGATACATATCTTTCAATATTTAAATCTCTGCTATGTCAGTCCTTTATAAAGAAACTAGATTCTGGGGAGAAACAAATTACTGGAAAGCTCAAAACATAAATTCACATTTCGATGTCCAAAATTTATGCTTGTTAGATCATTTTCAAGTGTTCCTATGTCCTCCCCTCCATCATAATCAATCATTTCCTGTTCTGATTCAGTTTCATCATCACTTTGTGTCTAGTAATTCAGATCAACATCACTGTCATCCAACATTTAGTAATAATTTCTTCTATACATATTTCGAAGTTTGGTTGATTTACTCTCGGAACTTGTTGAGAACAATCAGTTTGTTTTTCCACATTATCAGTCTGTTCTGATTGTTGAAATGGACCCGGTCGTGGCTCTGTATTGTACGCATTAATTACATAGCACTGTCACTTATAATACTATACTAAACCATAATAATCACAAAATATTGATTAACATGGTTCACAAACAATAGCCACGTAACTGGTATCGTACGTCTGCCAGATGGAGCAGCGATCTTTCCGCGCTTTCACTGAAGGTCAAACAGAGGGAAAGGCACACCACCTTCACTGCATGGAGCCAACACTCCAACTGAAAGGTACACAAAGGCAGAAAGAAGAAGGGCCCCGCAAGGAGAGCGAATGGCTGCCAGAAAGTTCAGCAGCCGTCTTACAGACGTATGATACCAGTAGAGGGTGGTGGGTTCTGGCAGACCACCTATGCCAGAAAAGTGAGGTTTTTTTTGAGGAAATTTATTTTTAGGAAGCAAGGAATGAGTAACAATTATTACGGGAACACATTCATATATTATTCAAGGTTAATAAAAACTTACTTCACACTCTAATTAAACTTTTTTTTTTCAATAGGCCTGTGACATGGTTTCATAAAATATTTGTGTTTTGAGAATACTGCCCTGTGAGCAATACATTTTTACTTCAGGCTTTTGTATTATTCCCATCAACAACACTAACGCAATGAACTGCCGTATTTCATAAGAGTCTCTTTCTTTCCAAAACTGTGCCCTCCTATGCGGAGATGTATTTACAAGTTTTTTAATGCACTTTTAGCATACATTTTTTTTTGGTCAGTATTAAATTTACAACTTTATCTGTTAGAAGCAGTTTAAAACAGTCAATTATACTCACCTCTGGTAGTAATCCAACCCTCACACCAGGATTTCCCGTAAATGGTCTTGGTCTCAATTGCAGTGCATAGCTGACGAGATTGCAGTGAAGACGTCACTTGGAATGACGACACGCTAGTAGCAGGGAACATTCTCTTTGGTAGGGAAGTAAGCGGCGCAAGACAATTAAAATGAAAACAGTGATCAGGTTTACTGTGTGGTAGGCCTACTGCTCAACTGACAGAGACAAATGACTGGCCACTGAGTTATTTTGTATCAATATTTTATAATATGGTAATATGATACCCTTATCCCTTTTCTCTACGCGGTCAAGTATGAAGCGAGACGAATCTTCGTAGAGAGTTTTTATGACCGTTTGCCCTTCCTGAAGTTGTCCTCATCAGAGGAATTAATGAGGTGAATTGAATGACTTGATATGAGTAACTAAATTGGATTATATTTACTTTATATGTAGGCCTAAAAGTCGTGTTCACCATTTATTGACACTTTACATTTAGAAATACTGCCTTCCAACGAAAATAGCCAGTATAACTCAAATACATGCATAAGTTTGTTAAAGAACAGTGTAGATTGTTTACGTGTACAATTTATAGCCTGGAAGTCATGCCTTCCCTACACAAAATTTGAGGTTATAGTATATTGGATCCCCCTTTACTGTTTTTGGGCATAAAAGTGGGGGGGGGGAAGGGGGTCTAATATGCAAATAAATACGGTATTGCAATGTTCTTTCGTCTATCGTAGAGACCGAGGAGATAAAAAGGGAGGGGGGGTGTTTATTCTGGTGAAGGAAACTTACTATTCACATGAATGGTTTACCGATGAAAGGGATGAAATATTAGGGATAAAATTAGTTTGTGATAATATGAAGGAGGTGGGAATTATAGGAACATACAGGCCTGGAAGAGAGGAAAGAGACATGGAAATCTTTGAAAAAATAATAGATTATACTCGTAAAAACAATAATAATGATATGGCAATAATTGGGGGAGATCTAAATTTGCCTGAAGTTGAATGGAAAGGAGCTGCAAGTGAAGCCCATGAACAGAAACTGGCAAATAAGTTAATTTGGGGAGGGAGGATTTACACAACTAGTACAAGAACCGACTCGTCTCAATAACTTACTAGATGTATTCTTGGTTAAACCATGGGAAATTGTTGATAAAACTGAGGTAATTGAAGGAATAGGAGACCATAAGGCTGTAATAATGGATGTAGGACTCGTACCAAAAAGGCTTAATAAGAGGGCTACACAAGACAAGAAATTGTACAGAAAAACTAAAGTTGATGAATTTGGGACTTACCTTAAATCACAATTCAGTTGTTGGATAAGTGAAGGGAGTAATGTGGATACACTTTGGGCTAAATTCAAAGAAATCATTTGGGAAGGAGAGAAGAGATTTGTACCTGTTAAGAAGGGTAAAATGACCTCAGACCCTGTTTATTATACAAGGGAAATAAGAAAATTACAAAGAAAATGTAGAATAGTAAACAGGAAAATTAAAGAGGGTAGGGAGAGTAGAGAAACTAGAAAACAGCTAATGAGAGAACTGAATAGAGTGAAAAAGGAAGCAAAAGAGAATTATATGAATGGCATACTTCAAGAGGGTAATGACCACAAAGGGAAATGGAAAAAGCTGTATTCATATATCAGGAATCAAAAAGGAAAAGGAATCCAAATTCCTACAATGGTGGGAGAAGGGGGTGAACACTATTTAACAGATACTGAGAAAGCAAACCTATTTAGTAGGGAATTTAGAGATTCAGTAGATGATTGTCAAGAGTTGGAAACCGAAACAGAAGATAGAGAGGGAGAGAGACAGAGGGAAACAAGAAGCTTCTCATTCACAAACGAAGATATTTTCAGAGAAATCCAACTGCTTCAGCAAGGAAAAGCAGCAGGAAGTGATCAAATTACTGGGGAGGTATTAAAGACAATGGGGTGGTACATAGTGCCTTATTTAAAATTTCTCTTTGACTATGTCATAAATAATAGTGTAATACCAAAGGAATGGAAGGAATCTATAATAATACCAATTTATAAAGGAAAGGGTGATAAAAGGAAACCAGAGAACTACAGACCAATCAGCCTGACCAGTATAGTTTGTAAAATTCTGGAGAGTTTAATATCGAAGTACATCAGAGGGATATGTGATGATAAAAATTGGTTCATGAGGAGCCAGTATGGATTTAGAAAGAAATTTTCTTGTGAGGCACAACTGGTGGGATTTCAGCAGGACATAGCAGATCAGTTGGATTCAGGAGGTCAGTTAGATTGCATAGCCATAGATCTTTCCAAAGCCTTTGATAGAGTGGAACATGGAATATTATTAAAGAAATTGGAGGGAATAGGATTGGACGTAAGGGTTACACGTTGGATAAAAGCATTTCTAAATTCAAGGGTTCAGAAAGTCAAAGTAGGAAATAATGTATCTCAGGAAGAGAAAGTTTGGAAGGGAATTGCACAGGGTAGTATAATCGGTCCGTTACTTTTCTTAATATACGCAAATGATTTAGGGAACAATATAACATCAAAAATAAGATTCAATGCAGATGACATAATTGTTTATAGAGAAATAAACAACATTGAGGATTGTTCAGAATTACAAAGGGACCTTGAAAGTATCCAACAATGGGTTGAAGAAAATAATATGAAGGTTAATGGAGGCAAATCAACTGTTACAACTTTTACAAACAGGAGCTTTAAAACTGAATTTGAATATACTTTGGATGAGGTAGTTATCCCAAAAGATGGCAAGTGCAAATACTTAGGTGTGAGATTTGAAAGTAATTTGCACTGGAAGGGTCATATTGATGACATTGTTGGGAAAGCATACAGATCATTACATGTCATAATGAGGCTACTTAAAGGATGCAACAAAGAATTAAAAGAAAAAAGTTACTTGAGTATGGTTCGTCCATTATTGGAATATGCAAACAGTGTTTGGGATCTTCACCAAGAATACCTAATAAAAGAAATAGATAGTGTGCAGAGGAAAGCAGCAAGATTTGTAACAGGGGATTTCAGGAGAAAGAGTAGTGTATCAGAAATGTTAAAGGAACTTGGGTGGGAAACTTTAAGTAAGAGAAGGGAGAAAACTAGACTTATAGGATTATATAGAGCCTATACAGGAGAAGAAGCATGGGGAGATATCCGTGAGAGGCTTCAGTTGGAAAATAATTATATCGGCAGGACTGACCACAAATATAAAATTAGAAGGAATTTTAGCAGAATTTGTACAGATATTCAAGAAGAGAATAAACAGCAACAGAGAAAATAAATGAAGTGTTAGAGGGCACTCGACCAGTGCAGGTTATTGTAAATAAAAAACTGTGTGTGAATAAATTAATTCCATCCCCTGGTCTAAGGAGTTTGGACAGCCAAAGTAGGGGACTGCCTGTAGGGGTGAAGTACAGTGGGGACTTCGAGGGCCCTGGGACCACTACGGTAGCTGTGAAGGCCCTTCAGGAACTCTGAAAAGTGGTGGCAAAAGGGGCTCTGGTTAAGACGCAGCAGGTCGTTATGCTACTTAGGATCCAGAAGGGTAAAAAAAAAAAAAGTAAGTAAATAAATAAATGCAATGTAAATATTAATGTTATACCAGTTGTATAGTATCATTTGAAGTAATTCCACATACTGTATATCAGTTGACTATATTTGTAAGTAGTACAGGAGATATTATAAGTAGAATTTTGTAAACAATATAAATTTATTAAGGATGAGCTGTGTGTTTAATAGAAAACATTGTTAGCGTAAATTGTATAATATTGTATTATAGGAAAAATTTTCTTCTCTTGTTAATTTAATATTTAGTGCTTGACAATAATGTATTTTAGTGTACCATTTGCCACCGAGGTAGACACCTCATTTGCAAATAAAGAGATTTTGATTTAATTTGATTTTTGATTGTTTTGCTGTGTAAACTTAAAAAAATAAAAAGATGTTTCAACCTATTTGTTAATGTTAAATACATATATGAAATTGATACAAGCTATACATTTACTAATTTATCTGACCTACTAATCCTCAAATTATATTGTTTCTTGGTGTGGTACACTGTGCCCCTCATTGACATATTCATTACAAAGCCTACACCTAAACTTAGAAAAGTTCTGTTCTAAACAGTACTGTATAATTTAGGCCCACTTGAAATGATTTATGATACATACTTTGACCCAACAGTAAAACCTACGAATTCATCTGTTTCACTGTCAGAGTCATCTATATCACATTCTGCATCAACAGCTTGGTCTTCTCATTGCCTTTTTTCATGCCATCTTTACTACTATAGTCATAGATGATACATTAGAATATTTTGTTTCTCTGCACTGCATCCTTGATTTGGGAAGTATATTAGGAAAAACTGCTAACTAATGCCCTCTAGTGACTGAACTGGTTACTGCATGGTACCACGAACATGTAGCTATAACCAAGCCTGTAAAATTTGTGGGCAAGGATTTTAAGAGAAGAGTTACAAGCTGGAGCAATTTCAAAAGAATGGAAGAAAGTGTTAGTAGTTGGTATAAATTTAGGAGCTGCTGCTGTAGGTCTTTCTTGACAAAATCGGACTCTGAGTCATCTCATTTAAATATCCTCAAATCCCACTGTTCTCAGTCGAGGTCGAACCCAAGGTCACTGTGTGGTATATAATATTTAGTGTGTAACTAGGTTGCCGTACATGAGGGGTATCGTTGATTATGTCCACCCATTGAGAAAATTGAGTTCCTTGTAGTTATTTGTGTACTCTTTATGCTGCAGTATGAAATTTTGTCAAGCCATGTGTTTTCCTATTATAATTGAGGCTTGAAATGTGACTTGTATTTTGCCCTCCAGAATGACCAGAGGAAACTGTTTGACCATGGACATGTTTTGTTATACAATGGAAGTTTATTGGATTCTTATACTGGATATTGTGCAGATAAGACAGTGGCCGAGCTTGCTTGCAGTATCACGATGGAGCAAGATCTCGGAGTAGGAGAACTCTCGTACAATATTTCTTGTAAAAGCATTACAGTATTTTTTTCCATATTCATTGTAATTGTTTAACACGTTGAGTGCTGAGCCGATTGTAGCACACTATTTCACTGGTGCCACAGCAATTGTACGCCTTGTAAGGTGTTTATATCATCTTGGGGTATATTAATATGCTGTACTAAGTAAATTTTGTCTCATCATACCAAGGCCGTGTGTGTCACATAAATTTTTATGAAACATAAAATATAGCGTGATGCCATGTGGTGTCTCAGAATTTTTTGATGCTTTATATGGAATGTAAAACATAAATTTCAAATACGTCAAATTTATGTGCTAATTCAAAGTAACACAATATTTGTGAAAACCTACTGAAATGCAAAACAAGTACTTACATTACATATTGTTTTACCCCCTGTGAGTGTGGAACGCAGATGAAGAATTCACCCCCGGTATACCCTGCCTGTCGTAAGAAGCGAGTAATAGGGGCGCAGACATGGATTGTGGTTTGGTACCATGTGTTGGACAATCTGTGGATGGGAAGGGTTGAATACATCCACAGGCATACCTGCCAAGTATTCCGGTTTTTCTGTAAAATGTACGGATTTTGAGTGTGTTTTACGGTTGTACAGATGAACAATGTTATTGTACGGATTTTGAATATCCGCGCTTGGTTTCGCTTTCTGGTGTGAAATCGGATTTGTTTGATTTTCAATAGTAGCTGGTAATACGAGATGCAGTGTTTGAAATTCGACCGGTAAATGTATCAATAATCACATTATCGATTATCACCATGCTTTTGTCACCTGTTTGACCTCGACTTTTACTTCATTCAATGGGATGTTCCCAAACAAGTAGCAGGCTGTGAATTTATATAAAACAACTTTAGTAACCGTGTCGTGCTTCGTAGCGGCTGAAAGGCTTTGTCTGTGTGCTGTGTAACATTGGTGGTGGTTCTCAAACTCATGGAATTGTGACATAATTCTAAGCGATTTAGTATTTTAAGTGGTGTTCATAATACGTTCAACTAAGAAACGATATTATCAGTTGTTTCGGGAGGTATATTCTGCTTAATTTCCTTGTTTTATACGATCACGGAAAGTGTTCCCAGTGTTAAGTGAAAACAGGTGAGCCGTCATCAAGATGCAACTTCGTGTATTTAGTTTCAGGGGTGATCATAACATATACAGTAAAACCTCGATGCATCGTTTTTCACGGGGCAAGGGGAAAATGACGGCGGATGCAGGAAAACTATAAATGCTGGCAACATAAAAAAATAGGGGGAGAGCAAAATAATAAAATACGGGTACTGTATTGGGACATTTTTCATTATGTAATCATATTATTATATTATTATTATAAAAACAACAATAATGGTGCATGGCCTCTGGAGCCAGGTGCAGGTCTTTCGGGTTGTCACGTGATATATGATCTACGCGCATATGAAAATATGGCCCTACCTAAAATGAATTCTCATGTTTAATTCGGCAAACAGACAGCCTGTAGGATGCTAAAAGGTTTGTTTTATCACCTATTCAATACGATAATACAAACCTTTTAGCATCCTACATTCAGTATCTTCAATACGGATAACAATGATTTTTATCACTTGCAAACAGACAGCCCCCGAACCGTTGGAATTAACCAAGGAAAGTTAAAATCCTCGACCTAGTCCAGACCCCTTGAACCAAAGGCCAACACGTGCTAACCATTTAGCTAATACTATACATAACAGTATCAAAATATTGCAACCATGATATAGGCTTACGAGATGAAAATAAAAGGTGTGACTTTTATGCCGTTTCGTTTCACTTTTCTTTATACATTTCATAATAATTGAAAACCTTTACGATCAGTTCTCTTATTGCAAATTAAAGATATATGAGGATATTACAGTGATAACATGTATTTAGGAAAAGATTCTGTAGACCCTCTCCGAACGTTAGGTTAGAAACCCAACACGACGCGGCTCCCGCAGCTCAGCTAAGATGATGTCACAGAGGTTAGAAATTCAACGCGGCGCGTCTCGAACGATGCTGCAGCGGCTTGTGCAAAGCTGCCAACTTAGAAACTAGTTAAAAGACTAGGGTATGAGAAAAGATTACTGGTCTGGCTTGGGTAAGTCCAGCTTGTAACAAAACTATTGGGCAGAGGGCAACAAGGCGGTCAACAGGCCTCTAGCATCCCACACACTCTACAAGGTATGACGCGTTTAATCAATCTGTGACTAATTAAAACGTATCTGGCGCACTGCACGATTTTCTCTTTTTTTTCTACGAAGTTGACAGCCCTATCCATGCTGTCTACATTTTAATTCTTGTAAATAAGAATACTTCTAGGGGTCGGTTAGTGGGTCGAGGAGAAGTGTTGGCACCAGGAGGCTCGTAGTGAGGTTGCGCATGAATAACCTGCACACAGCACTCCAGCCTATGAGATCCTTGTTCAGGACTAGGAACTACGAATCGCTCGAACATTCTCGCTTAACAGGTTGCCGCTATTATATGCTAAGAGTATTGAGCAGTCTCTAAATTTAAAAAATTTTGCGTATATTTTTCTTACGTACGATCGATCAGTGCAGGAAAATTGTGACCGAAAACAAATAATTTTTCGACGATCGATGTGATAAAATGATAGTTCGAGAAACGATAAATGCGGGGAAATTTAACATTGGTTTATGTGTAACATTTTTGGGACCGAATAAATTCAACGATGAATATGGGAAAACGACAGTTCCGGGAACAGTGCATCGAGGTTCTACTGTATTTGACTTGTATTAATACTGATTGTAATCTCCCCCCCTTGCCGTCCTTTTTCATTATATCTCAAGACGGTTACGCATGCGCGTTGTTAAAAATTTTCCAGTTAAGGATCTTCTAGATTTCTCTTTTCAGAAGTTGGCAGGTATGTAGAGGTAATCCCTGCCTGTTGTAGAAGGTGG
Organism: Anabrus simplex; assembly: GCF_040414725.1. NCBI lineage: Eukaryota > Metazoa > Arthropoda > Insecta > Orthoptera > Tettigoniidae > Anabrus > Anabrus simplex. The sequence goes on along the minus strand of NC_090269.1, from coordinate 428,697,965 downwards.
ATAAAAGGGTCATGTGGCCATTGGTCCGCTCTTTATTGTTTTAGTGTTAGTTGTAGACCGATTCAAAATTCTTGATGTGCATGCTTCTGTGGCTGAAGAAATATCAATTTGAAGATTTAGATGCTCCTGGCTTGTAAGTGGCTCTACACAAGGACCCCAGTCATCATTGTTCAAATGTACACCATTTGCACCAGCACGGTCCCCACCTGTAATATCACTATCAGTATCACCATTGTCTTCCGCATCTCTCGATACATCCGTCATTCTGTCAGTGCACTCATCGTCACTAGCGTAATATTCACTGTCATCAACACTTGCATCTTTCTCTCCATCAGAATCCATTAGTAATTCCAAATATCCAATTCACTAATTCTCTTCTTGGTGTGTTGCTTACCATTTCCACCAAGAATATTACCAGTATCTTCCATTTCTGTATATTTTTGCACAACTATACAAACCGAATGATAATTCGCACGTAAACGAGGAAAAACAATGCCTGGCATGCTTTCACTTGTGCGAATGACCACTGGCCAGTCAGTGACTTCGGGAGAATACTGTGGCACCATATGGTAGCTGATAGTAGCAATACGTAGTTGGAATAGACCGTGTAGTTCGCTCTTCACGTAGTACCAGTTTTACGCGCATAGATATCACATCTGATTTTCTACAGCGCATCGCCTGAAACTATGCTGTGCCGCCATATGGCATCACGCCAACTCTGATTTCAAGACCTGTGTGCCACCATATGGCGGCACATGGGGCACCCAACATGGTAACGTCGTAATACCATGCCATAGAGTGATCATGATTTTTGTGAAATCCTCTCCTGAAAGGATTTCATTATCCATGTTGCTTCGTGTTTGGCTATAGACAGTCTTTGCAGTGACATACCTCAGTTGCTGTATAATAAACAAATATGTTCAAAACTGTGTTATCAACTGAATTGGGGTGGGATTGCCTGTGGAACTGCCATGATGAACATTCAGCAATATTGCTGTTGATAGTTGCAACTTGTTCTTACTTGATTCTCTTCTTCCACTTACAGGTATGGCCATTTTTCAGGCATCAACAGAAAAGTACAATTGAAGTATCAACCTAAAGGACGACCTCGTGGATCTAGTTCTGATGATGGTAATGAATACTTATACATACAGGGGAGCCTGGATTTTTCAGCTCTTCCTTCATAAAAACTGTGCTGATCATTCATTAAAGAATAATGTAGAAACCTTAGCCTTGATGGTGTTTTCCAGTAGGGGTTGAGCTAAAAGCATTACAGCATAAAGTTTGGCATGAAAAACTGGCCCACCTTATCCTACTTGAAACATTCTCCTAAAAGAAAACTGTTAGCACATTGGAGTAGGCCATATTTAATTGTGATACACTTCAGAAATTGCAGGATTTTTAATGGATTTTGAAATATTTTCAGTGCTAGGGAAAGCAATGATTATAATAACTTTTGGAATAGTTAGAAAGATCACACTTTCCTCTACACAAAAATGAGTTTTAATTGTTATAAAAGTGCAGTAATTTTTAAATATAAATTTGTGAATATAGGAAGTTCTACAAATTAAAATAAATTCTGACACAGCTATGGATGACAGGTTGATATTTTAAAATGTGACGAATATTGTGGACACACCTACTCAAATATGACCTAATACAGATTCTAACCTAATTTGTCAGTTGGCATGTGCATCCTTGTTTACAATCAGTAATTTGTTTTCCCACCATTCGTCGTTTGAGTCAGAGCGCACACATCTTGGACATGCGACAGGAGACACGACTGAAGTAACTTGTCCTGTCCCATGTCCCATATACATGGACATCTGCGGGTCATTAGTTGAAATGTCCTCTAGTAATTTGGAAGGCTTGTTGTTACAGTACTTCGGGAATTACGAAGAAAACGGGTGACTAGAAGAAAAAAGGAGATTTTGCGTCTACTCAAGTAACTTGCACTGCCAAGAGAATGGTGCTTTCGTGTTGGCTAAGAAACTTAATGAAGATCCTTCACAATTTCATACTTTTTATAGAATGAACTGGGAGACGTTTCAAGAATTACTGCATATGGTAAAAACCACTAATTGAGAAAAAATATACCAAATTCAGGGATCCTATTCTACCAGCTGAAAAATTATTGATGACACTCATGCTGAATGTTTCTCGTATTTCTCGCCAGATATTTTCACATATAGACCTATTTTAATAATCCTTTAGTCTGTAATTATACTGCACTTCATACTTCTCCACTTCCACTAGTAATTGCCTCACGTACGAAGTGATGGGACATGTCCTATGAAATGCAACAGGTGACACCTTGACGGGACAGTCCATGCCCTCGAATAATAAGTGTGCGGGCTTCCTCTTGATTGCACATGCTGCATCCACTTGGAACATATCCTTTTTGTCGCATCCCATGTGTCGTGTCCCTTGTCAATTAAGTGTGCGCTCTGCTTGGCGATGGGCTTGCATTGAGTTGCTGCAGGTTGTGATCTGTACATGGGAAACAACCGACATTTTTAGGGAACATTGTAAAGGTATATTACAGAACCCACTTCACACTAATGCATAACATTCTCCAACCTGCCTCCTGTGGTGAGGGCTCTCATCTGTGTTGGGAATCACGTTCCTTTCACAAGGGATGACAAAGAACACTTTCAGGGCTCGGAAGAATGTGATCGTACTGAGCAGTAATGCCAAAAATTTGTGAGGTACTTTTATCTAGATTTAATATGGCGTATATCGGGACTTCGAATTTACAACGTGCTAAGCGAGAAAATATCTTTATGATGAATGTATTAAATGTGTCTGGTATTTTTCGTGCTGGTCAGCGTATTTTTCAAACACAGGACTTAAGTCTTCCTGGCCACGCACAGATCTTTCCAGACAGTCCTCGAATCGCTGCAATGCTGTTTTTAAATTTTAGGGAGGGCAATTTATGGATGAATTTTACTAGAATAGCCTGGTGGTCACTAAAACTGGGAATTACGTATGAGGTTAATGGGTAAGGAATAGATCAAGGATCAAACTGGAGTACTGAGTTGATAGAGGAAAAGGTTGTAGAAAGAAGATAGGAATTTGTTTGATAGAGGACCATGTACTATCTGCGCACTTTTTAGCGATAGATTTGTGTACGGGTTTGAGGAGTAAGGAGGCAGCTCTTCCGGTTCAGTTAGTACTGCCAACTGAATGGAAATGAAATCTGAATTGAATCGATAATATGATCGATCGATATGAATTTTCTAAACCTTTGTTATTTTAAGCCAACAACTGTGTCACACACACATTATATAACATTATATAACATTTCTCGATGCAAATCTTATTCCTAGAGTGAATTCTATAGTTTGGCTTTGCTGTGTAAATAACAACAGTACTAGTACATAAAATGTACGCCAGATGTCGCACAGCGATGCATAAGCGATTCATGGTTTGTGTTTCAAAGGTTGCCAGTACGAATCTCGAAGATTGCCGAGGTCGACCGCTTCAGCACTAGGGTGTAAATCTATCACTAAAAAGTGCGCAGATAGTAGTATAGGAGCAGCCTTTCTTATCTCTGTTGTGTCTAAGTTAACATCACCAGCACTGTAGACATCATGATTTTGATGTATGTGTTGCATGTGGGATAATGAGAAAATCGGCTGGCAATTCATCAATGGAGATGAGTCTGCGACACCATAAACCAAGTCTATTAAAAACTTGGTATTGCCATATGTCACCTTGACCCACTCAGTTTCAGCTCTGTCTCCAGTTCATAAGTACAAATAGGATTACACACAGGCTTCGTACTAAAGAGAACTCTGCTTCCAAGAGTTGGTTTATCTTTGTCAAACAGTAAATATGTGTCAGGCACCACCTCCATATCACTCACGTTACTGGAAAACCACGTTTCATCAACACAGAAAACACTCGGATTCCCGGCAGTTAGTGAGGCTTATATTTTCTGTTGCCTGCTCTAGTGCTCTAGGGCAGGAGTGATAGATGATTATTTACATTTGTACTATAAACACTATTTACAGTATCATTGGTGCTCGTACATATTCAGTCTGAAAATGGTCACGATGTCCCCTTTTTCAAGCCTCGTATATATTGTGTGTGGGGGGGGGGGTCCAAGGTGGTGAATTTCGTGCACATTCTGTGTAAATATTTACTGCACAAATCATTTTAACCAACAGTTGGTTAGTGCGACCAGCCCTACTGCAAGTAGCACGAAGTTCAAGCTCATGGTTTTGTTCTGAACAAAAGTCAGGCAAGCTTCGTGTGGTCTGTTCACAGTGGTCATTTACAGACTTTTTGGTGTACATTTCTGACTTACCAGCAGTTTCTCTGGAAATTTGATTTTCTTCCAGTGAGATTCTTGTTTGACACAATCTCAGCACTTTTAACCACTGCAAGAACAATAAATACTGAGAGCACAATTATCCACTCACACGATGGAGCTCAGTGAAGCTGAAAGGAGCATGATAATTGATGCTTACCAATTCAGTAATTCCATCCATGAGTTTTCTGGCATGTATCGGTGAGTGAAGTAGGGATGAAATGGACAGGGAAGCCAGACAGACGGGAATCGTCAATGCCTTCGATGAAGGGTGAAGTTAACCCGGCAAGCCACAGACTTCTGATTAGCATCTGGAAGTAATGCCAGTATTCGTACCAGTCGTTGGGAGATGTTTACTCTTGAATTCTATGGGCAAGCTGCAGCACGTAAATCAAGAATCGCTGAACTGAACACTCGCCGCCAATTACACTGGGGCAAAACTCATTACCTATGGACCGTGTAGAGTGGCAGTCCCACTGTGAAATATGGAATAGTCAGCCCAAAACCCTTTATCTAAACCAATTGAGCAAAACTAGAAAAGGTTGTTTTTGATTCTTTTCTGTATTCCGTCACTGATTTATTTCACCACAAAGAGAGCACGCAATCCTCGCTTACATCGTAAAAGCCTATTATCGCATACAATTAACCATGGACTGCTAGTCTTGTGATTACATGTCATAATTCTTGTTTTTTTCGTCCGTCTATTTTCATTCCAACATGGCGTCATATTTCCTCCCTCTTCTGTCTTCTCTCTTCGAGCACTTTGACGCTGTGTCAGTTAGATGGTAGTAAGTAAGAACTTTTCCGTCAAGCCCTCAATACAAAATGACTCTTTTGCTAGCTCATAGAATAGTCTTGACTTTGAGTTTGGTCCAACACATACAACTCCTTTGGGGAACGTTGCCTTGACTCTTCCTTTGGACCTTAGCCAATGTTAGATAGTCCCATATGTTACTATCAGGCTCACCACTGCATGGAATATTCTCATTACTGATTTTAATGAGATGTTATGCAGGTCTTATATTCATATGTTGCCCAGATTGCAGCCGAGACCTTTTCCTTTACGTGTAATGGTTGTCTGTTGTTTGTACAGTAATCCCAAGGTATTTGAATGTTCTGGTGCTTTGTAAGTTTTCCCTCTTAGCTTTATGCGTTTTTTTTTCTGCAAGCCGTTTGCCTTTTCCGAATGTCATTTTAATTGTCTTGCTTTCATTAATTTGAAGGCCATTTTCATTGGCTTATACCAGCAGTTTGTTCACTGCTTCGTGAAAATGTGTTAGATTGGCTGAGCCCAGCACCATGTCATCGGCATGTCTGCATGCTTGTCTCGTGCTCAGTGATCTTAATTATGTTGGCTGTGGCTATATTAAACAGTATTGAACTAATTGGATCTCTTTGCATTACCCCGTTTTTCTAGAGTTGGCAATACCATTGCTAATATTAGCTGTATTGTATGATAGAATGCTTCTAAGGAGAATTGTAATACTATGTCTTCCTCCTATCATCTTTGCTATCTTTCATCTTTTCTTCCCTGCCTAGAAGATCAAATGCCTCGGTATAGTCAATAAATATTGTATAGTACGGTCGAAGTGCCTGTTCTATTTTGCATATCAGGTTTCTATTTGCTTATATGGTGCTGTGATGTTTCTTGAAGCCATATTGAAGTTCTGGAAGGAGGTGCTCTGCTTCCTTTACTAGCTGGTCCGTAATCAATCATAAATATCTTGAAATCGTTGTATTCTAGAGTGACCCCTCCAAAGGAGTTTTCGAGTTTGTTCTGTTACAGCTATTCGGCTGCAATATATGACACATGATGAAACCAATTGAGCATCTCTGGGATGAGTTACAGCCAGATAAGACCCCCCCTCCCTCAAAACAGCTGTGTAGACATGTACTAAAAGTTAGTGGAAAGTCTTCCTAGCACCTGTAAACACTAGAACGGCCATTAGCCAATTTCAAGGTAATTTCACACTCGTGTTTTTTTTTTTCTCACGAGGTTTCGCTTGTGTGACTTTTAATCTTTTAGGGTTATGCACATTTGCGCCGAAAATCACATCAGGTGATAAGGGAACACCGATCCTGTTTGTTATACCTAGAAAGGCCATAAGTGGTCATTTTGACAGCTTCATTTCCTTGAGAGGGAGAGCTCTGTTCTGCTCACCGCTTGTTTCCTGTGCTATATTTACAAGTGTTGCTATAGGAGCACATGTGTAACTAAATAGTATGCCTGTAGCAGGGGTCGTGCCTATCTCTTGTGTAGTATAGTTCATAATAATGGCTCGGCAGAAAAAGCTTACTCCTGTTGAATTATTAGCAGAATTTGAAAAGCTAGGAGAAGACAAATCGGGTGACAAAGATACATGATCAGTTATAGACATAATGAGTGACAATGAGGATTTTATACCTCAGCAGTGTAGTAATATGTTGAAAAGTGTTTCGGCTAATGAAAATAAACAGTGGACTTTTGTATCTACAATAGATGCAGTTACTCCTTCAACTAGCCGTGATTAATTTTGCTGCAGAGGACGATCCCTTAGCAGCAGTCAGCCTGTTTGAGGAGTAAGGGAACGAGGTGGGAGAGGTCATGATCTGCTATAGCCTCCTTCATTTGCACCAGGGCATCAGTTATGTTATAAGGATGGAACAACTATTTGAACTGTTATCGACATTAGTGGAAAAATCAGGAGCAAGTATCACAGCTGATGAACTACTCTTCCCCAGTAAAGCTCGGTGCAGGTTCACACAGGACATGCCCAACGACCAGATAAATTTTGCATAAAATTCTGTCTCTTGATAGACGTGGATTGTAAGTGTGTGTGCAGTGGGTTTCCTTATCTTGGCAAAGATGAACGAGCCAATGAGTTACTGCCTGAAAATGTTTTAATGAAACTTACAGACCCATACCTCATTAAAGGACGTAACGTGACCACTGCTAACTTCTTTTACATCAGTAAAATTGGCTGAGAGACTGAAAGAGGAGAAAACTAGTATTGTTGGAACAGTCAGTCAAGTGAGGAAAGAACTCCTGGAGGCAATAAAAGCATCACACATGGATCTGTACAAGGCTGTCGTACTTCAGAAGGAAGATCACACTACTCACACAGTACATCAAGGAAAAGTGAACAAGAATGTGCTTCTGCTAAGCACTTAACACCCGAGTGTTCAAGTCAGTGAAGAAAACAAGATGCTCCCTAGTAGTACCAAGTCTGCTGTGGATGTAGTTGATCAAATGGCACATAAACATATCACTAGCACTGGATGCCGAAGATGGCCTGTACATGTATTTTACAACGTACTTGATCTGGCAGCAATAAATTCAAGGATAGTCTACAAGGAAGTTAAGGGACAGAGAATCTCTCAGCATGATCATATTCTACAAGCAATACAAGAACTAAGATCTGATTTTGTGAAGACAAGATACTGGTTGATCGAACCCCCTACACTTCAGTGTGAGCCTCAGCCTCAGGTCCAGTGTGCCAGTCTTAAGCGACGACAGTATCAAGTGAACTCCAATTTTAAACAGAACGAAACCTCTGTCACATGTTCTTCTTGCTACAAAGTACAGTCAGAACTGGTTAAGACATCCTTCTCTAGCACCTATCTCTGGTTATTACGTCATTATTCCAAAGTCCCAGCCCATGTCCTAGTAAATACACGTTAAAGAAACCTGGATAGCACATTTATGTCACTCTTTAGTACGTTCGTAATATTCCCATCATAAGAAATTGAAATCAGCGTTCCTGGCCACGTTGCGCGCACATTGCGCCAGCGGTGACTGGCCTAGGTGAGGATTTGGAAGAGAACTTAATTTCATGGCCCTAGCGTGTCGGCCTACAGCTGCAGGGAGCGTCAGTCTCAAGCCAGTCTTCGATGTGGGCGTGTGTTTGTTTGGATTGCGCAACAGTAGTTCGTGTGAAGTGTTTGTGCTTAATTTTACAATCGTAAGTGCATTGTGTAACAACGTATGTAAATTAGGCCTACTGTACGTATGTATACAGCTGACGTATTGGTGCTTAATTTATGTCTCATTAAATACATCCTAAAGAAAACTGGATAGCACAGTTTCGTCACCCTTTGGTATGCTCATTATATTCCCACCATAAGAAATTTAAATTAGTGTTCCTGGCCATGTTGCATGCACGATGCACCAGGGTCGACTGGCCTGGGTGAGGATTTGGTAGAGAGCTTAATTTGATGGCCCTAGCGTGTCGGCCTGCAGCCGCAGGGAGCATCAGTCACGAATGAAGAGGTGTTCTATGACACAAAGAGACGGCGGATCATCTAATAGGCCATATACTTGGACATGATATATTACTGAAGAAAATAATAAAGGGTTCCATGAATGCTTTCATGGCCCATACTTATAGGCATGATATAGGCTTTTGGGCTTATACCATGTCAAGAAAATTAGGTGAAATTCTTTACGTTTCGCAGAGAACGGTGCTCTGCGTCATCAGAAGAAAATCTTGACTGTCCACGAGAAAGGCTTCTTGAACAATGAGCTTTTGAATTTAGACGTTATAATAGAAGTGGAAATGGTATGTTCATTCATCACCAGATGGCTCCCTGGACACGGTAGAGCGCTAGCGTTCGAAGCGGAAGCTGATGGAACCATCAGAATCAGTCTAAGAGGGTCACATAACTTGTGTACATAACATATGACATAGACAGGTGTATGACATTGACACAAGCCTGGAATGAATCATCTGGCGATGAGGAATGCACGAATTTGGAAAATACTGAGACGAAATAACAATAGTGGAGGGACAGGGAAGGGAACTATTACGTAAATCCTGATCTGTTATTTTGTGCTAGGTATCTTCAGGAAAAATGCAGAGAGCAACAGAATCCTCTCTTCTTAGTCTTTTATGACCTGGCAAGGCATTTGACTCTGTTCCGAGACCTGCTAAATGGGCGGTTCTGAAACACTTTGGCTGTCCTCGGTTGATCTGGTTCAGGTCCTCCATGATGGCATGGCCGGACAGGTTTGTCATCGGAATAGGATCTCGGATGAATTTCCTATTACTCATGGACTGAAATACGGTGTGCTTGCTCTAACACTATTTGCATTATATTTGGCTGCCATGCTACATGAATCTTCTACGAACAACCTAGCAAGAGTTTGCTCCCGGAGGGTCACCCAGGTTACAAAGCTAACCAAAATGCTGTATGCAGATGATGCTGCATCAGCTACACTCACACCAGAGGAATTGCTACAGTCGGCTAACTGCTACGAGAGTACATATGATCGGTTTGGTCTCGCCATTAACGTTCAAAAGACCAAGGTCCTGGCACAATCCTTCCACATTTCAACATCTCCATCTCAGATACTCCACTGGAGCAGGTAGACCACTTTTCGTACTTGGGTAGTATCCCATCTGTGCACTCTCAAGATGTGGAGAAGAAAATTGGTGCTGCCCATGTAGCATGTGGACGACTATCACTCTGGATGTTCATGAATAAAGACCTGACCGTAAAGACGAAACTAATGATGTACCATGCTGTTGTCAGTACAACATTGCTGTATGGTTGTGAAACTTGGACCCTTTACTGACGTGACTTGAAAAAACTTGAGCGCTTCCACCAATGAAAACTTCGGTCCATCCATAGGATCAGAAGGTAAGACCATGTCACCATTATTGTTGTTCTTGGGAAAGCGCATGCCAAGAGCATAGAATCGTCCATCATTGGTCATAAGCTTAAATGGATTGACCATGTCCGTCAGATGAGTGATACCAGATTTCCACGCCAAATCCTGTATGTTGAACTTTGTTATAGCACCAGACCTCGTGGAGCCTGCATAAAGCTCTACAAGAACCAGTTTAAGCACACTATGAAGATGACAGGTCTCAATCCACAAACCTGCTCAAGACCGTACAATTTGGCGCCGGACCATTCCTGCTACTGTCAATCTGTTTTAAGGGGAGCGACGCAGATGTGAAGAGGCCAGGAGGGATGCACAAAAACTCCGTGCAGCACAACCACGCCCTCCTCCAACACTTCTGTGCAATCTCTGTGGATGCTTATTCCATGCTAAAATTGATCTGTTCAACCATTGGAAGTACATCCACAGACAGAAGTGAATTTATTGGAGGAAGTTAATTATTCTGAAATGAGTTAAAGCCAATGACACCGATAAGTTTTCACATAGGCATTCAGTAGCAAGTCGGCCAAAATATTTCATTGTTACCTGATAGAAGTGAAAAAAAGAACAATTATTAATATTTAACAATGAATTGGTCTGTATACAATACGTTAGAATGATTAACAATGTTGTTTTAAAATAAATAAATGATTGATGTGCTTGCATCTGCTGATTATCACCAACAAGTCTGTAGAGTTATGGACATTCATTATTTTCAAGCTTTCATGTGGTTAATCTACGAGGTTCAAAATCATTGGAGGTTCTCCTTGTCTTTTAAATTTAAATTCAAATTTATTGCAAGTTATGAATCTCATTCCGTATTGACGGTTATCACTTTACAAAAGAAAATATTTATAAAATCCTCCTATCAGTACAAGTCAAGTCATCTGTTAGATGAAGCAAAGTCTATACATGTTTCAGCCTAATCTCAAGGCCATTTTCAGTAGTAAAACAATGATTACATAATATACAAACAAATTAAAAATCGTAATGATGTGAAGTGACAGTGATCATGATTAGTGAGTTAAAAACACATTGAGGTACAAAGTCCTCTCGTCTAATAGATCTTGCTGACTGTTAAATAAAAACACTATGCTGAGGAGTGTAGTGAGACTGTCAATACTACGAATATAACGTGTATAACATCTGTAATGAGAAAAAAAGGAATATATGAGACATGTCTTTTTGTACATCATTTTAACTTGTTCTTCATCCATTACAGATGTTATACACGTTATATTCGTAGTATTGACGGTCTCACTACACTCCTCAGCATAGTGTTTTTATTTAACAGTCAGCAAGATCTATTAGACGAGAGGACTTTGTACCTCAATGTGTTTTTAACTCACTAATCATGATCACTGTCACTTCACATCATTACGATTTTTAATTTGTTTGTATATTATGTAATCATTGTTTTACTACTGAAGATGGCCTTGAGATTAGGCTGAAACATGTATAGACTTTGCTACATCTAACAGATGACTTGACTTGTATTGATAGGAGGATTTTATAAATATTTTCTTTTGTAAAGTTCAAATTTATTTTTGTTCCCTGTCGTTCTTACCTCTCTTTTACGTGCTACCATATATGTCTATATCCACATCTTCCTTATGGACCTATTGCCTTTGAGCATTCTATCTGCAAGCATCTGTGAATTAAGTATCTCCACGATCCTCTATTTGCAACTAGCTCTGGGACCTCATTTAGTTCCACATGCTTCCATTTATTGACAATGTTTTTCATTATAATGTTTAACTTTATGAAGATCATATTGGGGTAAATATCCAGTTACATGAAGAGGAATTTGGGAATGGAACAGTTTATCAAGGGAAATGTTTGATAGATTTTCAAGTTCTTTGGAATCATTTACGAGGAGACTAGGTAAACAATTGATATGGAATTGCCACATGATAAATGCAGATCAGTGATAATCAGAATTAATTATAACATCATTTTCTGTAAGTAGCACACACACAAAGCATTGTGAATAAACATTTCAATTAAATATATTATCAATAAAAGAATGTATAAAAAGAATACAACAGCTAATTAAGAAAATAAATATATTCGGCATAAAGAGGACTCGAACCTTCGTATCTCATAGCAAAAGCGAGCGCCTTAGCCATTATGCTACGAGAACACTTAGAGTGACTTGAATACATATAATAACTTATACCTGGTGTCTGAAAACTGAAAAATTAAAATTTGAAAATTAAAGCTCATATGAGATTATTTCCTAATATGTTTTGATTATCCTTGTAGAGTTTCTTTTCAAAACTCGATATATAATGTGTGTCCCCGATGCTGTAGATGCGAGGGGTCGGTGTGACCATTACAACTCAAAGGAAGCATTCGTGTTCAAAATCCTGCAATACAATACTGATCACTGTTATGGTATCGTGCTTTTATCTACATACTAAGCTAATTTAAGCTGTATGTCACCAAAAACACAGCTAATAATGTCCAGCTCTCAAAACTTGCCCAGCAGGTAAAGTCTTATGAGACATTCAAAGTGACCGATAAACTACGCACTGGGTAACTATGATTTATGCTGCCTGTAGGGCTGGTAGAACGGAAATATGTCTTAAGCGGGACACGTTTCACCTATATATATATATATATATATATATATTTTTTTTTTTAGGCAACTTAAGCTGCTGTTTCTAATATCTAAGATCAAAATGGTTTACTAGAATCCTAGGCATTGTTTGCAATAGAAATACTTAAAATAGTTAGCCTAACATGAGTTGCTCTATCTAAAAAGTTGTGCATACACATACTGTAACATCTTGTAAAAACAATTTTGGCCGGGCTGAGTGGCTCAGACGGTTAAGGCGCTGGCCTTCTGACCCCAACTTGGCAGGTTCGATCCTGGCTCAGTCCGGTGGTATTTGAAGGTGCTCAAATATGTCAGCCTCGTGTCGGTAGATTTACTGGCACATAAAAGAACTCCTGCGGACTAAATTCCGGCACCTCGGTGTCTCCGAAAACCGTAAAAGAGTAGTTAGTGGGACGTAAAACAAATAACATTATTATTATTAAAACATTTTTGACATGACTGTCACACTTTAGAAACAATCTTGAGAAGTCCCCTCTTCTGACCTACACAACAGCAGGCAGCCCTATTTTTATGTAATTTTAATCACCACAAAAAAAAAATAGCCAGACAACTAACTGCATCAATAGCATCTCATGAAACCACAGTCAAATTTTTACCCCATAATGAACATTACAAAAAGTGACAATCAGGTTAATGAAGTTTTTATAGGTAACACGACACGTTGGACATTATAGACCGGCAATTCATGCCAGCCTAACGTCCGTATAAGTAACATTGGATTGAAGTAGTATTTAATTTGAACCTGTTAAAGTGTTACAATCATGACAAAACTGTTTTTATAAGATGTACAGATGTGTAAGCACAACTTTTTAGACAGAGCAATTCATGTTAGCCTAACTGTTTTAAGTATTTCTATTGTAAACAAAGCCTAGGATCCTAGTAAACAATTTTGATCTTAGATATTAGGAACAGCGGCTGAAGATGCCGAAAAAATAGGCAACACATGTCCTGTTTAGGACATAGTAATGATGTAACAGTATTTATGTAAATCAATAAAAGCATATATTGTATTGAAAAGGTAGACTCTTGAGAAACATTCTTTCAGAAAGGTATATGTTGCCTAACTCTTTAGCTGCGCTATTTTGAAATAGAACACTTACAGAAAAATGTAATTTTTTTTTTGGTATTTTCCAAATGAACTGAAACTGTATTTTTTAAAGGAGAGTGACATATAGAAACCATTGCACAATTTTTAACTCAACTTCAGCAGTTTAGCAGTGACATTTGACCTTGAAACACACATTACTGTGATGCATCTCCGAACTTGGAACTGGACACATTGCAGGCTGTCCTGGGCTATTCTTACAAAAAAATTCTGTTTTTCTCTTGCACAGTCCCTTTCCTTCCTTTGAACATTTTGCTGGTAATATGGAACAAACAACACAATTAGGTTTGTGACTCTTGTCCTGGTGCTCCAAAAGAAAGTGCCTCTCCGTCAGGCGCGCTTGAGGTATGTAATCGGAAAGACTTCCTCGTTTCGCCAGCGAACTGCACTGATACTCTCGTAGAAGTCCCATTATGACAGAATTTCTGAAGTCAGGAGTATTAATTTCCCTTTTTTTAAGCTTATTGTACAATATTCTTCCATTCATTAGTGCAGTTTCAATGCCATCACTAATATCCCGCCAGTCCGATACAAAACGAAGATCTTCCTCGTTGGCACTATCTTCCGAACAATCACTATGCACTTCATCAATTGTTTCGTTTTCCAAATTTACTGAACACTCTGAATCAGAATCAGCCACTAAAATATTGAAGATTGCTTCACTGTCATTCTTAATGTTATGCGGTCTCATAGCTGCTGAGTGAAGCCTGCTATCGGCCAGACAGCTGACAGGAATGTTGGCGGGTGGGCGAAAGATAACAAACATAGGTCCAGTATAGGCGGCAGCCTTTTCAAACAATGCTTAGTACATAGTCAGCACATGACTATAGATGTTTGTGTTATTAAGTGCGCCTTTATTAAAGAAGCGCGTGGAAAATATAGCAGGAAGTTACCAAGTCGACAAAAGTCTATTACCGCAGCGAATGCTATAGGGAAGCAAGTCGACAAAAGTCAACTTCTGCAGCGAAAGAGTTAATGTGGACCCAACAATGAGATTTTATAACTTGTAATGACCAATCTTTAATGAATTTTTTTTCTAAATACAAAAATTAAGGCCACACCTGCTTCCTTCCCACTCTTAGGCTTTTCCTATCCCATCATCGCCATAAGACCTATCTCTATCAGTGTGACGCAAAGCCAATTCTAAACAAAAATGTATATATTTGGTGTCACATGTCTTACAAATAACTGTACATAAATTAACAAATTTAAGTAGTTTAGGAAAAGGTCAAAGGTTTCTTTTGCTTCAGAGCTGAGACTAGTTTCTTTGACGCTATATCCCACAAATGTTTTGAAGACAGCATCCCATTCTCCTTGTTCTAACCACTTCATAGCCATCTTCACTGTTGAGTACACTCACAAATCACTGTTATTTTTAATGTTCAGTAATGCTGCATTTCTAACTCCATTTTCCCAAACTAAGCTTGACCCACTAGTGCCACTATTCAACTGCTCTATTATTTTAACTTTATCAGAAATGCTGAGAACAATGCATCTAGTGGAACTTCCACATGGTGCGCAAATTTGCCAACTGCAATGTGTTCGGTTAACCAGTTTTTCGGTTGATTGGTATTCGGATAATCAATGTATTTATGAAACTTTGGGTTTTTAATACCCTTTGGAATGATGTTTCCAAAAGTTATTTCTTCTCTTTGGCCTGATACCAGTTCTTTTGAAATTTGCATTCTAGTTTTCATTTTCTATACTTGTCAGTCTATTTTTGCTTTACGTAGCTCTCAGCTTGCTTTCGGGAGATGGTGGGTTTGATCCTGACTGTCGGCAGCCCTAAAGTTTTCCATGGTTTTCTGTTTTCACACAGGCAAATGCTGGGGCTCTACCTTAAAGTCTAGGCGTAGCTCACTTCCTTCCGTCTCAGAGCCTTTTCCCACCCATTGTCACCATAAAACCTATGTGTGTTAGCACAACATACAGAAATTTAAAAAAAAAATTATTACTGTACTGTAAATAACTATTCATTAAACTTCCTGCTGTGATAAAGTTGTTTATTAAAAGGAAGAGTTTGTGCCCCCAAAAAATGTCCTTTTAAAACAGCGTAAATATATATTTCAAACAAAGTAGTTTTCCCTTAATTATCGTGAATTACATTTCTGTCATGATTTTTGAACATTCTGTCTTCATCAGTTGCTATAATAGGATGATGGTGACAACTGGTGTATACAGGTATTTCTTACCTTTTATGCTCTTGCCTCTGCCTGATCCGACTTCTTTTTTGTATTAGAGAAGATTGCTCTTGACACAATTATTGCTGTGTTTTTTAAAATATGTATATTCATGTAGCGCATAACATTCAGAAACTGATCAGCTTGGAATGCTGTCTGCTTTTGTCTTGTACAAAGACAGCATTCATTGTTTGCCAGGGACCCACTTTCTTTGTTCAAAATTACAAGACATGATTTTTTAAAACATAACCATGTTTTATGCAGGCCTTGCCCATGACTGAATTCTTTTTGAATAATTAAAACTGTTACCAGTCACAATTTTTTTATGCCTAGACTCTAAAATGCATCGTGGAGTACAACATTTAATTGAAAATTGTGACTGGTAACAGTTTTAATATTCATGAAGAATAGTTTGTTTTATATCTCCCAGTAACTATCATGGTTCCTGTAGACAAGTTTTCACATAGAGGTCTCCTTGTCTGGCCTGTGAAAATGTGTATATGATCAACTGTTCTGTCACTTCATTCTAAGGACTGCTGTTTTGATTCAGAAGTTACTACCTCTGCAATTCAAGAACTCAGCTACTGGTTCCCTGTGAAAACGGTTGGTGCACTGGTTCGCTGATCTGGACCAAGTAAAACTCGCATATGAGGCTAGCTAATCATTTTTATAGAGAAGTGACTGAAATATGTGCAGCCTGTGATTCTGTTCCTTTGACAACATACTTCACGTCATCATGGACACTTCTTCACTGACCATCATGAATATTTAAAGCGGATTCAAAAAATTTGTACCAGACAACATACATCTTGGGTTTACAAGCAAAACACATTAAATCAGTTTTGACCTTTTCACACCACTTTCCACCCTGTGATTGTTTTCTGCTCTGTTCACTGGAAATATCCATAAGTCATAGGAGATCTGAGAGGAAATATTAGCAATGAAAGACTGTGAAAACCTTCAGACTTAATGTCTTTTGCTTGTGAATCCATGGAACATTGGTGATAAGTCACTCAGTTGCCTAGACCTTGTTAATGATGCATCAGCACAGTTTCACTTAGATGTTAAGCACCTTTAAACAATAAGCATCATAATGAACTGTCCCAAAAAGTTGTCCCTGGTTTGGCAGAACTTACTTTTCTCCACAACATTAGAAATGCAAGTGTGAAAATGCCCCTACAGAAATTTAACAGAACAGATATGAAGTTGACTATACTAGTTTACTGTTTGTACTTTCTTGGCAAATGTTTGTGTATTTTGTCCTTGAGTTCGGAAAAAAGTAGCATGTTTAGTGGATATGTGATGTAGACCTGCTGCTGTGTTGCCGATTAGATGCACCCAAGGAGCCATCACTAGTGCTGATTCTCAAATGGGGTGGGGAACTGACACCAGCCGGCCGCATCCAAGCAGAGGAGCTAGGCCGCATCTTCCGCTGTATGTATCCTGGAGGCCAAGGTAGACATCTCAGCGGTTCGTACTCCAAACCACCTCTTTTATAATTACAATCTCTCACTGTCTCTTTCACTTAACTGCTGTAGATTTCTGTTTTTGTGTATGTGTATTGACTGAGCATGCTTTTGCTTTGCAAACTGTTCTCTTTTGCTTTGTAGTGGAATTCATACTCTCATTTTGTTCAAGTTTCACTTACCATATAAGAATTCATTCCACAATATAAAACAAATAATAGTTTAGTCGTTTAAGTGATTATTATTTAGTGTATGGTAATAAAATCTTTACTGACATGCAACATAAAACAAGAAAATATGAAAAGAAGAAAGTTACAAATTAATTTCTAAGCATCCAAGAAATACAGAATATTTCCAGAGTAGGAAGCTTGGGACATTCCTCAACAATATTGTGACAGGTTCTCAGGGTCTTCAAAACCAAAAGGACTGCACAGGGAGCTAGTGTGTTTTACGTTGACTAAATTTAACTTCTATGTTCATTTCACTCGCATTTGAGTTTTCCGCTTTGAATCATGAATGTGGTAGAAGCGGCTCATCAAACTCGTGCTCTCTAATGCGGCCTCTCACAGCGCAGTGTCGTTCCTAGAGCAGTTCACTTTACAACTCGTATCTTGCGCAGTCCTCGTTGACTCACAACCGTCTCGCAACTGCTTGCTTGCAATTGACTTTAAACAGACTGGCCCTGCCTTATTTGCTCTTTCTGTAGGCCAACAGAAGATTCTATCAGTTTTCAGTACCAGATATCATTCTGGGTGCCGCTTTCAACTTCTAAGATGTTTCCCTGTTGCAGGCCTCAACAATTCACTGAGGCTGTTGTTTTACTCCTGCAGTTTGAGCAGTACCTTCATGGTGCATCGAGGAAATCCATATTAGCATGTACAATAGCTCAGGATATGATCCTCATCAGCATTAACAAATAGGTTTAACACTGCCTGTCAGAAAACTATGCAGCTGTTACTCCAGGTCTCTTATTGGAGTCTCTACATTATCCTCATAGATAAGCAGACACACTGTGATTAGCACATAATTATTTGCATTGCAGGTGAGCTGTAAGAATATGACTCATGGCTGGCTGAATTTTTTTGTGTCTGTAATAATTATAATTTGATTTAGTTGGACATGAATTAGTTTTGTATGGCAAGTATTCTGCTATAGAATAGACAAGCTCAAGGGCTGATGATCAAAGTGCAAGCTGTAAAATCCCATGTAATACCACATAGCTGTTGAATTTTGTCTTCAGAATTTTATTCCAAGCCATAAAGTTTTCTTTCATCCTGCCTGGTGGCCAGTAACTTTTCAAACTAAGCAAGCACAAGGTTGATGTATTACAGGAGTATCCTATCATTATGAGTAACTAGTGGGGTATGCAGTTTTTGTGGAATCCAAACTACAAAGGCATGATTTTCCAGTTTGATAATCTGGCATTCGTTGACTTGGATCCAAACTACCGATTTGTTTGTTTGTTTGTTTGAAGGAAACAATGTCCTGAAGTATCACTCTGTCAGCAACTATTGCATGTCAAGGCATTATCTTGTACTATGTTAGAATTCTCTTTGCAGGAACTTGGCAACTTTAAAGAAAAACGAAAATGTTGTGATACTTGTGTTTGTAACTTGTGCCCCTTGTCTCAAATCCTCTGTGTCTTGTGACTGTTTGGTCTATTCTTGCTGCTAACAGCATGGGTCTGCTTACTTACATTTTCATTTTGTATTTTAAACTAAATTTGTGTTGGCCATTGAAATACTATTACAGCTGCCTTAAGCTCGGGCTACACATAGCAACGCGCTTGATGGATACATTGGGAGGTATGTTTTGTACAAAACTTTCCAGTCTTGTCAGATAGCATGATCTTAAGGGCAATGTAATGTACCTCTCAGAAATGCCTAAACTTCGACTGCAATTGTAATAGTAAGTACCTACTGAATTTACCTCGCACAGTACTAAAAATAAGTAATGGTCCATCTCGTGTAGTTGCAAAAGTTTAACTCTCTAACATTAGAATGCCACAACATCGACACAACACGCCAACACCATAATATAGTGTATACAAAAGAAGATAGTTAATGACACTATTACAATTTTAATGCACCACCACATATAGCACTCGATAATAAGCCTACAATCAAGAATACAACAATAAAATAACTTCTACCTTTGAAAGTTGCAACACCGAGTTTTATCAACCTTTGAATGATAACTAATCACTAGATCTGATCATATAGTTAAATAATATGTCAAAACTTTACGTGTTGGAAAAGTATTTCCTTTTTAAATCTTGTTTTAAAAATGTTTTTATTCGTTTTAAATTTTACCAATGTCTGTTGTACCATATACGTTAATCATTTTTTTACTTTTGACCAAGGCATTAGACCTTTAGTATATTAATTATTCTGATGTCTAATCAAGTTCCTTAAATAACAGCTATACATCAAGTTAATGTTTTTAATTTATAAGAATTTTTAGATTGTATGATATCTAAACAGGTACTGTTTTTGGTTCTGAGGCGATAAGGCCGATGATGCCCTTTAAAAGGGGTGAAACATGTCTCATGTTCATAGTTTAATGATGAAAGAACATTAATCTCATGATTTCTCTAACATGTCAAGTTGGCTCAGTGGTAGCATGTTCACTTCTGAACCTCAAGGTTCAAACCTCACTGCGACACTATATATTATTTTTTCATATAAATAATTATAGTAATAATGTTGTTTGTTTTGTGTCTCACTAACTACTACTATGGTTTTTTCAGATAATTTAAGCCGGACTGAGTTGATGAGGCGGTAGAGCGCTGGCCTTCTGAGGTCAACTTGGCAAATTAGATTCTGGTTCAGTGCAGTGGTATTCGAAGGTGCACATAAAAGAACTACTGCTGGACAAAATTCGTGCATCTCGGTATCTCTGAAAACCGTAAAAATTTAGTTACTGGGACTTAAACCAATTATTAAATATTTATCACTGAATATTGCACTTATAATTATTTGATTTGAATATTACTGACTTTGAAATCACTTTTTCGTTCCTCTTCAGTCAGTCAGTCAGTCAACACTGATCTGCTTTTAGGGCTGTTGCCCTGGTAGTAGATTCCCTATCATTTGTTTACCTAGTCTTTCCTTAAATGATTTCAAAGAAATTGGAAATCTATAAAACATCTCTGTTGGTAAATTATTCCAATCCTTAATTCCTCTTCCTTTGCCCCAATCGTTGTCAAGGTATTTTTTCAGTTGTTCACATTCCTGTAACTTATCTCTGACTCCATGTAGTAAAACATCTGCAAAAAGTCTTATCTCTGATTCCAGTGCTTTCCTCATATAATGTATATTTAAAAAAAAAAAAAAGTTTCCAATAATATTGCTTTGCGCGCGCGCGCGCGCACACACACACACACATGCCAGAATCAGACCTTGTCTAATTCTCTGAGTTCTGTTTTCTAGAAATTATTCACCCACTCACTCTTTTGTCTAGTGCAATAGCGATTTTTCATTAGTAGTCTCGCAAAACCTGTGCTATCAAAAGCCTTGGATAGGTCGGTAGAAATACAGTCCATTTGACCTTCTACTAACTTGCTGGAATAACCTTTCCTACAACCAAACTGCCTTCTATCAAACTAGTTTGTAATTTTGCAGTGGTGTCTAATAGCTTGTAATCATCTGCTTTATGTTTATCACCCTTTTCTTCGTACACTGGGGCTATTATAACTTCCCATTCATTTGGTATAGCTCCTTCATGCAAGCAGTTATCAGATAAGTACTTCAGATGTGGTACAATATCCCAACCTAGTGCCTTTAGCATATTCCCAGAAATCTTATCAATTCCAACTGTTTTTCTAGTTTTCAACTTTTGTATCTTTTCATAAATATCTTTCTTATCGTTGGTAAATTTCGGTGCTAATATGAGTCGCCTTTTTAACCTGGACATTATTCTTTGGACCAACTATCCTTACATACTACTGACTAAATACTTCTGCTGGTGGGTTCGAATCCCACTGTCGGTAGCCCTGAAGATGGTTTTTGGTGGTTTACCCAGCAAATGCTGGGGCTATATCTCAGTTAAGGCTACAGCCAATCCTAGATCTTTCCCATCCTTCCATCGCCGAAAACCTTTGATTTGTTAGTACGACGTTAACCACTAGCAAAAAAAAACCCACCACAACCACTTCTACTTTTGACTTTTGTAAGTCCTCACATCTACGCTACCTTTTCCATTAGTGATCCCTGCAATGTCCTTCATGGAACCTGTTTGTGTCTTATCCCTGGAAGTGCTAAAGTGCCAAACATCGCATTTGTGACTGTAATATTACTAGAATGTCAATGCCACAGCAAGCGTGGTCAATCAGTTAAACCGTTATTCATCTTTTACTGGCGTGTTTGTATCGAGCATGAAATTGAAAGCAAAAGTTAAAGATTTTCATCACTCATTCATCACTAAACGGAAATGACTTATTCAATCACAGGGCAGTGAAAAAGTCTGCTGTTCTTCCCAACTTCCTCTGCAGTCTGTTGCTGTGGAATAGGTATTTCACAAACACACAGGGATGGCCGAGTTAAAAACCAAATGTTCCTGTTGGAGCCATTATTTTGTATTTCTGTAAGAACTGCATCACTTGGTGCAGAGTTTGCAATGAATAAATTGAGTATATTATTTTAGAACGTATCCTAACATATGGACTAGAAACACTGGTAACTAATAAGAGACAAGATAGTAAGATCCAAGCAGTAGAAATGAAATTTTTAAGAACATTGGTTAAAAAGACAAGAAGAGATAGAATTAAAAATATTGAAATCAGAGAAGAGCTAAATATAGAACCGTTAGTACAGAACATTCAGAAAGCAAGACTGATATGGTTCAGACATGTAAAAAGAATGGGAAAGGAGCGTGTAGCAAGAAGGGAATTGGAAAGAGAAGTTAAGGGAAAGAGACCAGTTGGAAGACAGAGAAGAAGGTGGATGGATCAGATTTAGGAGGACATTAGAGAAGCTGGATTGGATGTGGCAGAAGTAATGGAGCAGGAAAAGTGGAAGAACAGAAAGGAGTGGAGGAAGCTTGTTAATCCCACCCGGGCGACTGGAGTGGGACATTGATGATGATGATGATGATGCCAAGTGATGAACTAAACATCTTTCTGTATTATGGATCCCAGCAGTGAGGAATTCTAATTCGGGTATGTGACTTTCCCAGTCTTTATTCTAGGGGTTTGAATCCTGAACTTCAATCTTTTGCTACCATAAATTGCTCCGTTCCTGGAGACCTATGAGGCCTGGAAGGAAAAGTCCGCTGATGACTCAGGGTAGCACTCGACAGCCGATGGAACTGTGTACAGCTCAGAATTTTACTTCCTTTGTGCTGTTCTTCCTGAATTTACATTGAGTGATGCTATGAACAGCATCGAAAGAATAGTTACCACCACCATACGTGGATCTGTACACATCCTGAAATCTCACCTGTTTGGACCTCCATAACCTAAAAAAATCCATATCATCGCTATATTTCTATGTGATAAAAACATTATCTATCCTGATGCGCTTTACTTTGTTCATTGTGGCAACCCCTATTGCGGAAAGTCGTTGATTCGTTCAATAAATATATATTTGAAACCTAAAAGAAATTCTGTGTTGTGTATAAAGTAATTTTTTAAAACAGGTGTTGTTTTCAGTAGTGGTTAATGTGAAAACCTGAATAGTGGAAATGTAGTTCTTCAAAATGTTGATGGTCTGATGCTCCCCAGATATATAAGGGAATTATCCGGTACTTACATATGTATGTTGGGTATTCAGCCTGAAGGCTGGTTTGATCCTCTGCAGCTCCGCCAACAGCTGTCATAAATAGCCTAGGCGTCACTGAAGAGGCATACTAGGGAAACGAGGAGTGAGGTAGTTTCCCGTTGCTTTCCTCACCGAGCCAGCAGTTGCTATTACATATCAGTCTGCCAAGCCCACTGAAATGCATGCACCAACCGACCCTATGAGCGATATTTTCACACCATTCATAACAGGGACTGGCTACATAACGAATGGTATTACTAGCATCGCTCATACCTCAGTCACTTTCATATTGTCAAAGCCAAGGATGAGACTGAGACAGGGCATGAAAGTAACAAATTTGATATAGCCCATACCAGAAGATATAGTGCACTGTAAACACTACATCTCACCAGAAAAGTCATGGTACTTACATAAGCATGTAAAATATGGTTTCCTGTGTAAAACATGTCAAACGTTTCTCTTTGTGAAAGTGATTTAACTTTCCTGTAGAGAAAAAAAGCTCTTGGCATTTGGAAGGTTGATGTACCTATACACACCCTTCCATTTTTCATTGAAATTTGTATGACTGCCAATAATGCTTGACATCATGTTATCCTTAGCTGACTTCTTTGCTAAATTCCTTTGTCTCTGCTTACTTCCAGAAGTGTTGCTTAACTCTTTCTCTCTTTTTCACGTTCTTTTGGATATGAGTTACGATAACTGTCAACTTACTGTAAATACCAGTCCCTTGGTCTGCACCAATGTGCAACCTGTAAACAGTGCTTTGCATCCTTGTGCATGCACAGTGTCTACAATCTGGGACTTCACAGATCATTGTGCCATTACTTATTTCTAGTAGTGTACATTATTCTTTGCTGTCATTGATATTTCTTTGTTCACATTGTGATTGAAGGAGCTGTAACGTATACATGTCGTGCTGTGTGTAGCCTAAGCTTTCCACACTTTATTTCTGCCTTTGATGCAACAGAAGTTTTAAATCGTTTGTTGTTCTGTGTTAAAAAAGTAAATTGTATGTATAGTATGGAAGAGTGAGCTATAGTTACCATGATTTGTATGACTTTTATTGTAAAGATGTATCTCCACGAGAAATATTCGTTGTTATCTTGTGCTTCCCATTTTGATTGTAACACACCTACCTAATCAGATACTCAGCTGGATGGCAGTGAGTCAAAAGTTTATCCTGTTATCTCTCGGGGTAGCTCCTATATCTGGCGTGAAAATCCTCAGCCTCTGGTGGACATATGGGACCTCCTACAGCCCATGAATTTCCTCCCTGTACCACAACATATGAAATATACAATAAAAAATTTACCTTGTGTAGAGTAAATTAGATCATTTGCTCATTTTGAAATTTCCCGAACACTGATTTAAAATTTCTCGAAATTACATTGACAGGCTGTAATAGATGAGTGTCATTTATACATACGTACGTACATACATACATACATACATACATACATACATACATACATACATACATACATTATCATTATAGACTGTTATGCCTTTCAGCGTTCAGCCTGCAAGCCTCTGTGGATGTACTAAACATCGCCACAATCCTCGATTTGCAACTACTGTTGTAGCCTCATTTAGTTCTATACCTCTTATCTTTAAATCGTTAGAAACCGAGTCTAGCCATCGTCGTCTTGGTCTACCTCTACTTCTCTTACCCTCCATAACAGAGTCCATTATTCACCTAGGTAACCTATCCTCCTCCATTCGCCTCACATGACCCCACCACCGAAGCTGGTATATGCGTACAGCTTCATCCATCGAGTTCATTCCTAAATTAGCCTTTATCTCCTCATTCCGAGTACCCTCCTGCCATTGTTCCCACCTGTTTGTACCAGCAATCATTCTTGCTACTTTCATGTCTGTTACTTCTAACTTATGAATAAGATATCCTGAGTCCACCCAGCTTTCACTCCCGTACAGCAAAGTTGGTCTGAAAACAGACCGATGTTAAGATAGTTTCGTCTGCGAGCTGACTTCCTTCTTACAGAATACTGTTGATCGCAACTGCGAGCTCACTGCATTAGCTTTACTACACCTTGATTCAATCTTACTTACTATATTACCATCCTGGGAGAACACACAACCTAAATACTTGAAATTATCGACCTGTTCTAGCTTTGTATCACCTATCTGACATTCAATTCTGTTGAATTTCTTACCTACTGACATCAATTTAGTCTTCGAGAGGCTAATTTTCATACCATACTCATTGCACCTATTTTCAAGTTCCAAGATATTAGAGTGCAGGCTTTTGGCACAATCTGCCATTAAGACCAAGTCGTCAGCATAGGCCAGACTGCTTACTACATTTCCACCTAACTGAATCCCTCCCTGCCATTTTATACCTTTCAGCAGATGATCCATGTAAACTACGAACAGCAAAAGTGAAAGATTACAGCCTTGTCTAACCCCTGTAAGTACCCTGAACCAAGAACTCTCTACCAGCAATTCTCACTGAAGCCCAATTGTCAACATAAACGCCTCTGATTGCTTTTCATAATCTACCTTTAATTCCATAGTCCCCCAGTACGGCGAACATCTTTTCCCTCGGTACCCTGTCATATGCTTTCTCTAGATCTACGAAACATAAACACAACTACCTATTCCTCTCTTAGCATTTTTCAATTACCTGTTGCATACTGAAAATCTGATCCTGACAGCCTCTCTGTGGTCTGAAACCACACTGGTTTTCATTAAACTTCCTCTCAACGACTGATCGCACCCTCGCTTCCAAGATGCCAGTGAATACTTTGTCTGGTACACTAATCAATGAGATACCTCGATAGTTGTTGCAATCCTTCCTGTTCCCTTGTTTATAGATAGGTGCAATTACTGCTTACCTTACCAACACTCCATGCTAATTTTACTACTCTATGAAGCCATTTCATCCCACCCTTCCCACTATACTTCACCATTTCAGGTCTAATTTCATCTATTCCTGGAGTTTATTTACCATCCTTTCCACTTCCTCAAGCATAATTTCCCCATCATCATTCTCCTTCTCCCCATGAGCTTGGCTGTTCACAACACCACCAGGATGATTTCCTTTTACATTGAGAAGATGTTCAAAATATTCCCTCCACTTCTCCAGTGATTCCCTGGGATCTATTATGAGTTCGCCTGAATTACTCAAAACACTATTCATTTCCTTTTTCCCTCCCTTCCTAAGATTCTTTATTACTGTCCAGAAAGGTTTCCCTGCTGCTTGACCTAGCCTTTCCAGGTTGTTACCAAAATCTTCCCACGACTTCTTTTTTGGATTCAGCAACTATTTGTTTCCCTCTCTTTATTTCATCTACGTACAAATCCCTGTCTGCCTCTGCCCTTGTTTGGAGCCATTTCTGATAAGCCTTCTTTTTACGTTTACAAGCTGCTCTCACTTCATCATTCCACCAAGATGTTCGCCTTTTCCCATCTTTACACACAGTTGTTCCTAGGCATTCCCTTGCTGTTTCTACTACAACATCCCTGTATGCCACCCATTCACTTTCTATATCCTGAACCTGCTTACTGTCTACTGTTCGAAACTTCTCACTAATCAGATCCGTGTACTTCTGTCTAATTTCCTCGTCCTGGAGATTTTCTACCCTTATTCGTTTGCAGACAGATTTCACTTTCTCTACCGTAGGCCTAGAAATACTTAGTTCACTACAGATCAGATAGTGGTCTGTATCATCAAAAAATCCCCGGAAAACTCGTACATTCCTAACAGATTTCCTGAATTCGAAGTCTGTTAAGATATAGTCTATTATGGATCTGGTTCCCCTAGCCTCCCATGTGTAGCGGTGAATAGCCTTATGCTTGAAAAATGTATTCATAACAGCTAAACCCATACTAGCACAGAAGTCCAGCAAACACTTCCCATTCCCATTAGCTTCCACATCTTCCCCACATTTACCAATCGCCCTTTCGTATCCTTCAGTTCTATTCCCAACTCTCGCATTGAAATCGCCCATTAGCACTATTGTATCCTTGCTGTTGACCCTGACCACGATGTCACTCAATGCTTCATAAAACTTGTCAACTTCATTCTCATCTGCACCCTCACAGGGTGAATACGCGGACACAATTCTAGTCCTAATTCCTCCAACTGACAAATCTACCCACATCATTCGCTCATTTACGTGCCTAACAGAAACTATGTTGCGTGCAATGATATTCTTGATAAACAGCCCTACCCCAGACTCTGCCCTTCCCTTTCTAACACCCGTCAAGTACACTTTATAATCTCCTATCTCTTCCTCGTTATCTCCCCTTACCTGAATATCACTTACTCCTAGCACATCCAGATGCATCCTCTTTGCTGACTCAGCCAGTTCTACTTTCTTTCTTCCATAGGCCCCATTGAAATTGATATCTCCCCATCGAATTCCATTTCGTTCGCCAAGTTGTTTCCAAGGAGTCCCTCGCCTGTCAAATGGGAGTGGGACTCCGTTACTCCCATAGGTCCGATGCTTGCTTAAAATGTTCTGAGCTCGGTAAATTCATGAAGCAGGATGCTACCCTACTTGCACATAGTCCAAGTGGGGATCTCTCCTCTAACGGGTTATGGACCACCAGTGGATTGTATAGTCCTAGCCGCCTGAGCACAAGGAAGGCCAGGACTCAGAATATGTCCAAGATGCCCACTCACATTCCATAGCAACTGGTATCCCGACTCTCAAGACCACTTACTAGGCCACTCAGCCGTTGCCCATGGTTCACGAGCTAGGACGTGACTACAGTAACTTTAGATGACATCTGCTTCATTAGGAATGGAAAGTAATGAGACAAAGCTCTTTGAAGCTGTAAGCTTGGAACTGTGAGTGAAGAAGTAATGTTATTTTAAGCAGATCTCCTGGACAACATATTGCTATCCATTGTTACAAACTCAGTCAGTCAACAAAATCAATTACTACAGTAATCAACAGAGAGCTAAACTGTGGACTCTTGAGCTTCCCACCTAATTAAATTAATCATAGCGTACTATTATATTTTTGTTCTTATAACATTCAGTGAATGAAACATCATAATTTTGGTTCGAATGCAATGTAGTTTATGGCCACGCTAATTTCTCTTAAGCAAAATAATGCTTTGGGCTATGCTTCATAGTTTCTATTGGTGAAAGGTGCATCTTGAGTAGTAATTTAGTTGGTAATAGTGTATATTTTCTATGTAATTAACTGTTTCTTTTGTAGACAGGTAATTCCAAATTGAACTTCCACTTTGTCTTCAGTTGCAAATAAAGTTAATGGAACAGGAATTTTGTTGGTTTGTAGTTAACTGGCAGAAGTTTTAGGGTATTGAAATTAGTTCACCCATTTTTGGTTAGCATTGTGTGTTGCTCTCAAAGGTGACCCCTCCTCGCTCCTCAGTGACATTATCAACAGAGTGGAACTATTTAATGTTTTGTGGATGTTCATCCACTCATTTGACGAATTGGTCCTCAGGCTAGTTTTCTTCCATTTCCTCCATTCCGGCTTATGAAAGAACTTCTCAGCCATTCTCTGTACTGTTTCCCTGATATTTATCCTCAATAGAAATTGTGAAATTGTGGTGTCAATGTGTGTAATGAATGACATTCTCTGTTTCACAAGCGGATCTTCAGGTAGACAGGTCATACTTGTAACCATTAAATGTGAATGTCCCAAAGCATTTGGAACAAGTATCATGGCAAGGAAATTGTCTTTGACGAAATGTTTTATTCTATGTATATTTAAGTAAGAATATTTGTAATGGTACAGTTGTTAGGTTAAAAAAAAAAAATTAAAAAATAGAAATGTCGTGTAGGAAATAGGACCTGTTCTTATTTTTTTTTTTTTCATATCAAAATAAAAATGAAATGCTAGCAACAGTAACATTGTGAATTCATATACCTGTACAGCAGAATTTCAACAAGCAATCGCTATATTACAAGACTCGGGTGAGTGATGTGTTCCCTTTTCTCTTCGTTAATGTTTAGTTGATATAAAGGTCTTGGAATTTGTCAAAGTTTATTTTTCTCGAGAATGCCTGGATATCCATTCCAACGGCTTCGGGATATTCATATTCGAGGAATCACCTCCATATCAGATAGATGTGAGAAACATCCGTGACCTACCTACCTACCTACCTCCCTCCCTCTGTGGATCGAGGTACCTGGATAGTTTGCTTGAAGGGCAGATGTCAACATGTAAGAGACCTCTGGTGGAGGAGCTCAGGCAATTGAGCACTGGCGTACTGAGCTCAAGTTGACTCAGTCCGGTGTTATTTGAAGGGGCTCAAATTGATCAGCCTCGTGTTGGTAGATTTACTGGCACCTACAAGAACTTCTGCAAGACAAAATTTCATCACCTTGAAGTCTCCAAGACCTGTACAGTTAGTTGGTGGGATGTAAGACTAACATAACTTTTAACTAAAACTCGGCCATAGATCGCTCAACAGAGATCTGGTAGAATAAAAAAGAACATTGAAATTGATGTGCAGGCAGCCTAAGTGGCTTAAAATGCCTGACTTTGTAGCTGAATTATTATTATTATTATTATTATTATTATTATTATTATTATTATTATTATTATTATTATTATTATTATTCTGTTGACCAACCTCTTTTGATTCATCCTTCTCCTTTTCATTTTTCTTAATTTTTTCAGTAGTTTGATAGTGTTCCTGGTTTGATGTCAATTAGAAGGCATGTTGGTCCTTTTAGAACATTTTTGTACCCAAGATATTTTAAGGAATCTTCTTTCTCTTTTCTCAAGTCTGAGTCTGCCACCGTCTTGTCAATTTATTTCTTATAATTGCACTTCAAATATGGAACAGAAATGAAATTCATAGCTTATAATCTGCCTGCCTTGTCAGTGTTTCCATGCCATAAAGGCACTCCATTGTGATCACTGTGCAGTAGTGTTTTCATATATCTTTAATAGAGGTGTCATAGCATAGTGTGAAGGCCATCTCCATTCTCCTCAGCCTCTCTTTTAATGGCTCCTTTTCATTTCCTTTGGGAGTGAGAATTTCTCCCAGGTATTGACATTTATGAATGTATTCGATGCCCCAAAATTGACTTATAATTCTGTCCGTGTCATTTGTTTTGTCTGAATCTATGAATGCTGTTTCTTCAAAGAAATTTGCGATCCAATTTTAGCTGCAATATTTTGTACTTATCTGGCTCTATGGCTAAATGGTTAGCATGCTGGCCTTTGGTCCAGAGGGTCCCCGGTTCAATTCCCAGCCAGGTCATGGATTTTAACCTTCATTGGTTAATTCCGATGGCTCGGGGACTGGTTGTGAATACAGTCTTCATTATTAGATGAACTCGAAAGACCTGCACCAGGCCTCTTCGGAGGCCTTTTTTTTTTTTTTTTTTTTGCTGAGTGTTTGTTAACTGATCTGTGAAGGCTACACTGTCTACATGACGGCAGACATCCCACAACCTGTCTTTACCCCATTCTGAGTTTAATTTCATTCTTGAGCTCCATTTCCTGATGACCTTTTCTAGTATGCAATTAAAGAGGAGTGGAGAAAGGCTATCTCCTTTCTTAGACCTGTTTATATCTCAAATGGATTAGAGAGTTCATCTATAAACTTGAAAAGAAGTTTTCTGTGAGGGTCTGCCTAATATTATAGCCAAGGGTTTTTCATCAGCTCCAAACTCTCAGCGAACTTTCATGAATACTCCATAATCTACAGAATGTCATCATCTTGTTTCTTGTAAATCTTATTTTGATTATTGATTTTAAGATATATGTTTTTCTGCATGTGTGTGTGTGCCCAACATTTTG
Organism: Anabrus simplex; assembly: GCF_040414725.1. Taxonomy (NCBI): domain Eukaryota; kingdom Metazoa; phylum Arthropoda; class Insecta; order Orthoptera; family Tettigoniidae; genus Anabrus; species Anabrus simplex. The sequence continues at coordinate 428,667,116 of NC_090269.1, read as the reverse complement.
TATATCCCCAAACTTAAATTAGTCGATGAAGGTGTTTCACGTGTATGATAGTTAGTCGAAGTTCACTTTTGAATTACCTATAGAACTCGTGTATGGCTATCGTACTATAGTGCTTTATATTAATTCTGCCCTGTTGCATGCTAACCAGTGTGCTGTTACTTGTTCTTTCTTTGACATTCACTGCTCTCTGTAGGCGAATACGCAGGTACGCAAGGTCTCGGGCTTCTCCGCCTCCACTCGACGTTCAGACATGACTTAAAGATATACGCATCCGACGAGGGCCGTGTTCAGATGACTGCTGCCGCTTTTGCCAAGGGGCTGTTGGCCCTCGAAGGAGAGCTGACGCCTATATTAGTGCAGATGGTGAAGAGTGCCAATACAAATGGTTTGTTGGATAATGACTGTGATTCCAGCAAGTACCAGAACATGTAAGTGAGCATGGATACACACATTTCTTTACTGGGCAAAGTAACAGTGTCCAAGCTTTCAAAATTAGCTCAATGAACTTCTATTGTACAGTTCTGTTCAAAGGCCCTCCTTTTTCTGAAATGTCAAGAAGACAAAGCTTGATAATACTCTAAGTGTCATGAGGTATTAAAAAGTAAACAAACAAGCTTTGCATTTTTTTTTCATAGAATGCAATTATTTAAAATATTAAAATCAATGTCTATTCATCCATTCTATAAAACTACACGGTTTGCATCACCAAACCAAACATCAGACCTCTAACTTGAATATTTTCTGAGAAAAGTGGACCAAAACCTGTAATAAATTTTTATTTTTAGTAAACACACCCTGAATTAAATTAGACAGTGTTACTTTTAGAGTTATCATAACTGTTTGGCTTACTTTGGTTCAGAGGGTCCCAGGTTTGATTCTCGGCTGGATCAGGGATTTTAATTGCACCTGATTAATTCTCATGACCCGGGAACTGGGTGTTCATGTTTGTTCCAACACTTTCCTCTTCATATTCAGACAACACAGTACACTACCAACAACTACAGAAACACGAAATAGTGATTACATCCGTCCACACAGGGTTGGCGTCAGGAAGGGCATCAGCCCTTAAAACGGCCAAATCCACATGTGCGATACAGTTGTGGGAAAAGCAGCATAAGAGGAAGAAAAAAATAACTGTTAGGCTTAGAAGTTATTTTCCAACTTTTCTGACAAATGGAAGTTCTGTACATGAAATACTGTAGAATAGGTGTAAAATGTGTCGCACTTACATCCCAGTGTCCTTAAGATTCATCATTCTAATCACTGGTGCTTGAAGAATGCAATGAAAGAACAGTAATGTTATCATTGTCACTGATGTGCGATATGCTGGTATTATGTGATACAAATTCTTATAATTTTATTGAATATCACCTGTTCAGTAATAATAATAATAATAATAATAATAATAATAATAATAAGAATAAGAAGAAGAAGAAGAAGAAGATCTTCGATACGGACAAAAAGTGAAATTTATAACCTGCAATGTTGGTATTATGTGGAAACTTCATTTTTCATTTAGTTGTAGTTTGAAGGTGCTATTCCTTCTTTGGCCCAAAAAATGTGGTAGAAAACAGTTTTGTTTGCAAGGCCATATGCCTTGTTCTTGTTTAAACTATATCTAATCATAAAAGAAGTCTTAAATTGAAAATTTGAATTTAGAGGCCGAGCATAAGCTTGTTAGTAAAGGTGGTGGTGGTAATTGGAACAAAATAAAATGCTTGTTTCATTTCAAGCATCTAAACTTGATACAAGGAGTTTGTGTTGATTGGAAACTAACTAAAACAGTAAAAATGCCATTGCTGAATAGCAGAATGTTACATCAAAGATAGGATGGAGTTTTATTTCAAAACAGTCAAACAACTCACAAATATTCCAAGTGGTTTTATATTTATAACTGCACTTATCTCTTCAGTGCTACTATCTATAAAATATTCTGAAAATATTTACAATCCATTGTCACATCAAAAAAAAAAGGAATGAGTTGGTTGTCATTATAAAATTTAATTTGACTGGTTGGAAACATACACTCACTTCTGTGATACATGATTTAGTGAAATAAATATTCTATGTGGTAATGGCAGCAATTACAGCAGTATGTTATTACTTGACAACAAACAGAACTAGCATTCAGCTGGTATAGTTCTAACTTGGTGTGCCTCAGTAGTAACGCAATTGTGATAAACAGACATAACTAGAAAACAATATTCTCTCACTCATGGGTAAATAGTACGAATATCGAGCTCAAATTTTTTTACGATTATTATTATTATTATTATTATTATTATTATTATTATTATTATTATTATTACTACTACTACTACTACTACTACTACTACTACTACTACTACTACTACTACTACTACTACTACTACTACTACTACTACTACTACTACTACTACTACTACTACTACTACTACTACTACTACTACTACTACTTGTGATGTACATCCATTTAGTATTAGTAGGTATTATTATTTACGTAGTCCATATTGTGTGTGAGGTTATGTCATGAAACATGTGCTGTACATAAATACAACCTGTGACAATAAAGTTCGATGGATAGTCCTGCACTATCAACATAGATGAACAATGCATGACAGTGATCTTGCTGTCCTTCAAAAATAGCCCCCTCCCATAACTATGCACTGCTGAGATCGGCTATACATGTCCTGGAAACTTTGCAAGAAGGCTTCCTTTGGAATGGTGTTCAAAAGCCTCATCACATTTCGTAGGATGTCAGGAATATCGTCAAATCTCTTTCCTTTCAAAGCGAGTTTGAGTCGTGGGAATAGGAAGAAGTTTGAAGGATTGAGATCTGGCGAGTATGGAGGATGTTCAAGTTGCACCACCCCCTTTCTTCGCCATGAACTGTTTGACGATATTCATCCTCAGTGACAATACAGTTCAAGAAATTTGGTGTCGCATCCGCCGTTTCAACAAAATCCTGTGAAGCGTCTAAATGTGCCTGCTTCTGATCGTCAGTCAAGGGATGTGGCACAAGACGAGAACACGTTTTCCTCTTCCCTAACTTCTGGGTAACGATTTGTCACATGGATTCACGGTTAATCTGTAGTTAATCCGCTGTCATGCACACAGTTAATCGCTGATCGTTCGTGATTAATGTCCACACCTTCTCATTGATTTTGTCACTCTGACGGCGGTCGCCAGTCTTCCGCTACGGGGGTTGTCAGAAACACTTTCCCAGCCTCCTCGAAAACGGGCGAACCACTCGTACACATACTTCAAGGACAGTGCTTGATCTTCATAAACACGTACCAGCATCGTATGCGTTTCTTTTGTTGTCTTGCCAAGCTTAAAACAAAACTGTACATTGATCTTTTGGTCGTTCATGTTCCTGTTCACAGTTCAGAACCAATGCACTAAACACGCAGTGTGTCAAACAGGTCCTACACGGCACGCACACGATGCTCAACTGAACAACGATGGGAGCAGGTGGTCAAAATCTGGTGCTATGCGGGTGCAGCGATATGTGTTGCCAGATCGACCATTCTGACTTCATTCACCAAACGTTATTGTCACAGGTTGTATTTATATGAGTTCAGTTAATGTAAATACCTGTAAATTAATATATCATATAATTTATTCTTACCTGTGTATATAATTTGTAATCCACTATGGTATTTTGAAACACACTGTAACTTCCAGAAAGGCACTAGGTGATGGTAGAATGTTCTGTACATTATAGTCTATGTATTAGGCACTCTAGAATTTTCGAGAAGGTATTTTTTTGTAATGTAGCTTTCTAGAAGCCTGGCCAGGCATGTATATAAGGAGATGGTCTTGATAGTAACGACGAGTTATTGTTCAGTAGAGTAATGGTATAGCAAGAATATACTTGTGACCTTGTGTTGACATGCAGTGGTTGCAGTCTCCGTGTTGAAGTGATTGTCATTTGTCTAGAATGGCAGCTTTGTTGATGTAAGTGGTTTTTTAAAATTATTATTATTATTGTGATTAAGGTTATGTGTGTATTAATTTGTAAATAGATGCGAATAAATAACTGTACCAACTGACAGCATTCATGTGCGTCTTTGTGAATACGTTAGTAGTTGGGTGGTACCACGTTGTGAGGCCAAATCACATGATGCAAGTAGCATTCAGTTGATGATGTTTGATGTACCAAAGTAAACCAAATCGTGAAACTTCGTGAAGAAATGAAAACTCTGGAACAAAGTAATGAGAGACAGAAGATTTCAAAGTTAAAACGTAACTGAGACAAGGGAGTGTGTTGTCACCTCTCATATTCTTCCTCTTCCTCTTCCTCTGAAGGTTGGCAATCATCATGGCTATTGAAGTCTTCGAATCTGCCATATGGACAAGCGACATTGTGTTCGGCTCTAATCAGTCCCTCAGGTTCTTCAGCTGGGAGATTCTTCTTTGGCCAGGTCTCATCATCCTGAGACCTTTCCCTGCATCGCCAAATGTGGGATCCTGTACTATTCATTGTGCATCATATGTCCGAAATACAGTGGAAGTCCATAGTGAGAATTCATAACAGGGAAAAATTTACTCGCTATAGCAGATTTTTGTTGTATCAGATTTTTCATAAAGTCGGGGAGGGGAAGGAAAAACACACACAAAAATAGGTATGAAAACTGCAATGGTCTGATTGCAGAAACAGTATCTAGACGATGTTTATGGTTAAACGGTGTCTTAAGTATGGCTGCCGCATTGCAAAGACTTTATTTTATCAGTTAGACACAGTCTTCAAACTATGTTTAACAGGCGATGTTTAAATACTGCCGATGGCACTGTTTAACCTTGAATTTTAGGAATGGATCACAATCAGAGGTTACGTACCATGAAACATATATCATGATGAGATGATTCGGGGAAGAAAGGTTAGTCCAACGGCCTTCTGTGGATTGTTGCAAAGGAGGTACAATTTTGATTTTCAAAAGATAATGTAAGGAACTTGTTTCTTGAGCCTGACCCAAGGGGCATTTCCATAACTGCTAACGTATAAATGTGAAAGCAAGAGCTAAAATGTTTCCCCCCATTCAGTGCTCATTTATTGAGACAATAATTACATAGATTCGGGAGTAGTTTCAGTCTCTCTAGACACCATTTTCAGCCAAAATTATAATGTTAAAAACAAGTCATGACATACAGTAATGGCCGGTTTCTGGTATGACAGTTATCTGTAGATGCGTAGTTATCAGTGACTTAACATGGTGATATGTTTAAAATGAGTTTCCGAAACAACAGTTATTGGCTTCTTCACAGTTATCTCCGCAAGGACTGGTAACTGCAGCTAGTGCTGTAGTTACCTGTATGTTAGAACTTATTCCAACAAATACCGCTATGAGGCGCCACTCCATACCGTTTCGTACAAGGTCTTATATTAGTTTCGTAAACATTAGAAAGTGATAATGAACTGGTTATAATATATTTACAGTCATTCGTTGTAGTTTTAACGTGCTTTGGTGTGCTGTACTCGACGATATTTCGGTTAGTACGTTTACTTCCATGTTATTACTGGCTTTAATCACTGATTCCACTTGTGTGGTGTCATCTGTCCCAGCTGTTTAGGTTATAATCTCCCCGGAGCATGCCGCCTCTACTGTAGATATATCTTCCAATATGGGAAATGAATCGTCAAATAAAATAGAACTCGAGTCATGACTGTACTGTAGATATATCTTCCAATATGGGTAATGAATCATCAAATAAAATAAAACTCAAGTCAAATGGAATTTCGTCAGGCTCTAATTGATCTTTCAGTGTAGCTATATTTGCCAGGCTTTGAATCATGGGTCCCACCAACAGTTAGTGAACATACTCTGATATTATGGAGTATTTACCATTAATATTTACATTTGTACCGCTATGCACTTAATATAAACCTGCTGAATAATAAACATTGATTTTCATTGCTTTTTTTTTAAATTCTATTATATCCTTTAACCAGTGACGTGAGGTCTCATAGACTCCCAATAAAAAAAAAAAAAAAAAAAAAAAAAAAAAAAAGGGCTTCTTTAATTAAAAATCTTGCAGGGAGCTGTAGTTTGTTACCTTCTTATCTGTTTCAACACACTTCACACCCTGAGTCAGGGTTAGCTCGCTACGTTCGACTGAAATTCTCAAGTGGACTTAACGTCAGCAGTTACGAGAGTATTTTTGCCAATGCATGTTGCGTGGTCAGTCAAAAAAAAAATCTGCAACAACTGCAGCGAGAACAGATAGATATCGCACCGTCAGTGCAGAACTTTAGTGCCGGAATGGTAGGTTCCAAAGAGTGCGGCACGTTTCCATTTATGTGATTATTATCGTTTACGCTTGTTGTGTTCTGGATTCGTGAAAAGTGATCTGTTTGGTAATTGCGGTGTATTTTTATAATTTTACTGACGACAACGATCAAGGTGAAATTTGAGACGGTCTGCATACTGTGAACAAGAAAGAAGGGAAAATAATATATACCTAATTTTTGCATTATTAGATGATACATATTTTCATATTATGAATCAGATTGATTGAGATGACTGTGTACATATTTGCCAACCATTTTTCATTGTAGAAAACTTCTGCTAGTAAAAGTAACTAGATATTACCAAAATAACCCTAAAAACATTTGCGTAGAGACATCTATTGGAGGACAAGAGATACTAAACATGACGATAACTGTACTGTTTATTACCAGGGCTTATAAATCTGGATTTAAGTTTCCAGAAACTCATTAAAGTTAACAGCACAGTTGAAGTTACAAGCGCTTTTAGGTAACTCACAGGTAACTGTGGTGTACCAGAAACCGGCCATAAGTGTTATACAAACTAAAAATGTAAAATGTATCGTCGAAGTTCTTTACAAGACAATGAAAGCTATGTTGAATGGAAAACATATGTAATTGCTCTTCAGTATGGGTCATTATGAAGTTTATTGCTTATGAACAGTCAACATGACAACAATTCTTGGTAACCAATATATTTTATTCTTCTTGGGATAATTTCCCAAGAATAATAGGTTGCATCAACTAAATCCATATCAGAATAACTTGTCCTGGTCATCACATACATCAGCCAGGAGGGATTCTATTATAATATATTTACTGCCAAGTAAGTACATGTTATAGTGACACTGCAAAATAGGTTCTGTTGTAGGATTTTTCTTTTCAGATTCTCATGGCACTAATTCAGATACGTTTTTGGCAATGATGTGACAGGAAAAGGCAAGGACTGGGAAAGAAGGGCTGTGGCCTTAGTAACAGCCTCAGTATAGTAAAACCACATTAGTGCATTCCTCATTAGCACGCCGTAAACTTGAAGTCCCGATTATCACTGTATTAAATCTATATAAAAATACGTCACTCATCGCGTCATGAAGTTTTGTTATTATCGCTTAGTACGATCACATATTTCCTAGCCCTGAAAATGTTATTTGTTATCCCTTGTGAAAGGAACATGATTTCCAACTCAGGTAAGAAAGAGCCCTTGCTACAGTTGCATAATAACGGGAAAAGGCCTTGAATTTCTGAACTTCACAGGATAAGTTGAACCTTCGGGAAGCAAGCCGTTAGCTCAGAAATATTTAGTTTGGCTTGCCAGTTAGCAACGAGATTGCTGAATAACACAGTGTGCCAGTCTGTGCTTGTATTTCGTATTTCATTCAGAAATTAAAAATTGATTTTGTGTTGAGTGGTACAGTGAAGGGTAGCGTATATTTGTCGCCTGATAGCCTACATCTGGATTAAGAACACAATCGTCTGAAGTTGACTAGTGTGGTATGTGTATGCTCTGTGAGAGCCTAGTTATGGATTCAGAAAAAGTCATGAAATTCCTTACTAATGAAAACAAAATCCATCCGAAAGTGGACTAGCACCCGCAACTTTAAGCATGCAGAGATAGCGCAAAACTCACACCTTCAAGTTTTGACTTGATAATTCGAGTTGGTCGAATCAACGTTTCAAAATGGTGGCCAAAGTCACAGTCGCAGGTCGCACATGGTCGAGTGTAACCCCAAAGTTATTGTCTAACCGTGTGACCAGAAAATAATGTTTAATAACCCACTGGTCCGAATTAAAAGGCTTGTACTACCATTTGTTTAAGAAAGAGTATGATCTGCAATAATACCTGATATTTTCATGGCCCTTCATACAAATGTTCTCATATTTTTATTACGTTTTTCACACCTTTCAGTGCACTCTTATTTTATAAAATCCCCAGCAGAAAATGTTATTCATATTTGTTCTCTCATGTTTTCCACACTTTTTAATAGTATCCTCTCATATTTAGAAATGGTAAAATTCGTTTTTACTGTTCCCGCGCATGCACAGCATAAAGTGCCGTCCTGTCAGAAAAAATTGTATCTAGTATTTCCATATCCATGTTGGATAGCTTTTATTCGTGTATTCATTAGTACGTTTTCTCGCTTAACATGTTCTTTTCCCTTGTCCCCTGCAGAAATGTCTTAATGAGGTTTACTGTATTTGGCTGTTGTAAAAATGGGGAAACTATGGGAAACAATCTTCAGGACTGCCAGTGGTGAGTTACAAAACTACGATCTCCACAACGCAAGTCCATACCGCTCATTCATTTACAGAGTAGCCATCTTCCCCTTATGGATACTATCTAGATTACACTCACCATAACAACAACTCCGTACAGTGGTGTGTCACTTTACTCTTCATTTCATTTCCACATAATGTAATATTCTTATCTGTGGGTGTGTGGACAAGTCATGCCCATGTTTAGCCATATTTGTATAACATGTAAGACAGACGACAGCTGACTGAAGTTTGGCATGCGCACAGACGAATTTCATTGGTTCAGACTGCAAAATTGCTGATGATGTAAGGGAAGAATTAAAGTACATATTTCTCCAGCATTTTCAAGAAAGAAGATCCCTTGCATATGGATTTTATCTCAAGCTTGAACATTGACTTTTTGAGTGTTTTGGCTCAACATGAAGGAACATTTTATCTAATCATTATTATTATCATCAGCAACATCATCGTGAGTGTGTTTATTTTGTTTGCACCGATTTTTGTACTTCCTCATTTTAGCTGAAGATGTTCCGCATTTGGAACGAAACATGTACTTCTTTTAAATAATGTAACTTGATTTTAAGCTGGAATATGTTTTATAATTACATAGACTAGCAGTAGAAAACAAATAAATATTGGGAGATGGGATTCTTCGTTCAACCTAACCTTAGTTGCAAAGAGTGCACGGACAATACTTCTATTTCCATTTTATAACCAATATTGAAACGTCCAGCTAAACAGAGGCTGAACATTGTTCATGCTATGGAACATCGCGCGTTACTTAGACGTTGTTTAGATAGACATTGGGCTGATTGCAGAAATGATGACTAGCAAGCATTTGTTCCATTTACCACGCCTAATGCTAGGCCCGCCCAATCCAATTTGAGTAACGCCTCTCTAGCAATAACACAGGCGCACAAGTTAAAATGCACTCCCCTTTCCCCTCTATGCTCCTCCCCTCCGTTACCGCATCAATACTTCACTAGAAGTAACAAGGTTAGTCGTTCAGACGCAACCGGAACAAATGGATCCAGCTAACATCTGACTGGACAAGTAAGTTTGTCCACATTTATGGGGTATTACACTTTCATCTTTACAATTATTATGTGGGCTCTACATTCATCATTCTAAATTCCTTTTTCTCTTATTCATTTACAGACAATACTCATAAATCCTCCCAGGGGTAGAACAATGTACCAACGGGAACATTAATCCGACAAGAATCGCACAAAATTCAAAGAAACATTTTATCAGATGAGGACCTGACTAATGAATGATATTGACAACATGTTCCAACACACACGTTTTTAACCTCAAAAATAATACCATCCAACCATGCTTCTTTCTAATGGGATATCCAAGCCCAACAAGATCGACTTTATACCACGGTTCTGGTTTTATAGCTGTGTACTTACAACATAGGTGATCATAACCACCTTTGAATGAACACATTTGTATCATCTATCAACCTAATGGTTCATCCATACAGTTGGAGAAGTTCCACTTTATGCTTTGGACAATTTCTAGTCATTGTATGATAATTTTAATTGCTCCCTTGTCACCAATTCTGGATTTTAATCAATGTACACATTTTAAATCTATGTAAATATCACCTAAAGCACAACTTTTTGTAAAAAAAGAAAATTTTAAGCATAAGACCATTGTATTTAGTTTTAAGATCTAATGTTTAATTGGTTTAAGGACTTGACCTTAAGATTATTATTAGGCTGAAGATGCCCAAAACTAGGTTGAACCCTGTACCTAATTAGTATATGTAATTCATGTAGGATTTAATCACTGCAGAATATAATTGTATTGAATAGGTGGGCACAGTAAATTTTATTCTTGAAAGAATTTCACATATAGTTGTAATCCTTCGTCAATGTCTGCCTAAACAATGCCTAAGTTACGCACTATGTTCCATTGCGAAAACAGTGTTCAGCCAGTGTTTAGCTAGATGTTGTTTCAATATTAGTTTGAACATTCATCCATCTTCATTATAGACAGTTATGCCGTTCAGTGTTCAGTCTCCAAGCCTCTGTGATTTTACTAAACTCTGCCACAATCCTCTATTTGTGACTAACTCTGTGGTTTTGTTTACTTCTATATCTGTTATCTTTAAATCATTAGAAACTGAGTTAACCATCGTCGTCTTGGTCTCCCTCTACTTCTCTTACCCTCCATGACTGATTCCATTCTTCTTCTCGGTAACCTATCCTCCTCCATTTGCTTCACATGACCGTACCACTGCAAAAATGGGTGCAGAAGGTAGGAGGATCCACTTGCTTGTGGACAGATGTACAGAGTAACCCTCCTGAAAAATGTAATTCTAGAAGTTTTCCCAGCAAATTACGCAAGTGAACTGCACTGTACTGTGTAGATAAACACCAAAGGTTGCAATGAAGATCCATGTTTTATTGGTGAAAGGAGAAAAATGTGAAGGGAAAAAAAAGTTACATAAACCACCACCACCAAAAACAATGATAATTTCACTGATTCATGCTTTATAGCAACAATTTAATAGCACTATATTGAGGAGCAAAATTAAAAATGAATATTCCTTGTTTTCCCATAAGTTCAACGCCTTGTCCACTACATAGGTGGTGGGCAGTAGTATGAAGTAAGGGTTAAGTACTGTGTGCCCTGTGACCGCTATGGTAGCTGTGAAGGTCCTGCAGGAACCCTGAGAAATGTCTGCGAATGAGGCTCTGGTGAAGCCATGTTACATGTAACCAATCTCATGATTAGACCCGTATTGAATTTGCTATAATATGCTTACAATATTGTGAATTTTTTATATCCCACCTTTTCAATACAATTGGTTTTATGTTGTTAGATCATAATGCTACAACACTGTTTTATAGGGACATGTTTCGCTTGAATTTCAAGCATCCTCAGCCTATATAATCATCTCAAGGTTAAGACCTGTCGTATTTGATTAGTTTTGACAAATTTATGCTTAATTATAATTCTAACAATAAAGTAATAAAATACATAAACATAGGAATTTATGTACACATTAATAGTTTAACAATATGAATGACTATACTAAAATTGGAATAACCATTAATTCTAAAGATATTGACAGCCAAAACACAGTGTCTTCAAATGTTGAAAATTTGGCTAAAATTGTTTTTTCAAAGTTCTAGTTTATTAAAAACAATTGTAATTTGACTTCTACGTTAAAACTTGAGTCGTAATTATAGTTCAAACTTATTGGTGTCTTAAGATTAAAATCTTGGATCCGTTTGGAATTTAGGAGTAGGAGTAGAACCACAACAGATAAGTCACCGTAATGTAACAAAGTCCACAAAGTTTCATAGTAGCAGTCAAAGGGACGCACCATCATTCAAATATTATGAAAGAAACCAATCAACTCATCAAGATCTTGGATTGACGTCCCTTTTGACTAAATACCTCATAAATACATACTACTACCAACGGAAAATCTGATCGTAAATGTACCGGGCGGTACACCTCCACGCCGCTTATTTAAAATTTGCGCCAATTGAAACTCCTCTGCTGGAGGAAGCCTGAACTTTATCTACGGAATTAATTTTCAAGTTTCTCAGAAGATGTCACTACTGGGAAATTTTGTAGTTTCTGAACTGGGTCGTTTTCGACGCATTTTTGTTTCCCTATTGTAAGAAGTGTGAACTTTCTCTTCTAGAGGACACTACTGAAGATCAACAATAGTGCACCCTAGTGCGAAGTGAAAGAACTGTTTTTTGGAGAAAATTTTTATTTCAAAAGTTTGTTTCTTGTTAAATTTCTTTCTGTTATTGTTTAGGTTGGCTGTATACCCCTTTCTTTCCCCTTGTTTTGTATTTAGCCAATCCCGAATTTTTAGAATTAATTTCTAACCAATCAGGTGTATCTTCTCCAAAGAGGATATGTTGCTGTACCCTAGCCAATAAAGTGATTGTGGGCGGGTGTTTTCTTACCTGAAACGCCTCGAACTTTCCGCGAGAGTATATAAACTGCTGATTTTAGGGTCTCTGTGCCACTTCAGTAACATCTTTCAGTGTGTAAAGTACGTAGCAGGGGGCGGGAAGCGCCTCTTCCTTCGGGCAGCAGTTCAACAACAAGGTAATGGCCGATTAATAACTTCTTTTCTTGCTAGCTCAGCAGTTTAACTCTCGGGGCGGGTCCGAAGCGTTTCCACCATGTAACTTTCCCTAAAATGTAAAGACACCTTGTATTTATTCTATCTTTTAAGCTACATATTGGGATAGAGAGTGCTTAACCCTCTCGAGCTCCCACTCATATTGTTTCGAGGTGAACTTATTTTTCATAACCGATTCTTCCTTAACGTAATGTAAATTGTTTCCTTCCTAAGTCACCTCTTTAGTATGGGATTAGCCCTTGCATTAGCAGCCTAGAGCCAGGTTAGGTTTTTAACAAAAGGTATTAGGAGTGCGGATCGCCTCCTCTCAAATTGTTATTTTAGAGGTCATGTAATTAATCTTTTTCTCACTTAATAGACCTCAGTAGGTTGGGTATTTTACCCCTGTGTCTATGTCCTGAAAAGACAACTTGAAGGTGGAGTTTGGTGTGGCCTTTGAGAGGCTTAAAGTTTGAGAGCGAGTGGCTCTTTCTTGAAAATTGAGTGTGGTATGCCTCGAGGAGGCTTTTCTGTGTAATTTGGAGCAAGGGCTCCTGAGCATGAATGGGGTTTTCTGCCCCTCTGGTAAAACTTATTTTGGAGTAAGGTTGGGCTGATTGCCCAAGAATTGTGAAGTCGGGGCGCGAAGCCCAAATCCGGTAAATATTGTAACTATACTTTTGTTGCCTTGCTACTCTGTACCTGCCATGCTTGTTATGTCTTAATTTTGAAAAGAAAATATAACCTTGTTAGATTTTACATTAACTTTAATTTCGTAGTTTGAGACCCGTTCAAGCCCGCACCTTCTTTCACCTCCACCTACCGCAAAAACACGGTAACAGTAAAAACAAAACTAGTTTGATGAAACTAACTAATTGAACATTTTACGTCCAAAACTATTAAATTACAGTAGCAAGCCTCAAAATTAAAACAAGAAGCTGAATTCCAAATGGATCCAAGATTTTAATCTTAAGACACCAATAAGTTTTAACTATTATTACGACTCAAGTTTTAACATAGAAGTCAAATTACAATTGTTTTTAATAAACTAGAACTTTGAAAAAACAATTTTAGCCAAATTTTCAACATTTGAAGACACTGTGTTTTGGATGTCATCATCTTTAGAATTAATGGTTATTCCAATTTTAGTATAGTCATTCATATTGTTAAACTATTAATGTGTTCATAAATTCCCATGTTTATATATTTTATTACTTTATTGTTAGAATTATAATTAAGCACAAATTTGTCAAAACTAATCAAATACGACAGGTCTTAACCTTGAGATGATTATATAGGCTGAGGATGCTTGAAATTCAAGCGAAACATGTCCCTATAAAACAGTGTTGTAGCATTATGATCTAACAACATAAAACCAATTGTATTGAAAAGGTGGGATATTGAAAATCACAATATTGTAAGCATATTGAAGCCATGTTTAGACGTAGCAGGCCACTGGTGGATTAAGTGTGCTTTCAAAGCAAATACAAGCCTTGGTTGGAAGAGCTCAAAACTACGACAACAGCTAGATATGTATGACAGCCTTCAGCCTGAAGCTTATGAAACCCAAATCAAGACTTAGTTGCCAGATTGGAACCTTGAATGTTCTAAGACTGACGAAGCTGAAGATAGAGTTAATATGATGTGAAGGAGGAAAATTATCATCATGGGGATGAGTGAAACAAAATGGAAGGCAACAGGAATAGGACACCTGGTCTGCAAGTAACTTGGAGTCAAGAAATGGAGTGGGTTTATACTTCATAAAAATATAGACCATTGTAGCCAGATTGAATTTGTCAGTGATAGCATAATTAAACTCATGGTAAATTGGAATGAAGACAAATATCATATAACCTAGATGTGTGCCTCACAATCAGGATGTTCAAATTATGAAAAAGAAGTCCTCATGATTAACTTGGAGGAACACATGGACTGTGAAAATTTTATAGAAATGGGAGATTTTAACATTTACGTTGGATCGGACAGACTGGCAGAGAGTGAATATCTTCTAGGTCTTTGTATGAGAAACAGTATGGTTGTAGTAACACTTGTTCAAGAAAAGGGATTCACAGATCATCACAAGATTTAGTTGAGACAATAAATATCAAAGTGTGGTTGATTTTATATATATGCTGACACAAGTTTGCAAAGTTATAAATTATGTCAAAATAATTAGTTAAAATTGGGATGGAGACCACAGGCTGTTTGTTGCAGATATTGCAAAGAGAAGACCTCCCTAAAGTCCACAACAAAAGGACACAAAAAATAACAACTTGGAGACTTTATGAACGAAGGGTGAATATTCAAAAGACATTACCAAAAGATGATCTGAGATCTGCTAATGAGGAACGGAATAGGCTGAAACGAGCATTGGTGAAGACAGCTGAGACAGTATGTGGACGACGGAGCCAAATAAGAAAATCCAGAGAGACAGAATGGTGGAATGATGATGTTAAAAGCTGCTGTCAAAGCTAGAAATGGTACAAAAAGACCTTTATACTGTGGCAGAGTGTGAGGAAATCCAACTGAAATTGAGAGCTAAAAGATTACAGGTCAAGAGAATAGTTGACATTGAGAAACAGAAATGCAAGGTCCTATCATAAGCATTGGTGAAAAGAAATGATAATACTGTCAACACAGTATAGCTTCAAAATGGAGTGGTAACTAGAAATGAGAATGAAATATTACAGGAGTTCAGTAGATTAAATCATTTACTGAACTGTAATTCGAAAGATGACCCTTCAAATCCTATCAAGAATAATGCAGGAAGTTTGACCTGGCTGGAAGTGGAGACAACAAAGACTCTGCTAGACATGATCATAGCCCTTGGGGACCTGGAATACAATGGTTGCACAGAGTACTAAATAAAATTTGGGAAGAAAATGAAATCTCCAATAACTGGAGGCAAGGTGTGATCAATCCACTATTTAAGAAAGCTCGCCGAAGGAAGTGTAATAACTCTTCTGTCTTTTGGGGGTTGAAAATTTATGAGTCTATCCTGGAAAGAGAAATCAGAAAATTTGTTGAACCTAAACTTGAGGAAGAACAACTTGGATTTAGACCAGACAGATCAACAAGAATGTTCTTTCAAAAATGTTGGGATTAGTATAGAATGGTTACTATTTGTTTTAATACTGAGAAAGAATATGATCACATACTCATGTAACCACATGTAGGAATGTCTGAGATGTAAAGAAGTGCCATATGAAATTATATTTAAAATTAAAAAACTAAACCAGGAATAAAAAAAATAAATAATTTTGCTGTACGTCGCACCGACGCAGTTGGTCTTATGGCAATGATAGGATATGAAAGGGCTAGGAGTGGGAAGGAAGCGGCCATGGCCTAAGGTATGTATTAACGTTCGAAATCGCCTTTTTGGCCCAAAAAGGCCATTTTCAGTTTTTCGCTGGAAATGAAAGCTTGAAGTCTCTACTTCAAAATGAGATATAATTCATACATATATTCCAACTGTAAGTATCCGAAAATAAGATTTAAATAGCCATATGCGCGCGTGATAAGGGGCGTGGCTGCAGTGTCCTGCTTACATGTAAACATCTTGTCAGATTTTCTTATTCAAATTCACCTTTTTGGTGAGTACATAGTTCATAGTTCTGACTAACATATGTCAATACTTGTATATTTCAAAGACTTTTATTCCATTGGTAGGCAATGGATATAAAAAATATGTTTGCATCCTTGTGGGCAAGTGGTCTTTCACATTGTGACCAAAGAGTTTGTTTCTCTGAGAGTGTATATAAAATGGGTTCTAAAAGCCGATGTAGAGCAAAGAAAAAGAGAAAATTCCATGGAAACAGACATAGCAAGGTGAATGTTACTTGTGCTGTCAGTATAAATAGTGAGACAGAAGGTAGGCCTAATGTAAGGGAATCATTTGCTAGTGCTTCTCAGTCCAAACTTTCGTCTGTAAATATTGAATCTGATAGTATTAGTGACATTTACAATATCATTATTGACATAGAGTGCTTTACACGTTTATTGTCTGCATTAGCTTGCCCTAGTTGCTTCAGTTGAAATAAAGTTTTTGTAAAAACCTAGGAATTCTGAGATTTGGTTGGGGAATGTCCCTTGCATTGTTTTTCAGCAACTGTGATTATGAATTCCGCAACTGACAGGAGCGCTCATCGATAATTAAATTATTTTAATAATTTTAATTCAAACCAGGCCTGTCCTTTGGCATTCTTCAAGTAGTGAAGCCTATATATGAGCGACTCACTGACCCAGAAATGCTAAGTCCTTGCATGCATTAACTCAAAATAATGTCATTGCCATGGTATGAAGAAGGTGTCCTAAGGAGACATAAATGTGGGGCTTGATACCTTAAAATTAGGAGTGATAGATGCTGTTTGCCATTTCAACTGGGAGAACGGAGTGGAAATAGAAATACTGAAGAGGATGGGAATTGCTCCTGGCAAGTACACATCATCTGGTGTGCTTGAAGCTGATGCAGTATGGTTACACAAAGGTGCAAATCAAAGAACAAAAGCAGAGGAGGCGGTACTTGAGAGGCAGAAGAAAACTAAAAGAAGACAAGAAACTTCTAAAAGAGAGTCCAACCTATGGAGCAGGCAAGTTTCTAGGTGCCCAAATAAGTGGGTTATGTTCACAACTTAGTCCTAAAACTTCAGTGCTGTTTTTGTTGAATGTAGTTTTTTGCACACCTTCCCACATTTCAAATAAATTTAAATATCCTTAAAATTGAAATAGAAAAATCAATGATAGATTAAATTAAAGCTAATGAATGTGGGAATGTTGTAAACTAGTAATTTCTTAATATTGTGAATATTGTTATTGTTATTATTATTTTTATAGCCATTTTAACACGGGTGATTAATTATTTTTAAACTTTAGTCAAAAATTATGCCTAGCTCCCTTTCTGTTTTTGATAATTAGAAGATCCTAGTTCACAACATTCTATGAATGAAATACTTCAACTTGGTGAACACAATTTCAAGATTATAACATTTTTGGAAATTTTATGACATTTTGAAAATTTATGTGTTTTTTTTCATTAAACTAAATTTTTGGGTGAAGATAAGGCACAAAATTTTGGTTGCATTATACGAAACTGTTAGTCTAATATTTTTTGTTTTATGGTACGAAACTCAAAAAAAATTGGTTAAGAATTTTGAATTTTCCTTCGAAACGTTAAGCACTTGCCTGGTGTAAAAATGGGAAACCACGGAATACCATCTTCAGGGCTGCCGACAGTGGGGTTTGAACTGACTATCTCCTGGATGCAAGCTCACAGCTGCGCACTCGCCCGGTAAATCAAGAAACTAAGAGGTGTGTGCAAATTCAAGGAGGCAGGACAAGTTGTGTTGAACAAAGAGCAGAGTCAAACTGGGAAGTTGTCTATCACCACTTCTCTTCATTATTATTATAATGGATGAGGCTATGAAAGCAGTGAAAAGGAACAGTCGGGCTACAGATGCGTTTGTGTTTGCCAACGATGTTGTTATGCCATGCAGTGAGACAGAAGCAAAATAATTGGCTGTCACTATTCTAACAGCCACAGGGTTTAGAGGGTTTCATACTCTTACTTATTAGAAATAAAAACAAATACTATATGGATAATAAATTATGTTCAATAAAACAGGGTACACTTGGAATGTGAGTAATAACTCTGTGTAGTACGGATCTGTGATATGAGAAATAAGAGGCATAATTTAAGAGTTTGGGAGTAAAATTATGAGTAAAAGTAAGATCAGTTAATCAAATCTTCTTTTTCATTATTAAATTTGTTATTCTATACAACTGACCACAAAGTATTCATGAGTACAGCTAACCTCCAACTGAGCACGTGAGTCAATCTTATAATAGAGCATGTGTGTGATGTCAATTATTTAGCACAAAATTTGCTTTTGAAGCTCTATTTTATGAAAACTACATTTCAGTTGGGTTTTTTTTTTGGCAGCAGGTGGCTTCCTCTCTTGTCTGTCAATTTTGACATTAAACATAATCATAAGTTAAATACTCTCGGCGATTCTTTCCAAACATTAGATCAGCAGCTGTGGATAGACAGGATGAACTGGTTGTAAATACCTGCACCTGGCTACCTGGAGCAGAGAATTAATGATTATTATTTATTCTTGTCAAAAGCATCACATTATACAGTATATATAATACATAATAATACTTATGTACAATTAAGACAGAGGAGATAAGACAAAGATGACAATCTAAATAACTTTAGCCCCATATGTAGCAGTGGTGTAAGTGCTCCATAGTTGGTTGAACTCTGCACTAGCAAAAGGTTGATGATGTGGTGTAACCCCATTTCTGCAAATTATCTTTTGACCTTGTGGCCCCTGCTGTGAGCCTATTCAGAGTTTTCCACACAGGCCATTCTTCAGTGAAACCGGCAGCTAAATTTTCTGATGGTGTCATACAATGGTGTTCAGATCTCATCTTCCACATAGATAACCAGGAAGATTTCTGTTGACCAATATTATCAGTTGCTCTCAAGAAACTTGAAAAAGGAGGATAATGACCATATAATGGATGTTTATTTCAGGTAGTAACCTTATGCTTTCCTCTATATGCAGTTGTTTCATACCTGATCTCTAGAGGGGCATTTTCAGCCAAATAGTAGAGTTTATCCCTCTGTGTAGGTTTCAGGCATCCAGTAATAAGTCCACATGACTCATTAAGAGTGATATCTACTTATTTTGCTTGAGTAGAATTATCCACACCACACTGGCATATTCACCTGCAGCACAACACAGGGATAAAGCTGTAGTTTTAACTGTTTTTGCTGCTGCACTTCAGGATGTTCCAGTAATTTTGCATTAAAAAATATGTTATTTCTTGCAGATACCTTTTGTTTTACGTTCAGACACAGCTGCCTAAAACTCAATGTATGACCAATAGTGAGCCCAAGATATTTAGGTTGAAAACAGTTGTACTCCTCTCCAATGTAGTTGAAGCTTCCTGAGAGCCTGTCTATTCCTGACATGGAATGCGCACACTTGAGTTCTACTGGGACTTGGTTTCAACTGATTCTTACCATGTTTATGTGGAGCAGAGAGGTGAAAGAAGGTGCAGGCATGAATGGGTGGATGTAGAAAAGTCAGAAGATTAATTTAAAATAAATTTGGAGCTATATTTCTTCCTTATATCTTTTGTTTCTTTTCAAATTTTAAACTTTACACTTTGCTAAGCAAATAACAAATCAGGTACAAAATCTAGCTCGTGAGCGTGGGTAACACTACTAGGAAAATCAGAATAATCAACTAATAACCAATTAACAACCTGACCTGGAAGCTCCCTAATTGCAAATTTTACACGAGTGCTATTGCTCCTCTCGACCAACAGGTGTACCTTCGGTACAGTAACAGTCTGACTCTTCCAGAGCGGCATTCACATTTAATTCCGCTTGTTCAAAGGTCTCACTCTGAGAAGAGAGAGCAAGATCATCCACATAAATAAAACTTTGTGTGCTTTTTGGCATAGGTTGATTGTTAATATAAATGTTGAATTATAAGAACCTGGTTTGTATGAGTTTTTGCTCGTGTGGACTCTCATTTTCCTCCTTGTTTACGTAGGTATTTAAATTGCTTTTCTTAGTAATGGATATTTTCTTTTCTGTTCATTGTCTCCAGGGTGAAGTCTCGACTTCATGAATTGATGCAACAGGATCATGATTTTACTGCTGAAGATCGAGAAAAGATCAATCCTACTCATTCCATCAGCATTGCAAGTGCCATGGATTACGTGAAAAATCCAGTGAAATGTTGTGAGCATGTACAAGATCTGATCCAGAAACTCATGAACATTGTGCGGATTAAGAAGGACGATCCTAAAACTAAAGGTAGATAAAGTTATCAACTGATATAATTTTAATCATTAAAGCCAGACCAAAAAAGCATGACGAGAAAAATTCAAAGAATGCAAGCAAATGTTTAACAAAATTACTCTCTTCTTCCTCCTCCTCCTCCACTCTTACAGATTTATGTCATTTACCACTTCAAGTCCTATATATAAAGATAGGATATAAACTATGATAGGTCAGTGCAGGAAGAGGGAGAAATGGAAAGAATCACAAAAAGACAAGGGCAGTCTAAACATCTTCATACACTGCCGTCTTCAAATAGACTGGCTCTTTCCTCTTCGGTCTCGCTTCTTCTCATCCCCGACACGCTCATTCATGCTTCCCAGCTTCATCAGAAGGGCGCCATCAACACCCCTGAGGGGCCATCTTGATATCTCAACTTGGGTTCCTTCTTTTTCCTTTTATCTTGCATTCCTCCTACTCTTTTACCACCTATATTATCTTTTTATGTCTCTTCCCTTTTTCTGTGTTATCTGGCTTTGTTTTAATTAACCCACATGTCCTATATCGAAACTGAACATCTATCGGGATGGCTCCTCAATGATAGTTGAAGCCCACCTTTCTGATGAAACAGAAACAAGCTTGTTGGGTGCTGAAAAGAACTGGGATGGACGAGAACAGAGCCACGGCAATATATGAAGATGTGGAGATCGTCCTTGTCCTTTCTATTTCCCCCTCTTTGTATTTGTCCTTATTACATGTTCCGTTTGATCATCCTGTCTTTCTGTGTATGACTTGATTTGCACTTGTTTATTGCTTTCCATAACTTGCATTTAAGTTCACTGTAACGGTTAGTGCTGTTTGCTGATGTCCTTAGAGGCCAGAAATGTAATTTGGCAGGAGGACTGGTATGTTGTTATAACGGTGCGTGCAGCTCACTTCCATTGGAGATGTGTGTGAATAAATGTCGCACCACCTCGAGACAAGGAATGATTTTTCATTACATTTACCATTTAAGTGATGAAATCCTCTTAGTGTGCTGTGAAAGCTTTGTTTATGAAAGGGATGCTATAAATGATACTGCATAAGTTCTCCTGACAAAAACAAATCCCTTTAAAATTGCCTTTTAGTCAAATTAATGTTCTCTCATTTATATACTAAATATACAACTTTATCTTTTGTATTGTATGCCCATAGACATTTGTTATTCAATTGTATCATGACAGTCATTTCAGAAAACAGCCTTATGGATTCTGTTGCCATTCTCATTTCAGTATTGCATTAAAATATTCATTGATTAACATTTTTTATACAATGTCTGTACGTGACAAGTTAGTATTTGCCATGAGTGACTCAGACACACATTGCACAAACTGATGATGAGTGTTTGAGTAATAATGCCTTATTGGGAGAGGGATTCAAGAGAGAAATTTTAATGTTGCTGCATTATGGGAGGTTACAGAGAAATGGAAATTTTGAAATGAAATTTGTACTCGGTCTGCAGCAGAAATGAGTGTTCAACAAATGTGACTGGCTCTGTGTCCATTAGAGTCGAGATTGTTGACATAATTGCATTTAGGAAGTCCATATTATGTTCAGATTTTATGATACAGTAGAAGTCCACTATAGTGAGTACAGCATGTAATGTGAACCCTGTTATAACGACAATTTTGGTCTGCCCCCTTTAAAATTCCTATATTAAACTGTGTAATATTCTTCGGTTACAGCGAGCGCCCTCTCACTGATGAATCCGTTATTACGAGCGATTAAACACACGCGATATTTCCGTTACCGATATGTATGCACCCCAGCAATTATGTTGCGTGCGATCGTTCCCCTCATTGTCGTTTCCTCGCTATGTCCACTAGCAAGCTCTCTTGTCGACAGTCGAGGGCGATGCGGAGTCGATTAGTAATACCCGTCGACTGCTCTTCCATAAAGAAAATTTGAAATGCAATAGAACATCTTTTTGTAATAATTGCGCAAATAACATAGCCTATAGCAGTTGTTAACTCATTAAAAATAAAGGCTGTAGTAAATGATCTCTTAATTTTAATGTTATATACAGAAATTAAGTAAGAATGTGATATACCTCAAGATATGGCAGAGTACATCACTGATTTCAGAGGATAGTGTATATTTTCCCGCGTCTAGTTCAATTTCGGAAAGGCTATTCCTATGTACATTTTTTGCAAGGAGGTTATCATTTCTCTACGTGCAATTGAAATGTTTTCCTGATACATATACGATTAGGTTAGCTGACACTATATGAAGAAGAAAACTGAAATGTTTGCCACAGAAGCCTCTGGAGTGATACCGTATTTCTCCGAATCCAAGGTGACTTTTTTTTCTCAGAATCTCGCGTGAAAAATTAAGGATCGTCTTGCATTCGCGACCTAACGGTAATGAACACCACTGGCAACTACCGCGGTTACCATGCTGCTTCTTTTCACCCCTGCGCGCGCATACACAAAACTCGTTGACAATAAATGACCGCCTCTTTATTATACATTATACATTATACAGCCACAGCAACAGGTTGTAGAATGCCTCTGTGTAACGTCACTGGATCTTGGGAAATAGTGAAGAGAGAATGTCGTTCTATTAGCCTCTACAAAAACGTTTCTCAAATCTGCAGGAATGGCATCAAAACATGCGAGCCTTCGAATTCTTAGAAAAGCCACGACTCAGTGCAGAGTTATAATGCGTCTACTGTACCTGACACATAGTAAAATTAAGTTTTATAGACAGCAAGAATATTTATGTGATGGATCGCCGTATTGGAAACATACGCGGAACAGGTACTGCCGGCAAATTTTCAATGGGTTATCGCAGATATTATGATACTAATTTTCAGTTAATAGTTATTAAACACTCTGAAATATAGAGTAATTGTGTAGCCTTGAGCTCGATAGCTTCAGTCGCTTAATTGCGGCCAGTATCCGGTAATCGGGAGATAGTGGGTTCGAGCCCAACTGTCGGCAGCCCTGAATATGGTTTTCCATGGTTTCCCATTTTCACACCAGGCAAATGCCGGGGCTGTACCTTAACTAAGGCCACGGCCGCTTCTTTTCACTTCCTAGGCCTTTCGTATCCCATCGTCGCCGTAAGACATATCTGTGTCGGTGCGAAGTAAAGCGAATAGAAAAAAAGAAAAAAAAAATTTAAAAAAAAAATGGTGTAGCCGCAAGAAAATACAGCAAAGGCCTAACTAAAGGCAATATTTGGCATTGGTGTGAAGGCAAAGATAGCTAAAATATGCGTACTGTACAAAAATGCACTCAGTAGCTCGCAACAAGGACGCTATAAAGAAGTCAAAGATGAAATGTGAGGTATGTGCATGAAAAACGCAAGGGCGGAATGGCCATACCATGGTGCAGTAAACTCGTTTGTTAACCTTCAACATCCGCAATTGGGCCTATACATCGCTAGCTGCTGAAGTAGGCCAAACCCGGCAAGCGAGATGTACGTGTAGAGGCCGGTTGTAGCTGACACTGAGTAAAAGTAAGTTTTATAGACAGCAAGAATATTTTCCTGATGGATCATCGTACTGTAGAAATGCATGGAATAGATATTGCCGGCAAATTTCCAGCGAGTTCTCCTTGATATTATAATGCCAATTTTTAGTTAATGTTTATTAAACCCGCGGAAATAAAGAATAGTTGTGCAGCCGGAACAAAATACAGCATAACTAAAGCCAATGTTCTGCGTTGGTGTGAAGACAAAGGTAGTCTAAAAATGCGTACTGTACAACAAAGGCATTCATATGATTTTACAAAGTACTTTTTAAGCCTGATTTAATTTTTTTTTAAGGAAAAGTGGGAGTTGTATTGCATTTAGGGTTGTCTTGGATAAAATCAAACGCACAATTTCATGTAGTATCAGATTTCAAAAAGTAACGAACTAGTAAGCCATAGTGTGGATATCATCCGCGAAAATGCAAGTTTTGAACAAACTGATCACCGTTTCATACCAATTTTAATGTGTATGGGGGTTTTCCCAAATTTTACACAAAATTGAATATAACGACAATTCGCTGTAGTGAATAAATTTTTCGCTCTTATGAATTCCTGCTTTAACAAACTTCTACTGTACAAGAAAAGTTGATGAAGGAGCTAATGCAAATTAAAATGTTGAACGTAGGATAAAGTAACTTGGGAAAACATACCATCACTCGTACTGTTTATAATAGTGATCTTAAGGTAGTAAATATCAAGTATTTATTAAGTAATGTGGAAATCAGCTGGTGGATACAATATCGTAGCATATTCTATCAGGGAGTATGATAGTGTAAAATACATATATACAACTAATATCTGCCTAGTGACAAGAATGAATAGAGTAAGAAATAATGAATTAATATAAAAAATAATTGTAAATGTGAAAAAGTTTTTGATCAGATGCAGAGAATATGGTGAGTCACGTAACAAACTCGGAAGTCTTAAGTATGCAGATATTCCCTCTACATGATACGAGAAGGTTGTCTGTGTCCATCATAACCTGAATAGGATGAAAAGAAGGAGATCAGGACTTTCAGGATCTGTTGGTAAAATTTACAACAGACATCATTCAAAATTCCATCAGGATCATTAATATAATTCCTTGTGGTCCTCAACTACAACATATGCCGAGCAAAGCCACCTTGCACATTTACATTTTGCTGACAACATCACTGTGATTGAAGAAGACTACAAGCAATCGAAGCAAATAAAGTGGGCTTCAGGATAAATGCTGAGAAGTCTGAGATCATGCATATGAACCCTATGCCCCTGTACACCAAATCCTACTTAGGTTTCAGTGACTGGATCTGGGTAGTGTTATTGCCCAGAATGCAGATGCAGATGTGGAGGTTAGGTACCATAAATTGAAAGATGACTGCTGTTTTCTGGGGAAAGAAAAAGAGCTTGTCTCTTCACTATCCATATCACTGAAGATCTAAATATGTTTACCTCCACTGTCATTCCCGCTGCCAAGGATCAGCAAACATCAATAAACAGCTTGATGTCTTACAACAGAGGTCCTATCACCAACAAAGAGATTACTGCACTTAACACTCATTCTGCACATGGTAGACAACAAAATTCCGAAGATAGCAATAAGATGGATTCCACCAAATGACAGAGAGGTTGCTCTGAAATCGTATAGTGACAAAGAATTGCTCGATATCTAGACGTGAGCTTCTTGTGGGAAGATGTCATTGGGCGAGATACAAGGGAATGGAGAAAACTTGCTGCAATATATGGTTCCTCGCTACAAAGTATGTTGATGTTCCAGTTATGAGTGCCTTGATCAAACTCAAGTCCTTCATTGAATGGTGTCAGGATACAAAAAATAGATGGTGCTATATCCTCACCTTCCCCAAATTACTGGATCATGGATGTTGAACTGCTGACAGAGATTCTGTACCAAGGATAATCTTTCCCTTCTATGTGGACTTCTATTATCAGTTTTGCAGTCATCATCATCATGTCCCCTTATCCAGCTCCTGCCGGGTCGGGGTATTTAAGATACTTCTCCATCTTCCTCTTTCCTTCCACCATTCCTCTTCCACGATCTTGTTCCAGTTTAAATTTAGTCTTCTTATGCCGCTCTTCGCTGATTCAATCCACCTTGTTCTAGGTCTTCCTCTTGCTCTCTTGCCCTCGCACTTTGCCTCCAGCATCTATTCTGTTCTCCTCCATCCTCTATACATATCCACACCAACTTAGTTTATTCTTCTCAACTCTGTCATTTAGCTTTCCTATCCCAACTTCCTTCCTAACGTCTTCATTTCTCACTCTGTCTTTCCTTACCTTTCCTGTCATACTTCTTAGGGATTTCATCTCACTGACTTGAATTCTATTCTCTTGCCCACTAGTCAAAAGTCCAAGTCTCAGCTGCATAAGTCAGTATGGGTACATAATACATGCATTTTGTACATTATCTCTTTACTTTTCCTTGGTACTTCTTTGGTAGAATGTATTACTCTGCTGTACACTCCTGCTAATCTCCAAGTCCACCCTAGCATTTTGCATTAATTCACTTCCTAGGTATTTAAAACTGTCCACAATTTTCAGACTCTTGACTTCCAATTTTCACAGTGCCCTTACCTTGCCTTTCCCCTCTCAACATCACCATAATCTTGCTATTCTCTGTATTGATTTTCACGCCATACTTCTCAATTTTTTTTGTTCAGTATATCTAGTTGTTGTTTCACTTCTTTGCTGTTCTTCCCCCAGATCACAACCTCATCTGCAAATAGCAGTATCTTCATCTCCATAGGCTTCCTTTGTTTCTTTTACAATTTCGTCCATGACCATAATAAACGAAACGGGTAACAGCACATTCCCCGTCTGAGTCCAGTCTTATTCCTAAACCATTCTGTCTTTCCAATTGGGGTCAGTACTCTGCTAACACAGTTGTTGTACATTGCTTGCACCATTTCTAACATTTCTCTTCCCGAGCTCAATAGCTGCAGTCGCTTAAGTGCGGCCAGTATCCAGTAATCGGGAGATAGTAGGTTCGAACCCCACTATCGGCAGCCCTGAAGATGGTTTTCCATGGTTTCCCATTTTCACACCAGGAAAATGCTGGGGCTGTACCTTAATTAAGGCCACGGTCGCTTCCTTCCCACTCCTAGCCCTTTCCTGTCCTATCGTCGCCATAAGACCTATCTGTGTCGGTGCGACATAAAGCGAATAGCAAAAAAAAAGAAAACATTTCTCTTCTGAGTCTCTTTTTAACCATGGTTTCCCATATCTCTGGGAGCACTGTCATATGCCTTTTCTATATCTATGAAAGTCATTGACCAGATCTTTTCCTTATTCCTATTACTTTTCTATCAGCTGTCTCATGCTAAAGATTGGGTCCACTGTAGATTTTCCATTCAGCCATATTGTTCCTCTTGCAACTCTCCTTCAATCTTTCTTCTCACTTTCCTTTCTAATATCCTTTCCAATATTTTAACTACCTGCAATATAAGTGTGATTCCTCTATAATTATCACAAACTTTCTTGTCCCCTTTCTTAAACTCTGGTATATTTTTTTTTCCAGTCTTCTGGTACACATTTGTGTTTTCACATACACTTTAGTAGTCGGTACAACCATTGGATACCAGCAGGTCCAGCAGCTTTTATCATTTCCACACTGATTCATCCATCCCTGTTGCTTTTCCCATCTTCATCTTTTCTACTCTAACTCCACCTTCCGCATTGTTATATCATCCTCTGTTGTTGAGTCTTCATACTGTATTGCTTCTATCTCCCCTGTACAGTTGTTCACATTCAATAACTTATCAAAATACTCCTTCCCTCTTCTCTTTATCTCTTCTGCGTGTGTTAACAGTTCCCCATGTTCCTTTTTTACTAGCTTTGTGGTAACTATCTGTCCTCTTACTTCTTATAAGTCCATTCAGCATCTTTTTACTGCCACTTACATCCACTTCCATTTTTTGTGTAAATTCTTCCCAACTCCTCTTCTTTTCTTCTCCTACCACCTTCTTACATTTCCATTTGCTCTTGAGATAATTCCTTTTGTTTTCTTTTGTTTGATCTAGGTTCCATTCTCGCCAGGCTGTCTTCTTTTCCTTCACCACTTTCCTCACTTCTTCATTCCACCACTGTGTCTCCTTTTCTTTCACTCTTGTAGATGTCCTACCACAAGCACTCTCTTATGCAGTAACAAATGCCTTTTTAAAATTGGCCCACTCCTCTTCTACATTTTCCACTTCAGTAATTGAGATTTGTTGCTTCAATCTCCTGAAAAATCTTCCTGTACATTTTTGTCTTTCATTTTCCATACTTTTATTTTGCTTTCTCTGATCTTTTAGTTTTTCCATTTTTCTCAAACGTAACTTTGCCACCACAACTCTATGGTCCCCATCAAATGCTTCTCCTGGTAAAGCTGTCACATCCATCAACTTCCTGCGATTTGTCCTTTCTACCAAGCAGTAGTCAATTGCTGATTTTGTTCTTCTGTCACCCCACCCATATCTCATAATTTTCCTGCTGTTTCTCTTTCAAAACCGTGTATTCCCCACTATAAGTACATTCCTTTCACAGAAGTCCACTAGTTCCTCTCCTTCACGATTCTTCTTGCCATATCGATAGGGTCCAGTGACTTCTTCCTTTCCTTGTCTCTCGTTTCCGACCTGTGCATTCAGATCTTCCATAATAACCACTTCCACACCTGAAATTTCTCTCTCTACTTTCTCCAAGGATCCTTCAATATCCTCATCTTTAGTCTAATCTTCATTATTCTGTCGCTCACACATTCTACCACTTCAGCATACTCCTCCAGTTGCTACAAAATGATTAGTCCCACTCCGTTTATTGCCTCTTGGCCACCACTCCAGTATAATGTGCATCCTTTCCTCAATTTCTTCCTTCCGTTACCTTTCCATTTCACTTCACTCAGCCCTTCTCCGTCTCCATGAAATCTACTACTTCCTCTGCCTTTCCTGTCAGGGTCATAAGATTTACTATTGCTATCTTAACGTTGGTTACTGGTCGCTCATTTCTCACAGTTCCCCCAGTACCCTGAGAACTGCACGTCGCTTTAAGCAGCCCTAACCTTTTCCAAGGTTCATTTCCTAGTACCATACCATATATGGGCTATTATAACGATAGGGTCGCCACTCCCAAAGGCATTTTATACCCACTGCCAGGTGTTATTCTAGGCCACTCCACTGGAGTACAGACGCTACAAGTTTCCCTCTTCTGCCACCGATGCCATACCGAAGTCTACTTTCTCCACCACTGATGCTGTTGGGGGGGGTCTTCACACCCATACCCTGTCCACATTTGTGACCCCTGGAGAGAGGGTGTCCCAGTATTTTAAAGCCCCCAGGAACTGGGCTGCCTGTTGGTCCGCGGGTTGTATTCGGTACTTCAACCAGCCCTACTGAATTGTAGGGTCCCGCTATCTGCCACCTGGGGATGCACCCTCTAGGGGTTAACAGGCTTCCCCGAGGGCTCAGTACAGTATTGTATTTGTGACTGAAATAGGCTGTTTTTCTGCGTTAAGACTTCCCATTATTTCCTAGCACTATGGAGTACTGTACCTCCTGGTCGCTGATGAGGTCTAGCTATGGGATATTAAATGAAAATAGATTATTTGTTCAAATTATGTGGACCTGCAAACATCTTAATTAAATCATGTTAAAAATCCATCATTATCCATTCTTCAAAGACTCGATTTTCCGCATCAACTGTCCAGAAATGTTGGTCCTATCAATGCTAAATCCTCGATCAATCATTTTTCAACAAACAGTATGTTATGAAAGGACGACTACGACATACCCATGGATCTTGGCATAATTATAATTGTGTAAAATATTTAGCCCATCATTGATTATAATTATACATATTTAATCAAATTATGATGTTTTTTCAAGTTGTTCATTGTTTCAATTCATTCCTAGATTTTCCATTTTCCCGTATTATACTTTGTTTTCCATGGGTCCTCAAAAAAAGGGAGAATCGATGTTTCACCATACATCTACATTTCAAAGGCCTGCTCTCAGTAAAATATATAAGAAAGACGCCATAGTGTTACAAATATGAAAATGAGTGCTTGCAAAAACGGGCTAATCAACATTTTGTCAGAACAGAGATAAATCAACTTTTGCAAATGTCAATAGAAAACTATACCATAAAAATATTTTTTTCATATTTTATCTCAATGTAGTACCTTTAAATTATCAATAGCATTTCATAGAACTGTATTAAGAATGAAAGGTGCTTGGAAAATAGGAATACAAAAACTGAAAAAACTGACTTTTGTGTGACCTAGCTATAATTAATACTTTACCTTAGATTCACAATCAAATTTTACTTTATGATCAATCACTCACTACTGATCTGCATTTAGGGCAGTTGCCCAGGTGGCAGATTTCTTATCTGTTGTTTTCCTAGCCTTTTCTTAAATTATGGCAAAGAAATTGGAAAATTATTGAAAATCTCCCTTGGCGAGTTATTCCAATCCCTAACTCCCCTTTCTATAAACGAATATTGCCCCAATTTATCCTCTTGAAATCCAACTTTATCTTCATATTGTAATCTTTCCTACTTTTAAAGACACCATTCAAACTTATTCGTCTACTGATGTCCTCCCACGCCATCTCTCCACTGACAGCTTGGAACATACCACTTATTACAAGTCATTAATCTCATTTTTGGTCCATATTGACAATAGTGATTACATACCACTTAGTTGAGCAGCTCGTCTCCTTTCTCCTAAGTCTTCCCAGCCCAAACTTTGCAACATACAATACAAAAAAAAGAGGTGTTTTATATACAGTAAACTAGATATAAATATGCTGCAGACTTATTTTGGGATATGACATAATTTTCCCTGATTGGACAATAATCAGTCATATGGGATATATTCTAACGCATAGGAGGAGGATTCCTCAGCCACTTCATAGCCATTGCCCACTGTCAGTTCTCTGTAATACTGGTGATATCTTGGAGGGACATATTCAAGCAGCTCAAGCAAGTCCTTAAGCTTTTCTAGCTTTATTGGCCTTGTACCATTGTACATTTGTGGCAGCTCAGTACTAGCAAGTGATGGTGGCTCTGTTCCTAGAATTAGAGTAGGTGAAGCTTTATCTGATGCAGATGATGTTATTCGGTATAGAGTAATAAATAAGTTACAAGATTGTGAGCAACTGCAACGTGACCTCGATAGTGTTGTGAGATGGACAGCAGGGTTAAATGTCAGGTTGTGAGTTTCACAAATAGGAAAAGTCCTCTCAGTTTTAATTACTGCATTGATAGGGTGAAAATTCCTTTTGGGGATCATTGTAAGTACCTAGGTGTTAATATAAGGGAAGATCTTCATTGGGGTAATCACATAAATGGGATTGTAAATAAAGGATACAGATCTCTGCACATGGTTATGAGGGTATTTAGGGGTTGTAGTAAGAATGTAAAGGAGAGAGCATATTTGTCTCTGGTGAAACCCCAACTAGAGTATGGTTCCAGTGTATGGGACCCTCACCAGGATTACTTGATTCGAGAACTGGGAAAAATCCAGAGAAAAGCAGCTCGATTTGTTCTGGGCGATTTCCGACAAAAGAGTAGCGTTGCAAAAATGTTGCAAAGTTTGAACTGGGAAGACTTGGGAGAAAGGAGACGAGCTGCTCGACTAAGTGGTATGTTACAAGTAACTATTCTCATTTTGTTTTTGCGAGCACCCATTCAAATGGTAACATTACAAAAATGAAAAAAGAAGAAAAAATTCAGACATAGATCAAGAAAACATAATGTTCACTTGTTTGAGGTTGTCCTTGTTGCTGTCTCTTCCCATTTTGACCAGTCATTGTGCTGTAGGTTACATTGAAATAGAGGGTAAACAACTCAAGATGTCCAACAAATTCAAATATCTAGGAAGCATGATGTCAGCAACAGGCTCCATTGAAGAGGAACTTACCAGCAGGATTCAAGCTGGAGGAACATTCTGTAGAGTTGTCCGAGGCCTAATATGGAACCCAAGAGTACCATTGAAATGCAAGCGAGCAATTTATCTGACTTATTACATGCCAGTTTTGACATATGGGAGTGAGACCTGGACCATGAGTAAAAAGGATGAAGCAAGGATTCAGGCAGCCGAAATGAGATTCGTCCGAGCGATGGTTGGCAAAACAAGAGATAAAATTCGTAATGAGAACATCAGGGACGTGGCTCAGGTTGGCAGAATGTAGGATAACATGACTCTACATAGACTCAAATGGTATGGTCACATGTGAAGGGTGGATCCTGATCACATACCCAGAAAAATGTATGATCTGCAGTTAAAATATTCAAGACCAAGAGGGCGGCCAAGAATGCGATATACAGACATGGTGAAAAACGACATTCGTGAGGAGGGGACTGGGACAGCATTGAAGAAGGAGAAAAGTACAAAGACAAGAAGTTGGTGGAGGGGCTTCATTTGCCGACCCATCATATAGATGGAATGACGCGGGTTATGTATATATTTATGTATTGTGCTTATAACACAG
The DNA here is from genome assembly GCF_040414725.1 of Anabrus simplex. Lineage (NCBI taxonomy): Eukaryota > Metazoa > Arthropoda > Insecta > Orthoptera > Tettigoniidae > Anabrus > Anabrus simplex. The sequence continues at coordinate 428,634,733 of NC_090269.1, read as the reverse complement.
ATTTATTGGAAATATGAATACAGTTTAAAAATTGAGTCTTAAAAGTGATTAGAGATCTGTAGAAGGTTCTTGAGAGAGGGGAGGAGGAGGGGGGACAGACTAGAAAATGCTGCACGTAGTTTGTTGTGAAACGTTGGGAGCTGTAAGACAGTTGGACTGCAGCCTACAAGCGCTATAAGTACCATTGAACAGTGGAGTCAACCGGTCTTATTGCATTCTTTTGACACTACTTCACAGTAGAAGCTGGACGATAGTACATTAAGAATGAAAATAGCATATGATAACTCATGACTTGTAAAATGTTTGGAGTTACTTTCATGTTCTGAACTCCCATGGTGACCAAGAAAAGTTGTTTTGTAAGACCACCACTTTCAGGTACATGGAAATGATAACATGCTGCTGATGTAGACTGTCATAATCTCATAGACTGTATCCTTGTCATTCATCATCATCATCATATCACCAGTGATCTGCATTTAGTGCTCTCGCCCAGGTGGCAGATTCTGTATCAGTTGCTTTTCCCGTTGTTTCTTAAGCGATTTCAAACTAGTTGGAAATTTATTGAACATCTCCCTTATTCTAGTCCCTAATTCCTCTTCCTATAAATGAATATTTGCCCCAATTTGTCTTGAATTCCAAATTTATCTTCATATTACTATATGTCCTACTTTTAAAATCTCTATTCAAGCTTATTCGTCCACTATATCATTCCGCTGACAGCTTGGAACCTACTGCTTAGTCTACCAGCTAGTATCCTTATTTTCAATTCTTCCCAGACCGAAGTTTGCAACAGTTTTGTAACACTATACTTTTTTTGTCGGAAATCACCCAGAAGAAATTGCGCTCGGGCCGTTAGTAGGCTCTCTCATTGCCTCCCTGTGCCCTAGAGTATTGATTTTAAAATGTGTTCCTCGTCGATATTTCCACTACAAATTGCAGACCTAAACTTGACAAGTTATATTGAAAACATAATGATTTAGGTTTACTGATACTATCTGCAATAAATACCTTCAGACACAGTAGTAGGATCTCCTTATTCATATTATACTATTGGAGTCATCTGTATTGCCTCCTGCATTGACTATTTTGACTGATTTGTCTTCTTGGAACTTTTGGTGCTATCTTTACTACTACAATCATGGATGATGCATTACTTTCTTTTGCTCTGTGCACTGCATCCTTGATTCGTGAAAAATATTACAAAAACCGCTATCAAGTGTCATCTTGCAACAGAACTTGTTCATACATAGTACCACGAACATGTACCTATAACAAAGTCTGTAGAAATTGCAGGCAGGGGTTTTATCAATCTTATGCACGAGCCAATAGAAATTGTGAACTTGGTCAATTTTGAAGGAATGGAAGCTTGTAAAATCTATGGATTAGGTTACTGGAGTGTTAAACTAGTTCCGTTTATGTGATTATCCCTTTTAGCAGTGTCTTAATTCTAATCACCATTCATTCTTTTTTCAGATGCCATCTTGTATCATGGAGAGACTTGGGAATTGATGGGCCGTCGCTGGGGCAAGATCGAGAAAGATTTCTGCACGAAGAATAGGACATTTGACATCTCAAAAATCCCCGACATTTATGACTGTATCAAATATGATCTCCAGCATAATCAGCATACCCTCCAATTTGAGCAAGCTGAGGAGTTATACATGTATGCCAAATATTTGGCCGATATTGTTATTCCTCAGGTAACTTCAGCTCTTGTTTACTGTTGGTTACCATTCATGTTTACCACTTTTTGTAGGTTATAAAACTCTATGTCATAAACAAAATATTACAAATACTATGATATTTTTGTTTTATAGCTGTGATGAATAGTTGTGGTCATGACTGAGCATTGTGAGCCCATACATATTGTTCTCAACTGGGCGAGTTGGCCGTCCGGTTAGAGGCGCGTGGCTGTGAGCCTGCATTTGGAAGATAGTGTGTTCAAACCTCACTGTCGGCAGCCCTGAAAATCGTTTTCCCTGGTTTCCCATTTTTACACCACGCAAATGCTGGGGCTGTGCCTTAATTAATACTTTGACGACTGTGAGACCCGCTGGCGGGTCACGCCAACTCTTTACTTCTGGACGGCAAGACTCGCCGGCGGTCTCACGACACATTATATATACTGGAGCCGTATCGCACGCCGTTCACAGATTATGCTTTCGTCCTTTTTGGTTCGTCTCTACATAAGGCATACTAACTTAGTATACAGTTGGACATGCAGGGAGTACATAGGAGCTAGGATAATTAAGAAATTGTTCAATATGCTTGTTCCATTACTCAAATCATTTTATATGAAGAAAAAATATGTACAAATATAAGAATAGACACACATTTAACATGTTGCTTCACAACACTACGTTCAATCAAAACAAACAATGCTGCATAAAGAACGCCAATTTCAGTGAGGTCGCCGGTGGGTCACAGAGTGCGCGCGAACCCCGTGCGTTACTTGTGGACGATAAGACCCGCCGGGCGGTCTCAGCACACAGTGCACACAGTGCACCCCAACGCCTATAGGCTGTAATTAAGATGTGTAATAGTATGTAATATATCCATTAGAGTTCAAGTATCTCTGATTTTTCACTTCGTTCCTAATGAATAAACTCGGAAAACAATACGCCGTCGTCAATGTGTTAAGGCCACGGCCACTTCCTTCCCATTCCTAAACCTTTCCTGTTCCACCGTCGCCATAAGACGTATCTGTGTTGGTGCGACGTAAAGCAACTAGCAAAAAAAAAAAAAAAAGCATCTGGGAGACAACCTTAATCTGCTTGGTGCTCTTCCTCTTGGCCTTTTACCATGGCTGTTCCCTGTACTGTAAACCTCTCTTGGTAGTCTTCTTGTCTTCTAGTGTAGTGGCAGAAAAACTGCAAATACAGTAAAACCTTGTTACAGGGTTTCTGCAGGAGACAAGGGAAAAGAACGTGTCAAGCGAGAATACGTACTACTGAATACATGAATACTATCCAACAGTGATGTGGAAACACTAGATAAGAGTTTTTTCCGACGTGAGGGCTTTTTACATCGTGTATCCGTGGGTACAGTGAAAACTATATCTACCCTTTCTAAAGATGAGAGGAGACTATTGAAAGGTGTGAAAAACACAAGTGAACAAATATGAAAACTTGCTGAGCCTTACAAAATAACAACAGTGCATTGAAACGTATGAAAAATACAAGACAACAAATATAAAAACATTTGCATTGGGGCCCATAAAAATAACTTATTATTGTAGATCACACTCTTTCTAAAACAAATCTTAGTAGAAACCTTATATTTCAAACCAGTGGATTATTAAACATTATTTTCTGTTCACATTCCCCTCCCCTGTAAATCATGTGACTTTGCCATGGTGGGGAGGGCTTGTGTGTCCTAGTGAAGCAGATAGCCGAGCCGCAGGTGCAACCACATCGGGTGGGTATCAGTCGAGAGAACAGGCTAACGAATGGTTCATCGAAAGGGGGGTAGCAGCTTTTCGGAATTTACAAGGGCGGCAGTCTAGATGATTGACTGATATGGCCTTGTAATAATACTCAATCTGGCTTAGCTGTGTTCTACACGACTGAAAGCAACGGGAAACTACAGCTGTAACTAACTCCCGAGGACATGCAGCTCTCTCTGTATGAATGTTGTAATGATGTCTTCCTCCCGGGTAAAATATTCCGGAGGTAAAATAGTCCCCCATTCAGATCTCCAGGTGAGGACTACACTAGAGGCTGCAATCATCAGGAAGTTGGATACTATTATTTATTCGTGTCAGAGGTACCAATATGTACAAGAAAGAGATACTAAATATGAAAAATATACATGATAAAATTAGTCATATATACTGTAGTTATAAATGGAGCACTCGAAAAATTTGCATATGAAGTATAACACATGGAAGTTCATACATAAAAATCAAAAAGTAGAAATCGAGTATTACGTGAAAATATCTACACTATGTATACAATATTCACACAAGTTGTGTCCAGTATTTGGCTACATTTATGGCATTGTTTCCACCAGGGCCAGTTCCAACCCTGTACATGAATCTGGGCATAGACAACAGTCCAAGAGATGCCTAGAAGTCTGTTCCTCTCCACATTCACACAATGAGTCGCCACCATGCATGATGCCCCATTTCATAAGTTTGTCCTTAGATCTTGCAACGCCGGTGCGCAGTTTGTTTAAGGACTTCCATATACACCATCTTTTTTCGTGACCAGGTGGCAACTTTTCTTCAATGTCAACATGTTCCGGATGATTTGGGTACCTTTGTTTCCATAGATTAACCCTGGCCTTTTTTTGGGTCAGAATCAAGTGGAGCTGAAGACTGTAGAAAACTCTTCCTGGACTTCAGTCGAATTGTTGATGGCTGATGTTCATGAAGGGGATGGGCTGAGATGCTGCAAACCTTTTGTCTCTTGATATTAGCGGCCACCTCACGTCTAATATCAGGTGGGGCTATCCCTGCAAGCGAATACAACTTCTGTGCGGTGTTGGTTTTAAACAGCCTGTGATTAACCTGCAGGTTTGAAGGCAAGAAAGTTGGTTACTGACATTCTGCGAGTCAGAGCGTGGAATGTTAGAAGTTTGAATCGTTGTGGTAGGTTAGACAATCTGAAAAGGGCGATGGATACACTAAAGTTAGATGTAGTTGGTTTAACCCTAGAACTGCTACAGGTTTATATGTCAAATGCTGCAGTTATTTTCCTCAATATACACTATGAAAATAAAATCATGCCTGTAAATTCATATTAATCCCAGTAAATCCATATTATACACCAATAGAAAGCTGAAAGATTAATCTACATGAAGGTGTCAGATATAATTTAAAAAATTGTCACGCTTTCTATCGAAAAATACAATTATAAGTTTTTTGAACAAAGAGAATTGTTGAAATATTGCTCTAAGAAAAGAATTTCTGATAGATAATTTATTCCTGCAACATGATATTCTAAAACACACAGGTATGTTCTTACATTTTCTCCCACAATTCTTCACTTTTGAGTTCTATTCACGAATTTCGAACCTACAGCTTATCTTAGTTTTCTTAGGGTAGTTTCTTTTGTGTGTGTGTGTTGTGATCAAAGTATTTATAACAATCTACACAAATATCAACAGTTCACACTTATGCCTTCAATAATTTCTTCAAATATTGACGTACTGCCAATAATAATATAACCTGCACTGACTTGAAAATCATCAAAAACAAATCGAAATTTCTTTATTTGCAAATGAGGTGTGTACTTCGGTGGCAAATGGTGCACTAAAATACATTATTGTCAAGCACTAAATATTAAATTAACAAGAGAAGAAAATATTCCTATAATACAATATTATACAATTTATGCTAACAATTTTTTCTATTAAACACACAGCTCATCCTTAATAAATTTATATTGTTTACAAAATTCTACTTATATCTCCTGTACTACTTACAAATATAGTCAACTGATATACAGTAGAACCTCGATAATTCGAAATCGGTTAATTCAAAATCCCACGTAATTCGAAGAAGCTCTCGTTCCCGGAAACATGAGATACAGTTTTGCATGTTATTTAAATTGTTTAATTCGAAATATGGATAATTCGTAATTCGAAGTACATTGTCGGCCCCATTACCGAAGTTCACACTTTTAATTCGAAACTGCCTTTACATTTTAAAACAATAGTATGTTACAGAGTAATTTCAACTCAAAGTTTATCCGCGTCATAATAGAACGCGTGTTCCGGAACGTGGAGGGGTAGCTTTCCGCACTTACACTCACTTAGGTGGGTCTACAGTGCGCTTCATGATTGCCAAGTTGAATGAAATTGGAATTTTTGTGTGTTCAACCTTTTAAGGAACGCCGTAATATCATGCAACAGGCAGTTTGCGGGAAAACAGAATGCGCGAACACTGGCGATGCCGACAGTTGACGAAAAAGCATGGCTCATATAATAAATTCGTAGACACCAAGCAATACTGTCATTGCCGATGAAACTGCATTGCTTTATTTTAATGCGAGCCCAAACGGTCTTATGGTTTTAAAGGAGAAAGTGCCAGCCGGGGAATCGACAAGGGTCGGGGATGGGGGTAGTGCGTTGCAATTGCAGTGCACATGGAAGCGAGAAACTTTATCCCCTCGTCATAGAAAAGTTCGATAAGCTACAATGTTTTAAGAGCGTCGGGCACTTTCCATCCCAGTACAAAGCATCTAAAAATGTAAACAGTACAGATATCCAAAAAATAAAGCATTTGCACAGGGGAACCGGCATAATTTATCCTCGTCTTTGAATTGTGTGATTTTTTTTCTTTCGTTGCATGAGGTTATGTTCGTCAGTGATTTATCCAAGTGCATTATTTGAACATTGTAAATGCACCTTGTTGGATACATTTCGGAAATAGTTTTTACATGGCATTGGAAAGGTTTAAACTGTGAATCGAGGTGATTGCATGTATTAATGGATCTTAGAATACTTTGTGACGCGGCAAGTGTTTACATTTCTGAAATCCGAGAGAAGTGCCATGGCGGGAAATCGTACAAGGATAGACTCATAGGAAAGTTTGATTTTAAGGGCATCGGGACCTTTCTGTGTAAATACAAGGCATCTAAAATGCATACAGTATAGTACTCCAATGAATAAAGCACTTGCACATGGGAGCCAGCATAGATTTCTCCTCGTCTTTGAATTGTGTTTTTTTCTTTTTTTCATTGCATGAGGTTATATTTGCCAGTGAGATATGTAAGTGCATTATTTGAATACTGCAAATGCACCTTTTTGGATACATTTTGGAAATAGTTCTTTTTTCATGGCATTTGAAAGGTATAAACTGTGAATCAAGGTTAAATGCATGCAGTAACGGGCCTTAGAATATTTCGTAACGCGGCAAGGGTTGGTGCTTCTGAATTGCGAATTGGCGGTTAATTCGAAATCACGTAATTCGAAGTCCGATTTTTGAGTCCCAACGACTTCGAATTAACAAGGTTTTACTGTACAGTATGTGGGATTACTTCAAGTGATACTATACAACTGGTATAAGATTAAACTTTACATTGCATTTATTTACTTTTTTTTTTTTTTTTTTTACCCATTCTGAAAACTAAGTAGCATAACGACCTGCTGCGTCTTAACCAGAGCCCCTGTTGCCACCACTTTTCAGAGTTCCTGAAGGGCCTTCACAGCTACCGTAGCGGTCCCAGGGCCCTCGAAGTCCCCACTGTACTTCACCCCTACAGGCAGTCCCCTACTTTGGCTGTCCAAACTCCTTAGACCAGGGGATGGAATTAATTTATTCACACACATTTTTTTTATTTACAATAACCTGCACTGGTCGAATGCCCTCTAACACTTCATTTATTTTCTCTGTTGCTGTTTATTCTCTTCTTGAATATCTGTACAGATTTTGGAAAAGGATCAAACACTACCCCTGGTAAACTGTTCCACTCCTTCACACCCTTCCCAATGAATGAAAATTTACCCCAATCGCTTCTGCTAAAATTCCTTCTAATTTTATATTTGTGGTCAGTCCTGCCTCTCACAGATATCTCCCCATGCTTCTTCTCTTGTCATCATCATCATCATCATCATCATTTCCCTTTATCCAGCTGTAGCCGGGTTGGGGCAAATATGGTTCCTCTCCACTTTCTTCGGTCTTTCCACCACTCCTCCTCCAACACTGTGTCCCAGTCCAGGTTTCTTTCTATAATACTGCGTTGGATGGTATCCTTCCATCTCAATCGTGGTCGTCCACGGCCTCTCCTTCCTTGGATTTGCATTTCCATCACCTTTTTTGGCATTCTTTCGTCACTCATTCGCTTTATGTGCCCAAACCATCTTAGTCGGCTCTTCTGTATTCTATCATTCATTTTTTCCACTCCAATTTCTTCCCGGATTTTCTCATTCCTTATTTTGTCTCTTCTACTCTTCTGTATCATACTCCTCAAGAACTTCATTTCGGCTGCCTGTATTCGACTCTCATCCTTCTTTGTCATTGTCCAAGTTTCTGCTCCGTAAGTTGTTATAGGTACGTCATGCATCTTGTACATAGTATCCTTTGCTTCCGTTGGCACATCTTTGTCCCATAACATGTTTCTTACACTATGATAGAAACAACTTCCAGCTTGAATCCTTTTACTAATCTCCGCATCCAGTCGAGCATTCTCAATTAATTCACTCCCCAGGTATTTAAACATTTCCACTACTTCCAGGGGCTTGTCTGCAAGTCTAATCTGACCTTTCCCTTCTTTCTCCCCTCTAGTCATAACAAGAGTTTTACTCTTTTCTACACTTATTTTCAATCCACATTCTTCGATCTTCCCATTCACCACATTCAACTGTTCTTGAACCTTCCTGTCGTCTTCTCCCCAAATCACAATATCATCTGCAAATAACATCATGTTCATTTCTCTTCCTCCATATGCTGCTTTTGCTGTTCTCATGATGTCATCCATTACTATTGTAAACAGGATTGGTGATAGAACACTTCCCTGTCTCAGCCCACTAGTTATTTTGAACCAACTTGTCATGCCAACTTGTGTTTGCACGCAACTACAACATTCCTTATACAATGCCATGATCATTTTTATTAATCCCTGTCCAATTCCTTTTTGCACCAGACTGTCCCAAACTTTCGTCCTAGGGACACTGTCATATGCCTTTGCAATGTCAATGAATGTCGTCACCATATCATTCCTGTCCTCCCAATGCTTTTCCATTAATTGTCTCATAATGAAAATGGGCTCTATTGTTGACCTTCCACTTCTGAAACCAAACTGATTTTCCTGTATCTGGTTCTCAACCCTCAACCTTATTCTACTTTCCAGTATCCTTTCAATTATCTTAGCAACATGGGATATTAGAGTAATTCCCCTGTAGTTCTTCAAAACTTTCTTATCACCTTTCTTGAAAATTGGGATGATTATTCCTTTTTGCCAATCCTCAGGGACCTCCTTATTCTTCCAGACATTCCTGAGAACCCGATATGTCCACTGCAGGCCTACAGCTCCAGCTGCCTTTATCACCTCTACTGAAATTTCATCTATTCCAGCAGTTTTTCCATTCTTCATCTTTCTTAATGCCATTTCAATTTCATTCATTGTAATTTCTTTATCCATTTCTTCATCAACTAATTGCCCTTCCTGGTCGTCCATTGAATGACTGTCATCCGTTCTTATGTTCAGCAGCTTCTGAAAATACTCTCTCCATCTATTTCTTATTTCTTCTGGCTTTGTTAAAATTATGCCACCTTCATCCTTCACAAATCTGGTGTTTACTTGATCTCTCTTTTTGTTTCTTAAGATACCATACAGTAATTTCTTGCTGCCCTGCGTATCATCTCTCAATGTCTGTGTAAATAAGGCCCAGCTTTTCCTCTTTTCTTCCTCCACTACTTTCTTGGCCAAATTCTTTGCCTCCACATATTTTCTTTTACTTTCTTCAGTCTTAGATGTTTTCCATGCTTTCCATGCCATTTTCTTTTCCTTCACTTTAATCTTTACCCTATCATTCCACCAGTGTGTTTCTTTGTCTTTCACATTTCCTGATGTTCTACCACACACCTTTTCTGCACATCCAACCAGTGCTTCCTTAAATCTTTTCCATTCCTCTTCAACATTCCCCACCTCTGTCCTGGGTGCCAAGGGTATTATTTCCCTTTGAAGTTCTTCTTGTATGCTGTTCTCCTTCAAATTCCATACTTTTAATTCTTTTCTCTCTTCTTAATTGGGGTTTTTTAATCTTTCCAACTTTCAATTTTCCTATCACAACTCTATGATCTCCACCAAAGGCTTCTTCAGGCATGGCTGTTATATCTACAAGGTTCTTCCGGTGTTCTTTCTCTATGATTTTATAATCAATCATGGTCTTTGTTTGTCTGTCTTCCCAACCATACCTTGTAATCTTCTGACTGTTCTTCTTCCTAAACCTGGTGTTTCCAACAATCATTTGATTCCTCATGCAAAAATCCACCAACAACTCGCCTTCTGGATTTACATTTCCATATCCAAAGGGCCCTACATCATCTTCCTTTCCTTTTCTTTCCATTCCAACTTCTGCATTTAGATCTCCCATCAATAGTACTTCCTTATCTTCTATCTGTCTCTCCACTTCCTGTAAGAAGTCCTCTAGATGTTCATCTATGCAACCAGTTTGTGGGGCATACAACTGAAATAGATCTTTCACGCCATTTTCAAACTGGAGTATCATCATCATCCTATTGCTGATGTACTTTGTATATTCCACATATTCTTGGATTTCTCTTCTAAGTATGATGGCCACTCCATTTTTTGCTTCAGGTCATCTGCTGTAATACAGCCTGTATCCCTCTCTCAGAGGGATCTCCCCTGTACCCCTCTCCTTGGTCTCGCACTGTCCAAGTATGGCTATATCTTTTTCTATCATGAAGTCAACCAGTTCTTCTGTCTTTCCCGTCAGTGTCAGTACATTTACTGTTGCAATTTTGATGTAGTTTGGTGCTGGTTGCCCATTTTTCACAGTTCCCCCAGCACCTGAAGAGCTGCCTGTCGCTTTTAGCAGGGGACGCCCTAACCTTTTCCAAGGCACCATATCTGCTTTGTCCATATAGACTATTGTTACGATGGGCTCGCCACACCCAAAGGCATTTTATACCTACTGCCAGGTTCAAAATTAGGCCGCCCTTAACATGGAGACAGACGCCTTTCGTAGCCGCTCCTCTGGAGTACAGACGCTACGGGTATGCCCCTTCCGCCATCTCCGCCGTACCGAAGTCCACCTTCTCCGCTGTAGATGCCGTTGAGGTCTTCACTCATAACCCTGAGCTGGGACCCATACCAAATGTTACACACCGGGTCAGTGTGCTCCCTTGTATAGGCTCTATATAATCCTATAAGTCTAGTTTTCTCCCTTCTCTTACTTAAAGTTTCCCACTAAAGTTCCTTTAACATTTCTGATACACTACTCTTTCTTCTGAAATCCCCTGTTACAAATCTTGCTGCTTTCCTCTGCACACTATCTATTTCTTTTATTAGGTATTCTTGGTGAGGATCCCAAACACCGTTTGCATATTCCAATAATGGATGAACCATACTTAACTAACTTTTTCCTTTTAATTCTTTATTGCATCCTTTAAGTAGCCTCATTATGACATGTAACGATCTGTATGCTTTCCCAACATCGTCATCAACATGACCCTTCCAGTGCATCCCAGTTATCGGAATTTCCCATTACTTCCAAGGCATCGTGTACTTCGCTGTCACTTCCACTACTTTCAGGAATAATTTCCTCATCAGAATTAACACGATAATCGCGATCACCATCAATACTTTCACAAAGATCTTCAAAAATCAAGCGCTCGATTTCAAAATCGTCAACGAAGCGGGCTGCCATCTTGATTCTAAGAACATATGAAAGTACTTTCACTTCTACAGCTAAATAAACTTCTGTATACCGTTGCTTGTTTTTCAGAGACTTTCAAAAGTGAAGATAAAAGTATCAGTATTTAGCTGGTATTGATATTAGTGCCAACTGGTGTCCAGTTATAAATCTATGTGATAGAAGAACGACACCATAGTCAGAAAGACGATCGCACTTGACGAAATGGTGCATGTCTTCCAGAAAGACAGTCGACAGTTCTAGGGTTAAGTGAAGTACGTTGGCAGGAAGAGCAGGTTTTTTGGTCAAGCAACTACACAATTATCAACACAAAATCAAAGAGGGGAATGCAGGAGTTTGTTTAATAATGAATAAGAAAATAGGGCAGCAAGTAAGCTACTACGCCCAGCATAGTGAAAGGATTATTGTTCCCAAGATAGACACCAAACTAATGCCCACCACAATAGTGCAGGTCTATATTCCTACCAGTTCAGCAGATGATGAAGAAATCAAAAGAATATATGAAAAGATAGAAGATATAATACAATATGTAAAAGGTGACGAGGATCTAATTGTGATGGGAGACGGGAATGCAGTGGTAGGCCAAGGAAGGAAGGGTAATACAGGAGGAGAATTTGGATTGGGACAAAAGGAATGAAAGAGAAAATTGGCTGGTTGAATTCTGCACCGATCATAATTTAGTCCTTGCTAATACTTGGTTCAAACACCACAAACGACGGCTCTATACGTGGTCGAGACCTGGAGACATTGCAAAGTATCAAATAGACTTCATTATGATTAGGCAGAGATTCAGAAATCACGTGTTAGATTGCAGAACTTGCCCAGGAACAGACGTGAACTATAACCACAACTTGTTGGGTATGAAATGCCACCTGAAGTTGAAGAAATTGGAGAAAGGAAGGAATGCAAGGAGGTGGGATCTAGACAAGTTGAAAGAAAAGAGTGTGGGAGATTGTTTCAAGGAACATGTTGCACAAGGACTAAATGAAAAGGCTGAAGGAAACACAATAAAAGAAGGATGGACAGTCGTGAAGAATGAGGTCTCTAGGGCTGCTGAAGAAATGATAGCAAGGAGGACAATATCCACATCTTAATACACTGCTGTCTTTAAATAGGAACTCTATGAGAAATGCACTGGGCGGATGGGATGGAGGAATCTACATTGCTTCTTTCTGCTGATGATACTAGTCTAGTTGCCATCAGTGAGGAAGAGGAAGAGCTAGCTATCCTGTTGAGCTTGTTAAGGTAGAAGGTTAAACTCTTGGTTTGAACATTAATCTTAACAAGACAAAGCTGATGGTAGTTGACCTGTGCAAGCACCTTCAGTTCACTCGTCTCCTGGAGCATTTTGAAATTGTACATGAATTTATTTATCTAGACTCATTTCTGAATTATAAGGGTGGCTGTAATCAGGAAATTAAATAGCTCTTGGATGCTGTGGAAAAGTTGAAAATCATCTGTTGAGACAGAAGAATATCTAGAAATACCAAAATCCACTTGGTGTGGACTTGGTTTTTCATCTTCTTGTAAGGTTGTAAAACCTAGACTATCAAAGCTAGAGAACATCAGAACATTGACGCCTTTGAAATGTAGTGCTGGCAAATGCTAAGAATACCATGGACACAGAGATAGGTTGGTGTGAAAGGACCTCTTTCTTTACTATGCTATGGGAAGATACAGTGAAACCTCGTTAGTGTGTTCCTCATTAACACTTTTTCCTGCATAGCATGTCATAAATTCAAAATCCTGATTCTCATCATATTAAATCTATATAAAAATAACTCACTTATCATGTCACGAATTTTCACTGTCACCGCATAGTACAATCACATTTTTTCCTAACCCTGAAAATGTTATTTGTCATCCCTTGTGAAAGGAATGTGATTTCCAACTAGGGTAAGAGCCCGAACTTCACAGGATAATTTGCACCTTCTGGGAGCAAGCTGTTAGCCTCAGGAATGTTCAGTTTTACTTTCCAGTTAACAGCGAGATTGCTGAATAACACAGTGAGCCTATTTGTGCTTGTTTTTTTGCATTCCATTCAGAAGTTAGAAATTTATTTTGTGCTGAGTGGTACAGTAAAGGATAGTGAATATTTGTCGCGTGGTAGCCTACATCTGATTAGGAACATACTTGTGTGAAGTTTACTAGCGTGGTGCATATTTGTCTTGTGATAGCCTAGTTATGGATATGACCGAGCTCGATAGCTGCAGTCGCTTAAGTGCGGCCAGTATCCAGTATTCGGGAGATCGTGGGTTCGAACCCCACTGTCGGCAGCCCTGAAGATGGTTTTCCGTGGTTTCCCATTTTCACACCAGGCAAATGCTGGGGCTGTACCTTAATTAAGGCTACGGCCGCTTCCTTCACACTCCTAGCCCCTTCCTGCCTCGTCGTCGCCATAAGACCTATCTGTGTCGGTGCGACGTAAAGCAAATAACAATAAAATAATAAAAGTTATGGATATGAAGAAAAATCATGAAATTCCTTAATAATGAAGATGAAATTAAAATCTTTCAGAAAGGTCTTTCTGCATCTGTAAGCGCATAGAGGCGGCGCGAATGTTGAAACTCGCACCTTCAAGTTGGTCGAAGTTTTGTTGGATTCAAAATGGCAGCCAAAGGCATTCTCTTGCAGGCACACAAGGTCTAGTGTAACCTCAAATTCCTTGTCTAAGAGTGTTTGAGTCATCACTCCATAGTCTGGTTTGATGCAGCCCTCCATGCCACCTATCCTGTGCTAACCTTATTTCTACGTAACTGCTGCATTCTACATCTACTCTAATCTGCTTGTCATATTCATATCTTGGTCTACCCCTACCATTCTTACTGCCTACCCTTTCTTCAAAAACCAGCTGCACAAGTCCTGGGTGTCTTATGATGTGTCCTATCATTCTATCCCCTCTTGTGGTCAAATTTAGCCAAATCGATCTCTCACCAATTTGATTCAGTATCTCTTCATTCTTGATTCGTTCTACCCATCTCACCTTCAGCATTCTTCTGTAACACCACATTTTAAAAGCTTCTATTCTAATTCCTATGTCAATGTTCGAAGTGAGCAAATTTCTTTTCTTAAGAATTGCATTCTTTGCTTGTGCTAGTCTGCATTTTATGTGTTCCTTACTTCTGCCATCGTTAGTTATTTTACTACCCAAGTAATTATAATCATCTACTTCCTTTAAGACTTAATTTCATAATCTAATATTTCCTGCATCACTTGACTTAGCCTTGTCCTTCTGTATTTCCTTTCTATTTCTCCCTCCTTTCCTGTTATGTGTTGGTTTCATTGGTCCTATATACATAGTATATTTACTTCAATCAATCAATACTTTATGATGCATTGAAAATTAAAATTATTTCAGTTTATTTAGTGACCTTATTTACTATTTACTTCTTGCCCCCTTTTTTTTTTTTTTTTTTACGGTATTGTTTACCCACATTTAAGTTCTTTCCTCAATAATGAAGTATTTTATTCACCACTTACTGAGGTCCCTATTTACATGGTATTTTCTGTTAGTGGATATTTTCATAATTTTTATAATGTAATAATTTTAGTAAGTTTCTGCAGTTATAGTGAAGATAGTTAACATTAAATGAACAAACTGTCTAATAATGCAATTGTATTTGTATAGGAGTATGGAATGACAGTTCAAGAGAAGTTGACAATAGGGCAAGGGATCTGTACTCCATTACTGAAGAAGATACGGGCGGACTTGCAGCGTAATATAGAGGAATCAGGCGAAGAAACTGTAAACAGATTGAACCCTCGTTATTCCCACGGAGTTTCCAGTCCTGGACGCCACGTGAGAACGCGATTGTACTTCACCAGTGAAAGTCACGTGCATTCCCTCATCACGATGCTACGTTTTGGTGGACTTCTGGACGTGAGTAATATAGTTCTTCATTGGTTACTTATGGCAGTAGTACTTAGCATCCAGTATCATTTCACCTTCTCTTCATTATGGTATGCTGTTCCTCTCCCCCTGTACTCCTCATTCATTACCATGTTTCATTACCTCTTGTATGATTCTGTTCTTAACCAATCATAATCAGTCTTCAACTACCCTCTCTATGTGTACTTCCTTAATCAGTTTACGCTTTCATTTTTTTATTCATCCATTCAGTATGTATAACTGTTGTATCCATGTAATGTCTGGCTCCATGTTAGCATGCTGGCCTTCAGTCCAAGGGATCCCGGATTCAATTCCCGGTAAGGTCGGGAGCTAGGTATTTGTGCCGTCCTCATCATTCTCATCCTAACAGTTGACCTAACTCGAAAGGCCTGCACCAGTCCTCTCCGGAGGCCTCATGCTATTATTATTATTATTATTATTACTATTATCTATTTAATCATTTGGTTTTAGTTTCTTTCTCTCATTTCATATCTCCTCTAACAAACTGTTTGGAGATGTCATTCCAGATCTTGGGCATAAACCCTTAACAACAGAGTTCACAGATTCTATGTTTGGTTGATATCTGTTCTAACCTACTTTTCTCTATGTAGGTTGTCAAGGATGAACAGTGGCGCCGTGCGATGGAGTATGTTAGTATGGTGTCCGAACTGAACTACATGTCGCAAATAGTGGTGATGCTTTATGAAGACCCTACCAAGGACCCTTGCTCTGAGGAGAGGTAATTACTTTCAGAGCCTTTTATCTTTTTCAAATATTAAGCTTTAAATTGAGTTTACTCACTCAAAAACATTGATGTTTTCTCTCTCAAGGTTTCATGTGGAGTTGCACTTTAGTCCAGGAGTGAATTGCTGCGTGCAGAAGAACTTACCGCCTGGGCCAGGCTTCCGTCCACATAGTCGAAATGAGTCAGTTGGTTCCAAAAGCATGGTAAGCCATCAAATTGATGTCGAGGCAACACCTTGTGCATCACCATATTCTAGTTATCTTTAGCAATACCCTGAATCTAAGTCGCATGGAATCCTTCCCAGCCCTGGACTGTTGCACCATTTTTTAATAATTCGTATAAAATAAGTGAGTCATGAAAGTTGATGGTGTTGTATATCATATGAAAACAGCAAACCATGCACTTTGTCATATAATAAGACATTGCGTACACGCACGAGCACGCACACACACGCACACACACACACACAGTCGAAACTGGTTAAGACATCCCTCTCTAGCTCCGTTTCCCTGGTTATTACGTCATTATTCCCAAGTCCCAGGATCTGTCCTATTAAATACATGTTAAAGAAACCTAAATATTACATTTACATCACGCGTTAGTACCTTCGTATCACTCAGCATAAGATATTTAAATTGGCACTCCCAGCCACGTTGCACGCAGGATGGGCCAGCGACAACTGCCTGGATAAGGATTTGGCAGGGAACTTCATTCCATGGCCCCGGAGCACGGTTGCATGTCGGCCTACAGCTGCAGGGAGCGTCAGTCCCAAGCCAGTCTTATTCTCTTTGCGCCTGATGTGTTGGTGCTCAATTTTACGTTTGTAAGGCCTCTTTCAGGTGGTGTGGTTTTGACCCGCTTCCGCGCTTAACTGCCTAGGCCTAAACTAAGAACTGATTGCTCGAATAGAATTTTTCAGATGACGCGGAGACAGAGAGTAACCGCGTGCGGGAGGAATGTTCGAGTGGGCAGTCCGTGGTGAGTCGCGGTCCCACGCCCTTAGTTACTTGTTATCGGACATTAGTTTGTATGCGTGTCATCATACACAGCGGATCGACCGTGCTCGCGGCATCCGTACTGTACTTTGACCTGTATCAGAACCCGATAGTGTACCTATAAGGAAGTAAAAATGGATTTAGACAATTTACAATATGTAGGCCCGCTCTCACTCATTTGGCATATTTATTTCTCATTTTCAATTTAAAAGTTATTTGTGTGCTTTTTTCTTTTCCTGTGTGATTTACAACGGTTGTTATGGAACCCGAAATACACATTGAGAACTTTATAACTTTAATGTCGGAAAATTTACGTTCGTAAGAGAACAGCGTACATAAATTAGGCCTACTGTACTTACGCGTAGTAGTTTGCAGGACATTTAGTTATTATGGAGAAGAAAGCTAGACAGTTTATAGATGATGAAAAATTAATAAAATTTATTGAGAAAGTGGATGTTAATCCACACATGAAATCTGTGCAAATCACCCAGATCTTAGACTTTCCTATGACAATTTTAAACATTTAGTGTATAGTTTGCATTTCTGAGAACATTTTTCCTTGATGTTTTACTGTGTTGGTGTTCTTAAAACGTATTATTTCTTTATTTATTCCATTAATTATAATTGTAAGCACTTGTTTCTTTGTTTTCATCGTAATTATTTTTGTTTAAACTTAACCTTAAATTTAACAGCAAAATTGCTTTTAATTTTTTAGCACATTCTCTTTTTCCTTTTTTTTCGGTCCCCACAAAAACATCCTAACCAGTTTTGACTTTGATTATTTATTTATAGGGTGACCAGATGTCCTCTTTCATTTGGACACGTCCTTATTTTGGGGTAATCTGTTTTACTACTTCGTTTTTACGTGACTGCACCTTCGATATATAGAAATGTGATTATGGATAATGTGCAGTTGTTCTCTTCATGCCTTGTATTGTGAAGATAGATGCTATTTACCTGCTGTATACAGCATGCTTCTCTCTCAGCAGTACTTTGTCAGAACACTGATATGTTAATGTGCGACACCTGACAAGCGACAGGAAATAACCAGGTTTTGAAGCAAGCCTGTTTTAAACGATGTTGAAAAACGTATTCTGGATTTTTTAAGCTAATTCTAAATCCTTCCAAATTGATGATGAGAAATATTTTGATCAGTTGTGTAATTTCAAACAACTCCTGAATGAGAGTTGTAATGACCCTGAATTTAACAAGTTACGTTGTATTCAGAAATGGACAAAGTATATCAGTTCACAAAAGTCAGGTGATTCTAGTTTGGAATGAAATGAATGAAAATCTACAGCCTGTTTCCAGTCATTTGACCAGGTCAGGAATGGAATAAATGGAGCCCCCATCTACGGGCGAGGATAGGAATTGTGCCGGCTGCCGAAGCCTGTCGCACTTTAGTTTGGGGTTCAGAGTTATTAAAATTTGCAAATTTTTTTTTCTGTATCGGGGCATAATGCAAATGTAGAGAGAGAGTATTTTCATTGATCTCAAAACAATGGACTGATAACCAGAACCATTTCAAAGTAGAATCTGTGAAAATCCTCTTAATGGTTCATATAATCTAAAGGAATTCACATGTGTATCTTTTTATAAGTATATGTTAGACAAGCCAAAACTCCTGAAGGCAACTGAATCCGTAGAAAAGTAACAGCAAGGCATATAAATTACTTTCATTGCTTAAATTTTGTACAAATTTACTGTATAATATGCAAATGGATAAATTTTATTTATGTATGTGGAAATTAGAATATATGTCTGAATTCAGACTCTCAAATAGGGCTGGAAAGTCCAGCCCTCCTTCCAATGCCCAGATCATAAAGGAGGAGAAGGTGAAGCCACAGAGCTCCCTCAAAAAAATGGCTTCTCCAACTCAGTCGGGGTCCACAGGATCACCGAAGAAATCCGGCAAGCCATCTGCCGGCTCTCCTCCCAAAAAGAGAGAAACGGTGGGCAAGAGCGAGAGGCCCCGACGCCCTCTTGTTCGATCACTTTCTGGAGAACCTAGTTCTCCCAGGAAGAAGGCCCACTGTTCCAGACCAATGAGATCACCGTCCGCGGAGGGTCCAGTCACTGCGCCTCCTTCTTCTGAGGAGACAATGGAGACTGAACCACTCATTGTCGTGGATGGTGCCGACAATACCGACAACAACGGCGGAAAATGGCAGGTAGTTGACAAAAAGAAGGGCAAGCAATTGTCCTAATTTCGCAACACTACCAATCCACACAATGGCTTTATTGCAGTGGAACTGCAGTAGTTACCACTGTCGCCTAGCTGAGTTACGTCAACTGATATCCGTCTATGCGGTCTCCATAGTCTGTCTACAGGAATCTCGTTTGAGACCTGGACACGACACAACTATGAGAGGATATCGTCTTTATTCCAAAGACAGAGTAGCTGTGGATGGCGCGGCAACTGGGGGCGTTTGTACCCTAGTTCGCTCCGACATCTTCAGCGAAGAAGTACCGCTCCGTACTCAGCTAGATGCAGTTGCAGTTCGCACTCCGTTGCCAGTAATGACAACGGTTTGCAACGTGTACTTTCCACCGGATTATAACCTTGATATGCATGCACTACAAGATTTGATCACTCAGTTGCCTCCTCCTTTCCTCATGCTGGGGGATGTGAACGCCCGTAACACACTATGGCGTTCTCCGTCTTCCTGTTCTAGGGGGAGGAAGCTTGAGCGAATGATCAACCTATTTGATCTTTGTGTGCTCAATACAGGGGAACCGACACATTTCAGTAGCGCGCATGGCACATTCTCACACCTTAATGTCACTTTGTGTAGCCGTGCGCTAGTTCCCCTGCTACGGTGGCAAGTTCACGACGACCTCTGTGATAGTGACCACTTCCCGATAATTCTGTCTCTCTTGAATCAAAGACAGTCCGAAGTACCCAAGCGCTGGTTACTTCGGCGGGCAAATTGGCCAGAATTTACAAAACGCGCAGTGATGGCTGATGATATGCTGGAGTCTGTTGACGACCACGTCTCTTCCATTACTACTGGAATTTTGGCTGCTGCAGAGGAAACAATTCCTTCCTCGTCCGGCATTCGTCGCCGGAAACAGGTCCCATGGTGGACGGACGAAATTGCAGCAGCCATACGTGATCGCCGACAGGCTTTTAAGCATTATCGTCGGAATCCTACGATGGCCAATCATATCGCATTTAAGCGTCTGCGCGCTAAGGCCCGTTTTTTGATTCGAGAAAGTAAGAAAGCTACGTGGGAAAAGTATGTGTCATCCATCACGGCACATACTCCGTCATCACAAGTGTGGACTAAACTCCGCCGTATTGTCGGAGCACAGAATGTGCCCTCAGTACCCGGAATCTCCATTAATGGAAATATAGTTACGATTCCTTCAGTCATTGCAGACCACATCGCGTCACATTTCGCAGATACGTCCAGCTCTAGGAGATACGACCCTGCATTTCTTCCAATTAAGCGCGAAGCAGAGGCCCACCATCTCTCTTTTGCCTCTAGTGCTTCGCATCCCTACAACGTGGCCTTCACGGAGTGGGAGTTGCGAAGTGCACTTGCGCTATGCAGAGATACGGCTCCTGGACCGGACAAAATCCATAATCAAATGCTTAAGCATTTGAGTGACAGATGTCTCAAGGATATCCTCACCCTATTCAACAGAATATGGAGTGAGGGAGTGTTTCCATCTCAATGGCGTGAGGGAATTGTAATACCAATTCCCAAGCCCGGTAAAGATCCAAAACTTCTGGATAGTTATAGGCAAATATGCCTTACAAATGGCCTCTGTAAGCTATTTGAAAGGATGGTTAACCGGCGTCTTGTGTGGGCCATGGAAAAGGAGGGTCTCTTGTCTAACTACCAGTGTGGTTTTCGCTATCATCGGTCTGCCACTGATCATCTGGTCAGACTGGAGAGCGCCATTCAGGAGGCCTTTCTCCGGAAGGAACACCTAGTCGCCGTGTTTTTTGACCTGGAAAAAGCTTACGATACTACCTGGCGATATGGGATTCTCTCCACTCTACACCAGTGGGGATTTCGGGGAAATTTGCCAACGTTTATTGAGAACTTCATGTCCCTCCGTCTCTTTCGAGTCCGAGTAGGGAATGCATTTTCTCAATATTACGTTCAGGAAAATGGAGTACCTCAGGGATCGGTACTGAGTGTCACGCTGTTCGCAATCGCCATCAACGGCATAGTTGCCGCTGCTGGGCCCGCAGTCGTTCCATCGCTGTATGTAGACTATTTAGCTCTACATTACAGCTCCGGAAGGGTGGCGTTTGCTGAGAGACAGCTACAGCAAGCTATTAACCGAGTCGACAGATGGGCCCTGCAACATGGTTTTCGATTTTCAGCAGCGAAAACCTCAGTTGTACACTTCTGTCGACTTCGACCTGTGCATCCCGAACCAGAGCTCCGCTTGCGAAACAGTGTCTTACCAGTGGTTGACACCTGCAAATTCCTGGGTCTCCATTTTGATAAGAGACTTACGTGGCAGCCCCACATCCGTCAGTTAAAGGTTGCCTGCATGAAGAGACTTAACATGCTTAAGTTTCTCAGCGGCACTTCGTGGGGGGCTGACCGTGCGGTACTGCTACGATTTTACACGGCGACGGTCCTCTCCCGAATTGACTATGGAAGTGCGGCTTATGGCTCAGCATCAAAATCTACGCTGAGCCTTTTAGACAGTATTCACCATAGTGGAGTAAGGCTGGCAACGGGTGCTTTCCGTACTAGCCCCATTCCCAGCCTGCTCGCTGAAGCGGGAGTTCCACCTTTACGGATAAGGAGGCAGCAGTTACTCCTAACGTACGCTGCCAAAATTCGTGAAATGCCGCTACATCCAAGCTATCAATGCATCTATCGCACCCAATACCACCAGCGGTGCCAAGACCGGCCGAATGCCACACGGCCGGTTGGGTTTCGGATTGATAGCTTGTGTCATGATTTGAATATTGATATCGGTGGTTGTCTTGAACGAACTCTTAGCGAGGTACCTCCGTGGTTGGTTCCGCGACCGGATATACGTCTAGATCTGCTCCGTGGACCCAAGGTGAACACGGATTCCTCCGTTCATCGGAGGTATTTCCAGGACTTTGTTCACCAATATCCGGCCGCGAGACTTATCTTCACGGATGGTTCTAAAATCGGAGATAATGTTGGTTGCTCTTTTGTCATTGATGATATGAGTACGAAGGTCTCGCTCCCTAAAGTATGTAGCGTGTATACTGCAGAGCTTCACGCCATCTTAGAGGCTCTGCAGTTTGCACTGCGTAACGAAAGAAGCCACTTTCTGTTGTGTACCGATTCGTTAAGCTCTCTGCAGTCCATTGAAACCTGTTTCTCGCAACACCCACTGATGCAGCAGATACATGACCTTCTAGCCAGGTTAAGCGATGCTAGCACCAGAATTACTTTCGCGTGGCTTCCAAGCCACGTTGGGATTGCGGGAAACGAACTTGCGGATGAAGCAGCAAAGGAAGCTGCACTTTTACCTCCAAGACCCATCAATGTACCTGCTAAGGATATTTGTTCTCAGCTACGTCGAACCATCTTGGCGTTCTGGGAATCGGAGTGGCTAGATATCCGAACTCCCAACAAGCTGAGAGCAATTAAAAAGACAACTACCGTGTGGCGGTCCTCTTTCCGACCTTCACGGAGAGAGGCCATAGTACTGTGCAGGCTGAGGATAGGTCATTTACGATCCACGCACTCTTATCTCCTAAAGAGGGAAGACCCCCCAGTGTGTTCTTGTGGTGCCGACTTCACCGTGGCCCACATCCTCACAGAGTGCGCCGATCTCTCTGGCCTAAGACGGAGCCTCGGCCTGCAGGAAACACTCGAACGCATACTAGCCGATGACGCGACTACTGCTGATCTCGTCATCCGCTTTATGTGCGACAGTGGACTTATCAAGGGTATGTAAATTACAAGTGTACTGTTACTCAGGGAACGTACGTTCCCTTTTGATACGTTAGTAATCCTTTCGGCCTAGTTTTATAATTATTTTTTGTTTTATTTTGTACTGCGTTTCCAAATTCCTTTGTTGAATAAATAATTTTGTTTTATATTTTAAATTTCTTTTCCACTTATTTGTTCAGAGAGGATGATTACCTCGTTGTACTTCCTCTTAAAACAAAAATCACCACCACCACCATCTCAATGGATGATTTTTGTATCCTCTTTTTTTCCGGCATTATTGTCCTGTATAAATAGTTTTGTCCTTATTTTTTATCTGTAACAATATGTTGGATTGTCCGATTCGTATCACATGAAAGGGGAAGATCACATGCCCCATTTATGTAATAAATGTATTCTGTTGAGGGCAACCCAGGTTCTCTCTGGTAGATCAAATCCTTTTGGAGGATGTTGAGCATTACAGGGATTGCCATTTGTGTGAACTGTTACTGCGACGTGTCCCTGAAGTCTGTGGAGATCAGTTTTTGTGCTGTTCAGACTGCTGGAGATTTAGATTTCACTCACTGAAATAATTCAGCTATATCACTGTGGATTGGAAGAGCCCATTTAAGTGGAATTTTACCTTATACCCTCTCCAGGTTGGTTATGAGGGGGTACTATGTGACACAATCAGTGGAGGGGGTGGATTTGACAGTGGCACTGAGAGCTGTTCAGCCAGGCTGACAAGGAATATACTAAACCCAAAGCTGATGTACGTAGGGTGGAACCAGCACTTAGCGGTGCTGTTAGAGAGATGCTCATTGAAAGACAATGTTTTGTCAAGAGTTATTCCGAGATACTTATGATTTGTGCTGTGGGGTGGGGGAAATACTGATGAGTGAAACATAAAGTTTAGTATCGGCTTATCTGTCATCTAACTGGAAAAAATAAACACGTTTCTGTCTTACTGGTGCTTGGGTGTGTTAAGTACCATTTCATGAAGTACTCCATCGCATCTTTACAAGTGTATTGATTAACTAATGCTAGATTGTCAGCATAAGCAAACTTTCGGGAGATGATGTTAGATACATTTGCAATTATTACACGTGATAAATTTCATACAGTAGAAGAACGCTATAGCGAGTACGGCATATAACGAGAACTCCGTTATAACGATGATTTTAGTCCGTCCCTTCAAAATTCCTACATTAAACTGTGTATTATCCTTCGGTTACAGCGAGAGCCCTATCACTGAATCATCCGTTATTACGAGTGATTGTGCGCGCTTGATTTTTCCGTTATCGATATTTATACTGCATGCGATCGATCATCTTCGGTATCGTTTTCTCGCTATGCCCACTAGCGAGCTCTTTCGTCAACATTCGAGGGCAATGTTGGAGTCAATTAGTAATACCCGTCGACTACTGTTCTCTAAAGAAAATTCAGAATGAAAGAGGATAACACATTTTCGTAATAAATGCATAAATAACGTGGCCGATAGCAGTGTTAACTTGTTAAAAATAAAGGCTGAAGTAAACGATCTCTTAATTTTAATGGTATACCATATACTGAATTAAAGTAAGAATGCGATACACCTCAAGATATGGTGGGGTGCTTCACTGATTTCAGAGGATAGTTTATATTTTCTCGTGTCTAGTTAAATTTTTGGAAAGCTATTCCCATGTCAATTTTTAGCGAGGAGGTTATTTCTCTATTTCTCTACATGCGATTCAAATAGGTTTTCATGATACATGTATGGTTATGTTTGGTGACGCCGTTTGAAGAAGAAAACTGAAATGTTTGCCACAGAAGCCTCTGGAGTGATACCGTATTTCTCCGAATCCAAGATGTTTTTTCTCAGAATCTCATGTGAAATATCAAGGGCCGTTTTACATTCGTGGCCTGATAGGAATGAACACCACTGGCAACTACCGCAGTAACCCTGATGTTTCTTTTCACCACCGCGCGCGCACACACAAAACTCGTTGACAATAAACGCCCGCCTCTTTATCATACATCGTTAGCTGCAGCAACTGGTTGTACAGTGCCTATGTGTAACGTCACTGGATCTCGGGAAATAGTGAAGAGAGAATAACATTCTATTATCCTATTATTCTCAAATCTGCAGAATGGCATCAAAACATGCGAGCCTTTGAATTCTTAGAAAGGCCACAGCTACTCAGTAGCAGAGTTATACCACGTCTGCTGTACCTGACGCTTAGTAAAATTAAATTTTATAGACAGCAGGAATATTTTCGTGATGGATCGTCGTATTGTAAAGATACGTGGAACAGGTATTGCCGGCAAATTTTCAAAGGGTTCTCGTCGATGTTATGATGCCATTTTTAAGTTAATGGCTATTAAACACTTGGAAATTATAATAATTGTGCAGCCGCAAGAAAATACTGTCAATATTCGGCGTTACCGTGAAGACAAAGATAGCTTAAAAATGCGTACAGCACAAAAAATTCATTCAGTGGCCCGCAACAAAGACGCTTTAAAGAAGTCGAAGATGAAATTGCGAGTTATGTGCATATAAATGCAAGTGCAGAATTGCCATACCGCGGTGCAATAAACTTGTTCGTTGACTTTCAAAGTCTGCGATTAAGGTGTATACATCATTAGCCGCTGAAGTTGGCGGAATCTGGCAAGCAAGACATGCGTGTAGCGGTAGCCAGTTATATCCAACGCTGAGTGAAAGTAACAGTTTTATAGTAAGCAAGAATATTTTCCTGATGGATCGTTGTATTATAGAGAAGCGTGGAATGTGTATTGCCAGGAAATTTTCAACGAGTTCCCTTCGATATTATGATGCTAATTTTAAGTTAATGGTTATAAAACCCACTGAAATAAAGCATAATTGTACAACCGCAAAAAAAATACGGCATAACTAAAGCCAACGTTTGGTGTACAGATAGTCTAAAAATGTGTACTGTATAAGAAAGACATTCATATGATTTTACAAAGCACTTTTTAAGCACGATTAAAATTTTTTGAAGTAAAAAGTGGGGGTCGTCTTGGATTCGGAGAAATGCGGTAATATATTTTTTCAGAATGAAATTAAACACACACTTTCACGTAGTATTGGATCTCCAAAAAAAAAATAAACAAGTAAGCCGTAGTGTGGATATTATCCGCGAAAACGAAAGTTTTGAACAAACTGATTGCCATTTCATACTGATTTTAATGTGTATGGGGGTTTTCCCAACTTTTAAAAAATATCTGATATAACGACAATCCGCTATAGCAAGTAAATCTTTCGCCGTTATGAATTCTCACTATAACAGACTTCTACTGTATTTGAACATGTATTGTCGTTCCAAGGCTCGTTTTCATTTTGAAAGCAACTGCATTGTACTCCTGTACTGACTTGCTAGGCCTAACATACTAGACCTGGCTTGATCATGTGAAAAATGATGAAATCCGATCTAACCTAGGTCTAAATGAATCGATGGAGGAAAGACTTAGGTCATTTGGCTTAAATGGTTTGGGCATGTTAAACTAATGAATAGCACAAGGTTACCATGTGCTTATTTGGAAAAGAGAATAACAGGTAGAAGATCAGCTGGAAGACCAAGAAGAAGATGGATGGACCAAGTGAGGGAAGACATGGAGAGAAGAGGATGGAATTGGGAATCTGTCTTGGACAACGAAATGTTTTTGAATAGACAACTTTGGAAGATGCTCGTTTTCAAACACCCACCCGGCTCGCTGGAAGGGCAAACCGATGATGATGATGATGATGATGATGATGATGTTGATGATTATTGTCATTAAGTATTAACTTGTGAAATACTCACATCAAATGTTGCGCCTTTACAATACCATAAATCATCTTTATTTATACTAGATTAAAATACATTAATGAGATATGTTTCGTCCCGCTTTCAAGACATCTTCAGTCACAAACAAAAAAAAACATAAAAAATATAGTAAGGACACAATAAAGTCAAAGAAAGGTGGACTTTTGTTGAATTGCACAAGTTAGCACAATTGCAAACTTTGATTCATTGCATGAAGCTAATTTAATTGTGGCATTAACTTGCACAGTCTATGTATACAGTCAATAGCATGTGCAATATTTTTACAATGTTATGTTATCAACGTGATTAATTCAGTTTATAAAGCCACTCATTTTGCATTTAGTCTGTGCAGTCCACGGACACAGTGATATATTAACCTGTGTAACATTTGGACGTTGTGATTTACATCATATTCATGTTTGTGTCAGTTTTAAGACTCATCCAATATATTACGAGTATTTTATAGACAAGATGCCAATACTTTGCGCTGCAACAAGATGCATAGACTTTTTATCTAATGGTTTTGTCATATCCTTACCATATTTTTAATGGTTTCTGGTTGTGACTGAAGATGTCTCGAAAGCGGGACGAAACATGTCTCATTATTATATTTTAATGTAGTCTCATCAATAAAGACGATTTAGTGTATTGTAAAGGTGGAACATTTCATGTAAAGATTTCACAACTTAATATATATGCAATGTCGTCATTAAAGAACAGTGGAGATCCTTGAGGGAGACCACTGTTTACAATTTAAACTTTTCTGTGCTCTTCAATCATTTCTGAAAGCCTGTTTTGATGTGTGTCATCGGGGTGAAAACTTGGTCTTCACAACTTTGATGAGGTCTAAAATCTGTTTGTTCAGCAGGAGGGATGCTAAAAAATCTCAGGACCTGTCTTCTTATATACGAGACACTCCAAAAATTTATGGCAGACTCTCGATAATGCAATGGGCCTATAGCTTCCTGGATGAACCTCAGATTTGCCTGTTTTTGGGGTAGCTACAGTCATGGTCCATTTGAAAGCTTTCCTGTTGAAGGAGAAGAACTTGACACATCCATTTCCATACATTCTCACCCAGTGTGTCAGGAACTCTGTGTGTATATTGTCAAAACCTGGTGCTTTCGTATTCTTCACTAGTTTCAAAGCTCCTAAGAGCTCATCATCAGTAAATAGGTTAGAAAAATTGTGTTGTTCCATGTGGGATAAATCCTTTTGACATCTAGGTAGCGGGTAGGGACTCTCCTCGGAGGCAGCCGTACTCAGGCAGAGATGCCAACTATTACGATTCAATCAAAATAATTACGAATTACTCATCATAATTACACCTTTATGAATCACACACCACAAATTACGAATTTTTGTTGATTTTAAAAATGTAAGGTTGTATAAAGTGTTCAAAAGGATACACAAGGCTGCTTGAATTCTATTATTTTCGGATTTCTCAGTAATAATTTATACCCCTTTCTTGTCCCTCGTTTAAGAATACCTATTTCGAGTTTTCACGCGCCGAATGCAGTGTGTGCTTCCAGTACCGGAAATATAGGCACCTGTGAAGTGGTATATCTTGCGGAGTTGTTGTCTTTGTCCGTCACATGATCAGACTTCCATGCAAGTATGCGAGTTCTTTTGTCTTTGTTTTGGTGGTAAAGTGGTGACAAACTCCGTTTAATTGTGAGTACTGTATGCGTGACTGTTGAAGTATCTATTACGATTTTGGTTGCCAAATTTACATATATTGCTCTTCTAGGATATATGCTAATCGTGTGTTACGAAAAGCGAAAGGTTTGAAAAAATGAAGCGATTTCTTGTGCAGGAAAATACGTGTGATTACGCTACCGTGACTAGTGACTCTGGTAATAAACCAACCGTCTAACTAATAAACGGTGTATAACTTTTATACAAGATTTATACACCGTTTATGTGAAATTTGTTACTAATAAACCATGTATAAGCCTCCGGTGTATACATCTGTTACAGTTATTCATTGAATTGCTTATACAGACCAGGACCCTTGTATAAGCGTGGTATAGCAGCGAGTAGCGGAAAAAGAAACGAGTGAGCAGTTTATTTTCGTGGTATTTATTGTCTACAGTAATCTACATCTGATTACAGTAATATAATCGTGGTGAAATATTCGACTTATCCATTTAACATTGAACACACATTGAAAGAATGGACGATACCATTGATGATCTTCATGACATTTTAAACATAGAAGACATACACCATTCAGAGGTTATGGAGGCTAGACATCTTCGTAA
The DNA here is from genome assembly GCF_040414725.1 of Anabrus simplex. Taxonomy (NCBI): domain Eukaryota; kingdom Metazoa; phylum Arthropoda; class Insecta; order Orthoptera; family Tettigoniidae; genus Anabrus; species Anabrus simplex. Next base: position 428,605,809 of record NC_090269.1, on the reverse strand, counting down.
AGTAAAACAATTTAAAGAGACGGAATGCCAATGAACAACTACCGGTATAAAAGAAATTATGGTTGAGCGTATTTTTGTGTAATAATGTGTTACTGCTTAATAGACTTTTGATATTGAGAGTTTATTATACATTATCTGCCCCTACAAAGATCTTTCTCAAATTTGAGTACCTATAAAAGGGGACATATTCCTCGAGATAAAAAATGGCATAACTTGAAAACCACATGTAATTTGATTTCCATACTTTGTAGTTAAATATGCATAAATATGATGTATAAATGCCTAATATAAACTTTCTTGATCAAACCTTTCTTTTAAGCTACAAAACAGTTTTTCCTTTCTCCTGAAAAGTAAGGATTTTGGAATGTGTACCCTTTTCAACTCGCCGATTCAATTACAATTGCTTACGTTTTCCGTACTACCCCAGTTAGGAGCTTTTGATCTTTTCTTAAGCTTTTCCATTTCTTTTTTGGCATTCATTACACAAGCAAGCTGAAGAAATGTTGATATCATTATAAGTCAATTTCCAGCTGTCTCAGTGTTGCGACTGCTTTTCGATATGCCGTGCTACTGTGCGACTTTCCGGAAAGTTTTGCTCGTACATAACCAGTAGAAGCAATCATAAAGGTGGTGAACGTGCGAAATACATCAGTGAACTGCAGGAAGAGATTCCTACGTCTTGGAACGAGTGTATACGTGCTGTATAGTAATACAATGCGTATACCTCATTTATTAGTAAGAAAAATGTAAAACGCTAATACAGGGTTTATTCACTCTATAACTATACAAGAGTTAAACAACTGTATAAGGACTTTTTATTAGTAAGACTGCAAAAATAGTTGAAAAATTTAGGGAGGTGTACTCGAAAGAATGGCCCTGTTTACTGCGTTCCTCCTAATTCTCATTCACACGTGTTTTGTAGTGTGTGTGTGTAGCTGCGAGTTTTCGGATGCACATGATGAAGAAGAACAAGACTGAATTTCGTGCTAATATGAACCCTGAACTGTTACATGCTGTGTTAGTGCAGAGGATGCACGATACGGATAGAAAAAGCATGTCACCAGTTTACGTGTACCAAACAGGAACTACAAGCTTTCAATGATATGTAAGTTAGTAAGATCACGAAAAAAAAATCTATGACCCCCCCCCCCATGCCCTAACAGCTGCATTACAAATTACCTTTCTTGAAAGTTGGCATATCTGCCCAGGGAGTGATGCCCCTACCTATGTGAGTCCCCGAGCACACTAACCCGGTGTGTGGTTAGGGTCCCAGCTCCAGGTTACGACTGAAGACCTCAAAGGCATCTGCAGCAGAAAAGGTGGACTTCAGTACGGTGGAGAGTGGAACAGGCAGCCTTGGAATCAGGGATAAATAAGAGTACAATCTAGAGACCAATGGCTTCGGGAAAATGAGGCTCTTTAGGTGGGCTGAGGTCCTTCAGTAGAGGAAATACTACTGAAATACCATTACTCAATGGTTTACTTGGCGGAGAAGATGAGCTTCGGTATGGCGAGTAAAGCGGAAGAGAAAATGCCAGATGTACTGGCTATGAAGATGCCGCTCAGTTTTTCTTGAGTCGGCAGCAGTCCATTGCAGTTTTGCGACACCACATGTTTCATGAATATGTGCTGTGGCGAATGATTCCAAAATCGTAGTGTGTGGGTCACTTCCTGGCAAGCTGCAATCCACCTTAAACAAAACCACGCCAGTGGCACTTTCTTAACCTATCACTTTTCATTCCAAGTCGCACCGACACAGATAGGTCTTATGGCAACGATGGGATAGGAAAGGGCTAGGAGTGGGAAGTGGCCGTGGCATTTGCCTGGTGTGAAAATGGGAAACCATGGGAAAACTCTCCCAAGTTAAGAGCCTCTGGGGCCCCCTTTAGTCACCTCTTATGACAGCAGGGGATACCGTGTGTGTTATTCTACCACCCCCACCCACAGAAGGATGTTAGATTCAGAAGACAGTGATGCTGAGGGTGACAGTCATTTGAGTGATCCAGGTAGTGGCAGCAAGTGACAGTCACATTTTAGACATTCAGGCAGAGTGAACTAGCGGAACTGATAGCATGAGAGAGAGAGATTTTATGTTTCACGTTAATTTTTGCCATAGTGAAAAAAATTGTTCACGCTTGAAGAAAGAAAAATTGCCAAAAGAAATTACTTAACAGGTGAAAAATAAATACTCGATGAAAGGGTTAATCTTATTTCCGATGCCTGTAGAGTACATGGTTCAAAGCTTCCGAGGCACTTTAGTGAGAAACTGATTCTAATTTGATTTGAGTTTGTTCCTTTCCTGTTGATGGCCATTTGTACGGTGTTATTAATATGCTAAATTAAGGTGTTATTTTGTTTCTTCTTGCCCAAAATAGTTACTAAGACACTTTCAATGACAAGTCTTAAAATATATCGATCTCTGAAACGCAACTCTTAGTGTTATTTTGCGTCTTATATACTGGGATTCACATTGAAACTAACAGTAACTTACATATTTTTGTAGTATTTAAAAATTGAAATCTTGCCTGAAAACTGCCAGCTAGTGGAGAAAGGAATTATGTCCATTTTTAAAAAAATGTGTTGCCTATATTTAAAACTGTTTGTTATATTAAAACAAGAAGGTAGTTGCTGTAAACAAAATTAGGAGGATACAATTGTTGTATTTTGGTGGAAAAACAATTTTTCCTTCTGAAAAAATGAGAAAATGTGGCTTAGTTCTTTTCTCCACTGACCGATTCAATTCAATTTGTATGGATTTCTCAGTTCTACAAAGTCAGACAAAGCTGTGGTTAACAATGTTGTGAACTTTGCAATTGTTGTTTTCATAATCAGTAGAAAACCTACACATATCCATAGATTTTATACCGATTTTATTATTTAAGAGGGAAATTGTGTGAGTGCCAAGTGGGGAATACAGCTGCCTGTAGAGCACCGTGTGCCACGCTCGCAGCTGAGCGCACCGAGTACAGTTTTTCCACAATTCAGGAGTTACCTAGAGCATACCTTCATTGCATAGATCTTTCTTATTTCCATGCTTCTTCCTGTCAAGAAGCTGATTGTTCATTACACATAGCTGTGTGTTCACAAGGTGAAACTGTTGCTGTCTTCCCCTTAATCCTCCTAAATAGGAGTAACATTGCTAAGAATATTTATGTTTTCACATTTATAATGGCTGTAATACGAAGTAAGAATAGAAATTTTAAAGAAATATACTAGGTGAGTAATCATTTTTACTGACAACTTAAGTTAGCGAGGAGCTCATACACAGTCAAAATCATAAGGAAACAATAGGTTTTTATAATCACAATCACAGTTTTACAGAGTTTGTATCTTATCAGCTGCAAATAAATTTCTTACAACCATGCTTCATATAGTATTGTGGGATAGTTTCATCAATGCTGATAGTACTGCTGGGGCATTCATTCTTGTATGAATTATTTAAGATATTTAAAATTGGAGGAACTCTGAATGCGCTATATTTTCCTGTATATTCTACATTGTTGGCTAGAGAGGTGCCTTTTAAATTTCTTCGAAGCACTTGCACTGTATAGCTTTGGTAACTAGAGGTATGTGCAGGTATGGTTCTTTCTCCAGTAAAGTCTTTTGGATGGAAGTGTGTGATAACCTGTGAAAAGTATTTAGTTTATTGTACATCCTAAATCATTCACTAAATGCTGAGTAGCATACCTATTTGTCTTTTTCACTATATGATCGATTAGGGTACGTCCAAGATGCACACTGGTTTTCTGAGTCAGACAGTCGGCGCCGAGTCGGCATAAGTATATCTTTTGTTGCTAAGCAGGACTGGCCATAATGCACCTGCGCGCAGGAAGCCTGCGCACTGGTAGTCTGACTGAAGTGTTTACCAGAATGATTAGTTCATTCTGGTTTCAGACAACCTGCCGCGCATGCTGTTGATTTTCATGTTGAGCGTGTTTGACATTTTGTTAACGATGGATATCGAAGATTTGATTTCAAAAGTTCAACTTCATTCTCCGATATGGGATAAGCAAATTAAAGATCATTTCAAGAGGAACATCGCCTGTGTTCTATTTTTAACAAAATAAAATAAAACCTATCCGAACTGATTCTGAAATATTCGAAAAATCTCTTTTCTACGGCAAGTAACTGTGGAAAAAGGTGTTTGTACTCCCCGTAAATAGATCTTAATTCATTAATTGGATATATATCACTTCTCATTCGTTTTAACTTGGTTTTAACATTGTCACTTAGCAGCAATAGAGCTGCAGCCTGTTCTCTTGTTAGTTCCATGCCACACTGATCACTTGTATCTCATATATTTTCTTTTGTGGCAGCTCTGTCTGCGCTGACAACCAGCTTTCATAATGGCCACATCCCACCTGCCGCTCTCCCCCTGTGGGTGGGGGTGGTAGAATAACACCCACGGTATCCCCTACCTGTCGTAAGAGGCGACTAAAAGTGCCTCAGGGGCTCTGAACTTTGGAGCGTGGGTTGGCAACCACGGGGCCCTCAACTGAGTCCTGGCATTGCTTCCACTTACTTGTGCCAGGCTCCTTACTTTCATCTATCTTATACAACCTCCCTTGGTCAACTCTTGTTCTTTTCCAACCCCAACGGTATTTCGTATGGAGGCCTAGGAAGTCTTTTATTTTAACGCCCTTCGTGGCCCGTATCTTCCTATGGCCGATGTCTTTATTTTTCAAAGTGTCGGATCCCTTCCATTTGTTCTCTCTGATTAGCGTTATAAAGAGGATGGTTGCCTAGTTGTACTTCCTCTTAACACAATACTCACCACCACCACTACCTGCCGCTCTGAGTCAGAGAGTCAGCGCCGACTGTCTGACTCTGACAACCAGCGCGCATCTTGGACGTATCGTTAGATTACCAGTGAGGTGTAATTGTCTCCATCAAAAGTAAGTTTAATAGACTGCGGTTTGTCCAGCAATACTAAAAGAATTAGGCAAGGATTGTAACTGTTGCCTGACTCGTTTACGTTAGCAAGGAATCCTGGCACCAACTGATGATGTGCTCGGTTCTGGCTCCTCCTCCATTGTCATTGTTGTAATTGTGCAACAGTTCAGACTATGATCAGAAGCTCCCATCACCTGTGCATCTGACTTACCGGAATCCTCATCGCTGTCAGCTCCTGGATTTTCCATGTGTGGGCAAACCGCAATGGTATATGGCAGTTCCCCATTTTCATAATTTCCCTTGGCATGTGTGTGCACGCACTAGAATAACAGTACTGAAATGCTACTTGATAGGGTTGCTTCTATACTGTACTACTAATTGTGCTCATGCGATATTCCAAGTGCTGCTCAGCAACTTTAGTTGCCACTAATTTAAAACTGCTTCTGTACATCAAGGTATTCTGTATAAGTGCTTGATTATGGAACTTTCCTCTAAGCCAGTACGAATTTTGAAGTTACAGCGCCGGGCTGAATGGCTCAGACGGTTAAGGCGCTGGCCTTCTAACCCCAACTTGGCAGGTTCGATCCTGGCTCAGTCCGGTGGTATTTGAAGGTGCTCAAATACGACAGCTCCGTGTCGGTAGATTTACTGGCATGTAAAAGAACTCCTGCGGGACTAAATTCCGGCACCTTGGCATCTCCGAAGACCTTAAAAAGTAGTTAGTGGGACGTAAAGCAAATAACATTATTATTATTATTATTATTATTATTATTATTATTATTATTATTATTATTATTATTATTATTATTATTATTATTATTATTATTATTATTATTATTGAAGTTACAGTAGTAAAGTTACTGAGTGTGGGAAAATAACGTACATGTTCAAGGTTCTGTCAGCTGTGTAAAGTAGATCACTCGGGGCACGGTGTGATCTGGAGCAACAATGAAGCTCCATGTTGAGGTAGTAGGAGTCCACATTGATACTGGTAAGATCAAATCCAGGGATGCCGCTTGTTTTCATATATCACCAGAACATGAAACATAGCATGGCAACCTAAGTTGCTGGGGACCACTAATTGGTTAACATAAGCCCCAGTGAACAATGGACAGACAAATCAACTCCACATTAGAACAGACTTGTTTTGTTAGTATGTTGAGCTTCCATTGAGTTGTTGCAAAATGTGGTCATTTAACTCTGATTTTATAAGTTGGTCCTACCTTTCAACGTAGAGTGGGGTGAAATACTTCTTTCCGTAAGGCAAGATATAATCTCCGTTTTCCATCACCGCACACTGGGGTTCCTTGTAGGTGGATCTATCATTGCATGGTACCGTGCCTGGTCAATAACATCAGCTGATTTAGCTTGAACCACTCCTCTAAATGGGTAGAGTTCATTCCATTGTGATAATAATACTTCCTTCTTTACCAACAAACATAGTTCAACATGAGGTAAAAAAAAAAAAAAAAGGAGCATCACTCTTACAATCATTGCAACAAATGAATTTCATTTTTGTTCTGTATTGCATTGCTATATATTGACACAATTCTCAAAAGTTCTTTTATTTCTAGGCCCACCTATTTAGTACAAATAGTCAACATTGTATTGAATAAGTGGACCTGAAAATAAAGTTCTCTTGAGAATGTTGTCAACTTATCATCATGATCACTCCTTCTGAAAACAGAGATCTCAAATGGGAACAACAGGTATCACTGAGAATGTCTGTGTTTCACGTGTTTTCGACAAATTCCATAAATGATTTAGGCCTGAATGGGGAAATGAGATGAAAATAAATCCAGTGCGGCAATGTGGGAACATTGCACACTCAACACAGCCATTATGTTGTTGTTGGCAGCTGCTAAGTTTCCTGGTCAAGTAATAATCGGTAAAATAATCCGTGGATGGGTGTTGGTTTTTCTGTAAATATTGATTATGAAAACTGTAATTGCAGTGCTCATAACGATGTTAACCACAGCTTTGTCTGACTTTGCAGAACTGAGAAACCCATTACAAATTAAACTTCATTACTTATTAAGGTATAGTGATAAACTGATGTAAGTTTGAAATCTTGTTTAGGATACTTAAGGCTATCTTAAATTTCATTTTTCTCACATTCAGATGGTGCGTTTTGATGTTGTGTGGTTTTAAAATTGCAGTTTGTCCAGAAAATGCCTAGAAACACATTCTTTTTTGTTCTGATTACAACATGACAAAAAAGTTTTATACCACTGTAAAGCAGAGAAAGAATGGTGCTATAATATGGTCGAGATTGGTGCACCTATTTGTTTTTTATAGCTTGAGTATATATAATTTTGAATCCAACAGTAATATTACTCTGAATCAAAGCATACTATTGGTTCCAAAAGGATTAAAACAGGGAGAGTCATTACTAGTGGATACAGGATATAAAGTTGAAACAAAGTTTTCCTCTTATTTAAGGTTATTGGACTGATCATGAAGGCTACATTTCAACTATGTTTTTTATGTATTCAGTATAGTATATCTTATCTGCATAAAATTCAAGACAAGAAAACTGACGCTGAACATTCAACGTTCCGCATGTCGTGATGAACTTTTGAGGACCCAACCAGCCTTTGGATGCAGCAAACAAGAAGAAACAAAGTGAGGAATGAAAAAATAAAGGAAGAAATTAAAGTGGAGAAAGTAAGTGATAAAATAGAGAAAAGCAGACATAGTTGATTTGGACATGTTAAAAGGCGAATGAAGGGGGAAAAGAGAGAGAACGGCATAATACTACGGAACTTAAGGGTAGGATGGTAGAAGGCCATAGCTAGAAATTGGGACTTTATGAAGGCCCATATTCATGTCCCTCCCATTGTCTGATACCCTCATTCTTGATGGGTGCAGACCATTTTTTCCTACAGGAGTTATAGATGAGACAGGAATGGTCTGCTCCAATAACATATACAGTATACTCTTCATGTGGTCTTGTTCATCCAAGCTTGCTGATTAACAGAAATTAATGTGAATTTCCTCAAATTCAAATTTCAGACAGAGTCAGCGGAAGAAGCATGTGCCAGCGAGAGCGACAAGGGCTCGGCCCGAATCGAGGAAGAGGAGACTGATGTGCCCATGTTGGATGACGAGACCAATTCTTCTCATTCCAAGGCTGACTATTTTCCATCTCAGTCTGCTAGCCCTATCTTCCCACCAGCTGCAGATGTTCCTTCTCAGTCAGTGAGTACACTTACTTACATACATACATACATACATACATACATACATACATACATACATACATACATACTTTCTTTCTTTCTTTCTTTCTTTCTTTCTTTGAAATTACTGTTTTGTCTACTTTGGTTCAAAACTTCCATCCCTTCATCCTTACGTTAATACCTACAGGCTTGGAAACATTGAGGCAGTTTTCTATTGAGATACAGTAAAGTAGTATTATCATTGCCAGGGCTCTCCGTGTACTGCAGCTAGTGAGTCTCCCCTCTCAGAAAAGAAAGATGAAGATCCATATCGGCAATCAGTGAAGGCCTCTGAACCCATACCAATCAGGTACTGCTTCATGCACTGTTTTAAATTTAAGTTACTTTTGTTTGGAAGAAAAAGAGGGTGAGTGCACTTGTTTGGTGTTTGTAGAGTGTCTCCAGGACGGAGCCCCAGTAACGATCCTTTGGAGATTGTTGTTCAGCCGTCGCAGCGCAGCCTGTCCTACACGGGTGCAACTCCACGTAGTCCAGATAGCGAACCTAGGGCTCGCAGCTTTGATCACCAACGTGAGGAGAATCCAGACAGAGGTATTTCTTTTACTTGGGATGCATTATTTGTGTGGCATGGTTTCTTGGTTTGTCATTTAACATGTTCTTCCCATTTAAAGCTGAAGTCTAGTTTGGAGTGCTTTGGATTGTAATGTCTTTCCCTTGCAGTTAGGTGTACTGTTGTAGGCATGGCAACAATAACTCTTAATGGTGTATTGTGTTAAATAGTATTTCATTTTCATGATCAAATGTTTAATACTGTTCTCATCTTAGAAATACCAGTTAATAAGATAATGTTTCATACATGTATTTTCTCTGCAGTTTCTCTTAATGGTTCCGTTAAGGAGAAATGATGTAGCCATTATTGGAAACTGGTATATGAAACTTATTGGTTGAAATAGAATGTCACTGAAAAGTGGAAACTAAGGGAAATATTACACAAATTAAGAATTTTATGTTTATTGTTAGTAGTAGAACTCGGAAGAGATGTAAAGTGAAATAACTCCAGGATTGCCTAAAGATCAAATTATATTAAAAAAATGAACATAGAATTGGAAACGCCTTGAAATTGTTCAGTTAATATCTTGCTAGATCAGAATGCAAACTTGTGGATTTGAGAATTGAACAGAACTGATGGTAGTTAGGAAAGGCTTCACCATTAACTCTGTTTCTGTCTCTACTTAAAAAAATTCAAGATATGTTACAACTTCTGCTGTAGCAGCATTGAACCGCTCATTAGCACTTTCACGCCCATCATCTGAGTGGGCTATTTAAATAGCTGGTCCAGCTATTCCAGCTGTTACCAGCGCAGCAAACAACAACAAATTATTTTCATAATAAGCTCTAAACAAGATATGGAAACAAAATTTTGCACGTACCTTAAAGAAGTTCTCTAGTATCTCTGGAAGGTGTGGTAGCTAATGTTACACCTTCAGGTACTGTGCTTTCTGTCACGTGTCCAGGAGAATCTTCCTCACTGTCATCACTGTCACTTTCACTTACTTCAGGAATTAGTTCATCACCTGAGTCTTCATTGAAAAGGATGTTGACAATTTTGTCAACACTTATATTGTCCCTAAGTGCCTTGGTTACACTTCAGAACGTGACTAAAAAGGCTTGTGCAAACCAACTACACAGATAGCTTGGCCAGCACTAGCCTTCGTTCCGAAACAGGGGGGAAAAAAAGCATGCATACATATATATATTATCATTATAGACCGTTATGCCTTTCAGCGTTCAGTCTGCAAGCCTCTGTGAATTTACTGAACATCGCCACAATCCTCTCTTTGTAACTAGTGCTGTGGCCTCATTTAGTTCTATACTTCTTATCTTTAAATCTTTTGAAACTGAGTCAAACCATAATCGTCTTTTTCTTACCCTCCATAACAGAGTCCATTATTCTCCTAGGTAACCTATCCTCCTTCATTCGCCTCACATGACCCCACCACCGAAGCCGGTTTATGCGTACAGCTTCATCCATCAAGTTCATTCCTAACTTAGCCTTTATCTTCTCATTCAGAGTACCCTCCTGCCATTGTTCCCACCTGCATGTACCAGCAATCATTCTCGCAACTTTCATGTCTGTTACTTCTAACTTATGAATAAGATATCCTGAGTCCACCCAGCTTTCTCTCTCTTAAAGCAAAGTTGGTCTAAAAACCGACCGATGTAAAGATAGTTTTGTCCAGGAGCTGACTTCCTTCTTACAGAATACTGCTGATCGCAACTGTGAGCTCACTCCATTAGCTTTACTGCACCTTGATTCAATCTCCCTTACTATATTACCATCCTGGGAGAACACACAGTCTAAATACTTAAAATTATCTACCTGTTCCAACTTTGTGTCACCAATCTGGCATTCAGTTCTGTGGAATTTCTCACCTACTGACATCAATTTCATCTTCGAAAGGCTAATTTTCATACCATACTCATTGCACCTCTTTTCAAGTTCCAAGATATTAGACTGCAGGCTTTCGGCGCAGTCTGCCATTAAGACCAAGTCGTCAGTATAGGCCAGACTGCTTACTACATTTCCATCTAACTGAATCCCTCCCTGCCACTTTATACCTTTCAGCGGATGATCCATATAAACTATGAATAGCAAAGGTGAAAGATTACAGCCTTGTCTAACCCCTGTAAGTACCCTGAACCAAGAACTCATTCTACCATCAATTCTCACTGCAGTCCAATTGTCAACATAAATGCCTTTGATTGATTTTAATAATCTACCCTTAATTCCATAGTTCCCCAGTATGGCGAACATCTTCTCCCTCGGTACCCTGTCGTATGCTTTCTCTATATCTACGAAACATAAACACAACGGTCTATTTTTCTCGTAATATTTTTCATTTACCTGGCACATATTGAAAATATGATCCTGGCAGCCCCTTTGTGCTCTGAAACCACGCTGGTTTTCATCCAACTTCCTCTCAACCACTGATCGCACCCTCCTTTCCAAGATGCCAGTGAATACTTTCGCTGGTATACAAATCAACGTGATACCTCGATAGTTGTTGCAATCTTTCCTGCGTTATATTATGCCATCATATTTTACTCATTATTCATCTAGCTCTTAATGTAAAAACAGTCAATCATTTGTACTTTGCAATGCATGTATCATGTATACATGTATACAAATTTTATGTTATGTACCCTGCCCACTTCGTGATTTCTAGCTGATGATGACGCCATCAAGCGTCGAAACCGGTACTAGTAATAATAAATAACATGTTGTGAACACCTTGTACAACACATTTTGTATTGAATAGGTCGAACCTTCTTTAATTCTAATTGTGAATCTCAGTTCAATACGGGAAAATGAAGTTCTTAACTTATAATTACAGAGATTCCTCTGGTTTGAGAAAAGTAGGATTATTTCTCAACATGACTCGCCTTATTAAACTTCAAAGGGTTACAACATTGGTTAACTTGCTTAGGCAGCACATTTTAAAACAAATATGATATTTAAGTAATACTTTACAAATTTACTGTCTCCTGTTATTACAGTATTTACGAAACAGTAACATTCCATTCCTTGTTTTCATTTTTATCTTTTCCGAAGCAGTCCTATACATTTTACCTCGTTTCTGTACATTCTTGTTAAACTCAGCATAGGATCGAATTTTGAAGAAGTGACTAACAATTTTTCCTTTTAAATTACAGCATGTTGGAGAACATATATTGGTACATTTAACATTCAAATTTTTCTCCGTTACAAGATTTGTACCATTTTGCATTATATAATGCTTATAGTCCCTATAGAAGACCTCACAGTTACAAATTAATTTCATAACTTCACAGTTTGGTTTCTTTAGACCACCTAAATTTTTAAAAATATGAATGTTTCAGAGCCTGAGTCAGAACACTCATAGTTAAAAAACCTGTCTGCGTATAGGCCTACCACAGATCTTGGTTTGCAGTAATGCATTTGTTGTACTACTACAAACGTTAAACAGATTATTTGTCATATGAAGTTAGTTTTGACAAATATTGTAATTGTGGTAATTATTTGTCATATGAAGTTAGTTTTGACAAATATTGTAATTGTGGTGTTTGGATGTTGAACTCCTGTTGCCGGACTTTGGGGGCAGAAGTGAATATTGAATGATCAAGGTGACTGAATTAAAGGGGTGTAGTAATGTCAGTGGGAGCTGGATGCAGGTTTAAGTCAGCAGTTGAAGTAGAAGGTGTAACAGAGGCAGTGGAGGAATAATGCAGACCAGAAGGGAATCTTAACAACCTGTATCCCACAGTAGACACATTACTACTACTACAAAACCCACCATTATGTAATAAATATCCCCTCAAATATAGCACTGTTCTGTCCCTGCACGCGGTGATTAAAGCAATACGTTCAATGTCACGAAGCAAGTGTTCGTAGGAGAAACTAAAGTTTGATCACATGGCCCATTGCGCATGTATGAACCAAAATGGCGGCTAAGCATACCCATCCTCTAGAGCCTTATATACAGCATTTACATCATCAGATAGAGCAATAAACAACCCACTGCGACAAAAAAAATTTAGTGAAAAGAAAAGGTTTATACAAACATAATTGAATCTAAAAAATGTGTTAAACCTAAGAAGAAAAGAAATGAAAACAAATGATGCAGATGGAAACGAACAATAAGTGCACGTAGTGAGGTTGTGGACCTCTTCGTCTAAAAATTTGTAGTTTTATAACAATTCAAAATAGGATGAAATCGCTGTCGGAAATTCAAGCCAACAGTCTGCCTTTGTAGAAACACCAGCACCACGAATGGCTAGGAGGGGAGCGAAAAGGTTTTAGAAACCAAGCCTGAGAGGAGAGAAATGTGCAGGTGAAATGCATGTGACAAGTGATGGAAAAACACAGATGAAATTTATAACATTAGAGCAGCAGCATTCTTTTATATCTTCTCAATCTAGCGGTCTCGTTCTTGATTATTGTTTCACAATGTTGGCTGGTTTGTTTGCCTTATTTTAAAAAGGTCGGGAGGGCGCGGCAAAAATAGAGAAGATGTTCATTATGTTTTTTGGCACATTTTTAGCTTGTATTATGTAAATTACTTTAACCCTTTCCGGCCCGAAAGCGCCCGACTGTTCATTTAGCCTTCCGGTCCTTAGCGCCCGAAAGCGCCCGGCTGCATTATCTGTATTCGTCTGCGATCTGTGCGATAGTTTTTTATTTTTCTCATCAGAGAAGTGTTTATAAGGCATTTATGAACACACAGTGCAATTTACAAGTCTTAGGAAATAAAGGACGAGAGATAATCTGTCTTGACGTTGGCTAGGCAACGGTCTTGAACTTCCGCGAGCGCGGGTCAGCTGTTTCGTCCGTAAACATGGCGGGATTGAATATCGCGTATATTGAAACTGAGCTAAATATGGGCGAAAAAAGTGACACAGAATCCTTGAGTAGGGGTGCAGGTGAATGTTTAATGAGTGAATAATGTATCAACGAAGATAATTTTAGTGATAACAGTGATATGAATGAAAACAAATATCGATAAATCGGACCTGATGGCGATGCCATGGCAATTCAGGTAACACAAATATTACGTTTCGTTACTCCGAATTATTAAATGGATGATGATGAACCTGCGCATAATTCGGAAAGAGTATTAGGGGAAAGAGATTGTTTTTGCGTATGTTAGGAGGAGAAAAACTATTCAGTGACATAGCCTATTGCGCATATAACAATGCAGCCTTCAAACAGTCGCATTCCGGTAAGATAAAACCAGAATGGGAAGACCCTTGCCCAGATGAAATACAATCTTATATACATGGGCATCATTCCACTTCCAAAATCACGTGATTATTGGTTTTGAGGGATTCAGACAACATGGAAATGTGACAAATGCAGACTGTCTCTGTGTCGAGTATCACGAGGAGGGGGGGGGGGGAACACATTATGACTCAATAAACAGACAAATGGATGTGATGGTATATTTTCTAATGTTATTGAAAATTTGAATTCATTGTGACCAATAGTTTTTACTGTATTTAACTTTTTCTGAAACAATACGGTCTGTTTCAGTTTTTGCTAAATAATAGGTTGAAACCTGGGGATAAGCGGAGTGAAAATGCGGGCGGGAAAGGGTTAAGCCCCCCCTATTTCACTGAAAATGGCTCAAATGAGTCGAAACATGTTTGAATTTGATTACTCCATCTAATTATGAAATTATATGATGTACCAGGCGAGTTGGCCGTGTGGTTAGGGGCATGCGGCTGTGAGCTTGCATCCGGAAGACAGTGGGTTCGAATCACACTGTCAGCAGACTTGAAGATGGTTTTCCGTGGTTTCCCATTTTTACACTAGCCTGTACCTTATTTAAAGCCATGGCCGTTTCCTTCCAACTCCTAGGCCTTTCCTATCCCATCGTTGCCATAAGATCTATCTGTGTCGGTGCGATGTAAAGCCATTAGCAAGAAAAATTATATGATGTATTGAATTAGGAGAATACATTTAATTTTTCCTTTGTAAAGTGAAAACCGTCAATACGGAATGATTCTAATATCTTGTAATAAAAGTTATAGGACAAGAACTGTAGATCTCTTCATACTACTGGGTGCGAATGTGCTATGTGTTTTGTGATACAACTTACCGTTTAGCCACCAAATACCTCAAAACGAAGGTAGGCACTTTTTTCAGTATTTTGGAGGGGTAGAAAGTTAAAGGTTTGAACATCTTGGAATTTTTCCATCAGTTACAGGCTAACCGCTATATTTTACCAAATTTTAAATTTCTAGCTCATTTGGCAGATTGTCTGTGCCATCTTGATTGGAGTGGGGGAGGGTAAAATAGGTTTTTTAGGGAAACTTTTAAGCCCATGAAAACTATAGGTCATTGCATTGGAAAAATATATCCCACTGGGTGAAAACAATTTTCTTTTACTGAGCCCCAATTTTGAAACCCCCCAGCCTGGCAACCTCAGGGAAGACTGCACATAACCAAATTAGAGGTGCGAGACCCCAAAATTACATCAATGCTGGAAAGTCCATTTGACAGAAGACCAAAAAATAACTGATCACCCCACTCGTGCCATGGGATTGATGAACTTTATGTGGGAAAATTCATTCTCCAGTGACAAAGTTGTGTTTCCTGTGGGGTTGATGATCCCCATATACTGTAAACCGAACACGAAGTATGGTGCTAAATTCGTTGCCACCTCTTACAGAAGGGGTCATTTTAGCGTTCATTGCTGGGGTTGGTTTACCTCCCACGGTGCTGGGATGTTGT